>NC_135537.1:100783597-102080280 GCF_045843805.1 Urocitellus parryii
TGCCAGAAGACAGTTATGAAATGAAGAGAAAAGCTGGAAGAGAAAAGAGCCTGAGTTGTTTCTGTTCTGGGATTTGTTCTCAGTTACAAGACAATGGAGAAAAAATGAAGGGTTTTAAACAGCAGAGATTATATGGCCAGATTATGTTTTAGAGAATTAAAAAATAAGACTAAATATTTTAAATATCTTAAACAAAGAGAAGATCGAAATCCTAGAGATTGGGTAAGAAACTGCCTAGGGTGTTTGGTAGAGAAAGAATCTGAGTCAGAGAGAAGAGGTTGAAAATATACTTTATCTGTGATGTGAAGACATGAATACATGCCCTGTGTGGAAACAGAAATAATAACTTGGATGAATAAAACGTTCAAGTGTTGTAAATAGTGTCAATTTAAAGCTACTACATTCTCTAAATTGAATCAAACTCTCCTTAAACTCTCCTCTGGTACTTATTGGTTCTTGACTAGGTATACTCTAATTTTTATTCTATTTTCTCAAAATTATCATGGTTTTCAGTTGCTATTCCCAGCCACAAACCCTTTCCATGCAGCCCACCATTAATTCACCTACTGACATCACTGTAAAATCCTGTGCTGCCACTGTGGATCCTACAATATGAATCTTGATATGGACATTCTTTCTACACTCAGAAAAAAAAGACTGGACATCCTTGAATTAAGTAATTGCTCCATAGCTGTATTTATTTCCTAACAATGAATAATATGCAGAGCAAATATAAGGATATCTGCTTACACAAAAACTTCTTTGTACTCTTATTATTATAAAATGAATGGCAATTGCAAAACTAGCATATATTACATGATTAAGAGAGCAAAAGAAAGAGACTTGATAGTAAAAGTTGAGTGTAAGCAGAGTAAGAATAAATTGACATTGAATTTCAATGGCGGGAAAACCTTAATGCTACAATGCAGATACACATTGTTAAACACACATACACATGTACACACAATTCTGTATAATTGTTCATACATTTTGTCTGAATATACCACTTCTTCCGAGCACCCATGCTATATTGCTAAGAACCTTCTTCAATTATTTATAAAAGACCTCAGCAGTCTTTTGCATGTGGAAGCACTGTTTATACCTTATATGCTAGCAGTATTTTTTCCTAAATTATTTTACCCCAAATCCAGTTGTATCAGGTCAGATGATTTCATGCATTTATGATATCCCAGTATTTTCATACCTTGACATTGTTTCAGTATTTTACGTTTTTCTAATCCATTCTTGCTCTGCTTGCTCTGTAGTAATCAACAGATATTTAAGTAACACAGTTACAATACTATTGCTATAGTTACGATCTACTTTTCATGCATATATAAGGAAATTAAGTGCACTTCAGTAAATGCACTTTATAGAGAACCAACATGTTCCCTGTTAATCAGGCGTCTTTGTGCATCTACTATAAATCAAGGCCCCTTGTGACATGCACAAGTTCTTTAGAAGTTAAAACTAATAAAATGATGCCATTTTGGATTTCTTTTGCCACATTACTATAAATCTTTATCTAATCCTGATTACATTTCTTCTATAGGCTAAACATTATTTAAGTGACTAAAAGTATATTAGCATAGCTTATTATTAAGCTGTTTAATGGTAGGTTTTAAGTACTTTTTGGAACCACTTTATGGAAAATTTATTTTGCTGACCTATACATATTTTAACAGAGCAAGCCTCAGTGATCTGTGAGAAATGACCAATCTATGTTTCAGGCAAGGATTGGCAGGTGGAAAGAAGCATTACAAGGGTAAAGAGGTTTCTAGATTGATTCACATCCATGCTGCCTTGACTTGAAGTTTTTTTTTTTTTTTCTGGACTGTGCTTACATCAGTAGCATCTTACAAAGTGTTGTGCATTAAGTAATTGCTCTATAACTATATTTATTCACTAAGAATGAATAACATGTAAAGCAAATATAAGGATGTCTGCTTATACAGAAACTTCTTTGTATTCGTATTATTATAAAATAAATGGCAACTGCAAGAAAAATATATGTTCCGTGATGAAGAGAGCAAAATAAAGAGACATGATAGTAAAAGTTGGGTGTAAGCAGAGTAAGAAGAAATTGACATTGAATTTCAAAGGTGGGAAAATCTTAACAAACACTACAATACACAGAGACAAATATACTTACACATATTCACACAATTCTGTATGATTGTTCACATATTTTATCTGAATATACAACATTGTTACCTTCTCACTCTCCACTCTTTTGACTCCACCAAGAATGCCAACATATTTTTCACTGCAAAGCTTTGGCTTGTGTTATCTCTATGTAAAAAAATTCAACCCTTCTCCCTGCAACATTTCATTTTTTAATTTGCACAGATGCATGCCATCTCTCCAGGTTCCGAGTGAGCATGATTTACTCAGGATAGCCTTTCCCTAGCCACTAATTTAGACATTTATCCTTATTATTCAGTATTTTATCACATAATTTATTTTTATCATAATGTGTCAAAATCAAAATATATGACCATGTGTTTGCCTTTATACTAGTGATTTTATGACACATTTATTTAGCAGTTTTTATTTATGTTACCCCACCCAGGTTTTACCCTTATCTTAATTGTTTTATTCACAGACACCTCCTCAGCATCTAGGATAGAATTCATTATCTGGTAAGTTCTGAATGAGCATTAATTGAATGAACCAATAAAAGTGAACCTAATTGTATATGATATGTCATACATCACAGATGTGAAATAATCTCTTGTCATTTTGGGAAAAACAACAATTTAATTCACTACAACAAACTTTAATGATGAAATTCCCAGTTCTTAGTGAATACAGTTTACCATCTGCTTTTCCAGGACTACTCAGCAAAGAATATTTTGAAACAAAATGATTTCATAAAACATCTGTTTGATCTTACTCTGGTTCTGCTCAGTGTTGATTTTTCTTGGCCTAAATTTATTGTCTGCAGGTATCATGCAGAGAACTGGGAAGATATGAAAAATGAAATATATTTCAGCATGTTATAAACAAGTTTTTAAGTAAGAAATGAATAAAAACTATACTTGTACATGTCACTTCAGTGTTACCAGTTCAAGAAGCCTTGTCTTACTTTTACAAGTATTTTAGAGAAATCTTTCACAGTACAGAATTGACTTATTTTTCCTCACTATTTGTTGAATATTAATTACTTAAATTTTGCAACTGGGAAAGATGATAAATTTTTGAAAATTGCCAAATTTTAAAAATTAATAAAGAAATCAAATATGATGTGTGTTTTTCTATTAATTTTATAGTACTGGTCAAATATCAGAATTCACATTGTTGTATGTAATCATTACAAATTCATTTAGATTAATTTATCCTGTTAAACAATGTTATCAAAAATAATTTGTGAGATGTTTTTAATTCAGTAGAATAATATATTTGTCACATATTATATGCAATATTTTTGCATAAACTCCAACTTAATATTTTCTTGTTAATAAGAATGCACTGAATGAACAAAAAAAGTTAATCTAATTGGGTATTATACATCACATATGTGAATAATCTTCTGTTGTTTTGGTAAAAACAATTTAATTCACTACAACAAACTTGAATGATAAAAATATCCATATCTTTGAAAACAAAAACTACACAGGTGACTTTTACAACATCCTTTATATATTTTTTGTTAACTCTGTTTTGTAAATCTTTACTATACACTCTACATGATTTATTGAAGAAACATGTGTATTATAATTTTCCAGACTATCTTAAACTCAAATTCATTTTGCTCTTTGAATTCAAAATCTATTTTTATTTGTAAAAAATAAAATAAAATTATTTTATAAGTTAGGGAAAATATGACATAACGCAATACTTGGAGTTCTGATTAAATATAATATGAATGAAAATATTCATTTTATATTTAATTTTTCAAAAATAAGATAAATTTCTTCAAAAATATATGGTAGTCACAAGTTGTTATATAGATATCATCCAGAAAAGAAAACATACCCTCTATTTTAAACATTCTATAAATTGTTCTCTGAAAATGGGCTTCTATAGACCTAACACCTCATCACAGAATATTTTAGACTACTCAATTTTCATTCTCTTTGTAGAATTCTTAGTCGTAGAAGGGGTAAATAGCATCTTCTGAGAATAGTCTGAGTTAAATGAAGTACAAATAAATCTCTTAAAAATAGGAGGGTTTTGGTCCTCAATCAAGATGACCAATAGACAAAACATAGCTGAAGCGACAATAATTACAATTTTTCTCTATTAGCCAAAAAGTTATAATGTCTCCTCAATGTTTAAGTTTACATACAGTATTTTCATTAAAAAAATGAGCTTTTTTGGGAGAAAAATTTAGGGTTCTCAGCATCACCCTTGAATTTCTAGATGATTACTTTCCCTCCTCCACTGAGGGTTGTTCTGTCTTGTCTTGAGGCCATGTTACTACATAGTGGATGCTATTCCCAGGTCTGTGCATTTATATTAAATACTTAATGAAATAAAATATTATCAAAATTTAGAATTTTAGGGGCTGGGGTTGTGGTTCAGCAGTAAAGCACTTGCTTAGCATGTGCAAGGCACTGGGTTCAATACTCAGCACCACATAAAATAAATAAATAAAATTAAATTAAAAACAAATTTAAAAAAAAAGAAGTTTCGTTCTTCACCACAGTAAAACATTGGTAGATATGAATCCTTATGAGGAAAAAAATGGGGGGGAGCTTTTCTTGGAGGAATAGTGCTTGGAGTATAACATTAGCCAAAATAAAATTTAGTGGTTTCATATCTATTGCATTCTGACCTTCTGTGAGCTGAAATTTGGATATGGATGCTTACTGTATTGAATTATCCTGAAGTCTAAGATGCTTTTTACATTTCATTTCTGACCTAGCTAAGATCCTTAAAAACAGAAATGAGACTATATCGACTTACACCATTGCATTACCCTAATGCCTAGCTTAGGCACAAGGGAGTCTCTTAAGATCTATCCACTCAGAATGGATGGATAGATGAACAAATAAACAATAAAACAGCTGCAATCTAAGTGACTTTCAAAAAATACCATATATGAGTTATCTTTTTTGTGACTTACGTATTATTTTGCATTTCTATAATATAGTATACAATTAGCTTTTTATTGGCCATTTATGTTTCATCTCTGCACAAGGAGCTAAATCAAGCAGAAAGCTTAAGCTTATTTTGAAATCCAAAAGTCTTACCCGCTGAGCACACAAAATGTACATATTTTACATTTAATGATGAGGTACAGGAATTGCGAACCTAGGGGCCTGATTAAATTACCTAATTCTCACATGACTATGTTATGCCTACTTAACTTCTCTATGCAGCAACTATTACTTTCATTGTTTTTCATCATCTTTTAACTAACATTTAAAATTATTTTGCACTTTCATTTGTAACTACCTAGGGGTGAAATGCAACAGCAATTTTTGTGGTGGTTAGAGTGGTCCCTGAAGAAATGCATCTAAATTCACAAACTACTTAAGTTTCTTTTGAGATTTAAATTACTGCTCAGAAAATGTAATGTGCTGCAAATGCCAGTGCTGCTACAAAATAAAGTCTTGAGAAATATTATATACTTGTCAAAGATTACTTCTTTGTTGTCCTTGTTCTTGCTGTTCCATTTTGCACTAATCTTCTTTTCTCTCTTAGATGAAAAATTGTAAAGAATTTATCCACTTTCTCCATTCCAGATGCAAATTACTTAAACAGACAAAAATACTTTGATTACCAAAGCGAGCTATTTTGGAATACCAGTTCCATTTTTCATAGATTCTTTCTGTTTGGGGAACCATTTGTACAAGATGGAAAAGGAAATGATTTGTAATGGTTAACCAGTATTCCAACTGAGCATTAGTACCTTAATGGTTCCAATTATATTCTCTACACATATGTTATCCAAACATTTGGTTTCAGTCGGCTTTTCATTTTGGAGAGGTATCACACTAGACCTATTTTGTCTATGGTAGTCAAAATGGTGTTTACGATCTACTTCATTAATTGCTACTTTAGTAATGTGCAGCTCTTATGATCAGTACATGGCATCAAGATATGGAGTCTGCTAAGAGGAAAACAAACAAACTAGTCAATATAATATGAAAGGAAGCATTGTGACAATTATTTTATGTTGTTAAACCTGGAGACCACAGAAAGAGAGAAGACAGTAAATAATTTTGTTGCAGATGGAAAGAAATTGGTGTATGTATCCTTCAAAATTTCCTGATATCTCCATATATATCATATAATTTTAAATCATTTGTGAAAAATCCAATCAAGATTGATACATTTATGTACAAATGGTAGATGGATATATAAAAGATATTTTTTTCTGAGAAAATTCCTCAATATTCTCAATTAATTCTACTTATTTATTTATGCAGTCTTCCCTTTACAATTCACTACTACTAATTCTTGCTATTTCCTAAGCAACTTTATAAACATGTTGACATTTGTGACAAGTGTGTATTTTCCTTCCTAATTTGCTATTCAGTTTACGAGACATAGGAATGTATTCTTCATATCTTCCCATATTTAATGGCTAATTTTTTTTTTAAAGAGAGAGTGAGAGAGGAGAGAGAGAGATAGAGAGAGAGAATTTTTAATATTTATTTTTTAGTTCTCGGCGGACACAACATCTTTGTTGGTATGTGGTGCTGAGGATCGAACCCGGGCCGCACACATGCCAGGCGAGCGCGCTACCGCTTGAGCCACATCCCCAGCCCCCTTAATGGCTAATTAATATTATGAATAGAGGCTAATGCTAAGGAACTAAAATAAAATCTCTGCTATAGTTTTGTTTATAAAAAATTATTGATACATATTAAAATATTAAACACAAGCAATATAAACTTCCTATTGTTATAGAAACAGATTAATTGAGATCATAAATTAATAGTATAAATATACCTTTGACAAAAAAATCTCATGTTGTGGTTTTACTTTCAAGAAGTGTAATCACAGAATGGCAAAAGTATGGGCAAAAGGTTAATGAAATTGTTATGTCTTAAATGTCTTTTAAAATATTTTTAGTTATTATTAATTTTGGTAATTGACACAAATAGCACATAATATTTTATATATAATAAACTATTTTTATGAAAATTGAAATAAATACTAATATAGTCAAAATTTTATATATATATAAATATATATTCACCTAGGTTTTTAGAGGTTCTCTAAACAAAACTTTTATCTGTTTAATAGTTAAGCACTTGACTCTGGGCATTTTCCAAGTACCTGTCATGAGAGAATTGTTGTTTGTTTGTTTACTTTAATCTCTCTAGTCTCTTAGTGAGTCTAAATTATGGCATTGTGTTCCAAATATATATCATCTTCTACCTAAAATTCTACCTGATCACTGGCTTTTTATTTAATCACTTCTTTATCCCTCATTGCCTTCAAACATTTTCTTGTTTTCTTTGACACTTGTTGATACCCCATCAACAGAATTTTATTTTGCCATTTTATTTTGAAACATTTCTTTAAATCACTTATTCTTGCATTACTTCCATATCAGGATTTCTTTAAACAATACCAGTCCCAAGACTTTTGTACCAGTTCTGTTCAAATACCTTTCCTCTTTTGAGTGAGACAATTTCACATAGGCAATTCTGTAGGAACATATACCCCTGAATCTCAGTGGTTTGAGAAAAACACTATTTTTACCTAATGCTACGTGTCCAGGGCTTGCTAACAAGGAGTCTTGCTCAGCTATGTCCCTGTGAGCTTTGTTAAGAGAGATTCCATGTCCTCACATACTACCATGACCACCTTAGTTACTGAGGTGGGGCAGGGTGAGAAGCTGATGAATCACCTCTAAGTGTCTACACATGCCATGTCAACTACAACATGTCAACTATTCAGTAAAGTCATATAACAACCTTAGATTTCAAATGAGATTCAGAAACTAATCTTGACAAAGTCCTCAGAAAGAACTATTTGAAAAAAATGTTGGAAATATTTTGTGAGAAAATTTTAAAGTCCTTTATATTGCTAGAGTAGAATCAACAAAAAAATAAAATAAAACTAAGTATTATGTTTCAATTTCTATGCCAATGTATGGACTATAATATAATTTAACCATCACATTTAATTTATATGGTGAACACTATTATTATTTTTACCATACATTTAAGAGTCACTGATCTCATGGGTTAGCAGAGAATCTGATTAGATTTAGAATGGCAGAATTGGGTTGAAACTTCACTTTGTTTGCTGCAGAGGTCATTGTGTTAAATTTAGTTTACAACAGAAAAATAATATTCTAAATGAACTAATTTTGCCACTTATCTTCTCAAAACTGAGTACGTTTCTAATTGATTTTTTTGTTCAAAGAGAAAAAAATGTATGATTTATAAGTGCATGTCTGTCTCATTCTGTACTTATTAAATAAAGTATCTGTGTGTGTACTTCTACATCTAGTTCACCATGCCCAGCCCCAGATTCCTTTATGTGTATTTTCAACATGCTTTGTCTTATCTATTTATCTCTTAAATCTAGTTGCATATCACCTTCCATCTTATCATTACCATAATAGATTTCTTTAGCCTTTGTTTTTGGTGACCTCTGGTTCATGCTAGAATTGTTATTTTAATGGTTATATTTTTATCTGTACTTTTGTGAAGCATAATTTAAAAATTCAAATTATTAAAGCAACACTATCATGGAAGCATAACATTTAAAGTACAGAATTATAATGCTCTTAATTTGTGTGCTTAAGTCACAACAGTCAGAATGGTTCAATAATGGATGGTCCATTATTGAGATCTACAAATTAAAACTGCTGATATCAGCTGTAATGGAACAAATTTTCAGCAATGCCTATGCAAGATGGTAGGACATTCCCTATTATATACTTAAAAAATGTCACTTTCATCTCCACTGTATTGGCCACTGTATGGGTTTTGTACCTCCCCCACTACCTCCTTCATCCATCTCCCAAATGAAGGCTTTTTGAGTTCCAGTAAGTAAGCAATTACCAATATGCCAGTGCAATTACCATGAAGGGAATTCTGTGAGTAAGATATCTTTCTCCAAACAAATATTGCTGGTGTGTTTTCCAAGAGATCTGACTGACATAAAGAATAGTAACTTGACATTTTTCTTTCTTGTGGGTGACCCTCCTCCCCAGTAAAAGTAGTGTGTAGATTACAGTTTAGCTCTTCTGCTCCTTTCTCCCACATAGAAGTACAGAAGCCACACCCACATGTTAATCTATAAATACAGGCATTATATTTAAATGAATGTTTAATATAATTTTATCTTTTGTTATAAAATAATTGATATAACTATAAGAAATAAAAGTATAAAAATGAAATATATTAATATAACTAATACAAAAAAGGCTAAAATAGTGTAATGAACTAACAAGTGTCAGAAATTATCTACTCATGGCCACTATCTAAAAGTGAACAACTCATTCTGTAATACAATCACAATATCAGCACAACACCATAACCAAAAATGAAAATATAATAATATTGGATCAGCATAAAATATCTCATCAATACCCAAATGTTCCTGAGTTTATCATATTTGTATTTCTTTCAGTATTCAAATAAAGCACACATATTGGGTTTATTCATATATATATATATATATATATATATATATATATATATATATATATATATATTTGCTTTTTATAGTTTTTAAGACCCTATTTCAACCTTGCTTCTAAATGTCCTTATTGAATTGATGAGTATTTTTTTAATCCTGTACTTTCTTACACTCTGAATTTTGCTGATTATATCAATACAGTGAGTATTATAGAGTTTCATTTACCTTCTAAATTTTCAGACAATTGGTAGTTAAATCTAGAGGCTTTTCTATATTTTGGTTCTTTTTTTTGTCTGGTTTTTCTTTTGTTTGCTTTATAAACTACTTTATCAGAGGTATAAAATATTTCACACTTTCTGATTGTTTTCTTAGTTTTGATGTCAATGGTGATTGATATTCATTGCATAAATCCATTACCTAATTAGTTAATAACTTGTAAAGTGGTGATATCCAAATATTTTTCCTACTTCATATATCTATGAAGTGAATCTTTTCTTTTTCCAATATATGATTTTATTCACATGTAGTTTGGATAGGAAAGACATACTTAATGCTTGCCTTTGTATTTTGTGTTTTTCTTTCTTACTTTTACGTGATTCAAACCAATGGTTGGTTCCATAATAAATGTCTCCAGTCAATAATTTTTATTCATTGTTATCTATGAGCTGAACATATTTGATGTACTTTGGTATATTTTATATATCTTATTGATGCTCAGTTTTTACCAAATTAGCTGTCGTAAACACTTGAAGTTTGTTCCTCAGCTCTTTAATGCTAAAATAATAATAACCTTTCAAAACTTCTCTGTTTTATGGCATGACAAAATGTTTCCTGTAATCATTTTACATTTTCTTCCATGGATTTACAATAAGCTACTTATTTAGAGAACTCTGATTCCTTTCAAGGGAATTTGCATTTGGAGAATAAAATCTAATCCTCTGGAAACCCATTTGCATTTTGTATATGTCCTTTGACACAAAAATCCCCTATCATTAAAGATAATCTTCAGGCAAATTTTTTAAAAACAATAGCCTTATTCGAAAAACATTAATGATAAAAAAATCTCTCTTCAACTGGGCACTGTGGTGCACTGTAATTCCAGCAACTTGGGAGGTTGAGGCAAAAGGAAATGAGTTCAAAGCCAGCCTCCACAACTTAACAAGGCCGTAAGCAACTCAGAGAAACCCTGTCTCTAATAAAATCCAAAAAAGCAGGGGCTGCTAATGTGGCTTAGGGCTTAGGTGCCCCTGGCTTCAATTACGGGGGGTGGGGGACTCTCTTTAAACTAGGTATAGAAGGGAACTTCTCAAATTGATAAAGGACATCCATGAATTATTTAAAACTAATATCATATTAGTGGTGAAATGTTTAATGTTTTCCCCTTACAAATGAAGTCAACGCAATTGTATCTTTTCTCAAGACTTTTCTTCAAGATTGTGCCCTTATGCCATACTCAGTGTAATAATGCAAGAAAGGAAAATTAAAGACTATGCTGAAAATAAAAAGTAGAACTTCATTCACAAATGAAATCATCACCTACGTAGAAAATCATAAGATATTTATCAAACTCTTGCGCGCGCGCACGCACGCACACACACACACACACACTGTTACAGAAACTAATGTTAGCCCAGTGGAAGTTACATGACACAGGACAACAATAATGTCAAATATGAGAAATTGAAATAAAGTGGCATTCTGGAAAAGGCAAAATTATACAGATTAAAACAGAAAGAAAGAAAGAAGCTGAGATTGTACTTCAGTGATAGAGCCTTTGTCTATCATATATGAGGCACTGGGTTAGATCCTCAGCTCCGCATAAAAATAAATAAAGAAAATAAAGGTATTGTGTCCATCAACAACTAAAAACATTTTTTAAAAAAGAAAGAAAGGGTGATAAAAAAAAGAGAGAAGTAAGAGTTGAGACCAGTATGGTGGAGCACACCTATAATTCCAGCAATTCTGAAGGCTGAGACAGGATTTCAAATTTGAGGCCAGCCTGGGCAATTTTGAAAGAACTTGTCTATTAATAAAAAATAAATAAAAATTAATAATAAATAAATAGATAGATAGATAGATACTTCCGTGGTAGAGTGCCCTGGATTTAATGCTCTGTGGTGAGGCTGGGGCCAGGTAAAAAGCTATATTCCAAAGGACCAGGGACAGTAAAGTAGTTGAAACAATGATAACTGCAAGGCAAATTTGATAGCGAAGGAAGTATTCTGTGTGGATTAGGGAAGTGAATATAGGATTTTATGTGTTTGGAAAAACCTATAAAAACCTATATATTTATACAGTGTTATAACATCCCTGAAAACCGTAGGAAAACTCTGACCTAAATAACTTTGGAAAATGATTTTCTGACTGAAGTCTTAATACTAAATGTAAAAGTGGCTATAATAAACACGATATTCTAATTAGGAACTCTTCCTTATATGAATTCTTTTCTTTTTTTTTTTTAATTCTGATGGTGCAGTGGTAGAGCAATTGCCTAGAACTTCTGAGGACTTATGTTTGTTTTCCAGCAAAGGTGCATCCTGCAGGTCATTAATCGGAAACCAGTGAGAGGCCATGAAGGATTGAAAAAAGACAAACAGATATACATAGAGAGAAGGCTGGGGCCAGGTGGGACACTTAGCTCTCATGGAGGAACAGTGACCCAGAGCTGTCTCAGCACATTTATTATATAGGCTTTATCATCAAAAGGTTATTTGTGACAAAGTGTCAGTAAAGCAGACAGATTTGAAGGTCACAGTGAAACTTGTGGGACATGTTATCTTGTTGTGCCCAGAATTCTTTATCCCTAGGAGTTGGTGCCGAGCTCTAGGTCCAGACTGATAAGGTTCTATGGCCTTGCATGGAGCCTCCTTAGTTCAGGTGTCACCACAGCAACAGGGCCATCTGGACCTGCACCTTTGCACAGGATGTTCCCAGCACAAACAGAGCTATGAGTCCATCAGAGACCATGGTTCAAGTCACTACTCCACACACAACACCACCAAAAAAAAAAAAAAAAAGAAGGAGAAGATGACGAAGAAAAGAAAATCTAAAACAGTTTTACATGTACACTGGGATTGAGCAAATAAATATACAGATAGTGGATGGTGCAAGCCAAATTTCAAACTCTCAAAGATGGAGATAAAAGAGAGAAAGAAAGGAAGACTAGAATGAACCCTAAGGTACTGATTTATCACCAGAGACATCAATACACTTTCATATTTAGCTATATTCACTTTTAGATGGATGAAAAGAGAAACAATGATAGATATGCACGAAAACACAGTATAGTTAATATATATATATATATATATATATATATATATATATATATATATATATATATACTATTTAAGTCAATCTCTTGAAAGGGATTCAGGAGCAGTTACCCAGTGCCCAATAAAAGAAACCAAACCCCTTAAACAAATGTGGCAGGAAGAAAATATAAAATAAACTAAGAGTATCCTGTCATACCAGAAATAAAAAAGATATGTTTTAAAAATAAACAATTGAAGATTTGTCAAATATAAAGTGGGGATGACAAGTGAAAAGGGAGATAGGAGCTATTCTGAAAGACAAAGCTAGAACAATGAACAATTTGAGCAACAAAATAAATAAGAAATATTGAGTAAAAATCCAATACAAACATAAATATTTCTGAATGTACACTGACAGCAAAATATTAGGATGAACACATATATAAATAAAAAGAAAAAACAAACTTTCCTTATAAAGACTTGTCATTGGGGCTGGGGTTGTAGCTCATTGTTGAGCACTTGCCTCAAATTCATGAGGTACTGGGTTCGATTATCGACACCACATTAAAAACTAAATAAACTAAAGATATTGTGTCCATCTACAACTAAAAATAAATAAATACAAATAAAATAAAATAAAGACTTTTCATTGTACATATAGGTGCCTCCAATCCTCCAATCCTCTAATCCCTTGTCACCCAGGCAGATCCCAATCCCCTCTTCCCTTTCAGAGTAGAATGATTTGGTGCTATATAAAATAAATAAAAACAAATGAATATAGAAGAGATAAAATAGTAATATTATTAAGTGAAAATAAAATTAGTAACTTTACAGAAAAATCAGAGCAAGGTGATAAAGATTAACATCACTAAGGATGTCATGTAGATATAACATAACCCCTGATATGTAAGGCATCATTTCTGTGCTTTTCATTCCAAAAATCTATAACTTCATTGTCCAGAGAGACTGAAGAGACAGGATAACAAAGAACTATTTGGTATCCTGGTTTGCATTCTAGAAAATAAAAGTGATATTGATGGAAAAAACTGATAAAATAGAAATAAAATTTGGAGTTTAATAATAATATACACATACTGATTTTTAAACATTTTAGATAGATGTGTCATGGTAATATGAAATGTTATTATTATTAACAAGAATATTAGGAAATAAATGATAGAGAAAACCTCACAGAACCATTTTAATAACTCTTCTGTGAAGCTATTATTAAAAAAAAGTTTATTCAACTTAAAATGTCATTTACATTGTATATAAGTTTTTTTTTTTTAATTTTAATACGCAAGCTCCATATCTAAAAACATTGCTTTGAAAAATTGAAGGAGATTTAAATAAATGAATTACATTGTGTTCCTGGATAGAATGACTCATGGGTATTATTAATTCTTCTCAAATAGTTTTATAGATTTGAACATTCCAAAGAAAATCCCATTGTAATTTCTTTTGCAGAAATTGGCAAGATATTCTTATCATTATATGAAAGTCTTAAAGTCTATGATATCCAAAACATTTTTTGGAAAAGAACAAAGTTTGGGAAGCTACATTATTTCAAGATTTATTTTAATTACAGTAATTAAGTTATTATAGTATTGGCATAAGAGTAGATGTACAGAAGAAACAAAATATACAAATATTCTGTTTAATTAAATTGGCTATCAACAAAGCTGCAAAGATAATTTAATGAGAACAGAATCTTTTCAACAAATAGTTCTAGAACAGCTGTATACAAAAATGGGGAAAAAATAATTGCAATTCTTACTTCCCTACTTACAAAAAATACAACCTGAAATGGATGACATACAGAAATATAATTAAAATTTTATGAAAACTAAATGGGAGAAAATGTTAACAATCTTAAGTTGATAATTTTTTAAATTTTTTCTTTGTTTCTTAGTTTTGATAGAACACAAAAGCATGAAAAACAAACAAAAAAGATAAACAGGATAAAATAAACTTTCAAAAATTGAACATTTATGTCTTTAAAAGACATCTGTGTTAATCAGATTTTTCACTGTGACCAAAATACCTGACATGAACCATTTATAAATGATTCATTTTGGCTCACAGTTATGGAGGTTTCAATCTTGGTCAGCTGGCTCCGTTTCTTTGGACCTGAAGTGAGACAGAACATCAGAACAAAAGGGTATGTCAGCAGAAAGCTGCTTAATTCATGACAGCTGGGAAAAAGAAAGAGGAATGGTCTGGAAGAAAATAAAGCCTTCCCAGGCATACCCTCAGTGACCTACTTCCCCAATTCAGTCCCACCTCCTGATAGTCCCTTTAGCCATCAATGGATTAACCAGCTGATAAGGTCAGAGTCTTCATGACCCAATCATTTTCACAAAACCAATCTCTGAACACTGCTTGCATTGGGAACAAGCCTTCCGTATGAGTATTTGTGTGACACTTCATATCCAAACCATAGCAACACTCTTAAATATAAAACACTGGAAGAAAATGGTTTCTAATGTATAAATATGTAAAGTACTGTTGTATTAATATGTATACGAAAAATTTTTATGATGCAATGAATATGCAAACAATTAAAAATGTGAAGAAAAAGTGAGTATACATTTCCAAATTATTAATGAGGCCACTATTTACATTTTGTGTGTGTGTGTGTGTGTGTGTGTGTATGTGCTGTGTATTTTACTTCATGCTGGGCATTTATCCATTTAATTATTTATTTAAGTTATAATTGTTGAGGTAGTACAATAAAATCCACAGACTTAAGTGTTCAGTTCATAAAGTTTCAATAATTGCAGATACATGTATAAACAAAACAAGATATAAAACATTTTCATTATTCCAGAAAGTTCCCCGAGATCCTTCCTAATAATCTCTCTTTTTCTCCCCAACTACTTTCTTTTTTGTTTGTTTTATTTTCATTTTTTATTTGTTCTAATTAGTTATGCATGACAGTAGAATGCATTTGGACACATATAAATGGAGTATAACTTCTAATTCTTCTGGTTGTACATGTTGTAGAATTATACCAGTCGTGTAGCATATACATACCCAAAGTAATAATGTCAAATTCATTCTACTAGCTGTCCTACCCTCGTACCTCCTCCCCTCCATTCACTCTTCTCTGCCTAATCCAAAGTACCTCTGTTCTTCCTTAGCATCTCCCCTTATTGTGAATTAGCAACTTTATATCAGAGAAACTATTTGGTCATGGATCCTTTAGGATTGGCTTATTTAACTTAGCATAATATTCTCCAGCTGTTTATTCACCAATAAATGCCATAATCTCATTCTTCTTTAAGGCTGAGTAATATTCCATTATGTATATACACAAAAATTTCTTTATCCATTCATCTGTTGAAGGGCACCTAGGTTGGTTTCACAGTTTAAATATTGCGAATCGAGGCACTATAAACATTGATATGACTGAGTCATTGTAGTATACTGATTTTAAGTCCTTTGAGTATAAACTAAGGAGTAAGATAATTGGGCAAAATGGTGGTTCCATTCCATACCAGGTTTTCTAAGGAATCTCCATACTGCTTTCCAGAGTGGTTTCACAAATTTGCAGTGCTATTTGACTTTATCATCACTTGTTATTATGCAGACAAACCCTCATATACCCTAAACTAGCTAAAATTTAAAATGCTTGCAATGCTAATGGCATAATTGGTATAATAATGTATGATTGATTACATTATAGGAAACTCCAGAAATGTACTGACAGAAGTAAGTCAGCAGTTTCCTGGGATTGAGGAGAGAATAATTGAGTAGAAAGGATCAATATGAATTTTATAAGTTTCAGAAATATTCCAGTCTGATTTGGTAGTAGTTGCACTTGTGTACCTTAAAAAAAAGTGGTAATAATAAAGACTTAATGGGCATATTTTATTCCATATAAATTGCATTTTGTTAAATTTGGCTAACTTAATAACTTTTAAAAGGGTCTTGGGGTAGTCTTTAATTGTATAAGATGGCATAACTGGCCTTCTGTTGTCTTCTTTAAAGCTTTGAACTGCCCTTTAAAATATGAGAAATTTCTGTTCCTTTCATTATTCAGTTCTCAACTACTAGATGTATCCTTTCTCCAAGCCCTAAATTACGACTTAATATCTTGTCAAAATAGTTTTAAATATTTAGTTCATCTGCAACTATTTGATATAACAATAAGTGAGTAAATTCATTTAAATATTTATTTTATTTATTGAGGTCTGCCTTGAATTACATTTTTGCATTTTAAAAATTTATCTTCAATTTCTATATTTGCATGGTTCAGGATTTGAGAATCTGTTAAAACTCAGGGTTTGTTTTGCAGACAGCACAGGAAATATTTATGTATGGCTCATTTCTAGTCAGTTTTAACACTCTTTTACAAATTTACTACTCATGAAATATATTAACAACTTTTAGATAAAATAGATTCATAATTTGGCATATAAACTATAGATGTTCAGGCATTTCTCTAACTCAAAAAGCCTGAAACTTGCTTGCAATTCTCCTTAGAGTATTCTGTATTTTCCTGCTGTGAGTGAAATTATCCCAAAGTCAAAGCCTTTGTACTTGTCTATTTATAATGTGTGCAAAGTGATCAACATTTTTCATCTGTTTTTAGAGAAAAAAAGTAGAAGATCCACACTGCAATATATCATAGACTGCTTTCTTTTTGATACTATAAGTAGATTTAATTAGTTGAAGTTCATAATTATTGATGATACATTAGGCAAAAATATAACTTATGTATCATATCTTCACAATTTTCTTTTTATATAAAATATTTTAAATGACCATGTCTACAATATTAACTTAAAATATAAATCAAGTTTGCATATCTCATAGACAAAAGTTTAGAAGATACAGAGATAAGAATTACTGTATTATTGCAGATTTTTCTAAAGTAGATTTTTTTAAGGCTTGACCCAATTTTATACTCTAAACATTGAATAATACATTTAAAGGTATGGGACAATTCAAAATATCTTTAGACAAGTAAGCAATAACCACAAGAGAATTGCTGTTAGTGTATAACAAAGTTGCACAGTGTCTATAAATACTCTACTTAATGGAGTATTCACAGTGTTTTAAGAAGTCACTTTTAAAGCAACTAACATAACTTTTCTGAGACATAGTTATTCTCATTTATAAAATGGGTTTGTATAAGCTGGGTGCAGTGGTATATGCCTGTAATCCCAGGAGCTTGGGAGGCTGAGGCAAGAGGATGGCAATTACAAAACCAGCTTTAACAACCTAGTGAGGCCCTAAGTAACTCAGTGAGACTCTGTGTCTAAATTAAATATTTTTAAAAAGAGCTGTGGATGTGGTACAGTGGTTAAGCATGCCTGGGTTCAATTCCCAATACTAAATAAATAAATAAATAAATAAATAAATAAATAAATAAATAAGCAAGCATATAGCAAAATGTTCTCTTCGAATCTCTTTTGTGAAAAAAATATATTCTCAAAACACTAATTTGATGTCTTTTTTCCTTCACTGTACAGCTGACATTTCCTTTGTATAAACTCATGAATATACAATTTTCATGAAATAAATGAATAAGAAAAGAAGGAATACTTCAGTGTTTTAAAGTTGTAGTGAAAGACAGAAACACATTATTTTGCTTTCCCGAATAATATATTGAAGCCCAAATACCTGATAAGTTTCTAATTATGAATGTGACCTTATTTGGAGATGGAAACTTTGCAGATGTAATCAAATTAAGAAGAGTTCGTTTAGATGGGTCCTAATCAGTTTCCCCTTGTATCATTAAAAGAAAGGGAAATTTTTACTCAAAAAACAATATTCCCAGGGGGAATGTGGAAACAGGGATTGTACTGATGAATTCACAAGCCAAGGAACTCAAAAACTTGTAACAACAATAGACACTAGGAAGAAGCACAAACTCTGTGTTAGTTTTGGACCTGACCAAAATACCTAACATGAAAATCTTAGAAGAGGTAAAGGTTATTTGGGCTCTTGATTTCAGAAGTCTCAGTCCATACAATGCCAAGTCCATTGCCCTTGTCCTAAGGTATGACAGCATATCATGGTGGAAGGGTGGGATGGATGAGCACTGTTCCATTCATGGGAGTCAGAAAGCAAAGAGGGACAGAGAAGGGGCCACAGGAAAAATCAACACTTCCAGGGCACACCCCCTCCAGCAATAGCCCGCCTGTCCAATACCACCCAGTGAGTCCGTTCAAACTAGGATGAACTGATTATGTCACAATTCTCATAATTCAGTCCCTTTATTTCCGAACATTTCTGCATTAATACAGGATCACTTCTATCCAAACCATAACCAGGCTTAATACAGGGACACTTCAATCCAAACTATAACCAGGCTTCTCTACAGCCTTCAGAGAGCAGAACCCTGCTGACATATCAGTTCCAAATTTCTACCTTCCAGAAACTTGAAAAAATAATTTTTGGTTTATATAAAGCACTTAGTTTGTGTTTATAGCAATCTCAGGAAACAGATGAGCTTGTCAATTATTATTAGTATTTCAAATTTTTAAAAAATTCACCAAAGAAGGACAAAGACAGAAACTTCCTTTGTGAAAGAGTAGATGTCATGTTTTTCACATGACTCCTTGTGAAAAAAAGGAACTTATCTGGGCATTGCATTAGTTTCCTCTGGTTATTATAATAAATTATCATAAGTACAGTGGCTTAAAACAACACAATTCTCTTACAGTTATGGAGGTTCAAAGTCCAAAATCAGCTTTTCTTCCACTTTCTGGTGACTTTCGGCATTTCTTGACTTATGGATCTATATCCCTCCAATCTTGGCTCTGTGGTCACATTGCCTCCTCCTCTGAAGTAGGTCAAATATCCCAGCACCTACTTTTTCCTTGTCATTGAGTTTCAGGCTCATTTGGATAATTAAAGATAAGATGTATTCCTCAAAATCCTTCCCTTATTTTCCGTATAACTTCTACATTTTAATTTTGCATTATTTACCATAAAAGATAATATACACAGATTCTGAACAGTAGAACAAGGTCACATCTTTCCTAAAATTAATATTTAGCAAGTTATATTCATATAACCCTTTATCCATCTTTATAAACATAACCATATCCATGCTTCTAATTTTTTAATGACACTATTAAACATCTATTATATTTTTCTATTTAGCTCTTAATTTACAGTTCAATATAAAAGTGACTTAAAACTAAAAATCTTATAGTAAGTGAAATAAATCTGTAATTTTAGAAAATCAAATACTTCTTTATTTTGCCTATATACTAAGTTGAAGGTGAAAGATTAAAATCAGAATTTAATAACATTTTGATTATCAGATTCTATAGGTTGCATTGGTGTTCACTGTTGGTTTTGTACATTCTGAGTTTTGATAAGTGTATAATGACATGTATCTATATTTATTATATCATACATAATAGTGTCACCGTTCCAGAAATTCTTTTTTTATACTTCAATGACTTGATTAGTAGTTTTTTTAAAAATATATTTCTCCAAAAACAAGAAGATATTCCATTGTCTGGATTAATAACAACTTATTTATCCATTTACCCACTGAAGGATATCTTGGCTGTTTCTCAGTTTTGACAATTATGAACAAAGTTGCTATAAGCATTCATGTTCACATTTTTATAATGCACAGAAATTTTAACTCATTTCAGTAAATACCAAAGAATGTGACTGCTGATATATTAAAGTAGATCTGCTTTTGTGGGGAACTCCGAAACTATCCTCCAAAGTGACTAACATTTTTAAAAATTATTTAATGCATTTTAATTTGTAATTATATAATTAGGACTATAAGATTTTTAATTTCCAACAGTGATAAACCAAAGATGCTGCTACTTCACATTTTTGTCAATATTTGCTCATTATAGATGTACTGGATTTTGTCCATTCTAATAAGTGTATAGCAATATTTCATTGTTTCTTTAGTTTGCTTTTGTGTTAAAGATCAGTTGATTATATTCATATGTGTCTGTTTCTAATTTCCCTATCATTAATCTATTTATCTCCTCTTTAGCCAATATCCATGTTTTATTACTGCAGCTTTACAGCAAATCTTAAGTAGTATCAGTCTTCCAACTTTGTTTTTCCTCTTCAATATTGCATTGAATATTCTCAATATAGAATTTAAAATTAGTGTATCAAAGTCTACAGAATAACTTGCTGCCATTTTTATGAGAATGGCATGCAGTCTGTAGATCATGTTAGAAAAATTTATATCTTGGCAATATTGAGTCTTCCCATTTTTGAATACAGAATACCTCTCCTTTTAGAAATAAAAAAATTCTTTCAAAGAAGTTTTACAGTGTTTGCTGATGTAGCTCAATGACAGAGCATATGACTGAGACCCTGAATTCAATCCCTTACATCGAGAAACAAACAACAGCAACAACAAAAAGGGAGTTTCAAAATTTTAATGATTTATACCTAAATATTTCATTATGGAAATCTTAACATAAATAGGACTCTGAGTTTTTTCTTCTAATTCGTTCTTTTTAGTTATAAATAACATTAGAATTCATTTTGACATAACTCTAAAAGCTCAGAATATAATTTGCTCTTATTCATTCCCCAGTACTTCCCCCTTTATCTTCACTCCTCTCTTTCCATTTTTTCTTCCCTCTTTTTTATTGGTCTTTCAGCCATTTACTTAAAGTTTTTGTCTGTTTTTTAGTTAAATAGTGTCTTGACTTTAAATCACACTACTTTATTGCTTGTACACAACAGAGTAAATGATTACAGTGCACTAATCTTGTATGTGTCCCTTAGCTACAACATTAATAATTCCAGGAGTGTTCCAGGAATTTTTAAGTAGAGGACAATATCATCTATGAAAAAAGATACTTCATTTCTTCCTTCCTGATCACTGTGTCTTTTATTTAGTTTCTTATTGCATCAAACTAGTATTACTAGCATGTTGCTGAAAACTAGTTGTGAGCAATATAAGCTTTCCCCATTCTGGCCATTTGTGTGTCTGACTTATAAGTGAAAAAATTACCAGCCATACTGAAAGAAAGAGTCAAAATGGAGGTATATGAATATAAAGATTGGTGAATTAAAACCTAAGGCCTTAGCAGCACATAAATTTCAGCAGCTGTTGCTATTTATATAAGGATAATTTTCTTCAGATAACTCAAAAAACCTTTTACCCCCCAATTCTGTAATATGATTTCAATAATATCTCCAATATCTAGACTTACTATAGTGACTGACTTTACATAAAATTTATTATAAAAGACAATTGCCATTATAAAAATGTGATGAATATGCACACACAACACAGAGGAATATCGTTCTTTAAAAGGTGGAAATCTAGTCCCTTATGACAGTAAGGATGAATCCAAAGAATAGCCTGTTGAGATAAGCCTGACACAGAAAGACAGATACTGAATGGTCTCATTGGAATGCAGAATCTTAAATTGTCAAGCTCATAGAAGCATATATAACAGCTATAAAATGGCAACTTTCCTGTTCCTAAAAACTTTTCTAACTGCTTTTCAGGATGCAGAATGCAGGTGCAGAACACTAGGACCTGAAGAACCTGAGGAATAATAACAGAGCCCCATGGACCTGGATTAGAAGTGAGGACTGCTGGAAAGTTTCAGGATGGACCAGAAATATCCACAAATCCCATCTGGATCAGTCACTGGGTGGTGTAGACATTTGTACATGATTTTTGGTTGCAGGTAATCAATCTTATATCCCCCCTAACCCCAGAGTTGATATATTCTTTCACTACTGGCCCATGAGACATATTTGAGGGTTTCCCAACTTCTTTTTGGTCCATTTCATGGCCCTTGCTTGCTAACACAGAGAAGAATAGTGGTTACCAGGGACTGGGGTGAGTGAAATGGGGAGAATTGTTCAAACTGTACAAAGTTTCAGTTATGTGGAATGAATACAATGTGCAGCTCTCATGTATGGCATGGTGACTGATGTTCTCATCATAAAAATGGTCAACACGTGAAGTGATGAGTATATTAATTGTTTGGACAGTGGTAATCATTTAACAATGTAAATGTATAACAGAACTAAAAGTTATATGTAAATACATACAATTTTTATTTGTCAACTGTATTTCAGCAAAGCTGAAATAAAGTTGAGATAATCACCAACTAACACAAGAAACATAAAAGACTTTTAAGTGTGCAAAATTCAATCCAAAAGCAAGGTTTAGTACACATGTTGGGGTTGTTTATTCATTCATGATAAGAAAACCATATAATTTTAAATGTTTGATTATACAAATAATAATAATAAAATATCTACAGCAGAAAGAATTGAACTTTTCTTAATTGATCTCTGTTGTGATGAATAAAAGAGAATCAATTGCAGGCTGGAAGTTGCTGTGTAAGAAAGTTCAGGGTAAAAAGGTACAGATCAAAAGAAAATAATCTTCACACAGACCAGAAACAAAGTTAATGCAATTTTTCATATCCTCCTATTTTTTTTTTGTATTATGCAGGGCACAATATGGTCTAGTCATTGAAAAGAAAATTTCTATTTTACACTTTCAATGTAGAAGTTTTGAGAGATTGTTTGTGGCATGCTCTTTCAGCTGCATATAGTCTATATGCCAAGATTTTCTTTTATTTAAAATATGTCTGATATTTCTCCAGTACCATTGTCAGCATATGAGTTAATACAAGAATACTTAGAAATTGTTAAAAAATGCATGTAAACGCAAAGAACCACGCTGTAATAAAATACCGCTTCTATATGTGTTTTTCCTTAAATCTTTCCTTAATTGACTGCCTCGGGCAAAACACATCCTAATAAGAGAATAATAGCTTTTCTATACCGAAAAGATAAACAAATGCACAATGATATTAATTACACCAAGTGGTAATTATACAAGATAAATGCACACAACAAAGAGTTTTCAAGAAATAAGATTCTTACCCATTGCCCTCTTTCCCACATTTATTAGTTTATTAAATAATATTATGTCACAGTAAAATTTCTTTTATTAGCCTAAAAGAGAGTTGAGAGTTTTAGCAATTTGTTATAAATTGATTCAATTTCAAAACTGTAGCTATTAATGCAATTATGCAAAATTAGCTATAAAATGAACTGAGTACTCAAAAATAACTGTAAAAGAAAGACACACCAACAGATAGAAAGTTAGTGACCACTTTTAACCTCCATTGAAAACAAAGTATAGCACCCAAGGGGATGTGATTACCTCTCTGGAATATCAACATTATTTTTCCTTTTTCTCTTCTATGAAGTATTTTCAAAATTAACTAGCTTGCTAGAATGCATTAAGATATTGTTTACTTCATAAAGATGGTGAAAATCATATTCAGATGTATCTACTATTGGGATAAATAAGAATATGTAAGTGTAAATATTTTTTTTCAGCAATTTCAATTAGTTTGATTTAATGACATGGATTAACTAAATAGAATAATAGATCAGAGGAGCCAGTATCATTGACCTTGGCCCTGTGTCTCTGTCCCAACAAATCTAAGGTATAATATTCCAGTAACATTAACTCTAACAGTTGGCCAAACTGCCACCCCAAAAACTCATTCTTCTCATTGATTTTTTTTTATGTGAATGTACTAAGAGGTGAAGTAAACAAGCAAACAAAACAAACAACAAAAGAACACTTTGGATTATTTTTTATCACATTGCCTATGTTTTTTTCCCTTTCAAGATAAGATATCATGTATATATATATATATATATATATATATATATATATATATATATATATATATCATATATATATATATATATATATATATATATATATCCCTCAAATATATATCTTGCCACAAACTTCGTATCTCCACCCTCTTCATGTCACTTGCAAGTGATATCTTTATCATAGACAGGTCTTTCCAACCTGTAATCATCTTCTTATGTAGGCTTGGGATTACTCATACTCATGTTATTCTATTAGCCAAGAATATACACACGTGTTTTCATATAAAACACTTCTCAAATAACAATGTTTACAAATAGCTTACTCCTCCATAATGGTTTTCTTTGCCATGCTTGTAGAATTGAGAACTCTTTCCTTAACTTTTTACTACACCTTGTCCAAATTTCCATCTTGACATCAAATCCATATGTTGATTTTAAAATATCATTTTAATTTACTAATCTGATTTCATCCACAAGCTGCAATTAATTAAATTATTTTTATTCTATGTTTAATATATGATATAGACTTTGTAGATGTTTATTTACTTTATAGAAGTTTACTAAAGACAATAAATGAATGAAACTGAGCTAAATGAATTACTATGGAATGAAGGAAAGAGGAAAGGAATAGAAAATAAGTGTGTTCCTGAAGTGAGGAAATGAGTAAATAAGAAAGGAACTAATTATAACAATACAGATGTTCAGGGAAAAAAAGTGAAAGGATTTTTTACCTCTCCTTTTCTGTGATTTAGGATGCCTCAATGAAATTGATTTAGAAAAGTAGTGCAGTCTATACAACTGGTCACAAGTCTTCAATTTCTATGACCTTTGGGGATCTAAGAGTCACTGCAGTGTGCACAGGAGTGAAAACTCTTAAAATGTCTTTTCCATTTCCATTGGCAAATTATAGTCAAGGTCCCCATTACTTTGTGACTTGGTTGCAGACGAGTCTCTGATTCCAGTTTCCAGATATTCTTCACTTCCAGACATTTCAGACAATTACACTCAGATTTTCTTCACCGCTACTCCTCATCATGCCTTTAATGACTAGTTCTATAATATTCTCTATGAAGGCAATCATTTTTGTTTGTTTGTCTTTTGCTCATTTTCCCCCTTTAATGTGTAAACTAAATCTCTGGAACAGAATTTCTAATACAGGAGGCCTCTACCAGGGTCTATAATTATGAATTTAAACTAAGAGGTTTTCCTACATATCTATGATGAAAAAATAAACCTTTAAAAGCCAAAGGACCAGACATCCAGGGTCCTTTGGTGTCTGGTGCCATGTTAGCTTTTGAATTTCTCTTACTGCTTTGCCCACAAAAAAATACTCTAATGGAGGAAAAGGAATCACATAATAATGTCTTAAAATTTAAAAGTTGTGTTGGCTCTTGGTCAACATTTTATTTATATTGTATTAGTGCTGACTAAAGAATTTCTTCTACAGATTGACTTTTAATTCATACCCAGCCTTTACTACCTCTATTACATTCAGGATTCACAAGTTCCTTAACTTAATCGTGTGCTGATTAAATAAGAGAAGCTTCTGTTGAAGGAGAGGTCTTACATGAACATAATTTGCTTTCCCCTTCATCTACTTTTGCAATTATACAAGTCTTTAAATAGCAGTTACCAGTTCCTTTGTGCTTCATAATGGCTTGTAAGTGGGATTATAAACTTCAAGACAACATAAGGCTGCTTGAACTGTTAACTCTACAGTTCTAGGTAGCATCCTTCATAGAACTAGGGAAAACAGCCCTTCCCATTTTTGAGGCTCAGTTATACATAACTATATTACATAGTAAGTTGTGTAAATGCCAACTGCTTAATGTGTTATGTGTTGGGATAAGCAATTAAATTATTCACTAATGTAATAAGGGATTAAATTTTTGATAGAGGAAAAAAAGATAAATTCATCTTGTGTTCTTTCATTTCAGTTTAAAGGTTTTTTTAGGAATAAAATGCCTTCCTCATTCCATTTTTTAGAGTTAATTGCTAACCTTACCAGAAAAGTTAATGATGCAGGACAAAGAACTTGCTGGTATTTAGGAAAAAAAAATCAGTGTCTCATAAGAGACTTAGACACATGACAAATGTCATTTCAAGCAGCTCTAATGAAAGGCAGCATAGTGGTGGACATGTGTATTAATGTATTAATGTCTTATGGGACACATTTGAAATGTTGACACACTTCCTTTGGTATGTTTGCAACATTAGAGAGATATGGAGGTATTATTATTTATTTCCTTTGATTGCAACTTTTATGGTTGCTTATTATGGGTCAATATTGAAACAATGCATTGATTGTTGGGAACAGGAAGTTAATAGTTATCTAACCTTGTCACTTTTTGATTTTCTATTTGGATGGTCAGATACTAAAATATTATATAGGTGATACAGTATGTACCAAAGAAACATTAGTTTAATTTAATTTTTTTTATTTGGACTATGTCAGAATAAAAATGGTCCATGACTATAATCTTGTGAAGTTTTTATAGTTGTCTTTGTGTTTAATCATTGTTTTAGACTTGGGTATTCCTGTTTTGCAAAGATAATTTAACTGTTATTTCCTCATTAAGAATTTGAATTCCTTCTCTTGTGCCTAACGCTGACACTCAGATGCTATCAGGAAAATTCAACAGTTCCTTAGAACTAGAAGAGCAAAACCCTCTGTTTCGTTGTAGTCTTGAATTTTTTATCTCTAGAGATTTGTGATATGATAACTTTATAATTGTGTCCAGTTTAACTGAGCCACTTAAAAACAGATGTATTTTAAATGTGTAACAAGAATCTTATCAGTAATGCTTGGATTTAATAATGATTTATGTGGAGCCAAAAAATGTCAAAAACAGTCTCTTTGGCTTTTGTAGTCTATTGCAAATACAGTATGTACTAATAACTTACTAAATGTTTATCTCTTTCCAAGTGAATCTGAGCAGATATTCCATTCAAAATGTGAGCATAGAAGCTACTTTGTAAGTAGAGATGCTAAGAAACAATTTAGTCAGCTGTTCTCTTGGTACCCTCTGAAATGAAATTTCCACTGTTTCTGTTATGCATGCTACCTACACATGGTTTTTATTTTTCAAGTACCAGTCATCCCATTGTGTAGTAGCCTGAGAGTATGTGTGTTTGCGGGAGCTACTAACATGGGCTTTATCAGTGACTATAAACAGACAGATGTATTGTACACAAGCATAAGTCAGCCTGTAATTATACATCAGAGACTATGACCTACTCATTGATGTATTTTAGTCATATGATAAGGAATCTATAGTATAAATTGTACCCATCTATGGCTTAGCTTTTTTTCTTTTGTTTTTGTTTATTAATTGGGAATACATGCATTCATTACAAAATTTCCAAGTTAATCCAGTACAGAAAAATCAAACCAAATTAATTAGCATTATTGGATACAGAGCTCAAAGCATTTCTCATGTTATCAAGCAGTTCTTTTGTGTGTTAGGGAGCAATAACTTAGTGAGTTAGGGGATAATCAAAACCACAAGAGTCACATGTATCATCTTACTGAAGAACATCAATACTACTTTGAGTTTGTAGGAAGAAATCTTCCAAATCCTATGTTATTATAATATTTCATTAGTCACAATCAATGAAAACTTATCATTCAATATGCACTGAGAATTGATGGAGAAAATCTAGTTTTTATGAGTGGTTTTCATGAGGTGTGATGTTTGAGAAGATACTACTTTTTTGGATCCCGGAGGCAATTATGTTGCAACTGAATCCTAGAAAACAAGGCTTTTCACTGTTGTTGCCACAGTGCTCATGCAGAGACTCAAGAATGTCCTAGTTCAACCAAGATAACTAGTTAAAGTGTCCAGCTTCTCTGCTAGTATTTGGCATGTTCACAGCTATCAAGTCAAGAACATGTCTTTTAAAAAGAGACCTGAGTTCCCTATAAAATCTTGTCTGTTTACTTCACATATTCTTTCCCCACCCACATAAATACACAAACATACAAACAATGTATTTTAACAAGTCAACATCTTATTATAATTGCTTTAGATGCAAATATTACATGGAATTGCAACTACTGGGTTGCAGTTTCCATTCCACAGTGCAATAATTTTAATGTTGATTTTAGTCTTCATTTTTGTTAATTTTTAAAGAAAAGAGTACCTAATTATATAACATGTTGGGGAACATTGTAAATAATAATAGTTTAAATATGAGAATAAAGAAATAAACGTTATAAAAGATCTTCAGGGGCTGAGGTTGTGGCTCAGTGGCAGAGCATTTGCCTTGCATGTGTGAGGCCCTGGGTTTGAAACTCAGCACCACATAAAGATGAATAACTAAATAAAATAGAAGTGCATGTCCATCTACAACTAACAAAAAAAAAGGTAAAAAAAAAAAAAGATTTTCAGAGAGATTCAATGATTCAATACCATCGGATGCGTCAATTTTTGCAATAGATATCATGATTTCCCTGAGCCTTTAGATATGTGGTAATTTGCAATTCCCAAATATTACATATGAATTAAGCAGAATCTATCAATCTTAGAAGTGCAAATAAAAATAACAAACATTTAATGTAAATTTTTAATTTTATAAATTGTAGATCCTCATGCCATGGTAAGGAATAATATAAACAAAGCTCATTCCTAAGTTTCCTCCAAGGGTAACATCTTATAAAACTATAGTTCAGTATCACAAGCAGAATATTAACATGAAGACAGTTCAGACAGGGAACATTTTTATTACCACAAAGGTCTCCTGCATTACACAGTTATAACAACAACCACTTTCCACCAGTTCCCTCCTCCTCAAGCCCTAGACACCATTCTTACAATGTTAGCATTTCAAGAATGTTAAACACTCACACAGTAAGTAACATTTCAGGATTGGAATTTTCATAGTATAAATCTCTGAAGATTTTTTTCCAGTTTGTTACATGCATAATTAGTTTGTTCCTTTTTATTTTGAGTTACATTTCATGGCATAAATGTTTTTCAGTATATTAATTCATTCATTGAAGAAATCTTGGTTGTTTCTAGAGACATAAAGCTTTCGTTGGGGTAATTTTTTATATGCAGTAGTATTTATGTTGCAGTTTTTTTTCTGTTCAATCTTTACTAAGAGGCAAAATGAAAACCAAGGGGATTCAGCACTGGGTACTTTCTGGATTCCAAGTTCCCTAGCCTGTCTTGTTCTCTCTGCCCTTCAGAATCTCCTTATAATTTTCTTATATGTAATGTTCAAATATTTTAGTCACATTTAGTGTTATGCAATAGATTATTTACCCCATCTTCTGAAAGTGAAGGAAAGACATCTTAATTAATCGTAATGAAAAATAATTCAAGCACATCTTTTAGCCTTACTTCAAATAAAACATAAAATAATTTTAATAAAATAAAATTAAGTAAAGTTTTGTATTGTATACCTCTCCAAAATTATCTTGAATGTAAGAGGGGCAGACAAGAGCTGGGTGTAGTGGCACATGTCTGTAATCTCAGCAGCTTAGGAGGTTGAGACAGGAGGATTTCGAGTTCAAAGTCAGCTTCAGCCAATTGCAAGGCACTAAGCAGTGAAACCGTTTCTCTAAAGTAAATACAAAATAGGGCTGAAGATGTGGCTCGGTGGCTGAATGCCCCTGTCTTCAATCCCTAGTAGTACCCCCCAAAAAAAACAACTCCCCATCTTTTGGATTGGGAATATAGCTCAGTTAGTAGAGTGCTTGCCTTGCATACATAAAGTCCTGAGTTCAATCCCTAGAACCACACACACACACACACACACAGACACACACACACATATACACAAACACACGTACACACACACAAAGTGTCCTACTCTAAAAGAGGCAGACAGATTTTAATTTTAATGTTAGTACATGACCATGTTGAAGGGTGTGTTTATCATTTTGTTTTTATGCCATAGCTTCACAAAAGCAAGAATAGTATTATTTACTTATTTATTTTTTTAATTTATATATGACAGTGGAATGCATTATAATTCTTATTACACATATAGAGCATAATTTTTCATATCTCTGGTTGTATACAAAGTATATTCACATCAATTCATGTCTACTTACATGTACTTTGGTTAATAATGATCATCACGTTTCACAGTCATTTATAACCCCATGCCTCCTCCTTTCCCCTCCAACCCCTCTGCCCTATCTAGAATTTGTCTATTCTTCGCATGTTCCCTCTCTCTCCCACTATGAATCAGACTCCTTATATCAAAGAAAACATTCAGTATTTGATTATTTGGGATTGGATACCTTCACTTAGCATATTTACTTATTTCATTGTTATTCCCTAAGTTCTTTAAACTGATGTTTAGACTATTGCAATAGAATAGAAACAATGAGACAAACCCACATGGCAGGTCTTTGACATAGGGGTGCAAAACACACATTAAAGACAGGCTTAAGGGGGAGTTCATAATCCACGTGAATCAAACCGTGTAATATGATGTATTAAGAACTATGTAATGTTATGAACGACCAATAAAAAAAAAAAATTAAAAAAAAAAAATAAAGAGGCCATTAGGTGGAATCCCACCAGCCAAGCCCACACGGACCCTTGGGCCGAGCACGGGTTCTCAGAAGGGGAAGGAAGCGGTACAGTCCCATCCCCCACAGCGGACACTCCACCGAGGCAGTCAGCGGCCACCATCCGGGAAAGCTGAAGGATACACCGCCACTCTCCTTCAGAGTGCGACATCAAAACAGGTCGGTGTCATTCAGCTCACCCCCCAGACAGCGGGAATTCGCATAAAATCTCTCCTAGGCTTGCCGGGAGAGGGAGTATCAAGCTGAGCCTCCATACAGGCTAGGGGGAAACCAGAGACACCTGACCTCCAACCCCTCCTCCCAGTAGCAGCCAAAAGGAAACCTGGCTAGCCAGCGCTGGGGGAGGGGCAAGCAGAAAAAATCAAAGTGATAGAGTGCCAGGGATCCCAGCAGCCTGCAGCAGGGCCCGGAGATCCAGGCCAACTGATTCGCATGGCCTGCCCTGCGGCTACAGAAGGCGTGGCGCCTCAGTGAAGCCATTAATTGGCAAGCAGGGAGGTTAGGGAAGGCCATTAGGTGGAATCCCACCAGCCAAGCCCACACGGACCCTTGGGCCGAGCACGGGTTCTCAGAAGGGGAAGGAAGCGGTACAGTCCCATCCCCCACAGCGGACACTCCACCGAGGCAGTCAGCGGCCACCATCCGGGAAAGCTGAAGGATACACCGCCACTCTCCTTCAGAGTGCAACATCAAAACAGCGGACACTCCATCCAGGCAGTCAGTGGCCACCATCCGGGAAAGCTGAAGAATACACCACCACTCTCCAACAGCTTGCAACATCAAAACAGCCAGCAGCAGGACCCCGGAGACCCAGGCCAACTGATTCGCGCGCCCTGCCCCGCAGCTACAGAAGGCGTGGCGCCTCAGAGAAGCCATTAATTAGCAAGCAGGGAGGTTAGGGACTGCCATTAGGTGGAATCCCGCCAGCCAAGCCCACCGCCCACGCCCGGAACAGGCCCAGCGATCTGCCAGCATTGTAGTCACGACACCCCAATTGGAATAGGGACAGAGCAGAGCCGCCTTCCACTCCCGGAACAGGCCCAGAGAGCCGCCAGCGTGGTAGACACGTCACCCCAATTGGAGTAGGGGCACAGCCGCCGCCCGCACCTGCAAGGGAGACTTTTCAAGTATACAAGAGCAACATAAATAAATAGGGGGTAAATTTCAAAACACAACAGTTGCACCAAGCAGAAAGAAACGCGAGCAGTATGAAAAGACAAGGAAAGAAAGGACCACAAGCAATGCAGGTCAACTCAACTTTAGAAGAGGTAATAGCTGCAACAGATGGAATATCAGATAAAGAGTTCAGGATATATATGCTTCAGATGATCTGGAGTCTCAAGGAAGACATGAGACAGCAAAATCAGACAATGAAAGATCACATTGACAAACAAATCCAGGAAGTAAAAGATCAATTTCACAGGGAGATAGAGGTAATAAAAAACAAACAAATTGAAATTCTAGAAATGCAGGAAACAATAAACCAACTTAAAAACTTAATTGAGAATACTACCAGCAGAGTAGATCACTTAGAAGAGAGAACATCAGACAATGAAGACAAAGTATTTCAACTGGAAAAGAACATAGACAGCTCAGCAAGTCTGCTAAGAAACCATGAGCAGAACATCCAAGAATTATGGGACAATATCAAAAGACCAAATTTAAGAGTCATTGGGATACAGGAAGGCACAGAGCTCCATTCCAAAGGCATAAACAGTCTATTCAGTGAAATAATACGAGAAAACTTCCCAGAATTGAAGATTGAGACAGAATCCCAAATCCTAGAAGCCTACAGGACGCCGAATGTGCAAAATCATAAGAGATCCACACCTAGACACATTATAATGAAGATGTCCAACATACAGAATAAGGAGAGAATTTTAAAAGCTGCAAGAGAAAGAAAGCAGATTACATTTAGGGGTAAACCAATCAGGATAACAGCTGATCTCTCAACACAGACTCTGAAAGCTAGAAGATCCTGGAATAACATATTTCAAACACTGAAAGACAATGGGCTCCAACCAAGAATCGTGTATCCGGCGAAATTAAGCTTCAGGTTAGAAGATGAAATTAAAACCTTCCACAATAAACAAAAGTTAAAAGAATTCGCAGCTAGAAAACCATCTCTTCAAAAAATCCTTGGCAAAACATTACAGGAAGAGGAAATGGAAAACAACATTGAAAACCAACAATGGGAGGTAGGACAGTAAAGGGGGGAAAGTAGTCAAAGAGGATAACAAATCAGGTTTAGTAACATCAATAAACAAATATGGATAGAAGAACAAACCATATCTCAATAATAACCCTAAATGTTAATGGCTTAAACTCACCAATTAAGAGACACAGGCTAGTAGAATGGATCAAAAAACAAGACCCAACAATATGCTGTCTACAGGAGACGCATTTGATAGGAAAAGATATACATAGACTGAAGGTGAAAGGTTGGGAAAAATCATATCACTCATATGGACCGCGGAAACAAGCAGGAGTGTCCATACTCATATCTAATAAAATAGATTTCAAGCCAAAGCTAATCAAAAGGGATATAGAAGGACACTTCATACTGCTCAAGGGAACCATACACCAACAAGACATAACAATCATAAATATATATGCCCCAAATAATGGTGCAGCTGTATTCATCAAGCAAACTCTTCTCAAGTTCAAGAGTCTAATAGACCAACATACAATAATCATGGGAGACTTCAACACACCTCTCTCACCACTGGACAGATCTTCCAAACAAAAGTTAAAAAAGGAAACTATAGAACTCAATAACACAATTAACAACCTAGACTTAATTGACATATATAGACTATACCACCCAACATCAAGTAGCTACACTTTTTTCTCAGCAGCACATGGAACCTTCTCAAAAATAGACCATATACTATGTCACAGGGCAACTCTTAGACAATACAAAGGGGTAGAGATAATACCATGCATCTTATCTGATCATAATGGAATGAAACTGAAAATCAATGATAAAAGAAGAAAGGAAAAAGCAAGCATCACCTGGAGAATGAACAATAGGTTGCTGAGTGATCAATGGGTTTTAGAAGACATCAAGGAGGAAATTAAAAAATTCCTAGAGTTAAATGAAAACACAGACACAACATATCGGAATCTATGGGACACATTGAAAGCAGTTCTAAGAGGAAAATTCATTGCTTGGAGTTCATTCCTCAAAAAAAGAAAAAACCAACAAATAAATGATCTCATACTTCATCTCAAAACCCTAGAAAAAGAAGAGCAAAACAACAGCAAAAGAAGTAGAAGGCAAGAAATAATTAAAATCAGAGCTGAAATTAATGAAATTGAAACAAAAGAAACAATTGAAAAAATTGACAAAACTAAAAGCTGGTTCTTTGAAAAAATAAATAAAATTGACAGACCCTTAGCCATGCTAACGAAGAGAAGAAGAGAGAGAACCCAAATTACTAGCATACGGGATGAAAAAGACAATATCACAACAGACACTTCAGAAATACAGAAGATAATCAGAAATTACTTTGAATCCTTATACTCCAATAAAATAGAAGATAGTGAAGGCATAGATAAATTCCTTGAGTCCTATGATCTGCCCAGATTGAGCCAGGAGGATATAGACAACCTAAACAGACCAATAACAGTAGAGGAAATAGAAGAAACCATCAAAAGACTACCAACAAAGAAAAGCCCAGGACCGGATGGGTATACAGCAGAGTTTTACAAAACCTTTAAAGAGGAACTAACACCAATACTTTTCAAGCTATTTCAGGAAATAGAAAAAGAGGGAGAACTTCCAAATTCATTCTACGAGGCCAACATCACCCTGATTCCGAAACCAGACAAAGACACATCAAAGAAGGAAAACTACAGACCAATATCTCTAATGAACCTTGACGCAAAAATCCTCAATAAAATTCTGGCGAATCGGATTCAAATACATATCAAAAAAATTATACATCATGATCAAGTAGGATTCATCCCTGGGATGCAAGGCTGGTTTAATATACGGAAATCAATAAATGTTATTCACCACATCAATAGACTTAAAAATAAGAACCATATGATCATCTCAATAGATGCAGAAAAAGCATTCGACAAAGTACAGCATCCCTTTATGTTCAAAACGCTAGAAAAATTAGGGATAACAGGATCATACCTCAACATTGTAAAAGCAATCTATGATAAGCCACAGGCCAGCATCATTCTGAATGGAGAAAAATTGAAGGCATTCCCTCTAAGATCTGGTACAAGACAGGGATGCCCTCTCTCACCACTTCTGTTCAACATAGTCCTCGAAACACTGGCCAGAGCAATTAGACAGTCAAAAGAAATTAAAGGCATAAAAATAGGAAAAGAAGAACTTAAATTATCACTATTTGCAGATGATATGATTCTATACCTAGCAGACCCAAAAGGGTCTACAAAGAAGCTATTAGAGCTAATAAATGAATTCGGCAAAGTGGCAGGATATAAGATCAACACGCATAAATCAAAGGCATTCCTGTATATGAGCGACAAATCCTCTGAAACGGAAATGAGGACAACTACTCCATTCACAATATCCCCCCCAAAAATAAAATACTTGGGAATCAACCTAACAAAAGAGGTGAAAGATTTATACAATGAAAATTACAGAACCCTAAAGAAAGACATAGAAGAAGACCTTAGAAGATGGAAAAACATACCCTGCTCATGGATAGGCAGAACTAACATCATCAAAATGGCGATATTACCAAAAGTTCTCTATAAGTTCAATGCAATGCCAATCAAAATCCCAACAGCATATCTTGTAGAAATAGATAAAAGAATCATGAAATTCATATGGAATAATAAAAGACCCAGAATAGCAAAAACAATACTAAGCAGGAAGTGTGAATCAGGCGGTATAGCGATACCAGACTTCAAACTATACTACAGAGCAATAGTAACAAAAACAGCATGGTACTGGTACCAAAACAGGCGGGTAGACCAATGGTACAGAATAGAGGACACAGTAACCAATCCACAAAACTACAACTATCTTATTTTTGATAAAGGGGCTAAAAGCATGCAATGGAGGAAGGATAGCATCTTCAACAAATGGTGCTGGGAAAACTGGAAATCCATTTGCACCAAAATGAATCTGAATCCCTATCTCTCGCCGTGCACAAAAGTTAACTCAAAATGGATCAAGGAGCTTGATATTAAATCAGAGACACGGCATCTGATAGAAGAAAAAGTTGGTTATGATCTACACGCTGTGGGATCGGGCTCCAAATTCCTCAATAGGACACCCATAGCGCTAGAGTTAACAAATAGAATCAACAAATGGGACTTACTCAAACTAAAAAGTTTTTTCTCAGCAAAAGAAACAATAAGAGAGATAAATAGGGAGCCTACATCCTGGGAACAAATCTTTACTCCACACACTTCAGATAGAGCCCTAATAACCAGAATATACAAAGAACTCAAAAAATTAGACAATAAGATAACAAATAACCCAATCAATAAATGGGCCAAGGACCTGAACAGACACTTCTCAGAGGAGGACATACAATCAATCAACAAGTACATGAAAAAGTGCTCACCATCGCTAGCAGTCAGAGAAATGCAAATCAAAACTACCCTAAGATACCATCTCACTCCAGTAAGACTGGCAGCCATTAGGAAGTCAAACAACAATAAGTGCTGGAGAGGATGTGGGGAAAAGGGCACTCTTGTTCATTGCTGGTGGGACTGCAAATTGGTGCAGCCAATTTGGAAAGCAGTATGGAGATTTCTCGGAAAGCTGGGAATGGAACCACCATTTGACCCAGCTATTCCCCTTCTCGGTCTATTCCCTAAAGCCCTAACAAGAGCATGCTACAGGGACACTGCTACATCGATGTTCATAGCAGCTCAATTCACGATAGCAAGACTGTGGAACCAGCCTAGATGCCCTTCAATAGATGAATGGATAAAAAAAAATGTGGCATTTATACACTATGGAGTATTACTCTGCATTAAAAAATGACAAAATTATAGAATTTGGAGGGAAATGGATGGCATTAGAGCAGATTATGCTAAGTGAAGCTAGTCAATCTTTAAAAAACAAATACCAAATGACTCCTTTGATATAAGGGGTGTAAACAAGGACAGGGTAGGGACGAAGAGCTTGAGAAGAATATTTACAGTAAACAGGGATGAGAGGTGGGAGGGAAAGGGAGTGAGAAGGGAAATTGCATGGAAATGGAAGGCGATCCTCAGGGTTATACAAAATGTCATATAAGAGGTAAGGAGGGGTAAGTCAAGAGAATACAAATGGAAGACATGATTTACAGTAGAAGGGGTAGAGAGAGAAAAGGGGAGGGGAGGGGAGGGGAGGGGAGGGGGGACAGTAGACAATAGGACAGACAGCAGAATACATCAGACACTAGAAAGGCAATATGTCAATCAATGGAAGGGTAACTGATGTGATACAGCAATTTGTATACGGGGTAAAAGCGGGAGTTCATAATCCACTTGAATCAAACCGTGTAATATGATGTATTAAGAACTATGTAATGTTATGAACGACCAATAAAAAAAAAAAACTGAAAAAAAAAAAAAAAAAAAAAAAAAAAACAGATATGCTGAGAAGACTGTGTAATGATATGTGGAACAATGAAACTCAACCTCTATCTCTCACCCTGTATAAATGTAAACTCAAAGCTAGGAATTAGACTAGAAACGTTGCAATTACTAGATGAAAACTTAGGGTCAACACTACCACATATAGGCATAGGCAGTGATTTCTTCAATAGAACTCCTAAAACTGAGGAATAATATAAGAATTAATAAATAGAAAGACATTAAATTAAAAATCTTATGCAAAGCAAACAATGAAGAACATGAAATGAGGGTCAGCTATACTTTTTTTTAGAGAGAGATAGATTTTTTTTTAATATTTATTTTTCAGTTTTCTGTGGACACAACATCTTTATTTTATTTTTATGTGGTGCTGAGGATGAAAACCAGTGCCCCACGCATGCCAAGTGAGCACGTTACCACTTGAACCACATCCCCTCAGCTATTCTTTTAACAGAGGATTAATATTTAGAATATATAAAGAACCAAAAAAAAACTTAACACCAAAGAAACAAAACAAAACAAATAACCCATTTGAAAAATGGACAAATAAACAATGAACTAAATAAACATTTCTCAAAATAATAAATTCAAATGGCCAATAAATATATGGACAAGTGTTCAACATCTTTAGCAATTAAAAAATGCAAGTCAAAACTACAATAAGATGTAATATCATTCTAGTTAGAATGGCAATTTTCAAGAATACAAATAATAAATGCTGGTGAGGATATGAAGAAAAAGGAGCACTTATATAACTGTTGATGGATTGTATATTAGTATGATCACTAGGGAAATCAGTATGGAAGTTCCTGAAAAGATTAAAAATAGAATCACCATATGACCCAGGTATGTCACTCTTCAATATTTACTCAAAAAAATGAAAGTCAGAAAAGCATAGTGTTAGATGCATCAGCATAATCCATAAGATATATATATATATATATATATATATATATATATATATATATATATATACATATATATATATATATATATAGGCTGATTTGCTGTGTACCCACATACAAATACATACACATATATGATTTGCTCAGCCATACTTAAGAACAAAATTATATCATTTTTCCAGAACATAAATGGAACTAAAAAGCATCATGTTTAGTGAAATAAGCCAGATTTAAAAAGTCAAGTTGTTGTGGTATGAATTGATCAATATGATCAATAAGTCATAGGCATAGGTTATGGACTATAGGAATAAGGTAAGATAACATAGATAAGCAACAGTGGGACATAGTTCATCTGGAGTAAGCCTAAGTAATAGTAGTATATTATGTAACTGTAAGACATAGGATTTAAGCTACTGTGAAAAAAATATAGAACAGTGAAAGGTGATAAGTCAGTATGCCAGTATAGTTATAGATAAATATAGGCTAACATAGTTAAGATGAATAGGTTAACATAGATAAGGTTAAATCAATATGGCTATGAACAAATGTATTAGCTTGATTATGCAGACATAAGGCTTATAGATATCAGTAGGAAAATGAGTAAATGAGCTAAATTCAGTTTTAAGTAAATATCAAATAAGTTAATACTGGGATATCGGGGGTGGAGTCACTGTGGTTATACAAACAAAAGAGTGTGGCCATAGAGACTCCATCTTAGCTGTTCCAGACTCCATCTCAGTTTTCTGTGAAGAGGGAATTGCATGACCCATTTCTGAGAAACAGAAATGAAAGCTGTTTTCTTATAAAAACATTGTTTTTCTGTACTTTGTACCCCACAGAATGTACCCAACTCAGGATATGATTGTCTAACACCTGCTCCCCCAGAGATGTGGTTATCTAAGTTGTTCAATATAGCTGCTTTTTCAGCTTCAGTGACATGCTTGCTTGTCACCTGGAAAATTCCAGTACTTTTAGGGCTCTCAGGTTCCACTAACTGCTGTTGTAGCTACTGCAATTGGCTTGCTTACATGATGCTGAAAAAAAATCCCTAAGCTGTGGTTTTTGTCTTTAAATTCTCAAGGAAGGCCAGGAGGGGTTGCTATTCTCCCACAGAGCTTCTGTCTCTACAGGTGGTTGACAGTCCCTGACCAGGTAAATAAAGCTCTCTTTTGTTTAAATTTGGACTTAGAGTGTTTTCTGAAGCTGCTCCTTATAACAAAGGGTCAAATGTTTTCTCTCATATGTGTATACTAGAAAGAAAGGAAGAAGAAAAAAAGGAGGAGTCTCTTAAAAATAGAAAGGAGTGTTTGTCCTCCACATGAGTGTCAATTAATAAGTCTAGGTCACCTAGTCATATGAGATATAGTTCGGTGTTAGGTCACCCCTGGGATCAATCTCTACTACCAACCAATAAGCAGGTAAATAAATAAAAATTTTGAAAGTCGCCTACTTTTCATTGCAAGGAAGTTGAGTTTGGTTTAGGATTCCCTTACCTATTGCAGTAGTGTGACTGAATAAATTCTGTCCTCAGAGTTTTGACTGTCTTTAACATGGACCCATCCAGGTTAGGCAAAACAGGGTAGCTCATGTCCAAGCAAAAAGCACAGGAAGCCCTGCCACCTTTGTGTCATTGCAACAGGTTTACTTGTGCTGGTGCTGGTGCTGTTTACCTCCTACTGATCTTGATATAAACATGGTAAATTAGAGAAAAAATGTGGTTTTAGCTATTTGAACTTTTACTTTTAAAGTATAAATTTGATATTTCAAAGCATCTTACTTTAATGATTTTCATCTGTATTTAATTGTAGCTTATTTTTTCTGGTCATGGGAGTGGTGTTTAATGGTAAGATTTCACCTGTGGTTGCATTTTATTTTTCCTCATAAAATAATGAAAAATATCATCATAAAGATGTCAAACATAATTAGATGTGTGAATTCAAAGTTTTCCTTAATAACACAAAAGTAGTTTATATTTTAGTTCATTTAGCAAGCCTTTTTAATGACTTATCTATCAGAACAAAATTATCGTTTTCATGGGCCTCAAAAATATTATAAAATAAAGTTTGAGAATTTGGTGAACATTTTAATTTAAAACATCTTTACGATTGTTTGGGGTAAAATTTGCAGGGTGTAATTTAGTAATATTGAATATACAAAATCATATCTCTTCATTTTATGAAAGGATTTAGTTAATGATTTCAGGATAGTAAAGGAGATTTTTATATAATAAATCAGAACCTTAAAATTTGCCATATCATTCCCACCATGTTAGTTGAATTGTTAGAGAGAAATTATGCCTCAGCATTCTCACCAACAGTCACCAGAAAAATTTTCTCTAGATGCTAATTTAAACTTAATTTGAACATGTACAATAGAGACAAGATTTGGATGAATTTTAGATGCTTAATAATTATGGGCCTTTAGAAATCCCAAGTCACATCATTATAGACATTAATGGAAAAGTTTAAAAAAAGGGAATTAGTATTATTATTCATTAGCAGCATTAAGTTTATTAATGGAATTTATTATGATCATAAATTTAGTTCCATTCAAAACTTTAGAATCGTTGTTGGCTTTTCCCACAACAATTTTCAAATTTCATACTACTGTCCACATTTTCATGAGCATATTTTACCAACATTTTGCATTATGTAAGTACAAGTTCTTATAGTGTATTACACTATTAGTGGGTAGAATATGTGTGACCATATGGATATGTAAATTAATGATTATTGACACTGGGTATGAATAAAACACTGGGAAGAGGAGCAGAGATGCTTGTACCTCCAAACCCTTTTTAGCGCCTAGTCTTGTGCTTCACCCTGTTACACACAGTTCCACTTTTTCCCATCATGGGTGTTACTACTCAATAGAATAGAGAAAGCACTGCTTGTACACACTTCTTTCTTCATTTCTACATGAGATTTATCATTATAGCAGAATTGTCATAAAGCGAGGACTCTGGCACCCAAGCAGCTAAGAATGGTTCTTCAGTCTCTACTAGAAAGCTAGTTTTGTTTTGAAACAAACTGCTCATCCTTTCTGTATTCCCCACTCACTCACATAGTTGAGAGAATGTCAAACATTGTCCAATTAAGTTGGATTTTTATCAATTCTCTGTCTCTCTGTCTCTCTGCCTTTCTCTCTCTCTCTCAACTTATAATTCTCTATACAATTTCCTAAATTGATTATCCTCCACTATTTTATCTTTACTAACCATTGTATCTTGACTAATTTTATTATCTTCCTCTTCTCTAAATAAATGGCTTGCCCTTCTTGGCATTATTGTTCATTCAACATTTAATATATGTCATTATATTAGTTCCATCTCTAAAAGTAATAATTTATATATTACTTATTTACTTTTTACTTAAATAAAATTTTAAGAAATGATCCACTGGACTATCTAATTGCTAATTACAAGTGAATTCATACAATTCACAACTATGAAGCTAAATAAGAAGATCACATAACTGATACTTACTATGAAGTTATAAATGTAACCTGATGTTCCATTTCTACTGGATAGATGAACCATATCATAGTGGAGAGGCCTCATATCATTGTAAGGGCTATTAGTAGCCTATGATCACAGCCTTAGTCAGCCTATGTAAACTGAGAAATGTTCTTCTGGGATGACCAGATCTCTCTAGAGAGAATCTATACTGTTATAATCTTTAAAGCTTCACACAATAGAATTATTATATAACTTAAAACAGTTATACTTTATTTGAATAGAACATTAAATTAACATTGAATTGCACCAAAATTCTTATGAAAGTACATGTGACAACCATATTAATTCCAAATGAATTCATTATGATTAGAGCTATTATAATGAATACAAATGAGTTAACAATGAAATGACACTAAATTTTTTCTTATTAAAATACAGTAAAAGACATGAATATTGTTATGCAGTGTCCAACTATTTATAATAATTTTATGCCTGCACCCCTAAATGCTAATAGAAAAGTTTTAATAGTCTATAACTCAAGGCATTAGCAAAGTGTTGATATTAGAAGAAGTTTCTTCTTCTGAAAATTCTTCATTGAGGTAATAACTCAAAGATTTTTTTCATTCAATATATCTTGCAAATTTTCTGAGCTTTTTGATTAAACTTGTAAAAGCCTTCAATTATTTTAGATTTAAGCCATATTCTGATATCCATCTTCCAGCCACAAGGTCTGGAAGCAGATACAGCAGACTGATGAGAAATGCTATGTTTATTTAGTCACTCCTTGAGGTGCTGCCATTTCTAGGGGTACCCTCAAGGGAATTCCAAATCAGTCTCTAGTCTATGTTGCCTTAGATGCTATTTTCCCAAACTGTACTCCATATATGTACTTGTTCAAGAAAAGCAGCCAAATAATCCAATGCTCCAGATGGCTCTACTTACTAACAAAAGAAACGTAAATGAAAATGTTCTTGATGTTCCTCATGGGCCCTTTTCAGAAAGCTTGCAAAAATCAGTGAGCAAGTTTATTTTCTAACTTATGAAATAAAAATAAATGGATAGGCTTAAAATTTAAAAACTTAAAAAATTATATTTTAAAACATGCCTAGGGAAAAAATAATATTTTTAAACTTTCATGACATCAATATTCATTGAAGCCTAGTATGTGCCAAACCCTGAATACTGAGAACTGTTGTTGACAAAGTCAAGGCATCTCTCACTCATGCAGCTGATAGCATAGTGAGGATCCATTGAAGATCTCAATCATCCTTGGCTCAGCTCAAATACCAGTCTTTATTATTAGTGATATGGCTATATGTCTTCTCTACTGTAGTCAAGTTTTTCAACATGACTTTATATGTTTTATAGAATATCAGCCCCATTTTCAATTATATAACTCACACCAAATGGCATTGTTATACAGGATAAACCATATATGACTATTAGTCTAAGAAGATGGTGTTACTCAGTGTTTCTAACCTCATAGCAGTAAATTTTTATTTGTAAATTTTTATCTTGTTATTCAAGTTTTTCCCCCAGCTTTTCTTTACCATAAATGCTTTATTCATATCATTTAACATTTTAAAAAGGTTGAAATGAAGTTCTTATTTAAATCAGTTCCTTGATTTTTAATTAAAGGAAAAATATGTTTAGTGAAGGAATAGGGGCATAAGATATTAAATTCCCAAAGGTGTACTGTGTCAAGTACTTAAACAAAATGACAAATGTTTACTTTAGTGATCACACTGATATTAATCATGCACTGCCAGATGGTACAGACTTGCTGGCATATCATGCTTTGTAGATTCAGACCACTGCCTCTCTACTGATTCTTCCAGCCCCAATCTCAGGTCACATGACAAAAATAATTGAGATCATCAAGTACTTTTTAAAAAATCTGAAACCATCTTCTTGATAAACTGTCTCTAAACATAATACATATTTCCTCCAAATAAAAGTTCAGTACCTGAGAACTTGATTTTATCCTTGCACCTTTTAGATATGTTCTCCATAAGTTATATTTATCCTGTATCCATTCTCTCTCACCTCTCACATAATAGAATTAGGATAACCAATAAGCAAGAGATAGAAAAATGAAGAGAAAGAGAGAGAGAGAGATAGAGAGAGAGAGAGAGAGAGAGAGAGAGAGAGAGAGAGATTAAAGTAGTAAGGTTCCATAGGAATACAAACATTTTAAGCCTCATTATTTGCTTTTAATACCAGACTGTAAAAAAATTGTAAAAATTATACAAAGTAACAATTATATAATATATGTATCTAACAAGTTTCAACTCAGTATATTGGTTTAATTTTTGTTGATTTTCCAGCATACATCATAATGTCAGTTAATATACCAATCTTTAAACATAGAGTTAATTATGCAATATGCTGCCAACAATATGGTAAGGTTCATAGCAATTTATACTTGGTATCTTGTTTTATTTTATATGTTATTTAACTACAGGTATGTTATTTAACTACACCAAATCGTGTAACAATACAGAGATTCAACTAAAATATTTGTTAAATGGGATATCTCCCCCCAAGTTATAAACAATTTATGGCTTAGTTACATTGTTAAGAGATAGGGCATGTAAAGGGATAGAAAAGACACAAGAGAGGTTATTGCACACTTTATCACTCTGCCTGAAGCCCTCCTATGAGGGCAAACTGAACCATCTTAAGGCTAAAGGGAGGAGGTTAGCTGACCTCTGGGGGAGTTCAAGACCCTAAAGGAGAAGTCCCCAATCTTGGGCATCTGCAATCGCCCATTGGATTGACCTAAAGCTAACCTGTTGCTAGGTAACATGTCATTAACATTGTGGTTTGGTTCCCTTCTGTGTATTTTCAGGGGGAGGGGGATTATGGTGTGTACAGTAGAAAAGAAATAATGTCAGGTTTAGCTGTCAATCAAGGTGTCATTCAACGCCAAATCTACCCAGGGGAGTAAGGGGAGACCTAGCATAGCTCAATAAAAGCCAGCTCCACCGCGCAGCTACACTCCTTCTCCTCTCCCAGTGTATTTTCACATTCAATGAACCTTGGCTTTGCCTGCAAACCTCTCACTTCCCCCTCAATTATTTGTTTGGCATGCCAAAATCTGGGATGCCCTGGGGAATCCTGTCTGTGCATCTATGGAGTATTTAAAACACAAATAAATGCTTGGTTGATCAAGTTCAGATTCAAAAATAATCTATGAAATGATTAAGATAAATATAAAAAATATTGTGATGGAGTGGAAATGCCAATAAATAGGTCGTCTTAAATATTAGGTTCTCTATTTCAAACTGCTTCCTACTATGACCTTGAAAATATATTTATGTTATAGGTTGTGCATGTTTCTCAATATCATGTCATTCTTACTTCTTTCCTTGACACAACCTATTCAAGAAAGCTGAGTGATTCAGTGCAATGACAGAAAAGAACTCCACTCAAATAGTCAAGTAAAATTATCTAGTTAACAGTGATTCCAAAAGTTGGTATCATTTGATGCACTGCATTAGGTTCATATTGATCAGATAGTTTATAAGCTTAGAATATCTGTTACACTCACAGGGGAGATATTGAAAACTCTAAATGTATATTTGATAAGCATACTATAAATAAGGTTACTACAGAAACAGACCAAATTAAAACAGGGTAAGATTCAATTATTTTTTCCAAATTCACTAGACAGATAATCCTACAAATCTCCCTTTCTAGCACTGTTTCAATTTTCTTATTAGTCTAACTAACCAAAATTCTTGAAATTGTAGTCATTGTATACTATAATGCCAAAATCAAAACATGAGTGTGAGTTGGTTTACCTGAGCATCACAATATAAGCTTATAAAATATTTGTCAAAATGATATTCTGGAAAAAATTTTAAATAAACTTTGCAGACACCACACTCAGTCGCCTACCTGCTTCCCAGTCTTTGGAAATATATGCTATGCAGAGTATAAATCCTGTTAGTGCCCTCATGTTATTGGCTCAAGATATTTCATATTTTCCAAATGACAATTATTAAAATATGAATAGATACTCAATTCTCATAAAGCCCCATATGGTTACTGATTAATGTTTTATGAGAATAAAATCTTACTTAAAATGCCAATAAAATATTTTAGCATCTATTACAGTGTATAGAAAAACCATTCTTCAGCTACCTATGTCAGTTTACCTAGGAATGAGCTTATTTCTATACCCACATATGTCTTGGAATATGCGCAAGGATCTTTTATTGAAGGACATTCACATTTCATTTTACAATGAAGAGATGCCCATCTCATTCTAAAGCATTCCTCTCAATCTTCAAATCCAGTTCTCAGCCATTTAGTCCCCCATTGTGCATACCTGGGTCAATTTATGCTTCCTACCAGTTTTCAAGGCAATATTAATAGATGCAGAAATTCCAATCAACAGCCCTAGGGCCCTTGCTCTCAGTAGGGCTTTGATCAAATGTTCTCTCTGATTTGAGATCTCTCAGTTGAGTCATGATTTTTAGTTTCTTGCTTTGCTTCCCAGCTGTTTTCTTCTTCTAATCAGGACTGAAGCAGAGTGCTTCACAGTAAGGACTAACATGCCTTCTATTGTCTCTAGGTCAAAGCCTCTCACAGGAACAGATTTCTTTATTTCATTCTCTGTCTTCTAATTTTTTGCTGATGCTTCTTCAATACATTGACCACCAGCCAAAGGACATGACATCTTACCTGTTATCCTCCTCTATCCTACATGATATCCTACATGATATCCTCCTTTGTGCATGAACTTAAAATTTAACCCAAACATAAAGTGATGCCAGTATCACTGATACCTGTGAATGGATATCCAGGATACCTTCATCTCACCTCTAAATCTATTTTAACACTGAACAGTGACAGAGAGTTCTGGTTGAATTGTGACTGGTTAGCCTGCTAGAGCATTCCATGCCTCAGCCATAGTATATGAAGCCTGAGTCAACTTTTACTGGGGTTTTTGTTGAATGCTAATTTCCACCCATATCCTCTCAGATACAGAGAAAACACGAAGCCTCAGCCACAGTATGATGGTTTCAAACTATTAAGTAATTTTAATGGGTTTAACTATTATTATCACAATACAGTATTTTATAATAAATTTTTATATATCATGTTTATATAATCAAATTTTATAGTACTAATAGGAGAAGCATCATTTGATAGCTTAAAACAAAGCAAACAAAAAGGAACAGAGTCAAACTCATGCTTTCTAGAAGATAAACAGAAAATAAAATTTGGCATGCAGAAATTACTCATTTTAATTTATATCTATGCATGTCACAATTTTATTCATCTATTGAAAAGTCCCATATGAAGCTTTTTTAACACTCTGAGTAGCTCTGAATTCTACTTACCTGAAGATAATTATTGATTTAAAATATAAATGAATGAAGAAGTTTGCAAAAAGAATATCATATATCAATTTATAATAATCTGAAATATTGTGTGGTGGTAATTATCTTTTAATGCATATATATGAATTTTACTTTTGCAAGGTCTCATTGTAAAATGGTTTGCCTTATAAATTCTAAGCATCTGTTTTAATGGAAAGTCAAGTTTGAGGTGTTTCTTTTGTTTCTCACTAGAAATTTAAATGAAAACAGTTCTCAATTTCAAACATTTATATCAATAAGAATCATCATCTACAAGGAAACTTCAGTTGTGTAGTAATAGAGTGTGTATTTTCTTGCAAATTAATTTATAGCCCACAATTTTAACCCATAGTTCTTTGTAGATTCTTTAGGTAGATTCTAATAGCTCTTCAAACACCCACAAAGGTATGTTTTTGATTTTGTATGTATATCCCTATGTGGATTTTTCCTTGGAATAAAGTTGAATATTTCATTGGATTGTACAAGATGATTTAAAACTAAAAAAATGAAGGACAATTGCTTTAGAGAAATTGAGATCTCTATCACCCATTCTGTAAAATTTCAATACATAAAAACATATTGCCAAAGAAACAGTTTAACCTTGATCAATGTTTCTCAAATTATATGCTATCAACTCTTGAGTCCTCAGAATGGCAGGATGGTGCACGGTGTAAATAAAGCCAGGCTGGTTGTTTCTGACCTCATGTGGTCATGCATGGTGTTTCATGGGGTATGGTGCTGAGGGCCATTACCAAGTAGGTATTGACACATTGTAATCCTTGCCAGTGTACCCCATGTTAAATGGACTTGCCTTGGAAATTTGCTGCGACCTTGCTTGTGTGTTTGAGAAAGATGACCCTGCTCAAGGTGATCGAGGGTGGATCCAGGTTTGAAGAAGTATCCTGCAGGTTTGAGGAAGTATCCCGGTCCTTGGGTTTAGGGTGTTCCCGGTTTAAGGCGGTTCCCGGTTTGAGAAAATGGGTTTTAGGGAAGTTGAGGTTGAAGATTATTGCTGCTGGGATTAGGGTGTTCCTGCTTCTTGTTCCTGTTGAGTTCTCGTGAGATTAAAATGGGATTTGGAAAAAGCCTCATGGAGTAGGTGAATTCTGAGGGAGATTGAGACTGCCCCTGAACGTGTGTGGAGGCTGGTGTGAGATAGGGAATAAAGAATTGCTGTTTGAACCTACAAAGCTGTGTGGTGGCTCGTGATTCAGTGCCAGCCGAGACATTGGCACTTGGCTTCTGGCAGTATGGAATGTACAAATATGCTTTGAACTGCATGCTACTTAGTTCCCCTTAGCTGGAAAGCATAAGGCAGTATATTTCATGTATTTAGGCTCTGTTCTGGACTAGTATGCTGAGAGTAGAGATTCCTTAAAACCTACAGTGTTGTTGAATGAGCCATTGTGAACAGAGCCTGGATTGGTTGTCTATTGCTTCATAAAGAATTGCTATAAAATGTCTCAGTTTAGTACAGCATATATTCGTTATCTCACAACATTTCTGAGTGTTGGGAAAACAGGAACATCTTAATTGAGTGGTTTTGGCCCAGGACATTTCATGAAGTTTCAGTCGAGGAAGTGGCCAGGGATGTAGTTATATCAAATCTTGCTCAGTCTTGAAATTGCAGCTTCTAAGTGTAGTCCTTGGCTATTGGTGAGAGATTTCACTTCTTCCCTACATAGATAAGGCTGCCCCCAAGGCAAGTGCTTTGAGAGAGGGCACACATATGAGACTGATGCCACACTGCCTTAAGACACAGCCATGGAGCCACACACCATAATTTCTGCCTTCTTCCACTCACTGGAATTGAATCACAAGCCCAGTGCACCCTGAATGGGAGAGATCGCATAAGGGATATGAATACTGAAGATGGGATCTTTGAAGAACCACCTTTTTTCCCTAAGGTTTATTCATTTGAAAAATTTGTATGGGTAAATTAAAATTATGTATAATAGTGGAATTTATTATGCTATGCCTATTTGTATAACATAATTTATCAATCCTGTTCCTCAGTACCTCCCCCCTTCTCTTTTCCCCTCCCTTTCTTGATCTTCTGGCTCTACACTACTGATTTGCCTTCTGTTATTATTATTATTAAAACTAGTGCATCATAATTATTTATATAAATGTGGTTAATTTTGGTATAATCATATGAACACAGATAATTTGGTACATTTTATTCTCCAGTACTTTCCCATACTTCCTCCTTCCCTCCCTCTCTACTCTTTCTTTTTTTTACTGGCATCTCTCTGAATGACCATCTTAAAGTGTAGCTTCCACAGAGGCTAAGGGGCTGCCACAGGATTTGGTCTTCCAAATACCTAAGGACAATGACATATAGTTCAACGTGTGTGTGTGTGTGTGTGTGTGTGTGTGTGTGTGTGTGCGCGAGGCATGTAAGGCACTTTTGCGGAAGGAAAATCTTACCTGAGTATTGCCTGGTGGCAGAAATTCTAGCCCCATATTTCTGTTATCACACATTGTGGCTGATGTTTTCATTTTTGATGTCCAAAAGCTTCAGGTGACTCTATAGAAAAGCAGAAAAGCACATCTATATCGCAAAAATAAGTATATTATTTGAAAATATTGTGTCAAGAAATCTGTTTGAAATATGTATCATAAAAAATCAAATTTGTTTCAACATTATATTTGTTGATAAAAAAGAAGAGCTATGTCATTTTAAAATAAAATTTGAAGTTATACCATTGCAATTTTGGAAAACACATAAGCTTTGCTGGGTTCCCAACCCTGGCTATTTTTATCATCATCAGGTTTGTCCAGCCACACATCTGCATGGACTACTCATGCTTCATCAGATCTAGGCTTAGAAACTGATAGTTCATTTTGAGCCTTCAAGTTTCAGTCGGAAGGCTCCAGTGTCATGTAAAACTATGATCAAATAATTTTACATGGCTTTTCTCCTATAAATCTGTCCACTATCTTTTTATTTCAGCTAACTCAAATAGTGAACCCGTGGAGGGGAAGTATGAATTTCTTCACAATGAATCATTTTACAAAGCAATTATGTCAACTTCTTGTACAACATAATAATTTTGACCAACATTTTTATTTTGACTTAAAGTGTCAATCATTTTAATTAATGCATAGTATATTAGTCAACTTTTTGTTGCTGTGACAAAAGAACCAACCAGAACAACTGTAAAGGAGGAAAGGTTTATTAAAGGGCTCACAGTTTCAGAGGTCTCAATCCCTAGATGGCCAGTTTTATTCCTCAGGTCCCCCAGAGAGGCAGAACATCATGGCAGAAGAATGTGGCAGAGGGAAGCAGCTCACACGGTGAGCAAGAAGCAGGGAGAGAGGTCTCCACTTACCATATTCAAAAATATACCCCTAAAGCCACAACCTCAATCCCCACCTCCTCCAGCCACACCCTACCATTTCAGTTACCACTCAGTTAATCTCTATCATGGAATTAATTCACTGATTGGGTTAAGACTCTCATGACCCAATCATTTCTCCTCTGAACTTTCTTGCATTGTCTCACACATGAGGTTTTGAGGAACATCTCGCATCCAAACCATAACACATAGCTTACTTATTTTAAATAAAACAATGTAAATAAAATAATGAAAAATATATTGCCATAATATTTCATGTCAGAAAAAATATTCATACTTGGGACTTTTTTGGATTATAACCTGAAGTAAACAATGGCAGCTACTTGTTATAGAAGATTCTTTTTTTCATACATTATTTATTTTGGCTAATTATAAAATTATAGAAATGGCATGTGTCACTTAATACCATTAATCATAAAGATACATATTATCACTCTAATTAAAGTTTTTTATATTCTGTACCTACATAATGCAATGGCTTTATTAGAGTTATATGACATTTCACTATTTCCTTTGTACCTTAGAAAAAAATACAAGAAATTATTTTCAGGTATATGATGTTTTAAGAATGAGCTGGATGGTAATTATTCTTTACCAAAGGTTACAAACAAATAAGTAAACTACTGAAGAGGAGAAAAGAGGTCCAAAATGAAAATAAATACCTAGCATAGATAAATAGAAGACATTTCCACAAGTTAATTTCCCAAGAAAGTTGTAAATGGATGTGATTTTTATCTCATATAAACCATACCATACAACTTTTCGCTGCAACAAGATATTTCTCAATTTCGTATCATTCAGTGATTATATACAGGTCTATTTTTAAATGTAATTTTATTCTTTTGATTGTCCTTTTGTAAATCCACAGCCTTTTAAAGAAAGTAGAGTACTTAACAGAAGTCCAGCTGTGAAAAACCACAGGGCATTTAAAAAGTAGCTAATAGAAACTGATGCTGTGTAGTCACAGATAATATAATGAAACATGAAGAAAGTCTACAGGAAGTTATTAAAGTGGAATTCCCCTCAGATTATACAAAAAGACCATCTCAGGGATTTTATCCAGGTCAATGAATAACTGTGTTTTTCTTTTCCTTTCTGCTGCATCATGAGTAGAGATGAAAACAGTAAAAAAAGCAGAAATGGCAATGAAAAGCAAGTCAACTTCTAATTAATAGAAAATAGTTCATATAATCAATGAGCCATGCTCTATTTCAAGAACAGAAATAGAGCGGAATCCAGAGAAGACTAAAAGTCATGTTTTCAGACTCACTTGCTTCATTTTCCCATCAGGAGTCACCTATTTGAGTTTTCAACAAATAACCAACTACATAAATATACTAATAATGTATCATCATCCAGTTAATTAATCAAATTTATAATTTTTGTAATTCATTCTTGTTCAATTTTTCTTTTTACAAACATGAGTGGGGACAGCATGTAATCACTCTTTAGTCTAAAGGGAATTTCATTTTGCAGTATGGACGTCCACATGCTCAATCTGGGACCGCTAAACATCCTCACTAAGAGAAAAGAAGAAAGGAAAGCATAAAACCCAGCTCTATTGCGTTTATCATTTTTTCAACATATTCTCCATTGTAAGCTAAGCAACTTAACCTGCAAATGTCCCAAATGTTTTTCCATTACGTACTCTCCCAAACTTGCTATTAGTGATGTGTGTCCAAGCCAGCTTTAGCAAGTCATGGCTTGTACTTCTGAGCACAGATGGAACTTGGTTCTGACTCTTCACATCCAGCTCGTAGCCCCAACCATGATAAAGAAAGTAAAGCACAAATACTTTAACATGTCCCCACTAGAGAACATTGGCCCACATGCTCATGAAATAATCACACTCTGTGGGGACAAGAAGAAGTTCTCCTCAGGCTATTTCCAAGTGTATGAAATGAAAAATAAAACACAGAATCCTCCGTGGGGCAACACGGGCTGTCCTTTCAGATACTCTTTTGACAAGTTGATACCTATATATGGCATCATGTCATCCTGCATAAGCTCTCATCCTGGGGCAGGTTGAATATAGTCCATTCACCAATGGACAAGAAGAGAAGGAGACAATGTACCTCATTCTACTCTTCCAGGTTTTCTTCTCCAGTTTCTTCTAATCTAATATCTCTTAGTCATTTCTGCATCTTTTAAAATGTCAAGGGGGTAGGGTTGTTTAAAATAATATTTTATTTTTATAATCACTCCATTGTTTCTTTCCTCTTCAGCAAAACCTATGACAGAGATGGTATAGAGCAAATGCCACCCATGGAGTGGAGGCAGCTGCAGCAATCCGTGGTTACTGGTTGTTGTGATTATGCTGAAAGATTTCAGACATGTCACTCAGAAATGTTTAGAAGGTATAGGAAAAGGGAAAAGTGTTCACTCTTAAGGGAGAGAGTGGGTTTTCTCCCAGAGGAGAGAGACAGTGCACCCCTCCTGCCCTCTGGTTTTATTAGGGGTCCCAAGGAAATTTCCATTTCCTGACTTCAGACTGATAGCAGGTTTGCATTCGATTTTCAAGTTGCCATTGTCCATTATCTCCTGGAGGGAAGATATTACTAATGACATATAAAAAATCCAAGGCAATTCGAAGTCACATTGGTCCATGCTGACCAGTTCTAATAATCATAGCTCCATGAGTCCTGAAATCTGGTCTGTGAAGGTCAAAAAAGTCTACCCTTCAGGACACCTTGTGATCTTCTATCAGCAGGGAGAAGCTTTCTGGGCCCACATTTCTTAGGCAGATAACAGGTTGTTTGCTGAGAATGTAACTTATCCTATTGACTTAAGCCAAGCTGGCTGCAGGTAAGTTGCTTTTTAACAGAAAGCATGTGGGCATCGCACAGTAGGCCCAGTTTATTCAATTATCCCTTTAACCTCAGGTTCCCATTGCTCATGTCATTCTATTTCCTATAAGTGAGTCTAGTTGAACACTGGATAAATGCTTGTTTTGAATGTGAAAAGTAAATATGTAGTACCTCTTATTCAAATGAAATTTCCCTTCCTCTTCAACTGTATCTAACAAAATTTCTTAGGGTTTATTCTTTAAATCAGCATACTATGAGGGGCAGGTAAATTTGATGCTTTTATGTTACATTTACATTTCTTTCTGAAAGAATGCTAAAAGGAAGATTTAAAGGGAAGATTTTGTATTTCCTGGCAAAAGATGCTAAAAAAATCTGGAACTGATAATAAGCATTAGAAAGGTAGAGTACAAATTAGAATTTCTATGATTTAGGACAAAGAATATATCTGAATAGAATGTATTAGGAGTTGGTGAGGAGAGTCACAAAAATGTGACTTATTTTTACATATTTCTAAGTCCTGTTCCAATTGTGTGTTTCAAAATGAAGTGTTTAGATTCATTTGTTTGTATGTGAGCTCTATGTTTATTAAAGAAGTAAACTTGAATTCATGTGAAGTGTGACTATGACCCATGTTCCTATATAGCCTATATTAGTAAATTTGGAAAAAAAATATAAAAAAACCATGTTCTTGTTTTCTACAATTAAATCAGCAACAATAACCTGGTCTACACAATCCAGGAAAGGACTGGAAAATGAGGCAAAGTAAGCAGAGATAGATAAAACTTTCCATGGGGGGGAATAAATATCTATAATTTTGAACATAAATTTTAAGCACCAACAGAGCTAAAAGAGTATAAAGAAAAATTTCCAAAATATACTGAAAGTTTCTCTGTTTATACTTAGATGTATTTGGATTTGGTCCATTTATCAGACATCATTTATCACCAGTTCATACCCTGATAGCCCCACTGCTGCAGCAACCAGCCAGATGTAACAGTTTCTGAGCTGATGCTCTCTCTAGGCCTTGCCTTAAGGCTATGTTCTAAGGCCAAGGAACCTCTTCTTGATAGAAACACCAATGTGGTTAGAACCCAGAATGACCATCCCAGATGTGCAGGGCAGGGGATGTGCTCTGGGGCAAAGCTTTCATTAGTGGTAGGAGCCAGTGTGTGAATGTTTCCCCTCTCTCTCAAGTCCTTAGAAAGTCTAGTGGGATCTACAGTCCCTTTTTCCAATGGCCAACTCAATAACGCACCCTCATTTTACTCTGTGGTCCCTTATTTCTCCCCAATTGATCTACTGTGGAAACCCAGTAAAATACTCCAAAATGAGTCATTGTCTCAAATATTACTTTCTGGAAAACATAGGCTACATTAGTATTTTTAAGTTAAAATTAAGGAGGTAAGTAAAAGTTAATTACAGGATGTTTATATCTCTGCTATAATATTATTGATTTTTCAGAATTAATATAGTTGCATAAGCCCTTGAAAAAGCAAAAACAAATAAAGCAGAAATGTTTAATAGGGTTACGTATGCGATGAGCAACATAGTGGTGTATCTTTCTGGAAAAAGAAAATATACACTGTACCATACAATATAACAGAACAGAAAGTGATAGGAGTATCCTGTAACCTATAAATAAATATTAAAATAATGGAAACAAAAGTCAGATGGAAATACAATGCAAGTACTACATAGCAAAGGGGGGAAGAAAATGACCACTGAAACAAAAGTAATTTTAGTGAGGAATAAAGAGGTCTGTCTGAAAAATTCACTTTATAGAAGTAAATATGCATTTGTGAATATAAAGAAGATTTCTAGTGCAATAGCTTAATTGAGGAGAATCTTCTCTCGAAGAAAAAATAAAACAAAATGCAGACCAGATTAATTATCAGTAGAAAAGGTATCAATCTGCATAGAGTGGAATAAGGAAAGTAGTAATTTATTGTTTCTCAACTAACATTAAAGTCTAAATATGCAGGAAAAAAATAGAAAAGATATGTTATACATAGTTGAATAAAATAAAAATAAAATGAGAATTTCTGAAACATATCTCTATGTTTTTTTAAGAGAGAGAGAGAGAGAACTTTTTAATATTTATTTCTTTAGTTTTTCAGTGGACACAAAATCTTTATTTTATTTTTATGTGGTGCCAAGGATCAAACCCAGCACCCAATGCATGCCAGGCGAGTGTGTTACCCCTTGAGCTACATGCCCAGCCCCCAGCCTATGCTTTTAATATAATGAAAAGATAAGTTTAGGAGTGTCAGAAAATGATGACCTATGCAAGCTTTGGAAAGAGTCATAATTTGAGTTTAAAGTACAATTTTATCATTGCCAGCTGTGAACATATGTGAGCATGAATAAATATTAAAATTTTTTAACTCGGTTTCACTCACCTGCAAAGGAAATTATAACATCTTTGTCTTAAGATTGATATGAAGAATGAATGCTCCACACATGTAAAGAGCTTAGTAAACATCTAGTTGTTCATAGTGAAAACTCAATAAAAAGTTACTCTTAATAGCATTTTTTTCTTCTGTTAAGAGACAGCACAAGATAGAAGAAAGAATAAGCCTTTAACCGCAAACACAGTTTCAAATTCCTGTGACATATATTAATCAGAATGAACACTCACTTCTGAGGAAATATGCAATATTTTTTGGCTCATATAACCGTGTGGTCATGAATATATATCCCAATTCTATTTTGATCTCCAAAACATCATGAAGAGTAAATGTGGTGATTTATATGAACTTATATTCACACATTATTTTTGGTGATCATTGCCAGTTTATTTCTTTCATGTATAGAAGTTCTAACAGATTTATTTTTCATCTTAATAGGGACTTAAGGGGTTCCTGGAAGGCAGGGGGCAAACATCAGAACAGTGACTCTTACTCATTCTACTAGTATTGCTTGAGAGGTGGAACATCTATATTTTCCATTTTCTAAATAGAGTAAGAAAGTGGTATGTAAAATCTCTCTTTCAAATCACAAAGATTAAAGAAAATCCAGCTCATTTCATGTACACTGACTAATCAAAGAGTCCAAAGCTGTGAGTTGGCCTTTATTGTATAAAATAGGAATACAATGTGAAAGTTTTAGATGTGTAGTTTGAAATCATATTTTTGAGGAAAATTAATATAATTAAAATTAAATTACATTTTATCTTACATGTAGCAATCCTATTATATAAAGTGAATAATTATAATCAATCTTAGGAATTAAGAATTCAATTTCAGTGATACAAATATTTGTATGTTTTGTCAGTCTTATTTATTCAATTATTCGTTTATATTTTGAAATAGAAGGCTCAATATGTTCTTCACAATGGTACTTTAGAGGCCTTTTGATTCTTGCTATGGCCACAAATTAAACACTAACTTTTTACTATATATAGCAAAAAGAAAATTTCTATTTTTGGAAAAGTTGGCAGTCCTTCAATATGTATTCTGTCAATTTTGTAATTAAACATCTCAATATATCTTGGTCAATCTGTTTTACATTGTTTGTATTTTTGAAGAAATAACTTCATTGTCATTTTTCTGGCCAATAAAGAGGGAACAAAATAATCAGATGTATTATTTTATAATAGCAGGTAAGTGGAACTTAATCTCACTATAGAAATCTGAAAATAAATAGAACACTTATATTAGAGCTAGTCATGCCCTAGGAGAGAGGGCTGGGGTGTGTATCCAACAACCTATCATCATCTGCAGAACACTGTTCTGAGGTGTGCTAATTCCCTGTCAGTTCAGCTTGCAGCTTGCATGGAAGAGTTGTCCCCAGTTGCTAATGAAAATTTTCAAGCAAAGACATGCAGGAATTGGCAGTTAAATATCAGGCTGGAAAGGCACAAAAATAGCACTAAGAACAAAGGAGCAGGAACTAACAACATGTGCTATATAATATGTGTGTGTGTGTGTGTGTGTGTGTGTGTGTGTGCAAGCCCATGCACACGCGTGCACGCACATGAGTGTGTGTGAGTGTATGTGTATTTGTATGTTTTGTCAGACTCATTTATTCAAAATACATACATACAAGTACACACATATATTCCTTACTTTAAAAGTTTTAAAAGGTTAATTTTTAAACATTAAGAAGGAAAATAAAACATGCCTTGCCAACTTCATGTAATTTAAAGCATCTTCACTATTTTTTAAAATTTTTGAATAATGTGAATAAAAATGCTAATTTATAAAATTTGCTTTCTAATATACTTTTGTTGTTCGATTTATGTAGTATGCTTTAATTTTTATTTAGATTTAGTGGGTTAACAGTGTTGTTCAAGTCTGCTAGGTATTTTGCCTAATATTGGGTTTTGTGCTCTAATTTTAATTTAAAAATTGTGAAATTCCTACTATTAATGTTTAAATGTGCATAATACAGTGTTAGACTTAAATAATTACCAATTTCAGATATTTCACAGATTGGAAGTAAGATCTATTATAGTGACCCAAATGTTTCCCTTTTCCAGGGCTCTTCACATTTTTTGTGTTGATCCAGATTTTCAGTAGAATAATTTTCTTTCTGAAGATTCCTGTTATTATTTTCCATAAAGTAGTTCTTCATGTGATTATTTCCTTTTTTGTATGTTGGAATAAATCTTTTGATTTTTGTCTTTGTTTTAAAACTTTGTTTTCCTAGCTATCAGATATCTAGATTGACAGTTTAAATTTCTTTTCAATAATTTGAGATGTTTATTGTCCTTTGACTTAAATTGTTTCTGTTGAGGTATAATGTCATTTTTGTTCTTCTCTCTTTTGTTTCTCTACTGATACTTTTAAGATTATCTCTTTATCAGCAAACTTAAGTAATTTGACCAAGATATGCCTTGGTGTAGCTTTGTCCATGTTTCTTGTGCTAGGAATTAATTTGAACTTAGATATCTTGGTTTATATCTTCAAAAGTTTGCCCTAAAATCCTCTTCTTTATTTGGAAGCTCCAATTATACATATATTAGGGTTTTGAAGTGCTGCAGTCTGGCTGGGCAAAATAACCAAGGGCTGACAAGCAACTTGTGAAGATTGATACAGTGGGAGCCGCTTTATTGTAGGACAGCAGAGGTATTTATACCTAACTCATTATACACAGCTTGTTTCAATTAACATCATCTGATACATCAATTAGACATTAAGGAATCCTCATCATCTTAATAATTACACACAGCTTAACTTAATTATCATCTTGATACAACAGTCAGTCATTAAGGAATCTCTATCATCTTAATGGCTCGCTGGCATTACTTCTCAAACCACTCCTCCTAGCAAAGTGCCAGGTGCCATCTTGACTTGGTTGTGGCTCTCAACATTGAAGTAGTTTCACAACTCACTGCTGAAATAATGATGATGATGATGATGATGATGATGATGATGATGATGATGATTTTGTACCATGGGCAATTTACCAGAGTCACATTGCCAACCAATTTCTGTTTTATTTAAAGAGAGGTCCCCATTGAGTTGCTTTACGGCCTTGCTGAGTTACTGAGGCTGGTTTTGAACTTGCGATTCTCCTGCCTTGGCCTCCTAAGCAGCTGGGTTTATAAGTATGCACCACCTTCTCAGTTGCAATCTTTGTTTTCAAAACTATTTCTGTTTCATTTTTATAAATGTATTATTCCTTATTAAATTGTACTAACATTTTCTTCTACATAGTCTATTAAAATAGATTGCATATTTTATTGTAAACTTACATTTAAGTATCTATTAGTTTACATCTTCCCTTAACATCTCAATAGTTCATAACCTTCTTGAACAAAGAAAATATGTTTCTAATAATTTCTTCATGTGTTTGTCTAAAGGATATTGCAAATAAACACTCATTTAAATTTTTTTGACAAATTATTTCATTTATGCTTACTACTTTATTGTGTCATTTACCAAATTTTGGAAGTTTTGGCCAACATTTCTTCAAATGTTTTCCTGAATCAAACTATTTGATTTTTGTTTCTGAGAATCTAATGAAAAAAATTATCAGCATTTTTTATACTCTCTTACTCACTATCATAGGTTTTGTGATGCTATGGAAAAACAATGGAGTGACTATGAAAATAAAACATTCCTTTTCAAAATCCCTTTACCCCTCATGTTATAAAGATTGTTTAAAAGGTGAACATCTTCATTGTACATATGTACATAGGAGAGTTGCATTTTGAGCTTTAAAAAAAGAAAATCACTTTGGTTTATAAAGCTAAGATCCAAAGAGCCCTATCAGATATAGGGCACTAATTGCCTAGATTAGAGAATCAGGGAAGAATTGACATCATTTTGCAAAAGTAGATTTATGTAGTATATCAGCATGGTATATAAATGCCTGGAGACCCTCACAGAAGATCTGAGAAGTCAAAATGACATTTTCTAAAAAGATGTGCTTTTTGTCTTTTCCTGTGTTAACACTTTTGGGGTTTTTTCATTTATTTTTTTTTATTGGTACACAAAAACCAGATATTGATTGAGGTTAAAATGCTAACTTGAACTGTAAATGTCTTAAAAAGAGAGGAGAAAAGTCAATGGGATAAAATGTAACAGAATGAGTTCTGAAATTTCAATTTAAACAAATTCCATAAGTATATGTCAGAGGCTGGCAACAGTACTTTGCTGTCAAATTTAGTTGACCCCTGGTCAGTGAGAGATTGTAGTGGGGTATGGCTTCATAAAAGCTATCAAAAGATTATCCTATATTCAATAGTAGTAGTAATAATTTAAAGCATGTTTTGGTTAAATAATGCATTCTGATCAGAAAAATGACTTACTCAAGCCTAAATGTCACAGAGCAAGATGCATGGAAGTAGCTGCCTGTGGCTGAGAGTTTTGCTTCAGTGGTTTGCTACTATCTCTGGTAATTCTCTTAGCCTTTCCCTCATGGTGAGAATCTCTCAATAACAGATGGCTGATGCAACTTAGGCTAATGTTCAAATTGAAGGCAGGGAGAAGGCAAAAGAATGGCCAAAACCATGTTTGTCCTTTTCCAAGCAACCCCGAAGATTTCTCATTGTCTAGAACTAAAAACATGTGCTTTTTGCCTTTCTCTGTGTTAACATTTTTGGGTTTTTTTCATTTATTTATTTTTTATTGGTGCACAAAGCTAGATATTGATTGAAGTTAAAATGCTAACTTGAACTGTAAATGCCTTTAAAAGAGAGGAGAAAAGTTAATGGGATAATGGCCATTCTAAGTTGCATGGCTGGCCAGAGAGTCAGTATTTGGGCTTCCCAATACCTGCATTAGACATGGGTAGGAAAGGAATTCAATTGGGGAAACCAATAGTGTCAGGCACTTTACTTGTATTATCTCTAATACCCATAACAATTCTGAAGGGTAGGTAAATATTTATTATCCTTATATAACTATCAAACTAAATAACAAAGAAAGATTCTCCAAAAATTAAGTTTACTGGAGAATAGCATTGCAATGGGAGCATATCACCAGAGTGAACTATGTGTGTATTCACAGAGGCTGAGGCAAGAGGGAGTTTTTAAATGCAAAATGAGGGTTATTACATAAGTTGTTTTGAACTAGTTATCCTCAGATACATAGATCAATAACAAGGGGTGTGTGTCAGTTCAAGGTTGAACAGGCAGTAGTTGGACAGATACCCTTGTGGAAGTATTTTCTGCATAAGGTTTCACTGGCCATTGTGCCAGGTTGTAGATCTGTCCGAGTTTTTTGTGATAGCTCTTGTTGTCAGGCATATGTGCATAAATCCCTTTCTTTGTGACTTCCTTCCTTCCTTTATTTATTTTTAAAATTTTTTTTAGTTGTTGATAGGCATTTATTTTATTTATTAATTTTTATGTGGTGCTGAGGATCGAAACCAGTGCCAGATACATGCTAGGCAAGTGCTCTACCACTGAGCCACAACCCCAGTCCTATGTTTATTTTTTTGTTAGGGCATGACACTCCTTTTTTATTCATTTTTTAAAAACTTTTAGTTGTAAATGGACACATTTTAGTGGTGCTGAGGATCCAACCCAGTGCCTCACACATGCTAGGCAAGTGTACCACTACTAAGCCACAACTCTATTTTTTTTATTCTTGCAATTTTCAAATTGGTTTAGGAAGCCAATAATCCGAGACAATTTATTTTTATGATCTTTAATTCCTACAGCAACCATGGACGGTAGGTATTTATTTTCTTTATTTAACAAATGAAGAAAATTAGAATCAGCAACATAAAGAAAACCTGAGGAAAGCTTGCAGTTAGTAAATAATAAAGCCAGGGTTCCAATTCAAATCAGGTTGAACCCCAAACCTTTGTTCCCTCCCATGATATCATATCGTAGTGTTCTGGTCATGGTGACCCAGAAAGGAAGTATTATGTCCAACACATGAGTCGCCATAAATGTTCACCACATTTCTTTTACCAATTAAAGCAGAACATGCATAGAGGAAAGTGTGTATGTCTTTGTGCATAGCTTGCTAAATTTTCCCGTGCAGATTATGTAGCATCCCAGAAGAACCCTTTCTCACTCACACTCCACAAATTCTAAGAGCATAGTTAAGTTTTACCTGTTTTTATAAAACTTCATATTAATGGAATTATGTATAATTCATAATATATTATCATACCATATATATTACATTGGCTCCAACTTTCCTGAGATCCAGATGGGAAGCCTGATTCTAGAACAGTGCAAAAGTTCACTTATAAGAACTGAGTTAAAGTTCAAAGGCAGATTAGAGTAGGATCAAGGGTGAATATCTGTTAAGACTTGAAATATTAGTTTAAGACTTGAATATTAACCTTCTTGCTGGCTAAGATCATTTTGGACCTTGAGCAATGATATGGATCTTCTTTCTAGAAAAAGCAAATAGGCACAAGATAATAAAATCTTGTCTGCAATGTCATGGAGCTCACAAACTCTTTAAAGTTCATCTATGAATTCCTTGGAGATTTGTATCCACCTAGATAAGAACCTTTGTCCTACAGGAGCAGGGCTGAGCATGTATGTGGAGGTCACATGATTCCAACCATGGATAGAGAGGTGTAAAACCTAGGAAATGCCCCTGACATGACAACTCTGCCAATAGTTTCTTTTTCTTCTTCAAATTCATTTGAAAAAAAAGCCACTCAAGCAAGAAAAAGATAACTAATAAATTGAATTTTATTTCCTTGTTAGTCCCTGTATTCTCAACGATACAACAATATCCATAGTCTCTCACTCCATAGACCACCAGTTACTATTTTCTTATGTAACCTCCCAGAAATGTTCTGACCTATAATCTGACCTAGTTATTCTTTTCAAAATTTCTATCTCTAACAATTCATGATGCAAGTATTGCCAGACTTGTTTTCCTAAAACATCAGATTATGTTATTTTCTTGCTCAGAAGCATTTTATAGCTCCTTGATACCAACATAATGAAATTCAAACTCCCTAACTTGACATCAATGCTCTCCTTCACCAAAACTCTGAAATCCCTCTCTAGTGACTAAAACAAAACAGAAGAACGTGAAACCTCTTCTGTCCCCAGGGAAGACTTCCGCCAGACCTCAAGATCCCAAAATACCCAGCTGCCATTTTCTGTTAATTCTTCCATTGAGATATTCTTTATATCTTTTCCTTTCTTTCTTTGACATCATTTTTCCCCAGCCTCTAAGCCAGGCCTGCTCACTTCAGCCTAGTGCAGGGCACCACCTGGCCAGTGTCACCTTCTGGAAGCTGCTCCTGGAGCATTTCATTTTCCTTGCAAACACCTTCAGTGTGTCCAATCCAAACTCCTTTCTCTAAATAGCTTCAGCAGCAAATCAAGTGATTGAAATAGAAACCAAATGGCTGTGCACAAGTCATCTATTAAGGCCAGATCCAGATTTTTGTGAGGATGAAGTTTATAATCAAGGGGACTTTCTCTAAGAAGCAGAACATAAAATATAAATAAAAATCAGGTAAAAAAGCAATAATTTATTTAAAAACTGATTAAATGCTGACTGATATCACAAACATAATCCAGAAACAGCAACATAATATTTTTAAATGAACTACCATCTATAGCTTAATAATATTATTTTGCCTCTTCATCCAACAATGATTTTGTAGTGTCATTTTAAGTGATACTAAAGAAAGGTGACTTAGTCTTTCTTCTAGCATGATTGATTAGAATTTGTTCTTTATTATTGACATCAAATGTTATTGATGCATTTTAGGAGTTTGTGAAATTCAAGAAAACTTCTATTAAGTTACCATAAGACTTCAGGGTCCTTTAAGTTTGCATTTGTAGTGGTTAATCTTAAATACTCTGAGCTGATTTCACTCATGAACAAGTTTGTTATCAATGGCTTCATTGGAGATATTAGTTTTCTGTTACACTTGCTGAAATCAGTGTCTTATGACAAATCATTAAGAACCTGAAATCTTTTCCTAATATCTTCATAGGACTCTCCTCTTCGTTGGCTAGGTCATCAAATAATCCAAAGACTTATTCATTATTTCTATTCCAAATGTATCTTTTTCTCCTTAATGAACTTCTGGTTTCTGTATGATTTGAAAATCCTTTGATAATCATTTCTTGTAATATACATTCACTCTGCAATATTTACCACCACTTCTTAATTACTTATGGAAATAGATGAAAATATTTGTATTTTATATGGAAATAGATGAAAATATTTGTATTTTATAATTTATTTTATGATTATTTATAATTGCAAATGGTGCATGATTAAATATATTCTGGTAGAAGAGAATTCCGTTTTGGCTAGGCATTATCTTCCGCTCACAAGTTTAAAAACTGTGATTTTGAAATTCTTTCAAACATATAGAAAAATTTCAAGAATGTCAAAACACACTCCCATGTGCCTTTGCCCAAACTGACAATTATTCAAATTTTATTACATTTGTTTTGTCATGATATTTGTGTGTGGTGTACATGTTTCTTTTCCTGTATCATTAAAAAACATTGCATGTAGTATGCCACTTTACCCATTAATATGTATTTTCTAAAAAGTTATATGTTCATATACATGTCCATATACATTATATATGTATAAAATATATATATGTGTGTGTGTATATATATATATATATATATATATATATATAGAGAGAGAGAGAGAGAGAGAGAGAGAGAGAGAGAGAGAGAGAATGTGTCTATGACATCCACAGCATAGTCATCAAATCCAGGAAATTCATATTTATTCAATATTGTTATCTAACCTAGAGTCTATATACCAATTTAACCAATTGTGCAATTATTTCTTTTGTAGAATTTTTTCCATCCAGTGTCTAATTGGAAGTTCTTCAGGTTTTTATTTCCTGCTGCAGCTATTTTTGTAGAGCACAGGCCAGTTGTTTTACAGGATGTTCCTCAGTATAGGTTTATCTGACATTTCCTCATGACTAATCAGGTCATGAATTTGGGTCATGGATGCTATATAAGCAATGCTGTGTTCTTGAGCTTGGAACAATGATTCCAGGCCTTTTGGGAGTCCTTACCTATTTGAGAATGTGTTGGAATCTATATGGATACTCTTTTTATAAAAAACACATAGGCACAAAGTAACAAAATCTTGCTTGCAATGTTAGGAAACTCACGAACTCTTTAAATTTGTTTATGCATTCCCTGGGGATTTGGGGACACTCAAAGTAAGAACTTTTGTCCTATGAAAACTCTTTTTCTAAAGAGCTTTCACCATTTTACATTTTTACCATCAGTGTCTGAAGCTCCAATTTCTCCACAATGTTGGCTTGTGACACTATTTGTGTTAATGTCTCCTGGAGAAAGTGACGTTGTAGTTTCTCTATGTAAAGGTACTGTGTTTTTTTTTTTTAAATAAATAATTTGTGGAGAGATGTTTTGTGACTTTGTAAATATCCTGTTCTTCATCTTCATCAAGCTCTCATTCTTGAGGTTTAGCATCCATTTATGGTTGTTGCCTGAATCAATTATTGCTGTGATCTTGTAAAGTGAAGATATTTTAACTCTATCATTGTTTCTACATTTTAGTTACATTCTAATAGGAGATAGAACCCTTCCTTCCTTCCTTTCTTCCTTCCTTCCTTCCTTCCTTCCTTCCTTCCTTCTCCATTTCTTTGATATGTATATCTGCATGCTTCTGTGACTGTGTATTTTCATATGAAAACCTAGGTTTCTATCCCTTGGGTTACAATCTATTACTGTCACTATGGTTCAGTTGTCTCAGAGTTCATTGGTGGATGCCCATTTAAAGCTGGTACCTCTGACCTTTTGACATGCCTCCGTCATTTCTTTTTTCTTTTGAGCTTTCATTACTTTCTGGCTCGATGAGATGAACAAGATGTTCAGGGATCTTCTTGTACTTTCCCTGCTCCTGTCTTAAAATCCACCTTATCTCCAAGATGCCCTGGTTCTTAAAATCTAAGTGTTAGGTGTGTTCCTTGCTACTGGAGTAGCAGAGCTGGATTATCTGAGTTTATTCTGATAACTCAATACCCACCTAACCTCACGGGTTCCTCCTTAGCTTCTCACATTCCAGATTTGTACCTCCCTCTTCCACAGGGAGCATACTGACTCGCAATATCATTATATTTACTCATTTGCTCAGCCCCAAAATATACATAATATAGTTTCAGAACTTTTATACCTATATAATCCTGGAAAGCACACCTGTTAGAGTACCAGGTTTATTGCAGTGCCTTTTTCTTCTTTGCACTAGGAATTTATAGTCAAAAAACTTTTTTAAAAAAAAATTAGAGATAAAATTGTACCCCATCATTTTAAATAGAGTTGGGGTTATTCTGTTTCTATCTATAATAAATTTTAGGGGTTTTCTTTTCTTTTTTTTTTTGAGCAGACTTATTGAGATACAATTCACATATCTATAATTCACCCATTTAAAATATATAATTCAATAATTATTAGTATATTCACAGAGTTTGCATCCATCACCACAATCAATTTTCAAACATTTCAATTACTCTAAAAACAAACCCCATACTCCTTAGCATCACTCTTCAATTCTCCTATCCTCTTAATTCTAGACAACCTTAATCTACTTTCTAGTTCTATGGATTTGCTTCTTCCAGCATTTCATCCAAATGTAATCATACCATATTCTCCTTTCTTAACTTAGCGTAACATTTTTAAGGTTTATTCACACTGTAGTATGAATCAGTACATTATTATTTTTATTCCTGAATAATATTCCATTGGTTGTACAGATAAGCCACATTTTACTTATCCATTCACCTGTCAATGGACATTTGGGTTGTTTCTATATTTTGGCTACAATGGATATGCTGCTGTGAACAGGTGTGAATTGCTGGACTGTATGGCACTTAGAGATGTTTAACCATTTGAAAGAACAGTTACCCTTTTCTAAATATCTTTCACCTTTTTACATTTTTACCAGCAGTGTCTGGAAGCTCCAATTTCTCCACATTCTCACAGACACTATTATTATTTGTTCTTTTAATATATAGCTAGTAATATCTCATTGTGACTTTGATTTACATTTCCCTCGTGGCTAATGGTTAGAGCACCTTTTTGTGTGCTAGTTGGCCATTTATACATCTTCTTTGAAGAATTATCTATTCAGATCCTTTGTCCATTTTTATTGTGGGGTTGTAACAATTCCTTATTTATTCTAGATACAAATCCCTTATCAGATATATGCTTTACAAAAATGTTTTACTGTTTCATTTGCTGTCTTGATTTTCTTAAAGGTGCTCTTTGAAGCAGAAAAAAATTAACTGTGGTCATGTCCAATTTATCTATTTTTCCATTTGTCGCTGTGCCTTTTGTGTCCCATCTAAGAAACCAAGGTCGTGATTATTCAAACCCATCTTTTCTTCTAAGAGTTTTATATATTTAGCTCTTACGTAAGTCTTTAGTTCATTTTTAGTTAATTTTTGAATAAAGAGTGAAGTAGGGGTCAAAATTCATTTCTACATATAGATATTCAGCTGTTACAGCACCATTCCTTTACCTACTGAATGGTTTGGGTATTCTTGTAAAAATAAAATTTACTGTTTATGTGAGTGTTTATTTCTAGATTTTTGATTCTCTTCCATTGATCTTTTGGCTATCTTTAGACCACATTTTCTTGACATCTGTAACTACATACTTAGATTTTGAATCTAGGAAATGGGAGTACCACAACTTTGTTCTGCTTTATCGAGATGATTTTGGTCATCTTAGGTTCCTTGAATTTCCATATAAATTTTAGGATCAGGCGTTAATCTCAGTTGGGATTTTTACAGAATTGAGCTGAATCTGTAGAATCATCTGGGGAAATATTGACATTTTAACAGCATTAATTTTCTCCAATCCATGAACTTAAGATACCTTTCTATTTATTTGGTTCTTTCATTTATTTCAACAATGTTTTTAGGGTATAAGTTTTGCACTTCTTTTAAATTTATTTATAAGTATTTTACTTGTTTGCTATAAGTGAAAAAAAAAATTTTAGTTTCATTTTTGGTTTAATCATTACTACATGAAATTGATTTTTTTGTATATTGGTCTTATATTCTACAATTTTGCTGAACCTCATTCATTTTAAGTTTGTTCTTTGAATATGTGAAACATTAAAACAAACTTTTAAAACCAAAATTATGCAAAATAGTATCATTCTTATAATTTTACATATCTACTGATTGAAAGAATTCTTCATAAACTAATTTCTGACTATGTACATTTTAAACCTTATTTTTCCTTCAGTATTCATATATCTTCATTCTAGTTCTGTATACTATAGGACACAGAGTATAACTGTATGACTCCAGATCCTCAACTTTAGTAACATAATGCCAATGAGTCAGCCCATAAGCATAGGTGTATTCCTGGAAATTATTACTGGAATCCCCAATAATCACTGCATGTTGAAGTTACTGAAAAATCACATCAGTTTTTTTTTTCCATACCACCAAAACTAAGTGTATCCATAACTTAATTTTTCCTTAACTGGATCTCCAAAATGTCCATAACAACTCCTATGACATCTGATAAAAGATAAATGCAATAGAAGGTAGGGTGAAGTAAAAAGATACCAATTATAGTTAATGTATCTTACCTATGAAAATTTACAAAACATGTGACTATGACCACAATTCTAAATTCCTTCTAGTGTCCTGGAAGAAGGTATCAGTGCTATTGAGAGACTCTGAAACTAAAGGTTTATTAAATTCATTGCAAATCCATTCTTCTCCATGCCTCTTGAGTTTGGTTTCCTTATTTTCAAAATCAGGTTATTTGTTTTGTCAATTTTAAAGGTGTTGTGCTATATCAAGACATCCTGCATATTTTCAATGTTTTTTTTTTAGTTGTTGATAGACATTTATTTTATTTATTTATTTTTATGTGATGCTGAGAATGAACCTAGTGCCTCACACATGCTAGGCAAGTGCTCTACTACTGGGCCACAATCCCAGCCCCATCCTGCATATTTAAAAAAAAACATTTATATTATTATTTATTGCATTTCACAAGTATTTCTGTCATTACAATTATACAATTGTATACAATATACAATTATAATTATTATTTTGACATGCTTAACATAGTGTTTCTGCTCCCTCTTATTTAAATTTTGGTAGGTTTGTGACCAGAGCAAAAGTGATATAACTTCCAAAGCTAGTTTATAAATAGCAAAAAGTCTTTTACCTGGCTCTCTTGGGACACTTTATCTTGAAACCCACTGCTGTGAGAAAGTCTGAGCTATAAAGAAGCTCACATAAGGAAGAACAAAGAACCACCTCCAACTTCCAGCCACATGAGGAAGCCATCTTGAATGCGGTTCTCTAGTCCCATTTAAGATGGTATTTAAGCTGGTACAGAAGGCAACAATGACAAGCTGTTGATTCATAAGCAAAATAAATGATTGTTATTCTAAGCTTTAGAATTTGAAGTAGTTTGTTACACAGCAATGGCTAACTGATACACCATCCATCTTTCCATTAAACCTCTCTCTTCTCACTCCAAACTGATCTTCTCCCCATTCTGTCATTGCATGGACACTTTGCAATTGTCCATCCTTATGCCTTTTCTCAAGCCATTTCTTCAACCAAAATGCCTTCTTCCCCTTGAAATCTTAAGGACTTCCTAAAATGCCGCTTCCTCTATGAAGTTCCCTTACTTGCTCCAACTGGTTTTTATGTCTTTCTCCTCTGAAATCTTGGAGAGCTTTGTTTCTATCACTTATGGTGCTTATTATGAGGATTGATACACAATGTATTTATCTGGGAACACCAAGTACTGACCCTTCAGAAAGGAAGTCTCCCGAATGATCCATTCTGTGAGTTCCCTCTGCTTTTCAGCAAAGTTTGTTCCACACATTCCCAACTCCACTACTGGCCTAGAAGTCCCTTCAGAGCAGCGCACCTCGTATGTTTTCCTAAGTGACCTCTCCTCCCATGCAAAACATAGAACCTTGCAAGAAATAAGCTCCATACATTGTTTTACAAATAATTTGTTGAGGCTTAAAAACTAGTAGTCTGACTAATAAAAGACAAGGTCCACAGAGAACACTCAGGGATAAAAAGGGAGCTTAAATCTTTAAAACTATAAATAACAGAAATAAGATAGGTTTTCTTAAACTGGGATCTTGAAGTCACAGGACCTTCTAACCAGAGAGGTTAGGAATCATCTGATTGGTTCTCACATTTTTATGTACAAAAGAATCACCCGAAGGGGCTGGGGACGTAGGTCAGTAGTAGAGCACTTGCCTAGCATGTGTGAGGCACTAGGTTTGATTTTTAGCACCACATAAAAATAAATGAAGGTATTATGTCCATCTATAACTACAAAAAATTTTAAGAAAAATATTCATTGGAAGGAAAATTGGACAGGAGTGAACACTGATTTCTGGATTCCACCCTGGGTGTTTTGTATAAGCAGGTCTGAGTGGGGCTGATGAAGTCTTCTTTTTAAAAATATATAAAATATTTTTAAATTAACATAACAATTTATGTATTTATAGGGTACCGTGTGATGTTTCAATACATGGAGACATTGTACATTATTCAAATCAGGATAACCACATCTACCCCTAAACATTAATGGTTTCTTTGTGGTGAAAACATTAAAAGTCCTTTTTTCTAGCTATTTTTCAATATAAAATATGTTATTTGTAATCACCCTACTGTGCTTCTGTGCAATAATGCACAGTTTTTTTGTTTGTTTGTTTTGGTGGGGATAATGCTGGGGATCATGCCCAGGGCTTTGAGCATGGCAGGCAAGCACTCTACCACTGAGATAAATACATTCCCAGCCCAAGATGTGTCCTTCTTAATGAGCTCTTGAAGTGACTCTAATGCAGTACTCTGTGGACCACACTTTCAGGAGCCCTGGAGAGGCCAGACCCCTCTGTCGGTGTTCATTTTTTTTTCCTTGTGCTGTTGTCACGTGCCCTTTGAAGTGCCCATGGTTGCTGCACTACCATCAAGTTGACAAGTGGCATAGCCAGAAGGAAAGAAAAGCCATGGGAGCCACAACTCTGGGGCTGTTTGAAGGAGAAATCCCTGCCTCTTTACATCCTTGGGTGGTGGCGAAAACCAATGAAGCACTTCACCAGGATCAGCAGGGAGGCCAGTAGCCTGGTTGGACAGTCTGCTGTCTGGAGATGTCTTCAGATGGGGTGATGTGTTTCCTCACAGTCGAGTAGATTATTACCATTGTGAATCACTTGTGTCTATGCAGCCTCCACCCTTGGCTACCCGGTTCCTACCGGTCCAACATCTAATTTGTAATTACTCAAGGCTGTGCTGAGATTCTAACTCAAGATCATCTGCTTAATATATCTTTTTTCTTTTTCAGCATAGAATCAACCCAGTTCTGAATTTTTCAAGATTAAACCAATGGCATCTTTCCAATTTTGCTCCCCACATCTTCTGGAATCCTTCACAAGATGAATGAATCTGCCCTGAGAGCTACCTCTGGATGAGGTCTCAAGGCACTGCTGATGCCTGAGACCTCACCCCATACCCCCTAAAGAGGCTGTTCCGCAGCCTTGCACATCTCCATACTTACCTAGAATTAAGTCAGAGAAATGTTCTTGAACTAAAATAACATCAGTGTCTTCCTCATCTTAGAAGCAAAAAAGCAAAGGAGCAGGGGCAAGTGGAGAAAGCCCCTTCGCTGACTTGCCACACATGGCCACCACCTATGTAGTATTAATGAGCTGCAGTGGCTATTCTGAAACACTCTCTCTCCGATCCTTATGCATTTTTAATTTTTATAAATATCTGCTCAGACCACTGATATCCTAAATGTCTGAGACCCTTTAAAACTAGAATAGCCTGCAGGATAATACAAACATATAACCACAAGATGGATAAATCTCTATCATTGCTACAGACCCTCTTTACAGAAAAAAAAAAAAACAGAATTCCTGTAATTCATCTTTAATAATTAATTGTGCTTTGTTGAGTTTGTTACATGAGCACTCCTGTTAACGTTGTATAACACACTCTATCACAAAATTTCATTTCATTCTACACAACACTATAAGATAGATACTACTTTAGGACCAAGAAAGCAAGGATCTGAGCTGGACACAGTGGCACATACCTGTAATCCCATAGACTCATGAGGCAGGAGGATGGAGAGTTGTAGGCCAGCCTCAGCAACACAGCAAGATCTATCTCAAAATAAAAAAAAAACAAAAAGGTCTAGGTATGTATCTCAATGGTAAGGCAACCCTGGTTCAATCCCCTGTATCAAAAAAGGAAGGAAAAAAGAAAGCAAGTTTCTGAGAGTTTTCATGCTTTGGTTTAACGTCCCCACCAAAACTCATGTTAAAATTTAATCCCCACTGTGAAGTAGTTAGAGCTGGATCCAGATAGGACCTTTAAGAGGTAATTATGTCATTGATAAAACCAGGATAAAGAATAATTTGGCAATTTCTAACAAGGTTGAAAAAGTGAATATTCCAATTTCTAGAAGTCTGTCTTATAGTCACAAAGCCAGGAGAAACTCCCACATGTATGAAGGAAACAGAAATAGAGATGTTTAATAAAGTGTTGCTTGTACTAGCAAAATAAATTAAATGTTCATCAAGAGAATGGATAAGAAAGTTGGGGTATATTGAAATTATTAAATATGATAAAGCAGTTACAATGAACTGTGTATTAATAAAGATGACAAAAAGCAAATTGCAAAAGAACTTGAATAGGTTAAAAACATGAAAGACAACACTACATGTTGTTCATATAGTTATGCAGTAAAAACACAAAAAAATGCATGAGTGAAAAACACCAAATTTAGGGAAGAAAGAAAATGAGACTGTGAAGGGGAATACACATGTGGCTTCAATTATATCTGTAATATTTGATTTTTTCATAAGAATAGAGAACAAATATGGCAAATGTTGAAATATTAAGGCTTGTTAGTGGGTACAATGGTATTTATATTAACTTCTGCATTTTTTGTAGATTGAAATGTTTCACAATTTTTCAACAATAAAAATGTTTGGCAATAAAACAACAACAACAAAAAGAGGTGATTATGTCATGAGGGCTCTTCTCTTATGAAGAGATTAATCCATTCATGGATTATTGGATTAATCATTTAATGAGTTCTCTCTCTCTCTGTCCTAATAGCCAGTTGGACTTTGTCTGTTGTACACACCCCTCCCACCATGTGATTCCCTGTGCCACCTCTAGACTCTGCAGAGTCCCCACCAGCTGGAAGGCCTTTGCCAGATGCAGCCCCCTGAATTCCCAGCCTCCAACCGTAAGCATAACTTACTTAGTCTGTGACATTCAGTTATAACAACAGAAAATAGACTAAGACTTTAGTGACTCACTTAAGATCACAGAACTAAGTGACAGATGAGGGGTGGAGCCCAGAATCTCCATGCCAATTCCAGGGCACATTCTACCATGACATGCGGTACTTGCTGTATGTTTGCACCAAGCAGGACCCACACAGTTTGCCCATGAGACCACTTGGACACATGCCTGAGCAACAGACATGAGAAGGCACCCTCAAGAGCTCCCACCTACCCCTGAGAGACATGGGACTGACTTTGTCTCAGGACTCACCATCCACCTTGCTGAACTTGTCTTAGACTGCACAAGAGCTGAAGAAGCCTCCATTCCATCCACCTTCCTCTCCTTCACTCAGGATCTGGGCTGCTGCTTCCTAGAAGAATAGACTACCACAGCCATCCAATCCTGGAGAGCTGATGTTCCTGCAGGGGATATCTGCAGCTTCAGGAGCCAAAAGGGAGTACTCAGACTCTAGAAAAGGAGCAAATAAACCAAGAAATAAAAAGATAGAAAAATTGGGCAAACCTCAGCATGCATGCCAATCCTGGCCTGAATCTATCCTTGGCCAAGGAGCAATTTAGGCAGGGAAACTGATTCTACCAGGGGACTATATGTATACATGGGCAGCCACCATGAAATGGCCATGAAGAAGTGGTTGTTCCTAAGCAGTGGTACCCCTCTTAAAGCCCATCTCACTGTGGAAGACAAGGTATTCCTGTTGGACTTTCTGCACCCTCTTAGGTTTGTCCTTGAGACCTGATTTTTTTGACCTTCAAAAAAATCTAGATGTCAAACTCAGGAAGAGACAACTCACCATGATACTTGTTAATGAAAGAAACATCCATGTTGATTCCTCCTGACAAGGAGATGTCAGAGAAAGCATTAGATTAGATGTAACAATGTCAAAGACATAATCCCACACACTCTTCACCCCTGAATCATGGAGCAGGCCTGCCATTCCTATGTTTGTTCATCCACCACTTTCCGAGCTCTGTTGTGCCTGGATGGTGGGATGCAGAGAAGAAATGCAGCATTACAGAGTCACCACCAAGTATCAGGGAAACAGGGGAGACTGCAGGATTGACACAGCTTTTACTAAGTATATATATGTATGTATGTATGTATATAATTTTTTACACTGCGAACAAATACTTAGTACAACAACAATGCTCCCAATTTAAAACACACAGCATTAGTCTTCCCATGGGTCACTGGTTAGTCCAGTGTGGCTAGGGACTGTCGGATACAGATATGTGTAATAATGGCGTCCGTATCCTCAAACACCATTGCTGGCCCTCAGGCAGTATGAACTGATTTACAGATCTGGGGGCACCAAACAGTCCCCCAATGTCTGGAGAAGGAGGGGAATTTAGACATCAATGAGCAAAATTACAATATCCTCTAAATCTGTGCTGTCCAAGAGCCACATGAAGCCGCTGAGCACTTAGAAGGTGACTAATCTGAACCAAGAAAGGCTGGATGTGTAAGGTACACAATGGATTTTGAGAGAACATGACAAAAAAGAACACAAACTATCTCAGGAATAGCTTTTATGTTGATGAAATATACTGATTTTGGATATATTGGATTAGATAAGTAAACAATTCAAATTAAACCACACTTTTTTTTTTACATGTGGCTACTAGAAAATTTCAACTTACACATGAGACTCACTTTCTACTGTACAGATGTCTAGATGTCAAACTCAGTGAGCACAGGGACTGTCTGTTTTTGTTGATCCAGTTCATAGAATTCAGCACAGTGCCTATCCCTTTTCAGGAATGAATGAAAATATGAATGAATAAATGGACATTAGTTATGAATTTCTCTTGAGCATCAGTTCTACACCTTCCTTATCTTCACCTAATGTCGGAGAGGAGATTTGCAAAATCTATCTCCCAAATTAGAATCTCAAGCCCTGACCTCCCCGAGGGCATATCTCACTGTCTGCATGCAAATTCCACTTAGGTGAGGAGCAGACATCCAAATTAACATTTCCAGAGAAGAATTCTTTATTTTTCACCCAAAGTAGTTTCTGCCCAAATCTTTCTTCTCTTAATAAATGGCATCTGATCTACTTGAAAAGAGTAAAATTCTAGATATCAATCTTGAATCCTCTGTTTCCCTACTCTTTTCCTGCCATTAGTGCCATCGCCCAACCCTGACCCAATCAAGAAAGTGTTATTGATTCTATGGAAAAATATTGTCTAGATGTGTGCATTTTCTCCACTATCACTACTACAGCCAGCCTTAGTATAAACCACCTTCATCTTGCACCTGTGCAACTGTCGTAATTATCCAGGTATTACTGACATAGTCTTCAGAATTTCTTTGAGCCATTATGGCCCTTCTGATAAAGACTAAAAAAAAAATAAGCCTAATGCATTTTACTGAGAGATGATAAGATGATTTTTATCTTTATTGAACAAATGTACTTTAATATAGAGTATATAAACTGCAAGATGGAAACAGCTAGGGGCATTCATCTAAGTATGCACCTCCCCTTGGGCAAGTTTTCATTTATAAATCTGCTCCATTTATAAAGTTCTCCATGGATGGAGGGCCCAGAGACAGGGAGGCTGAGCTTGGACCCCATTCTTCCCCAGGGGTAGGCATCACTCTTCACCCCAGAACCCTTTCTGCAAGCTTTTGGGGACTTCACTAAGGGTGTTCCCCAGCTCAGATGCAAGTGAAACATAACACTCACCCTTAATTGGATGAAACAAAATGTGAAAAACAGTATTCATTTGCGTGATCACAGAGAAACAAGGAAGTCAAGTATTATGGAACTAAGTCACAGGTATGTTTTGCTGATTCAGTTATTTAATGGACTCCTGTTGCTATAGAACTGCAGGGAAAATGGACTTAGCTTACCAGAAAGGGGACGCTCAGAACCTGAATCTTACACGTGGAACTTATGCACTCTCCCTTCCATGACAGGAGAGCAGGGACCTCTGAAGCTCATCTCTGCAATCAGACTTGGGGCCCAACATCTTCATGCTCTTCCCTCTTCCTGCCCCTAAATTTTCCCTTCTCCTAACACGTCCTTAAACAATCTCCTCCCCTGCAACTCAGTGGGCACCTGCAAACTCATCCCTGCCCTTCTACTCCTTGGTGTCATCTTGGACCCCTCCCGTATCTGGTCACTCTTATCCACCACCAGCTCTTGTGCATTCCTTCAAAGGTTTCTAGTCCTGGGAGCACCATCTGGAGCTGACCCATAACTCCGTACTTCCACACGATCACAGGTTTCCCAGGACAGGTCCTTTCTTCACTCTCTTCCTGTTGAGTCTACCCATCATGCTCACTGCTACCAGGTCAATCTTCCAAAGCACAATTTTCTTTAAGTCATGATCCCCAATAAGCCTGGGCAGCAGCTCCCTGTAGCTTATTCATTCATATTTTATTTATGTGTTTGATTTATTTTGTGATACTGGGGATCAAACCCAGGGCCTCACGCTTGCTAAGTAAGCACTCTACGACTGAGCCCTCATTCTTTTTTAAAAATGTGCTTGTCCACTGGGCATAGTGGTGCACATCTATAATCCTAGCAGCTCAGGAGGCTGAGGTATTAGAATAGCGAGTTCAAAGCCAGGCTCAGAAACTTAGCAAAGCCCTTAGCAACATAGCAAAACCCTTGTCTCAAAATGAAACATAAAAAGGGCTCAGGATGTGGCTCAGTTTGTAAGCACCACTGGATTCAATCCTTGGTACCAAAAACAAAAAGTGCATTTGTCCAATACTAACATTAGGCCATATGCTCTGTGCTGGGATGAACAAAACAGACTGGTAACCCCTGAAGTGTGAATGATCTCCACTCTGCTGTATGATTTTGAATACTTTACCAGCTCCTAGACAGACCTCTACTCCATGATTTCCACAGCATGCAACTCCTTCTCCACTTGTCTTTATTTGAATTTTGTTCATCTCAAAAATGTCAGTTCAGAGCCTCCCTCCTTGATGCTTCTTTGAATTCACATCATTTACCCTCTCCACATCAATTATCCAATTCCTATCCTCCAGTCTTATTTTTTAATGCAGTTATCTTTTTATTTGTGTGAATCTTATCCCCACAATTAGATATAGATATAAACACAGCTTGAGGAGGGTTTTCCCACAGAGTCTAATTATTAGATAGATAGCCTTGCAATATTTCTGATTAATTCATCTATATAGGAATTTACTATTTGAGGGATTTATTTTCTTATGTGACAGTCGTATAGAGGAAAATCAGACTATTACTTTACTGTTGTCATGTCAAATTGCTCAACTGAGTTTCTATATTCAAGTTTTATATTAAATCTTTAATATAATTTAAAATCTATTCTTTACACTAAAAAATTGTTCATAAACTATTTGTAAAGCGGGTGCCATGCTGAAAGTCAGGGTGTGTGTTTGTTTGTTTTTGGTGGCCCTGGGCATCAAACCCAGGGCCTAGTACATGCTAAGCACACACTCTACCACTGAGTGATGCCCCTAGTCCTAAAGTCAGGATTTGATATTTCATTTTTTGTCCTTATCTACTGTGCTTCATATAGCATTAAACAAATAGCAAACACCCGATTTAAAAAAAATGATTGATTGCAATACTTTTCAATATTTCATTGGTTGATTAATCTTGGTTAACTTCCCTACTGACTTACTCAAAAGTAGGGTAGTGTTCTGTCCACTGCTGCCAAACAGGGCCTAAGACAGGCCTGCTACCCATCAGAGGGGGAAAATTGCTGAATGTGATGCAAGGATAGAAGGATGGCTAACTAGATAGATGAATAAGTGAATGGATAATTGATGTAGAGTAGCAGGGATTGCTTCCAGTCTGGGTTATCAAAAATTTTCTGAAGGATCTGGTAGTTGAGCCATGCCTTAAGGGCCAAGGAAGACTTAGATATGAGAGAGGAGATCAAGGGTGAACTTAGGCAAGCAAACAACTCAAGCAAAAGTTTAATGGACCAGAAGAGTTTGCTATTATTCCCCCACCCCAAGTCCCCAAGAAGCAAATAATTCCTCTCCCCCAAGCAATTCCAATTCTAACACTTGTCTTATTGGTCCAGAATGTGGTGACCACTGTCAGCTATTACTGTCAAGGATTTAACCCCTTCCTGCCTGGGGCGGTGTTGCATTGTCCCATTTGCAACGGCAGGTGACAACAGATTCCCTTTTTCTATCTCTACCCACAGCAGTGAGGGCACAGGCACAGGACCAAAGACAGAAAACCGGAAGCTCTTACCTGAATGACCGTAACAGAGAAGTTGGGAGGGCTGGAATCTGCTTGTAGCAACAGCATCCAGCTGTATCCAGCCCAGTGGCAGTTATTACAGTTTCAATGGCAACATCCTGATTAAACTATTCTTAAAAGATAGCTGTGGTTTTTTCCTGCTTCTTGGCTCTTGAGCCAGATCAGATATTTCACACTCTAAAATTCTCCAGTTTCCTTCCAATGAATTCTGGATCTATTCAAAACAGTCATAGCTGATTTCTGTTGCTTATAATCAAGAAGCCAGCTATTTTACACTCAACAGCACTGTGCAAAATAGTAGGTGTTTGGCTAATAGTACAGATGAACATACTTGAAAAGGAGGCAAATTTAAAGCAGAAAAATTAACCTAAGGTTTAGACTAGGTCACTGCATTATTTCTACTTAATATGCAAATTATGGGAACTTTGGCATGTGGTACTTCAGTAAGAACAACACCAGTGAGACAGAGATTTCAGAAAATTACAATTATCTAAATCTAGTCTCTCCAGATTATTACCAGAAAGCCAGGTTTTTGGGCAAAGTACAAGCCTCATATACCTGCAGTATACTGTCAGGCTGCTAGATTGATTGACTTGAAGAAGATACCCTGAAAGAAGAGACATCCAGACATTTTCAATAGTGAGTCCAAGTGTCCAGAACAGCATAAGCTGCCTGCATTTAGAATGGAGAACTATATTAAAGAATAGCCTGGTGAGTATTAAAAAAATAGATATTTTCTGTCAGACATAAAAATCAGTGCCCACAAAATACATTTTAATAAACTCTAGCTTTGCAGAGTACAACATTATCATCAATTTTACGCAGTCAGTGAGAACATTGATGATATTTACCTCACTGAACTCATTCCAAAACCATGTATTCAATATATTCAGGCCCAAAACACCTCACTCAATTTTCCCTACCCAAGAATACTCTTGATGAGGATTCTTGGATTGAAATTTAACAGTCAAGGAAGAGAATGTGTATGCACAGAGATATATAGGTTCCACACAAGGGTCAGACTTTGATCAGAAAGACCAAGGTATTGAAGGAATCAATAACACAATACCTCTTTAGTAGATTAATTAGATAAAATGTTTTGTGCTAAAAACTTTAGAAGATATTGCATTGTAGGAATAGACTGGCACTAGGTCATCAGACTAGGAGCTTTTTGAGGTCCCATATTTATTCAACTTTGCACACCTTTCATGATCAGGGCCCACTACACACATACACATGCATGCACGCGTGCACGTGTGCATGCACGCGCGCACACACACACACACACACACACACAGAAACCTGCACACCCCAGCACCTACCATTGTGGCTAGCACATAGTAAATGCTCAATAAATATTTTTAAGCAAATACATGAAGACCTAAACTTAGAATGAAACTCCACCCCATCACTGACTACACGTGCCATACTGCCAGCTCTATACAACACATCTGGGAGGCAAGGATGGGGAAGTTAGAATAAAGGAAGCTATGATGTGGCAAACCCCTTACAACCTGAAGTGCTAGCTATTACATCTGACTTTTCAGATGTGAAAAGTGAGGTTCAACGAGATCAGTCACAGAACTAGGAAGAGGTAGCAACAGGCTTTGAACTTAGATCTTTTTAATTACAAATCTAGTACTCTTTCCATTTTACTCGGGAATCATAACTAGGGACTCTAAGAAACCCACATAATGCACAATGGGAAATGTTTATGGGTTGGAGATCTGTACTTTTCATCAGATTCCCAAGGTTGTTCAAGACCTTCACAAGGCTAAGATGTGAGATTCTGGTTGCAGGCAGATGTGGACTGGCATTTGCCCGTTACACTGGAGAAGAAGGTAAGAGTCGAGGTGGAAGAAGGTGGTGGTTGCTCAAATCACTCAGATTCAACATCCCTCCAAGATGATATACTGACTTCAGGAGGTACTGGTGTCCTCCCTGCAAGGAGTGACAAACGACCTGACACAAGTCCCAACCATTTTCCGTGTTCTACTTGGAGAAACTTACAACATGTGTGTGTGTGTGTGTGTGTGTGTGTGTGTGTGTGTTGGGCAGGGATGTTAGAATGCCCATAGGGACCAGAATCAGACCTCACACACCTGGACATGAAGCCCATGTTGTGTTGTGATCTGAATAAGAGAAAAACCAGTGGAGCTCAAACCCTAGGAACGGAGTAGGAAAACATCCATAGATGGATTAAGTAGTAAATCTAATTCTACTCTGGACTTTTGGATACAGCCTTCTTGGAAGTAACATAGAGATTGGAAACTCTGTTTTTATTCATTTAACAGGTGCTTGAACAGTATACACTGCTATAGTAGGCAGGGTGGCAGGGAGCTCTGTGTAACAGAGTGGAGTAAGGTATATTCTATTACACAAGGCATATTACACAAACCTGTAATCACAAGTCAGTGTGACAAGTACTACACCAGACACATGATAAAGAGCTGCAGGTGTACTGCCAGAAGGGAGAGAGATTATACCTAAGGGAATGAGAAGCAGCAGTTCTATTGGAGGTGACTCGGCAGTTCAATTAAATAAACATATAGCAAACTTCAGGCACTGGATTGGCTTGGGGGCAGAAGAGGTCTAGAATCTGCCAGGCCCATGATGTTACAAGAATGGAAATTACAACCTGCCAAAGCAAAGGCTGACATAGCTCTGGGAATAACGAACTGTGCGTACATATTCTGGGGGAAGGAATATCTAAGTTAGGTTTGGAAGAATGCATATGAATTTACCGGGTTTCAGGCAGAAAGATGCATAGACTTAAAGGCTACCCAAAGAGAAGCAAGAATAATAGTAATAGTATTTATAGAGCATTCACCAGGGACTAAGCATTGTTCTAAATGCCATACAGACATTATCTCACAGGGCAAGCCTCTGAGTAGGCACTGTTACCACATTTTATGTGTTCTTAGGTACACACTTTTTTTTGACTTTAATATCTATGGAATCAGGATGTGTGGTGGATTGTTTGCAAAGTGGCCACCACAATTCCCCTTCCTTGTATCCATGTGCTTGGATAGTGCTTTCTCATACTGATTTTTGACACGACACGTTACTTGTTTTGGTCAATGAAAATAGAGCAAACAAGAAGTAGAGGTTTGAAAGGCAGTTGTACATTGAGGCTTATCCCCTGTGATGTGTTTGGAACCTGAGATCACATTTGAACACGCGTGGATTAGTTTGATGGAGTGAGTGGTCATGCAGACAACTGAGGAACCTTAATAACCAACCATCACACCTGTGAGAGAGACCTTCCCAGAATATCTAATCCTAGATGATCCACCATTTGACAGTATCTGCAGGAGAGAGCCCAAGAGATACCAGCAGAGGAATCATGGAGCTGCACCTAGCCCCAGAGCTAACCACCAAGATAAGGAGCTCATAAATGTATGTTGTTTTAAGCTGCTCAGTTTTGGTGTGACTTGTTATTTTATACAGTAAAAGCTAACTGATGATACAGACACCATCAAATGATGGTGTCTTGCAATTAAAATGAGCAGCATTTTTTTCCTTAGGGATTCATAAAATAATAGTGAATCTTATAATTGATTTAGGTTTCAGATCTGATGCAATGCAGTTTCATATTTGGCAGTTAAAAAAGCTAAGGATCTGAGAGTTACTTGCCTTAAGTCTTTAATTAGTAAGTAATGGAACTTGAATCCAAGCAATCTGACGCCATACTTTTGGCCCTTAACCTTCAGATAGTTCCATCTAGCTGGAGAAGGTAACAGACAAATTGGTTGATGAGGAAAGCAGGTACAAGTTCTGTAGGTCAACTTAGGAGACGTTGAAAAGAGTTTGAATTCTACCATTTGAGAATCAGAAGCCAATTGAGTTAGGAAGATGGAGGAATAAATAAACTCTTGATGTTGACCAATTAAAATGCTCATATCAAGAAACACAAAGGAAATAGTGTGGGGTGGAGGGTGGGGTCTGGAAGCACTGGCCTCTTTGATGGCTCTAGGTTGGGCAGAACTTCAGTGGCAGGAAAGGGCCTGAACAGCGGGGCTGAGCAGCTGGTGGACTGTGACCCAGAAGGAGGAGAGAAATACCCAGGACAGTTACTGCCTGGGCCTCTGCAGACTAGCTCTTCCTCATAAAGTGAATGAAGCCAGTGGCTCAATTATATTTAAAAATTACAAGGAGTGTGGGTAAGGAGAGGACTATGGCTTAATTAGGGCCATTGAAGACCATGTGGTAGTTATCAGTAGTTACAGAACAGTGTTGGTTTGGCAGAAACACCCTTCTTCCCCACTGCTGGATGCCCAAGACAGTTGAACTTGCAAATCCAAACAGGGTCATAGTGACAGTACCAAAAGATTTCCAACTGGACTAGGTTGAATTTTAGGCTAATGGTTTAATTTTCAGAGCCAATCACTTACAGCCACCCCATGAAATTTAGGGAGGGACCCTAGCAACATGCTCTCATAGTTAAATGTTCCTCTAGTCTTTGCAAAAGATGATTTAGTTTCTACCAGTTGGTTCAGCCATCACTCTATTCTGTCTCTTCCATCACTACCCTCTTGCTCAGTAGTGCCAAGGTCATTTTTGGAACCCAGCTAAGGGGAACTGGTGTTGGTTGTATATGTTCCTTTGGGTTTGGGAACTACATTCATGGAATTTGCATCAGGAGGACCTCACCTGCTATCAGGAGGACATCACCTGCTGGGCCAACTTACCTAGCCTACTGGTAGGAGGTTCAAAGTCAGAGATTCATATCTCCAAATCAACCTGTCCTAAGGCACCTGGAAATTTATGTGATCAGGGAAGTGGAATGCAGATTGAAATGTGAATAGTCAGAAGGTATACCACAGAAAATTCTTCTAATTGGCATGCATTTAAAATAAAAAGCAATGGGCTGGGGATGTGGCTCAAGCGCTCGCCTGGCATGTGTGCAGCCCTGTTCGATCCTCAGCACCACATACAAAGATGTTGTGTCTGCCGAAAACTAAAAAAATAAATATTAAAATTCTCTCTCTCTAAAAAAAAAAAAAGCAATGGATCTCATTCTCTTCAATATCTACTCAAAATTCTAAGAAGTCCAGGCCTGGTGGCATATACCTGTAGTCCCAGCAACTAGGGAAGCTGAGGTAGAAGGATGACAAATTCAAAAGCCAGTCTCAGCAACTTAGTGAGTTTGCATAAATAGAGGCCCTCAGCAACTTAGTGAGACCCTGTTTCAAAATAAACCATAAAAAGGGGTGGGGATTTAGCTCAGTTGTGAAGTTCCTCTGGGTTCAATCCCTGGTACCATTTAAAAAAAAAATCTCAAGGAATTCCATCAGTCTTGTTAGGGGAAAGATCGAAAGACTAGATTTTCTTTCTATTCTTTATATAACAAATTGTGTTATTAAAAATGTCATGTGGGGCCAGGCGTGGTGGTGCACACCTATAATCCCAGCAGCTCAGGAGGCTAAGGCAGGAGGATCGTGAGTTCAAAGCCAGCCTCAGTAAAAGTGAGGCACTAAGCAACTCAGTGAAACTCTGTCTCTAAATAAAATACAAAATAGGGCTGGGGATATGGCTCAGTAGTTGAGTGTCCCTGAGTTCAATCCCAGTACCCCTCTCCCAAAAAATGTTATATGAGGCCAGCAATATTGTAGCTCAGTGATAGGGCCTTGCTTAGCATCAACAGACCCTGGGTTCAATCCCAAGTACCACCAAATTAAAAAAAAAATCTTATGTGGCTTTCCTGCTCCCAATACATAATCTCATTCTAATCAAGAGAAAAACATTTGACAGCTGCCAAAAGAAGGATGTTTTGCAAAATACCTGACCAATGTTCCTCAAAACTGTCAAGGTCCTGAAAAACAAGGTTAATCTAAGAAAGTCCCCCAGCCAAGAAGAGCATCAGGAGACATAAGAGACATACCAAGTAAATGTAGTGTGGTATCTTGGTTGGGGTCCTGAAACAGAAAGAGGTAAAAATGAAGGAAATCTGAATAATGAATGTATTTTAGTCATAGTTAATATATCAGCACTGGCTTACTGATTGTATCCTAGGTACCCTGCTAATGTAAGACGTAAATCATGTTGGAAGGTGGATGAGAAGTTGGTGAGAGTGCTGAAATTTTTCCATAAGTTGAAAACTGTTCTAAAAAATAAAGTTTATTAAAAATCTCATACCAAACACCACTATTGAGTACACAGCCCAAAACAGTGGGAAAACTTTTGGTAGGAGAGAATAATTTTTTAAAATTTTTAGGTTATTTTGTTGAACTTCATGAAATTTTTGGTGCAATTATAATGGGCAATATTCTTTTCCTTCCCACTGCTGGAGGCCCAAGAGAGACTGAAATTTTAAAATTTATATTTTATTGGGATTTCTGTTCTCAATCAAAAGAAACATTGATTGTTGTATTCAGTTTCGTATTTGTAATTTTCTTTAAGAGCTCCCCCAAATTGTATAAACTTTAGGTTCCACACACCCTGAATCCACCCTTGGTTAGTTCTGATTACATGTGCATAGTTAGAAAGATGTCTAGTTAAACACTGAGTACTATTACGTAAATACCATCCTAGGACTAGCAGTGGAGTGAGAAGGGGTAGGATGATTCATGAGGATTCATGGGGCACAGTGCCTGCCCTCCAGGCACTAAGTGTTTCATGAGGGTAATTAATTATATGCCTATTGTACATGGTGTCTCAAGACAGGTTGAGCATCATTTACTCATGACAACTCTTTCATCAATGGCCAAGACCTGGCATTCAAAGCACATTGACTAGCGTTGAATGATGTAACTTGACTTCAGATGATGATTGAAAGCAATAGATGTAGAAGATCAAAAATAATCACAGCTGGGCTGGGGTTGTGGCTCACTGATAAAGCACTTGCCTAGCACATGTGAGGCACTGGGTTTTATCCTTAGTACCCCTCTCTGTAAGTCACAAAATGGAATGTTTAATTATAGAACCTGGAACCTTCATTGAATGAGAAAGCTCAGGGCCTGGGCTGTCAGTCCCTAGGACACTGTTCTATAGTAGGTATTATTTCTGTTTACAGAGGATAAAATAGGGATTAATGCAGATTTGCCCAACCCTAAAGCTTGTATTCTTAACCACTGTGCAATACAACCTCCCATCAAAGTCTATCTGATGGCCACAGGACAATCCTCCAAACTGTGAAACATTTTGAAATGTCAGGAAGAAAGGTTTTAGTTTCGTTTTGTTTTTCTTCAGTGTTAGTGCTGGAATAGACCTGAGAGATTGAGATTATTTAGTTTGTTTTATCTTTATTTCTAGAGGGAAAGTCTGAGGCGCTGGGGAATGAAGTCGCTGTTCAATGTCATATAACAGCTTCTGCCAGAGAGAGTAGGAACTCAGATCTGATTCCAGATTGTGTGCATTCTCCACTCTAAAGTTATAAATCACCTGTATTAAGAGTTAGAGCCCGGGAAGAGGCATCCAGTTTGAGTTCAGTGTCTTGGAATGGGAAGAGATACCGAGACAACTGCCTGAATGTTATGGAAAGAAATGTACCCCCACCACCCCATTCATATGTTCAAGGGCCTGAAAATGTGATTTTATTTTGGAAATAGGATCTTTAACAGAGACAATCAAGTTAATACAAGGTCATCAGGTTGAGCCCTAAAGCAATATCTTTATAAAAAGGGAAATTTAGACATACTTTGTAGAGCCAAGGTGATGTGAAGAGCCACAGGGAGAAGACAACCATTTGCAATGCAGAAAGACCTGCAACAGATTCTTCCTTTCAGTTCTGTGAAAGAACCAACCTTGTCAACTCCTTGATTTCATACATCTAGTCTCCAGAGCTGTGAGTCAATGAATTTCTATTGCTGAAGCCACCTAATTTATGATACTTTGTTACACAGCCCTGGGAAAGGAATATACTACAGAACTGGGAAAGTGGCTAAGGATGCCCTGGGCCTCACAGACTGGTCAAAAAAGTAAGAAGGTAAAGGAGAGGATAAAATGATGAAATCATGGGTGTGGAGAAAGAGACATGGGCAAAGAAACCAAAGATTATCCAATAAAGGAATGTGCAATCTATTTTTTCTAATAAAATTTTTTTTATAATAAAAATAAATGTGGAGTCTATTTTTTTCTCTCATTTAAATGGGTGCATGTCCATTTGGAAGATACAGATCTTGAAGGGGAGCTAGAAGCAGCCAGCTGTTACAGAAGTTGTTGGTGTGTGGGTTGCTCTCACCACTACTATGCCACAGAGCCCAACTCAGTGTGAGGGGAAACAAATACAATTGCTACTTTCCGGTGTTCTGGAAAAGCTCTAGAGACACTCAGGAAAAGTGTTTTAAGATATTATTTGCTGCCTAGTGCAGTGGTGCATGCCTATAATCTCAGTGATTAGGGAGGCTGAAGCAGGAGGATTGCAAGTTCAAGGCCAACGTCAGCAACTTAGTGAGACCCTGTATAAAAATTTTAAAAAGCCAGGGATATGGCTCATTGATAAAGCACCCCAGGGTTCAATCCCCAGTGCCTCTCCTCCTTCCATTATTTGCTGGAATCAACTTGAATATGCTTGAGCCTAGAAGGAACACATCTGTTATTAACCAGTGTAAACCTCAGTATAATCCCACCATTGTTATGTGCATGCTCTGGAGGCAGACCATTTTGAGTTCCAGGGTAGTCTTGCCCTCAACTGACATATAACCTCTGTGCCTCCATTTCCTCTTCTGTAAAAGGGAAATGATGATAGCACCATCTCATAGGGTTATGATGAAGATAGGGTCATGCATGTGCAGTGTCTGATATTAAGCATCCAATAAGGGGTATGTTACTGAAGTGGCACCCCCTTTCTCCACAGAAAAGCCCTCTTCACCAAGGCTGATGTTAGGACTGTCAGAAAAATAGTCAAATGTATATAAACTTCCTATTTTCATGTCACCCGGTTTACTTGGCCACTGGCCAAGAAGATACCAGCACTCCAGGTGCTGGACACCCCCTTACTAGTTTTTCACAAACCTATCCAGTATAGTACTTTGAAGAAATGTGCAAACAAGGCCTCTGGCCTTGAGCTGGGCTTCACAGAGATGCCTACATTTTTAAGATAAGTTACAACTGGGCTCCATGGTAACAACTGGCAGGGGGAGGAAAGAAAGGGGAGATGAAGCTCTCCCCTTCTCAGGTGTTGTCCTTGAAGAGTTAACTTGCCCAGAACAGTGAAAGAAAAAGCTGCTTTTATGTGAACTTCTGCAGAATGTGAAATTCTGAGCCCCTCCCCTTACATGCCGGGTATAAAATTCTGAAACTCCCTGAACTCCGGGTTCAGGGGATTGATTGATTACAGCCAAGGCTGTACCCTCTGAACCTGGCTGCAGCCAAATAAAACTGTTTCCTGCTATCTTCGGTGCCTGGCCTCCTTTGTCCCTACAACATTATCACCAGAGGCCTTTATTTTAACAATAATTCTTCTCATCCCTCAAATTCAAAGCAGTACTAGACCTCTGCCCAATGCTTGGTGCAAACACCACTGTAACTGGACAACTATTAGAGCTTAAAGATACTGGCAGGCCTCAGGAACTAAGAGGAAAAGTAACATTTGAGATGTGAGCCTGAAAACAATTGCATTGGTGTCTGAAAATCCCTCAAAGTTCATCTCATAGAATCCCTCAAAACTGCATGGCAAGAACTCAGCAGGTGAATTTGATGCTTCAGCAATGCCTAATTTCTTTTGCTCTCACTATCCTGGGGCCTGAATTGTCCAGGGTTGCTTCATGTCTAGGACATTGCGGAAGTCCACACAGGTCTTCCCTGCCAGGGACTGTGGCAAAACTCAGGGTGGGGACGGTGGTGAAATCCTGCTAAAAGGGGTCACATAAGTCTGTGCCAAAGAAAAACGGAAAGGGAAACTCTTGGACCACCAGACATCCGCAGAGCAGAACCCCGGGGACTACAAGAAGTCAGTGGGGCAGGTGGCTGAAAGTGCAAGGTGCAAAAAGATGTCTCCCAACTCAAGGCATCGCAGACTCCCAGTCTCCGGGCCTTTGGGGCTGGGGCACTACGATTTACCCTTTGCCCTTCCTCAGATTTCATTGTGAAACCGGAGGGTAGTTCGGGTGACTTCAGCCGCTTTTGCCCGCCACCCGCTAGCAAAGCACGCGCCCAGCGGGGGGGGGGGGGGCGGAGCCTGGAGGATGGGTCAGGGCTTGCAAGGCGGGGCGGGACGGGCGCGGCACACGCACTTACAGCCGCCTAGTTCGGCCTTGGCAGCGGGGGGGGGGGGGGGGCGGGGGGGGGCTCAGCCAGTGGGCAGTGGCGGCGGAGACTCTTTAAATAGCACCAGGACTCAGCGCTGGGCTGGGAGTGGACTGCAGTGACAGCCGGCGGAGCGGCCCGGGTAGCGGAGGAGGTGAGTGCGCCCGCCGCGTGGAGCCTCAGCTGCTCCCGCTGCGGTGCGGGGTCTCGGTGGAGGCGCGGGGCTGAGGTTGCACCCCCGGGCTGATCCTCAGAGGCAGTGCGCAGTGGGGACGCGAGAACAGCTCGCCACTCCAGTAGATGCTCCTCTTTCCGGTCTCTGCTCTGCGGCCTCGCTTCCCAGGGCAGCCCGAGCTCCCAGGCCGCCCCTCTCACCGCCGCTTCCTGTGCTGGAGCCCGAGTTGCCAGCTCGCGGCTTCCCGCTGGTGGCGCGGGCGCGGGGCTGGTGCACCGCGTATCCGAGGGACGTGTGCTGCGAGACCGGCCCCTTGTTGGCGTGGCGGCGGGGACCGGCCCGGCCCACAGTAGGAGGCCCAGCCCAGGTGCGTGGAGGTGGCACTACCCGATCCGGGACCGTGTTCTCTCGGCCGCAGGCATCCCTTGTGCCCCTGGGGCAGGGTCTGTAGGGCGCGCTAGGACCACGCTGGGAGCTAGACTGGACCGGCGCCTGAGTGTGATGATGGCCCCTGCGCGGAATGCTCTCTGAAGGGTCAGAGGCAGCATCAAAAGCAGGTTGCCATATGTAGAAATTCTCGCGGTGTCTCCAGAGGAGTGTACATAGCCGTGATAGAATCATTGATTTAAGGCACTCTGGCCTTTTTTTTTTTTTTAATTAGGCAACAAAAGATGATCTCTATCACTTTATAGCATAGAGGGTCAGCTTTGGTAGATGACTTGAATGAAGGCGTGGATTAGAATCTAGAGACAGACTCCAACTAATCAGCATTGAATGTCAGGGCTTGCAAACCCTATCCGCACTCCACCCACGCTCAAGGTTATGGAGCCTAATTAAGAATAGCCATTATAAAAGTGCCCTTCAAGTGCCCTGGTTAAGACTTTTAAGCTGCATCTTGATGCATTAATATCCAAAATACTCCAACTATCAATCAGTACCATTTAGTTATTGACCTTTGATTAATTTGAGAGAAACTGGTTAAATTGCAGTTTCTGACACACCTTTCACAACTTAACCTGTGATTATTCCAAAGAAACCAAGTGTTGACTTAACACAAACAAGCAAAAAATCTACCAAAAACTTCTTTCAGGTGGACGTTGCCCAGAACTTAACTTTGAGTTAATGATCTGCAATGCCATGGGCTTGAGAAGGTCGAACTAAAAGGAACCCATCATTTTGGAGCATGAAAGGGCAGGATGATACAGTGGAAAACACAGGACCAGGTCTTGGGAGACATTCCTTCTTGTTTTGGCTCAATTGGGAAAATCCTTTCCTACCCTGAAACCAACTCCTCATTTATGAAAAGACTGCATTAGACTAAAATTTCATGAAAGAGCTAAAATTCTATGACTGGAAAAGGGAAAATCTTTCAAAGTAGTATAACTTATACCTCTCCTCTCAAAATAAGTTATGCATATTAAAAACTTCTGTTTTCTAAATTTACTGTAAATATAGAAGATTTAAAAAAAATCACCATTCCCTCATAATTATAAGCATTTTGACATGTTTCCTTCCTGTCTCTGTTATTCATATTTTGGCAGGATTTTTATTATTATTGTAGGCAGCCTGACTCAAAAGAAATCTCTGGGATTTTTAATTTTTGACATTTAAGAAGTGATATGTGACAAATGCAGGTAGGGAAAGGCCATCTATTTATACCATAATGGTACAGTTTTTATAGCTACCTGTTTGCTTCTGAGTCAAGTTCGGGGTAACTCAAAATGTATCAGCATGCCACAGTGTTTTACTTTGCGTCTAAGTCTTCCAGCATCTTTAGTTTTGATGTGACAGTGTTGTGGAATATGGCTGTGTGTCTAGGGGAGGAGCCTGGGAAAAGATCGGGTTCATTTATAGCTGGAGATTTCTCTTCTCTCCTAAATTTCCTCTCGGGAAAGGGCAAGTCTGTAGGAATACTATTAATTTCAAAGTTTATATTTGTAACTTCAAAGGAGCATTAGTTTCCAAGATCAGTTGAAGTTATTGAGCAACTTTGCATTTTAAAACAGATATCCATTATTCCTTTGCATTCACTGTCTCTTATAACCAAACTCTGTTATGTTAGAATCCATTAGCAATGTTTTATGGACAGTCTTGTTTGGATGATGAGTAATTTTGCCTGAAGAGTAATTTTCAGTGAACAAAGCTGATCTGAAGCTGCCCATGGTTGGGTACATGTTAGTTCTTCCAGGGGCTTCTGAGAACTTTAAAGCCCTGAAGTAGCAACTGAATGTGGGGTGAACTAGAAGGCAGAGGCAGTTTTACCAGTGTTTGTAATAGCAGCTCTGAGACTGTTGTGTCTATAAGATGCTGAATGTCAACTCCTAGGAAATTTTAGTTTGTTTAATCCTAGGGTGATATGTAATGGCAGAAGAGATAGTCATGGCAGAGTGAGTTATGTTAATTTTCCCCAGCTCTTGATATCCTGTCATGTGCAAGTTCTTAACAGTATTCAGTCAGTTGTAACCTTAGAGGAATCAAGAAGTGGGGGATGAAATATGATGGCTTCTTTCTTGATGTGTGGCTGGCTAAATGTCACCCTTGGACAGAAACTCACCTGGAGGTAGGAAAGGGCTCTGTGCCCCTGTGACATCTGCCTCCAAATGTATTTGCTGATTCCTAAATCTATGATTTCAAAACTGGTGGCCTGGGTAATTTCTTCAAGAATTATTTGCTGGTCTTCAAGTTTTAAATAAACACTTTGAAATTTATCTAAAGCCATTTTGCCCTCCCCAGTTGTACTTATTTATTTTTTATTATTATAAAAGTAATGGATGCTTATGATAGAAATTTGGGGAAGTAAAAAAAAATAAAAAGGTCTTCTAGAGATGAAGTACTATTATAACATTTAGTGTATTTCTCTTGTTTTTTTTCCTTAACAATTTTTTAAAAACTTAAAGCATACATTGTTAATCAAAGATAAAAATTTTTGCAATTTAATTTTAATAACCAAAGTTACATTGTGAACTCTTCCCTCATGTTGTTATGTACTATTTTTAAAAAATGAGTTTCAAAGATGACAGCATTGTATACTTTATGGAATATGCTTTAATTTATTTACTTCTCCTTGCTGGATATTGAGGAACAGCTATTTTTTTCAAGGCAGTTTACCAATATTTGTTAGTTTTTTAAAAAAATTAAATCAGGTTCTGCTTTAAATCTCTTGAAATTGACAATGATTTGAAAATTGTTTTATTAATGTATGGGTTTCAATGGACTTTTGGGTTCTAATGAAAAACTGTTGAAATAAGGTTTTCATGGTTTGGAAAGATAAATTGGAAGGAGTTGGGGCAACAGAGTAGGAGATGTGGGTTACCTTTTAGACCATTTCCTCATTCTGAGTGGGACGTATGCTGAATGTCTTATCTGTCTGTTTGCACATTTTTGTCTACTGTAGAAATTGGCACTTTCCCCTGAGGTTTGTTGTGGAAGAAATACCCATATCCACTAAGTCAGAAAACCCTATATGTCATCAAGAGAAAGTTGCAGCAGGGACTGGTTTCACTCTCAAGGCACAACTGTCAACTGTGAAACAGGGCTCTGGCAGCCACAAGAGTGGTGGCCGCAGCCAGAACAGGGCCAAGGCTCAGGGATCACAGGGGTGACAGACAGATCAAGGCACTGTTCTCACACACAGATCAAGACACTGTTCTTCGTGCTTCAGGTATGTTAACTCATTAGTCCCCCAATGACCTTGTGAGGTAGGTCCTACTCTTTCTTATCCATACTTTACAAAAGTTAAAGAAACAGGTGCAGAGGCTAAGTTGACTATTCCAGGATTTGAACCTAGACAGTCTGACTTCAGGGCCTGTGCCCTGGTTGCTTGGCTTTGCTGACCCTTGAGAGCTAGAAGGATTCTCAGTGCAGCAGAGGCTGGAAAGTTCCAAGTTATTCAGCTGGTGGCAAAGCAGGACTGTGCTGAGTCTCCTTTTTCTGTATCATTGCTCCTTATTTTTTTCTCCATCTTGTTTACAATCTTCCATGAATTTTCCCTTTGTACCACCACAGTGCTGAAAGAGACAACAAATTTTGATTCATTCAGCTTGGTTCGGTGCTTGATGATATCATTTGCTTTTTAGAGAATTAAAGTGTAAATGGCTTTGTCTGCCCTTGAACTTGGTCTTGGAAGCCTGGAGAACAGTCAGGACACATGATTACTGCATCAGGTATACCGGAGGAAAAGAGCACATTCCAAGTGCGCACGGGAACCCAGGCTTACCACAGATGGTGGAATAATGCCACTGTGTAGGAGGTTGGCCTCTCCATGAAAACATAGGTTTGCTTTCTGCTGCTTTTCTTTGGGCCCTTTTACTGGAAACAGACTTCTCCACATGTTCTAGATCATATCGAAAACTTGTCATAGACAAGAGAATTGTGAATTTTGAGGGCTCAAAGGGCACAGTAGCATCACTAGTGATTATGAGTCTGTTTTTCCCAGTGAAATTTTAGGTGGGACTTCAAGATGTGAAATAAATAAGAACAGATCTGCTGTGGTTGAAATGGGGAGGCTGAGTATGGGTGGGATCACAGATCACATAGATATGGTTGTATCTTCTGTTTTCCCTTGCTGCCTTGGAGGCTCTGCAGAGCAACCCCAAGCTCTGAAGCAGCCCAACTCACCATCTTTTCAATGCAGTAATTATGGTGCAGGGAGAAGAGGTGACTCAGCCAAGGTTACACAACCTGTCTTTGCCTCTGGCCATGACACACACAGGAGTTTTGTTCCTGGGCCCTTTGCCTGTTTGGGGAATGGCTGGCCCTCACTACTGTCCTTGACTTATGTTCTGAAATCCCATCAAGTCAGCAGGTTCTGCTTATTCTAGCCCATTCTCTGTACAATATTGCCCAATACTTACACACTATTGCCAGGTCACTCTGAAGACTGCTCATCTAGTCTGGAGCCTGTCACCTCTGGGTTAGACAGTGAAAGCCTTTAGTTAAACATGGCAGGAGGAACAGTGACTACTTTTTCTGGAGCAGAGGTCTGGTTGTATCCCTCTGGAGCAGAAACGGTTAGGGCCCTTCTCTGTAAGGCCCCACGTCTTTATTTCCTGGGACTTTTTACAGCTTGGCTTCAACCTGCTATTTGCCCTACCTTTACCAAATCATTGTGTACTGTGATTTATAGAAAATAAGCTGGTGGCACAGGGCTGTGCCCCAAGACTGTATGTGAACTGTCTCAATGCCCCAGTGGCCGTCCTGTGTCCTGGTAGGGACTGAAGCTGTGGAGTATCCAGAACAGACCCCCTGTGTATCTACCTTGGCCCATCTGGAATGCCATTCCTCGTCCTAACCCTATTCCTCAGAACCCTGCTCTTTAGAGTCACTCCTGGAGTAACTCTGCCCTTTCTCATACTCCATCACTCACTGTAACCTGAGGCTCAATGACATTCATTCAGCCGGAAGGCATCAGCAGCCTTGCAGGTGGAGAAGATGTTGCATTATTCCCATGCTAGTTTAGAAAACTCCTGCTGCCCCAGAGAGCTCCACCCCTAATTCAGAAACCAAAGGACTCATCCACTGCCTTACAGAGCTTCTGGTCTGAGCAGTGGCCTGAGTCTTTTCTGATTGGTTAATGTCTGGCCATATTGGTTATTAAATATTTTGAATAGCATCCCTGTCTCTATCCTTCATGTGCCTTTTCCTGTGTGTGTTTCTTGCTTCTTCACATAGGCACCCCAGCCACACTCTTAAGACTTGAGCATGCAGGAGACCTAGTCATTGTCATTTCTGTGTTTTCAGGAACTTTTAACATAGCACCTTAGTGCTCTTAATTATGTCATATTATCTGATGTTTGATTCGGACTAGGAAACATTCAGAGAGCCCCATAGAAATGGCTCCTGACAAGAATATATGTTCTTGTCATCTAATGTTGCAGGTTTGTCTATTCTATTTTATGCATAGCTTAGATCTTATAGTTAAGATCAAGTAATTGAAAAATCTCAAGACCAAAACCTGTGTCTTCATGGGTGTAAACTTTGAGCTTAGGAGTACCTCTGAGGGATTTCTTTCTGTTTTGTTTCACTTATGTTAGAAGCAGGTGGCTGTGGGCTTTGCAGGATGTGGGAGGAGAGATTGGTGTCAAATTCTAGATAATCTTACATAACTGTACTATAGTCTTCATTTACCTGGTATTTCTATTTTAAAACTGTACCACATTTCTGTGCCACTAATGAAATGGTCAAATAGATCTTTGTTCTTTCTGTAGGGCAGTCATGCACATTGTGCCTAGGTGTTCCAGCATGTGCAGTGGGCAGGGACCTAGTCTGCTCAGCAGTCCAGCCCCGCACCTCATGAAGCATGGAACAGGAGTCCAGAGGGTGTGGCTGAGCAGCCCCGCCTTATAGGTTGCCTGTAACGTTGCACCGGTCTGTTTTCATCTCCTTTTTCTCTTGCTGGTGATGGCAAGACTTCTCTAGAACTCAGGAAAGGTGAGGATCCTTGGCCTTTGGGGTAGGGTCTGAAGCTGTGGGGTATCCAGGACAGACCTCCTCAGATGAGGCTAGACTCTGAGTCCAGTGTGGCTCCCATGGCTTAGATTCTCCTTCTACCACAACAGCCAGCCCAGTCCATTTGGCTTCTTAAATATGACCTGAGACAGTCACCAGCAGTGCTTGCCCTCTCCAGCATGTCTCTCTTGGTCACTGGATGATGTTGAATCTTTGTCTTCCCCCTGCATATGAGTTTCTTTTGACAGATTCTGTGGTTCTGCCTCTCAAATGTGGCAAGCTCTGCAGTTAGCTGTTTTGTATATTGTCACTCATAGGAGGAAATGGACAGTGACTCCAGCCGGGCAGGTGATCAACAGAGGCCACAAGGAGTGCATGGCACACTGTCAGATACTTCTCAGAATGGGGAAATGTTCACCCTATGGGGACAGCTAGACCATCTATTAGGGTACAGGATAGAAATATTAGAACTTTCATGGATATTTATTTTTTTGCCTTTATTTAAATTCTTATTTGTTTTACAATGTTCAGAAAATATTTATGAACTATACATGTGTATAGATTATGAAAATCATTTAAATTAGGGACATATTTATTACTAATTGGATTATAACATTAACAGTAGTCATTGGATTATAACTATTAACAGCAGTTATTACAAGCTTAGAGAAACAGAGAGGTAACTCTACCACTGGCATGGCAAGAGACTTCTGAATGCCAGTTCTAAAAAGAAGATGACTCAATGTGCCAGTTGAAGGGGAATAGAAACTGAAACTCCTCTCTAAAACTAGGTTGTGATGCATGTTAGAATGGGTCTCTGACTTCAGAAGAACTTAACAATGCAGAAGCCTCAATAAGATTGATTCTCTCTCTCCCCCTCTCTCTCTCTCCCCCCTCTCCCCCCCCCCCCTCTCTCTCTCTCTCTCTCTCTCTCATATCTCCCAAGGCTGGAGCTGTGCTTGACATATAGTGGGTACTCAGTGAATATGTCCACATGGAATATATGGACCTTTTTCTTGCTTGACAATTAAGTATCAATTTGAATTGACTGTTTCCAGTCAGTGTTTAAGTTGGTCTCCTTTGTTTAAACTTTTGGGCAGTTGAGAGGATACAGTATATGTGCCAGTCATACTGTTGCACAAATGATTTCCTGAACTGTAAAATCATAGAACTATTGAAACCTCAGAAGTTTCATCTGGATGACAGGATGTTTGAGACTACTTAAAAAACATTTTTTTTTAAACATGGATAAAATGAAACAGTATTAGCAAAATGTTGATTATGTTTGAATGAGAAGCTCGGGTAATGGAGATATGGTAGTTTTATTACACTTTGTCTACTATTGAATAAGACTTGGAACTTTTCAGAATAAAAATTGAAACAAAGCATAAAAGGAATATAGAGACCTGAAGCTAATGTCACCTACTCAAAGCAGGTCATGATCAAACAGGACAATCTCCTTTCCTCTTCTCTCCTCTGTCTGCTCTCTGAGTGTCATTATTCTATAATCTTAGACAACTTTTTAGATTTGTTTTGTTTATAGCTTTCCCAGGGCCAGTCACTGCTTCTGATAGTTACCTGAAAGCTCAGTGTAATTTTAACTCATGTCCTGTGGTATCAGACAATACCTCTCTTGTCCCTCCACATACAATGAGCAAAATCTTGCTCAACCTTTTCTGTTGCACCTGTTGTCCCATGTTCTTTAAATGCCCTCTTGAGTCCTGAAGAACTTCAGCACATACCAACATTTTGTAGATTTCATTTGCTTCTGCGTTTTACCTGTAAAGTCCTGAGTTTTCAATTCTGTGAATATTTCAACAAAACTGACACAGGTGCATTAAAGTAAATTGGAAATCATAATCTAAGGCTTATATATATATATATATATATATATTATATTGATATTGTGATAATTATCATGTCATAATATAATTATATTCTTATTATAATAATTGAATTATATTATAGAGCATACAATTATATTACATGGTATATGCTATATTTAAGTTTTTATAGGTATTCCATATCTGGGACAATGGGACAAAATGGGTTAAAGGAACCGCAGTTACCTGCTGAAATCTGTAAACACTGAAAAGTGACTTCTCCAACTTTGAGAGTAGCTGGGTTTTTTTTTTTCTGAGTAGAAATCGGTCTTTGTGTCTGTCTGCTTCTCACACCTGTTCTGCTAAGCCATTTCTCTAGTTCATCGGTCACTCTGAAACCTTGATCTATTTTAAGAGGCGTCAGTAACTATACACAACCTTGTGTCCTGTTCAGCCTCCTTATCCAGGTCATGGTATTTGATAGCTTCGACCTCTGGGAGCTGCTAGGCCATGTGGGTTCCTTGAGGACAAGGACTGGGTGTGTTTTCCATCTCCCACACTGGCCTGGGCTCCAGCAAGGACCTGGAGGGATACATAAGCTGTACACCCCTCTATTGACAAACATGTTGACTTGGCCTCTGCCTAAGGAAGCTGGCTTCCCCTGCCCACCTCCAGGCTCCCAGCATGGTCTAGCCTTTGAGGGTGTCTCCCCACCCCCACCTATCTCTGCCTATTTAGATTTGGCCTGGTTTCATCCTTAGCTCTGAGCCCTCCCCCTGACCTCCAGCCCATACACAGTGCCTTCTCTCTTCTCCAGGGAGCACCCCAGCCCCCAGCATTTACTTCTGAGGTTATCACCCCCATCTTATTCTGGTGGGTTTGCTCTTGCGGGTGTGTTTGTCTTCATTGGTATCCTAAACTTGCCGAAGGTAGAGAAAACACTGGCAATGCTTTATCTTCATGGCGATGGCCTTCTGTGTGCAAGGGACTAATGAGATTTCTCTAATCCCCTACAATTTTCAGAGGGTTGTTTGTGTATTTGGAGTGAGATCTTTTACCTGGTCAGTGGCTGAGCTAGGGCTCAACACAGAATAGAAGGTGAGAGCTTAGATATGTGTTTTCTGGGAGGGGTTTATATCCCATCTGTTATTCTTTAACAAGGACAGGTTACCACCCTAAATCCTTTGTGGAGCAGGTGGGAAATACAGGCCCCCTCCTTTTCCAGCTGGTCAGTGAACTTCCCTGACTTGCCATGATATTTAGGCAGAAATCAGTGTTAAAACAGTATTTGAAGACAAATGGAAGAAACTTCCTTCTCTTAGGAATTTTTTGAATGGAAGCTTTCCCTTATAAGTGCATCTCATTGAAATTTAACCTTGTGGTCCTGCACAGTCTTTCACATGACTTGGATATCTTCATCAGGCATGTCCAAACGATAATTATCATTTTCCTAGGTGGACATCCATGATAGTCTTCTTTGTATCTATGTGTTGAGAGGAGGGAGGAGAGCTATATGGTTTATGTAGTTATTTATTGCTCTGGAGCATGTTGGGCAAGTCTTGTCAGCATTCCATACATCTGGGAGACCCACCCACCCAGCATTCTCAGTGTTTTGGAAGCAGCCTCCTCTCCAGAGCCCTCACAAGGCCCTCCAGCTCCTGTGCTAGAAGAAACCTGGCCTTGCTCACTGGCTTAGAGCAAAACTCACTCAGACTTGGCCACCCCTGGTGTGGCTCTCTGGGCTTGAGTTCCTCTGGCATTTGCTTTTCTATCTAAGAAAGGTGCTGGTGGGAGCTCTTCCTCTCCCTGTGGAAAGCCTTGATTCCTTTTAAGCTGATCAGCGGTCATGTGTCTAAATGTGTGTCTGAATGTCTTCCAAGGGGAAGAGAGGACCTTGCCCCTTAGTATTGACAGAGTTCTTGGAATGGTATTACAACGTAAGTGAAACATAAAACATCACGGTACAGGGACAAGAGAATATTTTTATGCAGACTTTTAATCTTTGTCTTGCTAGCTGCCCCTGCCCCCACCCGTTACCCAGGAAATGCTATTCAATCCCTTCTAGTACATGGACTCCCAGCAACTCTGGGGGGTGGGAGGGGGTAGAGGAAGGAGAATACTATAGTTTGGGAATGTTTTAGTTCTCAGCAGACACAACATCTTTGCCTGTATGTGATGCTGAGGATCGAACCCGGGCCGCACGCATGCCAGGCGAGCGTGCTACCGCTTGAGCCACATCCCCAGCCCATAGTTTGGGAATGTTTTAAAGGCCCCCTTCCTCTTTGGAGAATCACTCTTCATTTAAATAACATCCTCCAGGGGCTTAGGGTAGAGAAGTGATCAGAATCACAGAGGGCCATTCACGACTCAGTAAATATTCCTCAAGTATCTGTTTGGGGCTAGGCACTATGTTAAGGCCAATGGCCGCAGGAGAAAGAGAAGCAGCTACAGTTACTAAGCATCACCGACCATAAGCACAAAACAGGAGGTGCTAAGTACCATACAAGGGGTGCAAATAAAGTGTTGCTAGAATTCAGAAGAAGGATTAATTACTTCTCCCTCAGGGAAGTTTATAAGAATTTGTTAAAAAACGTGGCCTCTGCCCTATTTGGCTTGGATTCAGACATTACAAAAAGAATCAGGGAAGGAGGATTGTAGGTGAAGGGGGCATGGGGGAGAGGGAAATGCAGAATAGCCAGGTAGACCTTCTTGAGGAAGGATCCTGGGGGCACCAGGGACAGGGGAGCAGAGGTAAAGCAGAGGCGCATGGGCATTGGTACTGGCCCCTGTAAGTATGTTGTCTGGGAACCCGCCTGCCTGGAGGAGTGCGATATTACAGATCCTTACTTCTTGCACGTGAAGGAAGGGCTCTAAAAGTCGGACTGGTAGCTCACAAACCGGTCTACCCCTTTCCATTTTCTAAGACTATACCCATCCTTTGAGGGCCAGCTAGTCTTGTATCCCTCCATGCAGCTGTGGTGGAAAGTGAATGTGCCTTGGGTTTCTTTTGCATTTACTGCTCCCTTGTTGCTTTTTGTTTTTGTTTTTGTTTTTTTTTTACTCAAAAATCCCTTTGTGTATGTCTCTGTGTTAAATGTTTTACTTTTAAGCTTCAGGAATGGATCTGCCAATTTTCCTCAGTTTTTACTCCCATCTAGATATGAAATAATTTTTAGACTCCAATATAAGAGAAGGGTTCCCCCAAATACTTTGAGTCTTAATATTAAAGTCTTAACAAAGCTCTCACATTATAAGGGCATGCTGTCAGCCACTTTCCAAATGGCCTCAGATAGAGAAAGCTGCTTGTCCTGAAACCATATTGGCCAATCCTAGTCTTGGATCCTTGTAAAGGTTAAAAAAAAAATCACTGAATTTGACCCTTCTTAAGACAAAGAAATTTAAAACTAGTTGGGCAACTAGTTCTTGGTATTTGAACTTACAAAGGCCAGAGTTAGATATTGTTATAAAACCCTTTTTTAAAAAAAATCAGTTGAAACAATGAAGCATGAGATTTAGTTATATAAATGTGGATCTATAGGACAAAATTCTTTACTGTTCTATTTAAATAGGTTCTTGTGATCTGAGAGAATTTTTTTCAGTAGTAGGTACATGCATGATTTTGGAAAATGCTTCAGCTTAATTTACTGCAAGGGAAATATGTGATGGCATCACACAGAAAATGATTAGATGCCTCAGAAAATGACTTTAAAGATAACTAAGACCTTGTTTGAATGTGCATGTTTAAAGAATTTGAGTAAAATATTAATGGAATGTGAATCTTTTAAAAAACGGTATTTTCAAAGTAATTTGTCAGATGACTTAAACATATATGGAGTTGAATGAATATGGAAATAAGGAAATATTTGTCTATTTCATCTACATCTCAAAATTTTTCTCTTCGAGTTGGTCATGTCACATTTGGTATTTTTTATTTTGGCAGTGGCACACATAATAGTTGTTACCTGTGGCCAACCTGAATGGGCAAGGTATGGCCCTGATCTTATTGGTTAAAAAGTAATATTGCAGGGGCTGGGGTTGTGGTTCAGTGGTAGAGAGCTCACCTAGCACATGTGAGGCACTGGGTTCGATCCTCAGCACCAGATAAAAATAAACAAACAAAATAAAGATATTGCATCCATGTATAACTAATGAAATATTAAAAAGAAAAATAGCATTGCATTATGCTTGCTTTTGAAAGTGTTATGTCCCATTCTTTCTCTGATGGTTTTAGGAGGGATGGGCGCAAAGTGGTGTAAGTGTTGGAGTATTTAGATTCAGCTTGACTTGAAGAGTTCATGAAATCAAGTTTGTAAAAACAGGGCCACCTTTGTTTGCTTTGTTCCTCCATTTTTAATCTTCATGGAAATTGAATTGATAAACCATTGAATCCCTTTAATTGAAATTAAAAACCCACTGGTTTAAAGTTTATTGTACTTAGTTGAAAAGAAAAGCCTCAAGGCCGTGGATGGGAATAATTAATTCTCTGTGGAACTACAGGCTTATGTCTAAAAGCTTATTTGTGCATGGGATCCCAAAGTTATCCAAATGGTCTTTGTCCTTCTTCGGCCAAGGGCAGCAGTGCCACGGCATGGGGAGGGTTTGGATAGCAACCTCTGCCTCCCTCTCTAACTGGGAGACACTGGCGTCTCTCTGGAGTGTCTGGGCCTCCCTCTCTCTAGGGACAGCCCTACTGCTCTTTTGGTTCTGGAGGTGGTGGCTTAACAAATCTAGCTTTAGGTGATTTGCCAGCCAGGGTGAAGGAGCAAGAATCCAACAGTTCTGGAGTGGCAAATTGAAAGAACAGCAAATGGCCTGGCTGTTGCTCTCTTGTTCCTCTCAGAGGCCCGAGCTCTGCCAAGCTAGGGTCAAACAAAGGGGGTGCTTTCAGCCTTCTGTAGAGAACCTGTTCTCACGGTTTCTTAACTGGGGCTGGCTGAAGGGGGCTTGCAAGCCCTGCTTGTGAGGTGATCATGTGGGTGTTCATGGTGGATAGGGTCAGTGGCCCAGCAGAAGTTAGGTATCACTTGTGTAGATTGGTCTCTGGCCTTGGTTTCCTCACCATCTTGTGCTATTGTGATGTTCCAGTAAGATGCACCCTCTCTTTCTACTCATGTCTGTTTAAAGGCGTCCTCTGTTCTGGTTCTTTACACTGGGCTTGTGACAGATTTCCCTGATGATTGTTACATCCCATGTCATTTCTGTAGTTTTAGACTTTCATTTTGAATTTCTTCATAGGCAATTCAAAAGACCCAGCTGAGCAAATCCACTTTTTGTAAGTGAGGGGAGAAAGATGCCCAAGAGTAGCTGTAGCAGGAGAAGCTAGCTGTCCGTAGCCTTGTGTGTTCACAACTTAGAAATACCAGCTTCCTAAGCCTTTAAGCCAGTTGAATAATATTCTTAGCAAATAGCAGCAACATGATTTATATGCCTGGGCTATAAACTTCTTTAGATGACAATATGGAAATTTGCTTTTGAAAGAATAAAAAAAAACCTCCAACTAGAACACCATTGAAATGAGAACACAATCCATCCGTTAGTTTTAACCATTTATTAGCAAGTACGTGAATATTTCTTAGAGATTTGTTAAACCTCAGTCATAAGGCATGGTGTTTATGATCACATATAGCACATCAGGGCTATTTATTGCCCCTCGTTTTCTTTTTCTTAATAGCAGATGAATTGAAGGGGAAAGATTATGTTCTCCATTTCATCCATGAGAGTTGTTTTTCACAAGGATCAAAATGGGGTATTGTCTTAGTTCTTTATACATAGTTTTCCCATGTACAGTATTAACCAATTTGTTCATTGAAGTTGGTTTGCAGCTTGTTACCTGGCCACCAGCTGAGCAGAATGGCTTAAAACCTCCAATAGCTTATCGTGATCACCCACTAAATGTAGGAATTTGGCTGAATTTAAATGCTTGGCCTTACAGATTAGCATCTAATAAAATACTCTTCCATGTGAGCCATTCAGTCTGCAGTTTTCTAAAGATTTTTTAAAAACTTTTTCTTCCCAGACTTATTAAACTTTCCTGTTGGTGTAGTGCAGACTGTAGCTTGACTGCTGATGCTTAAAATGGACAAATTAATCTCCTGTGTATGACTGTCTTTGTGTGGAAGGGGATTGTTTGCTCTTCTCACTCAGGGATGGGATTCTATTGAATAGCACCTGTGAATTCACATAATCTAGAATTTGTGGGGAATTACTGAAGAAACTTTGGGGGAAGAAGAGAGAAGGACCTGGGGTTGGGGGGTATAAGGGGTGAATAATTCCTTTTCAGATTGAAGTGCTGCAAGGTGATGAAGACAACTGGAAGGTGGAATGATTTGAGGGCAGTGCAAGTTTGCACATTAGACTTGTAAAGTTGTTGTCTTTGTAGAGTTGCAATACTGTTTGGACAGTTTGCCTGGCAAGACCCTCCCTGATGCCAGGTGGACCTTGCTTGTTTAATTTTGTGTCTCCCCTACAAGATAGCCCATTGAAGGCCACACCCAGCCACTGGCACATTCACCTCAGTACTCCTAGCACAGTGCCCCTACAACCTAGGTGCTCAGATGTGCACAGTGATGGGACTAGCAGAATTCCTATGAATTCACCTAGAATAAGTCTGTGCTGAGTGAGCTCTTAGCAATCTGTTTCTTTCTGGGTATGTCTCATTTTGGTTAGACCAAGCACCCAACTTCCTATTTCATTCCAGTGGTTTTTAAAAAAAAAAAAAAAATATATATGCCCATTGTCTCTTCTTGATGGGAAGCTGAGCAGAAAGAAAACAGTGTCTGTTTGCAGAACTGGTACTGGCAGCAGCACTCACTGATGCCGGTCCCTGCCCATGGGTGGAGCAATGGGGTGACTCTGCTCCCAGCTCCTCATTGGCCCATCCTCCACCCCCTGTTCTCCTGAGAAGTCAAGTATGGATTTTGTCTGCTAGTTACCTTTAGCCCACTGGGCAGCAGTGTATGCCTCGGCATGTGACGAGTGCCCTGAAAGACCTTGGCAGGCCAGGCAAGTGCCAGCCGAGTGCCTCCAGACCCCCGCTCCACCCCCAGCCTGCTGCCCTTTTCTGTTTCTGCAGTGGTATGTCACCTAGAAGTCAGCTGTTGGTGACACAGATGGTGAGTGGTTTTGTGAGTGCTGGAGCTTTCTCTCCAGAGTTTTGACCTGAAGACATTGGCTTATCTGTTCTTTCTCTCGTCATGTTAAACCTTGACATTCCCTCTGTGTGTATGTTGTGTGTTAGTGTGTATGTTGTGTTGTGTGTGTGTGTGTGTGTGTGTGTGCATGCGCTTACATGCATGCACATCTTATCCAGAGCCATAGTAGCCCAAGCATTATATTGGTTCCTGTGACGTTATTGGTTAGTAAAAGCAGCTTAATATTTTGCTACTCTTTGAAAAAATATATATAATAGTGTTAGACCAGGACGCAAGAAAAGACCACTGACTCCAATTAAATCCAAATTAAAGCAAGCTTATTATTTCGACCGGCCGGGCTGCCTTTCCCTCCCAAAACAGCGGGAACAAGACAGCCCCGAGGCTTCTTTGTGGCCCAGTTTTATAGCCCAAAAAGTTACACAAAGGGGGGGTTACAGATAACAACACTCTGAGGAGCATAACACAAGTTTACATTTTTGCTGGCCCCGGCATCAGAATTTATGGAGATCTTAGAGACTCAGAGAGGGTCATTGTCCGGCCAGGGAAGGCCAGAATTTATGAGGTGTCACTAAGGTTTAGGAAAGGGTTGTTATCTGGTCAGGGAAAACCGGACCTGGGTGAGTTCAGGGCACGGGCAGGCATTCCAATCAGCTTTACAACATCAACTAATGGCCAGGCCATACAGACATCCTGATATTTTTAAAGAAAACAGAAATGAATCCTTCATAACTTGTGACAAGCTGGCTTCTAATCTAATGAGAGAACTAGGCTAGGTATATCAATAGTATAGATTTGAGTTTACATAGAAAATGTCTATATTTAAGAGAAGAAAAATCTTTTCAGTCTTGTAACCTAGCTATTTAAGGAAATATATAGTAAGTAGCTCACAAGTACCATCTGAACTTAGAGTGCCAATGTGCATACTTATCGGAATTACCAAAGAAAAGGCTTCCAGCTCATTTACTATTATTTCCTTCCCTTTGCTGCCAATCTTCAGAATAGTTCTTCATCAACAGTTTTCTTACTAGAATTATTCTCATTTATTTATCGGTACTGCACATTTAGTTTTTAGACTATGTATAAATTGTCTGTAACATTAAGTTTGAGGCTTTTGACATCTATCAAGCTATTCATCTGATTTCTTCTGTGTGTTTTGACTTCTTAAGTTTGCAAACTGTAGGCAAGCATCGTTTTTTATCATCTGAGTAACTTACTGTTGTGTCTTCCGGACTAATCACAGACTGTTGGTAGAGGAAATAATAGCAATATCTACCATTTATTGTGTGTTTTCTGGGGTATGGCATTATCCTAAACTGTTTATTTGAAACATTTAGTAGTTATGAAAGTCCAATGAGATAGGTATTATTTTCACCTTCATTTATAGATTAAAAAAAAACTAAGGTACAGAGAGCTAATGTATTTTGTCCCAAATCATATAGCTAACAAGCTGGAGAGGCCAGATTTAATTCCAGAATCTTGGATCCTAATTATTAATCTATACTTTCTCTCAAATACTATATGATAACCTCTTTCTAGGTTTCCAGTGTTTGGCTTAAAGTTTATGGACACCAATTTATTCATTTATTTTAGATATGATGTCCTGGGGAATATAAAAGAAAATGATCTAGTCAGAATAGCCATCTGTGGGTTTCCAGCATTTATATTCCACTTTTGTGGTGGGAAGAGTACCAGCAAGGTCAGAGACATTTTTGAAATTTGGATTGGTCTGTTTTACCAGTTGAGGAACTTGTTCTGAGACTGTAGGTGGTTTGGGCTTGTCTGATCTTTGCCTTTGTGTCCCCATTAGCCTTGCTAAAGGGAGTGGAGTGTATTTGATTAGGTGGAGGAAAGCAGAGATGTAATATCCCGGAAGAAGGTAGAAACTTGTGGTGCCACTTATTTGAGCATCTTGTGGTAAGAATTCTTTATGAGTAAAATCTTTTTAGTGTGGTTAATAAAAGCAAGGTAATGTATTTGTTTTCTTTCTTTCCTTTTTTTAAACACAAGATAATGGAGAAAGGGAACAGAAATTAATTCCTAAATTCTTTTTATAAAAATGAAATTTGACAACCAGGGAACTACCCAGATCATGGGCTATTAGACTGCGGGCTGAATGCCACAGCCTCTGGGGATTCTGGTGAGGCGTCCTTTCTCTCTGTAATGAATGTGACATTTTCTGTTCTGACAGAATTCGACCTAGGGCACCACTAGCACAGGACCATGCAAGCCCACGAATTGTTCCAGTATTTTCGAATGCCAGAGCTGGTTGACATCCGGCAGTACGTGCGCACCCTTCCAACCAACACACTTATGGGCTTTGGAGCGTTTGCAGCCATCACAACTTTCTGGTATGCCACGAGGCCCAAAGCCCTGAAGCCACCATGTGACCTCTCCATGCAGTCAGTGGAAGTGACGGTAAGTCAGGGACCCAGCCTGCCTCCTGGGTTTTCTCTGCATTGCCCCCACTGGTTAAGCCCTTTGAAGGTGATATATCAAAATCACAGTCACATTCCAATATGTGTTTGTGAGGACACTGTGTAAAACAGAAATGTGTTCAACAAACAGGGGTTCTTGGTAATAGTAAAAAGAGAAGCCAAAATTCAGGGCCCAGGGATAGAAGAGGTGTTTGTTGTTAGTCGGTCATCTCTCCACAGTTGCAGAAGAGCATTCCAGAGGTCACACTGTGCTTCCAGCCTGGCTTGGGCTCTGTGTAGGCACGGAGAATTCTATAAGAGTAAAAAGATAGCCTCTGTCCCCAGGGGTATTACATTCCAGCAGGAGAGCGTCAAACCAATGTTCCAGGAAGGAGAATTTCACTTGTGTAACATCTGCTACTGGGAACTCATCCTCACACTGTAGAAAGGGACACTGGGATGTCACATAGCATAGGGCTAGCATGGGAACTTGTCAGAGTAACAGCTGCTACATTTAGGATGGGACAAGAAGAAACGAGAGCATTCGAGAGACACCCAAGCTTGAATCATTGAGTGCCACAGTTGTATATGAGCAGGTCAAAGTGAAGGTCATGCCCTCCCAGTTGTGAAAATTAAATCAGAACATATGCATTTAGGGGCTAATGGGTGGGAAGGTATAGGGAAACCTCAAGACCCTTTCAGGAAGATTCTTTCTTAGTGCTCCTGCTCTGCCTTCCTTGCCTTCTTCATCTCTTTGTAGGGTTCATTAAAAAAAAAAAAAAAAAAAAAAAAAAAACGTGAAAGGTTGAAAGGAAGAAGCAGCCAAGTTCTCAGTGGCACTCTGACCCCTTACCTACTCTTTGCTTTGTGGCTGCTGGCTTTCCTCTCCCTAGGTAAATTTTCAGTGTTTATAACTTTCAACACATAGGCAGAAGGATGTTGTGAAACACAGGATCCCCTCACTTACTGCTTTTAGGTGTAGAGGTAGAATAAGAGGCCTTTCCCATTTTTTCTCAGCTGAGTGCCAAGGAGGAGCATATGTATCCTTCTGCAGAGAGCCCTGGCTGGCTTACTAACATTTTGTTATTAGTATTAGTTTTTAGTTTTAGACAAATTCTTAGATTCATCCATATGAAATTTTCATCTACCAACCCAACTTATGCCAGATCTATAGAAACATAGAATGAATGAACTACTGTAGAGAAAAGTTGGCTTTATATTTTATTCCTATTGAGAAGGTGAAGGTAGCTTAATATTTTACCTCTGCTAATTACATATGGATAAGGAGTAGAATTTAACTTTTCCTAAGAGGTTGGCAAGAGGTTTTAAGCATTCCTCGGTGGCACTGCCATCGCTGTGGCAAGGGTATTGGCAAAGACACAGGGTAGACATTTCTAATTTAGCAAGAAGTGTAAGAAATGCCTAATTCTTATTATGTGAGAAGTTGTAAGGGCATTTACAATGTGGTTTTTAAGTTCTAGCTTAGCATAAAGTCATTGTGCCTTATTAAAATAATTATACAAGTTCTCTGTAGAACAATTCAAAACACCAGATAAGCAGAAAGAAAATTAAAATCTATTATTTTACTATCCGGTATACAGACTTCCTGTTTTTTTCTCTGTGGCTATAGAAATAGAGAGCTGATTTTTCAGAATTCATAGGTCTTAGGAATAGATACTGAACTTGCTTTGCCTTTCAAAAATATGTGTGTGTGTGTGTGTGTGTGTGTGTGTGTGTGTGTGTGTGGTGTTTACCAGTTATAGATGTTTTGATATATGTCATATGGATTTCTATGGCAGGGAAAGAAGAGCTTCATTCATTCATAAGGTAGTGGTGAAAATCCTGTTAATCTGGAACTATTTCAGGGACTGAGGATCAGAAAGAAATGCTGTTGCTTTGTTCCTGCTTTGAGAACCAGGAGCGCCATTTACCAGCCCATTCCCATCTCACCGGGTTTTTATCACTTTCCTCTTCCCATCAGCTTTGCATGCATATGAAAACAAGAAGAGTCTGCACTTTTGGTTTGGCCGCTTCTCCTCACAGCCCACACTGGCTGTTTCCCAGCTCCACTTTTTTAAAGCAGCAGCACAGAGAATCTGTGTAAACTACACCTTTTAAATTTCCTCTGAATGAACGCTCAGGGCCGTAAAGAGGACGTCAGCACTCATGCTGTGGATCCATACGGGAAAGGCAGTGAAGCCCCACACTGTAGCCTACACAAGGCAGCTCGGCTTAGGACCAAGAGTCCAGAAGCCTTTCTTAAATGTTTGAGCATCATCTGATTTTTTTGAGCATACCCTGTCCCAAGAGTCCCATGCCTGTGTATTCTGTGGCAGCTCACCAACCCGTAGCAGTGACCTGAAGCCAGACTGTCCCTGCTGGCCAGTGAGGAGCACCATCCTCTGAAGTTTTGTGTTTACTGCTGCTCTGTAACTTTGAGCAGAGGATGGAAGCAGTCTTTGTGGAGTTTATTTGTTTTAAAAACACTTTTATAATCAATGTGCAAGGTTTTCTGTTTATTTTGGTCTAGTTTGCTTGGTCAGATTAAGAGCCATGACCCCCTAGTGAAGATGTTCTTCCCTGGCGCACCTGGAAACCTTTTGGCATGGTTAGGGCTCAGACCTAGTGGCTTCACTTAAGGGAAGGACAAGAGCATGTTGGAGCCAGAAAGGACTGGAGAGCCAGAGAGCCATGGCAAGGGTGGGCTGTCTCCTCTGCTAGACCAGACAGCCCTGGGCATGTTCCCCTGATCGTGGCCTTCACATCCCTCATCTGGAAAACAGAAGTGATGGCTTCTGCCCTCCTTCAGCTACACAGTGTCTGCCTGGCCCACAATAAGTATTCAGGAAATATTAGCTTTCTTCTTCCCTAAAAGTCTTCTCATTTCACACTCACATTTTATACATGAGAAAACTGAACCCAGAGAGATGAAGTTATGCCATAGAATCAGTGGAAGATCTGGGACTCTTTTGGATTGCCTTCACTGTAGCAGTTTGAAAGTTGTGTAATATAAATAACTAGGGCTCAGGCAAGGGAAGATCCGAGAATAAGAAAAGTTTAGTTCAGTCCAGGTGAATCTGAAGACGCAATTGGCTGGAGCCATGTAACAGGCCTCTCTCTTGTGAAAATGTATAGGTCAGTGCGAAGAACTGCTTGGGACTCCTATCCATGCAGAGAGTGAGAGCCATCCTTGAACTAAGTAATGAGAATAACCTGTTTCATTTCTTAAAACTGATCATTCTCGGGTAAGAACTTGAAAGAAGTAAACTAAATATAGTATTACCCTGTGTGTATTGGTTTCAAAATCCAAAGGTTACAGCTCACTGGAGGTTTTCTCAGGGCCAAGGCCTGCACAGGCCAACCACAAACCTCTCGACTCAGATGCACACCGCAACATGAGTTAGAATTCTTAGTCCACATTGAGCAGATATGTATGGAGCATATTATGGAGTAGGATTTTTTTCCCTGTGGCTGGTAGAATCACTTTTTTCCATATAATCAATTTATACCCAGGTGTATATGTAAAGAGCCACTTGTAAACTGGCATAAGTCATTTCTTCAAGAGAAGAAAACAGGTCATTGATTCATAAGTGTTCATGAAAACTCACACCAGAGGCTTGTAGAGGTAATGATGATATAAACTAAAAAGGTGATGCCTTCCTGGACTGGAGCATCGGGGACCAGCTCTGAGTTGGAGAGCTCTTGTTGAATTGGGCAGGATCAAATACTACTATGAGGCAGACATTTAGGGTCAAGCCTGAGAGGGAGCTGTCAGAGAAGGGCAGATGGATTTGGATGGTGGTATCACTGACTGTCTCTGATGCCATCCTGGAAGTCTACAGGAGTGTCAAAGCCAGCCATAGGATGGGGCATTAGACTAATGAGTTGGATCCAGGTGGAAGGTAGCATGTGAGTACCAACGGAGGTTAGGAACAGTTGTTGCATTGGTTATTTCTGTTGCTGTTTGTAAATGTGACACCATCTATATTTCTGTAGTCATTTGTAAATAGAAACCTCATTCTCACCTTTGGGTGGCCTTGGGTCCAAGTAGTTTTTAGATATATTTTTGATCAGAGGTGCAAATGAGACTGCAGAGGGTTTTCTTGTCTAGTGCTTTGGCTTCTTACTTGGAGTCTTCCTAGTGTCAATCTTATCTATATCTTAGCATTTACTTAGCATTTGTAACCACACATTCCCCATGGCTTATTTCTCCCTTGTCTTGATCATGGTATAATGTTTAAGTGATCAAATAAAGATGTGAGCAAAGATTTAACTACCTAATTGCTGAGGGCCATTACCAAGTAGTTATGATGCATCAAAATCTCCTTGCCAGCGTACCCCATGCTGCTTAGGACATTTGATGGGACATTGCATGTATGCTTTAGTAAGATGACCCTGCTCAAGGTGATCGAGGGTGGATCCAGGTTTGAGGAAGTATCCTGCAGGTTTGAGGAAGTATCCCGGTCCTTGGGTTTAGGGTGTTCCCGGTTTAAGGCGTTTCCCGGTTTAAGAATATGGGTTTTAGGGAAGTTGAGGTTGAAGATTATGGCTGCTGGGATTAGGGTGTTCCTGCTGCTTGTTCCTGTTGAGTTCTCCTGAGATTAAAACGGGATTTGGAAAAAGCCTCGTGGAGTAGGATTTGGGAACGGACATATTGGGAATTGCCCCTGAACGCGTGTGGAAGCTGGTGTGAGATCCGGAATAAAGAATTGCTGTTTGAACCTACAAAGCTGTGTGGTGGCTCGTGATTCAGTGCCAGCCGAGACATTGGCACTTGGCATTTGGCACCTAATTCTACCCTGGGCAATTCCAAGAGTTCTTGGCCATGTTTTCCTGAAAAGTATTCAAACATATAAGGGCATTTTCAGCAAGCAATCCTAGCAGTTGGGATGGTGAGGGTGGATGGAGAGTGTTCTTCGAGTGCTGTTTCTGCTCAGAAGTATTATTCTGGTAGTGTGCAAACTTCAGCGTTTCATACCTTTAGATAACTTTAGCACCTTTTCTAAAACTTAGCAGGCTTCTTAATAACAAACTATATATATATATATATATATATATATATATATATATATATATCCTTTCTAAAATACTTTTTTTTAACTACACTCATAGGAAACTGAGGTAAGGTGTTTATAATATTTTTGTGCGGACTTAGAAACACTCTAGCAAGTGACTAGGGGTTTGATAAGGTGGAGGAAGTATCAGCAGGAGCCCTGGCAGCTGGGTGAGTGCCCTGCAGGTGAGGGGCGGGAATTAGAGAGAGCCAGAGGCAGAGTTTCTGGTCTTCATGCCAAGACCAGGCTACTGGGGAATTAAGTAGCTGTCTTAGGAATTTGAGGAAAGAAAGAGGTTGATTGTTATTTTTAAAGAAGTGTTTGTTTCTGGGTTCCCTTTAGTAGGAAGAAAAAGCTAATGTTCACTGTACAGAAATACGATAAAGCAGGTCTGAAAACACCGTGTGATTTTGAAATGATGCCAATTCTCACAGGACTCCTTAAACAAGGAACACATGTACACATAAATCCCAGAAATGCATGCTGTTAATATTTGAGTTTTAAACAGTCTCCCCCAAATGGGGCCAATCGGGGCCAAATAAAAAATGACAAACATTGCCTCCTGTGTGCCACTTGACAAAATCCCTGTTGCACACCGACAATCCAAAAGGCTGGCAACAAAGGGTAGGAGATATGGTCCCTGTAGATGAGGCAGAGGTGAAGCAAAGTGCTGTGTGTGTTCTAAATGGCTGCCAGGTAAGAATTCTGTAGGTAGTCCTCCTAACATTGTGTGTTTGTGGCCACTTGGATTTTGTGACTTGAAACTTTCTCCTCTTTCATTGAGGTGGGAGGATGATATTGTTCCTCCTGTGAGTGGCAAGACTTTTTCTGGTGAGGAGCTAGCTATTTTGCTAAGCTCGGTCATAACCCCCAACCCACTCCACCTTCTCCCTCAATCAAATCCTCTGATTAGGATCTTGGGAGCTCAGGAAGTTAGAAATTGGAGAATGAACTAGGAGTGGAAAGAACAGAAAGTTCTGAGAATTAGAGGAAAGTGTTGAAGAATCAAAATGCCCAGCTAAGCAATGGTGCTCTGGACTCTGTCTCCTCAAGGATGCAGGTGAGTGACCCATGGGCGAGTCTGGAACCTGCTTGCAACCACAAAGCAAAACTCTTACCTGACCAGGTGTCCCCTTGAGCTAGCTTTGAAGCTCTGCTCTATTATTTCATAGACCTGGGACTAGAAAGGGAAAGTGTCCCCCCCCCAGACTGTTTCTTTATCTGGAAAGTGACTGGCTTTTAATGAGTACTCAGTAAATACTCACCTTCAAGCAGGTGTGACTGGAAACCCAGCATTGACTGTTACAGGGAAGCTTTGTTTGCACTTGAGTAAAGGATCTTGGGAAGTTAGCCAGTAATGTAGTGGATAGCAAGCCCGAGGGTTCACTGTTACCCTGTGACTTTCTGTAGTGAAGCATACAGTCCAGGTGTCATCCAAATGTCCTGCTCATTATCAGAAATTGTTGTGGGGGATGTGGAGGGGTTTGCCCATAGGCTAACCTTTAAAACACCTCGTCCACAGGGGGGTTGAAGCTCAGTAGCACAAGCAAGTCCCTGGATTTGATCCCCAGTACTGCAAAGCAAAACAAAACAAAACTGGTCTTCTACATCAGAATCTAGAGTTGCTTGAGCCTCTGTGGAAATTGATGGCCAGAGACCCCCTCTGAAGGGCCACTGGAGAGAAAAGCAGTTTTGTTCTTTTTTATAAAAAGAAACAAAGGTTGCTAGCCTGGCCAGAGGAAGAGATCTATAAAACGTAAATGCTAGGAAGGATATACTTTATGCAGAAAAAGCGCGGAGTCACTGTTTACCACTCAGACTGGGGTTCCACATGCTGCTTTTTCCCCTAAAGATGGATGTAGTGTTAAAATTAAGTGGTCAGCAATCTCTTTAGAAGTCACTTCTTACTGCTCCTTTTCTTTCTTTTCCTCCTCTCATTTCCCCTTCCTCCCTCGCTGCCTTGTCTTTCTTTTTTTTTCCTGCTCCCCCTTCCAACCCTCCCTTGAGCATGAACAACAGTAGCCCAATAAGGCATTTACCTGATACTAATAAGGCCTGTAGACACGCATTAGGTAGATTGGTATGAGTGAGACCACTATTTATAAAGCCTGGGCCTTTGTGCCTCAGAGAAATCTCAGGTATGTAATTTGCTTTTGCATTTAAATATGAAAATGCACAGAATAACTCGTCAGCAAGTGTTCCTATTTATCAAGTATTGGCAAGAGCCTTAGTCTTGGGAGCAGCGGATCCTTAGATGTTCATCGTTTTTCTACTCCTAGCTTTCTCCCTTCCTGCCTTGAAGGAGAACTTGAACTTTTATTATTCTAATTTAGCCTGAGCCTTTATTTCCTAATTCAGCCTGCAGGGAGACTGACCTCCAAGGCACCTTAGCTCATATATATGTTGGAGAATATAATGGTGACCACTGACTTGGCTGTAGCGTGTTCAATGAACACTGTTTTGTTTTAAAACTGGAAGAACTATGTAACCACATGAAAGGGGCCTATAACAGAAGGCATAAAAACCCCATAATCTCCTTGACTCACAGTCTTCATGACTGGTCAGAGCTGTCTCCTTAGCTCTCTTTAGCTTCTTGAGCACAACTGATTGCCTCCTCCCCCAACCTCCAATCAGCAGGTTATGACAGAAGGCCACACTTAAATTATTTTCCATTTCCATAGATGTTCTGATAAATAGCCAGGTGGACTTGGATAACCTAGTAATTAAATGCCTGCTTTTGAAGTGACTATTTCATAACATGTGAAGACACTGGGGGCTCCAATGGTTCTAGCCATGCTTCCCGGCAGGCAAAGTGCTGTCCTTGCTGCTTGTAGGTGTAACTGAGGTTGCAAATACTCAGTATTGTACAACATTTTTATTCAAGAATGGGAATACTTATGCATCAAATATGATGATTTTTTTTTTGCAAGTTAGAAGCAGCCTTCAGAAGTGTCTGCTGCCCCTAGAGGGGCCTTTATTTTTATACTTTTTTAGAGGTGTCTTTTCAGGTAGTTAATGGATAGCTTCAAAGCTTAAAACTTCTTTAATATAAAATATGATGATTCTTTAACATAATATGTGATTATTTCATAAAGTAACAAATTTCAAAGCACAAAATCTTGTCTGTGCTTGCACCCATCTCACTTATCCTTCTCTGAAAATTCCAGTACATGCCTTACTATTTAGTGGCATTGTAACTTTTTTGCCTGTTTTACCTGTGTCTTAAAGCTAGCCTCTTTTGGGGCATACATCTCATTCACTGCTTCCCTTTCAAGCTTTTGCTAATTAGTTTAATTGATAATTAGAGTAATAAATATCTTGTCCTCAGGTTATAAGGGGATATAATTAACTTCTTTAGCTTTGATTTGGCAGTTTTATCTTCATGTTTCTCAAAATACTAAAGATTATATACCACTCAAAATTTAAACCTAACTAAAGGATTATTTAACTAAAAGTTTGTTATAAAATGATCCTCTAGAGCAGTGATTTTCAAAATGAGAATTGGGGTGGTGACCAAGAAAGCTGGCCTGTCTTGAAGGGATACCATCTCCATGTCCAAGCTAAACCCAGTCTCTTTCTTCAAACCTACCCTCTGGCCCCAGGCCTTCCATTTGTATGCATGGAACTGCTCTCTTCTCAGCCCTTGGATCCCCTTCCTCCTTTTCTACCACATACTGGTGCCTGTCAGGCGCTGTGCATCAGTGCTGAGGGGCTTCTCTCTTTTTGCCTACCAACCTGGTCTAGTACATTGGTTTCTATCTAGTCTCTCCCTGCATCCTGATCTACATACTGCTTGAACTCCCTGCTCTTTCTAAAGCATTGCCTTGACCTTCACCACTTCTCTGTTGGAGAATGGCTCAAGGATGATGCTTCTCAAACTTTTAACCTGGACCAGAATCCTCTGACAAACTTGTTGAGACACCAGTTACTGGACTGCACCCCCAGAGTTTCTGATTCAGCCCTGGTAATTCCCTTTCCTGATAAGTGCCAGGTGCTCGCCAGACTGAGGACTTTGATTGTAGGATGAGCCTGTGCTCCTCAGGTTCCAGGCTTCCTCCTGCCTGTTCATTTTGACATCTTCCAGACTCTTCTCAGCCAAGGATCCTTGGAGTCTCTTTGGTCACTCAAGGGCAAGACTTAGGCTCCTTTAGAACAAGCTTATGTCTTGTTCCCTTGAATCGCATCTGCCCCATTTACAGCCATGAGAACCACTCTGCAGAATATAGGAAACAGTTATGCTTTTCCAAAGATACCTTTGAGAAATGCCATGAATGAGTTAATGTCCTGATGGGAGATACAGAGTGTTCCATCCTAAGCAGAGTGCCAGGAGGACCTCACTGTGGACTGGCCAGGCTACCTGTACTTCTAGCCGAGTCTCAACAGTCTAGTGAGTTGGGTCAGTGGCCAGGAGGCATGAGTTATTGGTGGCAGTTGGCTCTTCTGCACCCTGTAACACTTACTTCTTTTTCACTCTTCCTTATTTTCCCTCTTCTCTGTCATTCTGTCCCCTTCCCTGGTTCTTTTTGGTGGCTTCATAAGTTGAAGACGCTTCTGATGCTTACTATAAAACCACAAATTCCTTTTGATTTTAGTCTATTTGTTAAGGTAAATATATAGTTTATGGAGGATTTGTACTGTAATTAGTGCATGCGATTGGTTATATGATTAATATTCTACACATTCAGATATTTTTAATTTTTTTATTTGTTGTTTTTAGATATACATGATAGTGGGGTGTATTTTGACATATTAAACATACATGGGGTGTAACCCATTACAATTTGATCCCATTCTTGTGTTGCATGTGATGTGGAGTTACACTGGTCATGTATTTATATATGAGTATAGAAAGTTATGTCCAATTCATTCTATTGTCTTTCCTATTCCCTTTCCTTCATTCCTCTTTGTCTAATCCATTGAACTTCTATACTTCCCCTCCCTACCCTCCCTTGTTATGGGTTAGCATCCACATATCAGAGAGAACTGATTTTTTGGGACTGGCTTATTCCACTTAGCATGATATTCTCCAGTTCCATCCATCCATTTACCAGCAAATGCCATAATTTAATTTTTCTTTATAGCTGAGTAATATTCCATTGTGTGTGTGTGTGTGATGTTTTCTTTATCTATTCATTTATTGAAGGACACCTAGGTTGGTTCCATAGCTTGGCTATTGTGAATTGAGCTCCTACAAACATTGATGTGTCTGTGTCACTACAGTATGCTGATTTTAACTCCTTTGGGTATAAGCTGAGGAGTGGGATGATTGGGTCAAATAGTGGCTCCATTGCACTCCATACTGCTCTCCAGAGTGGTTGTACCAGTTTGGAGTCCCATGGGCAATGTATGAGTGAACCTTTTCCCCTATACATTCATTTTTTATAGGAACATTCTTATTTAACTAAAAATAATCCTGGAAGTAGACATAGAATCTCAGAGATTAATATTAATGCATGATACTATAAAGTGAAGATCTTTTTCTTATTTTGGATGCATGAAGAATAACTTCTTTGCTTTATAAAGTAACATGTTATAGTTGATAAGTATATTTAAAGTCATGGCTGTAATTATTAGAAAGTTTCTTCCAAGATATAGAAGGCAGTATTATGATTAGCATACATTATTGAGTCATATTTATTCCATAAAAATATTATAAATCAAGAGTCAAACATGAGGGAAGGCGATATAGCTCAGTGGTAGAGCACTTGACTAGCATGTACAAGGTCCTGGGTCTCTGAGCTCAAGCCCTAACATTAAAAAAAAAGGCTGGGCATGGTGGCACACACCTATAATCCCAGCACTTGGGAGGCTGAGGCAGGAGGATCATGAGTTCAAAGCCAGCCTCAGCAAAAGCGAGGCACTAACATCTCAGTGAAACCCTGTCTCTAAATAAATACAAAATAGGGCTGGGGATGTGGCTCCGTGGTCAAGTGCCCTGAATTCAATCCCTGGTGCTCCCCCTACCCAAAATTAACACCCATGTCTAGTACATAGTAGCGATTGAAAGAATGAATATAAATGTATAAACATAAGAAAAGGTTTGGAGAACTTTATCAAATTATTAGTGGTAGTTAGTAATATTTTTTTCCTTGACATACTTCTGAATCATTCAAATAGTTTTAAAAACAGCATCTAAATTATCAATTAAGGGGAGGACAAAAAAGCAAAAGAGTTTATAGGAAGAGGAGTGAAAAGTTGTAATTTTTAAGAAGAACCATATCTGGGATATGACTCGGTGGTAGAGCACTTGCCTAGCATGCATAGGTCCCTGGGTTTGATCCCCTGCACTTAAAAAAAGAAAGAAAGAAAGAATCGATGAATACAGACTTCATCACCACATTGGTGCCTCCCCGGAATGTCTGGTTCCAGCTGCCTGTCCAGACTGTCTGTTCTTTGAGATCTTGCTCTTTGACCCCTGCTTCATGAGTTTTTTTCTATTTTCTTTCATCAGACCTTAAACCGGAAATGATCTTTTCCACTTGTGGACAGTGCTTTCTTGTGGTACCAGAAGTTATCGTATCATGGTATAATTTCCCTCACGAGTTTCCTGGCCATTGCACACGTGAGGACCTTTTCTGAAATAAAAAAAAAAAAGTCTCCATTATCAGTTGTAGTTGACGTTTTGTTTATCAGTCTATAAAGAATGCTTTGGGGATTCTTGTGGATACCCCTAGCAGTAATGACCCAGAGGCTCAACAGCTGCTCCTGCTACCACATGAGGCTAGGAATGGTTGTCTTATCCTGAATTAGGAGCTGGTGTACATGGTGAATACACTTATGAGCCAGCAGATGAAGACAAATTAGAGAAGGGTTCTCAGCAATATCAAATCTTCACGCCTATTTATGTCGTCAATAAAACCAGTCCGGACTTGTGTCTTCACCTCTAGATATTTTGTAGATGAAAATTTTACCTATCAGAGGCTCTACAAGAAACCAGAGTTCCTAATGGATTGTATTGCAGTGAGCAGATAGAACAATAGGAATGATCTTGAAAAGAACGCAGATGATACTACAGAGGTAACACTGAGTGGTGTGTCGTTTTCACCAGCAGAGTAGGATTCTCCTCCGTCCTGTTGATGGCAGCGCTTTGAGGATTTTCACAGTGCCTGTCTGTGATGGTGGCAGTTTCCTTTTGTCCTCTTGCTCTCTTTAGCTGTGTCTGGCAGGACAGATGTTTGTAGATCTGTGAGCCTCTTGGCTTTTTGCTCAGTTTCCTGCCTTAGCTTTCCTTCCCTGGAGCCTGAACTTACCTCCCAGTGAAAGGCTAATTCATATGAGCACATCCACAAGTCCTGCCTGTCATTCATTCAGCAGATACTCATAAGCATGGATGATGGGGATGCCACAGGGCAAGGGGGTGGGGCATGTGAGCTTTTCATTTTATTTATTTATGTTTCATTGACAGATAGAAATTGTATATATTCATGGGGCTGGGGATGTGGCTCAAGTGGTAGCGCGCTCGCCTGGCAGTAGCCCGGGTTCAATCCTCAGCACCACATACAAACAAAGATGTTGTGTCCACCGAAAACTAAAAAAAAAAAAATTAAAAAATAATTCTCATTCTCTCTCTCTCTTTATATACGATTTCTTTCTTTTTTTTTTTTTTTTTTTATTCATGGTGGACCCTAGAAGGAATAAGTTCAGGAGTTCTGTTTTACAATATGGTGACAATAGTTAATCATGATGTATCATATATTTGGAAATTGCCAGAAGAACAGACTTGAAGTGTCCTCACCCCAGATGATAAATATGGGAGGGAATGTACATGTTAATTAGCTTCATTGAGCCATTAAAACCTCATGTTGTAGGCTTTTTATTTTTCACTTCTAACATGCTCCTCTGCCTGTCTTCTTCAATAGGGTAGTGATGGTGCTCGAAGGTCCGAACTTCTTGACAGTGATGAGCCTTTGGTGTGCTTCTGTGATGACGTCAGGACGCTATATGAAGGTTTCCAGAGGGGCATTCAGGTGTCAAGTAAGCCTCCGCTGCATTTGTGTGATTAATGCTTAAATGTTGTTCACAAAGAAAGAGTTACCTTCTTTTTCCAAAAGGAACATTTTCTATCATCTCTCACCTACTTAGCATTCATTGCTCAAGCCCCTCTGTCTCTTCCTGTAGCTTGTCCAGAACCAGCCCCAAAGCTCTCTAGACCCTCCAGGTGTTCCCTGTGGTCCAGGAGGCTCCACAGCCAAATATGTCCCCTATTTTATGGAGAATCACATGTGCATGAGCTCCTGAAAGACTCTGAGGTCTCCTGCAGTAAAGAGTTTGATGATGTCAAATCCAGCACTTTTCAAGCTTGTGGGACAAGACTGTTTTTTGAGAAAGAAATACTGACATCTCAAGGAAGCAGAGTTCTGTAAAAAGATACACTGGGAATGGGATTACCACATTGGCTCATAAGATTACCCTTAATTATTAACTGTGATGTTAAGAAGCCTGCTTCCTTTCCAACCTCTCTCCCTTGAATATATCCCTCAAGCAAGACCACCTCTATTGTATACCACCTTCGAGACTCTGCATTTTTTTTCTTTCAGATCATAAAGCCTATTCTTTCCACCCCCATCCAGGGTTGATAAGGTATTTTCTCCCTGCAATACTAGCAATTGAATCCAGGGTAGCTTTATCACTGAGGCATGTCTGTAGCTCTATAATCATAATCATTATTTATGTTGAGACAGGGTCTCACTAAATTACCTAGGCTGGCCCCAAACTTGTGATCCTCTTGCCTCAGCCTTCTGACCTCCTGGGATTATAGATGTGCACCACCACACCTAACTCATGAAGTATTCTTATACGTCTTTAAAAACTTTCACTTCACCTGTTCTGTAAAATCTTCCTGGTTTGTTTTCACTCCTTGTGCCCAAGTAAGGCACATCTCCCCTTTTCCCTCCCAGTACCTCATGCTGGTTCTGTAGTAAAAACCTCATGGTACAGAGGTGTTTACTTGGCATCCTGCCCCATCATCCTGTGCTCCTGGAGAACAGGGCAGCCCTCAGTGAGCTCTTCTGTGACCCATGTGTTATTATGTCTGCACACAGTGGACTCTCCATTAGTGTTTCGTCCATGAAGGAAGGAATGCCCTTTTTTGTTTTAGTCATTTCATTTTTTTCTGCTTTTACCAGGTTCCTGTATAGAAATGGTTTCTGGGATCCATGCTTTGTTATTTAAATCTTTTGTTTGTTAGCTAGATTGTAATCTTCTTAAAGTCAGGGACTGGGGGATATTGCTTTCTCTATCCTCTATAATCCCTTGCAAGCAATATGCACTCAAGAAGTGCCTTGTTTGTTTTTTTTTCTTCTTCTTCTTGGTACGGGTACAGTTGGATTGCTCAGCTCATTGCATTGAACCTAGTCCTATAGCAGGTTCACCAAGCTCCACCATAAAGGGAAAGCAGACTTACCTGCTTATTATTTAATTTATGAGATTTTTGAAAGTTAGTGTCAGAGTTTGTCTGTGATAGTAAATATCCACAACAAAAAGAGCAGCCAAGCATAAGACCTCATAAAAGTATGTGTAAAAATATCTATATATTTTTCCAATTGTTTGCAATGAATGGTACTCACTTAGGAGAATGGAAATGCACAGTGTACTTCTGACAAATTGAGTAACTTTTTGTTGTTGTTGTTACTATGCTGTTCTTGGAAAATGAAAGTTCTTCTATATGTGTTTTGGAGAAAAAAGGAAAATAAGTTATCTTCTTCATCTATACTGATTAAAGGAAGCTACTTTGCAAGTCACTCTCTCCCCCTCCCCCAGGAGCTTTTTTTTTTTAAATGAAAGAACTCTTTTTTAAATTTTTTAGGTGTTGATGGACACAACACAATGCCTTTATTTTTATATGGTGCTGAGAATTGAACCCAGATCCCGCCCATCCTAGGGGAGTGCTCTACCACTGAGCCACAATCCCAGCCCCTCTGAGGAGTTTTATATTCTACACTTTAATTTTCTTGAGCTGTTCTAGGATTAAAGTATAAAGGAAGAGGAAAATCCAGCATTTGCATAAGGGGATCAGAAGTTTATGGGGTGATGGAAGAAGCCAGCCTAACATTTTTAAAAATTGCATTTTAAAACTGCACTTAGGAACCTATTTGTAAAGGTGAAGTTCCCTGTTTATAAAAGCTCTTATCTAGCTGGGCAAGGTGGTGCATGCCTGTAATCCCAGAAACTCAGGAGGCTGAGGCAGGAGGATGGAGAGTTCAATGCCAGCCTCAGCAGATTAGCGAGGCACTTAGCATTGATTTTTAGCAACTAAGCAAGACCTTGTTTCTAAAATAAAAATATAAAAAACGGGCTGGGGATGTGGCTCAGTGGTTAAGCATCTCCAGTACCATTAAAACAAAACAAAACAAAACAAAACCAACCAACCAAACAAACAAACAAAAAACACTTATGCCTAGGTGCAGTTTAGTAGCACTTGGGGACACTAGAAAATGGTAAGGCCCACGCCTCATCCTCATTCATTTATATCAAAGATTTTGTTAAGTAGGCCCAATATATAGAACTTTTTTTAAGTTCTGCAGGTGAGCCTCCGGCTTAACCACCACTGTGCTAGAGCTGGAGTTGGCACGCTTTTCCTGTAAAGGGCCAGACAGTAAATATTGTAGGCTTCTTGGGCTCTCTCACTGCAGACGGGCAACTGGAGCCTCAGAAAACATGTAAATGAATGAGTATGGCTGCGTGCCAGGGGCACTGCATTTGCAAAAACAGGCAGTGGCTGTAGTTTGACCTGGCTCTTGGCTGTAGTTTGCCAATCTTGGTTCTTGAGGAATAAAATAATGTCATTTTATATGGTCAGTGTATTTATCCCCTATCTGAAAACAGCATCTGATAGAACTTGTTAGTCTTGTACTGCCCTGACTTTGTTATCGTCTCTGTAAATTGAAGAGGGTCTGAGAATAATCTCTTTCTGTTTTCACCAGGATGGCTTTTAGGGGTTGCAAAGAAGTCAGTGTCCAGCTTGTGTCTGCCCGTCTTCATGGCTGGTACTTCAAACTCCAGGGTATACATCCAGGTCATTGGGACCAGGCTCCTTCCTTCCCTGTGCTCGCTAGTCCCCAAAGCAAATGAAAACACCTTCACACATTCAAACCTGAAGCAGTGAAGCTAGGTGTGTAGTGATCTCTTTCTGCTTCTTTGGTACCTCCGTTGGAATCAGAACACATCCTGATATTTCTTAACTTTTGTTTTCACAAGTGCACCTTTATTGCCCCTCACGTTGCATCTTTTTCATTCATGTTCATCAGCAATGAAGACTTCACCCATGTGATTAGGGTTCCATGTGAGCTTAGCTGATACATTTGGTCATCAGAATTTGGGCACATCAAAAATGGTATTTTCCTTTTCATATTCCGAGTTAGGAGTTTAAAGTTTAACTTTTAGAAAATATCAGGAAGATCTCTTCTTGAAAACCTATAGCAAGAGCTGAGGTTGTGGCTCAGCGGTAGAGTGCTCACCTAGCACGTGCGAGGCCCTGGCTTCAATCCTCAGCACCACATAAAAATAAATAAAAATATTGAGTCCAACTACAACTAAAAAATGAATATTAAAAAAAAAGAAAGAAAAACCTATAGCAAGATCTACTTGCTACTTGTTTACTGACTCCTAGTCTAAACCAATAGGGTGCTTAAAGAGAATTTCATAAGTTTGTCTTTAAAAGTTATATTTGCCTTTTCTTTTCTATTTCTCTCCCTCTCCTTCCTTATTTAAGAAACAAAGCGAATAAACAAGCACACACACACACACACACACACACACAAATCAAAATGCAGGAAGAAAACATTTCTAAACAGAAATCCTTGTTTCTAATTTGAAGGCTAAAGTAGATTCTACCTTATATTTTATAGAATAAGATAAGACGCAGATTAAAACACAGGAATATTTATACATGTAAGCCATCTTGCTTTATTGTTGTTTTTTTCCTGTTTTAGATGATGGCCCTTGTTTAGGCTCTCGGAAGCCAGACCAACCCTATAAGTGGCTTTCCTGTAAACAGGTGAGTTCCACACTAAGAGCTATTCATGCATGCTGTAGAATGAGCTTTCCAGGGCTAGGACGTTTGTGCATGTGCTGGACTAGCTCCAAGCTTTAGGATAAACATGGAGCATTCATGGAGAAACTTGACACAAAGATTCAGTGGGAAAACGTGTTAAGTAATTTAACTGGTGGTCTAAAGCACTTCATTTTAAAACCAGTGCAGATGCTTTGTGAAATGCACTATCATTTAAAAAAAAAAAAAAACCTCTAGAAACTACCTGAAGCATGTGACTCCTCCCCAGACCTCTGGGGAAGTAGGATTACTTCTCTCTGTTTGAGGGGTACAAGTAAATTTAGATACCCCAATAGGGAATATCCCTCTCATTTGATAGACATGGAAATCATGCCCTAGGAAGAGATGTGACTCGCCCAAGGTCACAGCTGATCAGTAGCAGAACCAGGATCAAAAGTGAAGTCTGCAGCCAACTTCTGTAGGGTTCTTCTAGGCATTATACTGACCCTCCAAGCTGTCCTTGGTCATCTCTCTATGAGTGTGGCATTTAGCCCCAGCACTGCTGTAGGGAAGATCACAGATGTTCAGAGAAGACACCTGCCATACTATATGAACACAAAGGAACTGGGGTCTGGGTATTTTTACTCTTGTCACTATCTAGGTGCCGCGGACGGGTGGCTTTAACTGTTCAGCAGTTTGTGAGTATGAGCGACAGGTCACAGAGCAGGAAGCCATTACTTTTTATTTTTATTATGATTGCACCAAATCTAGATGTCATTGCTTTTCCCTGGTCCAACCCCGAGGACAGGCAGGCACAGCTGCGAGCATTTGTTTCCCTCCAGCTGTCCAGGAAACGGCTGTCAATTAATCAGTCCCTGGGCTCTGGGTCCCTGCTCCAGGGCTAGGTCAACTGTGACAATTCATGAATACAAATTAATTTCCTCCCTCTATGTTTTGTGAAAAAGGTGTGTTTAGTAGTTGGTCTGTCTGAGGGTGTGTCTGAAAAAGGGAGTTGTCATTTGGAACCGCAAAGCACAGACGGAAAAAACAGGGTTACTTCCCTCCTTGGAAAGTGCAGGACTGCGCAAGGCTCCTCTGGAGGAGTATTTGTCTCTCTCAAGAGAAAAAAGATGAAAGGACTCACCACACCTCGCCCAAGGAGCTGTAACTCAGGTGACCCAAGGGATTTCCCTGTTTTTATTTTTGCCTGACCAAAGCCAGAAGGTGGTTTCCTATCCAAATTGTAGTTTCCAAGATCCCTCATTTCCACAAGTGGTTGAAAAACTTGGTTTGTGTTGGACGCATAACACAGAATTGGTGAGCACTTACTGGATTGGCTGGAAGAGAGGTGAAATGTCCATTTCAGATTGGGTTTTCAAGGCAGATTGAAAATCACCAGGGTTTCTCAAGGTGTTAATCTCTGATTTGAACATTTCAGCCATAGACTGGTGAAGATGTAAGACTTAACTGAAGCCAATTTGTAGATTTAAATCGTTTTGTTGGTTTTTTTTTTCCCTTTTACTAGCTCATTTAATCTGACCTTTTGAAGTTTAAGAATCCCTCTGATATCTTTTAGAAGATAAGGACCCATCTTTCTAGAAATAAAAATAGATGCATATTGTCTGGATAAACTCTGCCAGCAATTGCAGGCATTTCTCAGGTTCCAAGCCCTTAAATGCAACCAAGAGCTGTGAACGAGGCCACAGAGTAGAAGGTACTAAGCCTGTTCATTGCTACCCTGCTGTCACCCCAGCTGTGTTGGTCTGATTCCCATTGGTAGGGCTGGGATGGCACCATGAGCCAGATCCAACAGGATTCCTGGCAGGGACAGGTGTGGCTACATTTCCTATGGGCATGGGTGTGCTTTGAAAGTACTCTTGAGAATTCATCAATTGAGAATAAAGAAAAGAACGGCAAATATTAAGATTTAAAAAAATATTTAGTTAATTGGAGGTAGGAATAGGGAGAAGACAAGCTTTGTTATATAGCACTGGCTAATTTTTGTGACTCTACCCAGTTTTACTTCTTTGTCATAATAATATGCAAGTTTGTACTTACTCATGTTGTTTATCACTGTTACTAAAACTACCCTGTTTGATAGGTTTCTCATGTATTTACCTAGCTACGTTGCATTTCCTTAGAGATTTACCACCATTTACTTAGCCATCCAGTCACTGGTTTCCCCACCCCCTAGATTTTTTTAATAATATATATTTTGAAATGTATATCTTTGTATGTAAAGCTTTTTAAAACTTCCTTCTAAAATTGAATTATTTACCAAGAATAAATTCTCAAGAATGGAACAACTGAGTCCAGGGATAAGAGCTTGCTGTTATATTTTTTTTTAAGTCTCAAAAAAACTTGCTGCTTCTGTTTAGAACAAAGGACAAGTTTTGGCTACTTTGTTGTTCTTTATAAGCACAAAAAATCAAAAACAAAACTATGTCCCTGTATGACTTCTACAACTTTGTAAAAACTAAAATAGAAAAAAGAAATAGACAAGAAGCTAACATCTCATCCTCTGTGAACCTGCCACAGTTTAAAGGATAATAATTCGCTTTGCAGAAGGAACCTTATGATCAGTTTTTGTATTTTGCAAAAATTTAAAACAAAGAGCTACCTCCCCTTTTCTGCTCAACTCTGCTTTCTGACTGAGATACGAGTCTGTCACCTAGTAAGCTTTGTTCCTTGAGAGGGGACCTTGATTCTCTTTTCTGATTTATTTATTTTTCCTCCTCATTCATTTCAGGTGGCAGAAATGTCAGAGTGCATAGGCTCGGCGCTGCTCCACAAGGGATTCAAGCCCTCTCCAGACCAGTTCATTGGCATCTTTGCTCAAAATAGACCTGAGGTATTAACCGTTAGTCACTTACTGGACAGGGGTTTGAGAGTCCTAAACCAAGGGTAGGAGCCAGAATTCACACCTACTTCTACTCGAGACCAGATTTTGTGGTCTCATTTCTGCTGAGAATATGACATTGTGTAATGCCTTAGAAAGTTAAATGTACACAAACCTAAACCAGGGCTTTCTAAACCTTTAAAAGAAAATATATATATCCATTTACCTCATTATTATTCATTTTTGTCTTTATTTTTCAAAACTGGATCCCCAAACAAAATTCTTAGAACAAATATCTAACAAAGTCTTCTCACTTTAAAGTTTACATCTATGATTAGAAAAATAGCACTAACAAATTATGGAGAAAACTTGAATACATTTTGTTAATAGAAACGTCTCACTTTTTTTTTTTCTTTTCTGAAAGGTCTGAAACTTTCCCTCTGGTCAGATTTCAAAATTGAAAATATTATAGGCCCGGGGGAAAGTACCTCCCTATGAGCTAGCCTTCCTGTAGACACGCAGCCTGTTATTTGGCTATCAAGTCCTGTGCATGGTGCTTCAGGAAACCATTGTATGAAAGTGAATCTAAATGAGAGGCCCTTTTATAGGTGTTGCTTACATTTTTTGTCAACAGAGTAATGGCACAGGTGGCTTGGAAAAATTCAAGCCTCTGGCTTAAATCAAATGTATTCTTATACCTTCTTGGGTCTAAAAGCATATTGGCTCAATCCTTGTTCTACTTCCTATTTTATAAATTAATGGCTTCTTGGGGGTTTTATTTTCTGCCAAGAAGAAAAACAGCATTCTTCGAAATTGAACTGTGGCAAAGCTCATGGAATTTGGTTTCTTTCATTACAAATGAACACATGCAAAATTTTTGTGTTAGTGGAATTTTATCATGAATATGTAACTGCAAAACGTATTCCTTACTTCAAGAAGTAGACTCCTGGGCTGGGGTTGTGGCTCAGCAGTAGAGCACCTGCCTCGCACATGTGAGGCACTGGGTCCTATCCTCAGCACCACATTAATAAATAAATAAATAAATAAATAAAGGTATTGTGACCATCTACAACTAGGAAAATATTACAAAGAAGATGACTCCTTTCTATATTTATGAGTTACTTCAACTACCATTTATTGAACACCTACTATATGCCAGATACTGTGTGAGGCACCAAGGCAACAAAGCAACTTGGATCTTTTTCCTGCAATACCATATAAGGGAACGCAGACCCAGAAGAAGAGGCTTTAGCTGTAATGTAGTAACTGTGGACACAGGACAGGATTATGGGAGGTCAGTCAAGAAGGGCTTCCTGGGGATGATGTCCAAGTAGATACTTTAAGGAAATAGTGGTGAGGGGGCCAGAGGAATTCCAGGAGCAACGCGTGTTCACATCCAGTAGCATGTCTGTGTCAGGGAGTGAAGGCCTTCACAGTGGTGGAGTTTGGAGTAACAGGATAAGAGGCAGGGAAGTGAGGGCCCTGTAAGGCACATGTGCCTGAGGCGCTTGGACCTGACCTCCAGGCTAGAAACTTAACATGGATTCCAGGAAAAAACAAAACCCCCACAAAATCCTACTTCCGGGTCAAGTGAGTGTGAACGCTTGTGTTCCCTTCCCATGCGGCTGTGCCGCCTTCTGTGTCCTGTGTCCAAGTCCTGCAAATAGTTTCATTTGTAATGTACAGCCAGAGGCATTGGGGTGCCCCCCAGGGGTCATAAGTGAAAGAGTAACCATGTTGCACTTGTCTTGAAAGTAGGTCAGCTGCCCTGGGGCAGATAAGTTTAGTGGCAAGATGACCAGTTACTGTATCATTTCTTTCCTTCATTGGTTTTCTGGAGAAATCTTGTCAAAATAAACACACACATGTGTATGTGTGCCCTCCTTCCCCTGTTCCCAAGCACTGCTGCCAGGCAGAACCTCCTTAACCTCCACAGCCACTGTTTGGCCAAGAACCCTTCGTGGCTCTGCAGGGCCTATGGACTAGAGCCAGACTCCGCCAGAGCGCAGACTGACCAGCCAGTGCTTTTGATCATCTATTGAAAGCCTTTGTCATCCTTTGTCCTTCTCCCAACCCGTCTCCAAACTTTGCATCTTTTGCAAAGGGCAGACTCGGGTTCTTCCTGGTAAAGGTCTCGGCAACTTCCTAGAGCCTGTGATAAGCATTCTCCAATGAGTCACTCACTGTCTTGTACTGTCAATGACCTTTCTGCATTAGAAATTAGTAGTACTAAGGGGTAAATATTTGGTATTTTTCCTGAGAAATGAACATTAATTCTTGAGTTTTACTTGGACATAAACTCTTAAATTTAGTATTTAATAAGAAAATATTTTTAATAGGCATCCTGGAAAGAATACCAGATTAAAAATCTAGAGACTTGATTCTAGTTTATCCACCATTGTACAGCTGTGTCATCATGGAAAAATAACTTAAGCTTTCATTTTTCAGTTGTCTAAACTCTCAAATACTGAGTGGTCATGAGATAGTGAGATAATGAAAATAGAAGTGATTGAAGTGGGGAGTGGTGGCACATGCCTGATTCAACAAATATGTGGGGACCCCAATCATGCATTACACATGATATTTGTGCTTCGGGGTACAATAATAAGATATAGCTTGCTGTCCAGAAGGGAATGCAGAAAGTAAAGAAAAAATTGCAGTAAGATATGATGAAGAAATACAAAATATTAAAGGTACTTTTGACAACATGCTCTAACTCAGATGAAAGGTGAGGAAAGAAAAGATGAGTTAAGAGTCAACTAGGTAAAGTAGAAAAAAAGATAGAGCATTCTAGGTGAGAATAGGTACATTCTAGAAATGAAGGAATTTAATCTCACTAAGGTCCAAAGCTCATGTGGAATAATGGAGGTACCAGCCCATAGAGGCATTAAAAGCAGCTATTTTTATGAAGTATGGATTTTATTCAAAAGTGTAGGAACTTCTGGGTGGGGTGGCACATGCCTGTAATCCTAGTGGCTTAGGAGGCTGAGGCAGGAGGATCATAAGTCCAAAGCTGGCCTCAGCAACTTAGCCAGGGCCTAAGCAAGTTAGTAAGACCCTGTCTCAAAACACAAAAAAGGGCTGAGAATGTGGCACCCCTGAGTTAATTCCCTGGTACCAAGAAAAAAAAAAGCTTAGGAACTATTTGTGATGGTCTTCTTTGTGCATCAACTTGGCTAGGCCGAGAAAGTGATTAAATTTCATAATAAATTGATTTTAAGTAAGGGGTGGGCCTGATTCATTCAGTTGAAAGGCTTTAAAAACAGAGCCAAGGCTTCCCTGAAGAAGAAATTCTGCCCATGGACAGAAGCTCAGCTGTTGCAAATTTGTATTGAAGTTGGACATAAGGAATTGATGACCTGGTAGGAGTAATTGTAGAAGAGTGAAGGGTCCAAAATTAAACTTACTGGGTGGAGGAGTCAGTGGAAGTTGAAGGGACAGAAACTGAGAATATACTTCTCTTCCAAGAAATTTAGAAAAGGAGGGAAAAGGAAAGAGAAGGAAACAGGAAGGAGAAATAGAGTTGAGACTGTTGTTGTTATTTTTAAGATGAGAAAAACCAGTACTATTAAATGCTGACAGAGGCAGTACTAAGGCAGAAGTTTAAGACAAGAAAAAAATGAGAGGGAATTATCAATAGAGTGTGTAAAAAAAAGATAACAACAGAAAGGTGAAAGAATACCTCTTTCAACCATAGTGGTACTAAGTAACTGAAAACATGGATTATTTTTGTTTGTATGTTTCCCTTTGTGTTTCTTCTCATGATGGCTAAAGGCAGGATTCTGTTTTTATTTACTGTTCATTCTTTTTAAACAATATTTCATTATAAAAATGTTGGCGATATAGAAAAATATGGAAGGTAATTAAAATCATCTGTAATGATACCATAAAAAATACCTGTTTCACTGAAGCAGAGAAGTAAGGAAGCATGGGTTTATAGGCTTTTAGATATTAGGAGTTTTTAATTTTTATTTTTAAATTTTTGTGTAAAGTAGGCTGCGATGTTTACAACTGAGAATGGGGTGGGAGAGGAAAGTAAATGTGAAGCATGTGGTTTGAAGAAATTGAAAAAGTTCTGAAATAAACCAGTGGAAAATGGGAATGTGGAGTTTCCTAAAAAAAAGTAGCAGGAATTGACAGAATATTTTGAGAGCCCCAGAGAAGTTGACGATTAAAAAAAGCTGATAGTGATATAAATCTATTGATTTATATGATTTTCCCCAGCAGCACTATACAGCCTGGTGCAGGGGAAGACAAGCAGTCAGGTTCAGTCAGGGTTGGGAATATGCTAGTAAGTGTGAATGGAAGACAACAAATCAAAGGAGTTTAGAAATTTACAAGAAAATAGCTATCATGAGGAAAACAGAATCTAAGCTCTGTCCAGCTTAGAAAGGAAAGAGAAAAGAAGTATGTAGTTAAGAGAAATTGAGAGAGAGCAAAGATGTTAATTGACTAGATAGAGCAGGTAGGAGACATTAGTCAGGAATAGTCGGAAGGTGTGATTTCAGAGATGTTATTATTTTGGATGATATTATATTTGGTTTTGGATCATACCCAAAAGAGTTTATATCCTTAAGTACCCTAAAGACCTCCATCACTTAGAGGGTAGAAATACAAATAAAAACTAACATTAACTGATAAATTAATATGTCATTAGCAGCATGCTAAGGATTTTACACATATTATATTCCCCTTTAATTCCAACAACTATAAATTAAACTAAAACTGTCCTAATAAAATCCTTTTTAAAAAAATATTTTATTAGTTGTTGTTGGACCTTTATTTATTTTTATGTGGTGCTGAGAATCTAACCCAGTGCCTAATACATGCTAGGCATGCACTGTATTACTGAGCCACAACCCCAGCCCATCATAGGGTCATTGAGATCTCTGAAGGTCCTAAAGAAGGTTAAAGAAAAATAGTATGAAAATGAGGCCAACGATTGAGGAAGATGTGCTTTCTCTCTCCTTCTTGCTTTTTTTTTAAAAGCAGGAATAGTGAATCAGGCGGTATAGCAATACCAGACTTCAAATTATACTACAGAGCAATAGTAACAAAAACAGCATGGTACTGGTACCAGAACAGGCGGGTGGACCAATGGTACAGAATAGAGGGCACAGTAACCAATCCACAAAACTACAACTATTATATTTGATAAAGGGGCTAAAAGCATGCAATGGAGGAAGGATAGCATCTTCAACAAATGGTGCTGGGAAAACTGGAAATCCATTTGCATCAAAATGAAACTGAATCCCTTTCTCTCACCATGCACAAAAGTTAACTCAAAATGGATCAAGGAGCTTGATATTAAATCAGAGACACGGTGTCTGATAGAAGAAAAAGTTGGCTATGATCTACATACTGTGGGGTCGGGCTCCAAATTCCTCAATAGGACACCCATAGCGCAAGAGTTAACAACTAGAATCAACAAATGGGACTTACTCAAACTAAAAAGTTTTTTCTCAGCAAAAGAAACAATAAGAGAGAGAAACAGGGAGCCTACATCCTGGGAACAAATCTTTACTCCACACACTTCAGATAGAGCCCTAATATCCAGAGTATACAAAGAACTCAAAAAATTAGACAATAAGATAACAACCCAATCAACAAATGGGCCAAGGACCTGAACAGACAGTTCTCAGAGGAGGACATACAATCAATCAATAAGTACATGAAAAAAATGCTCACCATCGCTATCAGTCAGAGAAATGCAAATCAAAACTACCCTAAGATACCATCTCACTCCAGTAAGATTGGCAGCCATCATGAAGTCCAACAACAACAAGTGCTGGAGAGGATGCGGGGAAAAGGGTACACTTGTTCATTGTTGGTGGGACTGCAAATTGGTGCATCCAATTTGGAAAGCAGTATGGAGATTTCTTGGAAAGCTGGGAATGGAACCACCATTTGACCCAGCTATTCCCCTTCTCGGTCTATTCCCTAAAGACCTAATAAGAGCATGCTACAGGGACACTGCTACATCGATGTTCATAGCAGCGCAATTCACGATAGCAAGATTGTGGAACCAACCTAGATGCCCTTCAATAGATGAATGGATAAAAAAGAATGTGGCATTTATACACAATGGAGTATTACTCTGCATTAAGAAACAACAAAATCATAGAATTTGGAGGGAAATGGATGGCATTAGAGCAGATTATGCTAAGTGAAGCTAGCCAATCCTTAAAAAACAAATGCCAAATGACTTCTTAGATATAAGGGGAGTAACTAAGGACAGAGTAGGGACGAAGAGCAGGAGAAGAAGATTAACATTAAATAGGGATGAGAGGTGGGAGGGAAAGGGAGAGAGAAGGGAAATTGCAGGGAAAGGGAAGGTGATCCTCAGGTTTATACAAAATTAATACAAGAGGAAGTGAGGGGTAAGGGAAGAATAATACAAGTGGAATAAATGTTTTACAGTAGAGGTGGTCGAGAGAGGAGAGGGGAGGGGAGGGGAGGGGAGGGGGATAGTAGAGGATAGGATAGAGAGCAGAATTCATCAGACACTAGAATGGCAATGTGTAAATCAATGGAAATGTAACTGATGTAACTGATGTGATTCAGCAATCTGTATACGGGGTAAAAATGGAAGTTCATAACCCTTTTGAATCAAATTGTGAAATATGATATATCAAGAAAGATGTAATGTTTTGAACGACCAACAATAAAAAAAGAAAAAAAATATTTATCTCAGTTGTTGATGCACCTTTATGTTTTATTTATATATGGTGCTGAGAATCGAACCCAGTGCCTCACACATTCGAGGCAAGTGCTCTACCACTGAGCCACAACCCCAGCTGCTCTTTCTTGCTTTTATTGTGAAATAAATTTTTATTGGCTCTTTTTAGTTACACATAACATTAGAATTCATTCTGATACAATTATAAAAGCATGGAATATAATTTGTTCCAACTCAATCCCCAGTACTTCCCCTTTCCCTCTCTTCTTCCCTCTTCTTCTTCCCTTCCCTCTCTGAACTGGTTTTTCTGCTACTTATTTACGGTATTTTTTTAAATTAGTGTCTTGTGGATGTATACAATGGTGATATTCACTGTGGTCAAATTCTTGTATGTACATAGGAAAGTTAGGTCAGATTCATTCCACTGTTTTTCCCTATCCCATCCTTCCTCTCCTCCCATCATTCCCCTTCATCTACTCCACTGATCTTTCTTCTCTTTTTTATCTACCTCCCCCCATATTTTGGATTACCTTCTGCATTATCAGAGAAAACATTTGACCTTTGACTTTTAGGGACTGGCTTATTTCGTTTAGCATGACAGTCTCCAGTTCCATCCATGTTCTTCCTCTTGAAAGTGTCAGGGGAAGCAGAGTCCTTAGCTAAGAGCTGGAATTTTACCACATCAGTAACATTTAGAGAAATTGAGAATGGAGCAGAGTCTGTTCCTCATGGACTGAGTGGGCACAACGGGAAGATTTTAGAAGGGAAAGTGAGAGGTTTTAAAGAGGGAACAGGAAGCCCAGGAGCTCTTACATTAGGATAAAAGAATTCTCATAGGGTGTGTGTGTGTGTGTATGTATGTGTGTGTGTATATATATATATATATATATATATATATATATATATATATATATATAAAACATCTGGGGGTAAGGGTTCCACTGGGTAGGGTGGCAATAAAAGTGGTGTGAGGCCAGACAGATGTAGATACTAAAAGAAACTACAAACATAATCATCTAGCTTCTGTTTTTGACTAGTTACTAACCTGGGTAAGCAGGTCATGGGTAAATAGCTTAAGTTCTCAGCTGTAACAATAATAACCAATATTATTATGATATGAAAATTTTGCATGTGACAGTGGCAGTATGAACAACAAGTAGTCAGCATCATTCCAAACCTCCCAATGAGGCGACTTCCCTTATTGTTTGTTCATTTAGTTTTTATCATATTAAGCTCGAAAAGAAAGGGATACGTAACATCATAGAGTAGTCCTTTAGTTGTATTAACCAGAATGAACACGAGAAAAGGACCTTGAAAAAATGATTTGTAATGACATTTTTAAAATGGAATTTCTTAGAATGAGTTATAAAGTGAGAAGTCTTGGACTTCGGTTCTCAGTTCTGCCACTTACTTTGTGGGAGACCTTGACAATCTCTTAAATCTCTCACAGATTGTTTCTTCATTTATAAAACAGGCCAGATAGTTGTGCTCAATTGACCTCACTAGGGTCAAGTTGGCTAATAAACATATCATAAACACATAAAACTACTTTATAAATTCTAAATTCTTCATGTCAGACATTCGTAATATTAACAATACAATTGGGCAAAGTTTGCATACACCTGAACACTATGTAGGGAAATAGTGGATGGTTAGTTTCCTCACACTCCCTTTGCATTCCTTGTTCCTCCAAGGAGTAAAACTCGATTTCTGCAGAATTTTAATCCATTTGAGTTACTGGAGAACAAAACAATTAGACAATAGGCAACAACCCAGACAGGACAAAGCTGGAGATTTGTGCAAAAGAATGAAGAGGAAATGTTTTGATCCTGAGCAGGTGTTCTCCCTAGATTGTCTAACATCGATCTGACTTCTGAAAAGGCAGTTTGCATCTAGGTGGGTTTGCCTGGGGGTGGGGGGCACTGTTTGTTCAGGATTGTGAAGGTCACATGGGATGCTGTGGGAGGAGGTTAGGGAGATTTTCTAAGCATTAAGGGAGTTCGTGGAAATCTGACCTTGAAGAATTTTTTTTGCAGCCACACAGCAAGGCCTTTACCTGATCCAGGGGAAGGAATCTGAGTGTGAGTTGTCCACAGTCTGCAGCTGGCGCACAAGCACTCACAGGCCTCTGGGAAAGTCCACAGTGGAAGTGGCAACTGGGCATGCCGGGAAGGCTGTGGGCAGGCCGAGGGACGAGGCTTGCTGGCCCATGTGCTGAGGGAGGAAGGAAACCCTTAAGACAACCGGAGAGGAAATTTTGGGCCTTTTGAAGAGCAAGTGACCAGGAAGCAGGGTTAGTTGTTTTAAATTTCCCTTGCGGTGACTATTTTCTTGTAAGAACAAGATGCATTATATTGTTTGCAGCCAGTACCTCTTCTCCAGTCAGAGATGTGTCACCTCTATTGTTTCCCAAGTACCTCAGTTTGGTCCAGATGGTGCAGAAGGGGACTGTTTCCTTTGGCCTCTTCATACTGTCCCGAGTGTTAATGATTCCCACCTGGACTGATTTCCTCATCCTGGCTTTTTAATTCTTCGCTGACTGGCCTGTAATTTTTTACGGTACAATGGGGAGAAATGTCTCTGAACTTTTACTTTTCTCCCACCCAAAATGGATAATACAGGCCGTCAGGTTTCCAAAATCATATTTTAAATCCCAGTATAAGTGTTTCTATCCTAGACAATTCATTTTATGGGCACATTAATTTAAGAGAGAGCACCAGCTCTGTGTAAGTGAGTTATTGATGAAATCCTATTAAATGTAACCCTATCCGACCTGACTGCAACATGCAAACTAATTGGAACATAGCTCCTGGGTAATTTTGAACAAATAAAAGATTTACACTCTTTTGTTATGCCTGTAGCTAGATTTTACAATGCCCTAGATAGAAACTCTTGGTCTGATTTTACATAGGCGGTTTTCCTAAATGATAGTGGAAGAATATCCAAAGTCCCAGTTGAAATTATTATTGCTCTTATTTTTCATATATAACCTAGTTATTTTGAAAGTTATAGCCAATGAACTTATCTGTGCAGACTGACTATTGTAGTCAGCTTCTATATCTTGCTATTTTCTAAAGATCTGATTTTAAATATTCTGGTAATATTTGGAAAATTTTCTTGCTCTCCCTTTCCTCTTTGCTCTGTGAATCTCTTGTAAGAGGCACTGCCTTTAAATTAAAAGCCATCAGAGTGGGTTTATGATATTTAAAAAATATAGTGGAAGAGATGAATGTAATTAAAATTAATCAGAAGAAAATAATCATTGAAAAATATCTGTTAATCAGCAGGTAAATTATGTTGCTATGGGTTATGTCATTGTTGTTTTGTTGCTAATAAAGTATAATATAGCACACATTTGTAACCATAATCATTGCCTTTTAAAGGCTTATCACTTGTGTCATTTTAAGACTAACATTCTTTAACTGAAATTAAAACTTTTACTTTGGCATCACCATTTCATAAATACAGATTGGACAAACTTGTATATAAATTAGTTTTACCTCAAATTATAAAATTTTTGTTTTTCCACTTCATAATGTTTCTTCTTTGCAACACAATATTTCTATATTGTTGATGTTTTCTTAATATACAGTGGAATATGAATTAACACAAAAACGCATAATATGAAACATAGTCCCCTTCTATAATAATTGTTTCTTTTCCTCTCTCCCTTCCTTCTTCAAGAATAACTACCTTCAGATGCTTCAACTCCAGATGATTTTTTTTCAATATACAGAGTAAAGTATTATTTTTAAAATAAAATCATATTTTTAATTTATTCCATCATTTTTGCCTTCAATTAATCTTAGGATTCTGCAAATAATTGTATAGTTATTCTTTCTAAATATATGTGTGGCTATGCCATAATTCATGTCACCACCCCATTACTGATACATGTGTATGGGTTGTGTTCAGTTTCTCCTCACAGCTTACCTTCTTGAATTGTGTCTTTTTCTGCACCCCACATTGCTGGCTAAATTTTTAAAAAGAGATGGGTTTCTAGTGACCTAGTGCCCCTTTCTTGCTTATTCCTTTTTTCATTTTGTCTGTTTTCTGAAATGCCTTTCTGACTTTTAATTCTTGTCTTTTTCTTTCGAATCTTTTCTTTTCATTCCCCCATTTTTTCCCCATTAAGGATAAAGGTTCTCTTCACACAAGATCTCTTCTGAGTGGTACCAATATGCCCTCCTCACTCTTTCCAATCCCAGCAGTGAGAAGAGGCACAAAGTATTAGGTTTCTGATAAGAAACAAGAGTCTGTTGCTGGCAGGGAGCCTTGTCAAGATCCCTCGTTCTGAGCACTCCATTACCACATGAACAACAATGAATGGAGATTTCACCTGCCCACCCCACATTGTTCAAGTTGTCCTTTGCCCTTTCCATCAAATCTTGGAACCCAGGAGACAGCAGACCATGTTCTGAATTCAACCCTGGGGAGCCACTGATCAATATCACTTGACTCTTCTTACCCATTAGTTGTTCTATTTCTATGCCTGATGTGAGGGATGCCTAAGCTATTCTTTGTCATGGCCCCTTCTCAGTTGGCCCAGCTAACCCCTTAGAGGGTGGGATGGCTATCTACAGCACCTAGACAGAGCACCAGGGACAGAGTAGTAGGATATGGACAAAGTGTAAAGCCAAGTCATGGGACATAGATTCTCTTTCTGCTTCAGCTTTAGACTCAGAAGAGATGGAGAAAGTTACTGTATTTATCTCTTTATGATCTTAGCTATCAAATACCAAGAATGTCAGCTAAACGTTTGCTTAGTTCATGGAATACTCTAATGGAAATTTATGAAACACTTCAAAAATAATATTTTTAAAAAGTTATTTTATATCTCATCTTTCTTTTTGAACATGTTATATCTGACTTCCTTTTTTATATCTGAAACTCATTTTCCCTGCCATACTTACCTATTCCTCCCTATAAATTAGTTATTATTTATGAAGCACAAATATGTTTATATTTATCTCTAATAAGAACTTCTTTTCACAGAGTTCTTGGGGGAGGTGAAGAGGGTAAGATTCAGAGAAGGGAGAAAGACATGACTTGTCATTTTTTTGAGTCCTGATTTTAAAAACTATTGCTTAAACTTATATGAGACACATTCTCTGGAATACCTTTGTGTTTATTGAGACCTTAATTTTAAGTAGCAACAATCAAGTAAGCATGAAAACTATAGGGAGGCTAAATTCCTGTCTGATAGTAGGTTACAAACTTAGAAAATCAGAGTGATTTTTCCAAATCATAGATAAGTTGATCAGGAAAACCAAATCCCTAAAGCAATTCAGTGTCTGATTGACTGAGCAAACTCTTCATTTGTCTATATTTGAATCTTCCAGCTTCAGTATTTAATCAGTGTATTACAGCTTTGCTCCCAAGTGCCAATTTTCTTTAGGAATCAAATAGTGGATTGTGGGGGTACCAGAACAAATGAAAACATGTTAAACCCTTTAGGATATTATGTTCTTTTTTAAATATTTTTTTTTAATTGTAGATGGACACAGTATCTTTATTTTTATTTCTTTATTTATTTTTATGTGGTGCTAGGGATCGAACCTACGGCCTCACTCGGGCAAGGCAAGCTCTCTACCACTGAGCTACAACCCCAGCCCTAGGATATTATGTTTTAATGCTTTTCGTGTTTAAAAATAAGAAATACTTACCAGGCACGATGGCACACACCTGTAATCCCAGTGGCTTGGGAAGCTGAAGCAGGAGGATCCTGAGTTCTAAGCCAGCCTCAACAACAGCAAGGCACTAAGTAAGTCAGTAAGACTCTGTCTCTAAATAAAATATAAAATAGGGCTGGGGATCTGGCTCAGTGGTTGAGATCTCCTGAGTTCAATCCTTGGTACCCCCCCAAAACAACCCACTTACTTCATTTTAGAATAAAGCCTTAATAATCAGAAACTTCCCTGAAATTCATCAGTTGCCTATTGGTTAATATTTGTAATTTTTTGGTGGCAACAAAATAGCTATAAAAGTAATTGAAATTCACAGAATAATCTTTAAATGTAGCCTTTTTAAAATTTAAGCTTCTGCTTCTGCTCTTTAAATACCACTGAGAAATGAAGAAGTAAACCACAAACATATGTGTCTAAAAAAGGATATATCCAAAATACATAAAAGAACTATCATACACTAATAAGAAGATAGACAACCAAATTAAAATTAGACAAAAAATTCATCAGATTCACAAAAGATGGACAGTTGTCAGTAAACTCATGATAAGATGTTTGACACCCTAAATCATCAGGACATGCAAATTACAATCATAATAAAATGGCTAAAATTAGAAAAGTTGAAAATACCAAGTGTTAGGCTTTAGAGAAGTTGGATTCGCATACATTGCTGGTATGTATAATGTTTGGAAACAGTTTGGCAGTTTCTTACAATTTAAATACATGCTCACCACCCAGCCCAACAATTTTACTTATAGATATTTCCCTACAACAAACGAAAACATATGTCTACATACAGACCTATACATGAATGTTTTTAACAGTTTTGTCCAAAGTAGACCCCACATAGGAATATCCTAAGTGTTTAATAGGTGAATTAGACAAATTATGGTATATAGGTACACTACCTAGCACTAAAAAACTACTAATACCATGACTAAATCTCAGAAACATGCTGAATGAAAGAAAACACCAAATAATACATATTGTATGAATCCAGATGTATATATAAAATCATATAAAAGGAAGTCAGCCAGGGACAGAGGAAAGCTTACTGCAAGAGAGCATGAGAGAACTTTCTGGGGTGATGGAAAGGAAATAACTTATGTCTTGATTGTGGTGGTAGTCACATGGATATACACATTTTTCAAAACTCATGGAACTTCTCATCTAAAATATATTGAATATTTATTTAAACTTAACTCAAAAGAAGTCTGTCTGGCCTTTGACCTCAGCTTCTGGGAGTTAACATCTAAGCCCTTGGTTGTCATAGGAGGTAGGAGTGTCTTTGTTTATCTGGGTTTTTGGGTTATCCTGGCATCTATCAATGTAATGTAGACCCAGAGCTGGTCACACTAGACAGTATTTAGGGTAGGGATGACCCATATCAGAAAGATCAATAATGTTATATAGGGTAAGGACTGTGGGTCACAGAGTATCATCTTGACCAGAGAAGCTGACAATAGATTATACTTACCTAATGGATCCCCAATAAAAACTCAGAGCATCAAGGCTCAGGTGAGCTTCCCTGGTGGGCAATCACCTGTGTATATTCTTAGACACAGATAGTGAGAAAATACCATGACTGGACTCAATGGGGAGAAGACAAATGAAGTTCCAAATATAATATTTTTCCCTGTGTAGCATTTTTCTTAGATGCTGTCCTGTGTATTCCTACCTTCTGCTGATTTTAATCTGAGACTTTTGCCTGTGATGAACTCTGTGAGTATAATAGCTCTCAGTGAGTTCTGTAAGTCCTAGTAAATTACTGAACTCGGAATGGTTGGAGACCAGCCTGTCCTCCTCCAAATTTGTAATTGGTATCAGAAGTGCAGGTGGTCTTATGGAGGACTGTGTTTCTTTTAACTTTGCAATTGCCTAGACTTCCAAGGAATTGGCTCTAAACTTCAGCATCAGGATATCTCCATAAAGATAACTTTTCATTCCTATTATTGACATATGTGTGTGTGTGTACATACCTGCCCCCAGTAGAACACTGTACTTTTAGTGTTAGGAAAGAAAGAATATCTTAAACATGAAATGTCGGAAGCCATATTAATGTTTTATACTCCAGATTTTAAAGGTATAAATAGGACTGTTCAAACTTAGAGAAATAACAGACATCAACTAATTAGCAGACATTATCTAGGAAAAGTGGGATGAGACAAAACAAACTGCAATTTATTATTCACTATAGCTATTATTTAAGTAATATATGTAAGGGTCATTTTGTCCTTTTTATATTTTTAGGTAAATAATACTAGGAAAACTTACGAATTTCATTCTTTGGATTTCTATTGGTTAAGAAAACTGAAAGAGTGCTAAAGAGAGAAGTACTCTGAAGACTTCAGCTTTCTGGCTTTGTGCATGCTAGGTAAGTGCTCTATGACAGCTATGGCTACATCCTCAGCCCTCAGCAAATTTAATTCCGAGTCCAAGACTCTTTTTTTGATTCTGTCTACAGCCGATTGTGTTTTTCCTTCCCTCCTTTTCATTTTCCTTTTATTTCCACAAACATTTATTGAACACTTGGTAGGTTTGGGGCTCTCAGCTGTGTTGGTTTAGGAACAGAGTGGTTTAGCAGTATCCCAGTCCTCTGTTTACCAGATGCCAGCACCTTGCTCCCAGCTGTCACACCAAAGATGTCTGGAGACGTTGCCAAATATCCCCTGTGGAGTGAAATCTTCCCCAGTTGAATGCCACAGTTCTAAGGAAACTGATTTCTAGATTTTCAAATCATATGCTTATTTTTCTTATAAAATTAATCTGCCCATATTATGTTAAAATTAACAGACTTTCTTTATGTTGGATCTCTTTCCCCTTCTGTTACAGGACTTCTACTTTCCAAAAGAAAGAACTTCTTCCTCATTCAGAATTTTAACTGTGACTCATTGCTTGGGAGAAGATAAATCCTTGGCCCCCCAAAAAGGAATAATTAAAACTTCTAGCCTCCCAATTTGTCTCATTCAGAGATGCATTTACAATTAATTTTGCTTTTTGATATAGCCATTTATTAAAAGTAATAATGTATACAATGTTGGATCAACTGCATGTTAGTGAAAATTTGACACTTAGCATCTTATGGTCACAAGAATAAAAACCATTTAATTCCATTTATTCATATACTCTTGTTTGAGACATATAATAAAGTGACCAAAGCTTTTTTTTAAGATTTAATGTTTAATCTGTTAATGTTTTTTACTTGACTTGTTTTTTATACCACCTTAACACAAGATGGTTAATTATGAAGACAAAAATAATTTTATGATCACAGCTTTTTAAGCATAAAATATGTTAATAAACAGTTCTGTAGAGGAAATAAAATGGGTAATAAGATTTGAAGGAGAAAAAGCAGTAAAATTTCCAACTGTAAAGGATGAGCTTGTTTGAAATTTTAAAAAATAGATGATGATAGTTATCAAACCCCTTTCAGATTCATTTAAAAAGTTATATACAATTTGATTTTAACATTTCAATATTTTCAGTATACGAGAAGTTACTACATCTCTCAGTTATATAAATTTTTATTGAATAATTTTAAACATAAACTTCAAATATTTGGGTACTATACATTTTCAAAATGATTTTAGGGTTACATGAGTGAAAGGCTTGAAGGCCACTCACAGTAACTGTAAATCGTGTTTGGCAATCAGGGTTAGGGTGGCTAAGAGACTTTCATGGCACAAGGCAAGAATAAAGCTTTGTTCCAACCATGCATGAACTGACTCATAAAACAGTATCTAGAATCAGAGATGAAACAAGACATATAGAAACAGAGAAGTAACAATGGTTGATTGTTAATATTATTATTGCAAATTCAGAAAATTCTCATTGGTGGTTTTTGTTGTTGTTGTTTTGTTTGTTTTTGTTTTTTATTGTGTAGGATAAAACCTGAAATCTCTCACCTAGAATCAACTAATTCCAGTATTTTTTTTTAATGATAGTTCATGTGGCTTTATATCATAAATGAAACAGAAAACTTTCTCTGTCATTTTGTTGTGAAGAGACAGAAGATAATTTTGGTGCCCCATTTGTGTACGCTATAGAAATGTAAAATCACCAAAGTTTACATTATTTGTAGAACTTTATTAAAAATTAGCATATATGTAAATTCTTACCACCTGTTTCCAATGGCTGTTTGAAATTCTTGTTGACTTATATCTTCTTTTAATTTGTTATTCTTTCTGTCAGAAATAAGCAAAAGATGGGAATGAACCTTGTCATAGTAAATCCAATAAGTGAAGTTCTAACCTCCTGAAAATCAACCAACCATTCCTCAAATTATAAAATAACAGAACTTTTTAAAAGGTTCCATTTCTAGAGTAAGTGATTTCAAATTTTATGTGTGTTATTTTGTGTTTTCTAGACAACTTGGCATAAGCAGAAGAAAAAATATCTTTTCCAAATGCAGCTTCACAATATTCAGAGTTACTAATAACATACGAACCAAACTACAAATTGTTCCAGAACGCTCCATCACTTTAATAGAAGTGCCAGTTAAAGTATATTTCTCTGTATTATGTCTCAGTCCAAAAAACATTACCAATTTAATAAATACTATAAATGATGGCAGGTTTTTAGTTCCCTTAAGAGTAATCAATATAGAAACAAAATAGAAACATAAAAACAAAAATGGAATATTTGAAATGCTTACTTGAAAATAGTTAAGAATAAGAGGAAATCAGATCGAAATAAATTTGCTGATTTTTCTTCAATTCCAGTTAAAGTAAAGGTAGGACTGATTCTTCTTTTATTACAAAATTCTAAAAAACAATAACACTAAAACCATAATTTAATGTCTCAGGATGAAAAGAGAAACCAAATTCAGCTCTTTTTTTCTTTCCCATTGATTTAAAACTTATTTTAAAGGTAAATACCTTGATTAATTTTCCCATCATTTGGACTCTTAATGAAAGCAAGAACTCTCTTGCAAGAATTTGGGGGTTTTATTTTTCTTGCATTACAGCAAACACTTTTTTTAAAAAAAATATTTAAATACATTAATAAAATGATTGTATGTGTGTTTGTACATGCATATAAGCATGTAACTTTAAGTCCAAAGCAAGCCTAATGTTGGTATTAACTGCTTGATATTATAGGTCAGCTTTAAGAAAGTAAGCCTATCCAGGGAAGGTCTCATGTCTTTTATTCTTTTCTCCTTACTGAGCTGCCACCACTTTGGGTGTAGTAAATACTCAGTAAATAAATTAACAGACTAAAATGAATTTTCAAGATTATGCCCAAACAGGCTGAGGAAGTCATTAGAGAAATATAATTTGGTCCCCTAAGGTCAATATTAACATTGCCCAGTAAAACTTTATATATAGCTTCTTCTGAGTTATTTTAGGTTTTAGCTATTTATTTTGCTTAGTATTTGATTTGATCAATTGAAAAATGACAGTTTAAAATTTAACAGAAATAAAATTAAATTTTAATGGCAATACATAGGGCTAATTCAGAGCTTAGTAGCTAGTGGGTGGCATCTGACTGTCAGATGTATTTAATATTAATATTTTTGAAAAAGGAAATTTATATAAAACCTGGATTTCTGGTTCCTCTGTAAAAAAAAATCGTAATTATCTATAATCCACAACAGCAACAATTGCCAGGGCTGCATGGCCACTGCTCTCTCAAGAAGCAGCATGTTGATCTCCATCACCACTACTGTTCTCTAAAACTGAGGCCAAATGTTGGATGCAACTTACTATCTACTTGGTATGGAGAAATATTCCCTGCGTACCATGTTTCCATTGAAAGAGATTAAAATGGCTAAATAGTTAAAGAAAATGGGAGAAAGACTGATTCTTCTAGGAAGTAACATGTATTACTACATGTTTAAGCTTTGAACTAGAACCTGCTGCAACTACTCACATTATTTGTGAGTAGTTGAAGCTGTGATGCCCCACCCCCTCATACCCCCCCACCCCATCAGGATAGCTGATGAGCTTTGTCAACATGTCAATATGTGTGTATATGTAAATATGAATATAATCAAGCTTTTAAAGAATATATCAGCTCTAAATAGAGACTAACATTACCAAAATAAACCCTGAAAAAATATTTTTAAAGATTTTGAAGGCCAGGTGTGGTGGCGCATTCCTATAATCCCAGCAGCTTGGGACGTGGACCCAGGAAGATTTCAAGTTCAAAGACAGCCTCAGGAAAAGCAAGGTGCAAACCGATTCAGTGAGGCCCTGACTCTAAATAAAATACAAAATAGGGCTGGGGTATGATTCAGTGGTTGAGTGCCGCTGAGTTAAATCTCTACTGCCCCAAAAAAGATTTTGAAGACTAAAGATGCCTAACTCTATTGGATAGTAAAATATGAAGTTTTATTTTTGTGTGTTTTTTTAAGTTTTGTGTGTCACTCACACAAGACCAGATACCTCAGAAAGTCCAGAATAGACTATAGTATGTATAGAAATTAGAATGCAATCACATTAGCATTGTTGAATAGAAAAATCAAAATGCAAAAAAGTCATAGCTATACCCAACTCAGGAGGCTGAGGCAGGAAGATTGGAAATTTAAGCCTCAGCAACTTAGCTAGACCCCATCTCAAAATAAAATAAAAAGACTTGGGGATGTAGTTCAGTAGTAAAGTGCCCCTTGTTTCAATTCCTAGTACCACCAATAAATAAATAAATAAATATAAGGGGTAATGTTTTTAAATTAGTAGTAGATTCTGTATTTCACTGCAGAATTGTCAGATTTTTTTAACTAAGTTTTTGTTTTTTGCAAAAAAGTGGGATGCAACCATTATGTGAGGTTTTCCTTTAAAAAACTGTGCTTGTATTTCTGTAAATTCATTTATTAATAATCCATCTTTTATGCAAAATTAGGATTTATAGAGTACTTGTGAATATACGTTAATGTGGTGGCGACCATTATGCAGTGAAACGTGGCTCTTCTGCCTTGTTGAATAGAAGCCGAGAGCATTTAAGGCATCTACCTGCCTTATGGGCACATATATAGGTAACAATTTAAGTCCAAAGCAAGGCTAATATTACCTTGGAGGAAAGAGTGTGGTGTGTGTGTTTTTTTTTTTTTTTTTTTTTTTTTTTGTGGAAGGTGCCATTGTTTACTTAACTGTTTTTTACCTCCTCCTCCTTCCATGGTGGCAGGTCCTACTTCTTACAATAGAGGATTTGGAAATGCTTGGCACTCTTAATTCCAGTGTTTCTTTCAGCTATGGTTATGTGACATGGCTACTGATAAAATGAAATGAAGAGAAATCTGTGGGAATGACTTCTGAAAAGATGTTCACCCTAATCAAAAGAGGCACATGGGAGATGTCTTTCTGCTTGGAATGCGCTCCTCTTTCCTGGTGTTAAATGAAGCTGTCTGCTAAAGTGAGGTCCAGAGCAGCTATAGCTTTCCTTGAGGTGAGGAACCTGGAGATGAGAAGGCTATGTACTGAGATGACAGAGCACAAGGGTGGACAGGTCTGGGCCCTTGGTGGCACTGTGGAGTTCTCAAACCAACACTGAAGCTCTTACCCTCAGAGTTTATTAAATGACTTCATTGTTTAAACCATTTTCAGTTGAATGTGGTCACTTGCCCTAAGAATCCTTCAAACGTATACATTGTACAAGAAATGCCAAATAAGGACTGAGGTAGGAGTCAATACTGATACATGAAGATAGAGTTTTACTAAGAAAAGTTATCCACACCCCTTATCTGCTCCTTGAGGATATAGCCATCCACACCCAGAGGGACCCATGCTCATCAGATCCTGTCATACAGTAAAGGAATTAACATACCCATTTGTGACAGACCATGTTTTGTTTGGACTTATTTTTAAACATATCATGTGAGGGAGTAGTGGGGGAGGTAAGTGCAGGTTCCATTGAGGGAAGAGGGAGTCCTTGACCCTCTCCACCACCACTCAGTCTAGGACTCTAGCAAAGGCCACCTTGGGGGATGTCCAATTCCAACCTGGGCACAGACATTAAAATAAACTTGGTTGTGCAACAGGCAGAGGAGGGACCCAGGTTTAGCTTTCCTAAGCTGATCCTGGGTCTCATGTGCTAACTATACCCAGAGGCCTGCCCTCTGCCCTCACTGTTACCTGCACTTATCTGAAAGAACATTTGCATAGGTTTCAATGGGCATTTCAGCCAAGAGTGAAAGGGCCACTGGGATGAGTTTGGAGCATCAGGGAGAACCAACAGAAACATTGTCCCACACCCAAAGGCCCCTGACCCTCCACACACAACTTCAGCACCAGAGAGGTCTGAAGGGTATTCCTGAACATTTGGATTAAAGTGCGTCACCCACAGGCCAGGACAGCCACAGGATGGCAGATGGACGCTGCAGGGCCACAGGATTCCTGCTAAAAGTCAAACAGCTTCACCTCTCCCACTCCTCCTCCTCTCTTGTTGAAATGAGCAGGGTGATGGACAGGCTTTCTGAGAGACTGGACCTCTCCATCCAAGAAAAGGTAAATAACCCCTGGAGAGACAGCTTGAACTGCCTGGTTGAGTAAGGTTTGAGCAAGATTGGACCCTGAGTTCATATTTTTTTTTTCTTTTTTTCCTTTTTTCCATAGCAGAGAGGTGGGGTGGGGCAGATGACAGGAAGGAAGCTACAGACAAAATAACACATTTATCAGCACATTTAGGTTGTGAACTAAATTTATGAACTTGTCCGACATAGTTTTTCACACACACACACACAAAAAAAAACTAGGAAAATGACAGTAGTTAACACTGGGGGAGGGGAATGGGAGAAGTGGTTAGTAAAAACAAAGTAAATGGCATGAAAGCTATAAATAAATAGTAAGTAGCTACTAACCTATTAAGTATAGGTTAACCTATTACGTATAGTTGCTATAAGTAGCAACTAATCCTAGATATGTGGATTTAAATCTGAAGAAAAAGAATCAGAGCAGGGCATATAGATATGAGGACGGTTAGCCCAGAGGGGATGCTGAAGCTATGTGTATACATGGGAGCATTTCTAGGAACACACAAATGAGAAGAACCACTGGACAATATTGGCATTTGTGGAGCGAAAACAGAACCTGCCAAGGAATCCATAAAGGAGCAGTCAGGATAGAACCCACAAGAATATGACACAGAGGAGCCCAAAATGAATATATTTTTAGGAAGGAGTGGGTAGACAGTAGGATTAAATGTTCCAGAGAAGTCAAATAAATTAAGGAGTAAAGAGTATACATTTTATTTGGCAATACGGAGGTCAGCGGAGACCTCAGTGAGAGCAACTTCAAAGACTGTAAGCACCAAGCCAGAGGACTGAGTGGTGATTGAGAAGAAGAGTGGCAACTCTTCACAAAGAGCTTTCCAGAAGGTAGAAGGTAGAGAGGCCAGACAAGGAGGAGACTTAGCAGGAGAGTTCTTTGAGATGTAGGACCTAGAAAATGTTTATACCAGGAAAGAAGCATCTATGTTTGAGGAAAAGAGATCTTGAGAAATGAAGAGCCACAAACTGAGACTCAAGAAACTTTAACTCTGGCCCAGGTCCTGCCATTAACAATTTGTGAGATTTGGAGAAAATCACTTCATCTCTCTGTGTCTCAGTATCCTCCTTTGTCAAATGAGAGTGGAACTAAATCAAGTCTCATTTGACTGAAATATTTTCTGATTCTGGATCTGCTCCAAAGAAAAAAACTGAGGTGTATATACCAGTGTTTTATTTAAAACTTTTTATGGCTAAAAAGCTGTTACTGAAATCAAACCATTCTTTCACCTGCCCAGAATTCTGGCACATAAATCAGCACAGCATGATACAATTACAAAAGTAAAATTGGGAGATAGAAAGTTAATGCTGTTTAAGGGTCTTTGCTCCTTTGTGGAAATCAATCATTAATATTTGATCATTAATTTTTCTTTAGGGGACACTTATGAAAAGATCATCAGTCATTTATTTCTGGCTTCCTGCTCATCCACTTTAACTGTTAGGGTGAATTTCACTGAGTAGGCCTTAGTGGGCTTCTCCTTCTACACGTTGTAGGCAAGAAGATTCATGTCAGCTCCTGTCTCTGGAGAGAGCAATTCAGAAAACAAGGAGCTGGTATGTTCCTGATGCAACGTGACATTGATCTGGAGGCCACAACACTGATAGACACAGAAACCCTGACTATTCGTTAACAGAAGTAACACATACAAAATCATTTCTGGCCAATAAAGAAGAACACTTGGGTAATTCTGAAACTACAGCACCTATCAAGGGGCTATTGAGGGTGGCAGGGATTCAGCAACATCAAGTCCCATTAGACTAATCACTATTAAGTACCTAAATCTATACTACTGGTTACATTATTTAACACAGGTTACATAGTATATTTCCAAAAATTAGTTTATATAAATTCAAACACTTTCCTCATTATTATGGATATTCTGCTCTATAATTTGGGATACTAAATTACTGTCTAAAGACTATTATTTGGCCTATTTCAGCCCTACAGAACAACATGTCATAATGATATAATGATTTTCCCCCCAATTATTTTAGTCAGATTTTTTTAATCTATGACCAAAAAAACCTTTAAAAGACAATTAAAAGGAAGACAAGTTTATTTGGGCCACAGTAAGCTAACTCCATAGCTCTGAGCCCAAGATGAAGCTGAACATCATGGCAGAAGGGCATGGAGGAGGAAAAGAGCTCAGGACCTGACAATCAGAGAGAGAGAGAGCACTCTGCTTCCCAGGGACAAAATATAAACCCCAAAGTCACATCCCTAGTGACCTTCCTCTTCCAGCCATACCCTACTTGCCTATTTAATCCATATCAGTGGATTAAAGACTCTCGTAATGATTAAGACTCTCATAATGCAATTATTTCACCTCTGAAAATGCTTACATTGTCTTACAGATGACCTTTGGGGGAACACCTCATATCTATACCATAGCACTAATATTTCAGAGAATTGCCACCAATCATCTATTTGTATAATATCCATCAAGTTAGAGCTGGAGTAACATAAACCTACGAAGTCATTAGTACAGAATGTGAAGCAGTCTGCCATTCAATCAAAATTTCTGAAATTACTTTCATAATATATTTGAATATTCTATGAGCGAATTCACAGTGAAATATTTAGAAGTCTATTACCTTCAACAAGTACAATGTTGTGTTTATGTTACAAAGGTTGCCAAAGGGGCCTGGGCATGTGGCTCAGTAGTGGAGTGCTTGCCTAGCATTCATGAGGCCCTGGGTTTGATCCTCAGCACTTTAAAAATGAAACAAAGGATGTCAAAGGTACCACAGCGTCAGATTTAGATGGAAAGGACTCCTATATTCCCATCATAACTAAAACCCAAAGCACCAAACAAATATCCCTCACAAAGCAGAGTTTGGTCATTTTTAAAAAATCTTAAACCAAGGTATATACATTTCATATCGTAGGCCCAATCTCAGTTGAGGTTCATAATTCCTTTTCTGGTTCTTTCTATTGGAAGGAAAAAAAATCCTTCCATGCTGGAGTGTACTGTAAAGCTATTCTAAATCACTGTGGACTGGAAATCTACAGAATTTTCTCATCAGTCAAAACCAAAACTGAAAATCATGTTGACAAGTAAATCAGAAAAAAAGAAAAAATGAATGAAACAGTAGCAAATGCAAGCTAAGTGAAATGCTTTAATCTCCCTTTCCAAATCAGGCCCCCATCTAATCAGTAAGGTTATTAACCCCTCCTTGAACAAAAAGCAACAATAAGTAGGAATTTCAAATCCCAGCTCCTACTGACTAGATGTTGGATCCTTCAGTTCTTCTCTATCCTTAATTCTCCACACAAGAAATAAGGTGTCAGGGGACACACACCCACTTGTAATTCCAATTACTCAGGAGGCTGAGGCAACAGATCGTAAGTTCAAGGCCAGCTTGGCAATTTAGTGAATCCTGTCTCAAAATAAGAAATTAAAAGGCTGAGGATGTTGCTCAGTGGTAGAGTGCTTGCCTAGCATGTGCAGTTCCCAAGATGGAAAAGAAAGAAATGAAGGGATTTTACATCGTGACTACTGGGAGCCCTTGCTGTTGAACATTTTCCTGAGGGCAATAAGGAGTCACTGGAGAGCAATAAATGCAGAGTGAATAAGATTATGTTCAAATTTAGGAAGACCTCTCTGGCTTCAATTTAGAGAATGGATTGAAGGAGGCGGCTCTTGGTTAAGAAAGCCCACTTAGGTAGCCACTGCAGAGTGTCCAGTGAGATGAACACAAGCATAGCCGAGGACATGTTGAATTTAGAATTTTGGACTTAAGTCTTCTTACTCAATTTTCCTTTATAATGTTTTCCCTTTTGCTTTGGTTGGAACACTTGTCCTGCAGAATTCATGTGTTGGAAACTTAATCCTCAACTTATTTATTTTTCTTAAAAAAGAAGCAAAGTATCTTTATTATTTTTAAAGCCATTCTTTAAAACAAATAATTAGGCATTAGGCTAGCAACTGAAATAATTTTTGCAAATTAATATGTAGCAATTAAAATTTAATAGTACATTATCATATTATTTATATAAAATAACTAGTTGTTATTATACCGATGCTTCTTCAGATTAATAGAAATAAGAAATTCACAGTAATTTATTATATGCATTTAAGGCTTGCTTTATCAAAATAATTTTAATAAGTTTTAAGATACTGGAATAATTCTTTTTTTCCTATGTATCTATTTCTTTTTTTATTAATTTTTAAAATTAATATATGACAGTGGAATGCATTAAAATTCATATAACACATATAGAACACAATTTTTCATATCTCTGATTATATACAAAGTATATTCACACCAATTCATGTCTTCATACATGTACTTTAGATAATGGTGACCATCACATTCCACCATCATTTCTAATCTAACATCATGCCCCTACCCTTCCCCTCCCACAGCTCTGCCCTATCTAGAGTTTGTCTATTCCTCCCATGTTCTCTCTCTCACTATGAATCAACCTCCTTATATCAGAGAAAACATTAGGCATTTAGTTTTTTGGGGGATTGGCTAACTTCAGTTAGCAATATCTCCTCCAACTCCATCCATTTACCTGCAAATGCCATGATTTAATTGTCTTTTTTTTGCTGAGTAATATTCCAATGTGTATAAATGCCACAAATGCCACATTTTTTTATCCATTCATCTACTGAAGGGAATCTAGGTTGGTTCCACAGTTTAGCTATTGTGAATTCTGCTGCTATGAACATTGATGTGGCTGTGTCCCTATAGTATGCTGGTTTTAAGTCCTTTGGGTATAGACCGAGGAGAGGGATAGCTGGGTCAAATAGTGGTTGCATTCCCAATTTTCCAAGAAATTTCCATAATTATTTCCATATTGACTGTACCAATTTGCAGTCACACCAGCAGTGTGTGAGTGTATTTTCCCCCCACATCCTTGCCAACACTTATTGTTGTTTGTCTTCATAATAGCTGCCATTGTGACTGGAGTGAGATGAAATCTTAGAGTAGTTTTGATTTGCATTTCTCTAGTCTCGAGAGATGACGAACATTTTTGCATATATTTGTTGATTGATTGTATTTCATTTTCTGAAAAGTGTCTGTTCAGGTCCTTGGCCCATTTGTTGATTGGGTTATTTGGTTTTTTGGTGCTTAGCTTTTTGAGTTCTTTATATACCCTAGAGATTAGTGCTCTATCTGATGTGTGGGGGATAAAAATTTGCTCCCAAGATGTAGGCTCTCTATTCACTTTGCAGATTGTTTCTTTTGCTGAGAAAAAACTTTTTAGTTTGAATCCATCCCATTTATTGATTCTTGATTTTAATACTTGTGCCACAAGAGTCTTATTAAGGAAGTTGGGGCCTGATACCACATGATAGAGATTAGGGCCTATTTTTTTAAAGTTGTAGTTGGACACAATACCTTTATTTTTATTTATTTGTTTTTATGTGGTGCTGCGGCTGGGACCCAGGGTTCACACATGAGAGGTGAGTGCTCTACCACAGAGCCATGACCCCAGCCCTAGCGCCTACTTTTTCTTCTATTAGATGCAGTGTCTCTGGTTTTATTCCTAAGTCCCTGATACACTTTGAGTTGAGTGTTGTACATGGTGAGAAACAGAGGTTTAATCTCATTTTGTTGCATATGGATTGCCAGTTTTCCCAGCACCGTTTGTTGAAGAGGGCTCTTTTCTCCCTCAATGTTATTTTTAATGGTATTGGGAAAATGGGACCTTTGGGAAGTGGTTGGATCATGGGGACTCTTCCCTAATGAATGGATCAACTGGTTATGGAAAGAGTGAATTAGTTATCACAAGAGTGGGTTTGTTAATAAAAGCCAGGTGGGCTGTCTTTCATGTACTCCCTTTTTGTGTGAGGCCCTGTGCTATCTTGAATCTACAGAAAGTTCCCATCAACAAGAAGCCCTTCACCTTGGAGACCTGGCTCTAAGTCACCAGAACTATAAGAAAAAAATCTTCTCTATATAAATTACCCAGTCTCAGGTATTCAGTTATAGTGGCAGAAAACGGAGTAAGACCATTTCATTAAAAACAATTCTTGGTAATTGTTTTTAATTGCTACAGAATATTTTATTGTATGAATATTCTATGATTTATTTGACTACATCTTTTATTTTTGAAGGTTATTTCCAAGTTTTTGTTACTTTAAAATGAGAAGGATGAGGGCTGGGGATGTGGCTCAAGCAGTAGCGCGCTCGTCTGGCATGCGTGCGGCCCGGGTTCGATCCTCAGCACCACATACAAACAACGATGTTGTGTCCACCAATAACTAAAAAATAAAAATAAAAAAATGAGAAGGATGAATATTTTGGTATAAGAATGCTTATCCACATTAAAAATTATTTTTGTAAATGTTAATATTATACTAACTTCTTGCAGCACATGGCAGACAAGATGAAAATAAAAGATCCTAAGGTATACATGCAAAACAACATTACCAAAGGGTTGAATATACATGTGTATGTGCACACATTCATGTGTGTGCATGTGCATAAGGAATTTTATTTTGTCATAAATGACCACTCTGTGTTGCAGATCTTCCAAAGAAAGCACAACCTAATACCTACCCCGCCTATGTTGCATGGGACAGGAAGGCTATGAGTTTAGCCTCCACAGTATATTGCTCTATCTAGGCAAAAGGGCAAGTGCTGCAAAAGACCAAAGCTAAAAATAAAGTGTGACCCTGAGAAAATCAAGGAGTTATTTCGGGGGAGGCAGGGTCATCCCAAATTAGTACTTCTCTATCTTCTCCAACTACACACTGTGAATAACTTCCTCAACCAGTGAAGGCAGATTTTATTGAAAGGGATTTTAACAATAATACTAATAACCTTAGTAGCAACATACTAGCCCTTCCTGAAGCACTTTTGTTCCCAAAGGCCAACTTTTCATAACTCATCTGTGGATCACTTGTCCATTAATGCAGAGTTTCCAGGAAGACACAGCACTAAGTTGCTGAGTCTCCCAGAAAGTTAACACATGCATTTGCTGGACTGCATGAATTATAAGAATGGCAATACCAACCCCCAGAGTGGAGAGGATTTTGTGCATGATCCCTTCATCACTGCCAGTCAAACTCTTCATAAGTTTGTATCTCCTCCATCAAAACGTTGTTCTCAAATACAAGTCAAACTTTTTCAGGACTGAATGAAAATCTTCCTTTTCAACCTCTAAGAGAAAAACACCAGTAGTGTCTATTACTATTTACAAAGTTTTTCACATAAATCATGTTTGGGTTTTTAATTTTTTCTTCTTATCAAGAATCTCAGGAGGCTGGGCTTGGTAGTGCACACCTGTAATCCCAGCGGTTTGGTGGGGGCGGGGGGGTGAGGCAGGAGGATGGCAAGTTCAAAGAGAGCCTCAGCAATTTAGCAAGTCCTGTCTCAAAGCATAAGAAAGAGCTGGGTATGTGGCACAGTGGTTAAGCATCCCTGGGTTCAATTCCTGGTACAAAAAAGAAAAAAATTCTCAGGAAAGGGGGGAAAATTAAATGGAGAATTTATTCAGTATTTTTTTTGTTTGTTTTAGAGTAACTACTAAGTATATAGAAGGCACAACAGTGCTATCAAGTATAATGACTGATTCCCTGGATCTTACATTATATTTAGAATGTTAAAATTCCATATTAATAGTTATTGTACCTATGTGTACAAAAGAGCAACTACACACAAACTGATACAACAGTTCAGAAAAGGGAGAGCTTGTTCTTGCTAGGACATTCAGAAAGAGGAAGGTTGCAGAGATTTTTTTGTGTGGTACTGGGAATTGAACCAATTTACACTCTAATTTGGGGCCACATTCCCTAGTTCTTTTGGTTTTGAGACAAGGTCTTTGCAGGGAGGCAATAAACTTGTGATCCTCCTGGACTCAGCCTCCCAAGTCACTGGGATTGCAGGCATGCATCACTGTGCCCAACAAACAGAGAAATTCTTTTTATTTTATTTTATTTTTTATTTATTATTTTTAGTTATACATGACAACAGAATGTGTTTTGACATATTATACACACATGAGTACAATTTCCCCTTCTTGTGGTTGTACATGATGTAGAATTATGCTAGTGGTGTACTCACATATGAACATAGGAAAGTTATATCCAATTTATTCTACTGTCTTTCCCATTTCCATCCCCTCTCTGTGCCTCAGTTTCCTTATCTGTAAAATGAGGTTAATGACAGTGCCTACCTGATTAGATTGTTGGGAAGATTATATTAGGAAATGTGTATCCTAGTACTTAGCTTATAGTAAATTCTTAATAAATACTAGTTTATGTTATGTTTTTGAATGCCCTCCCTACCCCCTCAAAAAAAAAAAAAACCCTCAGGTTGAAATTTAATTACAAGGCTGACAGTATTGGGAGAATAATGTTTAAGAGATGGGTCATTAGCAGAGTCCTCATTAATTATCTAATGCTGTTACTGAAAGAATGGGTTCGCCACCCCCTACCATCATTCTCTGGCTTGCTCTTGACCTCCTCCCCTTTTACCAAGTTATGATACAGCAAGAAAGCCCAAACGGAATGCTGATATCTTTATATGAACTTCTTGGTCTTCATAATTGTGAGTCAATAAATTTCTGCTCATTATACATTTCTAGACTTAGGTCTTCTGTTATAGCAGTACAAAATGGACTAAGTCATCTTACTAGATAAACTAGCTTATTAGTAAATGCACCATATAGTCAATTATACAGATAATCAAATGTGACCTAATAAAATAAAACTTGAGTTGTTCCTTTTGGTAAAACTTTATATTAAAATGAAAATACTGTAATAGGCAGCCTCCGAATGGCCCCAATGACCCCACATCTCTTGGTATTAATACCATGTGGTCAGTGTGATGGTGGCTGTGAGAACTGATGGGATGCCAAAGCAAAAGTGGACCTCAGGGGAACAAAGGGAGACCTCAATCAGGCTGTCCCGGGCTCACCCAGGAGATTTTCTTTTTGATATTCCCTCTGGGAATTCTGGGTCTCAATCATCAAGAAAGATGGCTTGCTGGGTGCAGTGGGCATGCCTGTAATTCCAGTGACTGGGGAGGCTGAGGCAGAAGGATTGAAAGTTCAAAGCCAGCCTTAGCCACTTAGTGAGGCCCTACAATTTAGTGAGACGCTGTCTCAAAATAAAAAATAGAAAGGACTGGGGATATGGCTCAATGGTAAAGCATCCCCAGGTTCCATCCCCAGTACCAAAAAAGAAAGAAGAGAAAAGAAAAGGGTGGGTTTTTATTATATGTATGTCTGTAATGTCAAGGAATAAACACGGATAGCTTTCCCCATCTATTCAGCTTTTACTTGAAAAGGTTGCATTTTTTGACAATCCATTGTGATCTCTCTTAAGATCAACTATTCTGTTCTCATATCTGCATTAGTAGAACTGAGACATGGGATTTAATCTGTAAGTTTTATTAAACTATAAGTGATAGCAAATGTGAGACATATGGGCCACTAATTTCCCCTCCCACACCAAGCAAGCATTCTGTAGAGCCTAGATACAGCCTCAGCAATTGTCTCAATTTCTACCAAATACTTAACAATGTTGTAGAGCATGAGGTATATTTAATTATGCATATGTACACAGATGTGCACACTATACACCTATATCATAGATTTGCTTATTCTTTTCATGTTAAAAATGAACAATTCCTTAAAAGTACTCTTCAGGTCATGTGTACTGATTTTGGTCTTGAAAAATAAAAATATTGCCATTGTATGCACACCACATATGCCCTTAAACATACATAGTTATGAAGAAATACATCAACCATTCATACTTTGCCTTGAGAGGATAACCAATAAAACTCTGACTTGTTAGTTGGTTATTTCTGCTCTTCCTGATATCCAACATATATGGTTCAATTTTAGCTTCAGGTAAAGAACAGAAATGAAGCAAACTAGGACATAGCATAAACACCATGGTTCAACACCATGGTTTAACAACACAGGCTCTGGAGTTTGACAATGAGTGAGCTGCACCTATGTCCTAACTCCACAATCTGTAAGTTCTTGTTCTACTTATAGCTCTCAAAGTCTCTGCTGCTGCTTCTAGAAGATGGAGGAGATAACATCTACCTCAGCAGTTGTCAAGGTGTAAGTGATATATTTTATAAAAAGCCTAGTACACTGTGTGGCGATTAGGAAAAATGGCCTTCTTGAAGGCTGTGTTGAAACTAGACCAGAGTTAACCAAAACTCAAAGCAGGGCCAGAGCTCACAGCTGAGGAAAGATGACACCGAAGGACTGGGACTTCGTTCTAGTCAACAAACATTTACTGTGTGGCCACTGGTGCCAGCCAGGCCTATGGGAGGCACTGGGTCAGAAATGAGAAGGAAGCAAGGGGTAAGGGAAGAAGGCAGACTCCTTGTCCCCAGATTCTTCCTGCTATTGCCTTACATGGATGGTTCCCGGCCCTGCACACTCAAAGCTTGGCAAATTTAAGGTATAATGTGTGCTTTTCATATCTAATAATATCAATATTTAAGAAATTAAGGTGAAAATTACCATTGCCAAAGTTCTTCAAACTCCACATCTTTCACATGAAAACCTAGTTTGTTAAGAATTTCTTTCAGTTCTGGCCTAAGTTTTTTGTTTGTTTGTTTTTTTGTCTTCTGAATTTATCCATGGTGCAAGATCCAGAAAACTGTTTTCAATAAAAGGAATTAAGGATTGGCTAAAATGTAAAATATACTCTTCTACAGATATCTACATCTAGATTTCCACTGGCTTTTTCTTTAACTAATAAAATATACATATTTGTGCCCTTAGAATTATATTATTTGTGTTATCAATGTGAAGGCATGCCACAGTCTGGATGGGCACAGAATCATGAGCTACTCACAGCTTTGTAGATTCAAACAGCAATTCTTTATTCCCGAACTCACACCGGCCCTCTACAAACACTTTCTGGGGAAATTCAGGTTCTCCACCAGGCTTAGAATCCAAAAATCTTTCTGAATTCCATGAGAACTCAACGGGAACTCAGGCAGCAGGATACGCCCTATTCCCAGCAGGAAAATAACCTTAAACCTGGAACTGCCCTAAACCCAGATTGTCCTAAACCGGGAACGCCCTAAACCCAAATTGTCCTAAACCCAAGGAGTGGGATACTCCCTAAAACCTGCAGGATACACCCTGGTCCTTGAGCAGGGTCACCTTTCTCAAACATACATTCAATGTCACAGCGAATGTCCAAGGCAAGTCCATTTCCACGAGTTCTTCCTCTAAGCAACATGGGGTACACTGGCAAGGAAATTTCGATGTGTCATTCCTACTTGGCAATGGCCCTTAGCAAAGGCAGAGAGGAAATAACCAATAAATCACATCTGCATGCATGTCCATGATAAGAGCCATTGATAAGAGACATTTATCCCTATGGATTCCAATACAAGCTCTTGGACATTCTGAGTCAGTTTGCAAATCCTTCTTTAAAAGGCATGTATTAACTTATTTATTAAGTTCAAAGCATGCGTAATGTATCTACTTATTTTATTTTATTTTATTGGCTTTCTTTTTGAAATCTGTCTGAATCTGTGAAATGGTCATCAGTGCATTCCACCTCTGTTAAAGGGGTCAAACCAAGCTGGGCATGGTGGCACACGCCTGTAATCCCAGTGGTTTGGGAGACTGAGGCAGGAGATTCATGAGTTCAAAGCCAGCCTCAGCAACTTAGCAGGACCCTAAGCAACTCAGAGAGACCTTGACTATAAATAAAATACAAAAAAGGGCTAAGGATGTGGTTCGGTGGTTAAGTGTCTCTGGGTTCAAACCCTAGTAACAAAAAATGGGGCAGGTCGGGGGTGGTGGTGGGAGATGCTCAAATCAGATAGGAATTCCTGAAGGAAGAGGTTCCCAAACAGTTGCATAGGATACTTCAAGGTTATAATGATCTTGTCTTGGAACTTCAGCTTGTGAGAAATTAAGAATATATGAAGACATGAATTGGGTGTCAACTTAACTTTATATACAAACAGAGATATGAAAAATTGTGGTATAGATAGGAAGGGCAGCAGAATAGAATAGACATTATGATTGATGTATGTACATTCCATGTATGTATTATATGTCAAAATACATTCTGCCGCGTCCGGCTAACTGGAACCGAGTCCGGCGAGGGACGATGAGGTTAAGAAATACACAGGACACCAAGGTTCTTCATCCAGGAGTCTCTCTTTATTACTAACATCCTCCCCTTATATCCCCCAAGCAGCAGGAGTGGAAAATTACTCAGGAAAGGGAGGGAGAGGGGAGAAATTTGGCTACAACATCTGCCATTGTTAGACACTGAAACTTCTCTTATCAGGGAGTCCACCAGAGCAGAAAAAGATCAAGACGTTCCTGGCGTTCCTGTGGAACACATATGTCTCAGGCAGACAAGCAGGAAAACCGCAAGCCTGCTTTCATGGCCTAGTGAGCTGGCCACTTTGACATGCATTACAAAGAACTGGGCACTGGGCCTCAGGGGCCTGGGAAAGGCCTGCTACCAGCAACATTCTGCTGTCATGTATAACTAAAAAAATAAAAATAAATAAAAAATTTAAAAAATGTGGTATATATGTGTAATAAGAATAGTAATGGAAAAAAACACAAAGTACATGTATAAAGACATGAATTGGTGTGAACATACTTTATATACAAAGATATGAAAAATTGTGCTCTATATGTGTAATAAGAATTGTAATGCATTCTGCTGTCATGTTTTTAAAAAATTAAAATCAATTAAATGAATAAAAGAATATAGGGAAGGAAAATGGAGATACAATTTTAATTTACAAATAGAGCACAGTTATAATCTGACTAAAAGCAACTAGATCCCTTCCAAAACTTTTACGCTTTTTTTGCTCAGATGATGCTTGAGACTTTGAAAAATGAGGTTTGAAATTTTCTAATTTTATTCAAATTATTACAGAAGAAAATTAATGATCTAAGTTTAAAAAATAAAAATGAAAACAGGTATGAAACCTGGATATCAGAATTGGATTTTGTGTAGACATCAGAAATAGAAGTGGTCAGTGTAGCTCAGTGAGGGAGTATTTGCTTCACATGAGTGAGGCCCAGGGCTCAACCTCCAGCACTGGTTAATAAAGAAAAATATCAGGAAAGCATTCCTAATCCCTCTGATGCTTGCTACCATCTGAAACATTCTGTATAGTCCTCTCAACAACATAGCCACCTTCTCTCTCTAGGTGCATGAACTAGATGATGTATACCAGTCCTAAAACTGTGCCAGGTGACATACCTGAAAAGGAACTGTTGATGCTGCCTGGAAATGAAATGTCTTCTCAGAAATTCAGGTAACACCACGAGGAGGACCATGTTTCTATAAGAGATAGAATCTACAGAACCAAAGATAAGATATGAGCTGGACACGGTGGTGTGCTCCTGTAATCCCTGCGGCTCAGGAGGCTAAGGCAGGAGGATCGCAAGTTCAAAGCCAGCCTCAGCTAAGCAACTCAGTGAGACCTTGTCTCTAAATAAAACACAAAATAGGGCTGGGGATGTGGCTCAGTGGTTAAGTGCCCCTGAGTTCAATCCCTGTTACCCCTTCCCCCCAAAAAAATATGAGATGTAACAAAAAGAAAAGAAGAAAGGTTGGCAATGCCAACTACTGATGACATTGAGATTTATTTCCATCATATAAACTACCAAAGGGAGTTAGAAAAAAATTACCTTTGTTACCAAGGTCACTGTTCAGACGCTTGGCTCTGGGGACCCCGACAGGCTGAATTTGATAACCTGCTGGCATGATATAAAAAGAAAAATGAATTTTTTTACAGTTTGGCCAAACTCAGAAAACAGATAATCTGCCCTCCTGGATTTCATAGAATCTTTAGAATTAAACAGGGGACTAGCAAAAGACAGTATTGTGGGGAGCAGAGATAAGCATATGTACAAGGTTATGTGGGATTGCAAATCTGATTTTTTGGTTTCTGTTAGCATCTTCTGGCTCCAGGGGCCAGGAATTTGGGGGGCAGTTTCTGTTCAACCTCCTTTCTCAGCATGAGATGATTGCTTGTAGGAAGCTAAGAGATATAACAACCCAATTAGCAGGACAATTTTAAAGCAGTAGCTGTTACACAGGGAGGATGACTGCTACATCTTCATCCCTTCCTTTATTTATTTTTAATCTTTCCTCCTTCTCTGGCATTCTGTTTACTTAATAAATTCAATAAACTTTTATTGAGATGAACTGAATGCTTGCCAAACCATGGTGATCCCAGGTTAATTAAGACATGGTCTCCATTAACAAGGAGTGTGGCCTAGCTGGGGACAGGTAAGTGAAACATGGCTAGTGCTATTCCAGTAGAGAGTTGGAAGTGCTAGAAGGACACTGATGAGACAAAGCAGAATGAAGGTTGTAGGCGGAGGTGGGCTCATCAGGGGAAGTTTCCAGAAGTGATGCTTAGAGTGTATTTTGAAAAGTGAACACAAAGTAACTGGGCAAAGAATGAGGAGCAGGGAGGGAACTAGAGGTAGGGAGTTGGATAGAAGCCATATGAGGCAGAGGAAGCAACTACAGATGAAGAGGAGAAATGGCAGGTTGTGTTCAGGGCATTGAAAGTGAATCCAGAGGGCTAGGGTAGGAGGTATACTGGGCCTTGATGAGAGATGATTCCAGAGAAGGAGCAGGGTCAAGTTGAACTAGACCTTGAAGCTGTGTGCAGTAATGAATGCCTATATCCCAGCAGCTCAGAAGGCTGAGGCAGAAGGATCCCAAGTTTAAAGCCAGCTTCAGCAAAAGCAAGGGATAAGCAACTCAGTGACACCCTGTCTCTAAATAAAATACAAAATAGGACTGGGGATGTGGCCCAGTGCTTGAGTGTCCCTGAGTTCAAACCCTGGTACCTCCCCTCAAAAAAAGAAATGGGCCTTAAATAGCAGCAGTGAACAGCAAACAGACAAGGAACTGCTTTTACGCTCAAAGCTTAGGGAGGGAGCACCACAGAAGAAACGAAAGCAGAGAACAATGGAAATCAGATTAACATTATTAGAAGATTGTTCTGGCTGAAGTGAAGTTGATGTAGGAAAGGAGGATGGGTCGCTAGGCATGCGGGACCCAGCAAAAGCAGCAGTGATTTAAAGTCCACTTGGACTAAAAAATCCAGATTTAAAGGTTACAAACAGCACTATTAAATCAATTATTTGATCCTGTCCACAAGTATACTAATAAAGTACTGTATTCACAAGGCAGAATGCCTTAAAAATGAAGGAAAAATGAAAATGCCACCCTCACTGTCCCACCCAAGTAATGGTCAATATTTTAGTAAGTGATCTCCCTCCTGGTAAAGATCAACAGTTCCAGTTACCAACACAAAAGAGAGCCATAAAAGCCCTCTCAGATCATGTCTCTGAACCACCCATTTTACATTTATAAGTATGCCTAGCTAAGAGGTAGCTAGTGCCCTACTCTCCAGCACCAACTCTACCTGGTCTCTAGGGTGTGTACTTCTTTCTTTCTCTCAATGAAAGCAGTCTCTCTCTCTCTCTCTCTCTCTCTCTCTCTCTCTCTCTCTCACTCTCACTCTCACTCTCTCTCTCCTTTCTTTAAAGTCCTTTCTGCAGCAACCCAACTCACAGCCTGAGTTGAGTTCTACCTCCTTTTTGGGGGACCTCCTCAGAAATCCCATCTGGGTGACAAAGCCTACCTAAGGACCAGGCCAGAGGCAGAGAGAAGAGCTGAGGATTATTAATATGATGGGTAAGAGCTGACCAGTATAGCATTAACTGGAATGAAGGGAACATACACAAGAGGGGTTAAGTTAAAATAAATTTTTATAGGAATTTCTTTATTTCGAATAGCCACAGATGGGGAACTGTGGCCTGGGCTCTTTTGGGGGTCTGAAAAACAAAATCTGCAGTCAATTCTCCTTGAGAATGACTTTGGCTTTGGGAGTTTTTGTTTTTATTAATTAATTTTTTAAAATGATCATTTGATAGCAAATCTTCATCTCATTTCTAAGCCACCAACTCCTGAACTCCCACCCAGAGAAGTTGGCTTTCTTTCCTGGCATAAGAGCCAGGACTTAGTCTGACATTTTAGTTCAGAGGGTGTCAGTTAGAAATTACAGAGCCAGGTCCTGGACCTCTGTGCTGTGTGATTTCAGAGGCTGTTCCTCTGAGCCAGTTACAGTCACCATGGGTCCTAGTTGCCCTTCTGGTTGATTACTAATGTTCTTTACTACTTCCATTTTCCACTAAAGCTCCCTGTTTCTGAATCAAGAGTGGATATTTCCAGTGTGAATTTGAATATAAGGAATCCTGAAAATTTCTCCAGCACAATAGACACAATCCTAATATGAGAAAGTGGGATTTAAATTGTGGTAAGAATTTTGTTGGATAATATGGAAATCAAACTCCTAGTTTAATCACCTACTTGCTAATGTTTCCTTTGTAAGGGACCGGCAAAACGTCAGAGGAAGAGACCACAAGAGACCGGCTTCATGCAATAAGCATAAGGGGATTTTTATTGAGGATCCTGATTCAGCGCACTGAGGCTCCAGGCTCACTCAGGAAGATAGAGCAGCCCAGAGCCCCAGGCAAGGGTTGAGCAGTGCTTAAGTACACTTGTGGGGGAGGGCGGGGACTTTATACACATCATAGTCTCCTTTAACAAATCACCATACACCGCGGGAAAATCAAACAATAATTCTTAGACTTGATTAGTACATTCATTGGCGGGAACAGGCTGGGCAGGGGTGATTGGTCACTTCTAAGCAGGGTATACATTCAAACTGATTGGTTCTGGGGCCTGGATGCCTATGTGCCGGGTTACACAGGGTCCTAAGTTATTAAACAACCAGATGGCCAGTAGGGCATTGTCTTAACTGCCTCAGGAATTTAACCCAGGCTTTGCAGTTTAGAAGCAGGTTTACAATGCCTGGTCCTTTACATTTTAACTCAGGCTTTGCAGCTTAGAAACTTTACCCTTTCACCTTCACCTTCAAGATCATTGTTTTCAAAAAGCTGCCTCATGGAAAAATAAGCCCCAGACCTTATCTTATCATGGAATAATATTCTGTAGCTACAGAAAATGTTGGATTAGCCATTTAGTTTAACTTTAAAGAACTTGGCATCAGTTCTGGTATAGTAAGTATTCAACCTAAATATTAGTTCCTTTCTCCTTTCTCAATCCCTCCTTTTAAAAAGGAGAATAATATTATTTTTCACAGAAACAAAATAAGATATTAGAGATCATTGTTTTTTTTTTGGTTCAATGAGGCTTCCCTCCCTCCCCACCCTTTTTGAAAAATGCTTGGTAGTTAAATACCAATTGCTAATTTTGTTCTATTCAACCACAAAACAGTGTTTTCTAATGGGTTTCATGTGTTAATCAGTTAACCATGGATATTCTGTACCTGCACTGTGCTAACAGGTGGAGGTGAGAAGAGGGTAAGATAGCCTCCCTGCGTTTGAAGAGCTTACAATGAGAGGTGGAATTCAGGAAGCAGGAGTTTCTTTGGGCTTCTTGTATTCATGTTGTTTCCTCCTATTCTTCTGATAAAGTATTTAAAAATCATCTAGTCAGTTCCCACTGGTGAAAATTCCAGTTTACTGTTTACATTGCTGTAGTGTTAGCTATTAGGTTCTTTCCAATGTCTCTATTATGATTAACTTTTTAAAAGAGGATTTTATGCAATAACTCTTTTCCTGTGCATTTTGAACTACTAACATAACCTTACATTAGTGGAACAACTGTATTGAAAAGAAGAATACATAAACACCCTGATTAAATTTCCTTTCAGAGGTAAAGATGGGGACCTGAGTTTGATCCTCCACTCTGAAAAACAAACAAACAAACAAACAAACAACCCTTTCAATGTCTTTTACAAATCAGAACTCTCTCCATCAATTCATAAGAGCACTGGACATGACGTTGAATCTAATTCTATTTCTTACTGATGGAATGATTTGGGGAAAGTTGCTTAACTTCCTTGAGTCTCCATTTCTTTTGTAAAATGGAGATGCCTACCTCTTAAAATTATGACACTAAAAGATTAAGAACATGTATACCTTAGCACAGTGCTGGTATTGAAAGTACTCAACCTAAATATTAGTTCCCTTCTCCTTTCCCATTCTTATACTTTTAAGTAAAACTGAAATAAATCTTCAGCTTTATTCTATTTCCTATTAGTCACTCATTTAGATAATAGTTGGAACACCTTAACCACAGGCCTCTGAAGTAGTCAGTTGTATAGATATAGAAAGGAGCTCTTCTAAACACATTTGGTTTGTAGGATCCACCAGACACAATGTAATTAAATTGGTAAGAAATTATTTCATGCACTTGTTATTATTACTAACTTTCTGAACAGGATGTTTTGTTTTTCTCTTTTATTCTTATGCAAATTACTTACCATTGTAATTCTGTTTCTTTGTCAGAAAAATAAGGATAATAACTTTGCTTTATTATTTCCATAATGGAAGCACTTGGCTGACTATGGAGGCTTTACCCGCAGGCTAACTGCACACACACTGAACACGTTATAAGTAGGACCATGCAAGAGAAAAGGAGTGAAGGAATCAACCTTCATCTAGAGCCTGTGTTTTACATATATTAATTAAACACAAATAAGATACTCAGAGGCACTTCACAGTTATTCAGACTTCATAGATAAGCAAACAGAAATTCAGCCAAGTACAATAATTTGCTCAAGGTCCTAAATGGCCTTGAAGCAGGATCACAATTCAAATACTAAACTGTATCTGAAGAAACAGAAAGGATTTTTAGGCCCATGGTGGCATATGCTTGAAATCCCAGCAATCAGGGAGGCTGAGGCAGAAGGATAGCAATTTCAAAGCCAGCTTCAGCAGCTTAGCAAGCCCTTGTCTAAATAAATAAATAATTTAAAAGGCATGGGGATATGACTCAGAGGTTTAGCTCCCCTGGGTTCAAACCCTGGTATAAAAAAGTGGGGGTGGGGGTTATACTCTATTGACTTCATTATTAACACCATTGTGGGACTGAATAATTAAATGGTTTTATTAACTTTTACTTTGTTGCTTAGAGAGAAAAACACAACAAGGAAAATTCATCTGAGAAATGCATTTTATTAGTTCTGGTCAAAGAATCACTTGAAAGAAAACTGCATTGGTAACTGATAAGTCATTAGCAAAGAGGGGAGACTATGGTGTGGGGGGGCCAAGGGTAGAGAGAAAGGGAGAAATTTCATAATTCTGAAGTTGTCTTTGGTTTCAGATTATAAAATATATTAACAAACTCCATCTGAAAGATAGCTCCATTAATATGATCAATACTGAGCATCATCTCAGGGTGCAGACACCCTGTGTCTATAACCAGGTGTGGCTGCCATGAGCATTCAGCTAACAGTCATGCACATTTCTTGGAAAGGAGAGAGGCCAAGAAGGAAAAGGCTTCTTACCTTACACAGGGCTTGCTCCTTCCACAAAGGTCATTTTAAGACCAGAGTGATATCCGTATTCCACCCTTAAAATGGAACAAAGATGAAGCAAAAACTGGTCAAAGACTATAAACCAAAATAACTAACATTTCTGTTATATTAAACTAGAAGAAATTGCATTGTTGTAGGCCAAAGTCAGTCAAATATATTATCATATGAAGTTTCATGTACAGGTTTAATCTATACATATGAAATTGCTACACAAATCAAAAGTTGTTTTCTGGGAGCTAATTCCAAAAGTGACACATGATAATTAGTGTTCTGATGAGTTATCACTTCTGAATTATATTATCACTTTTAAAATGGAACTATGAGCTGGATGCTCCCCTGTTGTCCCAGCAGCTTGGGAGGCTAAGGATAGAGAATCATTTGAGGCAAGTTTGAGGCCAGCCTGAGCAATACAGCTAAACACTATCTAAAAAATAAAATAAGATAACATGGAACTATGAAATATTTTGAGAGCTCTTAAACTACACAACAGAAAAAAAATAACTTAATTATACCAGAACCTCTTAATTTTTGAGTCATACACTTCAATTTCTGTACTTGAAAAATCATATGCATAACATGTACAATAATATTTGTGTGTATGTTAAATGGATAATACTTCAAAGAAAAATATATATTACTCCATATAGGAGAGGGGTAATAAAGAATCAGAAGCCCTTTATTTATGGCCTTAAAGGAAAAAGGTGAAGCCTTGTGGCTTACTAGCTGTGTGGCTTTGGTCAAAACAATTCACTTTATCTGCACTTCAGTTTGTATCTGTATAAAACAAATAGCTCGCCCCAAGGAGTAATCTGAATAACCTGGAAGGAAAATTAAAGTGCTATGAAATATTGACTATATTTTAATAAGCAGTGATGCTATGGATCATTGAGAATGATATCTTTGGTTTGGAAGGAACTGAAATAGATTGTTTTTAGCTCCTTCTTGCAGGTAAGAAGAAAGCCATCTGCAATGACTGGATTCTGCTTGATCATAACACACCAAGGGCAACATGTGCTGAACTGTTAACCAGGTAATGTGGTCAATGTAGACAGACCCCTCTCATGGGCTTAAACCATTCAAATGATCTTCATACATGGATGAGATCTGGGAATTACTAAATGCCCAGTTCCTTATTCCAGTCATGCAGAGACATAGGTAAAATCAGCTGTTTCCATTTATATTGATGACATCACTTCAGTAAGTTAGCAAACATTCTTAGGTGATCTACTGGGTACAGAACTGTGACTAGGATGTGGTTACTGTCCTCCAGAGTCTCGCACCTGGGTCTGGAAGCCAAGTAGGTGACTTACCTCAATTGTGGTAGATGGCAGAGCAAAAGTTAAAAAGGCCTTAGAAAAATATCAGAGGAAAAGATTAATTCTAGCTTTGAAGGTGGAGCAGGAGCATTGAGGGTTTAGGACTTTATTCTGTAGGAAGTAGGGAGACATCCTGTAGGCCTTCAAGCAGGGAAGTATACTTCAAAGTAACACCAAGCAAGAAGAAGGTCAATTCCTCATCATTAGAATAAAATAGGACCACCTTGAGGGTAGGTGTGGGTATTAAGGAGCCTCTCCTTTTCCAGGAATACCAAAGGTTTGGAATGTGCATGTCCAGGAAACACATTAACCTAAGCTGTAAATTCCTTCTTCGAGGTAGCATTAGAATCGAAAGTCATTTTTTTTTTTCTTCCTTGGTGCCAAGTCCAATAATACCTGGTGATTTTTTTTAAGAAAATAAAGATTTGATAAATTTAACTCACTCACACTGATGTATGTATGGTGGGGCTTTTAAAGATAGTACTTTTGTGGAGACTGAGACCAGACCACTACTGGAGGTGACCCAAGGTTCTGCCCAGGTATGGAGAAAATACAACAGGGCTTTTTTTTTGGCATTTATACACAATGAAGTTTTATTCAGCCACAAAGAATGAAATTATGTCATTTGCAGGAAAATGGGTGCAACTTGAGAGTAGCATGTTAAGTGAAATAAGCCAGACTCAGAAGTCAAGGATCCTGTATTCTCTCATATGTGAAAAATAGAGGGAACAAAGAAAAATGAGCAGGGAGATCTCATGGAAATAGAAGGGAAACCAGTGGAGTAGAGGAAGGGAATCGTAGGAGGGAAGAGAGAATGGAAAGCAGGGGCATAAAAAAATGAAATGGGGGACTGGGGTTGTAGCTCAGCAGTAGAGCAATCGCCTTTCATGTGCACAACCCTGGGTTCGATCCTCAGCACCACATAAAAATAAATAAGTGAAATAAAGGTATTGTGTCCAGCTACAACTAAAAAATAAATATTTAAAAATGAAATGGATCAAATTATATAGTATGAATTAATGTATATATGCATGTCAATAAATTATACTATTATGCATAAATATAATGCACCAATAAATATGGGTAAAAAGAATCCACCAATAAATATGGGTAAAAAGACATCGCCTTTAATCTCAGTAGCTCAAGAGGCTGAGGCCAGAGGATCAAGGCCTGCCTCAGCAATTTAGTGAGGCCCTAAGCAACATAGCAAGACTTGTCTCAAAATAAAAAATAAAAAGTACTTGATATGAGGCTCAGTGGTTAAGCATCCCGTGGTTCAAACCCTGGTACCAAATAAATACATAAAAATTTTTAAAAGAATTAACTGAAAAACAAAGTTGGCAAACTAAAACCTAATGACCAACAGCTTTCTCACATACCAACAAAAACTAGAAGTTTCTTTTCCACAAGGGCCTCTTAAGAGCCTGTGCTAGTTACTTACTTCCAAAGAGGGACAGGGAGTTTCACCTCTCACAGTTTTGCAGAAAGAGGGGGTAATAGAAAGGACTTAGACCGGTGCTCAGCACGAAGTAAAAGTAGTAGTTCAATTTAGTCTTGGTGAGATCCGGTGCACAGCAGGATGACAGGCTCACAAACCTTATAGGAAGTTCCAGAGGCCCCTTTTACTAAGCGCAGAAGCTGTGCCCCACTGTCCCAACAGCGCTCCTGGCCCCAGCCCAACGCTGAGCACTCAACTTGCCTGCCTGTGTGCTCCGTTGGGCGCAGCCTAGGGCGCAACGGCGGCCCTGCTGGGGTTTCTCCCAGAATCGCAGCGGTGAGTCTGGGTCGAGGGTTCAGCCACCTGGGGAAGCACTGCGCACCCAGAGCTGCTCCCCAAGGTGGATTGCGGGTGCTGGAGAACGCGGGTGAGGCATGGCATGGACTGAACAGAGTTGGGATGCGCTCACTCCAGGATTCCGCTTTCCTGGCTAATAGCGTCTCACCCAAGGGCTGAGGACCCCAGGCAGGTCCCGACGTCCTACCCACGGGGGCCGGGCTGGGGTTTCAGGTTGAGAAGGGCGCACTAAGATTTAGAGTGACATGCCCCAGTGCCATAAACAGAACCAGTTTCCTTCCAGCCTCCCTTTCGTCCCCACCTCGCCCTTGGTTTAGACCCCTTGTCGCCTGACCCACAGAGCGGAACTTCGATTGCTATCCCCGGAATTCCCTTTACTTTTCTCTAGGACTAGGGTCTGGGTGCTCTGGATTTGAGCTCGGCCCAGGTGCAGGTTGCCATTGGCAACAGAACACGCGCCCAGCACTTCTCCCCGCAGCACTTCGCCCGGAAACCCTAGAAAGAGCCTTACAAAGGTGAAGAGGAGAGAAGAGTTGAGGAGATGGATTTCCACCTTTCTCCGTGGAGTCCGCCACCAGACAAGGCCCGAGTTTCCCACGCAAGTCGCCAGGAGCAAGTGGAGTGGGGGAGCCAACGTTGGCCTCCTGGCCCCGGCTTCTCGGCGCGCTTGGGCTTCAGTACTTGGTGGCCTGGGTAGGAGAGTGACACTGTTATGCCCCTCACCTCCAACGCAGATATCAGGATTTTCTGAATTTCAGAAATGGGCCTGGCAGAGGAAGGAAAAGGCAAGAAAAGAGTTAATCTGAAGATAGCCCAGTTTTTCTCCTCCTTCCCATCTTGGTACATAACAAAGGCTGGCCAAGTGACACTAAGGTTGTTTTCCATTGCTACCTTACCTGCCTCCACTTCCTCAAAATACTGACTGAGTATTTATTTACTAAGTCATCAGTCAGCGTGTCCCTGTGGTGTTTTTGTATGCTACAAAGTTAAATGTGCAGTTTTGAATCTTAAGCAATCATTTTGAGGTTTACAGAAATAAGAATTTTAATGATTCAACTTAAGTTGTATTTGCTTGTGAATAATAAATGTTGAACAACGTTTGATATCTTTATTATCTACGAGTTATAAACTCTTTTGTAAAGTCTAAATTTCTATTTAAAAGACTTTGCCCATTTTTACATTAGGTTATATGTGAGTTTCTTCTTTGATCTGCGGCTTGCCTTTTTGCTCCGATCCCTGACCTCCTCGAAAGCCATAAGGTGAAGTCTTATCCTCCAGTATCTCAAGATGACTCTTTTTGAAATTAAGATATTAAAGGGGTTAAATTAAAATAGAGTATTTAGGATGGGTCCTAATCCAATATAATTGGTATTTTTGTAAGAAGAGATTAGGACAGAAACACAGAGGGATGACCATGTGAGGACACAGGAAGGAGGCCGCCATCCACAAACCAAGGAGAGAGGCCTTAGAAAATACTAACTGCCAATGTCTTGGTCATGGTCTTGAAGCCTCCAGAATTATGAGAAAATCAATTAGTTGTTTAAGCCATCCAGTATGTGGCATTTTATTATGTCCTAGTAAACTGAAAAATGATGTAACTGATTATGAAAGTTCAATGAAGTTTAATTTATCGATGTTTCATTGTTAATTTTATTATTTCCTTACATTTTTGTGTAAGATACACTCCTGATTTAAAAAAAAAAAGTACTAAGACTAAAATGGGTAGTTTTCTAAAAATATGGTGAAACACTATGTGGCTAAAAAAACAGTATCATGCTTGAAGAAATGTAAATATTACAATGAAAACTGAAAAAAAAACACAGCTTATCTGTTATCTCCACTATTAAAATTTTTCTGGTGACGATAGACAATGCAATTTAACAAGAGGAATAAACAAGAGGCATGATAATTGGAAAGAAGTAAAATTGATTTATTGTGATCCAGAAAACTGAAGGCAATCTTAAAAACTGTTAGAAACAAAAACATGAGACTTCTTTTAAAATAATTCTAAACAAATATAAATAATCTTTCTATGTGCAAAAATACATTGAGGATTATAATAGAAAATTGAATCCTCCCAAATATCTATGAAAAAAAGTAACAAATACAGTCAATATTCTTGGAAAGAAACATTGAAAAGCATAAAGTGTTCTTAAAAGTCCTGTAATTAAATACAATTTCCATTAAAACTATTTTTACTTTAGACAAAATAATGCCAATATATATGTAGGTATAGACATAGATACTAGATAGTGCAAAAATACAGAAATACCCAGCCAAATCTGAAAAAGAGTCACATGGAGTGGTCATTTTACAAACTAATAAAATATCAGGAAATGAATGTAATTAAAACTATGTGATACTAGTACATGATTATTGCATGATCATTCCTTGTTATCAATGAGTAGTATTTCATTTTATTGACATATCACAATTTTTTCATCTGTTAGTAGACATTAGGTCTTTTCCAGTTTGTTTAATTGTAAACAATATTGCAATTCATATGTATGTACTAATCTTTGTGGGAACATATTTTCAATTCTCTTAATTCCTAGAAATAGAAGGCTAGATCATATGGTAATTATGCTTGACTTAAAAAAAAACTGCCAGTTTTCTAACATGTTTCCTACCACAATGTATGAGAGATCCAGTTGGTGTACATTCTTCTTATCCCTTGTTTTGGACAGGTTTTGATTTATTATTGTAGTGCTGGTTTGGATAGTCAGTTTTTAATATTTCAACCATTCTAATAGACGTGCAGTTCATCTCATTGTGATTTTAATTTGCATTTCTCTAATGACAAATGAAGATGACCTTTTTATATGTTAATTGTCATCTGTATGCCTATTTTAGCAATGTGTTCAAATCTTTTGTTAAAAAAGGGACCTCCCTTTTGTAGCTGGAAAGTTTTCTTATAGAATTATACACACACACACACACACACACACACACACAAATTCATGTATTGGATACAAGTCCTTTCTCAGATGTATAATTTGACAATATTTTCTCTCATCTGTGGTTCAACTTTTTATTCCCTTGACAGTGTCTTTCAAACAAGTAGTTTTAAATTTTGATAAAGGCCTATTATCAAGCTATTATGAAGGATGTTTTTTGTTTGTTTTGGTCCTGGGGATTGAATCCAGGGGTGCTTTACCACTGAGCTACATCCTCAAATCCTTTTTATTTTTCAGGGTCTCCCTAAATTGCTAAGGCTGGCTTCTAACTTGTAATCCTCCTGCCTTACCCTCCTGAGTCTCTGGGATTACTGTGTGTGCTACTCTGCCTGCTTATGGAGGATGCTTTTGATGTTATATATCTCTGAAGTCTTTGCCTAACACAAAGTCACAAAGATTTTCTTCCATGTTTTCTTCCCAACATTTTATAATTTGGCTTTACATTTAGATCTATGCTTCATTTGTGTTAATTTTTGTATATGATATGGAGTAAGGAGTTCAGTTCTGTATTATTTGTTGATTTAAATATAGATATTAAATAGTTTAGTTCAGTCAATTGTTTAGTTGGGTGGGGTGGCACAGACCCATAATCTCAGCTCTAGGAAGGGAATACAGAGCTAAACTATTAAATCTCTGGGATTTGTCTATTTCTCCTTGCTATTATACAAGTTTTTTTATTTCATTCATCTTGAAGCTTTTTTAAAATACCTTTATTTATTTATTTATTTTTTTATGTGGTGCAGAGGATCGAACCCAGTGCCTCACAAATTCTAGGTGAGCAATCTATCACTGAGCCACAATCCCAGCCCCTCATCTTGAAGCTTTGTATTATATGCACAGCTATTCATGATTGTGATGCCTTCTATAAAATCTCTTTCTGAATCTTTGCCACCTGCATTAACCTCCAGCGTATATAAAGAACTCAAAGAACTTAACACCAAAAAAAAAAAAGCTCAATTAATAAATGGGCAAAGGAACTGAACAGGCACTTAACATAAGAAGAAATATAATTGATCAACAAATATATGAAAAAATGTTCAACATCTCTAGTAGTTAGAGAAATGCAAATTAAAAATACACTGAGATTTTATCTCCATCCAGTCAGAAAGGCAAGAATACAATTAACAATAAATACTGGTGAGGATGTGGGGGAAAAGGTACACTCATACATTGCTGGTGAGATTGCAAATTGATGCAACCACCCTGGAAAGCAGTATGGAGATTCCTCAGAAAACTTGGAATGGAATCACCATTTGACCCAGCTATCCCACTCCTAGGTATATACCCAAAGGAATTAAATCAGCATACTACAATGATGCAGCCACATCAATGTTTATAGCAGCTCAATTCACAATAGCTAAACTATGGAACCAACCTAGGTGCCCTTTAACAAATGAATTGATAAAGAAAATATGGTATTTATACACAATGGAATATTACTCAGCCATATAGAAAAATAAAATTATGGCATTTGCCAACAAGTGGATGACACTGGAGACTATCATGCTATGTGAAATAAACCAATCGTAAAAAACCAAAGGCTGAGTGACTTCTCTGATATGCAGATGGTAACTCACAAAAAGGGGGTGGGTAGGGAACAAGCAGTTTGTCCAACTGAGTCTTTCTGGGTGGGAAGTTTGATATAAAGGGAAAGGGCAGAGAGCACTTACTCGAGTGTAGATATGGCTGTCCCAGCTGAGATATCCCAGTTAAAAGGATTTCCAAGACGCTGGATTAGCTATAGTGGTCCTGCATGGCCTCCACCCACCAGTGCCACCAGAAGAACCAAGATGGCCCCTTAAGGAGGGTGGGCTCAGAGAGAGTAGCTCAGAACTGTGTTTGGTCTTGTCAAAGTCATGGATGGGGCATTTGGCTTATGAGGGATTGGGGTAGAGAGTACTTTGGATTAGACAAAGGGGAATGAAGGGAAGAGAGGGAATTTGGGGATAGGAAAGATAGAATGAATTGGACATTGCTGTCCTATGAGTGATTATGATTACATATATAATGTAGAATTACATCATGTACAACCAGAAGAATGGGAAATTATACTCCATCTATGTATAATGTGAAAATTCATTCTACTATCATATAAAAATAAATAAATAAAATAACTCTCTTTATCCCTTTGTATTCTTTCTTCCTATTATGTGTTTGTCTATCTTTTCACCTTTAACTTATTTACATCTCCCCATTGGAAATGCATTGCTTATGGTAGCATATGCTTGAGTCTTGCATTCTTATCCTACTTGACGATTTTTTGCTTTTACTTAAATTTTTTTGTCCACTATTTTGAGGTCACTCCTTTATGTCTTAAGTATATGGAGGGATTTTTCCCTTTAGTTTTGTGTCCTTTTAAAAATTTTATTCATTTATTTTAATTAGGTATATATGACAGCAGGATTCATTTTGAGTCATTATACACAATTGCAGCACAACTTTTCTCTGGTTGTACAAGAAGTAGCATCACACCATATGTGCAGTTATACTTGTACCTAGGGTAATAATGTCCATCTCATTCCACCATATTTCCTGCCCCCATGCACCCTCCTCTCCCCTCCTAATTTTTCCCATGCCCCCATTATGGATCAGCATCCACTTATCAGAGAGAACATTTGGCCTTGGGTTTTGGGGGATTGGCGTACTTCACTTAGCATGATATTCCCCAATTCCATCCATTTACCTGAAAATGCCATAATTTTATTCTCTTTTAATACTGAGTAATAATCCATTGTGTATAGATACCACAGTTTCTTTATCCATTCATGTATTGGAAGGCATCTAGGTTGCTTCCACAGTTTTGTAACCTATTGACAGGGTTTTAAGATTAGAAATTTTGAGTATTATTTTGTGAATAGTTGTATGTGGTCTCCCTCTAGTGGTCACAATGAACAATGTGATGAAATCTAACAATTCCTGAGCAGAACTTTCTCAAGCTACAAATATTTGACAGTTTATTATTAACTTAAGTGTTTTCCATAGCGATGAATAAAATGGTGTCATAGTCCTGAGAGACAGTGAGTGCATACGTAGGCCAAGAGTAGGAACCTGGTACTCTCAGAACTCAGCAAATTAGTAGCTGCCTAAAATACTAACAGTTTTGGAGTTATTAGCTCCTTGATGTGTAATTCAGAAACATATATAGTGATTTGCATAGGCTAGTCATGGTAAGTAAGTAGTGGAAATTTTCATTATATCCAAAAGAAGGACAAGTTGAAAGCATAAGATAGTAGGGGGGAAAAAACTTAAAATATGTGCAGTCATTTCCTCACATTATCCCTTGAATCCGTAACTATTTCAAAATAAAGCTTAAAATATATTAGTGGTCATGACAAATGGAAATGGATCCAGACTCTGTATTCTCTATATTTAAAAGAGTAGAGGGTTGGGGTTGTGGCTCAGCAGTAGAGCACTCACCTAGCATGTGTGAGGCCCTGAATTTGATCCTCAGCACCACATGAAAGAAACAAATAAAGATATTGTGTCCAACTACAACTATAAAAAATAAATATTTAACAAATTTTAAAAATATAAGTATCAACTTAGATTTGGGAGGTTGAAGACGGGGCACTTTACCACCAAGATAATACCCCCAGCCCTTTTTATTTTGAGATAGGGTTTGGCTAAGTTGCTGAGAGTCTCACAACGTTGTGGAGACTGGCCTTGAACTTGCGATCCTCCTGCCTTTGTCTCTCAAATCCCTGGAATTACAGGTATGCACCACCAGGCCAAGCTTCAACTTGAATTTTTTTAAAAGGGAAAATACAATATAATGGTCTTCAGAAGTCATGCCTAAAGCATACAGAATGGAATAGAAAAAAAGAAACCAGACTTATACTAAAGGGAAGCAGATGTTGCTCTATTAATTTAGGGGAAAGCACTGCTACAAATAAAAAGGGCGAAAACTTAATGAGAAAAAATTTAATTTACACACAAAAAAACAGCTAATAGCTTTCATGTTTTTCAAAACCTTGAAACATATAAAGGAGAATCTGACAGACCTCTGAGGAGAAATTAATTAACCCACTATTAAAATGTCTATGATTTTATATGGCAGACACAGATAATAGAAAATCATGTTTCTGCTACTATAATTACTTAGTTTATATGATAAAATTCTGTATATTTCATATAGCTACCTACACACAAAAAATTTCACTGACTCCTGGGTGTTCCAGCATTAGAAGAATTTGAGGATCATTGCTTTAGAAGTTGAAATACAGAATTGGGCACGGTGGCACATGTCTGTAATCCCAGCTACTAGGGATGCAACTTAGTGAGACCCTGTCTCAAAATAAAACTGGAGATATAGCTTATTGGTAAAGAGGCCATGGGTTCAATTCCCATGGGTGGTGTGTGTGTGTGTGTGTGTGTGTGTGTGTGTGTGTGTTGAAGTATAGTATTTCTCTATTCATTCAGTGAACATTTATTGAATAACTATTGTTTAATGTTTCATGAGTTTATACATTAAAATAGCCACTCATGGCTCCTATTCATTTAATGTAGCCATTTAATAAAAATGTGTAGGTTAGAGTTTCATAGAGCTTTATAGGGAAAACTGCCCTTTATGGCAGTTCCCTTTCCCATTGTCTCTCTCTCTCTTTTCTCTCTCTGCTCTTTTATTTAAATCTGAATCTCCTCCTTAAAGAAACATGCTTGATGGAATGAGGATCAGTGTAGAGTTTCTAAAATTCTGATGTCTTTAGTATGAGTTGCCTTTTTCAAATAGGCAAACATGATAGCAAGAACAAATATGGGTTGGCAAACTCAACAGCGCAAGACAACTTAATTTTTACTAAAGGGCTCATTCTACCACGTGATAGGAACAATTTGCATCTCCTTTTCTCTCTTGTTCTTTTCTGCGAATGACATCTAAATTCAGCGGTTTCTGCAGGGCTAAAGGATGGGAAAGGGAAGGGCATTTGGTCTGGCTCTCCATCTGCCCATGCTGACATCAACTGCCAAGTCCTTTTCCCTCTGGTCCTCAGTCATGGCTCCATAAATGTCACTTCTGACAAGTTCCTCACTTCCATCCAGGTCTGACTTGCTGACTTTGGTGTCACTCTGCAGCTCCTGAAAACACACAGGGTCAGGAAGAACTTAATGGGTTATGTCAGGTCCCTTCCACCAGTAGGCTAAGCTCCATGTGCTGGGCTTTGTTCTTCTGCTCTTTTATCATCACTGGATTAGCTGTGGGGCTGCTTCTGCCCTGAGTACTAAAACACCACCCAGCAATTTCTTTCCTAGCATCTTGCGGCTTCCTTGGACTGGGACACAATATAGAGCCCTTGTTTCTCGGGGATCCAGACTAGCATCTAGTTCTTTGTTTTCCCTCTCACCTTCTTCCTTTCTCCCCTGGTTTGGGAAAACTTCATGTAATCTTTGCAAGGATGGGAGGGCAGAAAGTTTTTCCTTCCCTTTGGTATTCTGCTCAATCAACTATGGATACTTGAATTTTTCTCTTCCTTTGGAAATTACAATGCCAAGAGCAGTCTCTCTTTTCTTAGCTTTTTGAGTGTTCTCTTTTATTTCTGGCAATGACACAGAATGTCTAGTTGATTGTTTGAGGAAAGTGTCCTGGGGCAAAAGAAAGCATATAAAAATATGAAAAAAACCTTACACATATTGTTCTTTGATAGTGCAGACAGTAAAAATTATTTAATGCTGGTTTTAATAACAGGCTTGAAGTGTTTTTAAAAAATGATTGATAGGGAGTTGGGGTTGTAGCTCATTGGTAGAGCGATTGCCTAGCATGCATAAAGCACTGGGTTTGATTCTCAGTACCATATATAAATAAATAAATAAATAAATAAATAAATAAATAAATAAAATAAAGGTCCATCAACAACTTAAAATTTTTAAAAAATATCATTGGTAGGGGTTATGAAACATTAAACACTAGGAAATGTACATTTTCAAAATGTGCTTAGAAAATCAATTAATTTGACTCCAGTGAGTGATGACTTCAATCATAGAGGTTGATTGTCAATGAAACCAGAAGATGTCAACAAGGAAAGTAGATCATTACAGTGGGAAGCCATTATAAATTTAATTATACCATAAAATACTAAATATGCATGTTGGAGTCTCAGATAAAGTAAGGGGATGCTAAGACTGGGGGTGGGAGAAGGGAAGTTCTGAATCTGTCTTGAGGAAGTACAGGATCTGCCTGTGTTGGTGAGAGTCAGCTGCACATCTGAGCATGCTCCAGTAGCCCCAGGGCCTCCAGCAACCACAGGGCCAGACTTCTCCAAGAAGCATAGGGCCTTCTGGGAGAGTCCCTTTAACTGTCTTTTCTATGAATCAGTGAATTCCCAGCCCTCCCCACACTTGATCTCCTTTAATAAGACCCAGAATTCTCCTAACAAAACTTTTTATTTCATAAACATTTATAAAATGTTAAAATACAAGTTCTAACCAAGGTAGCACATTAAGGGTCATTCATCCGGAAATACAAGCAGGGCCTCTAGGGAGACCCTTCCCATTGGAATAGCAGTGCCTCTATTCCTTGCAGGTATGCTTCTTCACGGTGGCACCTCACTCTTTGAGCTCTGTATCTCCAGGCCACTAGAATGTTTGGGGTCTAAGCAGGCACTCCTTGATGCTCTTAGAGAGATGGAAAGGGGTATAAATGGTTTAGATCATCTTAATTCTTATGGGAAAGAGTAGGAGGGAAATGGATACTCGAGGGAATTAATTGACCATGAAAGAGTAAAAAGTTCTAGAATAAATAACTAGGTTATAAAAGAAAAGACAAGTGTTGTGATTTCTTACTTTTGCTTTGCATTAGCTAACTGCTAGTAGTTGGAGCATTTTGCATGAATATTCATGATTTCAGAAGAGTGTGTGTGTGTGTGTGTGTGTGTGTGTGTGAGAGAGAGAGAGAGAGAGAGAGAGAGAGAGAGATTATAAAGAGTGCATTCATTGAGGTATTGTTCTAATTCATTAATATCACCTGGGCAAGAATTGTGGGGAAATACTCATTTGTTTTGTTCTGTCCTTTCAGAGCAGTAGGTCAAGGTGAAGGTGTCTACTAAGTACCTTTGATTAACATTCAGCAATTCCCATGTAGTCTTTTGTTGTTGTTGTTGTTAGTATCTTTATCTTACATTTATGTGGTGCTGAGGTGCTGAGGATCAAACCCAATGCCTCATGCATGCTAGGTGAGCACTCTACCACTAAGCCACAACCCCAGCCCCGCCATGTAGTCTTATACAATCAAAGCATAAAATTTTGATACTCTTTGCTTAATACTGAAATGTGCCATGTAGTGTGTTGTCGCGACCCCTTGCCCGCAAGGAAGACGCAACTCGGGAATCTTCTCTCAGCAGTTTATTCAGGTCCTTGATACTTTTTCTTCTTTCAGCTGTTTATTCAGGCCTTTGTATTGACATGTCTTTTAGCTTCTATTGCTACTCCTACTACTACTTCTACTGCTACTCCTACTGCCACTACTACTATTGCTACTACTACTGCCACTACTACTATTCCCGTGTGCCCCAGCCTTAATAAAGCAGATAAAGCCCCAATGCACAACTGCCACGTGGACTTTTCTCATAGGGTGCCAAGTCACAGCGTGCCAACTCATTCTGATAAGGAGTTGTTTGTCACAGACTACAGGGGAAACCAGCGCCATCTTGTAATGGCGGCCACAGTTCACAGAAACGGCTCACCACAGTTCCCCCTTTTTTGTTTTATTACGACAATACAGGCGAGAGTAGAGGTCCTATCCCACTGTGCAGAAGTGGCTGCATATGGTCCAGCCTAAGGAGGGCCCTTCCCCAGATCTGGCTCCATATCAGCCGACGCCTTTTTTCATGGGGCGGGGCGTGGACGTCCAACCCGCATGCAATAGGACATGCTCCCCTTGAGGTCCACTCAAGTGGATCACTCAAGTGCAGTGCCTTGCCTCGCATCCTGTATCGTGACGATGGTAGACAAAGGGGGACAGCTGAGGCTGTCTTTGTAGTGCAGACAAAATTAAGTTGGCAACACCCTAAGAGAAAGGCACGGACAATAGAGAGGGGGAGAAATTTGGTTGTGACATCTGCCATTGTTAGATAAAGGTCAAGACGTTCCCGTGGAGCACATATGTCATGGCCTTGTGAACTGGCCACTTTGACATGCAGAACAAGGAATTGGGGGCTGGGCCCCGGGGGCCAGGGAAGGCCTGCTATCAGCAAGTTCCCCTCTTTTGTTTATTGCATGTCAAAGGGAATCAAGTAGCCCCTGTCTTAGGTCGTCCACCGCCCCTGCACTGCTTACCCGTCTCTGGGGAGGCCCCACTCCCCTGTCTTAGGTTGCAGTGCAAGCGTGGAAGTTGCCCGTCACTGGGTACTACAAGATCAGCTCAGCGTGTTGTGGCCAACAGGACATTGTTATGGTAACCGCCTCCATAAACAGGACCCATGACCATCACCATCAAATGGCAGGTGTAGTTGGACTGTAAGATTAGCTAGCAAAGATCCTAGTGCAGAAAGGCAGGGAGGAGAGGTATGCACAAAGGAAAGATATGGTAGAAGTTCCAGCATTAGAAGAGTAACAAAAGAAGGACATGTCGATCCCAGTGCAATGTTATAATAACTTGGGGTGCAACGACCATGTCAAAGGTTTACTGTTTAAGATGCGCAAGCCAGACTTGTGGCGAGTTGCCATTTTTTAAAGCAGCAAGAGCTTGTATGATCATAGCCTTATCCTGAGCATTGCGGGCCTTGAGACGACAGAGAAGCCACAAACAAAGAATCACACCAAAGCAACACATAGTGCCAAAAATGTCTATTCCCACCCACTCCTTAAAAAAGAAAAAGGCAGAAGATATCCAAGATATCCAAGTGGTGAATTGACTCAAGGTCACTGGATCGACACGGGTGTTGTTTAAGGCAGTTATCTGAGTTAGTTGAGACTGGATCAAATTTTTTGCCACCATGGACCAATTTCCGGCCAAGTACTCTCCGATGATGCGGGAAGCATTCCTGGAATTATTAAATCTGACAGAGGTTATGCATAAATGTGCATGTTGGTCAACACAACCCAAAAGCACCAAGTCAGCCAATTCTTCTACCTGAGCTTGGAGTAAATCTATTCTTTGGTTGGCAGCTAAAATCCCTGACAAAAGATGTTGGTTAACTTTATTTTGAGAATCGAGTATGGTGGAAGTTTGTTGAATAACCTGATTAATAGTGGCAGCAGTTTGGACCTGATTAAGAGCCTGTTTGCATTCAGCAAGCTGCTCCTTAATCTTCACTTTATCAGTTAAAAGAGCATCCTTTACCAATCTCCATAGAGAGAAAGTAGCAATCGGGACTCTATCTGGACCCTGGTCCCTCAACAACTTTTGGAGATCCTGCTTTACCAAATCCCAATCACTGTTATTAAGAAAGCCTCCCGTCAGAAACCAAGGACAAGCCTGGGCTATAGCTTCAACGAATTTAGTTGTTGTCTTGGTTTTTATTCCTGTTCCTTGTTTGTTTAACAGTTCTTTAACTTCGTTGGCCAGACGAAGTTTCACTGTTGAGTTACCCATGGTACGTACCCTGTCTCTTTAAATCATCTTTGATCCAATCCTCCCCCTTCTCCCTTAGAAGGTGAGCCTCCTCCGCTTACCTCTGCTTTCCGAATCTCGGTAAGGACCTCCAGATGCCAAGTCCGGCTAACGGAAACCGAGTCCGGCGAGAGACGTCGAGGGTAAAAAATAAAAAAAATCACAGGACACCAAGGTTCTTTATCCAGGAGGAGGCATGTGTGCCCTTTTCCTTTTTTTTTTTTTTTTTTTTTTATACTATGGAACAATTTTTGAAAACCTTAGAATCTATAAACCAATTATTATATTTTGATAAGAAATATCAATGAAAATAAAGCTAAAACCTTTAGATATTTTGGAGAAATAATTATAATAATTTATCATTTTATGAGTTTGAACAATAACCTTGAGAATTAGAAATTACTTGATTGTATTTTTACTTAAAAGCAAATTTATAGTAAATGCATCTATCTCAAATATCTGTAACTGAAAAGGCAGAGTATCTGATAAATGTATAAATATAAAACATAAATTATGGGTTTTCTGTTGAAGAAAAACAATTAGGCAAATATATATTAACTAATTAATTAGGCATGTGCTAATTAATTTATAGATTAACAAATATAGGTTATCTAAATATCTAAACACATATATATATATTAAGAATAAGAACATAACTTATAATTGTATTAACTTTATGTAACCACGTGGTCTTAAAATATTTGGATCCATTTAAATTTATTTTTAACTAGGAGTGCACTCTTTAATGTGACATCACTTGATGTAACTGAAATAAGATCCTTGAGTATACATTTTTATTTTTATAGTTAGCAATGAAAATAAGGATTTTTTGGTCATCACAGGAACTTTGCCGGCTTGTTCCTGTGGCGAGCAAATGCATCCTCATAACCTTCAAAATTAAAAGTAAAATATAAAGAAGCATATTTGATATCTCCCATCAATAGAACATTATTTAGTAATACAACTATAGAGAAAAAGTCAGGTTATTTAACTTAGAACTAGCTTAAATTTAGGACTGTAACATAGAAACCTGTGGAATTAAATTTTGTCTGAAAAAGATATCTTTCATTAGCATTTACAGGTAGGCATTTTGTTGTAAAAAAATACAGGCTCTGAGCAGCTCCGGTAGAAACCTGAAACACAGCAGTACAGGTTAGTGGCTGGAAAGCGGGACCAGAAGTCCTGTCTGAGTGACTGTGGAAGAACCAATCAGAAGCCCGCAAAAGTGTGGGAGGTGGGACCAGGAAGCAGCTATGCCGGCCAGGCACCCCATGGTTACCATGGTGATGCAAACAACATGGAGTCTGGTGCCCATTTTCAGGGCAAAAGTTCTCCAAGTTTTCTTAGCCGATTGTATTTTGTTTGATTTTGTCTGCATTTTCCCCCGCCTGGCCAAGATCTTACTGCGGTAGCAGCTTGTTCTGTCTCTGCGACCTGCGGTTGCAGTTGTACATCCTGTACTTCCTGGCATTCCCCTAGGGAGTCTACAGATAGAAAGGGGTTGGTCCCTGGGAGGTGACGAAGTCGCCCACTCCCCGGGGTACCATTCCGTCCCTGGATTGCCCCATACACCTAGGCTTCCGGGGCCCGGGCCGGGCCCCTGTTTCCGTTTTGAGGGCAGCGGCCAGAACCTGTCCTGTAATATGAGCTCCATCAATATCCTTACAAGCTCGAATCATGTCATCAACACTCTTTGCTCTGGTAGATTTAATGGCATTTTGGCAATAGGAGTTTGCATATTTAAGAGCCAATTGCTTAATGACCGGCATGGCTTGTTCCAAGTTAGGGAATATTTTTTCTGCTACCTGTATCAATCAGGCAATGAAGTCAGAATAAGGCTCAGAGGGTCCTTGAGCAATTTTTGAAATTTTTGTTTTAGCATTTGAAATAGGTAGAGCCTTCCAAACCTAAATGGCTGCTGTAGCTATCTGAGCATAGACCTCAGGATTATAATTAATTTGTTGATTTATGATAGCATATTGTCCCAAGCCTGTTAACATTTCAAGGTTATGCCGTGGGAAGCCGGCGTCCTGATTGACTCGGGCTAGCTCGCGACACCTCTCTTGATTTTCACCTTTTCACAACAAAAAATCCCCTCCAGACAACACAGCCATGCAAAGCTGTTGCCAGTCACTAGGTGTCAGCTGATTGGCAGAGAAAGACTCGAAGAGAGTCAATGTAAAGGGGGCATGGGATCCGTAATTAGTAACTTCCTCCTTTAGTTGTTTAATATCCTTAAAGGCTAAAGGAACATGTACTCTGGCCGGCTGTCCATCGGCATCCAAGTTTTCAATTACTGGGAAGTTTGGGCCGTCTTAGGCTGCCACTGAACACCCCCCAGTCTTCTGGGGTTGTCCTTGTCCCAATCGGGGTTATAAGGAGGGAGCGTGACAGCGATCGGGGCTGTAGGTGCTTTAAATCTTGACTTTTTCAATCGACCCTCCAGTTCCTCTATCTCCCTTTCCAATTCTTCCTCCTGCCAGCTGTTACCATGGAGCCCAGTTAGTAACTCCCTTATCTTAGAAATGTAGTCAGCACTGTGAAGCCCAGCTCAAGGCCAGAGGCCTTGTTACATATTTTTGTGAAAAACTAGTAAGGGAGTGTCCAGTGCCTGGAATGCTGATTTTTTTCAGACAGTAGCCAAATAAAACAGGGCAACATGAAAATAGGAAGTTTTATCTATATTGAACTTTTTTGTAGAGATTCTTTTGCTGAAAGTCCTAAAATAAGCCATGGTGAATATTCTGGAGAAGGTCAGTTAAGACTGTTCTGTGGGCCTGGTAGGGAGGGGGAAGATGAGAAGGCGGGGTTGAGAGCGGCTAGGGTGGATCTAATTCCTCAGAACTGTCCGAGCTACTTGTGTCCTTGGGAGTTTTTAACTCAGTCAAGTCCGGATAGAGCCTTCTCCTCTGTTTAACTTCAGACTCCCTTATCTGTTCACCACTCTTACTCCTAATACTTTCTGCTACCTCGCTATGTGACCCCTCCAATTTTTCTTCATGCAATTGCTCAAGAACAGCCTGACCCTCGCTCACAGCTTTCTGGCATTTACCATCCATTATACACCCCCTCACTAATTTCCAAAGCGGAATGGTACCGCCCCTTAAAGTTCCTTGTTTGTAAGCGAAATCCAGATCTTTCCCTAATTTGTCCCAACTGGAAATCGTGAGACCCCCTGAAAAAGCAAACCAAGGAGCTACAGAGTCAGTCTCTTCTAAAAACCTCTGTAATGTGCTCCGCTTCACTTTAAGTCCCTTAGAACGCAGTAACCCGTCCAAGGCCAGCAAAATTGGGCTTGAGGGAGTAGCACCCATACTGTTCCAAGCAGTATAAAGAAAGTGAAAATACAAAACTCCGCTCTCTCTTTATCTACAGAGGAGCGTCTTATTTATTTATTTATTTTTTCCCCGCTCTCTCTTTATCTACAGAGGACACAACAACAAAAGAAACACAAAAAACAAAAGCGAAATGACACAACAAAAGAAACACAGAAAACAAAAGTGAAAGTACACAGTGCAGCTGCAATAAATATGAGGCTCTCTCTTTCTTTGTAGAGGAGCTGACCCCGCTTTGGACGCGGATCCCACTTACTGGGACTATCCCTGCTTTGATCGCAGATCCCACTTACCTGGGACTAACCGGTGCACCACCCCTGACTGACTGAAAGTTCTGGTTCCCGGGTCTCGGCACCACTTGTCGCGACCCCTTGCCCGCAAGGAAGACGCAACTCGGGAATCTTCTCTCAGCAGTTTATTCAGGTCCTTGATACTTTTTCTTCTTTCAGCTGTTTATTCAGGCCTTTGTATTGACATGTCTTTTAGCTTCTATTGCTACTCCTACTACTACTTCTACTGCTACTCCTACTGCCACTACTACTATTGCTACTACTACTGCCACTACTACTATTCCCGTGTGCCCCAGCCTTAATAAAGCAGATAAAGCCCCAATGCACAACTGCCACGTGGACTTTTCTCATAGGGTGCCAAGTCACAGCGTGCCAACTCATTCTGATAAGGAGTTGTTTGTCACAGACTACAGGGGAAACCAGCGCCATCTTGTAATGGCGGCCACAGTTCACAGAAACGGCTCACCACAGTGTGTTCTAATTCTTATTAGTTTTAGATGCATATCTGCACATGGGTATTATTACATCATTACCATCATCAGCAAATCCTTCTATTTTCTTATGAGTTTTACTCATTAACAGCTCCCATTCTATATTCCCAATTTGGTAAAAGAGATTGATTATGTAAAAGTTTTCCCTGAAAATCCAAGAAATGAGCTCACTATACTGTTCTTATTTCGAGGGAGCCCCAGTCCTCTGGCCTCCAGGATGTCATGTCACATTGGAAAGCAGAGTTTTTCCCCTTATCTTTTAGCTGCCTTGTTTATCCTCATGCTGGCAGAAAGTCACTGAGCACTGGGCTGGCGGGAACACATGTTCTGCAGAGCACCATTCTCTCCTGGGCCTGTGTAAATGATCTTGTGATCACAGGCAGCTCATGCTCCCGAGGGCATCTGAGGTCTTTTTTCTGAGAAAGTCTACAGAGGGAGAGGACAGTGCATGGGATTCTTTGGAAAACCTTCTGTCAATAATTCCAGCTATAGCTTCCCCTATGTAATAGGAGAATTGCAGAACAGCCAAGGAGAAATAAAATATCTCCTACTCAGAAAATATCAGATATCATGATGGATAAAATTAGACATAATAAAGATGATAATATTTTCTGAATGAATGAATATATTAAGTTAATATTTAATTTAAACATCATTAAAAATCTTGTCATGGTTGTTTAATACTTGAACAACTTCACAGTAAAAATAAATCCAGATACATAAGCAGACAAAACTTTCTATTTTTTAAAGTATTTGTAGACTCACATATCTTTTTTTTTTTTTTTTTTAAAGAACTGTGATCAAGAACGTGTGTCATAGTATGGAGATTTTATAAATTAAAGCTATTATTAGAACTTAATTTGTGGCAAATTAGAATTAGTAAAATAAGACAAATAATAGAAGGAATGTCTACCTAGGATTTAGTTCAGACTGGTACGGAGAAAAAATTGCATCAATTTCTCCTTACTATCTATAATGTAGTTTTAGACTTTTAAAAAATAACCGAAAAGTATTTTTCTTCCCAAAGAAGAAGAAAATAGACTAATATACCTAGGAAGGCAAATAAACCAATATATCTCTAAGAAAGATATATTTACATCAATACATAAAGATCTGTTCATATTTAAATAAATAACACTGATTGGGCTGGGGATGTGGCTCAAGCGGTAGCGCACTCGCTGGCATGTGCAAGGTGCTAGGTTCGAACCTCAGCACCACATAAAAATAAAATAAAGATGTTGTGTCCACCGAAAACTAAAAAATAAATATTAAAAAAATTCTAATAAATAAATAAATAACATTGATAAACCAATATGATAAAACAAATGTCAAAAGGAGAACAACAAAATGAAAAATACTGAACACATATTTACTGCCCCAAATATATAAAGAACTATTGTTAATATAGATAAGCACTACTTTCACTCTCTAGCAGTGGTCAATAAAGATTAAAAGTTTACACAAAATTTAACTCCTCTCAAATTAAATTGGATCATATAGAATAGGTACAATTTTATAGTGATTAAAGAGATGCAGAATAGAATTCATAAAATGGAATAAGTAACAAAAAGATGCTTTAAAAAAAAGTAAGCCAGTGTTGGAGAAACCAGAGCCCATCTTCATATTTCTTTCCTTTTCTTTTAATACTGGAGATTGAACCCGAGGGGAGCTTTGCCACTGAGCTACATCCCCAGTACTTTTTATTTTTTACTTTGAGACAGGTTCTCCCTAAGTTGCTGAAGGTCCTGCTGAATTGCCAAGGATGGTCTCAAACTTGAGATCCTCCTGTCTCAGCCTCCCAAGTTGCTGAGATTAAAGGATTTTGCCATTGTAACAGGCATGGTGGGTCCATATTTTTGAAGGGCAATTTGCTAATATGCAGAAGGAGCTACAACACTTTAAAAAATCTTTAGCTTATCCATTCAATTTTTCAAACATATAAGAAGAAAAAACCTTGAAGGAGAAGTTGAAATTTGTGCAAAAGTGATTTTAGCATTATTTTTCACAATAAAACATAAGAAACATCTGGAAAGCACAACCAAAAGTAAAATGTTCAATTTTTTTAAAGAGAGAGAGAGAGAGAGAGAGAGAGAGAGAGAGAGAGAGAGAGAGAGAATATTTTTTATTTTTTATTTTTTAATTTTTTTTATTTTTTTTAGTTTTCGGTGGACACAACATCTTTGTATGTGGTGCTGAGGATCGAACCTGGGCCGCACACATGCCAGGTGAGCGCGCTACCGCTTGAGCCACATCCCCAGCCCCAAATGTTCAATATTAACAGGATGGAATGTACAGCACTGTTATAACCAAAAATGACTAACATGTGGATTATGTTGATTCATGAAAATCTGCTTACAAAGCTGTGATAAAGAAAGCTGAATTGTCAGGACCTAGGAGATGGGCCATGTTTTACTTTGTTGAATCCACAGAGCCAAACTTAATCGCTGGTACACAATCAATGCTCAATAAGTATTTGTTAAGTGGATTTATAAGGGCCTTTTCTGCTTGTCTATCTTTCTGTCTGCTCTGAACTCTGGCAATTTTGCAATAGTACTTCACCTTCACGAGGCTCACCTTGATTTCCAAACCCTTGCTTGCCCTGACCTTGCATGAAAGCATACCCTCCATGGTCCTGGCACCCAACTGTTGACCTCTGCTCTACTGAAGTCTTTAGGCCCAGAGTGACACACAGCTGCAGCTCAATAAACACCTAACATCATGTCTGCATGTATCAGCAAGAGTAACAAATATTTGTGAAAAAAAAAGAGTAAACTGTCAAATGTACAAGATAACATTAGTAAACATGTGGAAAAGAACTGAGTAATGAGTTTAGAGATACAAATTAATTATAATCATTTCAGGAGGAGGAATCGCAGTATTTGAACATCTGAGGGGTTATTTGAGCTGCATTAAGGAAGAAAAACAAAAGCAAGCAAACAAAAAAGGTAAGGAAAACCAAAGCCTTCATCAACATACTTTTAAAAAATTAATTGTAAACCATTTTCTGGGACTAGATAGGTCTCTTCAACCATGGCTACTTTATACAAGGAGGTTAATACAGCCAAGGATTCGACCTTCTCTTAAAAGATTGACAGTTCTGACCCTCAAGAAGGCGCCAGCTAATTGAGAATATCCTGCTCAGAATATGGGCTGAGATTCCATTGAGAACTGATGTACACAATAAACCCTTTATGGACTTACAAACACAGAGTCAGTCTGCCCCCCCACTCTCTCTCTCTCTCTCTCTCTCTCTCTCTCTCACACACACACACACACACACACACACACACACACACACACACACTTTGCTAAAACAAGAATTCACAGAGTCGCCCTGGCATCTGGTCTTTCCTACCAGGCTGAATGCAGGGCACTTAAATATTTGGTCACAGAATGAATGATTGAACGACTGAATGAAAAGATCTCAGACACAGTAGATTGCCAGATTATATGAAGCAATCACGGCATCAAGTGACTTAGTATTTATTTGGGAAGATTGTAATTTATTTGCCAGAGCGCACAGCTCTGATGAGGCCCAAATCCAGGCATTGACTCTGGTGAGGGCGGCCTTTGCAAAGCAGAAAATAAGCTGAAATCTCTTGGCCCACAGCGCGTCCCATGGAGCCCCGAGGTGAAAGAAAGCCCTGCTGGAGGCTGCGGGTCCCGTGTCTGTACCCAGGTTGGCCCCAGGCTAAGCCCTCTTGTGCTATAAATATAGCTGCCCACACGCTTCAGTGACATGGTGTTCCCGTTGCTAGCTGGGACAGATAACATGAATTTGCCCTTTAAATGTCCCAACCTGAAGGTACAGCCCCCGGCCCAATCCTGCCTCCCGGAAGCGCCTTCGCCCCCAATGCCCTCTGCATAGGAAGGGGACAAGTAGGGGGGTGTCCAAGCACCTGCTCAGCCAATGCGCAATGCACGCACTGGTCCAGGGCCCTCCTCTTCTCGCGAGAGACCGGGCGGGGGATATAAGGAGGGCTGCGGGCAAAGCGACCAGCCCCTTCGCATCGCGCAGGGACGGAGACGGGGTGGCGGTGCCTGGCGCGGGCGTAGGCGAGAGCGCCAGCGCGAGCACGACTCCTTGCAGATTGGGTGCGCCCAACTGTCATCACGAGTGATCAGGCACTCAGCTTCCTAAAAGACTTCTTGGCAGGTGGCGTCGCCGCTGCCGTCTCCAAGACCGCGGTGGCCCCCATGGAGAGGGTCAAACTGCTGCTGCAGGTAAGGACGGCGAGCTGGCGCGAGCGCGGGCGCAGGGAACCAGGGGTGGTCCGGGCAGGGTGACGGGATGCGGCGCCAGCCATTGCGACGTGGGGACGCGGGGATGCGAGCACCGCAGAAAATCAGTGCTAGGCCACGGGCCCGGTCTACGCGAAGAGGAAGGTGCCCTCTGCGTAGAGACAGGTCCGGTGTCAGTAGCAGATTCCTGGTGTCGGGTGGCGCCCAAGGTTCGGGTGTCTATATATGGAAACCCACCCGGAGTAGGTTTGCAGCAAGCCAGATTCTGCGCCTGGGGCGGCAGAGACACTCTGCTCAAGGTCTCTCAGACCAGCCTTACCTTTTGATTTTCAACATCCCTTGAACCTTTTTATCTGCATCCACCGTTTACAACAAAAACATCGAATTAATCATGATTACTCAAGAACTTAATGTCTCACGCACTGTGCTATCGACATATTATTTCATTCATCTTCAATCTTTGTAAGATAAAAATTATCCCCCCACCCCATTTATAGAGGAAGAAAAACAGGTTTTTAGAGATTAAGGAATGATTTTCAGAATAAATTCAGAGCACTTTATCCCCGAATTTTTATCTCCCCTACCTGGTTATTGAATGGCTTATAATCTTCGGACCATCTAACCTGTTTTTCTCCATCTGCCCAAAAGGCAAGGGCTTCTCAGTGGGGAATAGTCCAATCTGGGAATCAAAATAAGCAACAACAAAAACCCCGACCTACCACAGCAACAAACCCCCTAATAATTGATTACTTGTATAATCTGCTTGAAAAATTTCAGCCTCTATTTCCTAGTGGGTTTATTCTCCTTCCTGTGAGAGTACTACTCAGATCCTTGTCTCCAGGGAGACCAGTGTGGCATTGAAAAATTGTCACCTTCTGCTCACTGTGTCCATTAAGTCTGGAGCCCTTCGTGGGCAGGGATCTTTATTCATTTCTATTTCCCAATAAACCTTGAGGGAAAATGTAATAAATAAATATCTTTGCACAATTAAATCACCTTTTTAGTTTGGGAGTGAACTTTTCCCTCAAATGTTCTGAATAAGTGAAGCAAAATTGAATTTTTTTCCCTTGGCTTCTTATCCAAGTAAATAACATATTCATCAATGTTTCCCCTCATATTTGATTTCCTGATATTTTTTCAAAAGGAAATTGGAATTTTCTCATGCATGCCTCTTGAGGGGGGGAGGAATGGGAAAAAAAGGAGGGGGTTGTCAAGAAAGTGCAAAACTGTCTTTTTCTTCTGTCCTTCCCTTCTCTCTATCTTGCCTGTCCTCTGTCACTCACCCCCATCCTCCCCCCAGGTCCAGCATGCCAGCCAACAGATCAGTGCTGAGAAACAGTACAAAGGGATCATTGATTGTGTGGTGAGAATCCCCAAGGAGCAGGGCTTTCTCTCATTCTGGAGGGGTAACCTGGCCAATGTCATCCGTTACTTCCCCACCCAAGCCCTCAACTTCGCGTTCAAGGACAAGTACAAGCAGATCTTCCTGGGGGGTGTTGATCGGCATAAGCAGTTCTGGTGCTACTTTGCTGGTAACCTGGCTTCTGGTGGGGCAGCTGGGGCCACCTCCCTCTGCTTTGTCTACCCGCTGGACTTTGCTAGAACCAGGTTGGCTGCTGATGTTGGCAAGGGTGCCGACCAGCGTGAGTTCAGTGGCCTGGGCAACTGCCTTACCAAGATCTTCAAGTCTGATGGCCTGAAGGGTCTCAAGGTTTCAATGTCTCTGTCCAGGGCATCATTATCTACAGAGCCACCTACTTCGGAGTCTGTGATACTGCCAAGGGTGAGAGAAGGGTATCAGGGAAGGAGGGTGTGCGGAAAGGAAACTTGGGGACCTATAACTCACAAAGGGCTTTATATGTATGGATCCTGTTCTTTTCTAGTGTCTGAGTTAAACTGGTGCTTCTGCATGGGGAGATTATATGGTTTGGATGAATTAATAGCTAAAGGATTCTCTATATCCTCTACTGGAGTAAACTCTGGCTTGAGCTATTCAGAGACTTAGCCAAGTCACCTAACTCCCTTCTGACACAGTTGTATCAGTTACCCAGTTTAACCTCAACATGCAGAACTTTTAACTTCATCATGAAGAACTCTAGCTTCCCAGGATCTATAAAGGGCAACAACCAACTTCTGTTGGCTTCCCCCTTGTATGTGAGATATCTTCACAAAGGGCAGGTTCTTCCAGAACTCCTGGAGTTGGGGGTGCAATAGCCTGTCTTCCCCTACAACTGGTGTTTTGCTGAATTGCAGAGAGGAATCCATTCATGGTGATTTGGCTTCTTGACTCTGCCCATATGGATGTTGCCTGATCCTAAGAACGTGCACATTATTGTGAGCTGGATGATTGCCCAGACTGTGACAGCAGTCACCGGGCTGGTGTCCTACCGCTTTGACACTGTTCGTCGTAGGATGATGATGCAGTCTGGCCGGAAAGGGGGTAATGAGCGCTACTGACCTGAATTTTCCTTGCTCTTTACCTGTGGAGGACACTCTTTGATGCTTCCTTTAATTCTCATTATTATAAATTAAATGGTAAAATTATTTGATAAGGACTTAGGGAAGAAAAACTATAATTAATTCCCCCTAACATTCTCAACTACTCCTTTAGAGAAAAGAATTTTTTCTTTTTATTAAAGAGATGATAAGAACATAAAAATGAATACTCAGAGAACTTAACCAGGTCTCTAGCATTATTAAAGAGACCTTATGCCCTCCTTCCTTAGAGCTTGTTGCAGAAACAAGGAAAAAGAAGTAGTAATTGGTTAGCTGATTGAAAAGGAGATGGTTTCCCTTATTTAGTTTTGTGTGGGCAGTTGAGGAATGGATACTGGGGGTGGAACCCAGAGGTACTTTACCACTGATCTACATCCCCAACCCTTTGTATATTTTGAGAACAGGGTCTTGGTAAGTTGCCCAGATGGACCTTAAACTTGTGATCTTAATGCCTTAGTCTTTCTTGTTGCTGGGATCACAGGCATGGTCCACCATACCCGGAAGTTATTATTTCAAGTATTAGTGGGAGAGAGAACATTTTAACTGAAGGAGAGGTGGTCTGAAACAATCTTGCTTTTTTTTTTTGGTGTGGGGGATTGAATTCAGGAGCACTTAACCACTGAGCCATAATACCAATTCCTACCCCTTTTTTTCTTTTATATTTTATTTAGAGACAGGGTCTTATTGAATTTCTTAGGCCTTGCTAAGATGCTGAGGTTAGCCTTTTTTTTTTTTTGAACTTGTGATCCTCCTGCCTCATCCTCCCAAGCTGCTGAGATTACAAGTGTGCATGCTACCACACCTGGCAAAGCAATCTTTTTTATTGTTTGTTTTTGTGGTGCTGGGGATTGAACCCAGTAACTTGTGCATGTGAGGCAGGCACTCTACCAACTGAGCTATATTATACCCAGCCCAGCAATCTGTTTTGATAGAAAAAGTTTTCACTTCTATAGGTTAAAGTGTATGAAATTGTCATTTCTTAAAAAAAATAGTAGTTTCATATGGTCCAACCTAATATTTATATCTTTTTATTTTAATTGTATAATTTTAGACAGTATAATCAATTAGGTCCAGTTTTCTCTCGATAAAAAGGTAACTACACAGCATAATACTCCCACTCCACCCTGCTACCTTCTTGTTCAATAGTGTGTGAATTTTCCTGATTCTTCAGTGGCCTAGAGTTAGAGGAGTAGGAATGATAGGAAACCCAGTCTAGCAGTTATATAAGGAAGGAGAATGTCCCATAGGGCTGGGCTTCATGTTCAGGTGACCTCAGTTTTGTAAAACTGGGAATACTGCATGTCGAAATCCTGGCAGAGGAAGTCTCTTCCTTATGGAGCCCTTACCCTTGTTTGTCTCCACAGCTGATATTATGTACACGGGGACAATTGACTGCTGGAAGAAGATTGCCAAAGATGAAGGAGGCAAGGCTTTCTTCAAAGGTGCCTGGTCCAATATATTGAGAGGCATGGGTGGTGCTTTTGTATTGGTATTGTATGATGAGATCAAAAAATATGTCTAATGCAATTAGAACTCAAGTTCACTGTGAGCCAGTGAACTTGATTCACAAGTTCACAGATCCATTATGTGGTTTAATAGACTATTTCTGGGGAAATAAAAAGATCTGGAATAACACCAGACTGAAAGGAATACCTCAGGAAAAAAATGCTTCACTGAGTGTTCATTAAACCACAAATGTATTTTGTATTTATTTTACATTTAAATTTCCACAGCAAATAGAAAATAACTTATCATACTTGTATGATTAACTGAACTGATAATGAATAACTGAATGTGAAACATCAATAAAGACCACTTAATGCATGTTCTCTAATTTATTGAACTCTTATTAACAAAAATAAGACCATACATGTGTATGTTCTGGTATGACTCACTTATCAGTGGCCAAGGGTCTCTGTGTCAGATATTATGCTGACTATATGAGTTTCACAAGCACAGATAATGTTATGCATTATCTTTATCTTTGCTCTAAGGGTTACTGTAGGTTTAAATTGGCTTCCATAGGACCACCTTATTTTATGCACTTTCATGCAGGCTTTAGGAATTCTGAGATTTTGCTAAATAGCTTTGTATCGAAGTTTTAAGAATTTTGTTTGGAAGTACATTTTAATCCCTTTAGAGAATTATGGTAACTCAAATTTAATGACAAGTAGACAGTACTCATTGAAAACAATTTGAGCTGATATAACCAAGTACCACACACTGGATGGCTTATAAACAGAAACTTATTTCTCACAATTTTGAAGGTCAGAAGCTTAAGATCAGTCTGCTTGGGTTCTGGTGAGGGCCTTCTTTTGACTTCTGCTATCTTCATGGAGGAAAGAAAGCAAGAGAGTTGATGGGTTCCCTTGTTTAAGGGCCCCAATTCCATTGATGAGGACTCTACCTTCTTGATCTAATCACCTCCCAAAGGCATCAGCTCCTAATACCATCACCTAGGAGTTTAGGATTTTCAACACATGAATGTAGTGGGGGATGGGCATTGCACAAGTATTCAGTCCATAAAATCAGTTATCAATACCTGTTAGGCTCTGGGGAAGAGACAAAAGTCAGGAACCTGCTCTGAAAGAAGCTCAAGTGGGGAAAGAGTAGCATGATCTTGTTAAATAATGTAATGGTTGATACAATAAATCTTGGTTGAGAAGAAATAGAATGGGACGCTGAGAAGGAGAGGAGAGGGGCCTTCAATAACTAGATTTAGGTACATGGGAATAGAAAGTATCTGATAGTGTTCTTTTTTTTTTTTTTTGTAACAGTTTATCAAGACCTAGAGGAAAAGTCTGTTTGGATTTGATTCTAGCATTTGTGAGCAAGAGAAAAATAAAATTTCAAGTGGGGAATGAAGTACTTTTGAACCAAGAAAAGACCAGTTAATACAATACTAGTTTGTGACTGATCTGAAGGAAATGAGTCCCTATGTCCTAGGCAGATTTTTGGGGGTGGGTGGGTAGGATTTAAGCCTCTCTACCTACTCACCCCTGTCTCCCAGTAGAAAATAGGCTGTCTTGCTTTTTCTTTATTTTTCCCCTGGTTGTTTTTTGTTTGTTTGTTTGTTTGGTACCAAGGATTGAACTCAGGGACACTTGACCACTGAGTCACATTCCCAGCCCTTTTTTGTATTTTATTTAGAGACAGGGCCTCGCTAAGTTGCTGAGGCTGTCTTTGAATTTGTGATCTTCCTGCTTCAGTCTCCTGAACCTCTGGAGTTACAGGCATGTGCCACACTGCTCCTGGCTTGCCTGGCTTTTAAATTCAGAGTAATTCAGGTTTGGGTTTTACCGTATCCAAAGATAATCCTAATCTCATCTGGTAGATAACTAGATGGATGGAAAAAGCTAAAATGTAGGAATAAAAGAAGGTATCTTTCTCTCCAGTGTCCTCAAGTCGAGGCAACAAGTCTGTGCAGTTAGAGGCCGTTTGGTTGCAGTACTTTTCCCCTTAGGATGTTATGAATGATTCATATTCTGTTGATAGAGATAGTAGGGCAAGCTAGTGGGGCCAGTGCTTTGGTGAAGCGTACCCAAAAGTAGGGCCAGCTCTTTCAATATTTTTTTGGAGGGTGGGTACTGGGGATTGAAGTCAGGGGCACTTAGCCACTGAGACACATCCCCAGCCCTAATTTGTATTTTATTTAGAGACAAGGTCTCACTGAGTTGCTTAGCATCTTGATTTTTTCTTTGCTGAGGTTGGCTTTAATTCACAATCCTTGTCTCAGCCTCCTAAGGCACTGGGATTACAGGCATGCGCCATCATACCAGGCCCTTTAAGTATTTTTAAACCTAAGGTTTAAGGTGAAGGGAAGCTATGAAATGATTGGGAACTGACAGCAATGAATAAACCAGTGGTTTCTCTCAAACTGAGGACCAAATTGTTTTCTGATCTTTGACTCCTCCTTTGGCATGTAACAAGGAGAAGAGGAATTGACAGGTATTAAATAGTGCCCATTATCTACACTACATGTGACCCAGATGTTGGCCTTCCTCCTTTCTGCTATGGTTACCTCTGCTGAATTTTGTCTCAGGCCTCTTGCTAAGTTAATTCCCTACAGCAACTTCATTTACCAGGAGTTCCTAGAACTCTGGGCCTCTGATGGACAGGCAGCAAGCACTTCACTTTACTGTCCCGTCCTATCACCATACCATCCCCGTACAAACTGTCATGCTTGGAGGTCTGGAAAGATGAAAGGAGTTTTGTTAAAGTGATAAGTTGGAATCCAGTGATAGACTCTTAGGTACCCCATGCCATCCCCTGGGTGTTCCCTTTCCCCACATGGCTCTCCCTACATGCAGCCCTCCTCATTCCTCATCATCATTTGTGCATTTTCTCTCCTAACACCTCACCTATAGGTGTATCTTTTTAGCCACCTTATATTTTAAATGCATAAGAAAAATTATGGAGCATTATATAAGAGTGAATCTAAATGGACATTTTGGGAAAAAATTAAAAACTTGCCTCAATAATTTGTGCTGAAATTTCGACTGTGTCAGACTGCTTCCATTCTGTTTTACTTTGTAAACTACATAGTGTAACTTGTGTTGAGGCAATATTTACTAAGCACCCACAATGTGCAAGACTAGGAGGGGAAGCTCCATGAGGGCAGCTTCTCTCCTTCATAGCCACATGCCTAGAACAGCACGTGAGGTACAGATATTTAATAAGTATAGGCTGAATGCAAGAATGGATGAGAAGGAAGTGCCATCTACAAACCACAGAGAATAGGCTAGCCCCCCAGTGCAATCTTGAACTTTCAGAGTACCAGGGGTGCTAGATAAGCTTGTTGGGGTCAAGTAATGGATAAAAATTTATGGCTACCTTAAGTTCAAATTTCAAGTCCTTACATAAAATTGTATAAATTGCATGCCATTAATTTCTCTTTATTTTCTGCTCCTCCTTGAATATCAGATTTTATCAGTCCATGATAATGTAGATTTGATTCTTTAGTTGATTTTTTTTTTTGGTTACTGGGATTGAACCCATGGGTGGCTAACCTCTGAACCATATCCCCAGCCCTTTTAAAATATTTTTTTTTGAGACGGGATCTCACTAAGCCTCACTACATTGCTGAGGCTGGCTTTGAACTTAAAATGCTCCTGCCTCAGCCTCCTGAGCCACTGTGCTTACAGACAAGCCTGTGCATGCACCACTGTACCCAGCTGATTCTCACTGTTCACAGATTCCACATTTGCAAATTGGCCTTACTGCTAAAATTTGTAACCTTTTTGACATTCTCAGACATGCACAGAGCTACAAAATCTTGAGTTGCTGGATACACACATTCCCAGCTAAAGGAGAACAAGGCAATGCTCTGCCTTTTTGTTTCAATTCTCATAAACAAGAGCCCTTTCCACAGTCCCTTTATTAAATGCTTCAGCTTTTGCATTGTTATGCTCTTGCTGGTCATTTTGATGCTTAAAATGGATCCCATACTGTTAAAGGGCTATCTAGGTTTCCTATGCACAAGAAGGCTTATAGAGATTTCCTTATAGAGAAAATTTATGTGCTAAATAAGCTTCCTTCAGGTATGAATTATATACTACTACTGGCTGTGAGTTAAGTGTTAATAAATCAATAATATAAACTCACAAATAGAGTGTATATTAAAACATAAAACAAGGTTTGGTGTTCAGAGGCTCATGACACTGAGGGGTAACTAGACAGAAAATTATGAGACCAAGCTGTGCACTGTGCACACACCTGTACTCCCAGCTGCTTGAAGGCTTAGGCAGAATAGTGAATTCAGCCTGGGCAGCTTAGACTCTTATCTCAAAATAAAAATGGCTGGAATGTAAGTTCAGTGATAGAGCACCCCTTGGGTTACATCCCTAGTACAGTGGCAAGAACAAAATAAAAATATGGGCCAACAAGGTGTCACCTCCCAGGAGTCTCGGCTATAGACTCAGCTATGGTCAGAGCCTTTATAATCCAATCATTACCTACAAGCCTCACCTCTGTACACATGAGACGTTGAGTGACATTCTAGGTCAAAATTGTAACAGTAACTATAGGTAGCAATAATGTACTATACATTTCAAAAATATAAAAAAAAAGATTTAGTGTTCTCAACATAACTGATGTTTGAGTATATAGACATGTTTAATCTGATATATTACTCAACATGTACATGATATCACATGGTACTCCATTAATATGTGCAATTCTTAAATTTTAAAAATATAATTATATATTAATATATAATTATACTATTATAATTTTATAGTATATATAATTAACAATATATATTTTCTTAATTCTAGATATTTTCTACATGAAATAGATTCCCATAATGAAATAAAGAAAAAAAATCCCAAAGTTCATCAGTTATAATCCCAAAATTTATTAAATAAACATATTTTTGTGATTATCCTTATATTAATTCTTCAAAAAGGTAGGATCATGATTTTTAATTTTTTAGTAACTATTTAAGTATTTTATTATTTTATTAGAGTGGATAGGAATAAGTATTCATATATTCAAAAAAGCACCTGTCTTTGTTAAATTATAGTACACTAATGACACATTATCTCCTAAATTTTATTTTGTAAACCAGTAAAACTCAAAAGCATCATCTCAAATAAACAGTGTAATAACCTGAACACACCAGATTTTGAAATAGAGTCACAGAACATTAAGAATCTGTAATGTTAGACCCCAATACAATAATACTGGGTGATTTTAACAAACTTTTACCACCAATAGGTCAACAAAGCATAAAATCAATGAAGATATATCCAGCCTAAATAACATCATATCAAATAGATCTAATTGATACCTACAGAATCTTTTACCCCAAAATAGCTGAATTTACCTTCTTCTCAGCAGCTCATGGAAACTTTCACAAACAGACCAAATTCTAGGTCACAATGTAAGTCTTAGCAAATAGACAGAGAAAAAAAAAGTCAATATAATAGAAACCACATAAAACACATGGAGATTGAACAATATTCTTTTAAATAAAAAAGGGATCAAAAAATAAATGAGAGGAAAAAATCAAGAAATTCTTAGAGACAAATGAGAGCAAAGAAATAACATACCATAATCTCTGGGCAGTATGAAAGTATTAAGTTGGAAAATTTATAGCATTGAATGCCTACATTTAAAAAAAAATAGATCCCAAACAAATAAGCTTATGCTCTACCTTAAGGACTTAGGAAAAACGCATTAACTCCCAAATCAGTAGAAGATAGGAAATAATAAAGATCACAGCCAAAATTAATAAAATTGAGAAAAAATACATAGGATTAACACAAAAAAGAGTTGGTTCTTCGAAAATATAAACAAGGTTGATAAACCCTTAATCAAACTAATCAAAAGAAAAAGAAGGTCTAAATCAACAAAATTATAGATAAATAAGAGGATATCACCACAGACACTTCTGAAATTCAGAGGATCTATTTGGAAACTACTTTGAAAATTTATACTCCAATAAGCTAGAAAATCTAGAAGACAATGAATAACAAATTTCTAGATACATATGACCTACCCAAATTGAACAAGGAAAATACAGAAAATGTAAACAGACCAACATCAAGTAATGAAATTGAAACAGCAATTAAAAGCCTACAGAGAAAACAAACAAACAAACAAAGAAACAAAAACCCAGGACCAGATGGATTCTCAGCTGAATTCTACCAGATCTTTAAAAAAGAACTAAAATCACTCTTTCTCAAATTATCAAAAGGGAGGAAACACTCCCAAATACATTCTATGAAGCCAGTATAACCCTGATACCAAAGGCAGACAAAGACACATCTAAGAAAGAAAACTACAGACCAATAGCCCTGATGAACATAGATGCAAAAATCCTTTAAAAAGTAAAAGCAAACCACATGTAAAAACACATGAAGAAGATAATACACCATGATCTAGTGGGCTTCATTCCAGAAATGGAAGGCTGGTTCAACATACAATCAATAAATATAACTCACCACTTAAATAGAATTAAGAACAAGAATCGTATGATCATCTCAGCAGATGCAAAAAAGGCCTTTGATAAAATGCATTTGATAAAGAACATTCATGTTAAAGTGCTGGAGAAACTAGGGATAGAAGGAACTTACCTCAACATTATAAAGGCTGTATACAACAAACCCAAAACCAACATCATACTGCATGGAAAAAACTGAAAGCTTTTCCTCTAAAAGACTAGGATGTCCACTCTCACCACTTCTTTTCAATATAGTTCTTGAAACTCTAGCCAGAGTAATCAAGCAAGAGAAGAAAATTAAAAGGATACAAATAGGAAAAGAAGTCAAATTATCTTGTTTGCGGATGACATGAGCCTATATTTAAAAGACCCAAAAAATTCCACCAGAAGACTTCTAGAGCTGGTGAATTAATTCAGCAAAGTGTCAGGGTACAAGATCAATACTCATAAATCAATAATTTTCCTACTCCAATAGCAATTCAGTTGAGAAAATCAGAAAAACCATCCCTTCCACAATAACCTCAAAAACAAACAGAGCTGGGGATATAGCTCAGTTGGTAGAGTGCTTGCTTCATATGCACAATGCTCTGGGTTTAATCCCCAGCAGCATCATCAAAACAAACAAACAAACAAACAAATCCCTGGGAATTAATCTAACTAAGGAGGTAGATCTCTACAATAAAAAATTATATAACAGTGAAGAAAGAAATTGAAGATCTTATCTTCTTGGATAAGCAGAATTGATATTATCAAAATGGCTATACTACCCCAAACAATATACTGATTCAATTTAATCCCCATCAAAATATCAATTACATTTTCACAGAACTATAAATGAACAGTCCTCAAATCATTTGAAAGAATGAGACCAGAAAAGCCAACGAAATTCTGAGCAAGAAGGCATCACAATACCTGATCTCAAAGTATATTACAGAGCTATAGTAACAACAGAAACAACAAAAAACTGGCATCAAAATAGACATGAATAGAAGACAGAGACAAACTCACATACATACAGTCATCTGATATTTAAGAAAGTTGCTAAAAGACAACCTTTTTAAACAAATGGTACTGGGAAAATGGTATATCCCCATGTAGAATAATGAAATTAGATTCCTATCTCTCACCCTGCAGAAAAGTCAAATCAAAATGGATCAAAGACATAGGAATTAGGCCAGAAACCTGATAGAAGAAAACAGGGTAAATACTCCATTATAGGTGCAGGCATTAACTTCCTCAGCAAGATTCCTAAAGCTCAAGAAATAAAATTAAGTTCAAGAAATAAAATTAAGTATCAATATATAGATGCATTCAAATTAAAAAGTTTCTGCATAGCAAAGGGAATAAGGGCAAGAAGAGAGAGCCTACAGAATGAGAAAAAAAAAATCTCTGCCAACTGCTCCTGTGACAGAGGATTAATAAACAGAATATATAAAAAACTAAAAAAAAAAAAAAACTTAATGCCAAAACAAACACAATAACAGCAGTAACAATAACAAAATCCCCCAAATAGCCCAATCAACAAATGGGAAAAAGAACTAAACAAATTTCTCAAAAGATGAAATACAAATGGCCAACAAATACATGGAAAAATGTTCAGTCTCTCTAGTAATCAGGGAAATGCAAATCAAAACTACAGTAAATTTCATCTCACTCCAGTCAGAATGGCAATCATCAAGAACACAAATAATAAGTTCTGGCAAGGATGTGGGGGGAAAGGCACACTGATACATTGTTAGTAAGACTGCAAATTAATACACACATTCTGGAAAGCAGTGTGGAGATTACTCATAAAACTAGGGATGGAAGCACCATATGACCCAGCTATCCTGTTTATCTAAAAGAACTAAAACTAGCATACTAGTAGCCATAGTCACTTTAATATTTATAGCAGCATAGTTCACAATAGCCAAATTATGGATTCAGCCCAGATGACTGTCAATAGATGAATGGTCAAGAAAATGTGGCATACACAATAGTTTGATTCAGTCACAAAGAAGAATGAAATATTATCATTTGTTGGTAAATGGATAGAAATGGAAAACCTCACACTAAGTGAGATAAACCAGACTCATAAAAATCAAGGGTGTTATGTTTTCTCTTATATATGAAAGCTAGAGCAAAATAAGGAAAAGAGTGTGGGAGGGGAATTAGATATCATAAAATATATAGGAAAGATTAGTGGAGTAGAAGAAAGAGAACAAGAGGGAGGAAGGAAGTATGAAATGAACAAAATCATGTTGTATGTATATATAAATGTACCAGAGGGAATTTAACCTCTCTATATATGTAGAAAGTACTAATGAAGGATAAATAAAGGAGTGAAAGGAGATCAGAAGAGGAATGAGAATAGGGGGAGGGAGGAAGGGAGTAGAAGAAGGAGGGGAATGGGGATTGAAATCAAGTTCACTGTACATATAATTTGGTTAAAATTAACCCAATTATGTATAATTTTAATGTTCTAAAAGTCTATCATGTTAGCTCCAGAAATCTTTCTTAAGTGGATTAAAAAACTCACAGAATTTAAAAATAAAATTTTCTGCTATAATACATCCTTTAACTTTGCACTGAGTATACTTTGAGACTAATGTACTGGAGAAAGTTACTCAATTATTTATTACAATGGCATTATTCTTATTAAGCACCCATAAAAATCTTCTAAATGGGGAATGAATTAGATAATGTTGCTTAAAGAAATGCTAATCCGTAATGTCATTTTAAGCAAAAATTTCCATGTCATACTTTCAAAAGTATAAATAACTGATACCCTCCTCCCAAATTCATTCTCACCAAATATTGACAGGCACATAGAGGTTATTACACTAATTCTGTAGATAGGAATTAGGAAATACATTTCAGAGGTAGAGATAGGATTAAAACTCAGTATACTTTAATTCTTTTATTGCCTTTTTCACTTGTCAAGATAGTTCTTTATGCCTAAAATACATTACAATGAACTAGAAAATTTTAAAAAAGATATTGGCTTTAAGTTACTTACTAATCTGTATTTATGGAAATATTTAGGTAAATATTTAGGTATTTAAAATATTTAAGCACATTTTCTAAAATGATATGCAATCATTTAAGTCCTTGGCATGTAAGATATTAAACTTTCAAAGTATTTAATTATTAAAATATAATAAACTTGCATCTTCAATTTCATATTGGTGTTAATACTTTTCATAGTTGCAATATTTGAATCTGAGGATGAGAAGCAATCAATATCACAGATTATCTGTGCAGATTATATGTTTTGGACACTTGGGTTAATGAGTTAACGAACTGAAATAATTGTATAACACAACATTTATAAGCAAACCAGAAAACTTTATTTAGAGTAGAAGCCAAAAAAATAAGGTTTTAATGGAGATTGTAAAATGGAAGTAGAAAAGTATGAGATAATAGCTACCCTTAACAAATAATTTTAACAGTTCAAAATCTTTCATAGAATCTCATTTAAAAGGAGGTAACATTAGTTTAATATTTAACAGAGATTGAAAATAATTTGCAATAAGAATCTGGTCTAATATTTAGACTTTGGATTAGTATACTTTCTAGTTATAGATGTTAAGTCTAAATCTTCAAAGTATGTATATCAAGAACAAGTCAACCAAATACAAAAAACAGTGCTTGATCATCTTTTATGTTCTTAAAAATGAAGAGACTAATGTACTTATGATTCTGATTCCTTCATTAAAAATACCCCTTCAGCCCTAAAAACTTGAAAGTCTGGGATGTAAATCAGAGAATATCACATTTCCAATTCCTATCCATCTATTCCAATTCATCATATATATGCAACCATGACAACAAAATTATAAATTGTGTTTAAGATTGCTGCTCTTCCCAACTTTTAAGTCAAATCCCTGTTTTTAGTAATACTTAAACTTCCTGTTTCAAAGGAATAAAAACTAAAGTGATTAATTTAATATCTAAAATCAAAGAACAGCTTTATCTATGAAACTATGTGTTGTATCCTGACAATTGGGAGCAGAGTCCATATCAGTAAACTTAGCCTAATGCAATTATGAACAGGAAAGGATGTTTGTGTGTTTGTGTGTGTGTGTGTGTGTATGTAAATATATATGTGTGTATATATATATGTATATTATATATATATATATATATATATATATATGTGTGTGTGTGTGTGTGTGTGTATGAAATATCAATGAAATCCTGTGAATTTTAAGGACTGTATACACACACACACACACACACACACACACACACATGCACATACCATCTTTGGACAAATGTTCAAATGCTGAGTTTTAAATTCAGTATTCTGTCTCCTTAAAGGTAAGTTTTTCTACAAATAGTAAAAGTACAATAAGTTAAAAAACAAACAAAAAAATCCCTTGGTTTAGTACAGCTAAAGCTTATATATATAGCAGGTGTAAAAAATTGTTCATCTGAACGAAGCATGGAATAATGTTGAAGAACATTGCACACAAAAGAAAGCAGCAAAAACCCTCATATCCAGGTTGTATTCTCATGAATTTTTTAACCCCACTGTTCCCATACTAGGTATACCCTATTCTAAACAAAATCTGTGAATAGAAACTAAGGCCAAGAAATTATGAATTGATGGTCAGTAAAATATTATTTGCCTTACTGCTAAAAGTACTAAGAAAATTGTAGCATACATGCTACAGAGCTTGAGCACTGAAAAGTAAAAAAAAAAAAAAAAAAAAAAAAAAAAAACCAACAACAACAAAAAAAAAAACTTACTGTGGCTCAAGAAAATTCATATTAAAAAAAGATTTGTTATTTAATATGAAAACTTTCCTAAACATTCTAAGGCTATACTGAAAAGGCAAGTAATGAAAAAAACAGTGGTTAATTATAAAATATCATACTTTGTTGTATGAAATAAGAGCTTATAGATTGACAGAAAAAATACTCTAATTTCAAATGTCAACTATATTATACCCTCTCTGCAACTAACAATTCTATCAAAGTAACTAGGCTTTTTAATTTAAGACTGGTAAAAATAATTCTGGGATTCAACCAAATAAGCCAAATCAAACCCAAACAAGAAAATTGGGTAATACTTAAATCAGTAACCTCAACAAATGTACAATTTATTATCCTTCTTATTTACATTTTAGTTTTCTTTTTCATATTCTATAAAGATTAGCTGATATTTCTAAAGCATTCTTATTCTAAATCTTCTCCCTTAATAATACTAAATCATTGCACAATATGCTAACAGTTTCACTTAAAACACTCTTCTGACATACCTTGGGAATTGCCTTTTGGCTCTTCAAACTGGCGGTGCTATTTTACTGATCTAACAAATACTTGTTTTAGCTCATGACACAAATGACCTGGTCTGTAAAAAAAAAAAAAAAACTAGTCAGTCACAAGGCAGCAGACTGTAATTCTAATGTCCACTGCCCTTGTCAGAATCATTAGTAGTACTTTATCTGAATGTATAAAAACATAAAAGAGGAGCCTCTAAGTTGAACTTTCTAATATTAAGTGTAAGAGGGTTTATGGAATGGCTAATCAAACTTTGAAGACAAAACTCAGTGCACTTAATACAGAAGTACTAGGCACCTCTGGTGAATTGTAAGGACTGCCTCAGTACAAGCGTCTCAATCTGCTTGTCAAATCTAAATCAGTTCCACCTATGAAAACAAATTTTAGGATATTTCATAACAAAATGTAACTCTTATACAGTCAGGTTATTACTTATGCCATATAAGTTCTAAAGCAAATTGAAAAATAAGTTAATCAGAGGCAAGCTCATGGCTTAAAGTGTACAAGAAATGAAAATAAAATGAGAACTATATATTGAACATCTTGGGTCCAACATGCAACAATACTATCACTGCTGTTTTATCAGCATGACAACTGAATCACTTTTTATACTGAACATGTAACCCTAGCATTTCTCTATTAAATTCGTATACATTTCATATAATACATACTTAGGGCAAACACTGGTTTTACATTACATTTTCTTTTTGACAACAATTTTGCACTGGCAAATACAAAATAACATAAATTGCTGAAAAAGTATAACAGATATTCATACAAGGAACTATAGTAATACACAAAATCATGTCAAAAATTGGGTGAACAATGTTTAAAGTAAAAAAGTTTTTATAACCAAGCAGTGCAGACAATTGGGGGCTTAGGTCTTAGCAACGGGTTGCTGGAAATGTCAAAAGCTGATTGCTCAGTCTTATAACTGAGACCACTGGTAGCACTGGATGTCCTAGAAGCTCCTCCTGAAAATACACAAAGAAAAAATAATTTCAATTTATTTAAACTACATAAATAATCATTTGATAAGCTTCTTCCCCTAGGTTCAGACTAGTTTTCTTCCTTATCTGACATGTGTCTAACACTCTCATGCAGTGATTTTCAACCAAGAGCACACTTCAGGATTCTCTGTGGAACTTGAAAACTGCTCAAGGAATTCAAGTAAAAACAAAAACTCTCATAACCATTTATACATTTATTTGACAAATATGATACTAACCTAAATACAGGTTACTGGAACACGACATTATCTTAGTCATTGTAGTGAGTAAATAGAATTACAAATCTTTTTTTTTTTTTTTTTGTACCGGGGATTGAACACAGGGGCGCTTAACTACTAAGACACATCCCCAGACCTTTTTAATGTTTTATTTAGAAACAGGGTCTTGCTAAGTTGTTCAGAGACTCACTAAGTTGCTGAGGCTAGCTTTGAACTTGTAATCTTCCTGCCTCAGCCTCAGCAGTCGTTAAGACTAGCCATTTGTTTTTAAGAATCACATGAGCACTGGGAATTGTAGCACTGAGTGGTTCCAACTTTCTTCAGTACTGGCTTCCATTTTTTTTTTTTTTTTTTTTTTTTAGGAAAAACACTTATTTGAAATTTGCATGGGGCTGGGGATGTGGCTCAAATGGTGGCATGCTCGCCTGGCATGCATGGGTCACTGGGTTTGATCCTAAGCACCACATAAAAATAAAATAAAGATGTTGTGTCTACTGAAAACTAAAAAACAAATATTAAAAAATTCTAAAAAAAAAAGAAATATGCATGACACAAAGGTTTAATGACCTCAACATAAAAATCGTTACTTTAAATAAATAAGGGAAAAAACAACATAAACTTAATGGGGAAATGGGACAAAGACATGAACAGACAATCCTCAAGAGAAGAAATAAATGCTGAATAAAAATATTAAAAATTAATATAGTTTACAATCATACAGGAAGCAAGAGCACAAACTTTGATAAAGGAAACTACCTGCCACTTTTAGATGTTGTACTCCAGGGCAGTAAATAGTGACTCCATTCCTATAATCTCTGGGATATACAACTAGCTAGATATGTAACAGATCACATACCAAATATTAAGAGGTATTATATCTGATGACTCTATTGTTAATTTTTGTGTTACTTATACAGTGAGGAGGAAAAGGCATATATAAGGGCTAGAAGATACTGGTAATACTTTATAAATGGCTAGAGGGAATGTTTCAGCAACTTTCCAACAGTATATCTACTCTTTTCTTCCTTTTAATAAAAGTTGAAATTTTGCTGGGCTTGGTGGCTCACAGGCAGAGCCACGTGGAATTCTAGTAGCTCCACACACCGAGACAGGAGGATCCCAAGTTCAAAGCCAGTCTCAGGATCTTAGTGAGATCCTGTCTCAAAATATAAAGTAAAAAAAAAGGGCAGGGGATATTGCTCAGTGGTGACACAGCCCTGGGTTCAATCCCCAATTCCCAATAAATAAATAAATAAACATTGAAATTACAAATCCCTCCTTCATTCTCTAAGAAACTGATATCTTCAGCTCTTTCTTTAATCTCTTGGTTTCTTTCCCGTGCTGCCATTATGTTCTGTAAATAAAACCTGAAATCAAATGAACACAAATAATCCTCCTGCTTCAGCCTCACCTTAAGACTAGTCATTTGTTTTTAAGAATCACATGAGCACTGGAGAAATTTTGGCACTAAGTGATTCCAACTTTCTTCAGTACTGGCTTCCATTTTTTTTTTTTTTTGAGGAAAAACACTTATTTGAAATATGCATGACCAAAAAACAAAACAAAACAAAAAACAAAAACCTAAAGATGCCAGTGAAAATAATAGAATACATTTCAGAAGTTAGCATTTTAAAATTCTATCATAAGAATATGTAACATTTTGTGGGGGGGCTGGGGATATAGCCCAGTTGGTAGAGTGCTTGTCTTGCATGTACAAGGCCCTGGTTTCAATCCCCAGCACCACAGGTAAAAAAAAAAAAAAGAAAAAAGAAAGACTATGTTATATATATATTTTTTTTTTGAAGAAAGTATACAAAAAAGTACAAAAAAGTTTTAAGTATGCTTACTTAATGGGCTGTATTGGCCAAGTGCAGATCTCACTTGTCTGGAAGGTGGTGTAGCGTTGAGATAACCCATATTACGATGATAGTCCATCAGCTCTTCTGAGCATTTCATACTAACTGTTGGCTTCACCGCTTCAAGCCTTTCAATAAAGCCTCCATTAAAAACAATTGATTAAAAATTCAATGTGTATCCTTGGTCAAATTACTCGATAGGGATATTAACAACAAAATAACATCAAAGAGTCAGTTTTCATCATCAGTGAGATAACACATTTGAAATAACAGTGCCTGATATTATCTAGTAAGGACCCATTAAATAGTCATGTTATCATTTATATTGTTTTGTATTATTTTCTAGTTTTTTGTCATGCATACATGTTAAATTATGTAACAGGGAAATATTTTTCTTATATTCCCTGTAATTTCTTACATAGCTCATGGCAGACAATAAACAAATATTCATTTAATGGATTGAAAAATGCATTCAATTTTCTAACTTATGGTTTACAAAGTCTCAGAACTGCCTGTTACAATTTGGACACAGAGTAGATATAAGCCTTCAAAGGCTCATGTGTTTGAAGCCTTGGTCCTCTCCAAAGCAATAATTTAGTGGGGCATTGGGGAAATGATTGATCATGAAGATTCTAATCTCATTAGTGGATTGATCCCTTGATGGAATCATTTAAAAAAAAATTTTTTTAGTTGATGGTAGACATTTATTTTATTTATGTATTTATATGTGGTGGTGAGAATCGAACCCAGTGCCTCAAACATGCCAGGCAAGTGCGTTACCACTGAGCCACAGCCCCAGCCCTGATGGAAGCATTTTGATGGTAGCAGTTTGATGGCATTATTGGGAGGTGATGGAAATGTAAGAGGTGGGGCCTAGTTGGAGGAAAATCAATGGGGGTATGCCTTTGGTGACTATGTCTTATCCCTGGGACCCCTTCCTTTCTCTTTGCTTCTGGACTACCATAGAATAATCAGCTTTTCTCTGCGACTCCCTTCTACCATAATGATTTCTGCAGGTGTTAGACTTGCTTTATTATTTCTAAAATGGCAAAGATCTTATAAGAACATTAAAAAGGAACAAGTACCCTATACTTGAAAAATCGAGACAATGGAGGAGGGTGGATTTTATTTTTCATTTAATGTTTTTGATATTTGAATTTTATAAATTTATAGAAACATTACTTTTATTTTAAAAATAATATTTTAACATAGGAACTCATAAGTAGAAAAATTATAGTTGTCTATTTGTATTTCTCTGAATGTAAAGTTGACAATGAGTATTTTACATAAAAGATATAGAAAACATTATATAAACATGTATGTATAAATATATATGAATTTTATGCATCTAAGCAAACAAACAAAAAACTCAACTCCATTTGAGTTCTAGGTTCTAATGCTGGTTCATTATAAGAATCTTACTTTGTTACTAACCCTGCTTCAATTACTCTCTAACCTCTCTCTGCTTTTATGTAAGAGGAAACTGATTATTTCATTTGAGTGAAATAATCTCCTTTTATTAGAAAGTAAATGAAATAATAAACTAAGTGTCCTTATTAACCACCTCTCCTTCTGTTAAGATTATTTGTGTGCTCTTTCAGAAAAACAGGATTCATATGTTCAAAAGTTAAAGTAACATGATTTAACAAGAATATTTCAAAATTTATGAAATAAAAAATTAGTGACTTTTTGGAAATAAAGCTCTTTTTTTGCAGGGGAGGTTACCAGGGATTGAACTGAGGGGCACTTAACTACTCAGTCACATCCCCAACCTTTTAAAAATATTTTATTTAGAGACAGAGTCTCGCTGAGTTGTTTAGTCTGGTTCTCAACTCACGATCCTCCTGCCTCAGCCTCCCCAGGCACTGGAATTACAAGTGCGTGCCACTGTGCCCAGATAAAGTTCTACTATAACCAAGTTTATATAGAGTAAGCATGTCCTCAACTAGATAAAAATTTCTTTTACCTTAATTGGGTAAGTGTATGTGTGTGCATGTGCACTCCTGTACCTTATGCACATGTTCTATATTGTCTTCATTTTGTTGGGATGCAATGACTAAAGAGAGGAATATAATATCTGTCTAATGAAATAAATACTGAGGATCTGGAACTTCACCAGAAATGCAGATTAACAACAGGATGCATTTTTAACTCTAAAGCACATGACTCCATTGTTGTAGTCAGCTTGTTTACCTCTGTGACCAAATGACCCAAACAATTCTAAAGGAGAAAAAGTTTATTTGGTGCTCATGGTTTCAGAGGTCTCAGTTCACAGACTGCTGGCTCCATTGTTCTGGAGCCTAGATGAGGCAGAACATCATGGTGGAAGAGCATGGTGGAGGAAAGCAAATCAGGATATGGCACCAGGAAGCAGAGACAGAGACAGCTCCTCTAACCATAGGAAAAAATATAAACCCTAAAGGCATGCCCTTGGTGACCCACCTCCTTCAGCCACATGGTACCTGCCTATGGTTAGCACCCAGTTAATCCCTGTCAGGGGATTCATGCACTAATTAGGTTAAGGCTCTCAACCCTATTATTTCATTTGGAACATTCTTGTCTCACACATGAGCTTTTGGGGGACTTCCTATCCATACCATAACATCCATTTTATGCAATATCTTTGCTCTTCTCTACTTTTTCTGCACAGGACTACTTCATTGTCACCAATTACATTCATTTTGTGCTAAAACATGAATGTTTTAATAATCATGCCTGTTAGCCACTTGGATTTGTCTCTACCAGTGGAAATGTAACAAATGAAGAAACAGAAATCATAAAAACTGTAAAGTAATGAATATGTGCTTATATGTAACATCTGACAGGAGTATCTGGTGTGTGTGTGCACACATGTATGTATGTGTGTTCTGAACACAAATCACTTCTTCAACAGATCAAAAAGTATATCAGCTCACACTTAAGAACTATTAAAGCCAACATGGCTCTATTAAAATAAGAATTTTGAAGATGACTAGTTATAAAATAAGTACACAAACACGTAGCTTAACAGAAGTAACTAATTATAAAATATAATGAAAAAATTTCATGTGCAATGAATGGCATAAAAATATATAGTAATAAAGAAAACTGCAAAACTTTACTAACATAAGGTTACAAGAAGGCTTAGATCAATGGAAAGACTATATTTCAGACAGAAAGGTATCAAAAGTCCCCAATTAAAATAACAATCTAACAATTTCAATGAAAATTTATAATAAAATTTTTAAATAAAAAATAATCACCAGGAAGAAAAATGCAAAAGAATAGTCAAGAAAATTTTTGCACAAAAATCAAATTGGCTCCATTTTGGTTTAAAGAATTAAAAGTTAAAACAAATCACAAGATTAGTTTTCCTCATAACAATAAAATAAATGCTTGTTTTTAAAAATATTTTTCATTAGTTGTTGGTAGACCTTCATTTATTTTTATATGATGCAGAGAATCGAACCAGTGCTTCACACATGTTAGGCAAGGAATCTACCACTGAGCCACAACTCCAGCCCCCAAATAAATGTTTGTAAAATAACAAATTATTTTAAATTTATTATTTATATAATAATAAATCATGTATGTTTTCCTATTTAGCTTTAAGTTACTTTTTTCATATGTTTATTAGTTTCTGATTCTAGATCTGTTGTGTCCAAAGCTACATGTAAATATACAGTTGAGATATGCTTTAAAAAATACACAATTTAAAAACTTTGTATCAAAAACCTCCTCATCATTAATATTCTGTATTGATTCCATGCTGAAATGATAATACCTGATGTACTCAGTTAAATAAAATATTATCATTATTTTATTTTATGGATTAAACCCAGGAGTGCCTAACAACTGAGCCATATCCCCAGCCCTTTATTTTTTTTTTAATTAGGGTTTTGCACTAATTTGATTAGGGCCTCACTAAATCGCTAAGGCTGCCTTTGAACTTGTGATCCTCCTGTTTCAGCCTCCTAAGCCATTGGAATTATGGTGTGCACACTGCACCTGGGAAAGCACATTATTTTTAAAAAATTAACCTGTTTTAATTTTTTTCATGTGACTACTAGAACATTTTAAATTATACATGTGACTTGCATTATGTTTTCACTGCTCTAGAATATAACAAGATCTTACTATAAAATGGAGGTAAGTATTATTCACGTATATAAAGTAGTAAGTATATAAAATAAGTAAGAATAAAATACTGGTAATTTTCCACTGATATTAAAATAGTTGAAATGCACAATGGACTTGGAGGATAATAAAAGCTATAAGCAGAAGCTCCTGATAGTTTCCATAGTGTACATATTCAGAACAGACAAGACATTAATGGTTTCAACTTTTCACAAGTTAAGTCCAGGTTCCTTAAAAAGCTGAATATAGAATTATGTCAGGAGCTGCTCTAGAAATACACACCCCTAAGTCCTGAGCAAGAGAACAATTATCACACCCTGCAATAAGTTGGGCTTTACCACCACTTGGAAAATGAGGAGTGGCTCCAAGAGTAGGTGTTATCTGGTAGGGTTGAGTTACACTCACCTGTTTCTTTGTAATCCTACCCCTTGCCTTTTTTTTCAGATAGAATGTTCTAAGAAATGGCATCCCCCAATAAAAGCCAACTCTGGAATGTGCACTCCCTCTCTCTTGTCAGCCTCTCCTGACTTTCTCTTGCCCCCCCCCCCCCTTGTGGGAGCCTGAAGCCAGAGCTGGGGAAGCCATTCTGAAGTTTATAAAAAGGTATTCCATGTCTGTGTGGTATATTGTGTTACGCCAAATTTATAAGAGTGACTTTGCTTCAAGTTGCCCAAACTAGACGGGGACAGCAGAATTATTGCATATGACCCATCAATTCTACTCTTAGATATATACCCAAAGGAACTTAGAATACATACTTATATGTTAATTATAACATTATTCACAATTGCCGTGAAACCATCTAAGTGTCCATCAACAGATAGATGAATGGGTAATCAAAATATGGTATATACCTATGACAGAATATTATTCAGCCATAAAAAGGAATAAAGTTATGATACGTGCTACAACATGGATGGACATTGAAAACATTATACTAAGTAAAATAAACTCAACAAAAAGGAATAAATATTGTATGATTCTACTTATTTTCATGAAATATTTAAAATTGCTAAATTTATTGGACTGGAGTTGTGGCTCAGTGGTAGTGCGCTCGCCAGGCACATGCGGTGTCCTGGGTTTGATCCCCAGCACCACATAAAAATAAATAAACGAAATAGAGGTATTGTGTCCAACTACAGCTAAAAAATAAATATTAAAAATTTCTAAATTTATAGAGACAGAAAGTAGATTAAAGGGGCTGGGAATGTGGCTCAGGCGGTAGCGTGCTCATCTGGCATGCGTGCGGCCCGGGTTCGATCCTCAGCACCACATACCAACAAAGATGTTGTGTCCGCCGAGAACTAAAAAATAAAATATTAAAAATTCTCTCTCTCTCTCTCTCTCTCTCTCTCTCTCTCTCTCTCTCTCTCCTCTCTCTCAAAAAAAAAAGAAAGTAGATTAAAGGTTTTCAGAGGATGGGCTGTTTAATAGATATGGTGTTTCTATATGGATTAACGGTGAAGGTTTAGAAATAATGGTGATGGCTGAAAAACATTATTGTTGTACTTAATGCTACTGAACTGTACACTTAAAAATAATTAAAATGGCAAATTTTGTTTGCCATTTAGGTAAGCAAGATGTGAATCTAGGTTGTACCATGTATTATTATCTGTTTGATGTTGAACAATTCCCTGTGTCTCACTCACTGTCTTATTTTTCCCCCACACAACAAGAGTTAACTTTAAAAAATGTTAACTATATCATAAGGTTGAGGATTAAATGACCTAATATTTATAAATAGGCATTATGTAACTGCATATTAAATAAAACAGGCTTCAGAGCTAAGTAGCTAAGTGGAAGAGTAAAAACAATACTTAAGTGTTCAGTAAGAGTTCAGCAAACATCAGCAATTACTATGAACTGAATTATATGAAGAAAATGACAGGCTGATAATGTTATAAATATGAGTATTTTCAGTAGTCCATATACATGCACACCTATGTTCTTTTAGAATACCAAAGTGTAACTACATAATTTGTAATAATCAATGTTTCATATAATTAAATTTAATCTATACCAGGCATATTTATCTTGTATAATAAATGATATATAAATTTATTTCAGCTTTCCAGGATATAATAAAATGAAACCAATATAGTTAATGACTGAATACTTAACAGAAAAGATACTATATGTGATCTTTGAATACTATTTCCTGTTTTTCTGTAGTGATCTAGGCAAATAATGAAACTTTCAGGATAAAAAATATATACCATAGCTTCCAAATTCATAGTTCATAATTTATTTCATACCACATATATCTACACCTGCTTTTATGTAATTAAATTTGAAAATTTGGTTAGTTGTACTCATAAATCTGTCTAAATGCATTTTCTTTGCTTAAAAAGATTTCAGTTACTTACCAAATTTTCTCTTTCAATCCTTTGTTGTTCCTTCTGTCTATTGAGAGCACTATGATATAACTTAGGGGGATGACCAATTGATCTTCTGGGAATTGCACTTTTGCTTCCGGGCTTCTCAGCCTGCCTTGACAGTTCTTTCAAAAGCCTCTGATTTTCCAGATCAATTTTTCGCACCTCTTCTCTTGTGAAAGAGTAGTTTTTTCTAGGTACTACTGAAGGCTGATCAAAGTGATGTTTTTGAGGTACCTTTTTATCTAACTGCAGAAAAGCTACAGAAATGAACAAAAAAAGGCAAAATAGTTAACAAAGTAGCTATGATGGTAATAGGCTTCGACCTTTAAAAATATAACTTTCCCTAAAAGTCAGTGAAAATCAGTACAAGGAATTCTGTATCAGTATAGTATTTTTGCCATATGTTCTTCATTCTTTTCTTTTGGTGCTGGGGACTGATTTGCTCTTCATGTATTTGGAACTGTACAATAGCTAACATTCAAATGCAATCTTTAAAAACAAAATGTGGTTAAAAAGCCATTTTAAAGTCACTTGATAATTTCTGAAACACCTAGGAATTTGAAAATGTGCATCTGAAAATGTGAAATTCCCAATGCAGTTTTTGAATGTATTCCTCAAAAACAGGAAAGAAAAAAAATGCTTCAGTTTTGGCTCTTACAAAGGGCCTTCTTACTCCATGATGGCTCTATTCCCCTGAAATACATGTTGAAGGGTTAATGGAGCCTTGGAAGTCACACACCCACTTGCCTATCTGCAGGGTCACACCAGGCTTTCCAAACTTACTAAAACAACATCAATCTGATTAAATAGACAAAGCATGCCACTCCAGCGACAATCACTCTTTAACAAGAATGTCTGCTGGAAGTACACATAAGAGTCCATAAAAAGAATTCCCCATATTTGAAACATTTGTTATTAAATTCACATTCCTACAATGGACACCTGAGATGCAAAACAATTTCTTCTAGTGCCCTACAAGTACTTTGTTTTGGATATAGGCAATATTTACCAAAACCATGTGTGTATGTGGAGGAGGGGTTACCATGTTCTATGCACTGCCACTTATTGCTCACAACTTCTTGAGTCAGGTTCCTGCTCTAGTCTAGTATGTGCACCAGATGGAAAGGAAATCTGCACATCAACTGTTCCACTGGCATAAGAACCACATCAGGATTTATGTTATCTCCACTGGAAAGTAGGCTCAGAGTAATATGGAAAAATGTTCAGTATAATATGCACAGGACATACTTAGAGCTTGCATAAGTTTTCAAGTTCTATGTCTATGGGCAAAGGCAAATGCCTTCCTATATTTGCCAAAACATTTCAACTGATGTCATGATTTCTTTACCAAAAATCCTGCTTGTTGGGGCTGGGGTTATGGCTCAGTGGTAAAGCACTTGCCTAGGACAGGTAAGGTCCTGGGTTTGATCCTCACCACCATATAAACAAATAAATAAAATAGAGGTTAAATCCCCCCCCCCTGAAAACAAAGAAACAAACAAAACCCTGTCTGTGTTCCATCTCCCTGCCCTCAGGGCCAGGTGTACTTTTTAATTCTAAGAAGCAAACTAGTAGGAGAGGTGAGCATCCATTCTATACATAGTGACAGCCCAGAGGGACACACCTCCCCGTGACATGGTCCAGACATGTGCCCCAAATATGTCCTTCTAGAGAGCTGTGTAGGTAAAATCAAATCCCCAGTTGTCTCTCCTAGGCCCTGCTGAGCGTGGTATTTCTCTTACAAAGAATTCTTCTCCTAACAGTTACCTCAATGCTTAGGTAGGGGCTACAGTTCCCACTGGGATTCTGGTGGCAAATTGGGCTTTATAAGTTCTCTTTGGGGGAAGCCTCCAGCTGGGGACTCAGATTGTTCTTTCCCTTATAAAGACTAGATTGTTGGGGAAAATCACACTGGAGGAGTGGGCATGTGGCAGTGGCCAGAATTCCTGCTCTGTCCTGGTAAGAGTGCTATCCTGGATGCCTGAACTCCAGCTGCAAAGAAGAAGGCAGACAGCCGACATGGCATTCATGACGCTCCTGCCTCAGTTTCTCGACAGTAGCTTCTTGTTCAGCAGCTAAGTGAGGGTCACCCCCTTCTTCTGGGTGCCCTCATGTTGCTACAGGAACATGAGATCATTGTGTGACTGGCTCATGCCGGGATATTTCTGCTGGTGCTACTGGTGGAAAAACAGCCTTGCACCCCTCCTTAAAGTTTCTCCTATAGAATTCTTGGCAGTGCCTAGTTCTGAGATGCTCAGAGAGCATCACTCTGCAGTCCTTTTCTATCTTGGCAGCAGCAAAAGAGAAGGGATTTGTCAGGATTTCAATTCACTAGGTTCTATGTAAGAAAACTCTGCAGAGATAGAACCCAGTTCTGAGCTACTGAGGGTGGATCCACTGATCAGAAAGAAGATCTACAGCCCGGAAAACTGCTTCTTGAACAAGTTCAGAGGACAGTGGTCAGGGCCAGCAGACCTTCTGAGGACTTCCATTCCTCTGTAATCTGCAGGTGTAAATCCTTGGACTTTGTATTCCACTCAAAAGTGAACTCTTCCTCCCAAATGAAGTGAGTAGTGTTCTCGGCTAGGGTGCTGGTGAACTGCTGGACAGTATCATTCATCTGGGCAATGCATACAGGGTTAACACTGCCCAAAGTACCAGGGTCATTTAGCAGTGAGGTGTGGATGTTCTTCACCAGTGGCTTTAGTTCATGAGCCCGTGGAGGTTTAGGAGGACAGGATTCCTGAGCAGTAGATGAAGTGCTCTGTAGATTCTGAGCTTACTTTATGTCTGTGGGCTTGGTGTTCAGAACCATGACAGAAAGATAGAACCCACAAAGTGGTTCAAAATATCCTTAAGGGTTTCAGATACTCCATTTGTCTCATCCACCTGGCCTTCCTCTGTTGCTCTCAGCTGGATCTTAATTGTCACTTTTGGCACATGGATTCAGGACCACCTAATATGGATGTCTTCTCTGTCTTCTTTCATGTGTAGCTCCAGCTGTAGATGAATCAGGAACAGCTGCATGTCACACAGCTGGTGTCCTTAGCCCACAACCCAAGGCGCTGCACCCCAAACTGAAGGGTCTTGCCTACCATGTGATAGGCAACCACCTTCTCCTGGGCTGACTGGACCACACTGGAGACTTCTCCAACTGCCAGCTTCTGAAGCTGCAACCATGGGGAGACCTGCAGGGAGACTCCCTTTCCTTTTGGCCTCCTGGTTCAGGCCATCACTTAGGCTAACTGCCACTGGTTCTTATAGCTGTTCAGCATCAGGATCCAAGAAAGCAATGTGCAGGACTCCCAGCACTCTTCAGGCTCTGCCAACTGCCAGGATGAGGGTCACAGGCTGACCAGCACACACCACATCTGGTTCAGGCCAATCATGACCAAGGCCACAACAAAAATCAACATCAACATGCACCACTGGACCTCACTGAGCCAGCAGCCCAGCAGGGCCATTATGTTGGTGCATATCCTTCCTACCTTGCACCAATTTCCCAGAGAAGCCTGCTTGCCAGGACACAGAGCCTATGGGTGGTGAGCTCAGGCATCCACTGGTGGCCAGCCAGGGGCTGGAGGGAGGACCACAGGCCCAAGCCTGATTAGGCCAAGCCTGGCATGGTGTGGAGCCATGAGGCCTGAGGCCACATGAGACAAACAGGGAGGGAATACCTGGCTGAAGCCAGGTGGCCAAGGCCAGGGATTGCACCCCAAGCCCAACACACCTGAGTAAAGGGTACACGGAAGCAGACCTGGCAGAAGAAGCACCTGACTAGCATATCTTTCTTCATTCTTTTATAAATTGAATTTCTGAAATATCATTGTTATTTATAATTCATTACTGAGATTCAATGAAAAACACCACCAAACTAACAACATCATTCTTTACAGAACTACAAAAATATCCTCAAAGAACAAAAGACCCCTGAATTGCAAAAACAATCCTGAGAAAAAAGAGAAATTTTGGAGACTTCATAACACTGAGTTTGAAAACATACTGCAGAGCCATAGTAATAAAAATAGCATGGTCAGAGCATAAAAGCAGACATGTAGACCAATGAATTGAAATAGACAGCATAGAAATGAACCCACACAGCTACAGCCATCTGATTCTTGACAAAGTAACAAAACCATGTGCTAGAGAAAAGACAGCCCCTTAACAAACAATCCTGGGAAAACTAAATATCCATATGTAGAAGATTGAAACTAGATTCCTATCTCTCACCTATGTCAACTCAAAATGGATCAAAAACCTTAACAAAATACCTGAAACTTTGAAAGGTATTGATCTTTCCCAGTCAGAAAGCAATCATCAAGAATACAAAAAAAAAAAAAGAAGAAAAAAAAAGAAATGAATGCTGTTGAGGATGTGGGGGAATTGAAACACTCACACACTGTTGGTGAGAATTTAAATTAGTACAGCCATAGGGAAATCAGGAGAGAGGTTCTTCAGGATACTAAATATAATACTACTTATGATCCAGATATGGCATTCCTTGAAAGAATTAAAGTCAGCAAGCTATCCTATAGTTTATTGTTTCTGTGAATTGCAGCACAAGAGACAAGTTATTAAATCAGACCAGTTGTATATGTCAATATATACATGGGTAAAGAAGATGTGATACACACACACACACACACACACACACACACACAGTGGAAATTATCCAGCCATAGAAAACAATAAAATCATGTAATTCCTAGGAAAATAAATGGAATAGAGATTATAATATTAAGTAAAATAAGCCAGACACAGAAAGACAAGTATTACACAATTTCCTTCATATGTGAAATCAAAGGATGAAAAAAGACAGGAAAGTAGCAGAGAGACTTATTAGAGAAGATGAAGAAGAATGCGGGGGTAGAGGATCATAGGCATGGGTATCACTCTCGACATACTCAAAATTAGAAGTGCAGTCCCAGCTCCCACACTTTGAGAGCACCCCCTGCTGAATTCTCTACCTGGTGTTACATCCAGACTACAAAGCTTTTTTAACGCTTTAAAACACTGGTGCCCCAGGGTATTAGTCAAATTTTCAACACTATAATAAATACCTGACGTAACCAATCAATAAAGACAAAAGGTATATTCTGGCTCACAGTTTTGGAATTCATGATTTATCAGACCTATTTATTTTTGCCTCTGGTGTTGGACAAATTATTGCAAAAGGAGGGCATGGCCAAGCAAAACTACTAGTCTCAAAGCCAGGAAGAAAAGAGAGAGAGGCAGAGAATGGGGGTCTTAAATATCCTCTAAGAGGACACTACTGATAACTTAAAGATTTCCTACTGGCTCTAATATCTAACAGACATCAGCTCCCAAGAGCACCACACTGGGAACCAAGCCTTTACCTCATGGACTTTTCTAGGATATTCCAGATCCCAACTCTAATATATCAAAAGTATACCTCTACCTGTATAGTGTGCAATTATCACAGACTATAAAGTCCAACACCCACAAAAAAGAAGAAAAAAAAAAACCCAGCAAACTAGCATCCTCCAAGGATCATCAATCTCTGGTGAACACCTCCTAGACTCTTTCCTTCCTTGATCCAGGAACTCACATGATGCTAGAAACAAATATTATGACATCTTGGGTGAGACACAGGTTGAGTCCACACCTCCAGGCCCTTGATATCATGAAGGTGAGAAACCACTCTTGCCCCTTCCACAGTCAAAGTTTCCCTTAGTCTTCTGTGACTCTAGGGCCAACTCCATTGCCAAGGTTGTCAGTTTCCCAGAAGGAATTTATTGGAAAGGTCCAGGAGAGAAGGTGATTTAAAAATTGTCAATTCCCACCCTGCAGATTCTCCTCCCTGATCCCTCACCTGCAGAGATGCACAAGGCCAGGACAAGAATTCCACTGGTTAGCAGCCATGAGCCCTCAGTGGTCCCTCCAACTACACAGGAGGACCAGCTACATTCTCAGCCTTACAGTCTCTTGGGCAAAACCCAGACAGTAGGATTATTATGAGAATTTCAAGAGGCAGACTCAAGCCCAGTCCAGGCTTGGCAAAAACCATGTATAAGCCATGAGAAGACTGTGGAGGTGTAGTCTCAGGAGACCCCTGCTATGGTATGGCAATATTGGAAATCAAAGTATGCTCCCAGTCTTCAAAATCTGAAGAGAACAGGAAGACAGAGGTGAAGGAGGAACCTCCAATGGGAAGTGACAGTCCCACCCCTCCCTGCCAGAGAAATGTTAGATCCTCCAGAAAACTGTATTGAGAAAAGGAAGAATCACTTTCTGCAGTCGCTACACTCCAATGAAAAAGGCAGAGGGTAGGAAGATTCCTTGCCACTGCCCATATCCAGTATCAGTCACAAACAGACTGTGAATGGATAATGGGACATTATCATGACATAACATCATGACAGTTGTTCAATGAATCCTGGTGGACAAATTAGGGCATCAGCATGGAAGTGGTCCTCCAGAGTTAAACTGACATGAAGAGGAACCCCAGATCCTTGTAGTAAGCAATATTGTCATCAGAGGGCTCCTTTCTACACAAAGCAAAGGAGAATGATGACTTATATGGCCTGTAGTCACCATGCCAGCCCCAAGGGCCACAACCTTCCTATTAAGAACAGGTAAATCAGGGAGATTAGGATGGCAATCATGCCTTGCTGCTCAGGGAGCAACTGGCCACTCCCTGTCAGCATTGGCCAAGTGGGGCAGGCATCTCAGGCCACCTCCATCATTATCCAACATACTGTCTTAAAAAAAGGTTTTATCTGGTCAAACATATCATATTTTTTAGTTTACATGTTAAGAAAGCAAAGTTTTCTTTCAGAAAAAAATATCAGTCCATACAGACAATGACTATTTTGCCTCATGTACACTCTTTATGTTCTAATGGCTTCTTCCTATGGAGACATCTATTGCTTTCTAATTAACTTTTTTTCTCAATAGAGATAGTGGCTTGTGTCTATGCCACGTTGAGTCATAAGGAAGAGGTCAACACCCTTGTTTTCCCTTCTAGGTAGAACTATTTGTGCAGTAACAGTCCAATGCTTTGACATGGTAAGTTCAGAGTGAAATGCTTGAGAAAAATATTACACGTTTTAACCAAGGAAGAAGGTAGAGTGGCATGGGGTAATTTTAAGTGGTACCATATCCAGAAAGCTCATGTCCTTCCAGTGCAAACCACCAACTTGAGGTATGGGACATCAGGGGCTAAGTTGTTCACCCCATTCCACCATAGGTCTCCCTCTGCACTGGCTCCCAGACCACAGGTCTTGAGAAGCCCCTTTAGTTCTGACACAAATGCAAAAGGAAGCAAATCCTTCAAGCAGAAAAGATAGATTTCTGAAGGGTATATTAATAAGCCTATACACCACTGGCTCTTGAATTACAGAAAGGATGAGTTGACAATTGGTTAAAAAAGCCAGGACTAACTAGGGCACTCTGCTTATGACTTGTAGAGTAGTGATATTTACACATACATACCTCTAGTAATGCTCCCTGAAAGATTTTGGGACTTAAAAGGACCTGGAGTCATGGAGCAAGTCTCCTGGCTCTAGTCCTTGACTGTCCCATAGACTTCCAGGGGAAAAGGCAATCAGACATGATCTGTACCTACAGGGGAAGTGACCTACTCAAAATTTTGGAATTTCCTGTGTAGGGGAACAGATCAGTACTGGTCCCTTTGGGGCCTTGCTCTGCTTGCAGTCCAGATTTCCTCTTCTCAGAGCCTGTCCACATGGGAAAGTAGAAAAATCATCAAAGCAGGGAGATGATCCATTTCTCTAGTGTGTTCCACGCTGTGCCCCATATACAGTGAGAAGTGGGCATTGTTCCATGGGCCTCATGCATTCCCTGCATGAGGAATGGTGGGGAGTCCTGCTCCAGGAGGCACCACTGAACCAGAAAACATAGCATGAGTTCTACTCACATGCCTATCAAGATCCTCCCTGTACCTGAAACAGAGTGGCCCTCAGGGTGAGGGTATAGCCAAGTCAGGCCTTTTATGAGCCTTTCACTCTCCTTTTCAGAGTAAAAGTAGATATGTCCCTAAGCCAGGCACTGCTGGGTTCTCATGGACCCAAGTGGAAAATTCTGAGTGGGAGAGAGGTAGACAGGCACAACAAGTCTCCTTAGGGGAAAAGTGATACAGACAGCAATGCCAACAGACCAGTCAAAAGCAGGAGGGGGCAAGTTTCTGTTCCTTCTCTTGCCACCAGCCCGGTCCAGGGAGGCATTCTACAATATTATCTCTAAAAACAATTCCCCTTCATAGACTACAATGTTGTTGACAATGTCAAGCACTCTGAATTCTAAAGAACTCCCACAGGAAGAAATTCCTCCAGCTTTCACAGACATACCTATACATTCTGTTCTTCTCACCACCTTAACAGTATGAGACATCCAGATCCAGACAGTTGCAATGGCTTCCCCCTGTGTTCTCTAAATAGTCAGTCACACTCATAACCATTCTTTTAACACAATCAATTGTAATTATTTCCAGGGCTAATGTAGATTGCTGCACTTTCCAAACAGGTGCAGGTATCTCTGCTTACTCAGAGGTTAATCAGGGAGGTTCCCCTCCCTGAACTGAGTTGTCCTGATCAGACCACCCATCTTCCCATAAACATGTGGGCCATGCTAATGAGAACCACAGTTATACAAATTACACTGGTGAATCTAACATCCAGAAAGTTATAAAGTAATGCTGTCCAAGCCACAGTGAATAGGGATTAGAACATGCTAAGCTCTCTAGTAAACATGGCTGGCACACCCCTGCAGTCCTGACCATTTTTGCATGTCAGCTTTTCTCATCCTCATTCACTTTCATTATGTCTGTAGCTCTTCTTCCCCAACTTTGTCCAGTACCAGAAATTGCTGCCACCTGCTCCCTCATGTTGTCATAATCTCTATCATTTTATGCCAACAACCACTCAACCACACAGATATCCACTGAAACTTTGCAAGCAAGACCATCCCACCACCCTCTTATATTCCTGTCATAATTCATTGCTAGTAACATTTTACCTACCTAATTCCAACATCAAGAAAAACTTCATAAGGTGCATGAATTTCTTTTTATACACTGTGGTCCCTGGAGTGAAACTTTCCACATTCCAGGTCTATGACTTAGGTAAGTCACTCAGTGTCTCCAAATATCACTTCCTAAAATGAGAATGAATGTTAATGATATTGTAATGAAGGGAAATGAGTTACAATATTAAAATACATAATTCCTATTGGATGATTTTGATATTATCCTTGTTTTTATTTTATTTCATTATTTTTACCAACTTAACTGGGCCTTTATATTACAATTGTTTTTATTTTTAGTGCATAATTTTACTTGTAAATAAATACTCACAACTGTGATATATTGTTTACAGAATTAAACAATTACTTTTCTAGCACAAAAGCTAATATTTAATACATACTAGAGATTTACAGTTCTGAGAAAAAAAGGAATATTTTAAAATAATTTTCAAACTGTTTTTTGAACATGATTCTTATTGTGTTCCTATTAATTTACTTTGATTTTAAATGACTGTTTTCTGTAATCCAGTTACTGCAGCTTTGTGAACAAGCTGCACTCATGGAGGTCTTCAAAACTGACTTTGTTCTCTACATACTGTATAGGCACACCTCCTCCAGTCCTTGGGTGAAATCTAGGGGCCCCATGGCTTACCTGCCTATGTTCAGATAAGGAAATATCCACTGATTCTCTACAGGGATGGAATGAGATCTGGTTGTAGTAATTATACTGCCAGTTCCAGGCTTATAGTCAAAACAGGACACTGCATTGAAATGTGAAGTTTCTGTCTCAGAAACAGCCAGTCTTGCCAGAATCCTGCAGAGTCTATCCAGCAAGTAGCAAATATACTTCTCCCTTTACATTTGGTACATCTACCTCTTCCAGCAGACAGGCCTAGTGATCTTGTCTTCTGACCACTTCAAGTCAAATATCTACCCTAGATTAAAAGAACAAGAAAATATCACTTGATGGGTGCTCTTTTCCCTGTGTCCACAAGGATTCTATCTGGATTAGACATGCATTCATAGGGGACTCCTTCATTGGCATTCCCTGTAGTTTCCTGGGCCTCATTCCTGTATTTTCTCTGTCAAATCCTCACAGTTTTCCCCTGAACTGTCTCATCAAGTAGTATTCTTGCTGTCACCCTCTCCTTCCCCTCCCCAGGGCTCTCAAGCTTTGGTTTAACTTTGAAACCTGTGGTGGGAAAGCAGTTATTCCCAAGGCAGCCTCTTCTTTGTTTCTGGGTACTGCAGCTCTCTACTCCTAGATGGCTCAAAGTTAGTCAGAAAATAGTCTTTGACTCCCACCAAATGCCAGAAGGAAGGCAGTCAGGTTCTCATGCTGGTTCCTAGATGGGAATTGTTTTAAGAAAAAAATAGAAAACTTAATTTAGCAAAACTTGCCTAAAGAAAGACAAGGAAAAAGAAAAAAAGGCTCTAGAATCAGGTTGTACTTGGGACCCAAGACGATTAACCCTACCACCTCTGCAGATTACACTCACCACCAGAGAAAAGGAAGTGCCATATCAGAAATCATCTGATTGGCTGCAGTCAGCATTTCTGACTATATGTGTATGGACAGATTAGTCCATAGCACATGATTTTCTAAGCTGCACTGCTGTGATTGGCAGAGTCTTAGTTGCTTGGTTACAAGTGAATTCCTACCATTATGTTGGCTTATAGTTTATTTGATGTTACAGTGCACCATATACAGAGTCTATTTTGGGATAAACTTTATTACCCAAGTGTGGTGACAGTTATAGGACAAATTTATTTTAGAATTAGCTCCATTTTGTCCACCATGAGTGTGGAAATTGAAACTATCTTCACAATTGACACAAACAATCTGCTTGATTTCAGGACAGAGTTTACAACTGCACAATGGGAAATTAGTTAGATGAGCCATGCATATTGGTGCATGCCTATAATCCGATTGAAAAGGAAGTTTAGAAGGATCACGGATTACAGAGCAGCCTCAGCAACTTAGAGACTGGAAGCAGTTTCACAACATCCTAATAAGAAATTTTAAAAAGGAGTAGGGCTATGGCTCTGTGGTAAAGCATGCCTTGGTTCAATCTCCAGTACTGTCACCCCCAAAATGTTAGATGGATTTAAGTTTTACATTTTTGTTATGCCTACCATAACAAGACCACTGGATTTGCCAAGATAGCAGTGGATGAGTACATAAATTGAGAACAACAAAGAGGAACATGTCAGGAGGAAAAAGACAGTAATACATTCTTTAACAGACTACTCCATGATCCAAATGAACCAAGGCCAACAATTCAAGGTTCAGCCATTAGAGGTGGTTCTGAAATAGGATAGAAGAAATATACGTAGGTAGAAAGGAGAAGAAGAGAGAAGGGAAAGAAACTCTAACTTTAAATGATAAGCTTTACAAACACCATCATTTTTATTTCCAAAGTTTGGTTTCCTCTGGACATAAACTTTAGTTTAAAGTTCCTAAACTAAATATTGTCAATCTAAAGATCCTGACAAATATACCATGGTGAAGCACCCTGTAATGCATGATAAGAATCTTGGGCTCACCAGGCTGGGCCACCCCCACCTACTTCTCACATTCACTATTTACAGAGTCCCCTTTAAAAGAAGAATCTGAGAACCCAAAAGCATGTCTCCTTCCTGAGATGGCCCACATTCTCTGTCCCTGAAAGTGTGTATTCCTTGCTTTCCCAAATAAATCTCTGCTTTTGACTCTTTCTGACACATCCTGAAATTCCTTTCTCTGGTATAAACAAAGAACCTACTAGGGCTGAGTTGAGGTCCTCCTTCTTCTTTCTGAGGGACCTCTTCAGACTCCTATCTGGCAAAAATTCAACAGCATTTCAGTACCATTGGTCACAGTCTTGTTTGCCATTTGATGGTGATCAAGGATGTGCTGCAAAGTGGTGTTAATTAGACAGGGGTTCAACTATTTGCATTCAGTATGTCAGCACAAGTCCTAGTGATAGGGAGACCCATTTTGGCAGGCCAGGCTTGCTAACGAATATTGAGGAGGTGGCTAGCCAGCTGTTAGCATTTCCCACAAACATGCCATGTGTAGGAAAGATGGAAGAGAATTGATGGAGTCATAAGCATAAAATGAGAAAGTACGAAGGAACACAGAAAAAAAATTTCTACTACAAGAACAAGTTTCCAGTCTCTATTTCTGCCATTCTCCAATAATCAGTCTGGTTTAATATCCTGATTGCACTTAGAAGTAAAGTAATCTCAAACCGTCATAGACTGTCTCATGTCTCAGTGGATGTTGTTTTACTCTCTACTTAGTATGATTTGGGTGAGTGATCCTCAAAGCCCAGGTGTTATTAAAGCCTTGGTCCCCAGGGTGGCACTCTTGGGAAGTGGTGAAACCTAAGAGAGGCAAGGCCTTCCAAGGAGGTCTTTAGGTCATTGCTAGGGTGTGGCCTTGAAGAGGATTGTGGGGCCCCAGCCCTTTCCTCTCTTTCTTTCTTCCCTCATGAGGTAAACACATGCTTCCATGATGTGTTGCCCTCACTAAAGGCCCAACAATATTGGGTCACTCTATCTTGGGCTGGAACCTTTAGAACCATGAGCCAATAAACTTTTCTAATTTGTCTTCCCTTATGTCTGATGTTTTAGAACATCTTCTCATGTATGTTTGATATTCTTACATAATTTTTATGAAGTGTCTGCTCTGTTTGGGGAGAATCATATGTTGAGTTTTCCAATCATGGACACAGATATCTGTCCAGTTATTTACATTTTCTTGATTCTTGAGTTCAATTTAAAATGGTTCTTTTTACATGTTGGTAGGGTTTGTGTGTGTTTAATTCCTAGAGATTTTCTGTAAGAACAGTCAAATACACACACACACACACAGACACAAATGTAATATACATGTATTCTTGAGTAGAATTTTCTTTATTTCTAATCTGTGTATATTTACTTATTTCATTACTTAATGGCACTGGTTAGGACTTCCATTATGCCAGAATTGTTGAATACAAGTAATGAGGTTGGATAGCTTTGTCTTTTTCTCAATCTCAGGAGGAAATAATTCATTTTTTCCTATTAATTACAATGCTTGCTTTGTTTTGTGTAGATATTCTTTCTTGAGCTAAGGAAGTTCTATTGCTGGTTTGCTAAGAATTTTATAATCAATGCTAGCATGATATAAATTATTATGCTGCATTAGTTATGATAATTCAAATAATCATATCTAAAAAACTGATTCAGAAAAAAACTTGACATGTGATTTTCATTATCTAGACTGTTAAACACAGCATCCAGAAACACCAGGATCTTCTCCCAGAGTAAGCCCTTATACAGGGCCCTGTAGAAGATCTGAGTCCCACAGGCCCCACTAGGACCTGCCTGTCTCAGAGGACAGTATGGCCACAGTGGCCTTGGTGGACACTCTATTGTGGCCCCTCCTCTGATTCAGATGCCATTGGAGGGTTCTAGGCAGAAGACTGACATGATGAGACTTTGTTCATGCTGGTGTTAAGAACAAGCCCAAGTGAGAAGAGACAGAGGCAGACAGAACATTTCAAGAATGGAACAACAATCCAGGTCAGGGACCAATGGAGGTGGTGCGATGTGGTCAGATTCTGGATCCATTCTTGACAGATGAACTAAAAATATTGTATGAAATCAGTGAATGAATTTAGTGATTAATAAATTATTCATATTCATTTCCTTAAAGCTAGTAGGTTGAATCATGTTAAATTCTTGGATTTTTTTTAACCTGCACAAGGGTATTTTTCTATGCTTCATCTTGTATACCCTGAAGTAAGTGACTGCATTGTAATTGTTAGGAATTAAGAGTTACTAGTTTCTACACAGATATGAGATATCAGAAAGATAAACTAGACAAGAAGGTAGTTCTCCATAAATCAAAAATGCATATGTTATTAAGTATACAATAAAAACTACAAACATCTTAAGAGGTATAGGAAAATCTTATTAATCCTTTCAATTCTATTTAACTATCAAATATTCTTTTAAGATAGGAAAGTTAAAATTATTAAAACTTTTAACCTCTTTTAAATTGTTAATAAAATAACAAGCAGTGCATATAGTGTTATTAAAACTAGGAGATGAATATCTGAAATTAAAAAAAATGGCTTTATTGAATTAATGCATTGGACTAAATAAGTAAACCCCTGTGATTCCTGCTAAACAGAAGCACACAAACAGAATGTAAGAAGCATATCAATGTCTGGTTTGTTATATATCAGCTGATCAGCAAGCTAAAAGGTACCACCAGACTATGGGAGTCAAGTCTGGAAACTTATTTTATTACAACTCTAGGAATAACCTGGCAAATTAATTACCTATTTGTAAGTCTTACATATTAGTTTCTGTGATTGCCATTTTGATAAAACATTTTAGAGAAAAAATATGTATATTAGTCATTCATTTCGGATACTTGAATACTGAGTAACCACTGAAAAGCAGCACTTTCTAACAATGTAAGAAAAATTGCAACTTAATTGGTCTTTGACATTAACAATCCATATACAGAGTTCTGAAAATACATATGCAAATCATAATGCTTGTTGTATATATTAACACAGATTTTTTAACAGGTTTATTGTTTGTAAAGTACTTTTGTAACTCTGAGGGAGTTTTCAACAATTTTTTAAAAAATTTTCTCAGTATAAGTCATTCTCAACTATGCATATTTTATGCAGGATACTAATTGTCATATTTTATGCAGGATACTAATTGTCATATTTTATGCAGGATACTAATTGTCATATTTTATGCAGGATACTAATTGTCATACTTTATGCAGTAAGAGAATTTCAAAACCCATTTTCTTTATGTTTTTAGTTACTAGTGCTCTAGAAATAATTCTTACCCTTCATTGTTTTAAAGGATATTTTTTGGTGGTAAAATATAATTTTGTATACTTTGTGCTACTGAGAAAGCTACAGGGGAAAATACTAGGTCAAATTTCATAATTCACAATTGTTCCAGCTAAAAAGGGGCTGGAATCACATAATTATCATCCAGAATTACATACTCTGGCAGCATGGCCTCTCTGTTGACTTTCACTGTTACATCTGCACATTCCCTGGGCAAACCCACGCTGCACTAATTACTGCATCATTGAAATAAAGCTTCATGTTTAGTGTGTCAGGTCTTCCCACCTAGTTTCTATCTTCACTATGGTCCTACCTTCTTGTTCCCCACTGTTTATATAAAATTTAGAGCCATGTTGAAATAAAATCATAAACAAATATTTGGCATTTGTTTGAAATTAAATTGAACAAAACACTTAAGTGAGATTTACCCAGTTTTCTCATGCATAACAGTAGAATCTCATTCACATTCATTTAAGTCTTCTTAAATTCTCACAATCCTGTTTTATGCTATCTTTTCCATAAAAGACTTGCATGCTTCTGTTATCATTTTTCCACATAGTCAAACCTTTTGCTGATTTGGTTTTTATAACATTTTTCATGGTATTATATTCTTCATATGAATCTAGTTATTCTAAGATTCAGCAGCTTTACTAGACTCCCATTAATTTAAAAAAAAATTTCTGGGGATTTTTGCAATTATTATTTATTTCTTATGAATAATATCTTTATTGCCTTGTTTCTAATTATTTATACTTTTGAATATGTACTTTTAATCTTTTTACTATTCATTTCTAACCAAGTTATATTGTGATCAGAGAAACTGTCCACATAGTTTTAGAGTATTGCTTTATGGAATACTGAGTAATCAGCTTATAAAAATATGCCATAAGTGTTAGATAAAATAATACATTCTTTAGTTTTATGTGTATAACAAATTTTGTTTTTAAAATAGTCTATCTTCTTACTATTTTCCACCAGTTTTACCAATTACTAACATATGTGTTTCAACATTTTCGTCTGGGTAATTTATGAATTTCTTCTTGCAGCATTGGCAAGTATTTTCTTTATAATTAGATGTGTACAGTTTAGAACTCTTAGTTCCTTCTGGTAAAATTAAAAAGTATGATCATCTTTATCCAGAATTAGTTTTTTAAAATTTGCTTGTTTTGTGCATACATTCCTGGTAGAAGATGAGGACAGAACTCCATTTCACTTTCAGTATTCCTATGTGTATAGACAAGATATGATTGCTTTTCATTCAATTTGACATATCTAGATTTAAATGGACATTTCATCACACTCCTTGTGCATTACTGTGATCTTAACTCTGAACTTACTGTGCTGCTTATTCTTTTTAAATCTCATTTCCTATCTTCTTTTGGATTAACTGAGTTTGCAAAATTGTGTTTTTCTTCTTTGCCTCCTTTATTTCCCCTTTTAGCATGCCAAGTAAACATCACACCACTGATCTACAACACTAGTCTCCCCAGTTTTTTTTTCTTTTTTTACTGATTTGGATTTATTTACTCTATTTTTATTCTTTTAAGGTTACACTTAGAAATCTAATGCATATACTTGAAGCAATTTAATGCTAATACCACAAGTTAAAATTTCAATGTAAATACATTTCATCATAGTGAAATTGAAGAATGTAGATATGGATTTAACTTTTATTTATCATGCTTGGTATTACAGTATTTTCTCTAGTCTGGAAATTTCTTAGTTACTTGGAATATTGCTTCTTCCTAATTATGTCCCAACATCTTTTTATTCTTTTTTTAGATATTTTTTTTTTTAGTTGTAGTTGGACACAATATCCCTACTTGTTTTTTTTTTTTATGTGGTGCTGATGATCAAACCCAGGGCCTTGCACCTACTAAGTGAGCGCACTACCACTGAGCCACAATGCCAGTCCTGTCCCAACATCTTTAAAAACTTCAGCTACATACATGTGTCTCTTCTCTACACAACTCTTCTCCTCTGCATCCCTTTCAAGGTTCCCAATTTGTTTATTTCTATGCTAAATCCATATAATTTATTTACATGAATTTTTCATTTCCCAATCTTTTTTAGAAGGATCATACATGATTTATAAAGCTTTTAAATTTCATTTTAAATCTCTACATCATGGATTCATTAAAAAAATATTCATTTCCCAATCTTCGTATCTCATTTGAGTTCAGTATTTGATCCCATGTCTTAAAATTTTCAATAAATACAATAATTTCATTACCAAACATCTGTCATTTTGTAAATTGCAATTATCTTCATTGAAAGTATTTGTTTCCTTGTGTTCTAGTTCCTTTGCTTATTTTTCCAACAGCTCACACATTTATTTTATATTTCTAATTATACCTGTTTCCTAGAATATTTGAATATTCAATTCTCCCTTTTGTGGTTTCTCTGTCCTCCCACTTTCTTTTGTGTTTTGTAATAATGGAGTGTGAGCTTACACTTGGAGTCATTTTATCTGTGAAAACCCTGTGATGCTGCACTAAGGAGGGTAGACTCTCAGTAAGAATATCTTGTAATTCTATGACAAGCTATTGGTGCTACCAACCTGTGGCCATGGTAATTTAATTCTGAGGCTATTTATATATTGTTAATTTGAATTAAAAACTGTGTGGGGCCACATCTATAGACATGAGGTTTCAGACTTAATTTTTTGTATATCTCATGGGCTAACTGGAAGATTTGCCCTTGTTCATCTTTTCATTAGGTTTGTAGCCTTTTGAGACCTCCAACTGTAGGGAGCATTTTGAATTCCATATGTCCCTTTTATGTACCCAAGGACTTTCCTAGTTTGCCTCGTGTGGCCATTTAAGGATTTAGGGGGTCAAAAAACAAGTCAAGATCAGCCATGGACACTCAGTTAAACTATAAGAAGGCTAACATTTTACTCCCACTGAATGTGAAACATTAATCTGGTATTTTATTTTATTTTATTAGAAAAATAAAATAGACATAATTATTCACAGGTAAGTGGAAATAACCATCTTGATATTTTAGGCCTCAGATCATACACATCATACATATCAAAGCTCATTGTTTAATTTCTTGGGGATTTCTTTATTCTCCTTATTGAGCATTCTTGTCTAGTATCTGCCTACGGTACATAGTTCAAGAAATAAAACATTAAAGTTTGCACAGGGAAAATGTGGAAATCACCATTCATTCTGATAAGCATCACAGTTGCAGTGATGTTGAGAATCAATGCAGTTCCCCTTCTAATTCACAAGTAGACATTTGAGCACCAGGCAGATAATCTCCCCAGTAAGTGGGTGTTTCATTGGTTCTTCCAACCTACCAACTCACTGGGGTTCCATATGAAAGACAAGTATTGCTCTTCACTACCTGCCTCCCCATATCATTCCTTTACTTCCCTCTATGTAAAATATGCACTATTTTAAGAATGACCACATTTTAAAATCTGAAACAGGATAATTTTTAAAGGACTTCTGAATGTTTAAAAAAATTTAATATTGAGACTTTAGTTATCTTGTTTTTTTTTCTTTTATTAGAATATAAGCAAAGAGTCTTTACTCATTCAGGCATGATATTTACAAATTTTACTTGAAGATTCCAATTATAGTATTTATTGGGAAATAGTATTCAAAATAAATTGTCACCAAAATAATAATCAGACTAATTGGCCACTGAACCTAAAATCTGTTAGAGATCATAAAATGCAATGAAAAATTTGTTGTTATGCAAAATATGATTTCTTTTACTTTTTTTATTAGTTGAAATAATACCGATACTTCCTATTATGTGTTAAAAATTCCTTAGGGACACATATTTGTGATTTTTTCCTACTAAATGGCTTGGTTCTTTACTTGACAACTATGAAGATTCACCTCCTTCATGCTCTAGGTGAATGTAGGCTTTGAACTACTCAACCAACCACATCTCAGTCCTCTAATACCACCTTCTCAGGGCTACCATAACTCAGTCACAGAACTGGAGGCCACCTTAACTCTAAGGACCTCATTTGATGCTAAAGACACTGGTAGTCCCTAGTCAGTTGCAAATATGCTTGTTCTTTTCAACATGTTCTTTCAAACCCATCAGCTGTCACCATTAAGGCACTACTGAGAATCTGGAATGGGACTCCTACTTTAATACACAGCAGCACTGCTCATTATGGCTCCCAGTTAGAGGAGCTCTCTGCTTAAGCTATCAACATTGCAGCTTGCAAACATATCAACTGCATTTATCACCAACCAGCCCTGGACCAGTGGCTGAAGTATGTGCAAAGAATCATTACCAACCACCTTTTTCCTTTTAAAAACTGTACTGCAAACTTGTCCCTAGGGAGCAGATATTTTAACACATATTTGATATACATGTTCCAAATTCTATTTTCAAAACATAATTATTCAATATTTATTCTTTCATAGACTGAACAGCAAAGAAATCTTATATACAAATGAACAATTTTGTGTTTATATTGGAGTTCATAATTTTATTTATAAATTAAGAATTAATAAGTATTTTTAAAGGTACAGAAAGCCTTTAACTCTATTCAAGATTTATTTCACCAAGAGGATTTCTACAGAGAACTATTTAAAAAGACATCAAAAGGAATCAGAGGCTGAAATGAAGAGAAATAGGAAAGGTATCACTAGACAAGGAATACTGCTCTACTTCCTCAAGTATATTGGCCCTAGTTTGATTATCTTTACAATGTGTTGACTAAATACAATTCCACTGTGTCAACACTGCCACACTTTCTCTTCAGCCACCTATGGTTGTGCCACCGAAACTCTAATACAGCAACCTAGAAGATGGTGGAAGACAAAATGTATCTTTATAACACTGACATTCCCCATTGTGTGTTAAAAATTGCTTAGAGACACATATTTGTTTTTTATTCTTTTTCCTTTATGGCATGGCTTGGCTCTTTATTTGGAACTGTAAAGATTCACCTTCTTGGTGCCCAACCTTTTCTCTTAAGGCCAGTTTTTTTTTTTTTTTTTTTTTCGCTAAATTATGGCTCTAGTCTTGCTGTTCCTGAGTCTCCTCTTCTGATTATTTAAGGTATTGTTTTTCCAAAACTTCCTGAGAATTTGTATCATAGAAATTTCTGGAAATAAAATGGTACTATATTTTGAATGTCATCTGCCAATCTAGACATTATTTGCTCCCTATATCACAGTTATCCTGTGATGTTCTTACTCTGCAGCAATCTAAGGAAGGCTCCAGTTGAAGACTTCGGTTAGCATTACTCCTTCTGAACAAGAGTAGCATTCAATGTTCTGTGTTCCTATTTACATTGATTGATGATACAAAGCCAATTAGTGCAGGGATTTGAAGGAATTTTAGGCTATAGCGGCTGCCTATCTTATCTCTAGTTTACAGCTTCTGAAGATACATGGGTCTGTAACTGAATTTGTTTGAATTAAATGTCTACTAAAAATTCTCCAGAGACAGCATGTAAAAATTCACATATTTTGAATGTGTACAATGTACTGCCTTAATTTCTTTAAAAAGCGTTTAACAAATTTAAAATTCCTTTCTCTGTCCATCTTTTCTCCTAAGCCCAACAAAATACTTGGTTGTGTTACTCTTGTTGTTTTAAATATGCACATAGAAATGATAATAATCAAACACTTGCAAATCACTAGGAACACACTGGTCCTTCATGTATTAATTCTTTACCTATCTGGGCACTGTTACACTTATGGAATAGACTACATGAATTTGACTCCCTGACTCACTGGGTGATTTTTTTTCTTTTTGACTGTTATTTGTTAACTAACAGTCAGAAAAAAAACACTCAATTTGCCTCATTTTCTCTGTTTAAGTAACTCAACTTTGATTGTTCTATAGCATTGATTTATCCTCCAGGAGCCAACTTTCTCATTCTTCTGGGAATATACAATCTTAATTCAGTGATTTATGTGGTAGCAATTGACTAACAATAAGTACTAAGCCTCCTAGAACTAATAATAAGTACTAAGACTCTCAGCAGTAACTATAAATTCAAAACACTGCAGAGCTGTGAATAAGCAGCATTTACTTCACATGCTTTATAGATGCTATACTACTATATCTTAGAGAGATGAGTATCTTACTTCTAAAAATTCAGAAAGATCCTAGGATACCCCAAACTGAAGCTGCTGAGTAACACACTTGAAATAAAACCTCAGAGAACACAGAACAGCCTCCAGAAAACCAACGAGGTTTCATCAAAGCAACAGGGTTTGACATATTCACAAATTGGATGCTTCAAAGAAAGAAGATATAAAACTCATAATAGAATTTTACAGGATAGGCTAAAGATAAATAATCAGGCATCCACAGAATTACCTGGAGTCCTGAAAGAAATATACAATACTAACTCTGTTCTCTAATTACTAAGTATCCAAAACAGTAATGGCATTCAGTCTGAGAGAGAATTTCATGGAATAATCACCTTCAAATAACTAAGCCATTATGTGAGCAATATTTTCTGAGATAAAACACAAGTGAGGCAACACTGCCCCTCATAGTGCATTAACACTGCATACCAAGGGCCTTATCAGAAGATCTTTATTACTCAGTTCCCCAAATGAGGGTGGGAAGAGACTTCAGACCACTCACAGCTTTCAGAAAAGAGAGCAACTATTGCCCTGGCTCCTTGTGCCCAGGCAAAAGCATTTTTGCTCTTTCCAGGCTGTGACCTTAGTGCTGTGGATACAGGAGTCTCATGAATCTACAGCTGCTTTCTGCAAGCTCCTGGGAAGTAAAGTCTGCAATAGCTGATGACTTACCAAGGTGAGCTGAAAGTCTTGATTTCCTGCAGTGGAAAGCCAGCTCCTGTTGGCTGTGATCTGCCTGGTTAATTACAGCTTGGAGTTGGTCCCTGCAGGCCATGTATTTGAAAATCACAGGCTGTGGGCTTCCTCCCGTGAGAGGTTTTGAATCAGATGGGAGCCATTATGCTGCACTCAAGTCCATGCAGGGCCTTGTAGGCAGATAGGGGTGGAGAGGGAGGAAGCAAAACATGACTAGGCTGAAATGAGTATAAACATCAGAGGCATCTCTTATCTTAATTAAGGTTTTTTAATCATCAAATCTCTTTGAGATTAAGATCATCATAACTGGAATTCTTAAGATATCAATATTAAAATTTGAAATTTACATTACCATATATTTGCAGTAATTATATTTGGTGAAATCTGTTTGACAATTTTGTCAACATTACAAAAGGGTCCATTTCTGAATTTCTGTGATCTAACACCACAAATTATGAATATTTATGTTTTTAATAATAATAGTCCTTTCTGAAGTATCTTTATTCTGAAATAATCAAATATATGTATAACAGATATATCTGAACATATATATATGATCATGTATAACATATATATATGATCATGAAACACAACATAAAATATTTATTTTGAAGTGCTACATTAAACGCAGGGTCTTGTGGATACTAGGAAAATGTTCTACTTCTGAGCTACAGCTCCAGCCCTAAAATAAATATTTTTGACTAAAACTGACCAAAAAGCTATCAGCAACTCATTCTGCAGCCAACACTAAAATACACAAGATATTTGAGCATCTAATATATCTATTCTTGGTAATAACCATAGGGACACAAACATCAGCTGCAAAATTCTGACAGATTTCTGTTATATTATCTCTATATATTTCCTGTTTTTTTTTAACATAATATGTGTGCATTTATTTTATTACACATCCTAAAATCACCAGCTCATCGTCAAAACACCCAGACATGTATAATTATAATCACACTCAATGATCTCGACATTTTGCCAATTTTTATCTTTGGAGAAATAGAGCTTTAAACTCATTTTATTTTTTTCTTAAACATTAGTTTTTTATTGATTTGTAATAATTTACCATGTTTATGGGGTACAGTGTGATGTTTCAATACACGTACACAAGATGTGCTGATCAAATCAGGTTAATTGACCTTTCCATTTGTTTTTCATTACTTTGCATTTGAATCCTTCAAACTCTTCTAGGCTTCACTACAATATATATATATATATATATATATATATATATATATATATATATATATATATATATATAATAGGTTCCATAAGCTAGTCACCCCGTGGTGCTGTGTAATGAGAGCTTGTTGTTGTTGTTTTTTATTTTCTAGTTATACATGATAGTGGAATGTATTGACATATTATACATACATGGAATATAACTTCTTATTCTCTGTTTGTACATGATATAGATATTATATATGCATATAGGAGAGTAATGTCCCATTCATTCTACTTTCTTTCCTATTCCCATTCCCCCTCCCTTCCCTTCATTCCCTTTTGTCTAATCCAAAGTCCTTCGATTCTTCCCTGTCTACCTCATTATTGTGAATTAGAGAAATTCTAAAAGTATCTGAGAAATACTTCTAGCTAATTGTGCTTTGGTGCCTGCTACCTAGCCAACCCGCCTATGCCCATTCCCCCTTCCCAGCCTCTAGTAATCACTATTCTTCATCGTTGGGAACCTGACAGTAAGTTTTAATGATTTATATTTTCTAGAACAGCTCAAATGTCTCATGGTTCTCAGTTTGCTTCTTCACTGTTCAAACATATGAACCTGACAATACACACAAGTAGATTTATTTTTTAGAAATGTGCATGGGTTTCACTAAAAGAAAAGTTTCAACTTTCTTGCATATACTACTTAAAGCTTTCTCAATCACAAATTTCCTGTTTATTAATGAAAAAAATAGAAAAAATCAAAATGCCTTCCAAAATGTTTACTGAAGAAAAAACTTTGACTTCTTTCACTTTCTCCCCAATTCATCTTATATCATAAACCTATAAAAGCTTACATGGTATAAAGGGCCTAAATTTCAGTGGTATAAAGGAGACTTGAAGTTGCATTCACTCTTGTCAATAATACCAAGTCATATGACCATCTCTGTACAAATGTGAACTTGGTAAAAATGATGAGTTTTTCTCTATATAAAAACATTCCAAGTTACTGAAGACACAAAATAGCTGTGCAGAGTTTGTGCTGCTATATGAACAAATGCAATGCCATCACTTCTACCATGAACAAGATTAAAATACCAAAACAATATTGAAGGAACCCTCTGAGAAGTCCCACAGGACCCTGCCCCTGCTGTGGAAACCCAATTCCTGTCTCATTTTCCATACCATGTAGCAAGGGACAAATCTTACAGCCACACTGCTGTTTACACAGGCCAAAAATGCAGCAGATACAATCAGAAATCCAAGAACTCCAATGGGCAGGCAAAGAACTCTGGCTCAAAGCCTTTGAAGAGCAAGGTTTTAAAAATATCCAAAAACTAGCGAGAACTGGAACAAACTGAACTAGCAGGACTAATGTCCATTTTATATTCAATTGCATTAGAATAAAAGAAGAGGTTATCTCACTCTCTCCATTGGCTAACAGAGGCTGTGAGTATTCCCATAGCCACTTGAATTCCACAGTTTGTTTTTTTCCCCTTTAGTCATATTTTTTACTGGGCAATTTGTATTAAGTCAGCTAGGCATTTAGTTTCTGTGATTACCTACTCCACTTGCAGAATGATTTACCAGTGTTAAAGAAAATAGGTAGAAGACTGTGTGAGGCTTAGGAGCTCATCAATTACAATGTCATACTGTCATTTAGTTTCATGATTTTTGACATATCAAAAATGATATGCCTAAACAGATCATATAGACTATTGGCCAGTGTGATAGATTTATGATCTTGCATGGTTAAAATCTCTTCCTTCAAGTACAGAAGAGGAGAAGACTGATAATAATCTCTCAATCAAGTCTTTTGAAAAAAATCATAATTTAAATGATTGCCCTTTCTAGTGATATTATTTAAAAGACACACCATTTTCACAAGACATTACTTTCACAAACTCAAAAAAATATTACCTATCAGAGAACTTTGAGATCACATAATTTGTCCTTTGTTTTCAAGGATAAGCAAACAGACCAAATAATTAAAGAGAACAACACTTTGGAACAACAAATAGGTGCTCTGTAGTCTGAATAGCAAATTAAAACTGAAGAAACTAATTGTAATTGTGAACAAATTTTTAAAGGATTTTTGAACTATCCTTAAATCCCACCACATGAAAACATGTTCTTCCAACTGACTGAAGCCCCTTTCATCTGCACTCATACAGGGTGACCATTGGTGGCTCCTAATCCACTGTCTAATGTTCAGGAAAATAAACTTGCAGCTAATTTAACTTGATGATTTGGTTTGATTAAGCCATATACAAACAACAACACTAATCCTGTATCATACAACATATACTGATTTCTGTTTATTCTGCTGAAGTATGTCTGCTTTCCAATTTTTGAAACTTTCTACACTGAGCAATACACCTTCAAGCTACATAAGGAACATTTACAGGAAAAAAAGTGGCTTGACGACAAAGAAACATGTTTATTTTATGCATTCAGATAAACATATATTCAAAGCATACCTGCTATGCTCATGTCCACCTCCCCAAAAATAAAGAAGAAATATTTCATTAAAAATATCATGTCAATCATGGAAATCGATTCTGTCACTTTGGGAATTGATTCAAGAAAAGTTACATAAAAAAGAAGTCCAATACATTTCTACACTTTACCTCTTTGGAGATGAAGCCACCTGCCTACATTTCCTCTGATGGGGAAAGCGTGTACAAGTTCAGAGAAGAGTAGGACAGTAGTGTGTCCAGATGATTTTTACCAAGTTCACATGTAACTTGTCATATTCTATCTTAAGATGAAGAACTGGTCAAGAAACTTCTGCTCAATATAATTAATAGGGACTCGCTAATAAAATCACTAGCAGCTATCCTGCATCTACAAGGAAAATTTGGTCCCAGTATTGTGCCTCTGAGAAGTACAGCCCCATGCCAGCTTTCTCAGAAGTTCTTCCACTATGTTCCTTTTCAGAGAGAAACAGAGGTTATAGATAGATGCTATCCTTTATTCAGCTCAACTCTTACTCTACAGATGAGAAAATGGAGGCCTAGGAAAATTTACTTGCTCAGCCTAACAAAATAATTCAACTTCACTACACATTTCTGGGCAACCTAGGGCTAGTCACTGAGCTTTCTGAATTAGTAAAGATGTTCAAAGATGGCAGAGGTCTGAGGACTTCCTACGTACCTTATACAACTAAGCCCTATCCTATATTTCATATGATAAAACTCCAGGAAGAATTAGAAAATAGAACTAGATCATGGACATTCATGTGCACATAAAGACACTGGTCAACCCACTCCAGTTTATGCCTAAAATCTCTGAACTACTGGGCCCCACCACATAGTCCATTTGTCAAAGCCAAGAATGATTTGGTATCTGTGCCTTACTGAGTTGAAGGGTGTCAGCTCTTAGTGATAACTTTCAGGCTCTAAGTGATAGCCTTAAGATCCCAGCTCTGACCCCAGAGCCCTGGGAAAGCACAAGGGTGGCACCTGTCATGTCCCCACACTGTGTGGTTCCTTCTAAATCAGTATTTATATTAGGGCCCTTTAAGGACTGCCCTTCTTGTCTCTAGTTCTGAAGTCTTGAGATTTTTCATGATTTACCTGAATATTTTCAGCACACGTAGGTAGATGTTATGAGATGCACCTAGGTATCCCTATCACTCATCAGCTCTCTTCTGCAAAGACACTTTAAAAGCTTTCTGTTCAGTACAGCCTCATTTCCATGGACATTCAAAGGGTAGTCATTCCACTTTAAAAAATTATGAGGTTCTACTCATTCATACATGTGGTTGTTTATTATTGTACTTAGAAGGATCTCTGCTTTCTTGATATTACAAAAGAAATATATATATATATATATATATATATATATAGGCAAGGGCCTAATATGTCAAATCAGAGAACTTCAAATCAAGAATCCAACTAATACCATCTCCAACTGATGGAAGTACAGAAAACATGGATCCTTCCACATCATGCTTGAATTTTGGCCACTTAGATTCTATGAATAAACAAACATGCTAATAATCACCTAGGAAAATGGCCCAGAGTGATGCATGCACGCATTTGGACTGGGGTTCAAACTGCCTATAGGAACAAAGGGAGAGGAAGAATGATTGGGAAAAAAATTAATCTAAATGGGAATGTATGTATGCATTAATTTTATACTTGGAACTCCAATCCCTGTCCTGTACTCCACCAAAGAATAATGGCCCCATCATCACTTGGTTTTAATTTGGCATTATCCAAGTTTATTTCAGAATACCATTAGAAGAATCACAATAAAATTGAATCAGTTAACAAACCAAACCATGGGCCATAGGGGGGAGATCCTTCACATTTATCAGTCAAGATTTTTTTTTCCTCAGTGTTACATGGAATTATGTTTAGATCAGCTACTGATAACAAACACATTTAGTAGGTATCTGCTTTGTCTAAGACACTTTTCTACTGTGATGGGAGAGGTTGTTGAGTAAAAGAAAATATCTCAGTTCTAACTCTGTGACTGTGGCCACATCCTTAGCACAAAGTTTCTGAGATCAGATTTCTAGTCCCTTTTAAGTGAGGATTTCCTTAGCAAATTCTTACCCAGCAAAGTAAAAGTAAGTGGACATACAAATGAAACTGATCACTGGATATGTAATGGGGTAGGACACCTTCTTTTGCTTCTCCGTGGAACTCCCACATCTGGAACCCAGGGGTGTAATTCCAAACTGACACTAGATCCCTGGGATTCATTTCCTACAAAGTTAGATTCATTACAATCCATTCTCTGCATTACATCTCACAGTTTATATGGGAATAGAATTCATTCACATGGAATAGTTGGGTTTCTCCCACGAGTCCTGGGTCTTAAACCCAGGGCCTTACACATACTAGAAAAGTGTTCCACCACTAAGTTATATCCCCAGTCCTGTATAGTTTTTATTTTGAGACAAGTTCTCACTAATTTGCTGCAGCTCTTGTTCAGTTGAACTTACTGTCATCTTGTCTCATTTTCTCACAGGTATGTACTAATGCACCAAGTCCATGGAAGGGTTTTTAATGGTACAATGGTGGTATTCCCCCAGCAGGAGGGAGTGAATGAGGCATTCTTGAAATGTCTTGCTCCTCCTCTAAAGACCAAGGAAAAGGGAAAGTGCTGTGGAGACAGGACTCCAAACATCAGGAGTGATACACAAATTTAAAACAAAGAAATAAGCAAAAATTCTAAAATGAACAGAAATAAAAGTCAATAATTAGAAAAACATGAGAATTTCAGGGGCTCTGTCATATGCTTCTAGAAGCTAATAATTAGTGGTCAATAAAGTTAGCTTGAAAACTGACAGAATAATTCTTGAGGAAGAAGATGGGTGCAGTTAACAGTCCTGGCTCCAGGCTCAGAGCTGTGAGTCACTGTCAATCTCCTCAGCCTCCTTCCTCCCTCATGTGCAAAGTATAGATAATAATGACTTTACCTCCTGTGCTTGTTTTGAGAATTCAAGGAGTTAAAATATGCAGAGAACTAAAATTGGGCAGGCATATGTTAAATTCTGAATATGTGTTAATTCTTCCCATCTCCTTCGCCATCAAACAAGAACAAGACTGGACAGGACCTGAAAGTTTATCTGTTTTCTCTTCATCATGGAGAGCTCCTTCCACATTTGCACCCTATCTGGTACTTCTGTGGTGTTCCTCATTCAACTTCATGTTGACATCCTGGCCACACCTTGTCTTTGGAAGACAAGAACTGAGAGCTATATGTGTGCTCAGATTGAGGAACAAAACAAGATATCACACTGTGTTTTCTGGTTGCAGTTTATTTATTTTTAACTTACCGTTATATTTTATTTTACTACACTTATTTTCTATTTACTGGTTCTTTTTTCACTTTTTCCCTATGCTGTTGATTTTATACTATTAATTTTTAAAGCTATTTAAAAATCATTGGGAAATAAAATTGATCAAAATTAAACCAGCCAAAAATGAGTTTGTGAAAGACTATTGCTTTTCATTTTCTGGTACATAGGTGCACAGACACAAACACATATGCACCAAATAATGAATGGGATATCAGAACAGAAAGGAGAGGCAGTGGGTAGTGGAACTTAACAGGAATGGCAGGTGGTTCCCACATAACCAATGTGAGTTTAGGTGCAAGAGAAAGTGTCCCAAGACTGGGAACATTTACCCCCGTGTTCACAGTAGCTGGGCAAACACCTAAAGAAGTATAGACACACTATGTTTCCACATTCAGTCATAATAAAATGTTCATCTCACAAGTATAGTAAAGGAACAGATGAAGGACAACAGTCAACAGAAACATTTCAACAGGACCAATGACTGTGGAGTCTATTCTCAAAGTCAACTAACTTTCCAGCACAAGTAAGTGCAGTACATGCTACCAACTCTCATGCATTTGTGTCAGGTACATTTTCAATGCTTCTCTTTTTCAGAAAAATTTTTTGCTTCTCAAAAACTCATAAGATTAATTTCATACATGACCAGGATATAAGCTGCTTACAATGACCATAGACAGATACACATTTCCACTCCATCCTTTCAAACCCTTGTGATGTGACACTGCATATCTTTCCATACACAGGCACAGACTACATCACAGCCTTGAATCTGAGTTGAGCATGTGACCAATTTTGGCCAAAGGACATTTTATCAACAGCACAATATTTATTAATCAGGCACAAAAAAGGACCGTTCTCTTTTGTAAACCTTAAATATGTTTCTGGTATATATGAAATATGAAAGGTTTTTTCCCTAAAAGCACAATAATGCAAATCAAGACACACACACACACACACACACACACACACACACACACACACGGTAACCTGTATCCGTGTGAAAACAACTGTAAAAAGTTCCAGCTAATATTGCATACAGATTGTAATGCTAAATAAACCAAGATTTATGCAAAACACTGACTGAATTAGTTCCCTCAGTTCGGCTAACAAGGGAACTCAGCATGCTGGTGGTCAAAATCTTTTTTTTTTTTTAATATTTATTTTTTAGTTCTCGGCGACACAACATCTTTGTTTGTATGTGGTGCTGAGGATCGAACCTGGGCCGCATGCATGCCAGGCGAGCGCGCTACCGCTTGAGCCACATCCCCAGTCCAAAATCTTTTAGTTTATAAAAGGAAAGAAAAAATTTATTTTTACTCCCAGCTTTTCATACCAATAAGCAAGACATTCCTTCCATATTCAACATTCATGGAGTGACTTGCCCTGGTTCAAGTTGAGTTTAAATTGTCATTAATGCTCAAATTCAAAATTGTCCCCAATGTTCAAAGATATTATACTCTACAATTAGAGGAGGTTGCATCCAAAACAAGTAGTCTCCATCTGAGGTACTTTCTCTGACATAAGGGGGAGAAAAATAACTTAAATTATAGGAATTCCTCAAATTACAATGATATTACCTCCCAATAAACCCGTCATAAGTTGAAAATATCACAGTTGAAAATTTGTTTAACAAACCTAATTTATCTACAGAACATTATAACTTACCCTCACCTAAGTTAAGCATGCTCAGAACACGTAGCTTAGCCTATACTATAAAACCTATTTTATAATAAAGCACTGAATATCTCATTTAATTTATCAAATGCCTATATCCAAAAAACCCACTGAACTCACAGAACACCACAGGGTGTTAGTGTTGGTCGTTTCCCCTCCTGATCTCAGAGCTGATTAGGAGACAAAGCTGGCTGCTGCTGCCTAGTACTAAGAGAGCATCTGCCATAAACCTGCCTGGCAAGGAGAAGGTCAACATTAAAATTTCAAAGTATGATTTCTACCAAATGTATATGGTTTTTGCATTATCATAAAGCTGATAAAAACATGTCAAATTATTCTAAGTCCCAGACTGTCTGTATTTTGATAATCAGTGAGTATGTAGGTTTGAAAGACAGTTAAAAAGAGACACATCTGTTTTCTCAAGACTACCCAGGATTAGGCTAATGTCTTCTAGTGTTTCAAGTATACCTCTGGTTACCAACCCTCAACTTCAGATAAGAGTCACATTTTAAATTCTGTGACAACCTTACTTTCATGTAGACAGACTTATGCATGCTGACTCACCACAAGCAAACTATAACTTCTTATTTAAAAAGGAACAGAATCTGTAGTTACTTCTACTAGTATTATAAATATCTCATTGATTCATTTTTTTATTTATTTCAAAGATGACTGCTTTTAGACTTATGAGTAAGGACACTGATGAGTATACAAAGGCACCTGTGATTTCTCACCTGCTCTGATTGCTCTAACTGGATGACCAGGTGGGCACAGGCTCAGCTTGAGTTTCCCATCAGTAAGAACAAGGACAAGAGCCCCTGCCCAATGTAGAAACTGACTTGTCAGCAACAGCCCATCTCTGTTCCACGTTTGAAATTAGAAACTGATGGCCACTGAATCCTCTCTAGAGGTGTTCAGCCAAATAACTCCTGGAGCTCAGGAGGTCACAGGGACTATTTGAGGATGTGAACAAAAGAATAACACATTTCCCTGCAAATACAGTAAAGGAGGATATTAGGAAAGTGGAGTGGTGGAAAACCTTTTGGCTAAGAAATTCCACTCCTGAAAATTCCTATCAAAATAAAAGCCTCAGTATCTGCAAACACCTATGCAAATGTTTGTACTGGGGAAAAGTAGAGATAAGGTAATTACCTTCAGTAGAAAAGAGAAGAAAATATTGGTGCACTTTCATAATGGAATGTTGCATAGCCTCTATACGATAGAACCATACTTGATAACTCAAAAAAATTCCCACAATGTTATTGAGTCAGAAAATACAGAAAAGTGTATTTGTAAATACTGCCAAATTCAGATAGATGAGTATTTATAAACATGTACATGAATATGAGCCTGTGACAGATCTACATGAGATTTGATTATGCTGGATGCAATAAGCTAGACAAACTAGTCCAATAACATGTCAGTGTTGGGAGGAAACACAGCTCTGCACGGAGAAGGCAGAAGGAAAGCAAAGAAAGCCAAGCAGAAAGAAAAAGGGGGAGGTGACTTCAGACAAATGGTATGAGAAGCTTTGGCCTTTCCTTCCCTCTTGGGCACACAGATTCAATGAAACACAGATCAAGTCCCTTTGTGAAAAATGAAGAACCCTATTTTATGAGCAGCACAAAACTAGCCACATTGAAACTGGTAGCAAAACCCATGAAACACTAACAGCATAAGTCCTTCCCAGCACAGTGTCAGAGTATCACTAGGAAATTGCAGCACCAGCTTCTTCCTGAGGAGGGAAGGGTGGGTCTGAACTGTACGTCCAAATCCAATTTTCTGACTTTCCTGAGGGCTACCCAAGGGTAACCCTTGGGTACTTCACTTCTTGCATGAATGTGAGTCCTAACAGGAAGGGACCCTGGGTGAGGGTCCCTGAGGACAAAAAGAAAAAAGTGGAGGATATCTATTAAGCAAGTATGCTCTGTAGCCCTTCCCAAGGCTCAGCGCAGAGTACACTGCTGAAATCCCCAAATCCCAGGTTCCTCGTGGGAGGGAAAGAGATGGACTGTGTGTCCAACATTCTAAATTTTCCAGGGACTGAATTCTACCCAAGAGTCTGATTCCTTCTCACCTATCTTGAAGCAAGTGAGAAGCTGGCATGCTGTGGACATGTAGCAGACACTGAGAACAAAGATGGTAGTTTAGACTAGCAAGTATGCACCTGCCACAGTCCCTCAACTTTGTAGAATTGAAAAGTAAGCAGATGGAAACCACCAAATTCCAGTTCCTGAGGAAGAAAAGGATTAGACTGTATGTATAAGTTTCCAACTTTTTCAGGGGCTGCCATAAAGACTGGCTTCTGTCTTGTTTATCTTAAAGCACTGATGGTATCCCCCAGATACCTGACACACTGGGGGGAAAGGTGGCAGTTTGGACTATCAAGTAAGTACTTATCATACATATCCTGTCTTTGTTGTTCAATAAAGTGGGTAAAGAAATCACCAAATCTCAGTTTTTCCCTGCAAGGGAATAGCTGGATCAAGCATGCAATGTTCCATCATTTTCAGAGGCTGTCTGAGGGCTGACTTTGTCTCATCTGTCTAAGAGCACTGGTGAGAACAGGCATATTCTAGATATACAAGGGTAACTGAGAATAAAGGCAAAGTTTGGACTACTATGCAGTCATCTTCTACCCTCTCCTGGCTCAGCACAAAATAATTAATGAGAATCTCAGAGCCTGGCTCATCTCTGCAATGAAGAGAGAAGAAATAAAAACATACCAAACATTCAGAATTGGCTTCAGTCTCACTGTTTTTAGAGCATGAATGAGATCTGGTACAATCTAGATGTCTGTGTGCCTCTGAGACCTCAAAAGAGTCCAGGTGTGCTGCTGCACCAGAAAACCAGTGATACCACAGACAGAAACCAGAAGCAGCAGAAGATTGTGAATTCATGAAGGAAAGAAATAAATAAATGCAAATAAAGATAAAAAGAACTTCCCTAACTGGGAATTTACACAACCAAATCCAGCAGACACATACACAGAGAGTTTGAAAGGTCCCTGGCAGGGCTTCCTACTGAGAGTCTTGTTCTATAAAACTCCTATTTATGAAGACTGGAAAAGATGGTTGCTTTTTCTAATGTGCAGGTATTAACTCTAAGAGACAAGGAAAATGAACAAATAAGAACACATGCCTCTCCAAAAGGAACAAGATGAAACTTCAAGACCCCAATTTTACTGACACATAATATATGAATTACCTGGCAAAGTATTCAAAATTAACTTGGAAAAAAATAAATAAAGAAAATGAAAATTTTAGCAAAGGTACATGTGAGCTAAAAGAAGTCTAGACCTCAAAGAAAACAGTAACTGCAGTGAAAAATTCACCAAAGAAATTCAGTCTGCATCAAAACATCATACTAGATCAAGCTGAAGAATCACTGAATTTGAAGACAGGTCATTTGAAATTACCCAGTTAATTGGACAAAAAGAAAAAAAGTGAAAAAAGAATGAAGGAAGTTTGGTGAATACACCATTGAGTAGACCAATTTATATATAATGAATGTCCAAGAAGGAAAAGACAGACCCAAAAACTTACTCAAATAAATAATGGGGAAAAAAAAACTTTTGAAATTTTTAAAAAAGGAACAACTAGACTTATGAAATCCAAATAAATCTAAATAAGATGAACCCAAAGAATTCCACATTGAGAGAAATTAAAATTGAAATGTGAAAAGTCAGACACAAAGAGAACTCTGAGAGCAGCCAGTGAAAAATGACATATCACATACAGGGAATTTTCCCCGAGGTAGTCAATGGCTGTCTCAGCAGAAACTTTGCAGACAAAAGGGCAGTGGAACATTTTCAAAATGAAGAAAGATAAAAAGCAACAACCAAGAATGTAATATCTGACAAAATTGTCATTTAAAGTTGAAGAAGACATATATTCCAAAACAAACTTGAAGAAGTCTATCATTACAAGACCAGTCTTACAAGAAATGTTAAACAGATTTCTTCAAGTTAAAACAAACCAAAGCTAAATAGCACCATCAATGCATAGGTAAGTATAAAACTTTCTATTGAAGGTAAATGCATAGATAAATGCAGAATAATATATCATTGTAACAGTACTGTGGCAATTGCTGTTAAATTCTAGTATAAAAGTTAAAGACATAAGTCTTAAAAAAATAGTATAAGATATGTTCTTGGCTACACAAAACAAAATGATATAAATTGTGATGTTAATAATATAAAGTCCATGGAAAAGATTAATAATATGGTTTTTATATGCAATTTAGTTTTTATTAGTTTGAAGAAGACTGTTATAACTATACAGTATTTTAAGTAAGACTGAGTGAAATCACATTAAATATATGGAAAAGAAATAGAAATCAAAGCATATCTCTATAAAAAATCAATAAAATATTAAAGAAGACAGTATAAAAGGAAAACAGGGACAAAAGATATATGGTACGCAGCAAATCTTTAAAAAATGCTAGCAATGTCTTTCTGTGGTACAATAAAAATTAAATATTTGGTATTTGTACCTGGTTCTTGACACATTGCTCCTACAATCTGAAATCTCCAGTGGTCTAAGTGCCTTCTCTATGCTCATAAGGACTGGTGACTGAATGCTACCTCTACATGCCTACAAGATGGGAGCTGGTTGCCAGAAAGACCAAGAAATCACTAGAGGCATGGAAATTTCCTCTGCATTACTTGAAGTCTGAGAAGGCATGAAAGGATAAAGGTTGAACTTAATCTCCAAAGGCTAATGTCTTACTCTATCTACATATCTCACAAAACATCCATAATGTAGGTTGAAGAATAGTTTGTAGAATTATGAAATTTCTTAATTCCTGTAAAGAACATAAGATACTAAGAAATTATATTTGTACATTAACTATATTAGCATATTCAAATAATAGTCATGTAAGGTTGTTGTTTGAGGAAAATTCCAAGCATCACCTGGCAATCCATGCCTAGTCTGATATAAATAATGTTTGAATTAATAACTAAATCTGATGTAATCACTATAGCAAAGCAACTCTTTCTTCTTGTATATATGTGTGTGTGAGTGTGTGTGTGTGTGTGTATGTTTGCATATATATATACATGTATATGTGTGTGCACAGGTATTCAATTTGCTACAAGAACATGTACCTGCTTACTAAAGAGACACTGCAAATGAGGATCAACATTGCAGCATTAACAACCATAAAACTTAATAAACTCACCTAAGTTGTGTGTTGCAAATACCAAATAATTACAAACAGCCATTAGGGACTGATATCAGAAGCATATGCACAGGCTCTGTGTTGCCTGAGCTAAATAACTACAGTGTATTTTAATGTAGTATGTGTTATATGAAATCCAAACAAAGAGATTCCATTATAAGAGATTGATTTGGGGTAAGGGAGGATGATATAATATTCATCTCTCACAGCCTCTTAAAACTGATTTACTGCAATGGCTTGTAGAAGTAACAGATGGTTATCTCAATGAATATTCATTTGTTCACATCAAGTCTCAGTAGACAACTCTTTCCTTTTAAGAGGTCAAATTTTCCTCTTATGCAGTGTTTACTATAGTGGTTTCCAATTGTCTATTTGGAGGATATAACATTAAGAATATATGTAAAGTGGAGTCTTCAAGGATAATGATGTAGAATCTGAAGCAGAGATAAATACACTAATTAGAAACAACGAAAATTTCAGATATAAACATTGTAGTGACTTACCTTATATTTCCTGACAGCATGGTGATCATTTCTCATCAACCAATCATGAATTCTCTCTCAAATTACCTTATTATCACACTGCTGGAGCTATAAAAAATTTATTTAAGAAAGAGTATTATCAGGCTTGTGATATGCATCAGTGGTACAGCACTTACCTAGCATGCATGAGGCCCTGGAATTGGGTCTCCAGCATTGAAAAAAAGAAAAAAAGAAAAAGAAAAAAAGAAATAACATTACCAAAAAGTGAAGTGACTTCTTTAAATAACCATAGAAACCAAATAAAGAATTTTCTTGTGAAGAGTCTTTAGAAATTATACAATTCTATATGAATAGAAATAATTATCATTTGGAAGTCTGTCTGCATTTCTGCCACTTGCTATACAAAATATTGCTTTCTCCCATGCATACTTTTCAAGAAAACAGCAATATCAGAATTACAGATAGTCTGTTTGTTTCATAAGTTCATGTATTAGGGCCAGTTTATCATACCTATAGTTATTTTGGCTCTGCAAAAGATTATTTTGGCAGAAGTTTTATTAGTGTCTCAAATTGTCTTTTAAGAAACTTGGCTAGGTTTATTGCCTAAGATGGCAAGTTATAAATTTCAAACCTTAATGTTGCATACTCCCAATCCCTTTCCCCAAGTCACTAGTACTATGAGATTTTTCCAGTGCAATGATTCAACATATATTTGTTACACAATTCCATAAACAAATAGGATAATTTTAAAAGCAGAGTTATAATGAGATAATGGTTTGGCTTTATTTTTTAGTGCATGAAATGCCTAATATATTTACAGCTTAACTTAATCTCCATTATCTATGGAATTATTAGAAGAACAGATATAACATGTAAACTAAAATATCAAGCTAATTCAAAAGCTATTTGAGTCAGCCTTCTTTCTCAAACTCTCAGACATCTATCTATTCATGGGAAAACGTATGACTACATTAACAAACCTAGGCTTAATAGCAACTGGGACAAAGTGCCTTAATTTTTATTATTTCCTTAGAATGAGGGGGATTTTGTTGTAGCTCAGTGGTGAAGCTTTTGCCTAGCATGTGTGAGGCACTAGGTTCAATTCTCAGCACTACATATAGTTTTTAGGATGAATTATGAGCATTGGAATTGCAGAGCCAACATGCTGCTTACTGTACAGGTTTGTGCTTCAGATCCTACCTAGTTTTCTATTTTCATACTTACATTTCACCTTACATTCTTATAAATATCCCAGTTGCCCAATACCTGTATTCATCCAGCAGAATGACTCCTAACCCAAATCGAACCTGATATGACCCTTAACCATACTCTGTTCCCTCCATCTATTTTCACAGAACAGCAGGTCCTGAGTTGATCTTGCCATACAGGTATGTAGGGAATCCTACAGCTGCTGAGAAGCTCAAAGGTAGATGCAGAAATGATCCCTAGAGCAAATGAAGGCAGCTAGGTAGGACCTGAGAGGTCTAAAGTCATCTTCCATGGCCAACAACCCAGTCAGGATGAAGGGATGTGGCTGAATCAGCCTCTCTCTTCTCAATGCAGGGAAGATGGACACAATCAGGCCTGTGTGGGTTGCTGATCCCGTGCTCCTAGGGTATATAGACCTTTATGTCTTGTGAAAATGTCACAGGAATGTGGGGTAGCCTCCATCTCATGGGAACCTTGGAAACAGCTGTTAGGACAAAGTGGTTGCCAAGGCAGTGACCTCATTCACTTCCCTGAAGGAAGTGACCTCACCTCACTTTCTTGGTGATGGAACTCTCTGAACTTGGGATCCAGGAGGCAAGGCACCCACAGGCAGTTCCAGTCCCAATGGGCTCACTTGTTTGTCTGTACCAAGGCCAGAGTCATTCTTTCTTGGCACCTAGTGATGTGTGGATAGCCAAATGCCTTGAATGGTCTGAACAGGGGCCTTTCGTGAGAAAGAAGTGTTGGCTCATTGCTGGCTCCTGACAACTACACAGAGATGGCCAAGGAGACCAGAGCTGAGACAGGAAAGGCCACTGCTGGGGAAAATATTTTCACCCACCAGTCAGAGGACACAGTGGATAGATGTAGACCAAATACAGGGGTGGTTTGTGTGTCTTAGTGGGTGTGTGTTTCAATTTGTCGTTTTGTCTCATGTTCTGAGAACATGAAGGAAAAACGTTTGTTGTTGTTGTTGTTGGTTTGAAATGGACTGTTAACTAGTGAGTCTTTCTATGTCAGTGGATCCCACTGGGATTGTGGTTAAAGAGAGTAGAGAGAAGAATGCAGCCTTGAATGTGTCCTGTCTAGTGGAAATCTCTGCAGGACTCCTCATGGCCAATAGATGAATGGACTGCTGCTTGCCTTGCAGATGGGCAACACCTACCAAGATCCTAAGTTCCTGTATTTTTCCTGAATTTTGGCCACTCTCTGAAGAGGTTCGTGGTTTTGTGTCCAAGATGTATACCACCATCAAGCTCTGTAACATGGCCATGGACTGGATTGCTGAAGGGAATGCCAAGCATCTCAGAAAAGTCAAAGATTAGCATGACTGGTAAGGATTTCTCTGGAGAGTCCTTGCTTGGATAGATAGCCACCCAAGTTGCATGATTAGGAGCTGTCAGTGCCACAGTGGTCAATTAAAGAAAAGTTTTTCTCCAGGCTTCTTTCCTCCCTATTGTTCTGTTTTCCTGAATGTCAGGGAGGTGTTTGCCTTAGGGCACTCCTTTGGGAATCCTCAAGAAAACAGTTTCAAATGGAAATGAAGAGGCCTAATCTGTGGCTTTTAGGTAAAATGCTTTGTAAAAGCTGTGTCTGAATCAGATTCTTGGCCCTGTGTGTGGCTGTGAATTACATTCTCAGCACCCCAGGAAACTCAAGAAAAATCCCATGTGTCCATCCAAATCTAAAAGGATGAAAAAGAAGTGTAATATTGGATGAAGTCTCTTGCCTTCCTCTGGTCAGGCTCCTGACCTCTATGAAGTAAGTACAGGGATCCTCTGGGTCAAATGAGTTGTTGCAAGCCCTCCAGGAACTAGCACACCGGTGTTTGGGTTTTTTCATGAGTCCAGTACACATAAAGAATCTACCCCTGGCATGAAAGAGGCCTCTAATTTGAGAAGCAGAGCAGTATTAACAACAGGCCTAATTTATCTATTATGTTTCTCAGGAAGGGTGTCCAGGCCACCATGACATTGGGCATATGATGGGCATGAGAGCTTACTTTGCACACCATCTTAGACTGCTCCCCCTATGGAAACACCCAGCCAGAATGTTATGATGAGTGTCTGTATGGAAGAAGATGAGGGCCATGTGGGAGTGTTTTTGTCAGAAGAGTGTTCTTTTGTGAGATGGTTGTAAAAGATGACTGGGCCCACCTCAGCTTGAACTCTGGTGTGATGCCACTAGAGACTGAGTTGTGGAACTGATCTCAGAGAAGTCTTGCCATGAATTGTGTTGGGATTTTACAAGGCCAGGCATTAGAGGAGCCTTTGGAAACTGAGATCTAGGCCGAGGGTGGCTTTCTCCAGCTCTCCTGGGAATCTCAGCCAGGATTTCACATGATTTTGCTGCTAAAGCCTTTTCAGCTCTAGTTGAGAGCCAAAACTCACATGAACCTCATATTTGAGACACCAATGGGCCTGGATTCACGTGACCTTTTGCCACTCCTTGAAAAGCATTGCCTGCATGTGATCTCCAGAGCTTTTACTGAAAGGAGATTCCTCAACACTTAATGGCTCCTGAATGGATTCAAACCCACAGTGCCAACTTCTTCATTCATGAAATATGGCTAGGCCAATACCATGAAGTTTTTGAGAATCCCATGACCAGAAATCCCTGGAGAACCTTTAGATCTCCTGTTGCTCATCATGACTGAACCAGGGAGTGCCCTTTTTGACTGAGTGGAATTCATGACCATGGTGAAGAACAGAGATGCCAGTGAGTAGGAGCCAGCAGGGAACTGGGCCTGGAGCAATGGAGTGCAGGTGTCTGAGCAACATCTGTGGTGGGCCCCTGTGCTTCTGTCATTGGCTTCCAAATGACATGTGACTGACAAGGTGCAGCCAGCAGACCCTAAAATATAAAGGCATGTTGTTGTGGGTAGAGGATTTGGTGCGATGCTCAGAATCAAGTTGCTACGCTCAAGTGGGAAAGATATATGGGGTAGCAGCCCAGTTTCTGTTTTTTTCCTTCAGACCCTGACTCACCCCACGTGACAGAGCTTCCTCCAGCACTGTGTCCCCGTTGACCTTTATGTATTTCAAAAACAAACACCAATTTTTCAGGGAAGCTGCAAGAAATGCCATTAAAACTGGAGGGTAAGCCAAAGGCTTCACAATCCACCCAGGGAGACATTCATACCCTAATGGCCACAGTTACCTACAAAGAGAGGATTCAGCTCTGCTGCCTCCTTTTCGTATTGGAAAATATGAAACCATATCCTCCTGTTCACATAGACTGAGACCAAGCTTTCATGGTCTCACTGCAAAGGAAGCTAAAGCCCAAAGCTATATTTCTAGAGCACAAATGTCAGAGGCAGATAGTCAAGAAGTCATTAGGCCAGCAAAGTTCCATGTTTGTGGAATGTTTACCCTGTCCCCTACTTTTGGGATCTCTTCTGCCACACCCAAGTTTGTGAGCTCCTCAGAATTTCCAATTCAAGACATGTATTCACAGATTTTTTTTCCTGTTCTCCACTCATTGTGTCTTATTTGGGGTGATAGTAATGTCAAGGCATTGTGGTGGATGACAGTGGAAGATTTTTATGTGGCACGTGTTCGCATATATATTAGACTCATTTTCCGTTTTGCCATTTGAAATACTGAATCTCTGACACTAACCCATAACCTATTAGACTCTGACTACTTATCGTAACATCGATAAAAATAATTCTAAAGGAATAGAAGTAGAGGCATTTGATAGGAGGCACGGTGTATACTTGGACTTGCCTTTTGCTTCATCAGAGATACATAGTGATAATATTGTCTTTTCAATTGTTGCTTCAATATGAACTCTTCTCTGAATTTTACACAGGTTATCAACCCTCTGGGCATCCCTCCATGTATGTGCCTACATACATGCACATACAACAGAAAGGAGCTTGGGGCTTTCTGCCAATCCCAATCCTCATATTCTGCATTTCTACATGTCAAATTTGGGAACCACCTACTTGGCCCCATCCCTGAAAGGCAGGCCCAGGCCTCCTGTGGTGTTACTCTCTGAGCTTCCTCTTTGGTAGGAGTGAAGCCTGCTTCTCCCCTGTACTCTGGACTCTGGTCTCACCTCCTCAGGCCCTGCCTATACCCTGGTTAGATCCAGGCCTTCCATTGCACCTGTACCTCCTTTTACTACTTTATGACCTGATCATTATGTACCAACACTTTACCATGCTCATTCGTGCCTTTTTTCCCCTCTGTTCCACAAGCTACAATGAAGCTGCCATTTGCTAGCTGTGTGACCTTAATCAATTTAATTCGACACAGCTGAGCATCCCTGTCCTGCAACATGTAAACATGGCTTCTGCTCATGGAGTTCTTATTGCCAGTGAAGAGGGCAAGGATAAAAGTATCAAACACAATGTCCACTACATGGTCATCAATGGCTTCTGATGTCATTAAATGTTACCAGTACTAACTGTCAATCTCACTTCACAACATGGGAACATGAATCCCTGAAAAGTAAAAAAAATAATAATAATAATAATTAAGTTCACCTGGTCAGTGGGCCCAGGTCTGCTCTGACTCTAGATTCCCTGCCCCAACCAGAGCTCAGGGCCAGGATGAATACAAAGGTGCCACATGAGGAGAGAACTAATGTAAAGTTGATAAAGGCAGTTTCATGAATGGACAAAAGGGAAAGAATTGTGGGATGGAATCAAATCCTATATCTGACAGCTGGAAAATCAGGAGATTTTACCTTCACATTGACTCCCTCCTCTTGAGAACAAAACTGTACTGAAAACAGACCCTCGAGACAGGTTAGCCATCAATGCAGACAATAAAGGACACTCTGGAACTTACCAGGCTGGTTGGTGCATGTACAAGCAGTCAGATCCACAGATTGGAAGATCTCAAATGGTTCACATGAGACCTTTTTCTTTCTGCATCTTCATTCCCTGGCTCACACAATGACAGGCTGAGCTTGGACCCTGAAGGTCCTGTGTGCCGGCAGGTGACATACCCAGAAAATAGCATCTACACATCTTTTCAAAAGATTACTCATTCTACTCAGCCATAAATAAGAATGGAATTATATCATTTGTGGGAAATGAATGAAACTAGAGAACACTAAACTAAATGAAATAAATTAGACTCAGAAAGTCAATTGTCAAGTGTTTTATCTCTTATGTGAAAGGTAAAAGAAAAAATGGAGTGAAAAAAGAAGTGTATCTCAAAAAATTGGAGAGAATAGTTGAGTTTAGACTGATGGAAGAGAGGATAAGAGAGGTGATTCAGGCACTGAGAAATGAGACTGATCAATGATGTTATGCCCATACATGTATATGTCACAAATGAATATACTAATAAAATAATTATAATGTCCTAATATAAATGACATTTTTGGTACCAGTGACTGAAATTCAGTATGCTTCACCATTGAGCAACATTCCCTTCACCAGTCCTTTTATGTATTTTTTGAAACAGGGTTTTGCTAAGTTGTTTAAGGCTTTGCAAACAGACAAAAAGCTGAGTGCCCACAAAACAAAAATACAAAGGCCTGTCCTCCCCCTGGCTTATGGAGCACTCACTAGACACCAAGTGCCAACGATCTATGACTTCATTCAATTCTCACCACAGTCTTGGGAAGCAAGTGGCATCAGCCCCTTCTTAAAGATAAATAAATAGAAGTTGGGAGAAGTTAAAGATCTATTCAAGCTGACTGAGGTGGCACATGTCTTCAATCCCACCAGATTAGGAGGCTGAGGCAGAAGGATTATGAGTTAAAAGCCAACCTCAGCAAAACTGAGGTGCTAAGCAACTCAGTGAGACACTGTCTATAAATAAAAATACAAAGTAGGACTGGGGATATGACTCATTGGTTACATGCCCCTTAGTTCAATCCCAATTACCAAAGGAAAAAGAAACTATTCAAGCCTCTATAAATATATAAGAGCCAGAATACAAATGTATGATATGTACTCAAGACCTTGGTCCATTGACATTTATTTTATACTAGTTATAACATCTAGGAACCTCCCTGCAAGCTTCATAAATCCAATGCTTGAGAGTACTCCCCAGAGAGTTTGTTTCACTGATTGGAGCTAAAGTCTGGGTATCAGGGTAATTGACTCTAATACTCACAATTAGGGATACAATCACTTTTCTATTAAAAATCAGGGAAGGTTAGACAAAGAGATTGGATTCACCTGCTCAATGTTGTGTGTCAAGTTCACAGGAAAACCAGGTGTGTCTGTACTTCTGTAGCTCTCCAAAGAGCTCCCTGTGGCTCCAAACAAAAGAAGACTCCACAAAGCTAGGAGGACACAAGCCAACCCCTCTGCCACAACTCACCCCACAATACTCCAGGGAATAAGTGTACATAGAGGAGACAATTCCAGGTGGTACCTTGGTGATCAATGGGAAATTCCACGAAAGGAAATAGGGCACAAGCCACTTCAGCAAAGGCAGAGGAGTGGCTGGGCCAGGATGGGGGCTGGCCTAGAGGATCAACTTTTCCAGGGCACATGAAGCCCGGGGCTTCCTCATCCCCAAATGAGCCTTGCCTTATCATACATATGCTTGTTCAACTATTATGCTCTTCTCCTATTTTATATTTCTCTTGCACATGGCTTTGGAGGTCTCATGCTTTGGCATTTCTCATATTTTTTATGCATCTTTCAAACTACCCCAAAATGAACCATGTGGAATATTACCTGTACAGGTTACAGTTTTATTTTATTACCATTTAGTTCAAGTTTCCAAATCTCTCTGAAATACCCTTTTTATTTTTTTATGATACTTTCACTAACCCTTCACATATTGACAATGGTTGTGATGAAGCAGTATATATTTTTTTTTATTTCAACACCTGGAATATCAATGACCTGCTTAAAATGATTGCACTTTCTTTTGATTCTCCATCACAAGTCTCCATTTTATTTTTTACACTTTTTATAACTTTATATATAGTACAGACAAGCCCAAGCTAATATTACATGGTTTCTCTAAGAGAAAGGGCAGGCCTTCCCTCTACCCCCATTAGTGAGTATGAGGACTCATCACAGGTTCCTTAGGGTGGCCTTCCAGCATGTGCTCTGACTCAGTTCCATGTTCAATCTTCCTGTTATCTCCTCAGCCTGTGGCCTTCAGCTCTTCTTCTTCTTCTTCTTTTAAAATTTCAGATTAATTTTAATATTTTACACAGTGCCTGAATCACAAAAATGCCAGTTTGAAAATGGTGGCATACAGAAACAACACTACCCAGAAACCAGGTGCTTCATATGGGAACAAGCTAGTGAAGAGGGGCCTATCACACATGATAGATAGAGGACTCTCAGAGCCATAGTGGAACCATTGGAGGTGCCAGAAATCCTTCACCTCAAAGTTGAGGCATTGTAAATTGTTTAATGGGACTGAACTAATTTTATCATCAGATCAGAACAATAGCAACTGTGATTGGTACATGATTCCAATTGAGATGCCTTTCCAAATATGTCCAGAAAAAAGTTTGGAGACCAGCTCTCTCAGGATTGATGTTATCCACCAAAGAAGAAAGTAAAATTAAGAGACAGCTGACATGTTACACTGGGAAAGCCACAGTTCTGTGTTTTCCAGGAGGATTTTTGTCATCTTTCTATAGACATTAAAATTATAAGCCTGCAGAGAAAGAACTTAAAGATTAGTTTCATTAAAACATGCAACTCTTTAGGCTATTACCTGCACCACATCCTCCCTGGCCTCATCCATCTGAATAAGTGCCTCTGAATTCTTAGATTCAGAAGGAGTGTGCAGTTGGGTCATGGAAAGGCTGTGGAAGGAGGAAATTTTAGCATACTGGTGAGGTTTCTTGTAGCTGCAGAAGAGAGACTTCAGCTCCAACAGTTCTACTCAGCCCAGAAAACTGTGTTACACATGGTACAGTGAGAATATTTTCTTCGAACAATGTTTGCTTCTTTAATTCATATCCTCCTAAAATGAGTCATTTTTTTAAATAGGGAATGATGACTAATTTTAGTTTCCCATTTGTTCTAAGTTCAATGAGTTCTACTGATACAACTTACATATGGAATGTCATCTAGAGATTTCAAATATTACTTATTTGTATACATATTATAAAAGAAGACATGAGTTTTAACTTGATATTTTATAAATCTTTATTTTATTTTATTTTCATGTGGTGCTGAGGATCAAACCCAGGACCTCACACATGCTAGGCAAGTGCTCCACCACTGAACCATATCCCTATTTGTAATTTAGCACTTTTTATTTATAAACTTGCTTCTGTAATATTAATAAATAAAATAGAACTACTATTCATATGAATTCTATAATTTGACTAATTATAAGTTTTTAAACTTTTAGAAGGAAATGAGATTCTATGTTCAAAACTTCATTTCATAGAGGGCAATATCAAAATGCCATAAACTACTTTTATTTCTCATAAAATCATTGGATCCAATTTAACTCAAAAAATTAAAAATTTCCTGACCCTGTACTCTCTCAGTTAGGAAATGACAAATGAGAGGATAATGATAAAAAGGTTTGGAAGCACACTGAAAATTTTTGAAAATTAAATGAACATGCTAGTAATTTCCCATTCCTGGATTAAAAATACATAGGAATATAATTTCCAAGTTTAGAGGAGGAATATACTTAATAATAAAAGGTGTATAAGTTGGTCATAATGGAATTGAGGGTAGGATGCTCGGATTCATAAAAAAGCAGAAGTTAAAATGAGTGATTTTAGGGAAAAGTTGAGTGTAAAAGTTTCAGGGAAAGCGAGGTTGAGTAGTGCTCCCATGAAAAGGGTTACTATTAATGCGTTTATTATAATGATGTTAGTGTTTTCAGCTATAAAGAATAAGGCAAAGGGACTGGCTGTATAGTCAACATTAAATCCTGATACAAGTTCTGACTCTCCTTCTGTAAGGTCAAATGGAGCTCTATTAGTTTCTGCTAATGTTGAAATAAACCATATTATTGCTAGAGGTCATGTTGGAAGTAGATGTCATGTAAATTGTTGGGTGGTAATAAGGGTAGATAGTGTAAAGGATCCATTTATTAAAAGTACTGAGAGAAGAATAATTGCTAGCGTTACTTCATATAAAATAGTTTGTGCTAAGGCTCGTAATGCTCCAATTAAAGCATATTTAGAGTTGGGGGCTCAGCCTGATCATAGAATTGCAAATACAGCTAAGTTTGATGTGGCGAGGATAAATAACTCCTATGTTTATATTAATGAGAGGTTGGGGTATGGGTAGGGGGATTCACATGGTAAATGCTAGTGTTAGGGAAAGAGTAGGGGGCATTAATAAATAATGTAATTGATGCTGTTAAGGGTTTTATGGGTTCTTTAATAAATAGCTTTATTGCGTCAGCAAATGGTTGAAGTAAGCCGTAAGGTCCAACGACATTAGGGCCTTTACGGAGTTGTATATATCCTAGTATTTTTCGTTCGATGAGGGTTAGAAAAGCTATAGCTACTAGGATTCGAACAATTAGAAGAAAGAGATTAATTATAAACAGTAATGTTAAGAAGAGGAGTTGAACCTCTGAAATAAAGTTTTAAATCTTATGCAATTACAAGGCTCTGCCATCTTAACAAGCCCTGTTCTAGGGCGAGTTGTTTAGAATAGTTTAGTAGATTTAGATTATTTCATCCATTTATTTAGCATTAATGTTTAATTGGCCTTATTTTTCTTGTCCTTTTGTACTGGGAGAAATATAATAATAGATAGAAACCTATCTGGATTTCTCCGGTCTGAACTCAGATCACGTAGGACTTTAATAGTTGAACAAACTAACCATTAATAGCGGTTACACCATTTGGATGCCCTGATCCAACATCCAGGTCGTTAAACCCTAACTGTCCATATGGACTCTTGAGTAGGATTGCGCTGTTATCCATAGGGTAACTTGTTCCGTTGATCAATAATTTGGGTCAATTAATGAGTTATAATTTGGATGTGTTGTGTCTAGATTATTATCATTAGGAGGTTTATTTGTACTCCGAGGTCACCCCAACCAAAATTTCTAGTCTATGAACAATAATTTTGATTCCTTAGATAATGTCAAGGCTGTGAGACTATTAAATTTAAGCTCCATAGGGTCTTCTTCTCTTATTAGGAAATTCCCACCTCTTCACGGGAAGGGTGATGTTTTTGGTAAACAGGCGAGGTTAGCGTTTGCCGAGTTCCTTTTACTTTTTTTAATCTTTCCCTTAGTGCATACCAGTGTTGGGTTAACAGTGTTGTTATTAATGGTTTTATGATTTATTTAATATTATGATGTTGTTAACTATCAGTGAATTATTCGATCTAAGTTTATGCAGGGAGAATGTTTTCTTGTTACTCATTTTAACATAATTTCTTCTATTAGGAAAATATATAGGTCCAGTGTTGGCTTAGGAGATTATTGAGAGTTAGGTATTAAGTTTTGAAAACTAGGTTAAGCTTTAATGCTTTTTTAATTGATGGCTGCTTTTAGGCCAACTATGGAGGTTAATAGGTTTACTCTCTAAATTAAGGTTTATTCCTTAACTCGAAAGAGCTGTCCCTCTTTAGATTAACATTTAAATTTACATTTGGCTTGCTTGTGCTTTAGGTAAATTTAAAGTAGAACTAAAATTCTAATCTGGACAACCAGCTATTACCAGGCTTGGTAGGCTTTTCACTTCTACTTATAAGTCATTCCACTATTTTGCAACATAGACGGATGGGCTCTTATTGGCTGCTCATAAGTAGCTCCTCTGATTTCAGGGTGTTTGGCTTAAATTCTTTTTGTCAAGCATTTTCTGGTTAAATCATTATGCAAAAGGTAAAAGAGTTAATCTTTGCTTTTTGATACTATAAATTTGTTCTTTCATCTTTCCCTTAAGGTACTGTCTCTATAGCTCCTAATGTAAATTTCTATCTCCTGTACTTTACTTTAGGTAAATGTTTTATTTATTAAGTAAACTGTATTTTAGTGGGGGAGGGGTTGGGCTAACATTAGTTCAAAATGTTCATAGTGGATGAAATCTCCTGGGTGTAAGCCGGGTGCTTTAGAGTTAATCAGCTACATTTTGATTATCCCAAACACACTTTCCAGTATGTTTACCTTGTTACAACTTTTCTTTTCTTATATAATTTGATTTAATTGATTATGTATGGGGTTGTGTGAAAGTATATTTGAAGAGGGTGACGGGCAGTGTGTGTGTGCTTTATTGCCCAATTCAGTTAAGCTCGCTATTCTTAACTTACTACTAAATCCGCCTTATGCTTTAAGTTTCATAAAAGCTATCATGGAGATTTGTTCTAGGAAGTAGAAAATGTAGCCCATTACTTCCCACCTTATAGGCTACACCTTGACCTAACGTATTAATGTAGAATTTTCTTGCTTACTGTAGGACATTTTTAGGGTTTGTTGCAGATGGCGGTATATAGGCTGATAATTGCTAAAGGTAGTGAGGTGTATCAAGGTTTATCAATTATAGAACAGGCTCCTCTAGAGGGATGTAAAACACCGCCAAGTCCTTTGAGTTTTAGACCATTGCTAGTAGTACTCTGGTGAACATTCTTGTTTATTGAATGTTTATGTTTAGGGCTAAGCATAGTTGGGTATCTAATCACAGTTTGGGTCTTAGCTATCGTGAATTCAGATAATTTAAGATTACTTTTGTGTTTGACTTTCATTGTTACCAAGGCTTTTTATGGTTTAGTATTATTTTAATCTTATCTAGCTAGTCTCTTAATCACGCTTTACGCCGTGTTTCATTAACTGGGGTTAATCATATGACCGCGGTGGCTGGCACGAAATTTACCAACCCTTAATTTAGCTTAACTTAGTCAAACTTTCGTTTATAGGCTTAATTTTAATTACTGCTGTATCCCGTGGTGGTGTGGTAGAGCAAGGTGTTATGAGCTACTAGGATAGTGAACTTGCACCTTTTGATCGATTAATAGATATAGAGGGCATTCTCACTGGGGTAGGGATGTGTGCATGTATAAGTTAGCTAAAAGCTAATGAAAAGGCCAGGACCAAACCTATGTGTTTATGGGGTATGAAATACCCATCTAAGCATTTTCAGAGCTTTGATTTACTAGTTAAGCTACATTAACATATGTACCTTGAAGGGCATTGCTTATATAGGGCTTTGTAAACAGAATAATATGTAAGTATTATTAGGATAGGAATAGAGTAGTAGAATTACTTATGGGGACTTAGTAAAACTTATTTATAGATTTCAATCTACTGAGAAGATAGTCAATAATTTTTTAAGCAAATAAGAAGTTTAATAGGTTCAAAAAAGGGTAATTGGTTAAATGTTCGTTTTTATATTTAGACCTACTATGGAATTTCTGTTTTAACTTTTTTTTTTTTGTCTATCGAGCATTAAGCCTGACTATGGCAGATAGTAGATATGTAAAATGAGAATATTTACTAATAAGTCCAGCTACAATTGAGTTGAATGGAATGAGGCCTCTAACGGCCAATGGTGAGTCCCTGCATCCCCTTAAAAATAAAACCACTAAAGGCATGACAGTGCAGTTATGTTGGGTAATGGGCTCGAATTGAACTAATCCATCAGGATGTCTTATTTAAGAGGAACGAGTGGGCGTTTATGCAAGTTATGGCCCTGAGGTAGGAACCAGATGCCAGATAAAGTTCACTATTAGCTACCCCCAAGTTAAAATGGGATCAGAGCAAGAAGAGGGACACGGATTGGGCGAGTAGATGGTTTCACGCAGGAAGATAGATTATGAGACCAGTGTTGGTAGAGGATACTCATTTGGAACGAGAAAGATTTATGACTTAAATATGCTATATGCCGCCAGTGATCTTAATGTGCTGTGCACTATAAAGGGTGAATATTTGTGGTGACCACTGTCGTGGTGACAGGGTGTAATGTCAAGTTACAAGTTACTGTATTATGTACTATATTAGTATTATGAACGTGCTTGTATGCATGGTGGGAGTCCTATTAATGTTGATTAAACATATAATGTCCTATGTACATGGATTAGTAGTGGTATAATGGGGAAAAGCATTAATGCACGAAATACATGAAGAGAAATAAATTATTGAATGAAAATTAATCGTGACATAGGAGTCAAAAATTGAGTAACTGGTTGAGTGCAGGGAATCGTTTAAGTAAGAAATATCAGCTTTTGGAGTTGAAGGTGGAACGTTTATTATCTTCCCTGAGGTATTATGCTCTAAGAAGTTTATAACTTCATTTTTGGTTTACAAGACCAAAGTAATATTTATACTATTAGGGCTCCTCATTTAAGAAGTTTATTTTCAATTAAGCTGACAGTTGGTAGAATTAGGAGAATAATAGCGAAGTATAAGATTTATGCTAGTTGGCCAATAATGATAAATGGGTATTCAACAGGTTGTCCTCCGATTCAGGTTAGTGTAAACAGGTCTGCTACTAGGATTCAGAATATGCACTGAGTTAGTGGTCAGAATATTATGCTATGTTGTTCTGATATATGGAGTAATGGAAAAGAGTATAATAATAAGAATAGAGAAGACTAGGGCTAAGACACCTCCTAGTTTGTTGGGAATAGATCAGAGGATGGCATAGGCAAATAAGAAGTATCACTCTGGTTTGATATGAGGTGGAGTGTTTAGAGGATTTGCAGGTGCATAATTGTCGGGGTCCTCTAGAAAGTCTGGTGAAAATAAAACTAGAATTTTTAAGACTAGAATGAGAAGGAGGACTCTGAGAATATCTTTGATGGTGTAGTACTGGTGAAAGGGGATTTTATCAGAGTCAGAAATAAGGCCTGAGGGATTGTTTGATCCAGTTTCATGAAGGAAAAGGAGATGAACTATAACTAAAGCTGCAATGATAAATGGGAGGACAAAATGGAATGCAAAAAATCATGTTAGAGTAGCTTTATCAACTGAGAAGCCCTCTCAAATTCATTCTACTAGGGTTGTACTGATGTATGGAATGGCAGATAAAAGATTAGTAATTACAGTCGCTCCTCAGAATGATATTTGGCCTCAGGGGAGAACATAGCCTATGAATGCTGTGGCTATTACTGCAAATAGAAGAATTACTCCGATGTTTCATGTTTCAAAGTAGGTGTATGACCCATAGTATAATCCTCGTCCTACATGAAGGAAAAGGCAGATAAAAAATATTGATGTGCCATTAGCATGTATATAACGGATAAGCCAACCGTAATTAACATCTTGACAAATGTGAGTAACTGATGAGAAGGCCATTATAGTGTTGGATGTGTAGTGTATTGCAAGAAATAATCCTGTAAGGATTTGAATAGATAGGCAGAGGCCTAGTAGAGATCCAAAGTTTCATCATGCGGAAATATTAGAAGGTGCGGGTAAATCAACAAAGGAGTGGTTGGCAATTTTGATTAAAGGGTGGGTTTTTTGGATGTTTGTCATTAATGTTTTTATAGTTGAATAACAATGATGATTTTTCATGTCATTAGTCATGGTTAAATTCCATATAAAAATAATGACATACATTACATACTTATTAAGTATACTTTTTGTTTTAGGTTTTGTGGGGTTTTCCTTAAAGCCTTCTCCTATTTATGGAGGATTAGGATTGTTAGTGGGGGAATTGGGTGTGGGATTGTACTATACTTTGGGGGGTCTTTTAAAGGTTTAACAATATTTTTAATTTATTTAGGAGGAATATTGGTGGTGTTTGGTTATACTACAGCTAGAGCAATGGAGGAGCACCTGGAGACATGGGGATCAAATGTAGTTATTTGAGGGGTTTTATTATTAGGATTTTTAGTGGAGTTCATAATTGTCATGTTTATAGTGTTGTATGATGAGGTAGAAATTGTGATTGAGTTTAAGGATTCAGAGAATTGAATGGTGTTTGAGGAGATGAATTGGGATTAATTCGTGAGGATTCAATGGGGGTGGCAGCTATATACAGTTATGGAAGTTGATTAATGGTTGTAGCTGGTTGATTGTTGTTCGTTAGTATTTTTATTGTGATTGAAATTACACATGAAAATAGAGTACAGTTACGATTGCTAGAAGCGTTGAAGTTAGGAATGATAGAAAATATAGTTTGATGAGGCCTTTTTGGTTAGAGGTTATAGTAGAGGCTGTTGAATGAAGGTTAGCGGTAAATCTGGGAATAAATTTTTCTAATAAGACTAGGTCTAATAGAGTTGATGAAAGTTTTTGACTTATGATAAGGTTGAGGTAGGGGTTTAATCAGTGAATAATCAACAAAGGAAATTGTTGAGGAAATAACCTAGTGAGGTTGAAAATTTTGATGCGTTTGAGTACATTTTGGTTTTAAGATAGAGAGTTATTGAGTTTAGTTCTATAGTAATTATAAATCCTAAAATGGTTACTAATAGTGCTGTAAATTTTAGATGAATAGGTATGGTTAGTACTGGAACATTTATAGGTGGGATGTTGAATGAAAGGATAAATCCTGCAAAGATACTGCCAATAAGAAGGCGTTTAATTGAATTAAGTAGTTGAGGATAATTTTCATTAATGGAAGTTAATGTAGAGAATTGAGGTTTTCCTATTAGAGCACAGAAGATAATTAGTGTACTGTAGACAGCGGTTAGGGAAGTGGCAAATAGTGTAATAGCAAGGGCTCAGACGTTGGCATACGACGTGTTTGCAGACTCAATAATTAGGTCTTTAGAGTAGAATCCAGTTAAAAAGGGAGTTCCTGTTAATGCCAGACTACCAATAATAAGTGAAGATGAGGTAAATGGAAGAGCTTTAAATAGTCCTCCTATTTTTCAAATATCTTGTTCATCATTTAGGTTACGGATAATTGATCCTGAGCATATAAATAATATAGCTTTGAAGAATGCATGTGTACAAATGTGGAGAAATGCTAAGTGGGGTTGATTAATTCCAATGGTGACTATTATCAATGCTAATTGGCTTGAAGTAGAGAATGCGATAATTTTTTTAATATTGTTTTGGGTTAGGGCACAGATAGCGGCGAACAGGGTAGTGATAGCTCCTAAGCAGAGAGTGAGTGTTTGAATAGTCTTGTTATGTTCTATTAGTGGGTAAAAGTGGATAAGAAGAAATATTCCTGCTACTACCATAGTGCTGGAGTGGAGTAAACCTGATACAGGGGTTGGACCTTCTATAGCAGAGGGCAGTCAAGGGTGTATGCCGAATTGGGCAGATTTTCCTGTAGTGGCTAAGAGTAAGCCTAGTAGGAGAAGTAGAGATATATCTATTATGAAGAGTTGTTTTAGTTCTCATGAGTTTGAATTGAGTAAAAATCATGCTGTAGCTAAAACAAATCCGATATCTCCAATTCGATTGTATAGGATGTCTTGAAGAGCTGCTGTATTAGCATCTGCACAGCAGTATCATCAGCCAATTAGTAAAAATGACATAATACCTACCCCTTCTCAGCCAATAAATAGTTGAAATAGATTATTGGATGTGACTAGAATTATTATAGTGGTGAGGAATAACAGGAGATATTTGAAGAAGCGGTTAATAAAGGGGTCAGAATGCATATACCATATTGAGAATTCTATAATTGATCATGCAACGAATAGTGGTATGGGTATAAATAGTATAGAAAAGTAATTTAGTTTAAAGCTTATGGAGAGAGTAAATGTTTGGATGGTCATTCAGTGTCAGTTTGAAATGACAAGCTCATAGTTTGAGTTAATAAATATTAGTATTGGAATTATGCAGAGTGAGAATGCACAAATGATAGAAACTTTTACGTAGTTTGGGTAATTACTGTGTTTGTAGTGGTCAGTAATGGTAAGGAAAATAAGAAATGATAGAGTAACAAGCGATGTAAGAATAAGTGAAGAGAATATATTAATTACTTTTATTTGGAGTTGCACCAATTTTTTGGTTCCTAAGACCAACGAATTACTTCTATCCTATAAAAGTTAAGAAAGCAGTGGGTGTAATCACAGAGAGCATGAATTAGCAGTTCTTGCATGCTTTCTTGGTAAATAAGAGATTACGATTCTCTATTGTTAGATTCACAATCTAAAGTTTTGTTTAAACTATACTTACAGTATAGGTGGCCCAGAATAATGGTAGGGTTTGTTGATAGGATAGCAAGTGGAAAACGGTGGAGAAATATGAGTGTATTTTCTTGTGTAAAAGAAGGATTAACATTTAATGTATGGTATGTAAACTTTCCTCGTTGTGTTGTAATTAGTATATATAGTGAATAAAGGGCTGTAATTAACATATTTAAGCCAGTTAAAATAATTGTGATGTTTGATCAGGTGAATGATGCTATGATAATGAACAGTTCCCCAATTAAATTATTATAGGGGGAAGAGCTAGATTAGACAGTGTAGTTGGGACTCATCATGTTGCTATGAGGGGAAGAATAGATTGTAAGCCTCGGACTAGTGTTATAGTTCGACTATGAAGTCATTCGTAGTTAGTATTTGCTAGACAGAATAGTATAGAAGATGTTAGTCCATGGGCAATTATTAGTGCTGTGGCTCCTATAAAGCTTCAGGGGGTTTGAATTATAATTGCTATGATTACTAGTGCTATATGGCTTACTGATGAGTAAGAGATGAGGGATTTTAGGTCTGTTTGTCATAAGCAGATTGAGCTTTTTATGATTATGCCTCATAATGATAGTATAATAAAGGGATATGCTATATTACCTGTGACGGGGTGTAGTAGGATTGAAATTCAAATTATCCCATATCCACCAAGTTTTAATAGGATAGCAGCTAGAACTATAGATCTGGCAATGGGAGCTTCAACGCTTTGGGTAATCAAATGTGGAGGCCATATAGAGGCATTTTAACTATAAAAGCTATAATACATGTTAGTCATAGAATATCATTTGTTCAGGAAAGAGGTAGTACGAATGACTGATAGATTAAGATAATGAAATTTAAAGATCCAGTAGATTTTTGGATATAGATTAATGCCACTAGTAGGGGTAGGGAACCTACCAGAGTATAAAATAGAAAATACAATCCTGCATTTAATCGCTCAGTTTGATTTCCTCATTGAGTAATAATAATTAGTGTGGGGATTAGGGTGGCTTCAAATACGATATAAAACATGATTAACTCAGTGGCAGAGAGTTATATAATTTCAAATTACTCATATAAGCATATATTACATTAATACATCTGAATAAATGAAGCACGTGAGATCACAAAACAAAAACATGGACCTAAAACTCATCACACAGCTATGAAAAGTGCCCTAATTACAAAGCAAAATAATTGTCTTTTAGGTCCAAAGCATGAAGTTTCAAAGTCCTGTAGCTAATAAATGCCTATACCTTCTTTATTCCAAATTTATTGCTGTGCTTGCATTATTATATTTTGTTTGAAGGATCATGTATTGATCTAATGTTTCATTTCAAACAACTTTCTTAAAAGTACTAAGAATTTTTCTTGTAACATCCATCACTAATTGTATTAGTACCATAGTTATAGGGTGAATTTTGATCCTAAAGGAGAAGTCTACTTAAAATTTAAAAATTATGTGTCACAGAAAAGGTAGAAGATATACTATATTAAAGCTGACCTTATTGTCTAAAATATAGAAATATGACAAAGGAATTATTTCCAGGTATTTGGTCATTTTTGATGTACTGATCTGTGTATAATAAATAAAATTTAATTGTATTTGTAGATTTATGGAACTATGCTTCAAAATAAATGTGCCTTGAGAAAGAATATTAGTGTATTTAGCTTCTACATCTATGTCTAGAAAATTTACATAATATCACAAAAATTACATGATTTGTGAAGAAATGCTATTCACTGTATCTTTATAGTATTTTGAGGAGATTCATGGATTTTGAATTTTGCTTCAAATATATTTTGTCAAAAATAAACAGAACTTGGTCATAAAGCTTTTTGTTTTATATTATATCATCAATTTATGGTGACATTATTATTTTCTTTCAAGCACAACTATATATAAAAAATAGTGATTCTTTTTTTGGTGCCATGTTATCTTCCAAAATTCTTATCCTTTGTGAAAAACAATGATAACTTTGTAGTGCAGAATTACATCCTTATAAAGCATTTTATTTCCTTCAATTTTAATCATGGATCTAAATTCATATTAAAATGTATTGAACATTTTTTATTGTGTATTGTAACCATATAAACTCAGCTAACTATTTTACCTAGAGATCTGGATCTTCAAATATACAAGTCTATTTTACCCACAATGAATTAAAGTAACAGTCAAAGAGAAACATAAAATGAGATAAACATCCACATGAAAAGAGGAGGTGATCTCCAGTGACAAAAGACTTCAAAGAACTTTTGGAAAACAGAAAGTCTGGAAGCAGATGAAGGATGCATTTGAGTTCTAATTAGGGCTCCCCAGGAGGTAGATTAAGACCATGGCTAGGCATCTTGGAAGTCCATAAGTGAGTGTGCTTCAAATCAGCACAATGGAAATAAAGGGAAGGAAGCATCACAGAATCTGGGGTTGCAGTCTAATCTCAAAGGAGGCTTCTGCTTACTCAAAGTGAAATTTTGGAGCTGTCTTGCACTCTCATATTTATTTCTACATGAGACATGGAGTGTGATTTACATGAGTCTCAAACAGTCTTGAGTGTAGGAAGCCTTGAATGGTCATAGCCAGAAAAACTGTCTTCTACTGATGAAAGTATTTTGAAAAGACCACTTTCAGCAATTGTCTGGTAAATGAATCCTTAAGTCCTAATGGTGCCATAAAACACAGTTCCCTATAGTGACACCACAAAAATTCGCTTTTCAGTCTAAGTTCTGTACTTAGTTTATGGTACTGGTGAGACTTTATTCCTGAAGAAAACTTACAAGAAGGGAAAACATTGCAATTAATTACAGTTTTGACAGCTGTGTAGACTGAATGTCAAATTAATGGTCATCTTATGTCTCTTCTGCTGTTCATTTTAAATCCCTTAAAAATGCTTCTTTTGATCTTTATAACTTAGCTGAGTGAGTGAAACTCATACTCTTCCCCAAATCATTTGAGCCTGCTCACCATAATTTTCTCAAGAAACAACTACACCACTGTTTTTTTTTGTTTGTTTGTTTTGTTTTGTTTTGTTTTGTTTTGTTTTTTTACCATTCCTGTAGGGCAAGTGAGTACTAAAAAGTAGAAAATAGGATCATCTGTTTTCAGATTGAATCATCTGATTTTTGTCTCCATTGCAACATGGAATAAATGTCCTTCTGGTAAGGAGAGTGAAGTGACCTAGCTATGATTGTAATTTCTTCTCTTCTTTGTGTTTTCTTAGTACATAGAATTTAGAGTTCTCAGGTGCAGTTTAAATTATATTTGGAATCTTGTTAGACATCCTGTTGGAAAAGTGTCCTCTTAAATAATTAGAATTTCTAAAACTGGAGGATGCAGAGGAATGGTGTAAGAAAATATAATTGCCAATTAATCGAAGTGAGTGAAGACTCTTCAACTTTGACACACTGGTTCCTGGATCTATGTAGTCTATCTCTTGGTAGCACAACCTGATATAATGATGTGAAATTTAACAAGTGTTAGCAAAACCATCACCTGTTCCAGTATCCTACCATGCCAGTAGCTTTTTGTTTCTTTTGTAGATGATAATACAGTGGATACCATGGTCATAGACCAATAGTAATACCTTTATTTTTGTTAAATGTGGTCTGATTCAATTTTAGGCATGATCTATTGATACTTTATTAGTGGTGCTTGCTAAGTATTTATTGTCTATAAAAGCAAAATGTAAAAAAAAATGTTTGGTTTTTTCTGGCTAAAATTATTTCTGGGTTAAAAGAGGTCCACTTGTTAATTTATTATGAGAGAATGATGAAAAGAATTATGCTGTAACAAGAACCTAGAGATAGCTTTCCTCCTAGCTGGCTGGATATTTGGGAAAAGAATTTGATAGATAAATTGCAGTGATGGAAAACATTATGGTACTCAGTCCTCATTCGTCCTGTGCAGCATCCAAGGCTGGATAAAAACAACTAGCCAAGTCCAGTTCTCAACTTGGTTGTCTTGTACAATGTCCATGATGTATGTGCTTTGGTATATGATAGCATGAAATCTCATAATATTTACACTGAATTGTCTCTCTCAGAGATGCATCCTTATTACTGTACCCCCCAAATTTTATAGTCATCAAAAGTTCCTTCTAGACCCTTGACCAAGTCTTGATTTCTTCCTATTAGTTTATGTACCTTCTTACCTGAGGTAACTTCTTTTTCTGCATAAAATTGAGGATGAAGTGTGCTGCCAAGTATTCTGCTCTTTAGAAAGAGGGTGTTTTTTTTTTAAGGCTAACCCTGAAAGATACTGTACAATGGTGTTATTTTATTTCAGTTTACTTCTAAATGAAGATAACTCATATTTATTTCTGAGTAATATATTGATAGAGGTTGGCCAATTTCCTCTTCTATCTGATTTGCAAAAGGGACCTTTGCCCAAAGAAGAAAATGAAAAGGTGATGTATCACACCTTTGCTCTGAAATTGATTGGGGTTTTCTGAGAAAGAGTGTAACTTCAGTGACTATCTTCTTGGTTAGTTCTTTGCTTAGTGATTGGTCACACTCTACAAGTGTGACCTCAGGGGAAATGCCAAGGAAGATAGAGAGTAATATAAGTAGAATCTATCAATTGATTATGCTTTTGTAACTTAAGTAAGGTTTTTGAAGTACTATATGACTTACATGTCTCTCTGCCTTCCATTTAAAATGAAAATATAAAATTCATCTTTTTTATGTATCATCAATAAGTTTCTAAAAATAAAATTTACACCAATTTTTTTCTAATCCTGTTCATGATTTCTCTATTTTCTTGATTATATGAATTTTTATAACTGATACTAACTTGATAATCTCTATCAATTCCTGGTTTACAAACACTTACTGATTTTAGTATCTTTTTAGTTATAGTTGGCTTCCAGTAACTAAGGGAAAGACCACTTTCTGTCTACTCCTCCCAGCCCTGCTCCAGCCTGTCACCTTCCCGGACCCTTATGCAGTTGGTTGTAAATTCTACCAGAATTTTTCACTATTTTTCAAGATTTAAAAAAATCAAATGTCTTCTTTGATATAATGAGAGCAACTATGAACAGAGCAGGGAGGAAGATCAGGAAGAAAAGATTAACATTAAACAGAGACATGAGATGGGCGGGAAAGGGAGAGAAAAGGGAAATTGCATGGAAATGAAGGGAGACCCTCATTGCTATACAAAATTATATATAAGAGGTTGTGAGGGGAATGGGGAAATAAACAAGGAGAGAAATGAATTACAGTAGATGGGGTAGAGAGAGAAGATGTGAGGGAAGGGGAGGGGGGATAGTATGGGTTAGGAAAGGTAGCAGAATACAACAATTACTAATAGGGCATTATGTAAAATTGTGGATGTGTAACCGACATGATTCTGCAATCTGCATTTGGGGTAAAATTGGGAGTTCATAACCCACTTCAATCTAATGTATGAAATATGATATGTCAAGAGCTTTGTAATGTTGTGAACAACCAATAAAAAAAAAGAACCTATAGAGTGAAATTGTATTGAGTGATTTGAGTGAATAAAGCATTCAAAAGGGAAAAAAATTTAAAAAAAATTTAAAAAATTTAAAAAAATAAAAAAATTTAAAAAAATACTTTAAAAAGAAAAATGTGCAGGAGAAAGCAGCAATATATTATTTTGTAATTAGGCGTTTAAAAATTTTTTAACATTTATCTGTATTTAATGTGGGTCAGCCACTGATACTTCATCAAAATAACAGTGTCTTTGCTGAGTTCAGGTGACCAAGAAATAGCCACACCCTCAGAACAAAACAAAAGACACACACACAAAAAAAAAAAAAAAAAAAAAACAGAATAATCTTTAACCTAACATTTTTTTAAGAGAGAGAGAGAGAGAGAGAGAGAGAGAGAGAGAATTTTTTAATATTTATTTATTTATTTTAGTTCTTGGCGGACAAAACATCTTTGTTTGTATGTGGTGCTGAGGATCGAACCCGGGCCGCACGCATGCCAGGCGAGCGTGCTGCCGCTTGAGCCACATCCCCAGCCCCCTAACTTTTTATATGATGTTTCAGATCCTCGTAACTTTGCACACAAGATTCTGTGTTCAGTTGAATTTTGACTTCTTCTTGTATTTGTATAGAGTGTGACTATTAAATGGAAACATTTTATTCTAAGCGTCTTTGTGGTTTCTGGTGAGGTTAAGTGGGTGAGAGGGTGAAGGGAAAGTGGGGGATTCTTTTGTATCATAACATGAAGTTTCCCACACAGTCTGCTCTCAGGTGCCAAACTTCAAGTTTTTCTTACACTGGTATACTTTGATTATTCTTACTTTCCCTTTACCCATAAGTTTTAACAGCACTTTATCAAACTGCACTTATTAAGAAAAAATTTAAAAATATAGTTATAGTTCACTTCACCAGTCTGCACTTATTGCTTATGGTTTCACTCATCTGCTATGCCTGTTTTTGGTGTCTAAAAAACAGACATTGTATTTTCCATATTTTGCCCAGTTTCCTACATGTATATAATGGAAAGAAAATCAGGTCTGGAAACATTCCATTTTGATTGAATGCTATAATCAAGAAAATAAAATGTAAATATGCTAAATATATCTCCAGAATTTCTCAAGTAGCTATGCTTAAAACAAAGAGAATATCCTGAAAAGAAAAACCATGTTCAGCTTCAAGAAAGCAAGAACAGACCCCAAGTATTTATCACTAATGATGGATTATAGATGATAAATACTGAATAACCTCAGGATTTAAAGGAAAACTAGTATTCAACCTGATATTTTTAACTGAAGCAGACTATCCTTTAATGATAAATAAAAATATATTTTCATAAATGATAAAATTCTAAAAAGCTGTATTCTGTGCCTCATTTCAAAGAGAGTTACTCAATATAGAAGAAAAATCAAACAAAGGGAGTAGAGTTTGTGGATGAAACAGTGGCTCTAACTACAGAGCTGAAGAAAGTTATGCTGATTCTGCAGAAGACCTTGAAAATAGTTTTCTTAGCATACCTCAGTCCTACCTTTAAAATGATGGTTTAATAGAAATATTAGCTAGTGAGTAGTCAAGTGATTGAATGTAGCAAAAGTTAGAAGATTCTAGTGATCTATTTTCCTCACCACACACAAAAAAATTGAATATTGGAAAATACAGAAAAAAACAAAGTGATGAAAAAGAAAGTAAAAACCCACTAAACACAAATAATGGAATGTCAAGTTCTTCACATGAAACACAGTAAAATGTGCACTTTTTATAACATTTGATGGGATAGAAGAAAGTAGTATTGATTGTTCTTGATGGTAAGAACATCCCTCCATGAGCAGCATTCATGTCCTGATATTGGATGGCAGAAAGGCTAATAAATTAGAGAAAGAAATCATTCTTACTACTAGTGTGTGATTTGCGATGAAAACTATTTTAAAATCAAATTTTAAAAAACGCTTACTGGGTTTTAACCTTCATAAATTTTCTGTAGACAAAGATTGGAACACATAATTATTTTTAAAAGAGAATAATTAACTGAGGAAGCATGAACACAGGGACTTGTAACTATTAAATAATAGACTGGGGTGTAGTGGTCTGTACAGATGCTGATACTCAGAAATAATATAGTATCCAATGTAGATTAAGCAGGAAATCACAGAACAAGGATTACATAAATGATAATCAATTAAACACTAAAGCCTTTTAATATTTGACTAATTGGTCTTAAGAAAAAGAAGTGGTCCCATAAGCCAAATTGGTTTTCTTCCCTCTCTCATTGCCATTCAAAAAAATAATGGGAACCCCTAATACTTTGTGAAGGGTCTTCTATGTATATATTTCAAAATTATGGTCAATATCAGACAACTAATAGTAGGTATGACTAAATTTAGTTTCCTTTTAGAAATTTACATATTTGCAGATAGAGTAGAGGCAGCTTATTTGGGTATAAATTTTGGAAACTACAGTTTTATATTGTCCTGGGGTTTGAACCCAGGGGTGCTTTATTACTCATATATATTCACAATTCTTCAATATTTTATTTTGAGACCTGGTCTCAGTTACAAAGCCTGGCCTTGATTGTGATTTTTTGGCCTCAGACTCTATGATTTTTGAGATTACAGGTATGTACCACCACATCAAGCCTGGACACTACCTTTTATTTTTTTACACGAATCTAATAATCAAAAGTATTTTAAATATTTCTGCTTTTTCTTTGATATAAAATTTTCAATACTAACTTTTCAAATTGGTTTTCACCATCACATTCTTTTTTTTCAAAAGGCCAATCTTCATGTTGTGTAGTTATACATTTTTTTACCACAAAAAGATATACTCAATAGATTGTATTCTGAGTTAGCAAGTCAATTTTATATATGTTTCAGAAAAACAAATTGCCATAAATTGTTCTGGTTATGCTCTTAAGAAGTACCTTCCTCTTAGTCATCATCATTAAAAATAAGGAGGGAATTTAGTAAAGTCAAAAGATAAGATCCAACAGTTGGCTAGTTGTTTCAACCAGATGTTTATGATTTGATTGTGTACCTTTTAAATTACTTCTTCTGATTGCTCTGATGGCTTTTCCTATGATATTTAGTAGTCAGCTCAATTTAAAAGAACCAGTTTATGTGAAAAGTGGATACTCGCACTCCCTGGTTCAGTCATGATGAGCAACAGGAGATCTAAAGGTTCTCCAGGGATTTCTGGTCATGGGATTCTCAAAAACTTCATGGTATTGGCCTAGCCATATTTCATGAATGAAGAAGTTGGCACTGTGGCTTTGGATTCATTCAGGAGCCATTAAGTGTTGAGGAATCTCCTTTCAGTAAAAGCTCTGGAGATCGCATGCAGGCAAGGCTTTTCAAGGAGTGGCAAAAGGTCATAGGAATCCAGGCCCATTGGGGTCTCAAATATGAGGTTCATGTGAGTTTTGGCTCTCAACTAGAGCACAAAGGCTTTAACAGCAAAATCATGTGAAATCCTGACTGAGATTCCCAGTGCTCTGGAGAAAGCCACCCTTGGCCTAGATCTCAGTTTCCAAAGGCTCCTCTAATGCCTGGCCTTGTAAAATCCCAACACAATTCATGGCAAGACTTCTCTGAGATCAGTTCCACAACTCAGTCTCTAATGGCATCACACCAGAGTTCAAGCTGAGGTGGGCCCAGTCATCTTTTCCAACCACCTCACAAAAGACCACTCTTCTGACAAAAACACTCCCACATGGCCCTCATCTTCTTCCATACAGACACTCATCATAACATTCTGGCTGGGTGTTTCCATAGGGGGAGCAGTCTAAGATGGTGTGCAAAGTAAGCTCTCATGCCCATCATATGGCCAATGTCATGGTGGCCTGGACACCCTTCCTGAGAAACAGGATAGATAAAATGGGCCTCTACTTAATACTGCTCTGCTTCTCAAATTAGAGGCCTCCTGTCTGCCAGGGGTAGATACTTTATGCATACTGGACTCATGAAAAAACCCAAACACCGGTGTGCTAGTTCCTGGAGGGCTTGCAACAACTCATTTGACCCAGAGGATCCCTGTACTTACTTCATAGAGGTCAGGAGCCTGACCAGAGGAAGGCAAGAGACTTCATCCAGTATTACACTTCTTTTTTCATTCTTTTAGATTTGGATGGACACATGGGGTTTTTCTTGAGTTTCCTTGGGTGCCTAGAATGTAATTCACACCCACACACAGGGCCAAGAGTCTGATTCAGACAGAGCTTTTACAAAGCACTTTACCTAAAAGGCACAGATTAGGCCTCTTCATTTCCATTTGAAACTGTTTTCTTGAGGATTCCCAAAGGAGTGCCCTAAGGCAAACACCTCCCTGACATTCAGGGGAACAGAACAATAGGGAGGAAAGTAGCCTGGAGTAATACTTTTCTTTAATTGACCACTGTGGCACTGACAGCTCCTAATCATGCATCTTGGGTGTCTATCTATCCAAGCAGGGATTCTCCAGAGAGATCCTTACCAGTCATGCTAATTTTTGACTTTTCTGAGATGCTTGGCATTCCCTTCAGCAATCCAGTCCATGGCCATGTCACAGAGCTTGATGGTTGTACACATCTTGGACACAAAACCACGAATCCCTTCAGAGAGTGGCCAAAATTCAGGAAGAATACAGGAACTTAGGATCTTGGTAGGTGTTGCCCATCTGCAAGGCAAGCAGCAGTCCATTCATAAATTGGCCATGAGGAGGCTTGCAAAGATTTTCACTAGACAGGACACATTCACGGCTGCATTCTTCTCTCTACTCTCTTTAACCACAAACCCAGTGGGATCCACTGACATAGAAAGACTCACTAGTTAACTGTCCATTTCAAACCACCACCACCAACAACAACACCAAAAAAAAAAAAAAAAACGTTTTTCCTTCATGTTCTCAGAACATGAGACAAAAGGACATATTGAAACACACACCCACTAAGACACACAAACCACCCCTGTATTTGGTCTGCATCTATCCCCTCTGTCCTCTGACTGGTGGGTGAAAATATTTTCCCCAGCAGTGGCCTGTCCTGTCTCAGCTCTGGTCTCCTTGGCCATCTCTGTGTAGTTGTCAGGAGCCAGCAATGAGCCAACACTTCTTTCTCAGGAAAGACCCCTGTTCAGACCATTGAAGGCATTTGGCTATCCACACATCACTAGGTGCCAAGAAAGAATGACTCTGGCCTTGGTACAGACAAACAAGTGAGCCCATTGGGACTGGAACTGACTGTGGGTGCCTCACCTCCTTTGCTTCAGATCTTACCTAAGTTCTATTTTCATACTTACATTTCACCTTACATTCTAATAAATATCCCAGTTGCCCAATACCCGTATTCATCCAGCAGAATGACTCCTAACCCAAATCGAACCTGATATGACCCTTAGCCATACTCTGTTCCCTCCATCTATTTTCACAGAACAGCAGGTCCTGAGTTGATCTTGCCATACAGGTATGTAGGGAATCCTACAGCTGCTGAAAAGCTCAAAGGTAGATGCAGAAATGATCCCTGGAGCAAATGTAGGCAGCTAGGTAGGACATGGGAGGTCTAAAGTCATCTTCCATGGCCAACAACCCAGTCAGGATGAAGGGATGTGGCTGAATCAGCCTCTCTCTTCTCAATGCAGGGAAGATGGACACAATCAGGCCTGTGGAAACATGGATGAGCTTCTTGTAAATTATATTTAGGAAAGCTTTTCTAGATCTGACCCAAAATTCATGTGCAATAAAGAAAAAGATCAATAGATTCTACTACATGAAATTAAGAAAGAATTGCACAACAAAGAATAAAATCAAATGAATAATGAGTGATTCACTGAGAGAAAATATTTGTAACATGTGTGAGAGATCAGTGGTTATCTCTCTAAAATAGAACACATTTTTAAAAATTGAGAAAAGGACCAAACTCATGAATCCCACACAAGTACAGGCAAAATAATCCTCAAATGTGGAAATATGCTCAGTTATATTTAAAAAACTTACAAAGAATAATACTGTACTTTTATCATTGATAAACTTGGAAAAATTCACAATAGGTTATGTTATTTTTCTAGGGCTACTGTAACAAAATCACCCAGATTGAGGAGTTAAATAACCTATCGTTGTTCTCACTGTTCTGGATTCTAGAAGTTCAAGATCAACTTAATCATTTTTCTTAAAGATCCTATCTCCAAACATAGTCATATCCTGAAGTCCTGGAAAGTACCTGAGGTTATGGCTTCAACACAGGATTTCGTTCTTTTTTCCTAGGGGTGGGCATGTATTAGGAATTGAACCCAGGGATACTTTACCATGTATCTACATCCCCAGCTTTTTTAATTTTTTTATTTAAGACAATCTCACTAAGTTGCTGAGGCTGACCTTGAACTTGTGATCTTCTTGCCTCAGTCTTTTGAGTGTCTGGGTTTATGGGCATGTTCTATCTATGCTCAGCAGAACACATGAATTTTGAGGGAGCATAATTCTTCTCATAACACAGACACATATATTGCTTTTGGAAATTTAAATGGTATTTTAAACATTTGGAGGGAAATATTGCAATCTCTAAAAATTATATATACAACATTTATCCTCTGAAACAGCAATCTGACTCCTATAACCTTTTCCTGAAGCTAAAACTTTAAACATTCAAACCAGCATAAAGCAAACAAAAACATATGCAGAGAAATAATCATCAAATCATGACCTGTAGTAGTAAAATAACAGAAACCACCCTAATACCAGCATATAAAATATTGGATGTATCAATATGGTACCTCTGGTACTTCCACACATCAAAGTAACTATTCAACAATCAAAACAAGGGAAAAACTTGGGCCAGGGTTGTGGCTCAGCATTAGAGCGCTTGCCTTGCACATGGGAGGCCCTGGGTTAGATCAGCACAACATAAAATAAACAAGTGAACTAAAGCTATTGTGTCCAACTACAATTAAAAATTAAATATTTAAAAAAACACTAGGGAAGAACTCTATTAATTAGTGTTATTTGTAGGATATGTTTTAAGTAAAAAAAAATCCCAATGCAAAGGGGTACATATATTAAGTTACTTTTTCATGTAAGAAAAGAAGAGAAATAAAAAAGAAGAACACAGACACACACAATTTTTGCAAAATCTGAACATGGGAAGAATAGACCAGATGCTGATGAAATGGTTGCCTGTATGATGGGTGTAGGGTAGGAATGAGAACAGGAAAGAGGAAATGAGGAAGGGGTGGATTTCTGCCTTTTTATATAGCTTTGACTTTTGAATAATGATAAAGTTATTCATATTTCAAAAGCAAAGTGAAGCAACATAAAGGACAATAGGACAAAAGGCCCTAATTTGAACACAGAGAAATAGACAAACCCTATTTCACAGCAAATCAATAATAGAAGCCAATTGACCGACACACTGAAAGCAAAAATGAACTCACTTTGACACAGCGCTCTCACTGTGCATGCTTAGTGGGCTAAATACTATTGCAAAGAAATTTAAACTTTACCCTGTTTGTTGTCCATTGTGGTATTGGTATAGTAATTCACACAATATTTTGTGCAAATTGTAGGCTAGAGAAATGAGTCAATATTGGATGTTTGTAGCCACCATGAGAGAAGCTGAAAGGTCCTTTGTCTTGCACTTGGAGGTATCAGAGCGAATATGGTCTCAACACATGAATTTCTTAGCTCTGTTCATGGAAAAAAATCCCAGGTAGGAGGAAAGAAAAGCAATATTTGAAGGGAATATGGTGTTGTTCCAGAAAACTAGAAAGTGTTCAAGAACTACCAGCCAAATTAGGGACAAATTGAGCATCAAAAAGAACAATGATCATAATGCCTTTCAGCACTTTGAATTAAAAAATCATGTTATTTAAAAACCAAATGAGGAGCAAATCCAACTCAGGTGGAAGGGTGAGTGTTCTTTCTTCTAGAAAAGTATTTTACTAGCAGGATGCAGGCAAAGGAAGGATGGAATCAGAAACAACCATTGTGTCATCCTTGACGTGGTGATGATTAGGTAAGCTACACAGAGGATGCTGAAGTGATGAGGTGAAAGCTGTCGGATGTCAAGGTACTCATAGTTCACCCTCACACGTTGTTTGCTAATTGCAAATGAAAAGGCAATCCACATTGGAAGTACCTATTGGACCCCATTTTAAGCAGTAATCTACAGCTTTATCTGAAATGAGATTATTTGATCTGCCTCCTGATGTGATGCACTGAGGGAGACACAGAAAAACTTATATTGTATTCTTGCTGAATGTATTCAATCATAATGCAGATATGAGAAAGTTATACAACCATTATGAAAAACAGTATGGAATTTCCTAAAAAAAATTAAAATCAGAAATGTGTCATATGACCTAGCAATCATTTCCACAGGAAATGATATTAATATGTCAAAGAGACATCTGCATCCTCATGTTTGCTGCAGTATTGGTTCACAATACTCAAGAAATGGAAGCAACCTCAGTGTCCATCAACAGATGAATGGATAAAGAAAATGTGATATAGGCATGGAAGGAAATATTATTCACCCTTAAAAACAAGGCAATCCTATCACTTGTAACAACACAGTTGAACCTGGCATGCATTCTTTCAAGTGAAACGGCCCAGGCACAGAAAAGACATGCTGAATGAGAACCTTTATATGTGGACTCAGAGCTGGGCACAATGGCGCATTCCTGTAATCCCAGTGGCTTGGGAGGCTGAGACAGGGCTGGGGATGCACTGGTTAAGCACCCCTGAGTTCAATCCTTGATATGAAAAAAAAAAGCTGGTCTCAGAAAAGTAGAAAGTAGGATGTCAACCAAGGCCATGCAGGTTTGGGGACATTGGTCAAAGCATACCTAATGTTGATTAGATAGGAGGAATAAGTTCAAGAGCTTTATTATACAATAGGGTGAATGTAGTAAATAGCAATGTAATGTTGTCTTGAAAATTGCCTTGAGTAGATTTGAAGTGTTATCACTACATTTGAGGTAAAGCATTTGCTAATTAGTTCAATTTAGCCATTCCACAATGGATACATATTTCAAAAAAACACATTATACATGATAAATATGGACAATATTTATCTGTCAACAAAAATAAAGAAATTTGAGAGGATAATGAGAAAAATCAAAATTTGTGGGAGTGGCCTGGATATTATGAAATTCTCACACTACTTTAAGACAAAAAGTGAGGAAAGTGTTAATTAACCCACTTGAATCAAATGTATGAAATATTATATGTCAAGAACTATGTAATGTTTTAAACAACCAATAATAAAAATTAAAAAAAAGAATGAAGAGACATGACAAATAACTGTAATTCACGATATTAGATTTGATATTTAATTTTTAGAAATTCATAAAAACACTTTCATGATAATTGAGAAAAGTTTAATATTTTTTGGCTATTAGATAATATTTGTGTCAATTTTTCTGAGTGGTAATGATATTGTGCATATATAGGAAATTGTCCTTGTTCATAGAATATAAATTATGAAATGTTTAGAAATGCAGTGTCATGATGTCTATAACTTTGATCCCAATGGTTCAGCAGAAAAATTAATCCAAACATACAAAGGAAAAAAAGATTCTAAAAATAGGTGAGAAAGATAGGCCTAAGGAATTATTCCAGAGACCACATGTGGAGTGATCCATAGAGAAGTATCCCACAGTTGTTCACAATAGCCTTCCCAGAATTATGGTTGGCTGTCCTTCATTGTATATATTTCACTCCAGATGAAAATGGAAACACTATGAGGGGTTTTCATGGGGAAATGGCATAATAATGAGTCAATGAACAACAAATCCACTAACACAATTTCTTGCTACATATATTTCCTTGGAAAACTATGAAGATTTGTATCCTAGTGAAGAAACTTTGGATTCAGTGAAAACTCTTAGGATCTTGCTGTCATTATTTTCAGGGTCATTTTTTTTTTTTTGGCTAGAACTGTTTATTTATCGATTTTTTATGCGTTTATCCATTTAGTCATCCCTTATGCGTACACTATTTACCTATATCAGGTAAAAAAATGTTGTCTGAATCTGAACATTCAAATATGACCCAGAGTGTCTGCTTCAACATTTACAGGGACAGACATGATAGAATATTAATTAAATACAGTCCTGTGGGAGTCCAGAGGAGAAGACTAGCCTTAGCCTGGGGGATTTCAGCGGGCTTCAGAGAAAACCTGATATAGCACCCTATAATTTTCCTTTCTGGTATTTATTCACAATTATGGCTATGGAATGATTGAAGAGATTATTGAGTTAACATATTATTTCCCCAATGGACATCACGCATGGTAGGAGCAGACACCAGGTCTGTTTGGTTCACCATTTTATACCAAACACACTGCTTGGGCCATTCTGTATTTTCAATAATTATTTGTTGCCAGGTGCAGTGGAGCATACCTATAATCCCAGCGGCTCATGGGAGGCAGAGACAGGAGGATTGTGAGTTCAAAGCCAGCTTTAGCAATGGTGAGGCACTAAGCAACTCAGTGAGACCCTGTCTCTAACTAAAATACAAATATGGCTGGGGATGTGGCCCAGTGGTTAAGTTCCCTGAGTTCAATCCCTGGTACCTCCGTGACTCAGAAAATAATGATTGTTGAATGAGTAAGTGGAATTTTTTCAGATCCCCAGGGTGAACTATTCATCAGATTAATAAGCAATATTGAAGCTTTTATACTCAGAAGCAATGGTAAATACAAAATGAAGGAATGAAAGAGAAGAAAGTGTTCATGAATGGAGAATTGCATCTGTTAAGGTGAGTGAATGGCAGGGCAGTTCAGGCTTATTAAAAACGGAGGGTCAGGAAGAGATTCATGCAGAGGAGCAACGTGACCAAATTGGCTTCTCTCAAAGATGGCAGAAACGTGGAGAAGGTCTCAGGCAAAGAGGATACCGGTCGAAAAGAGGACTTCTAGAAGTCTGAACGTAATGATAAGAGCAGGGGAATTGAAAGACCGATTTCTCACAAGTATCCCTGAAGTTTAAGGAAAATTTGAAGTACATTTGGACAATGAGTCCATGAACTTGAAGACACTGTTGAGGTGTCTAATTTGAGTAAATGAAGAAACACTGGTGCCATTCACTAAAATAGAGAAGAGTGTTCCTACTTATTTACTAGATGTTCCTGGGGAAACCTTAATCACATCATTGGAAAGCTTTGTGTAGAATTTAGGAATCCATTTAGTGACAAAATCCTGAGGTGAGTAGCCATAGGTACGAAGGTGATAGCTGAAGCCATTGTGGGAGATGATGTTTCCCAAGGGTAGAGAGTGAGATGACAGCAGGGTTGAGAACGTGCTGTTAGAAAGAACCAATAATCTTGAGAATTCTGTTGTCATGATCTGGAGCTCATTCTATACCATCAGAGTTCAAAATACATTGCTTCACTCTCAACTGGGAAAATTGGGAGTGCCCATGCATCAGTCAGGATTCCAGCAGGAAGCAGTACTCATGGAGGTGGTTTGTGACCTTAACGAAGGGACTCCTTCGTTCAGTGGTGTCAACAGGAGTAAGAACAACTGAGGGCACCCAGAGAATAGCACCAGTGGGAAACCCACTTCTAGACCAACAGACAAGGAGACCAAGTAATGTTACTGGAGCCTGGGAGAACTCGGCTATGGAGAAGAGATTGCCAAGTAGGAAATTAAGAGAAAGAGGAATAATATTGTGGCCAGAGAGGCCTCAATGAAAAGTGAGTTGGGGGAGAAGGAGCCCTTCCACCTCTATTGCCTCCACACTTAAAAGCATATGAGATATGAAATCTATCATTTTCAAGTTTACAACTAGGTGGCTTTTTGTCTGCTCCCAGGGATGTGCAGCCATCACGATTATCCAATTCCGGAACACTTTCATCATCCCCAGAGTCAGCCTGGGACAGCTTTAGAAGCTTTCCTCAAGGGTTTGGAATGTGTTTTGTGGGCAAGGAGGAGTTAAGGGAAGGTTTGTGCAGGAGCAAATGTGATCAAATAGGTTTCTTAAAAAGAAGGGAGAAAGGTGGAGAATATCTTGTACAAAGAAGAACCCCCCTACTTTTTAGCAGGTTTTTCATTGTCCTCTTTCCCTAGCTTTTGTAAACTACCAATCTACTTTCTGTCTCTCTAGAAAAAAATAATGCATTATTCTTGGTTTTTCATAGGAATAGATCACACACTATGTATCTTTCAACTTTCAATTAGCATGACATTTTCAAGTTCATCCATTCATGTTGTAGTGCCTATCAGTAGTTTGTTCCTTTCGAGGAAAAAAAATTCCATTGTGTTGACATACCACATTTATTTATCCCTTCATTCATTGAAGAATCTATAAATTTCTTCTTGGATTGTTTCCACTTATTTCTTGCCTGCACAGAGCCTCAAGTTCAGCCAGGGCCTTCTCAGGTCTTTCCTGAGCATGCACACAGCCCCATGTACCGGTGTGGACTTACAGACTTCCAGGAATGCTAGAGCTTTTCCAAGGCCCTGTAGATAGCTCATTGTCCAAATTATTCTTTAAATTTTTTTCTCTTTCACTGATTGATATACTTTGCATCTATATTGAAACTCTTGCAGGTAAGTATTTTTGACAAATGCCTCCACTCCCAGAAGATATTGGCACTGTGCAAGTTCTGAGACGGGTTGAACTTTAATGTGGACTGCAAATTTATCAGGCACAGAAACACAATCCTTAACATACCACTTATCCAGGCCCTTTAATAGACCAGTGCTCTAGAAGAATTCCCGTTGCCTCTTCTCTTCATCCTGAATAGGCAGACGTAAAGGACAATACTCCTTTTTTAGGTAGTGAGATTCATCCAGCCACTTTGTGACTGATCTAAGGTTTCTGAATAGGAACTCTAGTTCTCTGTATTTTACACAAAAGAGTAGTAAAAAGACTTCTTGATGAGGATTGGGAGTGTTGTTTAGAATGTGGAGGCCTAGAACTTGGGTGAGGTGCCTGGACCATCCAACCACCACCATTCACCACCATTCACCCATTTATTCTTCTCCTGCCTTGTATAGTGCTGTGAGGAGCCTCACAAAGTAACTAAGCTCCAGGCAGAGTAGCAGAACATGCAGTTTCAACATTCTGAGAGGTAATACTGAGTGACTCAAACATAAATAAGTGGTGGCAGGCTTTGATTATTTCCTGGGATCCCAGAAGAAACTGAAAAATTTCTTCTTATGCAGAAATTCTCATCTTCTCTGCCATTTTCCTCTCCTTTGGCTCCCTACTCTCATTTAGTACCCTGCTCTCATGGAGTCTCAACAGTTAGTGCCCACTTGAATTTATTTTCTAACCTACCATGTTCCAATTTTCCCCTTTCCTTGTAGTTATTGAAATCTACCTCTCTTGTATCCCTATCATGTGAGAAAGCTATGCTCCACACTGTTTTACACTGAGATGGTAACCACTGAAAGAGGGTACTGTTATTTCTTCCAGGTAATAAATTTTGAAGGAGCAATGAATAAAAATTGTAGGGAAAACAGAAAGGTTTGTGAAGTAGATATTTAATAGCTATCAATTTTTAATTTTCTACTCTGTCACTTTTACACTTTCAATATTTATGATGATGCTATGAAGAAAGTATTTATTTTCCTATTTTATAGATGACACATCTTGTTGATTTGACAAATCTTGTCGATGAGAAAGATGAGGAGATATAGGTAGTAAAAGGTAGAGCTATTGCTGGAACCCAGGTCCAAGGCTTTTATTTCAAAGCCTTAAATATCCCTCCTAAGAGAGCCCTCCTGGAAGGAAGCAATTCAGGATGGAGGCTCCTGTTCAGGACGCTGTGGGAGGAATTCACATTCTTGAGTCCACCACATCCCTTTTTTTTGGGGGGGGGGTACCAGGGATTGAACTCAGGGGCACTTGACCACTGAGCCACATCCCCAGTCCTATTTTGTATTTTATTTAGAGACAGGGTTTCACTGACAGCCCCTCACTTTTGCTGAGGCTGGCTTTGAACTCATGATCCTCCTGCCTCAACCCCCTGAACCTCTATGATTATAGGCACCATTGCACCCGGCCTATCCCTTTTAATTCTGATCAGATAGGATAGAATTTTCTTCCAAGCCAGCAATTTTCTTCTTTAATTTTCATTTTGCCTTTTGGATTTCAATGATCTTTTTTTTTCCTTTCAGTTTTTGGAAATCAAGAAGAGAAACCTCTGACCTTTCTCTTTGGTGGCCCAAATTGCACAGAGAACAGGCAGAATTAATAAAAGGCACTGTTCCACTGGCAATAGTACTTTTGTGAGTTTCTAATAATGAATGCTTAATATCCAGGTAGCCCAGAGGAGGGTCCTGGATGAAGAGGCATAAATAACAAAGCATCTCAATGGCAATGTGGCCAAGCACCCTCCTGCCCTTTTCTCCTTCATCTGTTGTTGTGGGATTTGGGAGGAAAGACAGCTTGTGCCTTCAGGGCAGGGGGAATGTGAGGGCAGTGACCTTTATGAGTGCTCTAATTTTAATGAAGCTCCAGTTTGGAACTGTGGTAGGCACCAGTCAGAAATTCTCAGCTCTGGCTCGTGTTGCAGGGAAAGCAGCTGGCTCCTGATTACTTGTGGGTGGTTAGTTACCCGACTGCTTTTCTACCATTTATCCAGTTGGGCAAGAAACCAGGGGAGAGTGGACTATAAGTAAATTGTCCTCTGCCTCTGTCTCCCATATATTGGTGAGATTCAAGCCCAGGAGAGAAAGATTGATGTTTGAATTTGCCCAGGATTGTTAAAGAGAAATAAAAAAAGCAAATTTTGTGTATTAATTTCTGGCATCTTAGTTGTGATGGTTTCATCTTCTGCTGACTGGTGTAGACAATTGAGGTGGCCAAGTGTGATGTCCATTTTCACATGAGGTTTGAGGTAGTCTGAAGATACACCTTGGCGTGTGCCTATGGATTGTGCAAACTTGGGTCATGTTCTCCTGCATATTCACATCATCCATGGCATTGATGTCTAAGTTATAATGCTCTCTGCCTTTACAGGATTCTTTTTCCTGATCTTTTTCTCTTTTCATTCCTTCTTTGCTACCCTTTACAAATAAACAGTGTCTCCTCTACATTTAGACTGTCATGGGGGAAAGGGGAGGGAGGGGCTCACCGCTGAGGAGGACAAGCCCATATTTGGAGCAGTTCATATTTGTTGACTTTTCACAAAACAGTGGTCCCTGAACCTCACGTTACTGGCCAGAACTAAACATGAGTCATGATAAATGTGTCTGATTAAAGTTAGAATTTGTTGTCTGCAGTGAAATATGAGGGCAAAATCAAACTCCCATCTTGTTCCCCTTACCAAAGCCACTAAAAATAGTTCCTCATTGTGGTCTCTGAGATTAAAGGAAAAGACAGCTCTCAGTGGTTTATTACACTAGGTTCTGAGGACTCACAGACATCCAACAGTTAACACCCAGTTGGATTGTTATGGGTTAAGTTTAAGTGAATCAGGCCCAGAAGGATTGAATTTCCTTTCCAATACACATACGTTTAAAATGAAGGGGGGAAAGGTGCATGGGGCACAATACATTTATTTGCCAAACCCCAGACATTCAAAAAATAATTCAAGATGTCTCAGTAAATCCAGCCAGCTGCCCCATCTTCCCTCTCTCTGGAAATAATTGTCCTCATATGCATTCTGATAGGTGCATAGAGAGTGGTGGCTGATCCTCTGGTATCCAAGTTTTAGATCTTCTAGTCTCTGGTACATATTACTCTGAATTCCCAGATGGTCTGTTGATAGGATTTTAGTAGCTTTTCCCCAAAGTATGATGCAAAGATTTCTCAATCCACCCAACCTCGCCCAGTGTCTGCTGAAATACACATGAGGTGAAGATTTTTATTTACCGAGAATGTATGTCTCAAATATTTAGGTCAAAAGCATTTATATTGTCTCCAGTTTCCATGTGGTAACATATTAATAACTATTTGTTGAATTTGGGTGAGACCAAAAAATGGTGGAAACATGGATTAATTTTTTTTTCTGGAATCTAAGTAAGTTAGAATATGGAGGCTAAAAACAGAGGAAGAGAGGAGAACAAGAATGTTAAATCAGGAAGTTGCAGGAGGGGGCAGGAAGAAATGGGAGCAATGGGCAATAGAGTTAGAGGGAAGATATAATCCTAAGAAAATTTGACTGAGTCTACACATCTTGTGGACCACCAAATGTGAGCAAATGGTTCAACTAACCTCATTTATTTTGGCCAATTTAGGTGGTGAAAAGTAAGGGTGGGAATGTATTGTTCCGTTTGTCTTAGGGTATACATGGTGTATTACAAAACCATGCCGATCACATATGAATCTGCTGTGGTCATTCTCCCCCCCCCACCACCACCCACAGTGTGGACAGGTTTTAGGTATGGAGAGGAGATGGAGTGAAGATTAGAGAAGATATAGTTCTGATATACTATATAGTTCTGACATCTTTCAAGATATAGTTCTGCTACTGAGTAGATTGAGGAGTCATTGCTGGAATTAGAGAAGGAGATAAGGGGAGACTGGCATAAATGGTGTCTTAAGGAACAACAAAACCACAGATGTAGTTTGGAGTTGTATGCATATTGGTGCTCATTTAAAAACTGCTGTTGACCAAATTATAGTGTTATATTGTGTGCTTGTACATAAATGAAACAACAGATCCCATCATTGTGTACAACCACAATGTATCAATAAAAAATGTGGGGGAAAAACCTGCTATCATTTTAATATTATAAATAGGTGAAGCTGTCCTATATCTCTAGTTCATTTTCTAAGAAAAAGAGTGTCCATAGATGCCCTTTCTATGATTTGTGTAGTGCTGATAAAACCACAGAAAGTGAATTTTTATTTGACATAGTATTTGGACATATTTATGGGGTACAGTAAAATAATTTGATACATGCATATAATAGTCAATGATCAAACTAGAATAATTAACATTTTTGTCTTCTCAGACATTTATCATTTCTATGTGTTGGGAAACTTCAGACTCTTATTTTATAGTTATTTTGAAGTATATCATAAATTATGATGGACTACAGCTATCCTATTGAGTCTCTAAACACAAAACAGTTCCCCCTGTCTGTATTTTTAGGAATCATTTTTCAATGCTCTTTCTCACCTTCTCCTACTCTTTATAATCTTAATGACCACTCCTCTACCCTGTCCTTCTATGAGGACAACTTGATTAACTTTCACAGTGATTGAGAACATGTGGCATTCGTCTTTGTGTGCCTGGCTTATTTCATGTAACATGATGTCTTCCATCCATGTTGCTGCAGATAACAGGATTTCATCTCTTTTTATGACTGAATAATATTCCTTTGTGTATGTATGCACCACATTTATTCATTCATCTGCTTATGGACACCTTAGGTAATATCATATCAGGTATTACAATAACTAAGAGAGTGCAGGCCTCTCTTGGATACAACAATTGCATTTCCCTTGGATATGCACCCAGGGATGGCATTGCTAGATCATGTGATAGCTCTAATTTTAATTTTTTGAGAGAGTTCCATACTATTTTCCATAATAATTCTATTCATTTACACCAACAATGTATCAGAATTTTTCTTTTTCCACATCCTTCCCAGCATTGTTATTTTTTATCTTTTGTATATTAATCTCCTAATTGTTGTGAAATGATATCTTACTGTGGTTTAGATTTGCATTTTCCTTATGATTAGTGATAGTGAGCTTTTTTAACATATTTATTGGCCATTTGTGTGTGTGTGTGTGTGTGTGTGTATATGTGTGTGTGTACATATATATTTTTTTAAAAAATGTTTATCTAGACCAATTCCTCGATTTTTAATGAGATTACTTTCTTATTTGTTTATTTTTGCTGTTGAGTTGTGCCTGGGTATTAATCCTATGTTGAACAAATAGATTGCAAATAGCATCTCCTACCCATAGGTTGTCTCCTAACTCTGTTGATTGTATCCGTTGCTGTGCAGAAGCTTATTAATTTTAATATAATCCCATTTGTCTATTTTTGCTTTTGTTGCCAGTGCTTTTGGGGGCTTTGCCTATACTAATGTCTTGAAGCGTTTATCCTATGCTTTCATCTAGAAGTTTCACAGTATCAGGCCTTACATTTAGGTTTTTGATCCATTTTGAGTTTGATTCTTGTATATGGTAGGAGGTAGAGGTCTAATTTCATTCTTCTGCACGTGGATATCCAGTTTCCCCAGCACCATTTATCAAAGACTGTCCTTTCTTGAATGTATGTTCTTGGAGCCTTTGTTGAAAATCAGTTGGCTCTAATAAGTATGGGGATTAATTTCTGGAATCTCCATTCTATCCAATTGCTCTATATATGGAGTTGGTTTTTATAAGGGTACCATGTTGTTTTGGTTATTGCAGTTTTATATGATGTTTTAAAATCAGATAATGTTCCTTTTACTCAGGAAACAAGTTGTACTTTTAAGGTCTCCTCCGCCTCTGACTTCCTGTCTCTGTTGGTTCTTATTTCTGTTTCTTGGGATTTCCTCTGCTGTGTAGAAGCTTTTTATTTTATATAATCCCAATTTATGTAATCCCTAGTCACAATAATCCTTTATTATCTACACTGCTTTATTTAATTTTAATAATAATGATCAAATATTTATGTTAGTCATCTTCTACCCTGAATTTCCATAAATTTTCTAACATATAAAGAATGAGGCTATTTCTGTGTTCTCAATATTCAGATAAAAGCTTTACTTTACAAGCCAAAGACTCAGGCACAGTTTTAAACTCTAATCAAATTTACTTAAATAGAACTCATTGTCCCCAAAGTTTGGTAATGTGAGTTTAAAATATTTCCTTTTCCCTGGAGCATTTATTCTTTAATAGCTGTCTTTTGTAAGTGGAGGTTAAAGATTAAAAAACAGATAAATCAATGGACTTTTAAAATTTCAGTTTCACTACTGTGTGGAATTCACTACAATGGAGTTGAGGAGATAGTTTCAGGAGAAGATGAAATAACTGGAGTAAGACCAACTGGATCAAGCCTAAGTCTGGATAAGAAGCTCATGTGGGAGCCCAGGAGTCTGCTGAGAGCACCTGCAAACCAACATTTCGGTGGAATCTGCTGCACTGTACCACTGGCTGCTCCTCACGAATCTCCCCCTGGTTACTCCTCATCTGCTTGGGCCTCCACACCCAGCTCTCATTTCAGCCAAAAGGAGCTGGTACCTTCAGGTAGACCAGCTCTAGTTGCTGATGGGGCCACTTACTGTTTATTTAATATTCTCTGCAAGTTACTTTGACTCTCTCAGCTTTAGTTTTCTTGTCAAATGGGACTTGTTTTAAAGTTCAGTCAAGTGATTTTTGAAAAGCAACCAGTCCTGTCATCTGCAAGGGAGTGACTAAAAGAACAACTCTGAGGACAGACAGCCTGATGATTGGCGAAGTGAACGTGAGCAGGTTACTTCTCCTTCCTGGGCTTCAGTTTCCTCATCTGCAACTTGTGACTAATAAAGATGCTATCCTTTGGAGTAGTCGTCAAGATTAAATGTGTCAAAATGTGTGAAGTGCTGGGGACATATCTCAGTTGGTAGAGTGCTTGCCTTGCATGCACAAGGCCCTGGGTTCTAATACCCAGCACCACCACACATACACACACACACACACACACACACACACACACACACACAAAGTCTATATGTGTGAAGTGGCAAAAAATCTACTTGGTAAGTGGTATAAAAGTGCCCTTTCTCATTGCTAAGCTGATGGGGTTTGCTCTGGTCAGTTTTCACTCAGCTTAGCCTTCACTGAACCTGCTAAGGGCAAAGTCCATTTTGTTCAATTCAGGCAACACAAAGATAAGCAATGACCTAGCAATTTGAGGGTCTCCTGGGGTCTCCACATATGGACAGAAGCCAAGGGAAAAGGTTCTTTCCCTCCATGAGACTGCCTTGTCCTCCTTGTACTAGAGGCACAGGGAGGGAAGCTCTGGGGTACCCTCCCCACTGGTTTGCTGTTTGCTTCTCGAATGCGCATGTTAATTGAAATTACAGCTCTCAGGGGGGCTCACAGCCCCAGGGGCATCCCTAAATCTCTGGCTAGCAAGTGGGAGGCCTGAGCCTGGAGGACCTGCATCTAGTCTGCTAGTCAGTGGCTTGGAGATACCAACTCCTGAAGCACATAGACCCCCAGGAGCTAAATACCCCAGGGGTGAGTGGCTCATAGTATGAGTAGGGGTGAGAGGCAGAAGAAACCGCAGTGACACATGGAAAGATTCCTTGCTGACTTCAGGTTGTCACACAAGATGAAGCAGCGCTGCAGGCTTTCCACCAGGTATGGTGGCAGTGTGTGCTGGTGTACGCACACGCATGCGTACAGTCGTGCTATAATGACCTCCACGGAAACCTCCTCTGCCATCCTTCCCATCCACACAGTTGGAGCAATTAGGTAGGAATTGGGTGGAATGATTCATGCTTCAATAAATTCAATTTCAACAAAACATAATTATGGTGAGTCACCTAATCACAGCTGTAATCATGGCCCACCCCTCCAGAAGTCAAAACAGTTGAGGGCATTCAGCAAGGACAGCTGAGCCCTCAGGATGACTGAAGCCTCCACCATTTGCCAAGCAGCCATTTTTGGGACTCCAATTTCTTTCTAATTTTTCAAATTACAGAATATTTCAGGCATATATAAGGGTGCAATGAGTAGTCTGGAAAGTGCTGTGTATACACTAACCACCGCAAAAATAAACATTGCAAATATGGTTCCCATTTCCCAGTTTCTCAAGAGACACAGCAGTATTTGATTTTGGTATTTATCATTCTCATAACTGCCTTTATAGGGCTACTCTCTCTTCTGCATCCTTAAATGTAGATAGCAATGTTTTCAGACATTTAGTATTAAATGGTATTATTTGTGTATCCTTCTGCAACATGATTTCTTAACTTTTAAAGATTATTTCTACTGAACACATTTATTTAGTTTTATTGCATGAACTTGCTTTTGGAATTCCATGTATAAAAAAGTCACAACTTTCTCATTCTCCCCTCGATGGATGAGTGTTTAGTTTGTTTCCAACATTGTCCATTACAAACAGTGCCACCATGAATATCCTTAGAAATGTTCCCTGTGCGGTTTGAGTTCCCCAGGCACATGCCTGGGAGTTGGTTGGCTGGGTTGCTGAATCTCTCCCTTTTACTACTTAGGCCATTAGTACTGGAATTAGTAACACAGATGAATTTAGGCCTACTATTTGATTAAATTACTGTTTTTTATTCCTTTGTTCTTCTTCCTTATATTGAAACACTTGAATAGTTCTATATTTTGTTTTAATTTATATTGGATTAAAGCAACACATTATTATCTTTATCTTAGTGGTTGATCTCTATATATGTATATATGTATGTACGTATGTATCTATTTATTTTACTTTCATAGTCTACTAAGACCTAATGGTACCACTCACAACTCTAAACATTTGTTCACTCCATATTTACCATCTTTCATATTACAGTTGTCATATATATAACATTTGCATATACTGAAAATGTCACTAATAATAACATTTTTAATGTAAGCAATTATAGATATTTTAAAGAGTTTAAGAGGAAAGACAGAATTGTTTCATATTGTCCCAGATGTGATGGTCATTTGGATGTGTCAACTTGGCTAAACATTATTTGACCGAACACTGACTTAGGTGCTTCTGTGCAGAAATTTAATAGAGTAATACTCTGTTATTGCTATTTACTTTAACTTAATCTAAGGGGAGCGTATCCTGTGTTGGACTTTGAAGAGAGGGGTAAAACTTTCCCTGAGCTCAGAGACTCCCAACCTGTGGGGTTCTAGCCTACTCATTTTCTTCCCTTATTGGTCATCTGCCCTAACCATATTTATATAAGCAAAATCATTGATAACAACCCATTTCTTCTCTCAAATAAAATATATACAGAGAAATAAATAAATATGTAATATACATAAATATACATAATTATAGAGTCATAACTGTGATTTACTGGTTTTGATAATTTATTTTTTCTTGGAGAAACTCTAGTATCTTGTTCTTTTAGTCTAAAGAAATTCTTTTGGCAATTTTATACTGCAGGGTTGCTAGCAGTAAGGTCTTATTAGACTTTCTTTATCTGAAAATTTTTTTTTTGCCTACATTCTTGAAGAATATTTTGCTGGTATAAAATTCTGGATTAAAATTTTTCTCTTCATAGAACTTTAAAGCTATTGTTGTACTATCCCTCCACCTCCATGAATCCTGATGAGATTTCATTATCATTTGCATATATTTTCTCTCCAAGTAATATGTCATTTTCTTTACTGTTCTCAAGATTTATTCTTTGTTCATAATTTTAAGCAGTTTGATTACAATTTTGCTAGTCAGGGCTTTCTTTGAATTTATCAAATTTTTGCATTTTCTAAATCTGTAACAATAAATAAGTAAATATGTAATATTTACAAAAACAATTTAAAAGCAATGACTTTAATTTGAATTTGTTTGAATTTGTTTTTCACCAAATTAGGAAAGCTTTTTGTTGTTATTTCTACAAAAAAAATATTTTGGCCTTATATCTTTCTCCTTTTTCTGGAACTTTGATTGTATACATTTAGACCTTTGATGGTCATTTTCTCTTCTTAATTTTTAGAGACACACACACACACTCACATATTCTGGATAATAATCTTTTGATTGTTACATGTTTATAAATTTATTATCCTGATCTTTTGCTTATTTTTTTCACTTTTTATAGTATCTTTTGTTTTATGTATTTTGTGTTTATTTTAATGTAAGCAATTTTAATTAATCTTTATTGGTGCTTTGAAATTTTCTTTTCCATATAGATTTAAAAATTACTTCCTACTCCAATGATTTAGAGATAGGGTATGATTTCTTCTAAAAGATTTTAGGTTATTTGTTATCTTATTGTCTAATTTTTTGAATTCTTTGTATACTCTGGATATTAGGGCTCTATCTGAAGTGTGAGGAGTAAAGATTTGTTCCCATGATGTAGGCTCCCTATTTACCTCTGTTATTGTTTCTTTTGCTGAGAAAAAACTTTTTAGTTTGAGTAGGTCCCATTTGTTGATTCTAGATGTTAACTCTTGTGCTATGGGTGTCCTATTGAGGAATTTGGAGCCTGACCCCACAGTATGTAGGTCATAGCCAACTTTTTCTTCTATCACATGCCATGTCTCTGATTTGACATCAAGCTCCTTGACCCATTTTGAGTTAACTTTTGTGCATGGCGAGAGAAAGGGATTCAGTTTCATTTTGTTGCATATGGATTTCCAGTTTTCCCAGCACCATTTGTTGAAGATGCTATCCTTCCTCCATTGCATGCTTTTAGCCCCTTTATCAAATATAAGAAAGTTGTAGTTTTGTGGGTTGGTTTCTGTGTCCTCTATTCTGTACCATTGTTCCACCCACCTGTTTTGGTACCAGTACCATGCTGGTTTTGTTACTATTGCTCTGCAGTATAGTTTGAAGTCTGGTATCGATATACCACCTGATTCACACTTCCTGCTTAGCATTGTTTTTGCTATTCTGGGTCTTTTATTTTTCCATATGAATTTCATGATTGCTTTCTCTATTTCTACAAGAAATGCCTTTGGGATTTTGATTGGCATTGCATTAAACCTATAGAGAACTTTTGGAATATCGCCATTTTGATGATGTTAGTTCTGCCTATCCATGAACAGGGTATATTTTTCCATCTTCTAAGATCTTCTTCAATTTCTCTCTTTAGGGTTCTGTAGTTTTCATTGTATAAGTCTTTCACCTCTTTTGTTAGGTTGATTCCCAAGTATTTTAACCCAATCAACAAATGGGCCAAGGACCTGAACAGACACTTCTCAGAGGAGGACATACAATCAATCAACAAGTACATGGAAAAATGCTCACCATCTCTAGCAGTCAGAGAAATGCAAATCAAAACCACCCTAAGATACCATCTCACTCCAGTAAGATTGGCAGCCATTATGAAGTCAAACAACAACAAGTGCTGGCGAGGATGTGGGGAAAAGGGTACACTTGTACATTGTTGGTGGGACTGCAAATTGGTGCAGCCAATTTGGAAAGCAGTATGGAGATTTCTTGGAAAGCTGGGAATGGAAACATCATTTGACCCAGCTATTCCCCTTCTCGGTCTATTCCCTAAAGACCTAAAAAGAGCATGCTACAGGGACACTGCTACATCGATGTTCATAGCAGCACAATTCACAATAGCAAGACTGTGGAAGCAACCTAGATTCCCTTCAATAAACGAATGGATAAAAAAAATGTGGCATTTATACACAATGGAATATTACTCTGCATTAAAAAATGACAAAATTATAGAATTTGGAGGGAAATGGATGGCATTAGAGCAGATTATGCTAAGTGAAGCTAGCCAAGCCCTAAAAAACAAATGCCAAATGTCTTCTTTGATATAAGGAGAGTAACTAAGAACAGACTAGGGAAGAAGAGCAGGAGAAGAAGACCAACATTAAACAAGGATGAGAGGTGGGAGGGAAAGGGAGAGAGAAGGGAAATTGCATGGAAATGGAAGGAGACCCTCAGGGTTATACAAAATTACATACAAGAGGATGTGTGGGGAAAGGGAAAAATAATACAAGGGGGAGGAATGAATTACAGTAGAGGGGGTAGAGAGAGACGAGGGGAGGGGAGGGGAGGGGGGATAGTAGAGGATAGGAAAGGCAGCAGAATACAAAGGACTTGAGTATGTCAATATGTAAATCAATGGAAGTGTAACTGATGTGATTCTGCAATCTGTATATGGGGTAAAAATGGGAGTTCATAACCCACTTGAATCAAAGTGTGAAATATGATATATCAAGAACTATGTAATGTTTTGAACAATCAACAATAAAAAAAATAAAAAATAAAAATAAATAAATAAATAAAAAATAAAATATTTTAGGTTTTTTTTCATATCTATGTATTGAGTCAACATGAAATACAGTTTTGTGTAATGGGAAATGTAGAAATTTTTTGGATATTAATAACTAATTATCTCATCACATTCTTTTCTCCAGTGATCTGCAATGTTATCCCTATTTTGCATTATGTTTTCAAATATGGAATTCCTTTTATTTCCTTAGAAAATTTTCACCATCAAAGGGAAGAAATTCTCCACCTAGGAAGTCTTTATGGTGTCCAGAAAAATTCAAAAAGTCAACAGTACAATTTTATTAAGATTATTGGTTATTAAATTGGCCCTTCCAGACATTCTTTGAATTTATTTCTAATTTTCTAAAGGAGGAAGTTTGGGGAGACAGTCAACTGGTAAATGCACTTTCTCCATGTGGTGAGCGTTGGGAGAATGGGCATTGGCCATTTTGTTTTGTAGCACCACCAACACTACCAAGCTTATGAAAAGGAAGTTGATCATGAGAAACATCTCTTGGGCCAGTCTTTCCTTGCCACTTTTCAACTAGCAAGGCCACTCTCCATGTGAACACAGTTTTGAGTGTCTTCTTGGTGGAATTTGAGGGATTTAACTTCCAAATTTCTACTAAACTTAAATATCTCTAGCTCAAATCCTGTCTCTACTTTTTTTGAATATTTTTAGTTATAGATGTACACAATATCTTTATTTTTTTATTTATTTTTGTGAGGTGCTGAGAATCGAACCCAGAGCCTCATATGTGCTAGGCAAGGACTCTACCATTGAGCCCCAGCCCCAGCCCCAGATGACTCTGCTCTGAAGAAGAAAGTTCCTTCTTCAGTCTTCCCTGTCTGAATAGAGAACTGCAGGAAAGAAACTGGAAGGCCTCTGTTAGCTACTTTCCCCTCTTTTGAGCCACATTCACAGCCAGAAGCTGTTTCAAAGGCTCAGTCTACACTTAGAAACAAGTGGTGGTTGTGGATGATGCACTTTGTTCTCCAGCTGCTTTGACCACATAATAGCCAGCCTAGTCGGAGTCTGAACTGACTTCAGCCATCAGGTACTCTGGGCCTGTGAATGTTGTCTTTGTATTTAACCTACATTTGTTTCTTTCTTATTGCCAGAAAGGGCTAACACAGAATTCTCACTCTACCCACTGACCACTGCCTTTTCAGGGACTCAAAGAGCATTTTAGATTCTGTTGACACAGTGTCAAAGAACTAATTTTAGCAACTTTTTGAAGAATATTCTTGAGGGAAGAACAGTAGACTGAATCTGACCTAACTTTCCTGTGTACATATATGGATGTGCTACAATGAATCTCACCATCATGTATATCTATAAGAGACTAATTTAAAAAATACTATACGTAAATAGAAAAATCAGTAGAGTAGAGGGAAGGAAATGGGGCTAGGGAGAGGAGAGAGAAAGAGGAAATTCTGGTGACTGAACAAGAGCAAATTATATTGCATACTTTGATAATTATGTCAAATTGAACCTAACATTATATATAACTAAAAAGAACCAATAAAATAAAAATAAAGAATATTCTATTTAACTTTTGTGTTTACCAAATTGACCTTTGATCTTAGTAGCCTCTTATAAATGTACAACACCATTGAAATCTTGGTTTTTAATTTTCTTGATAGGAAAAATTTCCCCATATTCCCTTCTTGTTTTCTGAAAGATCCCTCTTTGCCTTCTCTACAGACTATATTCCAGAGTCAAAAATTCTATCAGAGGCACCAAGAACCACATATCAAAAATCTCTCTCTCTCTCTCTCTCTCTCTCTCTCTCTCTCTCTCTCTCTCTCACACACACACACACACACACACACACACCTGAACACAAAGATGCGCCTGGGTCTTGGAAACCTCCCATGGAAATCTTGCTTTGCTGTTACTGTGTCAGCCAATTGCTTCCTTTGTATTCTAGAGGGAATAGCTCCAGCAGCACCCTGCAGAGTCGGCTCAGGACAACATAAAGCCATAGGACTGATGGACATTATAGGCTTTGATTTTGATGCCACCTCTCCACCTTGTATCATTTCCTTCTTTGGCAGCCCCAGGTCTGCAAAGCCAGAGGCTGAAGTCCACAGGACCAGGAGGCATGAACCTAGGGCCAGCTGGGCATCTCAGTCAAATAGATTTTTCCATCAGGAAGGATGGGGGATCACAAACTTAGAAGCCAAAGGAACTAGTCATTTAGGGTAAATAAGCTAAATGGATCTGGAAGATCCTGAGATACACTTGGGAATTTATTGTTCCCCTACAGTGCCAACCCTAAAAGAAGCATTTAGTTAAGATTGTTGCCAAGGGAATGAGGACCCCGGTTTCTAGGTCTTCTGAGTTTTCTAGAGACACCAACTACATACATTTTTTAAAGGAGCTATCTCAATATCTTGGTATTGGCAACTAATTCAAACTCAGAAATTAAACTTTCTGTGTTCCTAGTAAAATATGTCTCAATCCCTGGGTCACCAGTTGTAACCTCTAGACTAAATGGTATTTAAAGCCTCTTCCAGCACTGAAATGCTATACTTTAACTATCCAAATGTTCTAAATTTAAGAAAGAACTGGTGTTTGAATATGAGGAAAGTTTTCCTGGCACTCAGTTCTTTTATTTTCAAACAGGTGACCAACGTGAATTGTGAAATGCCCTTCAAGTGATCTTGAAGAATAAAAGACACCTCCTCCTGTCTGCAATTAGTTATAAGTAGTGTTAGAAGGTGAGGGGGGAGATGTTCCCTTGTAATTCTTCTCAGATGTGATATTGTGAAAATGGTATTTTATGAGTTTTGTTTCAAATGTCCTCAGTTTCTTTCAAGAGAAAAAAGAGGTGGTAGTAGGTTTCTAATTCCCAGGACCTCTCCCCACTCAATTCCTGGAACCATCCTAGGGGACTCTGTAAACTGAAATTTAAAGTTTCAGTTTGTAGCTTCCCCTCTAAGGTTTAGATTAGGTTTCATAACTTGGAACTGAATTCATTCAGTAGTTGGAGTGCAGCTGAAAATGTCCATAGCTCTGTTTGTCAGCATGCTAATGAAAACCAGAGAGGGCAGTAAATAAAGGTGGAGATGAGTGATAGCAAAGATAGGAGACTTTTAACCTCGATTCATTTTCACTATAATTCTTTCCTTAAGAAAATTGATCAGAATGACCCTGATCCATTTTCTTATGGATTAAAAACACCTAGAAAACCCACAAACATCTTTTATACATGATGTGTGCTCAAGCCCCGAGTCAGCAGTTCAACAAGCAGAGAAAATTTAGTGTAGTTACTGATTGTATCAGGATAAATACAAAGTCTCTTATTCCAAAGTAACTGCAGTAAAGTAAACACACCACCACCCTTACAAAGAGACAGAAGATAGAGGCAAGAAAACAAAATAGAACACAGATGTATTGGGTTATTAATGAAACCCATTGCAACAGCACTGTGAATATTCATTGAGGAAAAGGGGGTGGACTGAAGCTCAGAGAAGCCAAGCTGTGCAAGTTATCCACTTTCATGTTTAAATGAATAATGTGGGTCATTGTTAGTGAACACAAATGGTTTTGATGGCCAAATAGGAAGACAGGGCTGTCTGAGATTGTATTTTCTCCAGTACCTTTATTATCACTCAAACTTTAAGTGCTAATCCATATACCTGTTAAAAGGGATAAGGCATAGAAAGGTCTAATTGAATACTGTACATGTCATGGTTTAGATATTATGAAGTGTTCCCCAAAAGCTCATGTGTGAGACAATGCAAGAATGTTCAGAGGGGAAATAATTGGGTTATGAGAACCTTAACCTAATCAGTGCATTAGTCCACTTATGGACTAACTGAGTGGTAACTATAGGCAGGTAGGTTGTGGCTGGAGAAAGTCGGTCACTGGGGTTCTGTCTTTGGGTTTGTATTTTGTCCTTGGTGAGCAGACCTCTCTCTCTGCTGGCTAGTGGTCATGTTCTAAGCTGCTTTCCTCCTCCACACCCTTTGGTTATGATGTTCTGCCTCACCTTGGGCACAAAGCAATGGAGCTGGCTGGCTGTGGACTGAGACCTCTGAAACTGTGAGCCCCAAATAAACTTTTCCTCCTCTAGAACTGTTCTTGTCAAGTCTTTTGGTTGCAGCAATAAAAAAAACTGATGAAAACACCATGTGTTGTCTTTCCTTTTCAGCATCCAATTCTTGTTTCTTGTAATACTGCCTTGAGTTTTCTTTGGGGCACAGCCCCTCCAACACTGTGTGCAGTGCGCCTCTCCATCAACTGGCGACATGACCAAAGCCTGGACCTAAAGAGAGACAAGACCTGCTCTCTGAAGAATTTGGATCTTGAGAGAAGTGAGGAGAAGTCCACAGATCATCCCAAAAGTGACAGTGGGTACGTCCTCTAATGCTGTTCTGGGCCCTGCCCTTTTCTGAGGTCTGCTAGTTCATCTTCTGTGACTTATAGAACTGTCCCAAAGCCTTCAAATAGACATCACTTTACACAGAGTTAACCAGAGTCACCTCTGTTGCTTGCAATCCAAGAAACTTAAAAAAGTATTCCAGACATCTTCCTTATGATTTTACCAGCTGAAAGCTGATGGTGAAAGACAGACCAAGAAGCCATAAAAAATTATCAGAATTAACTAGTTAGTTTGGTGAGGTTGAGTATACAAATTCAATATACAAAAATCAGTTGTATTTCTATATATCAGCGATAAATAATTGAAAATAAAATTTAAAAATATACCATTTATCAGAGCATCAAAGATGTCAAATGCTTGGGATGAATCCACTAGTGAATCTATGTGTATATAATCTACATAGATATCTATAAAATATTATGGAAACAACTTAAAGAAGACCCAAAAAAGAAGATTATTGTTTTGTGTCATTAAATTTGAGGGCAGCAATAGGTTTCTGAATAGAATCTCAGGGCTGATGATCGTGTAGTACCAGCTCATTTGCAAATATGGAAGTGAGACTAGTAGGATAAAATAGGCTATTTGGGTTAGTAGAGAAAGACCTCGGGAAGCCTTTTACTACCAGTCTAAGCATCCTTGTGGTTGGGGTAGACCTACACTTCTTATCTCCCAGGGCCAATGTCTGTACAATACTTGCCTTTAACTGACACTTCCATTTTCTCAGAGTATTTTACTACCTATGGAAGATCAACTATCTTCTGTGAGATTCTCTGCCTGAATTAAACAGGTAACTCCATGTTGATTTCTGAGGTTGGTAATCTGCTCTATCTCTGACTTTGAAAGCATCAGTCTTTTCTGGGAGACTCCTTCATTACCCCCAACTCAAGGGACCACATGCAAACAAAGAGCATCTTTTTGTTGCACTTTCCCAGTGTCTGGTCATAGACATGTGTAAACTCTACTACTTTTTCTTCTAGAATAACCAGACTTTAGTAACCAAGCTCAGACAGAGAACTGCAGAATTCTGCCCTACCCCCACACTTGATTTTCTCTCTGCTCTTTTTTCCTCTCTTCCTGGGTTATTCTTTCCAACTTGGGAAACAAGGAGAATGTGTATCCCAGGTAAAGTGAGGCGGGGAATGGGGAGGAGCTATGGCACAGACACATCAAAAGATCCCTTTGTGCTCAGGGCACATTATTCCTGGATTCCAATCAAATGCCCAAAAACCCAACCAAGCTTTTCAGACAGCACAGGAACCAGTCATGCAGGCCTCTTGGGCTCTGCTTTTTTAAAGCTTTATAGGGTACACTGAGTTATTTGGTTGTGTCTTTTCAACCATGTGACATTTGGGTTTCCAATGGCACAAATGGAGTTGATCATTAATTATTTGGATGCTTTAATTAAAAAAAACCTCACTGTGGATTTATGAGGGTCTGCTGGGGGGCAAGGACAAGGAGGCCTTCAGTGATTCTCTCATTTGAATGAGAGTGAGGGTTGTGACGGTCTAGAAAGGGAGGGAATCATCTTCCAGGAAGGTCTTAAAGCCAAGTTAGGTTTTATTTGATGGAGGAGGGGCTTACAATGGATAAAATGGAAAGGGACACAAGAGAACAGAATTCTGGGACCTGCCAAATGCAGTAGGGGGCAGGGCATTAAATAAAAATCAATGGTGTAGCAGGGAGCCATCAGGAATTCTGGAATCAATACCTTTCATGTCAAAATAGTAAGTTCCCTGGGTTGGGATGGGGGAAGGATTGGCTTCAGGAACATTGGATTATTTGAAACCAGAGAGGATCCCTGGGGAGAGGAGTCTGTGAGTGGAATGTCGAAAGCCCAGCGGGAAGGATGGATGTTTTCCTATTGCAGAAGAGTGAGCTTGGGAAGGTATAGCATCCATGTTCTTCCTTTCTGGGAGCAATTTGCAGGCTCAGCCTTTTTCTGTAACTTGGATGTATATCCCTCTTGATTCACACACTCTCTACTTCCTGACATCCTGAAAAACTCTAATACTCCCAGAGTTCACCTCTCCACAAAGGTCAATCTCAAAGACAAGTGATCTTGGGTTGGGTGGGAAAGCCTGGGAAAGGAAGGGAGCTCTTCTCTGGAGACATGAGACATTACCATCTAGGTAGTTTCTGGAACCCAGGAATCTTAGGAAAAAGTCTCAGCACACTTAAAGAATAGGGATGAAAATCACTTAACCTTGACATCAAAATGCACAGTCCTGCCATGTGCCAAGAAAACAAAGCAAAGCAAAACAAAAACAAACATAGTGATTTGTATGCACATTTTTTTCTGATTTGCCCACTTGGGTTTAAACAACAACGACCTTGCTTCTAGTTAGAATAATTCAATATGGAAAATAAAAATAACATAGCTGGGTGCAGTGGCTCACACCTGTAATCCCAGGCTTGGGAGGCTGAGGCTGGAGGATTGTGAGTTCAAAGCCAGCCTCAGCAAAGGCCAGACACTAAGCACCTCTGTCAGACCCTGTCTCTAAATAAAATACAAAATAGGGCTGGGGAACAGGCTCAGTGGTCAAGCGCCCCTAAATTTAATCCCTGGTATATGCTCCCCCACTCCATAAATAAAAGAAAAAATAACACAAAAATTTGGATGTCCCTATTGTCTCTCCTAAAATGGCACAAAACTATTTTAGGATTGTTTCTATGGTGCCAATTGACAAGCCACTACTATTCACAAGGGAAAGAAAATGAGTCTGAAGGAACTGAGAGAGCATGCTCAGAAATTCAGCCACCTGGAAAATAAAACAAAACCAAACATTTCCTATAAAAGATCTCACAAACTTATCCACGGGGTCATAGCATGAGCCTCCTCAGATGCTGCTCCAGGAGAAGAGCACTCACAAGAGAGTGATTGTTCTTCCTTAGAGCCACTTTCCTTCAAAGACCAGCCTGTCTGCCTCCAATTTAGAGATGAGAAAAATGAAATTCACCCCAGCATTTGTAGCAAGTCCCTCTGGGATATTTGGTAGTGTTTGCTTTGTCCAAAGTTAAGGGCTGGAGAGGTCAAGGAAAACTCTGGGGGTGAACCTGGCTCCAATGATCAGGCACAGGAATCATGGAATTAGAGACTGGGAACCGTGATGTGGTGGATTTGATGAACATGAAAGCATCAGCAAGCTTGTGGGTCCCCTCCCAGCCTCAGGATAGGAGGTTTTGAAGGTGGGAGTTCAAAGCCCAATGGGAAGAGATGGATCACAGCTTTAGCAGAGAGGCCAGTGAGTCATTATCTCCAGAAGTCCTGCTCCTCAGGACTGCTGTCTCCCTCCATCAGTCAGAGAAGACACAGGGGACCCCACCAGGGGGTTTAGCAGTAAAAGTACACCATTGTATGTAGGCTCACCCTGATTTTCTCTATAATAAGAATTGAGGGCCCTATTTTGGTGTGAAGTTGTAGGGAAAGAAGGTGGGTGCCAGTTTTCATTCCAACATATATGGATAATAATTAGTCATGTGCTTATATTTGGACCTAAACTCAAGATGCTGCAGTATGATAAAGTTTTATCATCTTACTTTTAATTTAGGACTTACAGATTTCAACAGATTTTAGGTTTGTCTGCTGATAAAAGAAAATATGCAATTTAAGAGGCATTTGGGGGTACCAAACACTGAACCAAAGCAGATTCATTTATGTTCCTTTACCTGGGACCTTATTTCCCCTCATATTTACCTAACAGTCTTGTGTTCTTCATTCCTATCTTTGCTCAGTTCTTTAGAGATGCCTTCCTATACTCCCCTGTCTAAACTAGGTCTTTACATAAGATGGAGCAAAACATTCTCTATTTTTCCTTTACAACACTTATTACATGAAAAAATAAGGAGGTTGGAATTGATGATCTCTAAGGCCCTTTTCAACAACATCATTCTACAGCACATTGTGACCCACTTGTAGTTCAAACTCCTTTGGCAGCTCCCTCAACTCCTGATTTCACCCCTCAAATAATCATGACCCTCCAGCATATTAATGATAAGAAGATGTTTTACTGTTGATTCATTTGGACACAATTGTAGCTGGCAACCCTGAAAACTTCACTTCTCAAATTCCCATTTGTCATTTCTTCTTTCTATCCTTTTTTTGGCTCTCTGCTGCTTCCTCTTTCCCCTGGGACGCTCTCCTCTTTGCAGCTTCCAAATGTTCTCTATTTTAGTGAGAAAAATTTAGGGTTCTCACAAATATCCTTCCCTATTCAGCTGCCTCAGGGCATAGGTTTATTGCTGGGTAGACTTCAGTGAGCTGACCGTATCAGCTCAAATTCATTGTGAATCTCTTTCCAAGGCCACTGTCTGTAACATCATGTTGGTAGCTTGAAACTAGCTATGGCAAAAATATTTACACCATGGAAACTGGCAAATGCTACATATCAGAATATTTGTCTCTTAGAGAAATAATTGTTGACATTTACCAACACATCACAGTCTAAGCTCCTCCCTCAGCCAGGATTTGACCTAGATTAGGAAGCAGTTGAATCCAATGACCTGTCTTCATAAAACATCATCAGGCAGACTGGTCAGAGCCACAAAAGGTACATAAAAAAATGACAGTTGTATTGGTCACTTTTCAACCAGTAGAACAGAACCAATTCCAGGTAAGTGAGGAAAGTTCACAAGAAACTTGTAGGTATTAAAAGAGCTAGGGGAGCACTTGGGTGAGGTGAGTCATAGGTCATCAGGAAGCCTCTATTCCTTCTAAGGCTGGAGTGGCCAACAGAGGAGGTGGTGTCACCACAGTTTAAAAACTGGGACTGCAGAGGGACAAACTTCCTAGTGGGAGTGGAACCCTAGAAGGGTAAGCTGCTGCCACCATGTTTCCAGCAACATATGGAATGAGAGGAATACAGGGATTTTTTATTCCTTCCTCCAGTGTTATGCTGAAGACTCCCATTGGCCAGACTTACATCAGAAGCCAAACGGAACAGGCATTTAGGAAATGTAAGCTGGCAGGGGTCAGCCCTTCTGATGCAGAGCAGCCCAGAACAAGGGCTGCCACCAAGTCTGACAACAGACAGTAAGTCACCATCTTAAAACTGGACATCCAATACCTTCAAGGCTATCACCAATCATGTTGATTTCCTAAGTCCCAGAGTCAGGCTTTACTCTGTGCACCTAAATAATTCCTCTGAGTCTGACTCCCAGATTCATTATACAGTCAAGAGTGATTGAGTTTAAAAAATTAAGAAATTGACAATTTTGCTATAGTTTCATAAAGTCGCTCCCAAGAACAGGGGACCATCTTGTTTTGTAGACATATAGACAATTTTCCATCTTTTATTCATGGGACAAAAATAGGAATGGTTAGACATATTCTTTCTTTTTGCTTGTCTTTGTCTTTCTTTATTCATGTGTTTATTATTTTCTGAGGATCTCTGTAGATTGCCAAAGATGTTTAAGATTTGCTATCAGAGTAGAATGTATCAGAGTAGAATGTATCAGAGTAGAATGGGAAGCAGCTGATCATAATGCAGTCAGGCAGGCAGCAATGCAGGATTCACAGACTAGCCTTAGAAGAATAAAAATGCTCCTTCTTGGCTTGCTTCTATCTAGGCTTGCCGCGGAGGCAGATAAGAGCAACCAGGAGTCTCTAGCAGCTTCTGTGGTCCCCCGGCACTTGGACACTTTCAGGGTTAATCATGTCCTTACTCACAAAAGCTCCATATTCCCCTGGGGATATCCCAACAAGTGACTTTTACTAAATACAGATGTCCCTTAGGTCTGCAGGGGTTTGGTTCCAGGAATTCCCATGGATACCCAAATCTGTAGATGCTCAATATATTTGCATACAATCTGTGCATATTCTCCCGAATACTTTAAATCATCACTGGATTACTTATAATACCTAATACAAATGCCCTGTAAATAGTTATTATATGTATTGTTTAGGGAATCATGATAAAGAAAACCAGTCTATACGTGTTCAGTACAGAGGCAATTAAACAGAAATTCCCATCCACTGTCACTTGAACTCGTGGATATGGAGCCTGTGGTTGTGGAAGGCTGGCTGCACCTGCCTATTTTGCTCATCTTCCCATAGGGGGTTAGTTTTAGCATTTTGTAATGAAACTTCAGTGTCTTATAAACTCAGCAGATGTCAGAAGATTTATTCCTTATCTGGAATGTGAATCTCCATTTCAGGCCTAGTGGACCTAGCAATAGAGCGTGGTGTGTTTACACCAACACTCAATAGGACACTGGGGCCCTCTGTGTGTTGTTACAGCTTCTCAAGGGTGCCAGAATTACTCAGCACTTTCCCTTCACTTCAAGTCTTCAGTCTATACCCTTCTAGAGAATCCAACATGGAGACCAATGTAATAATGAGCATATGGACGGTATGTGACAAAGATCTGCAAGAGGCATGGAGAGAGAATCAGGGAGAGACAGTGTAGAGAGGGAGGAAGGGGAAGACTGGGGTGGAGAAAGGAGAGAGAAAGACAGAGATAAAGAGGCTCAGTCTTGCTGCCATAAGCAGCAGTGGCACATATCACCAAGGAGATAGCTAAGAAGGGTTCTGAGTCAGCCCCTCTGTGTGCTGCTCTGGGACCACCCTTGTGCTGTGTAATAGCTGTGCTGTTGTTCAACCTTGAACAACCTCTGAAGTCAGCTTTGTGATTTAGGAATGCTTTGACTTGTAGAGATGGGATTCCAAAAGACCCAATCCAGGTCACAGAGATCCTGTGTTCCAACAGAATTGAATTATTTGAAGTTCAATTTATGAGTAGTCATGAGTCCCTACAGAAGTAGCATGCATGCAAGTATAGACTGAAAGAAGCCTGTAGGCAGGACAGGGACCTGGGGCTGCTCCTGGCTTGGTGGCTTTTTTTCGATGTTCATTTGAGTAATGGAGACTTATTGTCTGATACCACATTTTCCTCATCTTCGAGTAGTAATGATGATCCTGGCCAGCTACAGGGGTTTATTGTGAGACTCACTTGAGCTCTGTCTGGTGAAAGCATTTTATAAATTATAATGTGTTACAACCATGCAAGGAAATATTATTTAAAAGATATTTCTTGGTAGGATTCAGCTGCTTCCCACAAAGTGAGGGTCAGCTTACTAGTGCTACCCTGATTGATGAAATGGTCCCAACTTGCATGTTTTAGTTTTTCTTTTACTAAATTGGAAACTAAACCCTCTTTGCTTACAAGTGAACATTGTTAAAAGGTCTATCTAACTTAGAAATGCCTAAAGTATTCCATTCAACTTGGTTTAAATTGTCCACGTGTAGAGGGGGGAAGCCATAAAGGGCTTCTCCAGAAGGAAGTGTGTGCCCCAGGCCTTGAGTGCCAGACTTTCCAAAGAACAGTAGGAAAAGGGCTCTTTAGGTTTCCAAGGGTGTGTTCTGGAGCCCTTTGGTTGAGCATTTGTGCATGCATGTGTCTCCGTGTGCTGGTGCATTTATTAGAGGATGTGGTGGTGGCTGAGAGCAGGTGGTTTCCGATGCCAACACACTGCTTGCTTTTTAGAAAGAGTGGAGTTTTGCTTGGCTCCACAGCCAGCTGCTTTATCTGTTTTCATTTTAAAGACGTGTTTCCAGAGCAACATTTCCTGAAATCTCTTGGCTGCATCCAGGTATGAGATTCATAGTTGCAAGTCCAGGGAGAAGGTGAGCTGCCAGGGAGAAGTTTACAGTTGGGTGAGCCATCCAAAGGAATGCCGGTTGAGGTCTTGCCAGGAAGTGGAGAAGAAGCCAGAAGCAAGGACCCTCCATAGGAAAAGTTCTTGCTCCAGCTGTGACTGTAAATTCATGTTCTAAGAATTTAGTTTGAACAATCAGACTGGATTCTTCTAATGGAGTAGAAGTTCAAGTTTAACAGACCAACAATAGTTGAAAACAGTCCTCTCACAGAGGAGTTTTTTCTTAACTGTTTCTAATACCCACTCCCATTTGTTTAGTGGCACCGTGTCTCCTCTCAATCTTTTCTTATTGTACTTCTGTTCACTTGAGTAAATATCTTGCATACCTAGCCAGAATTTGAGCTCTGAGCTCATCTCAAATTTATCCCTAAACTCTCCAGTGTCTTACAGTGCTAGCCCACAGCTGGCACTTAATAATTGTTGGTTGCATAAATAATCAAATGGTGAAAACAGAGAGAGTAACCCCAAAGATAACTTTTCCTTCCCTCACTTTATATATCCTCAACTGTTGAGAACTTCTTGGCTCTGCCTAGCTCCTAGTCTTATAATTCTCACATTTATAATTACATTTCCCTGCTCAAGGTCTGTCCTAGGTTTTGGGACTTACCTTGCTGAACTGCAGTCATTTCTCTCTAGGGCTATCCCATTGGACAGTTCTCCCATTGGACAGTTCTCTATTTGTTTCACCTTGTGTGGCCTCAGAAGACTTAACTAGGCTTTGTGTTACAGAGAGACAATTCTTCTAACAGAGCTGCCTAACAATGAATCAGATTCAACCATAATGAATTCCCTGCTACTGGATATTCTCAAGGACTGATGAGACCAACTTGGTGGGTTGTGGAAGGGGCTTCTAACAGAGAGAGTACCACACTGCTATGATCCTTCAGAATTTGTGTGAACCATGGTCCGTGACAGGGGTCCTAGGAATCCGGCATCTGGTTAGCTATTTATGTCATCCTTCCCCAAATATCAGAGGAGCTCTGTATCTCTTTTCTAGCAGGTCTGAATTTGCAAACTATAACCTAATGGATAGCAGAAAGGCTCAACCTTCTTGCTCACATATCAGTGATGGAGGCTTAAGGGCCTGTGTTGACAGGGCTGGTAGCCTGTTGCTTCCATACTCACTGTCCACAATTATCTTAGTTCTTTTTCTTCCTGCATATCCTAAACAGAAGACATTTTGCTTTAATTTTTCCTCTTACTGTGATTCCCACCAATCTTTCTTCTCTTCTTTATTCTTTCCTAATGGTTCTAGAATATGGCTTCCTTCTCTTCTATGAAATAGACTTTTCTAGGGCCATGTTTTTTTTTTTTTTTGTAATATGGGACATTGGGACTTAAGTAGTGAGGCAGAAGTCTCTTTTCCCTTCATTTCTTTTAGCAACTGGACTAATGAAATCCCAGAGGTTCTTATTAAAAGGTATATACTACCCTGCCCCCAAACAGGAGACAGTGACCCAAAATAAATAACAATTCCCTCCTTCAAAAGGATACTTTTGAATCTTTACCTCTGGAGGGCAAATCATATATTACACACATTCTCTGACCCTTATCTTCAACATTTTTACTCGTGGAATATCCAGCAGCTACATTCTGATTGTCAGATATCTATGCTAAGATATGCCTGGGTATGGAAGCCAGGTAGAAAAAGGGAGGAGTCAGCGTCTCACCACAGGGCAGAGAAGGGAGCTGTGTGTGGTAGGGCAGGAGGCACAGATTTCTTTAGTTGGAAGGGGCCTTGTAGGTCTAGTCTCAAAGGCCCCAAGAGAGGAATAGACAGGACCAAAACCCTAGGTGTGAAAATACACTTCTATCGTTCCTCAATTTTCCTCTAGGAGTCTCTAAGTGTTTTTGTATGGGGCTTTTCTGGGATGGAATGGATTTCCCCAAGTTGGAAAATTAGGAAAGATGATGACCACTGCTGTTTTGCAAAAAGAAAGAAAACCACAGAGCTGTGCCTCATCCACTGCAGCCAAATCAGGACTAATTAGTGCCCCTTTGTGGTTTGTATATTTTGGGAAAAATGAATAGCAATTTCCTCCTTCAAAAGGATACTTTTGGATCTCTACCTCTGGAGGGCAAATCGATATATTACAAACATTCTCTGACCCTTATCTTCAACATTTTTACCCATGGGATAGCCAACATAAGGTAGGCATCCCCAGATGCTTGCATCCAAGGAGGGTGAAATTTCACCTATTCCATTTGTGGGGTGTTTGTATACATCTCATAATAGGATTTCACAGACAAATGAGAAATGTTGGGATCATTTATTGTCTTTTCCAAGGGTTTGGTAAAACAGTAGCTAGGTGTCTTTTTCTGGGGTTAAGGTCCTGAACAGCCATGTTACTATTGAGTAGCACAGAGGCACAAAATGGTGCTGTAATCCCTTTCTCCTACGAGGGAGATTGTGAATGTATTTTTTTCAACACTTTCAAATCCCAATTGTTTATAGTAAATGGAGATGGCAGAACCTGGCTGAAGTGAGAAGGCTGAGTTTTATCTAACCTTTAATTTATTACTTCTCCTCTCAAGTTTGTCCAAGTTCCTGAGATGCCTTTCCCATGTAAGTTAAACCAGTTTGTCAAGGGAAATATAAATTAAGAGCTCTGTTTCTGAGTTAAATGGAAACTTGGGGTAGGGAAGCAGATTTTTGCTATGCTCCTCAGATCTCCAATATAATACAGGAATTGGAGTCAGCTTGGGACTTAGACATGATGGATTTTGGAGGAATACAAAACTCTAAGAATGTGGGAGTAGTGTAAAGCCAGAAGCCCAGACTGACTGATCAGCGCTCTTAATAATAAGGTTGGAAATTCCATGGCATTATTGAAAGAGGAAAGTTTCTTCACTTTTAGACAAAATGGGTTGTGAATCCATCCATATTCTCTAATTGGATTCCCAGATGGACGAGCCAAAGACCATGCCCAAACTAACAACAGTGACGCCATGGTCATCCCCATGTTTATTGTAGAAAGGCAGCTAAGCTTCTAGTGCTGCATGAGCTGTCCAATTATGGATCTCTGGATTGTATGACTTGGAAGACATACAATTAAGGAATAAATCTGGCAAAATTGGGTTTGTAAAACTGGTGTGGAGCCAGTAAGAAGTAACACAAATCTCCTTCTATTTCTCTTTGCTGGCCTAGAAATAATGATTGCAGGCTTAAAGCCTTTAGTGTGAAAGACAAAGACAATTGGAAATCCTGTTCTTTAACAGACACTTAAACCAAATTCTGCCTTTGGTATCTCCCGAGTGTGAAGACCATTAAACCAGTATTTTTCACAGACATTCATAATGGTTACCTCATATACCTCACAAAACATTGAAAATTTTGATAAGAAAAGATAAAACAATGTGTTAACAGCCTGAAAACTGGAACCCTATTTAGTTAAATTATGAAGAGCCCCTACAGTAAATAGGCAGATAATTCAAGGAAGAACCAATGAGAGAATGTTTCTCAAGAATAGCAAAGACTATTTTAAATAGATGATCACTATTTAAAAGCACACTGGAGATTAAAATGCAGTTTCTAGGATTGTGCTTTCCAAATCCACTGGATCAGAGTTGCTGTGGGTGTGTCCCTGTGGTCTGCATTTTAAGCAAACTCTTATTGTCGATTGGATGGTGTCATTTGCACATATATGTATTATGATTTTTAAATATGCTAGGTACTGTTTGGAATTGATAATTATAAATCTTGTTCAAGAGGGTTCTGATACAGTCTCTCAATCACAAGATAGTTTATAAAATTTCTTGGTTTTAAGAAATGGTATTCACATTTCTTAGAAACTAAGTTGGGAAGCCATGATCTAAAACAAATAACTGTTCAAGGTGTAAATTGATGATAGAATCTTTCTGAAATCATAGATGGATTCAGCTTTAACAAACATTTAATGGGGCCTCCCCTGCATGGAATATTGAGCTTCTCAGAATTGTCCAGCTATTTACAGGGCCTGGTCTGAAGACTCCAAGTCCAACTTCTTCTCACCTACATATTTTCTGGAAGAGATGAGACCAGAAGTATTTTGACCTTGTGGGGAGGAGGGAAGCCAGGAAAGGACCAGAGAAAGGACTCCAGAAGTAGGAGACTTGAGCTGGAGCCATTTAGATTGAAAGTGTATGAATGTTTTATAAAGACTTGCTCTGCCTGTGGGAATATTCTGCATATTATGAGAGGAGTCCTGCGTTGCTCTGGAACTAATGGGGTTGGAGGAAGCCTGGGGCTGGCAGGAGCAGTTAGCTTGAGTGATCTGGGGCCTGGAGGATTGTGACTTACGATGAGGTAGAAGTTGGCCCTTTGTTGTTTTATGAGGCCACTCTGACGCATGTCTTTCCCAGTCTGGGTGCCAAGTTGTGAAATTAGCCATTCTGGGGTGGAACTTGCTCTTTGGAAACTGGCAACTCTCTGGTGTCACAATGCCACCACACACTGCTCCTTTTGCTCTTGATGTTGACCACCCAGCCTGAGCACGCTACCTTCTACTCCTGGGACAGTGACGTGGCTTGACCCCCACAGTGGAGGGCTGGGAATTCCTTGTAAGCAGTCCTCCTGAGATCACTTGCAGGGTAGGTCTCTTCAGTCCTGGGCTCCAGGGCCTCATGAGCAAATCTGGGCCCTCTAACTCTACTGCTATTCCAGTTTTGGGAATACATAGATGTGTCACAGATTCAGCAAGAACAAGTTTGGAGAAACAAAGCTTTTATATTAAGATTAATTTTCTCATTATTCTCTAGGAGCTGAAAAATTACAGTTCTCTATAGTTGTCTTCTCAATACTAGGAGTGTCAGAAGCATCTCAGCTTCTTTTTGTATATTTATAAACCTAGTAGAAGAGATTGAAGATATTAACTGATTTTTTTCCTCTAATAGTTTCTCTACCTCTAGCACCAATGTGTGTATGAACAACCCTATCAGTGTTCTCAGGACAGAGTAGGGCTCAGGTCGTGCCAGAGAATAGAAGTGAAAGGCTGTTTGAGGCTTTGGTCTTTAAAGCCCACAACATGTGAGAGCTAGAAAGGATTCAAAACAAGGGGGGAAAAGAAAGCTCAGCCAAAAAGAAGCTGGAAGACCACCGTAGAAAATAACCCTCAGATAGAAGTGGGGAAGGAAATGAACAGGAAAAGGATGAGACTTTACCCTTGGTGGGTAATAGAAAGAGGGTCCCTGCTCTCTATGTCATCTACTGAGGCTCCCACACCTTCAGCAAGGTGCATACATCAAAATGGAATGGAAATCCTGAGCCTAGACAGGCAGGTGGCAGGAGCTAAAGATGACGAGTAGCAACTTGCTTGGATTGATGGCCGCTAATGACCAGTTGCTCCAAGGGAGCTCAGTGGACTGGCTTCCTAGCGTGAGGTCCAGATGGGTTTTGGTCCTCTGAGTTGGGGAAGATGAAGGATTCTTGAAAGAATTGAGTTCTGATTCCATCAGCAATAGCATCTTAAACCATGAATTTAGTCGGCACTACTTTCCTCTTCCCCTTCTACCACCTGCCCCCAAAGTTATTTCCTGCACATTCTGGTGATCATTTGCAGGCTGGCACATACAGCAATAGGAAAGTTCCCTGATTTGTAGCAAACTGGTGGCCACAGTCACTCCATCCATCTGTAATAGGCACCTTGGATGGCAAAGGAGCACCCTCTAGACATGGACTGACCTGCATGGTCACTTGGGGGGCCTTTGGTCCCTTATTATTATGCAACTTTTAGAGCTAGGGTAAAGCAAAAGGTATGCTAATGCTCTCTGAACCACAGTATTTCCTCTTAAATCTATGTGATTTGGGAAAATGTGAGTCAGGACAGATAAGAAAGAGAGAAATATAATATCTGAATATTTCTAGGCTCACTCATTCTGGAGTAAAATACTCAGACCCAAATGGACATTTACTTTAATCCCTTTGTCTTTAATTTTATTCCTCCACTATGTTCCCTCTGAAACTCTTTCAAAGGTGGGGAAGGGGAATAAATTTATGCCTTCATAGGGCGGACATCCTCCTCAGAAGCCTAGGAAATCTCTTGCAGATTTCAAAGGCATCTTAGCCTTTTCTGACATTTAAACGCAAACAGCATCTCTGCCAGATAAAAGTGAGCTGAAAACAACATTCAAGTTGATGTCCAGCTGGATGGAGCCTGGTTCCTCCAAATTCCTTCCTGTTCGCACACTGCATTATGAAATGGCACCACAAAAACTGATGCCTCACACACACACTCACACTCTCACACACACACTCACACACTCACACACACACACACACACACACTGACACACACATTCACACTCACACACATAGTTGCTGGATCGTTATGTATAAAATGAGCTCAGGGCAAATTGTCAACAGACCATGGTTCAGATAATATCCTATGCCTTTCTCTATCATTAAGGTTTTAAGGGTGGGTTTCAAAACTGGGAGGATTAGAGCTGAGCTGTTAGGAAATACACAGCTGAGCACAGACACTCTCCCTCTTGCTCTCATTGACTCTCTCTCTCTCTCTCTCTCTCTCTCTCTCTCTCTCTCTCTCTCTCTCTCCCCTCCCTCTCCTTCTCTTTAACAAGTTAGCAGCATGTGGCTGGCCCTAGTTCCAGCAGTGATTATTAAAATAAAAAACACCTTTGGCCATAAACACAAGTGAAAATTGAAACACGCTCATGAAATTTTATTATTTTTCGCTTCAAAAACTTCATCCTACATGTAGAACTTTATTGGCCTCAGGAGGTCTTTGGGTTAGGTAATGAAAAAGCGTAGGGGTGGGCGATCCCAAGTGACCAGGGTTGGGAGGCAGCTGGGGTTGCTCTGCATGCATCTTGGCCTGGGGCCTGCGAGCTGCTCTAGTGTGCAGGTTTGCACACATGCACTGCTAGAGGCCAGCTCCCACCCCCACTCTTGAGGCGGCCCTGCCTTTAGGGTGTAATAAGGGAGTTGGGTGTTGAGCTGGTTTAAAGCCAGCCCCCCTCTGCTGGCTTGTTGGACCCATGTTCAGGTCATTTGGCTGATTCTATGGACTTCCTGGAGCTTTGTTTCAACTTAAGGCACTTTTTGCCCCCACCTGGAATCTCCTACATCCCCCAACTCAGATGGAGGAGGGGAGGGGTGGCAGGGCAGATCTTAAGGAGCCAAAGAGAAGATAGTGGGGAGAGGAGGCCTACAGTCACAGAGGGCTGGCCCAACTGAAGTCATTTACTTCTGAAAAGAGAGAATCGACAGTATCATCTGAGGGTGGTCATTATTCATAGACAAAGAAAAAAAAAAGACTTGAAAGACAAAACTTGGAGCTTTGTGTAAGAGAAATAAATTTCTGTCCCATTTAAATGACAGTTATATTAGCTTTTTATTTTTTATCTTTTTGGTCATTTGTAACTGAGGATGGTCCCAAATATATAGTTACCCATTCCAGAGTGTTTGCTGTCTTTCTCAGAATTGAAACACAAGGTTTGGGGACAAGCCTTCATGCTGTGATAATTCTGCTCTGGGCGTTCTTGGTGACCTAGGCTCTGTAGAGATGATTACTGTAGCGTCCCTGGAATGTGACTCCCTAAATGTTGCTATCTAAATTTAAGGGAGCAGGTGGAGTAAAGGATGATAAAAAAGGGGAAGGGAGCATGCCATCTGTTTCCAAAGGGAGAGTCCAAGGGGCTGCTGATCTGTATACCCCACCAGCAGGAAGTTAGTCCCTTGGCCATACTTATTGCAAAGGAGGCTGGAAATTTCAGTCTTTATTATGAATAGAATTCCAGTCAGCTAAAAATGTTATTGTTAAGGAAGAAAGAGAGAGGAGATCTCAAAGGACAATGAGCAGCCTCTGCCACAGCAATTACAGTAGCCCAAACCTTGCCTGTCTTACTGGTCTGTTGGTTTAATCACTGTTCTTTTCATTGTTTCATAAACCCCTGTCTTCTCAGGAAATCTGTGCTCAGCATTTCCTGGTTCATTTTATCTCTTTTGGTCAACAGCCTTCCTCAATGCTTACCCATGGATTCTTGTTGTCTGTCCCATCAAAATTGTTCTTGAATCAACTTTATGCAAAACCTGCCAGCTTCATACTGTAGAGTCAGAACTTGGTTGAAACTAATAGTGAAAGAGACCAAGTCTATTAACCCCTGTTGAAACTTTATAGGAATTTTTTTAAAAAATTAAGGATCTGGGCACGCAGGCCTGTGCCATAAAGCTTATCATGTACTTATCAGTGTAGCATGAACTCAACTTACTTCCCAAAGCCTTCCTAGGAATGGGTTGGGACCAGAATATACTTGGATGCTATTGGATCAGTAACTGTGGGTTTCTTTCTCCTTGCATCCCTGTGTGGTTTTAGCCCCTCATCCTGAATAGAGTGACTCATATCACATCAGATCTCCCTTTGACTTTCTCTGAGCTGCGTCTCTCCTGAGCCATGTGAGATGTTTCTGGCTGCTCCCTTTCCAGCATAATTAAATCGAGTAGGCCTCCTTGATGACCTCATAAGTCTGAGTTAAGCCCATTTATGAAATATGAAATGATCCCAATGCTCATGATATAGCTTTCCCAGGGGGCTGTGGAGGCCGATCATAAGCTAAGAGCTTCCTGCTGGAGATGCTGAAGGGAAGGCAGATGTGGCATCCCTGGAGATCAGCAGCACCTCCTGTGGGTTGGGCTCTAGCCTCAAGGGGTGGTCATGATCCTCAGCCTTCCCTGAGAGGCTTATTTCTATCATCTCCCTGCCTCATTTCTCTCTCCACTTAAGGGTACTGGCTCTTTTTTGGAGCAAGCGACAAAAACAAAGATAATGCCATTTTTCAATGGGTTGATGCTTTGTATTGACTCTTCTTGGTGATTGGAGGCCTGAAGCAGAATTGAATTAACTGATCCATATGTTCACAAAGGCATGATTGAATTCCTAAGTTATAGGACTGGGTTTCTTCTATCCATCATTTATACAAGAGTGGCATGAAGAAGAGCATGAATGAATGAAGGCAAATCAGCTCCACCGGAGAAACATAGAGCTCGCTGCTCTATGGGTAGTTAGTAGGGATAGTCATGGAGCATATCAGAGTCAACACTCACCATCCCACCTTTCATGCTTCTGTATAGGAGAAAGGACTTCTATCCCTCATCAGGGTATAGGATCAGAGGTCTACTTCTGTTTTCTCTTTCCTCCTCTCTCCTATTTAGCCTCCCACACCTCCAGCCCACCAAGCAAAGAGAAGAAATAGCACATTTTATTGATGAGACCATGTCCAAGGTCACCACTTTGGTGGGCCTTCTCTTGTAGTAAGTAGCTCAGAACTTGCTGTGTCTTTCCCAAGATGGGCACTTAAATCCAAAAGATAGGAGTGGGAGGAGGCAGAGAGGATGGTAAAGAGGAGCTTTCCTATAGTCTTTCTGAAACAAGAAGCCTTAAATCACATCCTCACATAGTAAAACCAGAGCCCCTGTATTTGGGGGCTGGGGAACATAGCCAGTGCTTACTTTGATCCTCATCTAAGTCCTGTTTTCAATTTTGTAAGATCTGGGTATGAGATTGGGGAAAGAAGTGTGCCATGAGTTGATTCTGTGCTTGGTCCCTCCTGTCATGCTCACTCCTACAAACCTTCTCAGCACTTACCTCCTTGAACACCAGTGCTTCCCTGCATCTCCAGTGATCTTCCTGTTCATTACAGGTTCATTATACCACACTCTATTGTACTTACAACAGGTGTGGAGGACAGAAGGGGAAATAGTAAGATGGAGAGAGGTAATGCACCATAGGCTAAGAATGTCCTGTGTGACCAAAAGGTGAAATGCTAAAATGCACAGGCATGTTGAGGATGTTGGACGCTTCTTCTGTGCTCTGTCTATCCCAGAATTAAATCCCAGTTCCATATCTTTCTAGCCATGTGGATCTTGAATAACTTCCCTATTTAAATTCAACTGTACTGCCTACCCTATAGGATTGTTTTGAAGATTAAGTAAGTTTTCATAAAACACCAAGCACATAAGTGACAATTAGTTGTCACCCTCACCAAGGCTGCCTCCTCCTCATCATCATAAATGTAGAGTTCCCAGATGTAAGCTCACATCAGTCCTAACTTAGGTGGTAGAGAAGATTCAGATCTTATTTATGCTTTGAGGGATATTGTTGATATACAAGAAATGTTCTGGATTGAGAAGTGCCATATTTGCATTCTGGTCTCAGCTGAGTGTGGCTTTGGAAGCTCTTCCCTCTCTGAGTTTTAGTTTACACAGATAAAACACAGAGGGTTTGGTTTTCAGTGGCTTCCACGTGGGATGACCACATGAGATAAACCTTGATGCTCATTATAAAATCAGATTTCTTGTCTCCTCCCAACACCTCCCAGATATTTGGTAGGCCTGAGATGGTTCCGGAGCATGTGTTGATTCAAGTTTAAGCTTGGTTTTTCAGTGCTTCCTTTATTTTCATCTGGGATACAGCCAGAACTTGGACATCAGGATCCTAGGTCATCTTTGAGACCCTAAAATACCCTGCTTGTATAGCAATGGTGTGGGAAGAGATGGAAGGAGGAAAAGATCTGAATCACAAAAATCAGAATAAGGGCTGGTTGGCAGAAACTTCCTGAAGGTTCACCTTTTGCCATTTTTCTTATTAATAAAAGAAAATCAAGCATTTTATACCAAATGTATAACAGGCTTCAACTCTCAGTTGATGAGAGAGCTTTCTGATGAGCGAGCATGGCCCCTTCTGCTCTATCATGAGACACAGAGTTAGGCTCTGGGAAAAGAACTGTCCCAGATAAACTGGAGGGATCTTCCTCCCAGAGCCGGTTCCCAATACCTCCATTTCCTTTGGAACAAATGCTCTCTTGATTAACCAGAATTTTTGGCAGCCAAGAGCAGAAAGGAGAATCCATCTTGTTGCTCTAACGTGGAGTGTGGCCGTTCTCAAACCTTCCCATCTGAGTCTCTTTCCTTGGCAAACAGGATGGCTTTGTTGTGATCCCACAGCATTTCTTTCTTTAATCCAAAGAATGAAACAGGAAAACAAACAACAACAACAAAAATGGTTCCTCCACCAATAAACTGGAAGTCCTTTCATCCATTGAATGACATGGTTTCTCGCTTCTTCCCTTCACCATGGGGACAGGGTGGAGTCCACATTCCCTCAAGGAACCCAAGGTCATGACATTCATGGTGAACAAACTGCAGCCTCTAGAAAGCATTTCCAATTAACACACACAAAGCCTTTCCTACTGTCTCTTAAATTATGCTTCTATATTTATCGCTGCCAGCCAGCCCCTCCCTCTCTCCCCAGCTCCCCCTATGCATGATCCCTGCTCCCCATTTAATCATTGACAGAACTGTTGCCATTCTTCTTTCTTCAATCTTCCATTTTCAGAACCACTTTGTTTATAAGAAGAATGTAATTGTTGCTTCCATTTTGATGACCCTGCCCACTAACATATATATGACTCTGAGGTTTTGTGATAAAATTCATCATTTACATCCAAGATTTCTGTTGATGGGCATTTAATCTGTGCAGAATTTCACTATCCTCTGATTTACTGTGGCTTCAATACCAGTAAAGACTTTTCAAGTGTCAACTTTTTCCTCTTTCCCTTCCTCTCTCCTCTTTCTCTGTTGTCCTTCTAAACACACATACACAGATGTGCCTCTGCTAGCTTTCTCTCTCTCCCCATCTCTTGTCTTTCCTCCTCTCTCTCTTCTGCTTCTCTATCTCTGTCTGTCTCTCCTCATCTTCCGTCTTCCCCTGGTTTTGAGTTCAGTGTTCACATCCAATGGATTGGCATTCTGATTTTTCCCTCCTAAGACACAGTTCTCTTAAGAACAGCTTGGAGAGCACTGACCCCTGGGAGGTGAGGGAGCTCCTTGTGTTGAAAGAGTTGTATTGAAAACCTGCAGAATGGCCTCAAAGTCCTCTTGAACAACTCACAGGGGCTGAGCTTGAGCCTTCTGAAAGATGGAATCCTACTTTAGCTTCCTAAGGGGCCAGTCTGTGCAATCTAAAGGATGTGATTTTTGCAGAACACTTGCATAATAAGATACCTAAGTTGTGTGTGTGTGTAAGAGGGGCGAGGGAGGGAGGGAGAGAGAGAGAAAGAAAGAGAGAGAGATGGAGAGATATTCATGTGATCAGTGGTGAGACTCTTCTTCCTTTGTGCTACTTGTTCTCATCTCTTTGTTGACACATCAGTCCCTTGGAAGGTGAATGCCTGCAAAAGGTAGGTATGAGTTGATCTTCAAAGAGAATGCAGCACCTTAATCCCACCCAAAAGAACTGTGGCCACCCATGTGCAGTATCAGGGCTGTTCCCCTTTCATCTATTCTACTTATATGCATCCCTCACCTTTTTAGTGATCTTTTCGCTTTCCTCCATCTCCCCATCCATACACTCCACGTCTGTCTTCCTCTCCTCTTCCCCTCATGCAGACAATGCTTATCCTGTAGCCTTGCCCTACCTCCACACTTTAAAAACCCCATCCCTTCTGTGTTGCCTAAGCATCCTGTATCTCCACAGTCAGTCCAGTGTTTTGTTAGTGTGACTCGAGGGATAAGAGGCTAATGCGATGGATTTTGCACACAAGGCAGACAGGAGATGATTACTTTTTCCAAAAGAAGAATGCTCTGTGGCAGGAAATTTAGGTACTTAAGAGAATTCATCAGGAAAATATGAACAATTAGAAATCAAGGCCCCCTTGAGTTACAACTTGCCTGCAAAATTCAGAGAGCACTTCACTTTGCTTTGTTAAAAGTGGGAGGGAAAGGTCATTTTTGTGTTCATAGATTTCCAATAAGTAGTCAGAGAGGTGGGGCCCATCCAGCATCCCCTGGTAGATTATTAGGAAACCATCTTGCCATAGAACCTTCAGATTCTTACTCCATTTGTGAGTATCTGTGCTAGTTTTCCCTCATCAAAAGGGTCACTAACTAGCTGTTTGACTTCTTATTCTGATGGACTTAATAGAATTCTCAGCTTTAGGAAGCTGAAACATTAGCAAACTCTTTTTTTTGTTTTCAATTCTTAAGTCACCCCAGTCTTACAGGATCTGAGGTGAGTTGGGTGACTAGGGAATTCCAAAAACCAAGAGAATTACAAGTGGTTTTCCTCTATTGGAAGCTCCAACATCTCGACTCAAGAAGTGCTCAGAATTTAGTTGGGAGAACCCCTGAAATCAGCTTTGAAAATTTACCTACTATGGTGTTTTTATAATCTGTCTTCAAATTCTTGGCAGTCCTCCATCAAAATTTGGATTCCCCTGCCCTTTCAGATGGCTTAGGCTTTATGACTGCTTGACAGCTTTCAGTACCAACAGTGTCAGGAGCATGACCTTCTGTGGACGTTGCATATACTATGCTCCGTGCATCAAGAGCTTGATCAGACAGACTATTTGGCTGGTTCCTGGTTCTCTCTTATGAGAACTAAGACATCATGTTCTTAGTGGGAACATGGAGAGGACACAAAGTCCTGTGGCTCTGGCCACAGGTCCATCTGAAAGCCTAGCTGCTCGCCAGCATCAAGTGTCAGCAAAGCTTTAAGCTAGTCACTGACTCCCCACTTTCTTATGTGTGGCCTTTTCCAGTTGCCCCTGCTGAAGCTGATTGGACCAAAGATGAGCTGTTTCCACTGGGACCTGTTCACATTTCAGATTCATGGGAAAAAGAAGTGTTGTGGTTTCAAGCTGTCCAATTTTGGGGTGGTGTCACACACCAGTAACTGAAACACATGTCTCTTTTGTGTCATTCTTCCCAATAGGTATAAGTACTGTCACAATTTTTGAAATGCCTGATATTGATCTAAGACCCTCATTCCTAAGAACTCCAGTTCTAAAATGGCATGCCTCTATGAATAGACTCTATGGACTAGGACTTCATATGCAAGGGAGTTTACCTGTTTCTATCAGTAAGTAACTTTGCAATAGCACTGATAACCCTGGGACTCATTTTTCCTTAAATGTGAAATGATGGGGGTGGAGCTACGTAAACCCCAAGGTGTTTTCCCAGCTCAACTTATATCTCCTTTTCTATGGGTCTGCTCTGACTTTGAGAGTGAGTTTACTTTCTAGAGTCCAGCTTCAAATGACTGAGCTGTCTTTGTATCATAGGACCTCTCTTTGTAAGTATTATTGGTCATTTAGCAGTGGCTTTCAGTGTCTTCCTCCAATGGAACCAGTGATGGGGGTGGTCAGAGACTGCAGCAGTCTCAGGGAAAGCCTGTATTTGTAGATGGAAGAGGTGAACCCTGATCTGACAGCTACCAGGTATGTGGGAGTAAGCTAGTACTGACTCCCCACTTTCTTATGTGTGGCCTGAGATAAGTGAATTAAAGTGATTCCTGCCTGAACACAGAAGGCCATGCTCCTGACACTGTTGGTACTGAAAGCTGTCTGATGGTTCTCCATTCAGTGATAACATGGATCTCTGAAATCCCCCCCATAATTCTGGACCTCTTTCTAGTCCCATTCAAAATGAAGGCCTGAGTGATATTTCTCATCTTACTGCAGAAGCCTGAGAGAACTTGTTACTGAGTATGGAAACCCCACGAGAAGAACTCATGTCCAGAGAGGATTTCTTCTTAGTTTCCCCTGAGAAACAATGAATTGGCTCAAAGAGAGGGGGAACAGGCCAAAATATGTTGGGAAACCAAAAGCAAGAGGAGAATAAAATAGGATGTAAAAAAATAATAAAAAGGGTTGGAACTCTTATAAAAGCCCAAACCAACAGTGGTAATTCTCAAAGTGCAGGATTTGATGACATAAATTTGTAAAAAGTTCAGTCCTAAGCATGGCCTGCTAACAACACATCTCCTCCCTCCTCAGTTCAGCCAGGTGGAGGATTATCCATAGAGGCTACTGGGCACTTCTGGTGCTGCTTTCAATCTAGAGTCTTTCCCTCACAGTAATGACAGAGAAGGTCATTACTGTGGATGCTCTTCATTTTCTAATCCTGAAGTGCCAGATTCTGATGCTCATTTTATAGGATTCCTTTATTGGGTTCCTTCATCTGCTGCTCTTTCTTGACATGAATACCCTTGACAACTCCAGGTGTACCTTGTCTCTTCTCTGGGGACCTTGATTCTTCAACCCACAGAAGTGTCTGAGTTCCTCAAGTTCTTCTAACCTGTCTTTATTCTCTGCATAGAGAAAATAGGATGCCCATCCAAGCCTTTGGGGGCTGCTTATGCTTTGTTCCAGGTGACAGAACTACACCAACCTTGCTGAGTGTCATTGTGGGGTCTCATGGTACATCCCCAAGATCTGTTCTAAGACTGGAGGCTTCTGTGACCATTTTATTTTCTTCTTTCTTTGGCCACTGCTGTGAGCCCTCTGTGTCTGAGGACATTTTCCCTATCTCATTGCCAACACCTACTTCCTGTCTCCTGTGAAGCACTCTTTGATCTTTGGGATCCACATCATCTACCACCTTTCAATGAGGGCTTTCTTGTGTGGGAAGAAATATATGTAGAGAAATGTTCAAAGAAAAAGTAAGTGGGGTTCTTCCCAACTAGCACCACTCTTCAGATGTAAACATTCAGAGTTACTTCTATTTTTAAAACTTCTGCTGGTTATCTCCATATGTGTAAAAAAAACTATGTTTTTTTAACCTCCATTTCATTTTTTAAAAAAATAGCACTATTTTATACTTTTTTTGGTACTGGGAATTGAACTCAGAAACGCTTAACCACTGAGCCCCATCCCCAGCCCATTTTGTTTTTTGAGACAGGCTCTAGTTAAATTGTTTAGGGCCTTGCTAAATTTCTGAGGCTGTCTTTGAATTTGAGATCCTCCTGCCTCAGCCTTCCAAGTCACTGGATTACAGACATGCATCACGGTACCAGCCTATTTTATGCTATTACAGAAGAGAAATTTAGATTATTACTAGCATCTCTTCCATTGGTTTATTTATTATTTTAAATAATATATTAAAAACTCTATTTATTGAAAAAAATTTGAAAAAGTCTTCATTTTTCCAGTATTTAAGAATGGATTCAGTATCCAATACCTTCTGTCTACCTTTTCTCTGACCCACCCTCCTTTCAAGTAATGAGTATTCTTTTGAAATTTGCAAGTGTATAGCATTTACATGTAATTTTGTATTCTTAAAGTCTTTTTTAAACTTTTAAATGGCAATATAAATATTGAAAACCAATAAATGGTATTTGAAAAATATTACTTCCTGCAAACATGTTAGCATATTTGGACATGAAAAGGAAGGGTAAAGGTTGCATGTTGTCACTTAAAAGAAAATACTTAAAGGTCACAATCAAATAAATGCTCCTTGTAAATTCCACTGATTATTTAAAATTATAACACAGATGATAATAAAAAAGGGGATAACATAAGGAATCCTGTCTTATCTCTGAGTTGATTAACAAGGATAGGAGGAGTATATAATATAGAGAATCAACTAGCATAAAGGCCTCCCCTGTTCACACTTCAGGGGATCATGGGGAAAATAAAGAAGACGGAGGAAGAGGGATGGTGTGTAGGATCAAGCATGTAAGAAGCATCAGAAATAACTACTTAAAATGGAGTTTGAAGGCTGGGAAACATCTCATTTACCTCCTGGAGGGGCTCGACCGAAAATAACCAGCTTACTGTTGGCCACATCAAAGTAAAATTGATGGGCCCCCTAGTTTGGGGAATGGAAGGCATTATTTTTTTTTCTCTTGAGCTGCCTGGGTTCCTGTGCAATTTGGGCAGGATGTAGATCTAGTGATGAGAAGTTGGCTAAGAGACTGAGGGGCAGTAGGAGAGGATTTCTGGGCAGGAGTAAAGAGCACTATATTCTGGAATGGATCACCTCGGCTAGAGCCTTCGGATGACTCAGTCCTGAGCATCATCCACAATGATAGTGGCAAGACTGGGTCAAACTCTGGCGGTTACTGGGCTACAGCAAACCAAAAGAGAGATTAGACCTTGAATTGTGTCACCCAAGCACCTCAATAGCCAATGTCAGGTTAGCCCAGAGAGAATCAGTTTCCTAAATGGTCCTACCCCACAGCATTGATCAGAGAGTGCTATGAGGCCCCTCCCCTGGGCTTTGAGGACACTTCAAGCTGTCTTCATATTCTTACAAACCATAATGGAAAAGGAAACAATGGGAGAGTAATAAAGTCTGAGAATGTGAGTATTTTACCTAAAAGCACTTTTGAAATTATTGTACTTGACTGAAATGATCCATTGATTTGAATGTATCTTTTGCTTCCCCTATCACATGTGAGCATCTGGGGAGGATCACTTACAGAAGTGTGAAGAAATCACACTTTCTCTGCACATCTGGGTATAGTGAGCGTCCAAACCTAAGAGGCCTGGGCTGTTATCGGATACCATCTTTTGTAACCACCCAGAGTAGAAATATCTGGCAAACATCCTCTGGCCTAAGAAAGCTTGCAGTGTCCTATAAAAAATTTGGGATTATTCACAATCATGGGGGACAGGGAGAGGCTGGATCTTTGAAACTTCTCACAATAATTCAAAAATCTCATTTTTGTTGAGAGTTGATCATTGACGAAAATATGCTGAGAGGTTGCCAAATGGACTGATTTGAACTGTATCTTATTGTCCCTATCAGAGGAGTTAGGAAACTGAAATAATTAAACATGGTTTTAGCTCCCTTTGGTTGCTGGTGCTGGGCAAGGGGTGGAAGTTGAGAATGGAGGTTGGGGATGAAGCTGGGGTGAGTCTTGAAGTTACCCTAGTTTTTCCCTAGAGGTGTATCTCAGGGTATCCATGACTTTCCACTGAGCTTTTCAATGCCTTACTTCCAAGAGGACCTAGAATAAAATCAAAGTCCCTCTCTAGGTGGCCAGGCTTGACCACACTAGCTTCTGCCTTTCTTTCTAATATCTTTGTGTCATTATTTTCTTTCCCACTCAGTAAGCATCAGAAGCTTTATTTTATGTCAATGCTAGTTAAAATTTTTAAAAAAGTTTCTGCTTGCATATTTTTCATTATTGGAAAGCTTTTGTCCTTATAAAAAATCAGTGAAAAATTTTTTAGAAATATTTTATTTTAGACTCACTTTTTTTCAACTTGTTCTTTTTAGAATGGTATACATGTTTTTTGACATTATACATACGTGGAGTTATTACTTATTCTAATTAGGGTCCATTCTTGTGATTGTATATAATGTGAAGTTTCGCTTGTCATCTATGAACATAGGAAAGATATGTTGTTACACAATTTTTAGAAAACACTAAACTCTTTTTTTGTTCCTTCAAGACATGATCCACTTTTCTTCTCCAAGTCCTCTTTCCCCCTTTCTTTCCATAGCTTGCCAACCTCAATGTCCCATTTTAATTGTCTTCTCTATGGAAGGGACTATCCTGATCTTCCATGACCCCCTGTGACTCTTACCCATTTTTATCTTTCATGATACCCTAGTTCTTGACTTTTTAGACATTTATCACAAGTTGTGACAATTTCATTTATTGACTTGCTCATTTGTTGTCTTTGCCCCTGGAACATAAGCTCTCAAAGGATTGTACATGTCTTTTTGATCATTGTGTCTCCATTAAGTAGCACAGTGCCTGCTCTGTACTTTCTCTTAATAGATGGTTAGGAGATGAATCAAGTAGGCAGATATCATTTCATACTTTGAACTCAGTTCAGACACATTGTAGCCAAGGGATAAAAGGAAGGACAAGTCACCTCACCTACTCTATAAACTAGATAATGTCCATTACGTAGACTGTGCCTTGGTTGTCCCTGGGGAGATGAATTAAATTAAGTGGATGTAGCAAGCTATCTCATGGCAGAAAGAGGGTTAAAACTGAACAGAGAAAGAAAAGACAAATGAAGTTCGTTCACAGCAAAACAGATGTTTCACCTCAAATCCACTTTTTTTCCATCAGGAAAGGGGGGAGTGGGAGCACTGGGGAGAGATGATAATGATTATTTGCCTGGACTTTGATTCCTCTGAGTTGCCCAGACACTGGCGACCTGGGGCTCTGAGCTCCCTCCTCCCCTTGACCCCTTTCTGCCTCACCAAATGAGTCATGGCCAAGCTTTGTGGAAAGTGCTAGCAAGTGGCAAAGGGGAGGGGGCTGGAGAAAACCCGAGAGAGCCGGCTACTGAGGTTCTGGAGTGATTTCAAGCCCCAGAAGACAAGTGTGATGTCTTCTGGGCCCCAAAGTAAACATAATGCTTGCAGGCTGATGTGCTGGGCCCCAGACAGTGGGACCCTGAGGGAACTAAGACCAGTTCTCTGAGTGGTAAGGTTTCCAGGAAACTGGGGCCGTGAAGAGGGAGGGAGTGAGCTCTCCTCCTCAACTCAGGTGGACAGCAACTCCACCTGGCCTTTGGCAGCATGATTGATTTTGGGCAGTGCAGGATGTTACGGGGTGTCACACTGGAGTGCCATTCAAACACCCTGACACTGCTGCTCATATGCAGTACTCAAGAAATAGTTGTTAGGGGCTGGGGATGTGGCTCAAGCGGTAGCGCGCTCGCCTGGCATGCGTGCGGCCCGAGTTCGGTCCTCAGCACCACATACAAAACAAAGATGTTGTGTCCGCCGAAAACTAGAAAATAAATATTAAAAATTAAAAAAAAAAGAAAAAAAAAGAAATAGTTGTTAGGCACCTACATATTTTTATTATGGAAAAATCAACATGTGGACAAACAGTGGAGTTTGGGCTCACTAGAGCACACAGTCTAGTGGGCTAATGATTTGTATGGGTTCACGTCATATGTCCTTACATGTTAGGGACATCCCAGTGTGAAGAGTAAAGCTGCCCTGTTTGGAGGCTCTTTAAAAAACATGAGATTGGTGGCATTCAATAACTAGAGTGACTGGGGCCATCAGACTTAAGATCCCAAGACAGCAAAGCAAAAAAGATTTTCACAGGGCAAATAGACACTCAAATCCATCATGATAGGCAGGTGCTTTAAAGTTCCTGAGGCCAGAATGAGAAAGGTCCTTGGGGCTTAGAGAGCCCCTCAGCAGGGAGGAAGCAGTTCCTGGTTTTCACTCTTACTTCCAGGCCATGTACAGTTCTGCCACATTTCCTCCTCACATCTCCTCCTTGGAGGTGCAGACATTCAATCCTTCCAGCTCCTTTCCCTCCAATCTCCTCCATCTGGGCAGGCTGTCCCTGCTGGCCGTGCTCCTTTGTTCTCTGCACATCTGCCACTTCTTTATTAATGTTCTAGATGGGATTTGTTGGGTAAGGCAGAAAGGTGGCCTCTAGGGGATGCTAAGAAATTACCCAAGTCCATATAAGTTATTATCTCATTACTTTCTTCTTTTTCCTAGCTGCTGGTTAGCAATCCTTTGTCAAGGCTACACACAGGTGTTCTCATCTCCCCAAACTGTCCAAACCCTTCCTCTGATATTGGAACCTCCTGGTCCCCTTGTTGACCACTCTTACCTCCCATGACTGTCCCTCCTTTGCTTGAGCAATACCTCTGAAGTCATCACTTTCCTTTTATCCCCCAAGGACATTTGCATTTAACCAATCACTCTCAATCCAGCTTTGCTTCTCTCATACTCAGCATAGATCTTGAGTTAAAGCAATTTGATTTGTTGTTATAAGAGGAGAATAACCTTCACTTAGCTTAAGCTAGTGTTTGATATATTTTCTATTACATGAAGCCAAATGCTTGACTAACCAATGCACCAGAATTCCCTGGTCCATTTGATTTCATTATTTATTATTCATTTTTTAATTTATTATTTTATTGAGACACAACATTTGTATATCTTTATGGGTTACCTTATGGTAATTCAATTACATGTACAACAATCAAATAAGGTAATAAGCATTTCCATCTCCTTAAACATTAATCATTTTTATGTGTTGAAAATTCCATACTCTTCTTTTCCAGTCATTATGAAAAATGTCATAGATCATTGTAGCATATGGTTACCCTTCTGTGTTAAAGAAGAACCAAAAGTAATTATTCCACTCTGTGTTTTGGTGTCCATTATTAAATTTTTTCCAATCTTTCTCTTTCCTGCCCTTCCTAGTCTCTAGTGACTACCATTCTTTTGTTCCAAGATTGACTTATTAGCTTCCACAGATGAGTAGGAATATGTGATATTTATCTTTCTGTGCCTGGCTTATTTCACTTAACATAATGACCTCCAGTTCCATCCATGTTGTAGAAAAAGACAGGATTTCATTATTTTTTTATGATGGAATAAAATTGCAGGATAAGAAAATCAACATACAAAAAATAGTATTTTATGCACAAATAATAAACTTGCTGGAAAAGAAATTAAAAAAAGCAATCCTATTCAAAATAGATACAAAAAGTAAAAATATTTAGGATTAAATTTAACCAAAGAAATGAAATATCTCTCAAATGAAAATTATAAAATAGCAGTGAAAGAAATTATAGAGAACATGGTTAAATGGAAATACAGCCCATGTTCATGGACTGGAAAATAATAATATTGTGCAAATAGTCATACTACCCAAAGTCATCTATAGAGTAAATGCAATTCTCATTTAATTTAAAAAAAATTATTTTTTTAGTTGTAGTTGGATACAATAGCTTTATTTATTTATTTTTATGTGGTGCTGAGGATCGAAGGGCCTCACATGTGCTAGGCAAGTGCTCTACCACTGAGCCACAACCCCAGCCCCCTCATTTGATTTTTGATGTTGTCATGCTGTACTTGCTAATGTTTTCTATGTCTCTTTTGATTATACACCCTCCATAATTTTAAGACTGGTAGTGCTGAAAGAGCCCTTAGATACTAATATCCAGTTCCTTAATTTTGTATATGGGGAAAGTAAAACCCACAGGGGAAAGTAACAGGGAAGTTATTGGTCAGGATTGGAGCTCAGGAATCTTTAAAGTTAGTCCAGAATTCAGTGCCAACCATCTTCCAATCTTCTTGACTAATAATAACAAAGGTTAAGAGTGTGGAATCTCTGCTCTTGCTTTATAGGGCCACTGTGGACACATGCTGAGCATAGCCATGTGCTTTTGAGGTTCTGACAATCATGTGGAAAGGCAGACTCTGAAGACATGGGCAGTCATCACTACCTGGGAGACTGGGGAGACCCAGGGCACTTGCTCACTGAGCTTTTCTGTCTGGTTCTCTAACTCACTTTCCTGGAGACAGATTATCAGCCTCTGTCAGTGTCCCAGAGCAGTGTTCAGATGTGAGCTCTGTGGTCACACACTTATAGGCTTTGTGTGCACACACAATCAACTACGAGAGGCATGCACAGGAAACATGCTGCTGGCCAGCTGTGTATTTTTGGTTGTCTTTCTTTCTTAATTTTTACCTCTGTTATGTCCCATTCAAATGTTCAACATGTTACTTTTCTTATCTCCCTTTCTGTCTGTGCATACCGCATCTTAGTCCATCCCTCACTTTGAGTACTGAATATCTTATTTGTTTCCTTTTTATAAATCTCAGCTCCAGAGATCAGATTGCTGAATGTATTTCTCCCTCAGTACAGGGAGCTCTCCCTCTGGCTGCCTTTTTTGCCTTTTCTGTCTGAGCACAAACATCAACTCCTCAGAGAGTCCTCTCTCATCAGCTTGTGCTGCGTGTCACCCTCTTGTATGCCACTTCCATCCATGCTTGGCTTGGATGTCTTATTTTCTTCACAGTGTTGAGCACCAACTCAGCGATTGCAGTTGTGTATTTATTTGTTTCGTTTGCATTCTTTGCATCGAGATGCAAGCATGTCTCCTAGAACAGAAGCATCTATTCTTACACATCCCAGTGTCAAAATTGTGCTTGGTTTGAAATAGATATTCAAAAATCTTTTGTTGAACTAAAGTGAAGTGAAGATGAACTTTTGAAATTAGCTGGTTCTATGTCATGGGTTGTCAGTGATGGGGGTGTAGGGCAGCTACAAGACCCGGGACAAGCCCTCCTGTTGGCTGTCAGTCATAGGTGTCTGGTAAGTGAAGGACACTCATGCAGTGACTCCTTTCTCCTGACATCCTTGCCAGCATTTCTGCTCTCTTGATGTAACTGAGTAATCCTTGGATGTTAAATTAAGCTCATTTACATCCATACCAAGCCAAAGAGCGGTTTTCTTTTTCTAGGGAGGGGGAGTTTCCTCTAAAAGGTTTTATCAAAAATGCATGCTTTCACTCACTGACTGCTAATCCCCTCTCTGCTTAGCTTCTCAGCTTTTCTGGGAAAGCTTCTCTGCTTCCCCTGATCTGCCTGCACTGGAAACCCCCAATTATCAAAGAATCTCCTGTAATTCTCTTTGAGAGACTAGAGAGATCACAACTTCTTACATGTCTCCACAGATGCTTGGATGGGTTTCCAATTTGTCTCCCTGGGTCCCTCGTGCTAGATTCAATCTAGTTTTCTTATCTTCTTATCCCTGACTCCACACTGCTTCATTCCCCAGCCCAATCTTACCATGTACTCACTTCCTATTATTTGCAGGCTCTCCTAAAATGTTTCCTGATCATTGTGTGCATGCCCAAGCCCCCGTTCATTCAATCCTTGGCCCGTCACCACCCCTAGAGGATGTACCTACCTCTCCTTATTCCAAATTTCTTCCTCATCCACAAATATTTACTCAAAACAATTGCTTGTGAGAGGGCTTCCCTGACTCACTCTCTCTGGTTCTTCCAGACATCCCTTTGATGAATCTGTCTGTCTGCACACAGCTGTATCTATAGGATCCAAATGTGTCCAGATGTGAGTAGGTATCAGATTTGGGGTTCCCATTTAAACTTCATGCTTGGTGGAATTTCTTCCAGGTAAGAAACTCATTTTTCTGGGCCTGGGAGTGGGCAGGCAATTTGTCTACATTTTATTTAAATAACTTCCTTTTTCTTTCATGGGCATCAGAGTGGAGTATAAATTGGAAGACCATAAATTAGTAACCATCATGATGCCAGGGCTATTTCTCCTTGTCATTCTTGCTGCCCTGGCTCTTGCTTTTCCTCTCCCTAGCCCTTGCCACTTGTCAGGTCAAGAAATGATCCAAGTCAATCAGAAACTCTTCTTTTTGAGGCAGCCCAATCTAGCTTGGAGGAGGAGGCAGAAGAAGGTGGCAGGAGAAAGTAGCTCTGTCCTCAGGGTCTTAGAGCTTATTGGAGGAGGAGAATCAGTAAGCAGACAGAAAGGAAAACACTTAAAAAATGTGGAAGGAAATGGCTTGGAAGCCCAATATTTGGCTTCTAGATCTTTGGTTCATCCACCATTGACTCTCCTGGCAACTGTCTAGGAATATTTCAGTCACTTGGGTAGGGCCCGAGAATGAATCAAACGTCTCTTTTTATAGACCCACTGGGCTGGCCGAGCGCTGCGACGGTCATTCTTCCCATTCCCTTGCCCCTAGGCCAGACAACATCAATTCAGCCTGCCCAGCCAGGGGTATCTCCTGTTTCCAAACCTCACTGGAGATGGATCCTACCCAGCTCTCTGTCTGCTTTTCCTGCCCCAGTGGTTTTGAGCCTCCGTAATGAATGGCTGAGACAGCTGCATTCCTTGGACACCTCTTAGCCCTGCATATTTGTCCCTCCTGGGGAGGGAACTCAAGGAGACTTAGAGGCAAAGGCCTCTGTGTGGTAGCCCAGCCATACTCAGCTTTCTCCACTGGGCTTCTCAAATGCATTCTGTCTGGGCTCCAAGGAGGGGAAGTGGTTCCCATTTGCAAGAAGATGAATGCTGGTATTTGACTTACTGCTGTATCAGGGCCCAGAAACCCTGGCAGAGAAGACATCTCTTTAATTTGGAAAAAAAAGACTGAATCCCACCTGCCTGTTCAGTCTTGAGCACCTCTTTCTCTTCCACCTCCTTTTCTCTTCTCACCTCTCCATGTGGGATTGCAGCCTGTCAGGACAGGCCTTACGGACAGTCCTGTCTCTGCTTAGGGTCCCACAGTTCTGCTCTCCTGATGGATGGAGTGCTGTCAACTGATATTGTTCTGAGCTGCAAACTGGTGCTTTAAAGTGAAGAGGAAGTGGTTTTGGGTGAAGGGGTCATACTAAATGAAAAGAGAGTTGATCAAAGGCTGAGATTTATGTGCTTTTAAAAGCAGATACCTCTGACAAGTTTTCTGTGTGTCTTTGCTATGGAAAATTCCATTCCTTCCAGATCTCTTACCTGCTGCTCTAAATGCAGTAAACAAAGAGGGTGTGATGATTAGTTTTATGAATCACTTTGAATGGGGTCATGAGGTGCCCAGATATTTGGTCAAATATTATTCTGGGAGTTTCTGTGTCAATGTCTCTGGATAAGATTTTAATTGGTAGAGTAAACATACTGACCCCTGGGCCCTAGGTTGAAAAAGCACCAGAGGCCACTACACATTCAATTCTACTAGTCTACAATTGGGTATAGAAGACCCCATCACAGTCCTTTCTGTAAAGCCATGAAGAGGCTTCAGAGAAGTTCTGCTTGGGTCTGCGGCTTATTTAGAACCACACATCTTGGGAGGTGGAAGATGGCAGAAAGCCCCAGAGCAAAGGCCAAGGTCAAGATTATTGCTGGCTTGGATATTATTCCTAATATCACATGCAGACAGAAATACCAAGTGGCCTCTGTGTATTTTTAAGTGGCCTCACACAAGATGAACCTGGAAGCCCAAATCCAGAAACACGTGAAGAATAAAGTGGGCACTAATGAAATTAAAAAAAATATATGGGAAAATGAACTTAACTCTGGGGACATTACAATAATACAGCAACCTGAAAATTGAAAAATAAGTCTATTTAGGATTGTCAAAGACTAACTATAATAAAAGTAAAAAGAAAAATGATGAAATAAAAAATTATATGCACATAAGAGAATATTTAAAGTAACAGTAGTAAATTGTGATACTACAAAATAAAGTCATCAAGAAGAACTGCTAACAGATGAAATAAACTCTTATGTACAGTTTAGAACTAACACATTAAAAAAAGAAAGAAAATAATGGGTGTGATAAGTAACTTTATGTGTTACCTGGGCCACGAGATGCCCAAATATTTGCTCAGATGTTATGCTGGTGATTCTGCATGGGTATGTTTGGATGAAACTTACATTTTCATTGGTACAGAAAAGCAGATTGCTATCTACAATGTGAGTGAGCCAATCAGGGTGGATGAAGGCCTGATTGAAACAAGAAGGCCAGGCTCTCTCAACTAAGAGGGAATTTTCGGGAAGACTGCCTTCAGACTGCATCTGCATCATTGGCTGTCCTACACATACTCAGCCAGACTGCAGACTTGGATTGGACAGTCTCCATCATTGTATGAGACAATGCCTTATAATAAATTTCTTTCGGTCTCCCTGTCTCTCAAGAAGACATATATATCTTATTGGTCCTATTTCTTTGGAGAATTCTATTACTATAGGATAACAGAACCTAGGCCCATAACAAAATAGGAACACAATAGAAATTATACATACATACATACTTGTAAACATGTGATGGGTAGTTAAGAGTCATGGGGAATGGATTGAGAAGCTTCATAATGCATCCGATTTAGTTCCAAGAGAAAAAGATACAAAGAATGATATACATTTCCAGTAATGAAGTCATGAGTTCTTAGGTTGAAAGTTCACATCGAGTGCAAATAGAATAAATAAAAAGTAAACCCACATTTATTTATGCTATTGTGATGTATAGAAAATGAATAATAAAAATGAATCTATCAGGAGAAAAAGTTACTGAAAGAAGAATTACATGAGTTAATATCTTGATGGTGCTGAGAAAAAGTCAACCTAGAATTTTATACCCAGCTAAATTATTGTTCAGTTGTGAAAGCAAAGTGAGAACATGTTCAGTTACATAAAGACTAAAGAAATGTACTACTTATGGAGTCTTGTATTTAGTTCTAAAGGAACAAAAGTGAAATTAGAGAAAACAATTGGAAGCAAGGCATAAATAGTTGTAAAGTTATTTCAGTGAAGAGCACTGATAACTGACTAAAAATTTTTGTGTGTGTGTTAAAAAGAATCAAGCTAAAAGCCTAAGCAGCATCAAAGAACATTGGTGGCAGGGGATGCTCAGTTTGGTAATTAGAACCAATTCCACAATCCTTCTGTTGTTTAGGGGGAAGCTCAAGATAATGAATACATTAGGAACTTAGCAGAAATTTTCATATGTGTACATATAATTAAAACTTTGTGAGTAACCATTAAAATAGAAGAAATAATGATTTAGCTTCTAAACCAGAAGCCAAGAGGGAAAAAATTGGTGACAGTGGGGAGAATATTTGGACCTGTATTGATCAAAAAGAAGTCAGGGGAAAGAGGAAAACTAGGATTGAAAAAAGAAGTGGGGCTGGGTTGTGGCTCAGTGGTAGAGCACTTGCCTAGCATATGTAAGGCCTGAGTTCAAACCTTAGTACCACATAAAATAAATGAATAAAAATAAACCAGAGTAGCTGTTATAAAGGTATAAACAAAAATAAGTGTGAAAGGGAAAGCACAAAATAAGTAAAATAAACATTGATTTAAAACAGCAAGTAGCAGAACCTTACATGCAATCAATCCTACTTACTTTCAAGTTTACCAAACACACAAAACAATGATGTGTCACTCTATATAAAAATGTTACTAAAAATACAAATACTTGTATAGAGGGGAAACAATTTCAGAGGAGATGCTACCAAAAATAGGGAAGGTTGGTAAGGACCTTAAATTGCATCTTTAATCCTTTATTTTGTAAAAGGTCTGAAACATATAGGATAATATTGACATTTTCAAAGTGCCTATGGTGGTACATTATTTTTTTCATTTTCTCTATAATTTTACATGTATTAGAAATATGTCATGATGATTTTAAGAGAAGAAAAAGAAAATTGAAAACTAAACTGTATAGCTGCAGAAACAGGGATTAAAGCAGGTATAGGTTTGTTTCAATGGGGGATTTCCTCAGGCCTGAGAGCCTTAGAAGGATTTCTAGGTCACAGGCAGGTGGAGACAGATGGAGTCTTGTAGATCACACAACATGGTATCCATGGAGATCTTGCCTTAGTCTATGAACAGCTAGGAAAGCAAAGGAACAAACCATAAGGAAACCCAGGGCTGAGTTCTAGAACAAGATGTGGCACAAAGAGAGGGAGGTTTGGTCTCTGAACCAGTAAAGGGCGGTTTAATTTTTTGTTATCAGATGGACTGCAGACTCTTTACCTGGTATTTACTGAGTACTTGTGATTCAGAAGTCTTTCTGCTAAATGTTTGACCTGTGTTATCTGACATAGTCACTTCTAGACCATGAGCACTAGACTTATTGACTATTTCATTAAGAAGCAGTAAAATGCAATGATTGGGGTCATGGACCTTGGAGTTACATCACAGCTTTGCTCTTCACCATCTGTGTGATAATGGAAGCTCACTTCATTTTTCTGTGCCTCCGTTTCCTCATTTTTAATATAGAATGATAATATTGACCTCACTGCATTGTTGTGCAGATTAAATGTGTTGATAGATGTAAAGGCTTAGAAGTCTGGTTGCCATATAACCATCACAATGTAAGAGGTTGCCATTATTTATTTCTATTTGGAATGAGGAAAGGTATGGAGAGAAAAAGGAAGTTGCAAAAGTTCACAGCTAGTAGATGTTAGAGCAGGACCTCAAATCCAGGGCTAACTCTAAAGTCAGGTATCTAATTGCTACACTATTCTGCCTCCCCAGGAAATGTAAGAGATATAGAGACATAGGTATAAAAAAACATTGAGTTACTGGAGACAAGTAGGGTGAGTTAGCAAGACAGAGATAAAGACTTCATGGCAGAAGTCTTTCTTGATATTCTTTTACATGGTAGCAGATGGAAGTGGTTCCCCCAGCTCTTTAAATGGAGGAGCTCCCATAAGGACCAAACAAACAGGAATTCAGGGGAGAAGATGATGGTGATCTTGGAGCCCACCCATCCACCTGTTCCCCCTTCCGTCCTTTATGATAGCTTGCTGAGTTTGTTTTGGCATCTGCCTTCCTCTGTGGAGATGCAGGCTTTGGGGAGGATGGAACCACATCTTCAGCCACAGAGGCTACTTCATGACTGATTTGAGCCAGTAAGGGTGGCTTTGCTCTTGCTAGAAATTGATTTGGATACATATTCTAGCTAAAAAAAGTGAGAAAATGTCTTATGAGGAGCCTTCTGTGGGAGGCATGTTAATGGGGGGTAGGTGAGGTCACTTTCCTGCTGGACACTGTGGTGTCTGGGTGTCATAGTTCATTGACTGCAATAACAAAGTTCCACAAACAAGCTTATAAACATCAGAGATTCAAGTACAAGATCAACGCACCTACATTTCAGTGGCTGATGAGGACCTACTTTCTGGTTTATAGATGGCTTCTTACTGCTTCCTCACATGGTGGAAGGGGCAAGGCTGTTCTTTGGGACTTCTTTTATAAGGGCTTGGCTTTCATAACCCAATCACTTCCCAAAGAGTCTGCTTCTTAATATCATCAGTATTGGGGGTTAAATTTCAATATATGAACTTTGGGGGGACTTAAGCATCCATTCTATTATCAACAAGATTGGGTAGCCATCTTACACCAGTGGTCAGCTAGCCTAAGGATGAGCTCTCCCAGGGAGGGTGGTGAAGCAAACAAATGGAAGGAACACGGGCCTTGTTGATGTCAGTGAACTACAAATTGCTCTACCCGTGAACTTTTGTCATGGGAGATAATATGCTTTCTGAATTAATCCAGTCAGTCAAGAGGTACAGATTCTGTTACTTGCAGTCCATAGTATCCAAGGCAGTTCAACTACCAAATCAAACTCAGCATCAGGGGAGAGAAAGCAGTAGTGCCTGGGATCTTTAGCTTTCTCCATTGAAGGGCAGCCCCAGATCTATGGTTTTGTTGCTGAGAGTCGGGAGCAGGTTGTGGCAGTCCAGGATGACAGCTGGGCTTGGTTTCTTATACTGGAAAAGGCAGACTGTGAACTAGGTCATGAGCAGCTGGAGGACAGAGTTTCCCCAGCCCTTTAAACTGAGGAGCTCTAGTAACAACCAAACAAACAGGAATCCAGAGGGGAGAGATGACAATGGTCTTGGAGCTTCTCCCTACTCAGATCAGATGCATGAAGGTAATAAAAACCACCCAAAAGAAACTGTTAAAAAGAGGCCTCAGGAAGCACTTCCAAGAGAATGAAAAGAAAGGAGAACAGAAACAAAATCTTCCAAACCAAATGACTCTCCAAAAATAATGAGACCAAAGTTCAAAGAAGTAATTTAAACCAAATAAGGTAGGGAAGGCCCAGCCAGTGAGAGGCAGGCTCACCCTGCAGGGAGCAGGGAGCAGGGAGCAGCAGGATGGAGCTGAGTGGAGTTCAGTTTAGGACAGCCCACAGGTCACGGGGAACCGAGAAACTGTGCTCCTGCACAGGTCAGTGAAGGGGGCAGGGCTAGAGGGTGCATCCTGTTCTCCTCCCCTGCCCCAGTGTGCCTGGGATGCTATTTCCCCCTGACCATTAGCCAGACTACTTGAATTTGCAAACTACAAATCCCATCTGGGTGGGCCTTTGGCTGCTGCAAAAGAGAGCCACCTAGACCAAGGGAATGAAGGAAACCTTACTCTCTTTTAGCCACACTTCTTTTTAGGCCCTAATTTATATCTCATTGTAGCAAAGAATCACAGGACCATCCAATAAGCTGGGATGATGGATATTAAACTCATTAGCTACCTGCTTAATATGTAGACTCAGGCCCTTGATGATCTATCGAGCAGGTAATTGTCCGGTGATTAAGAGTAAGAACATACATCTGGCTCATCTGTGTCTTCTGCATGTGAATATGTGTATGCATTTACTCATTTTCAAGAACTACTTACCTTTCTACTCTCCATATGCCCTGTTTTAAATGCAAACTCTCTACCATTTACCACAGCACTTTAAATCATAATTGTGTGTATGTACATGTGTGTATGTGTTTGAATATATATACCTATGTAAATATGTGTTTATATTTATATGTACATATAATATATGTATATATTATATATGTGTATATATATTTGCATGCTGTCGTAGAAATTGAACATTTAAAGAGGCACTGCAATGAACATGGAGATTTAAATCCCCAGATAGAAAGCCTTAGAAGGCTCCCTATTCCATGTTCTTTTCTTGACTATGATCTTTGGTAATTATTCCTATGATAGAGGATGAAACTGAACTGTGTATCATGGTCACTGATTCACTCTGCATTGAGATTCACAAAGAAAATGTGACTTATGTGGAGTTTAAATTTTTTCTATGTCTGATCTATTTAGAGCCCCAATAGCACTAGCTAATGGGATAACAACCTTGTCAGTCAATGATATCTCAAGTTTTTCCAGTTAAATATTTATATCAAAGGTACTTACTGAGTTATTTGAAAGTCTCTTCCTTCCCCTGCTGTTTCCAAGATGGCACCTGGTGGGGCTAAAAACAATACATGATGAAAGAAAAGAAGGAGGGGCTCTAGCCAATATGTTATTCCATGGATTTCCATTGGTTTCCACTGGGGTGGACGTTGGTCCAGTCCCAGGATTATTGACCTCTGGTCCCCGGTGCACTGGAGGCAATGTGATATCTGGGGTCTTCTCAATAATCCCCTTGGCTTCCCTCAGGAGTACTTTGAATTTCTGGGTCCACTGTTCACTAGAAAGTCATGGATGTAAGACATGATGACCCAGACTTGCCTTTCCTGCCTCTTTCTTGCTCTGCTGCTAAACTGTCACTCAACCAGGTTGACTATGGCTTTGTGTGTGACCCTTCCAAGAGGCTCATAGTTCCCCCAATATGTGGCCAGGGAAGAATGCGCCTGGCTACCTCCCATAAATGTTTTCAGGTTCCTTCCACTTCTATGCAGAACTTTCTACTAGTTTCTCTCTCTCTCTCTCTCTCTCTCTCTCTCTCTCTCTCTCTCTCTCTCTCTCTCTCTTTATTCTGTTCTTGGGTTTATCTCAGGGATGAGAAAATAAGGATACATAAATCTGAGCTCCTGCTCTTCTGTCTCCTCCTCACGATCCACTTTGGGACACACAGTCTCCCTCTCCCTCTGGTCTGCAGGGCAGAGTGTGTGTGCGACATTCCTCTAGCCTCCTCCACCTGAGATGTGACTTGCCCTTTGCTATTTCTTGAAGCAGAAAGACAGTGTGTGAGGAATGATAACTTGTTTTCACAAGTAAATGGACATGACTTTTGAAATATTTTAAAAAATACAGCAATTGCATTACCATATGTAGACCCTCTGGGATGACTGGGAGTCCTGTACAGAGAGGGAACTTAATAAAAGCTGCTTCCTGGCTGAGAGGAGAGCAGGAGGAGGAGCCTCAACTGCTTAGGAGTAACATCTCCAAGGTTTCTCAAAATTTCTTTCTTTTCTGAAATGCAAGATTATTTTTTTTAATAATAATGGTAGCTTTATTTTTAAAATAATAGCATTTCTGTATTTTTGAATTAACTTTCTTACAGAGAGGAGTAAAAAGGTGGCATATTTTAAAAATCTCATTATGGCTAGGGATGTAATTCAGTGAAAAAGTGCTTTACTAGTATGGGTAAAGCCCTGGGTTTAATCTCTAGCAACACACACACAAAATATATTTTAAAAATTTCATTAAAATTAGAGCCTGTCATAGATTCATAAAGGCAATTTTGCTATAAAGCATATACCTAAGATCACAAAGTGTAATGTCTCTTGTCTGAATTGTTAAAGCAGGTCATATGTCACACTCAATTCACAATATCCTCAAAAAAAAAATAAAATACTTGGGAATCAACCTAACAAAAGAGGTGAAAGACCTATACAATGAAAACTACAGAACTCTAAAAAGAGAAGTAGAAGAAGATCTTAGAGGATGGAAAAATATACCCTGTTCATGGATAGGCAGAACTAACATTATCAAAATGGCGATATTACCAAAAGTTCTCTATAGGTTTAATGCAATGCCAATCAAAATCACAATGTCATTTCTTGTAGAAATAGATAAAGCAAGATTCTTGATTGTTTCTGCTTTCTTTTAATTTAAATAGTACACACCTCTCCATCTGTCCCTCAGCCTCCTGCAGGGTATTCCTGGGAGAAACCATAGTAGGTGTCCATCACATAAGCAGGGTGGCTAATGAACAAGATGCCCTCAGGAAATATCCTTCCATGCTCTTTTAATTCAGAAAAGGACAATATGATAGACATGTTAACATATCCTACTCATATTTAAAATTTTGCTTTGTGTCATTGAGGCTTCAGATAGTGTGTATACATAGGCTCTTACAGTTAAAGTTGAAAACTATTTTGTTCCTCTTCAGATTCCCAGTATTTTCTCTTTCTCCCCAAAGAAAAATAACTATCAACAATCTGATTATTCATTCTTGATCATGATCTCATTAGCTTAATGCAAGTTTGTTAAATATTATGATTGTATTATATATCAGATAATATATATTATTAGTCTGCATATTTAAAAATTTTTCCTAAAGGATATGTACTATGGTTTGGTTATGAGGTGTTCTCTGGAAAGTACATGTGTTAAGAAATGCAGGAATGCTCAGAGGTGAAATTAATTAGAGTATGAGAGCTGTCACCTCCTCGGTGGATTAATCCACTTGATAGGTTAATAATTTGAATGGACTATTGTGTGGTAACTATAGGCAAGAGGCATGTGACTGGAAGAAGTAGGTCACTGGGGGTATGACCTTGGACTATGTCTTGTCCCTGCCTTCTCCCACTCTGGCTTTACTTCCTGGGTTAGTATTCCTCCTTTATGCCCTTCCACGGTGATTTCTGCCTCACCTCCAAACCAGAGCAACAAAGTCGACTGCCCATGGAATGAACCTCTGAAACTGTGAGGCCAGAGTGACCTTTTCTTCCTCTAAGTTGTTTTTTTTTCAGGTATTTTGGTCACAGTGATAAAAAGCTGACTAACCTAAAACCATAGTAAATGAATTGTTTTGCCACTATTATTTTTATTCAACAATATGTTTTTGAGATTTCTTTTTGTGGGTACATATAGGCCCAGTTCATTCATTTTAAGCTCTTTTCAAATACTGTATTCAATCGTGAACATATTACACCTCTTAATTCCCCACTGAAAAAAATTCAGATTTTTTCCCCAATATTTTCAGGTGATATTTTATTTTTAAGGTTAGTAACTACTGGCTCAACCTAATACTTTAATTTCAGGCCAAATTTTACTGAAAAACCATGTTGCTTGTAAAGCAGCTTAATTTTCCAGCTGACTCGGAACTATGTCTAGAGACAACTGAGCATCTCATGTGCCCCACAGAGTTAGAGATTACCTCACCCTGGGCCTCTCTTTGACTCAGTTCCTGTGTCTGGGAAAGTAGGATCATAATTGTTTCTTTCTCCTTGGGCTGTTGTGAAGAAAATAAAGGATTATAGATTCTTATAGTGTCCAGCAGTTAGTAAGCCCTCTGTTAGCTATAGATATACAGAAATTAATATAGAAATGAATGTCTAGTATAGAAATAGAACCCAGAATCCTGACTCCCTGACCAATTTTCTTTCAGAGAGTCTTTTGAACTGGGTTATCTCTGTTGGTAAGATTTTTGTCTTCAAGAGTTTATGGTCTGTGAAGACACAATTCCAATGTGGACTCGAGGAGGCAGAAGCCACAAGCAGAGGCAGTGGCTGTACTGCTGTCAGAAGTCACAGGTACTGCTATCCAATGCTGTCCTCTGGGTTTTCAGAGCGTGCCTTTGCAAGGCCTGCGTGGGCCTGCCAGGATTGAGTACATTTTGAGAACTGAGAAAGGCAGCTCAGATCCCTTGTGATAGGCCTATTCTTTGCATAGTTCTGGCCAATCAGAGCTCTGTTGCTATGCGGCTCTCTCTCCAGCTCTGCTCACAGCCAGGATGTTGTCCACAGACATCCCTTTGCTATTTCTGTTTGGAGTGTTTTTTTATAAACACCTGATGCACACCTTTTCTCTTCGTGTTCCTCTCCTCTCACCCTCCATTTAGCCCCCACCCAAGGCCCTACCCAGATACACAAATACACAGGAATCAGACTCAAACTATTAACAAAGAAAACTTGGTTCAAGACAGAAAACAATCTTTGAAAAGAACCTTATTTCATGCTAAGCAATGCTGAGAAAATCTGCTCTGAAACACTTGTGGACACTAATTAAAATATCCATTCTTTCTTCTCCGCTTCCAAGAGTGGAGAAACCAACAGAAGAGAAGTAATAAGTTTCCAGATATTCTGCTCTCTACCTACTCTTCCCACCTCCCTCAAGGACTCAGCCCCAAAGCTAGTATGACTCTTCACAAGCCATCAGCGAGGGGCGCGGGGGGGGGGCTCTCTGGCTTTCTCTTCTTTTGGCCAAACATCTGGATTCTGTCTATTCATCTCCCCTCCTGTACTCTCTGATAAGAGACAGGACAAAAGCAAGGCAAGCACATTCTTGAGAGAAAGCGGGCTATGTGCAGCCAACGCTCAAGACAGCGCCAGAGCACACAGGGAGGGGAGACATGCAAGAGAGTGATGATTGGCTGACCAAGGTGGTGCGATACAATGGGATGGACTGGAGGGAAAGTTATACTGGGGCAGGAAAATCATGGCAGGTCAGGGACTTGGGGACGCTAAAGAATAGAAAATTAGAATTCTAGTTAGTGAACTTGACCTGACTTATTGGAATGTTAAATCTTTAAGAAAGATATGTGTACTAGTTGGAACAATTATGGAGCCATGGTGCTTTGAATGCAGTATTGCTACTGGTTTATTATTCCAATTTTAAAGTAGTTTATCAGGACATACATAAGTAAATTGATGACCCTTCAAATAAGGGTCACGATGGTATAGGGACGGTTGTGCTACAGGGACCAATTTCCTGGAAACCTACCTAAAGCTAGTTAATACACTGTGGCTACTGAAAGAAAGGGAGAATTAAATAGAAATCTGGACTACCTTGCTTCAAATGAGTTTGCTCCTGAGATCTGATTTTCCTAGTTTCTGCATTAACTTCTCCATCTCTTCCTCCTTATTAGAGGTTGTTCCAGGGGAGCAGGGATTTGTAGGGCTCCAATATGCATAGCAAATATGAAGTAAAAGCTTTGAAACAAGAGTGTAAAGAATCATGAAAACATCTGGGGAGCTCTGATTTTATTTTTGAAGAACATAGCTTAAAAATACATGTGAAATACAAGCTGTGGCCTTAAAAACCAGGGCCTAAAATAAATAAGAGTAATCTTAATATAGTATCTTAAGGTTTTAAACAAAAAGATTTCTTTTAAGAACTAATAAATATCTCATGTGGTATTAAAGCCTTTTTCTAGTATCAAGAATTCCTTAAGTTCATAATGATCTTTACTTAAATTCAAGAAGACAGCCCTTTGGATTTTAAAAAAAGTAAAAAAGAATAAGATCCCATTTTGAAAAATTCTACCTTCCCATATTGAGAGATGAGAGGAATGATTCTAATAACTCTTTCCTAAGAGTGATGGAATATTGGGATGTATGTTAAAAGTCTTTTGTACTTTTCAGTTTTGTTTATTTTTATTTATAATTTTTAAAACAAACACTATTGTTTCCTACTGATATAACATAATTTTTCTAAAGGAAAAAGCAATTAAACTGTCTTGAGAATTGAGTGCCACATACTTTTTCCTGTGAATCTCAGGAGGCTTCCTGTGTGTATGTGTGTGATTTTGTGTGCGTGTGTACATGAGTGTGTGTGCATGTGTGTTGACAGTGGCAGTGTCTCAGTGCATCTGTTCCTACGGGATACTTTATGATACAGAAGTAGGGAGTGAGAAGAGGGACAGGAACTGGGAGAACTGGACATTACTAAGCAAAAACACACTGTGAAATTTTCAGGCAGCTCAAAATCCCCTCTGCTCCTGAATAGAATGGCCCAGGCCCTCTCAAAATGAGGTGGATGCTCTAACCTTGCCTGGGTAAGCTTTAAGAGAGGGTGGGGAAGGAGGATACCGGCAGTGCACCACCTGGCTCTTCCCTCCAGAGGGGAGGTCAGGGGGTGAGTTCTCTGTCCTGTGCAAGCAGGGAACAAGGTTCTTCTGTAGTTGGACTGAACATGGGGCAGACCAGCAGCCTGGAGGAAATTCTCAATAGCAGCATTTCTCAGAAATACTGCGGAAGTCTCCCAGACAAAGCAGACAGATTGGCATCTCTTTCTTGATCTCTTTCTTGAGAGTCAGAGAGGGGGAAGGAGTGGGATAGACCTAGCCAACATACCAGGGACAGTGGTGAAATCTCGGGAATCTGGGTGGGTCTGCCAGCCATGTTTCCACAGCAGCTTGGGCAAGAGCCCTTAATGCCTGTGCCTGCATGAACTTGGCTGCCAGACTACAAAGGTCGCCACCAGGCTGAAGGGCCATCTGCCCCTGTATTCACCTCCTGGTACCAGCTCCTAACTGTAGGAATCAGTATGGATTTGGACCCTCAGCTTGGGTCCTGGGACACTTAGAGGTCCACTCTTCTGCTTGTCATTCTGTCACCTTCTCTGCCTCTTCGTCCTGCATTGCCCGACCCCATTCTTCACCTAGACACTCATATTTGGTGTAACCAACACTCAGATGCAGAACTGAAATTTAGTTCCCATAGTCTCTGGGTTAGTATTACTCCCAACCCGCCCCCATTACCTCAACTCCTCATAACCCACAAAGAAGAAGACAAACAACACACAAACAAGAGTTAAAAATAGAAGGAAGGGGCTGGGGATGTGGCTCAAGCGGTAGTGCGCTAGCCTGGCATGCTTGTGGCCCGGGTTCGATCCTCAGCACCACATACAAAGATGCTGTGCCCACTGAAAATTTAAAAAATAAATATTAAAAATTCTCTCTCTCTCTTTAAAAAAAAAAAGAGGGATAGAAGGGAGATTTCTGGCCTTGGCACAGCAGGAAGTTGTAGCCATACAAATGATGCTTGAAGACCAAAGAATCATGTCATGACCTTAGGCAGAGCAGCCATATGGCTGATAACATTGCTATATAATATGGCTATATCATTGGAGTGCTGAAATTAACCCTTTTGTTGTTCAGTTCTGGCTGTAATATAATTTTACAGATGGAAATATTACGGAGAGAAATGACTTGCTCTGCTTTACACAGCAGGTAGAAGTAAAATGAACAGAAGTGATAGAAGCCCAGACCCAATTATTTGACATCCCAAGACCTTTCCTATGTCTAAATGGCTTGACTAAAATGGCTTGACTAGAGGAGTGTCTGGCAGACCTCAAAGTTTTCATCTGTCTCAGTGACACTAACTTTCTCATCTTATTACATGAGTTTGGGATATAACATAGTAAAAGCATATTTGCTTGAAATTTTTTCTAAGACAAAGTAGAAGTCCATGTTCCATTTCTGTCTGACCTGTTTTCTTCTAGGGGCATCTTTTCAGGACCATCTTCTCTTTTTTTTCATCAAATAACAACTTAACCCACACATACATCTCATTAGTAATTTAGTTGACACTCTAGCTGCCTAATTTTATTCCATCACAAAGTGAGTTTCCTGGTAACATGGAGGATGATATTAACAGATATAAATTTACAAAACTGAAAAGAATGCATAAGGATGGAATGGTGACCTCTTCATGATGGCAGGACCACGGCAGCTTCCATCCATACTCCAGACAGAGATTAGCCACTCCAGGTGAACTTGTTTAGGACAGAAATCTCCAAAGGTTTGCCCGAATTTCTCATTGGTATTACCATATTTTACTCTGTGGTATTATATACAACTGTTTAGCTGGAGTCTTGCTTCACGTATTCTAAGCCCTTGCCCAAGGACTCAAAATTGATTTAGATGATACCTCTATCAGTTCAAATTGTGATAGTTATGTAATGAAATATACTGTATCCTATAAAAGTGGAAAAGGAGAGAAAAAGAGATGCAGAAGGAATTGTGCTGAACATGTTGGATCAAATTAGTGCAAGAGTCATTTGGATGAATCTCAGTGTCTTAAACTAGATGAACAAATAAACCTATAAAACTCAGTCAAGTGCCTGTTTACAGAAAACTTTATTACTCATAATTTCCACATCAGTGCTGCTCAAACTTTACTACACCTCTCTTGTTTTGACCTCAGTAAATTGAGCTGAGATATGTGATTCCTACCTCCAATTTGCCAACATGGAAAGAGACCGTAGAGGTTGGACTGCACACAAGTCCCCATGTAGTTGAAGGGCAAAGCAGAGGAAGCATTCTACTTTCCCAATATCTCCCCTTGACCCCACTGCTCCACAACAAGGTGTCCACAGAAACCACAGCCATCTCTTTTAAGGCAAACATGAATCTATCTTGGCCTAGTACTCTGGAGGAAATCAGGATATGAAAAGACATTTCCTCTGTCTTGCCAGATGGCTTCAGGATAAAATTCTTACCCAAACCAAGTGTCAGACTCCAGTCAACTGTTTCAGGGAGGACAAGAAGTAACATGAAGTATTTGAACCTCCTTCTTTCCTGAGACCCCACTATGTCCAAGCTTGGTGTGAGCATGTCTTGCTAAGACAGGCAAGATCACTGAGCTGAAATCAAGAAGATGGGTCCCTGGGAGAGTGGACCCTTTTAAAGATGAGAATTGAATGCTGGAGAAATGCTACAGCCTTGGCAGTCACAGGTTTGAGGTTCCAGACTGTACTCTCTCATTTTCCATACCTCCCCAACAGCTGGCTGGGCAAGACATGGAATAAGCTGAAGAAAACTGAACGCTATCCAAACGATCTGGGAACCCACAGTGTAAAATATGGAGGTAATATGTTAGGACAGCTCTGACTTCTTGTAATCAATGCATACTTCGGTGCTATTCTGCATTCTTTTGCACAGCTTTTCATTTTTTAAAAAATGAGCAGGTAGCATTTAGAATGGCTACTCATTTTTAAAATGTTTGGAGAAGCCAGAACTTGGAGAAGCCAATGCCAAGGAGGGTGGTGACACTCAGGAAAAATCACCTCCCAAGAGAAGAAGGCGGAGCTGGATGTTTGGTCTCAAATTCTATTATAGCAAACACTTGAAAACTTCATGCTTGGTTTTTGTGATAAGAGTTAGCTTTAGGACTGTCAAATGCATTCATGGGCCCTGCTCCTGCTTGACACCAAACATAAAAGTCAAAAAAAATGAATGAGATATGACTTGGGCACTTAAGAAAGCTGAAAATGATAAGTTAGTCTCAGATTAAGTGAGACTGGATTGCTGAAAATCTTGAAACACACTCAGTTACTTTAAAAAATAACACACACACATAGACACACATAGAAAATCAGTGCCAAGTTCTCCCAGTTGTCCTTTATCACCTTTGTCCAATGCGCTATCTCTTGAGAATTGCCTCATTGTTCTCCATTGGCCTACATCTGGTTAATCTTAGGAAAATATGTTAGAATGGGCGGGAGTCCTATGATATCAGCTCACCTCAAGTCTTCTTAGGTAGATGAAGGAAAGGAGCTCACAGGAGACAAGTGGTAGATGCAACTTCCTGAGTGGCTTTTTCGATCCTGTGTCTCCCCTTCAGGGGCTCAGCATGCCTACCGAGAAGGCAAACTTCAATTGTAATCCCATAAATAATAGGGCCTCCAATGGCTCCCCATCCCTAACCTGATACAGAGGGTTTGCTTAGGTGCTTTCCACATCTCCTGTCTAATCTGTCACTTTTCTCCCATGTGTTCCTTTCGTAGAGTGAAGATAAGGTCCTCAAAGTTCCCTAATGCATTTTGATCTTTCCTCTGACTTGTGTTTCTGCATCTGAGATTTATTATTATCTATCTATTACATTAACTATGCTCCTATTATTTAAACATCATATTCATCATCAGGCTGGGGCTGGGGCTCAGTGGTAGAGCACTCACCTTCCATATGCGAGGCCCTGGGTTCGATCCTCAGCGCCACATAAAAATAAATAAATAAATAAAATAAACGTATTGTGTCCAATGACAACTAAAAACTAAATATTAAAAAAAAATTATATTCATCTTTCAAAATTGATTCCTCCATCCTTCCACACTAACTTTTTCTCCCTTCATTGATTTCTGCTAGCTCTGTTCTTGTTTTATTGCCAATGAGCTTCACTTCAATAGAGGTCATACCTTACTTGTCATGTGGTCTTATAGAGCCTTGACCATGTATTTGCTTGGAGAACATTTCCTTTCTCTTTTGTGGTGTACCTGCAGGGCAAGCACTCTAACACTGAGCTATAGCCCAGCTCCAGACAGCATTTCTTAAGTGGGGATACCCCATGGACCCACAACTCATTGTGACACGACTAAATTTAGAACTCAGAGTTCTTTCCTTTTACCCTGCTGGTTCTTACCCCCTTCTCCCTGACTCCTAGTTCATCAATTTTCAGGACTCATTTGAATTCTGACCTATTTGTCCCATGTTCCTGTTCTGCCTTCTCTTGGTTTCAGGAGTCTTCTGGTTAAACTTGTCTTTGGACAGATGTTGTTTTAATATGTTGTTAATTGAGTTGAGGGCTCATACTAGATGCTCATTGCCTATTTACTAGTGATGACTTGCTGAATTCAGAAAGAAACCAAGGCTTTGAAGACATACAGATTTCTATTTAGATGTCTCACTGTTTTTTCTTAGACCTTCCCTTTTCTTTCTCAACTTTTCCTCTCATTGTTTTTTGCAAAGCTCTAAGTCTGCTAAACAGAAGATGGTCCAGGTGGTTGTGATTTAATAGATACTGACAGAACATCCACCCAGGCTGAATGGACACATCTGCACAGCAGACCTTCAGGGTAGAAAACCAAATGATAGAGCATTCGGGAAACCTCAGAGTGGAGGCTGACTCTAGAGGCATCCATCTGGGTTGCGTTGGAAACTCTGGCTTTGCATTTGGAGTCTCAGAACTTCACACTGGGACATGCTCCCTGCTCCAGGTCCTCTGCCACCCTCTGATCATTCTTTAGTTATCCAGTTCTTTTTACTCCCCACTTTTCAAGTACCCATGTTCTTCAGGTGCCATGTTCTTTATGCTCTTTCATAAAATGTTTCTCTATTACCTTATCCAATTCCAGGGCTTTGTCACCTACATGGTGTTGTCTCAGAAATCTGAACCTCTCTCTTGAGTGCCAAGCCTATTAGAATTCACAACTGAATTTTCCTCTCAAATAAGACATAGTCTCAAACTCTTTGATCTGTTCTCTCTCTAGTATCTCCCACCTTAATAAGTGACACCAAAATTGTACCCAGTTTTCCAAGTCAGAAATCTAGGAATAGTCTGGACTCTGTCTTTATTGTAACTCACCTTAATAGTCACTAAGTACTGTCAGTCAATCACAGTTTCCAGAAATCAGCTGAAGCCAGAACCTTGACTTTGTTCTCACCTCTTTCTTCCATTCTTTAGTCCCATTCATTCCTGTCTGCCACTATAAACATGGCTCCTAACCAGTGTGATACTCCCACCATAGGCCTGTGAATACATCATTTAACCTCTCTGTGCTATTTCTTCATCTGAAACTAGAGGACCTTGAACTACATCTCTGAGACTTTTCCCAGTTCTGACCGTCTGCCATTGGCCACCTTGTGTATCTCACAGGTCCCACAGTGAAAACCCAAGCATTGTCCTTTCACTCATTCTCCACTTCTTAATAGTTGTTTTCATTCTTTTTCCTCCTCCACTTTGCTAAAAGAGCTGTTGATTGACATATGGCATCCCTAGGCATCAAGCCTGAGACCAGGATGTGCGTTCCCAGACATTCCTGAGGGAGACGTCCTATGCCCTTTCCTCCTGCTATCACAGTAGGGAAAGAAGTTTCCTGGAGCCAAGGCTTAAACAGAGTGACAGTTGTTGTCCTCTTTGTCCCCACTGTTATTGTTTTGAGTGTGCTGCTCCATGGTTCTGCAGAGCAGACACACTAATGGAAAGTCTTAAGACATTTGCTCCTCCTTCAAATTAATTAAAGGGCAAATAACTCCTTTTACCAGCTCTGCCTCCACCTCTGTCCTTCCCTTCAGCCAGGACACCAGGTTTATTGGCTTTTGAGCCTTCAGCTTTCTCTGAAGGCCATAGCTCCTTTGGTCTTGATTTGGAAATTTCACTGAAGGTCATCAAGATGGTACTCCTGCTATGGCCTGGCACACTCACTGTGGTTTTTAGAGTAACACTACCCTCTCTAAGTTTGAGGAGTCATCCATTTTTATTCCTCACTGGCTAGAAGAAAGGGAAAGACTGAGGCTTTCATTCTCCAAGACCCCAGAATTGCATTTGCTTCATCTTATCTGTGAAATGGGCATTTGTTTTTGATGGCTCCAAGTGCTTTTCTGAGTTCTATGCAGATTATATAGAAATGTCCTTTTTCCTCCCATATAGTCCCCTAACTTCATCTTCCTAGAATTCTAGAAAAGGAAGAGAGAAATACAAGTACGTCTGTTCCCCATTGAGGCTTATTGAAATTTCTGATAAAAACCTGGCAAAGACTATGCAAGAGATATTAAGACATCTAGACTTTATTAAATAGCAGGACTTGAATAGGAATTTTAAGTTAGATAACTTCAAATTCCTTCTCAAGTTCTGCTGTTTAATATAGATTATCTTCCTCAGTCTCACCCTGCCATTTCTCAGGTATGGAAAATTAGGCTTTCAGCAAGTTGGTGGTGTGCTCTGGACTCCCAATCCAGTGTACTTTCCATTACTGTCTGTTTCCTAATTGCACGCAGATTTCCTTATTTTCCAGAGCCAAGGAGCATCAACATTTGGCTTCAGAAATGCTGCTAAATCCTGGATAAAAAAGAGTTATCCAGCAAGGTAGCATTCAAAGTGTCTCATTATTAAATCAAGATGAAATGCTTGTATTAAACCCTGAGCTCCAAGCTGCTTCAGAACTTTTAACTTTTTCTTTATAAGTATCCAAGGAAATGCAGGTCTATGAGACATATCCCACCTCATGAGGCCCCATATTGCTCTTAAAAGATGGGAGGTTTTTGTTTGCATGTATGAAGCAGAGAAAGACTTTCCTAAATTTTGGTGAGCAGGGTTTATTTTGGATGTGGGAAGAGTGGAAAAGGCCTCAATTGGAGTGACTTCATGGAGGACCAGGAAGATTCCCCTTTCTCACCCAGAATCACTGTTGACTTATATTCAACCATTAGAATTTCTCTAAAGTAAAATATTGAGAAATGTATTAGGTTTGGACTCTAAATAACTGGTTTCCATGCTTGGTTCTGCTCCTGTAACTTCATCCATATATCAGTCATTGAGCTACTTTATGTCTGGTACCATTTTAGGTGCTGAGTATTCACGGTGCAATAATGCAACAATCCTTCTTTTCATTATAGTGAGAAAAGCAATGATTGACATATAAATAAATGTATAATAATATAAATGTTATAAGGAAAACAATAATTGGAAAAAAATAGTAGAAAGTCCCAGACAAGAGGATGTTTGTGGGGGTTACATTATGGGGCTTTAAAATTGTTTTCCCAAGAATTTTCTTTTATCCTTTTTTTTAAGAGAGAGAGAGAGAGAGAGAGAGAGAGAGAGAGAGAGAGAGAGAGGAGAGGAGAGAGAATTTTTTAAATATTTATTTTTTAGTTTTCGGTGAACACAACATCTTTATTTTATCTTTATGTGGTGCTGAGGATCAAATTCAGCACCCCACGTATGCCAAGTGAGCGTGCTACTGCTTGAGCCACATCCCCAGCCCTCTTTTATCCTTCTTTTGAAAGGTGGAGCATGGGTTGGATTTCGTGACTTATTCTAATAAATAGAATGAAATGGAAGTGATGGTGTGTGATTTTGGAGGCTGGATAATAAAATCACTGTCGTCTCTTTTCTTAGGTTGTTTGCTCTGGGGGAAAGTGAGTGGTCATATTGTGAGGCTCATCAAGCAATTTATAAAGAGGTTCACGTGACAACCAACAGAGAACTCCTGCCAACCTCTCAGCAAGGAGTCATCCAGGAAATGGACTCCCAGCTCCAGTCAAGCCTTCAGATGAGCTGCATCCCCAACCAACACTCTGATTGCAATGGAAGTAGAAAACCTGAACCAGACCACCCAGGTAAGCTGAACCTGGATTCCTGAGGTGGAGAAACTCTGAGACAACTAATATTTGTTGTTTAAGGCCAGAGGTTTAGAGGATAACATGTCAAGTTGCAATAGATAATAGATCTTCTCTCCTTCCAGGAACTACTATATATGTGTTTAGGGAAGCTCTCTTGGGGAGGATAATACTTGAATAGAAACTGAAAAGAGGACATGAGCCAGATTCAAGTAGAGAGAACAGAACTGGCAAAGCAGTGTAGTCAAGAACATGCAGGGAGTTTCATGGAGAATCATCCATGACCTGGCGAAGGCTAAGACCAGGCCTCCTTTCAGAGGAAAGCTGGGCTTTCCATCCTCTGAGGATTACCTTACTATATTCAGACATTACCCTTTGACTGAGTTTCTATTATCTACGTTATAAATAGTTCTAGAGAGGTAGAATTCAACTCATAGAAAACTAATGGTAATGTAAATGATTATTCCCAAAGAAATACAATGAATGTGACTGAATTCTACTCCTCCAATAGTGTGTGTGTGTGTGTGTGTGTGTGTGTGTGTGTGTGTTGGTACCAGAGATTGAATGATTGAATCCAGGAGTGCTTAACCCCTGAACCACATCCCCAGTCCTTTTTACATTTTATTTAGAGAAAGGATTTCACTAAGTTGCTTAGCACCTCACTAAGTTGCTGAGGTTGGCTTTGAACTTTCGATCCTCCTGCCTCAGCCTCCCTAGCTGCTGGGATTACAGGCATGAACCACCATATTGTATTTTAAGCAGCATTGTTGGAAATAATTCTAATGCCATATAACTCACCCATTTAAAGTTTAGAACCCAGTGCTTCTCAGAAGTTTTGTAGGATTATGCAAATGGCACCATAATCTAATTTCAGACCATTTTTATTTCCTCTCCAGCAAAGACACCATAACTCTTTATCCCTTGTAATCATCTCCCCTTCCAATAAGCCACAGACACCCACTAATCTGCTTCCTATCTCTATAGATTTTCCTATTCTGAGAATTTCATACAAATGTGGTTATAAAATATGGGGTCTTTTGAGATTGTCTTCTTTCACTTAGAATAATGCTTTCTAGTTTTATCTGCTGTGGAGCATATAGTAATACTTTATTCTTTATTTTAAAATAACATTAAATTGTATGGACAGGCAATTGGTTAACTATCCATCAATTGATGGATATTTGGATTATTTCTATTGTTCTGAAAATTATGAAGGATGTTTCTATGAACATTTATGTACAAGTGTTTCTGTGGATATATTTTAACTTTGGTATTTGCCTAGAAGTATAATTTCTGGAATTTATAGAAGGCTCATGTCAAATGGATTTCTAAAGTGGCTGCACCATTTCACATTCTTCTGGCAAAGTATGAGGCTTCTAATTTATCCACATCTTGACTAGCACTTGTTATTATCTATCATTGGGTATAGCCATGTAAGTGGGTATGGGGTGACATCCCAGTGTGATTTTGATTTGCATTTTCTTAGTGACTAGTGATGTTGAGCACTCTTATATGTACTTGTTGATTATTTTTGTATTTTTAGTTTTTTTCTTTTATTATTGAGTTATTGTTTAGATACTAGATGTCACCCAAAAGACATTGGAAACAACTACAGAAAATTTAGAGGTGAAATGATTGTGTTACGAGAGCCTTAATGCAATCCCTGATGGGGATTAACTGAATGGTAACTGTAGACAGGTAGGGAGTGGTTAGGAGGTAGGTTTCTGGGGGGTATCTTTGGGGTTTATAGTTTGCCCTTGGTGAGCAGAGCTCTCTCTGCTTCCTGATTATCATGTCCTAAGCCGCTTTCCCCTACCATACCCTTCACCCATGACATCATGCCTCACCTCCAGCCTTGGGGAATGAAGTTGGCCATCTATGGACTGAGACTTCTGAAACCATTAGCACCAAATAAACATTTCATGTTTTAATTCTTCTTGTCAAATATTTTGGTCATAGCAGTGAAAAATCTGACTAAAACATTGAGTTTATGTATTTTGAATAGAAATTCCTTATCCAATATATGTTTGGCAAATATTTTCTTCCATTATGAAAATTGTCTTTTCTGTTTCTTGAGGGTATTACATGAGAACAAAAGTTCTCAATATTAAGTTCAATATATATATATATATTTTTTTCTTTTGTTGTTTATGCTTTTTAGTGGTTTCAGAGAAAACCATTGCTCCAAAGGCATGAAGATTTACTCCTATGTTTTCTTCTAAGATTTTCAGTATTTTTAACTTATATGTAGTTCTAGGATCTTTTTTAAGTTAATGCTTGTGAGTATTGTGGTGAAGATTCAAATTCATTATTTTGCTTGTGATTATCCAGTAGTCCCTTCCACCAAAAAGGGTTTTGTTTCCCTGTTGAATTATCCGAATACTCCTGTTGAACATGAATTGTCATAAATGTGTGGTTTTATTTGTGGATTCTCAATTCTATTTCATTGATTGACACATCCTTATGTCAGAACCATACTGTCTTTGTTACTATAGTTTTGTGGTGAGTTTTGAAATTGGGAAGTATAAATTCTTCAATTTTATTCTTATTTTCTGAAAATTTTTTAGTTTTCCAAGTCTCTTATATTTCTATATAAACTTGAGGGTTAGTCTGTCCATTTCTGCAACAAAGCAACTGGTATCTATCTTGATAGATACCAGATCTTGTCAATCGGGCTGGGAAGCATAATCACCTTAGCAATGTTAAGTCATCTTATCCATGGGTGTGGACTGTTTTTCTATTTGTTTAGATTTTTTTTATTTCTTTAATGATATATTATAATTTTTGGTGTATGTCTTATACTTCTTTTATCACATATGTTCCTAAATATTTTAATACTATTATAAGCAAAATTGGTTTCTTAATTTTATTTTCAAAAATTTCACCGCAAGTATACAGAAATATAGGTGATTTTTACATATTGATCTTTTATCCTCCAACTTTGCTGAATTCATTTAATAGTTTTAAAAGTTTTTTAGTGGATTACTTAGAAGTTTTTATAATACAAAATCATGTCATCTGCGCATAGAGATAGTTTCATTTTTTCCTTTCCAATCTGGGTGACATTTATTTCTTTTTCTTGCCTAATTGCCCTAGCTAGACCTTCTATTACAATGTTGAATAGAAGTTGTAAGAATTGGCATTCTTGCCTTGATCCTGATCTTTTAGGGAAAGTATTCAGTCTTAACCATTAAATATTATTTTAGTATGTGGATTTTCCATAAATGGTTTTTACCAGTTTGAGAAAATTCTTTTCTGTCCCACTTTGTTGTGCAGGTTTTCCCAAAAAGGCATTTAGGTTTTGTCATTTTCCCCCCTATATTCATTGCAAGGATCATATGACGTTTTACCATTGTAATATGGTATATTACATGAATGATGTTTCAGAATTTTGAAATCACCCTGCATTTTGGGGATAAGTTCCAATTGGTTTAGGTATATACTACTATATGAATGTTGCTTGATTTGGCCTTCAAATGTTTTGTTGAGTATTTTCATGTCTGTATTCATGGAGAATATTGGGCTGCCATTTTATTTCCTTCTGATGTTTTTGTGTATGAGGAACCAGTAATTCTGACCTTATATAATGAGATGAGAAAATGTTATCTGTTCTTATAGTTTGAGGAAAGAGTTTTTGAAGGATTGATGTTAATTCTTCTTTAGGACATATTGGTAAGTTTTAAACCTAACAATTCAGTTGTTTTACTTGTTATTAATCTATTTTTTTTCTATATTTATTGGGTAAATTTCTGTAACTTGTGTCTTTCTAGGGATTTCTATTCTATGTGAGTCACTTAATTTGTTCTTATACAGTTTTTCATAGTATTCCCGTATAAATGTTTTTATTTACTTAAGATTGGTTGTGACATCTCTTTTTTTATTCCTGATTTTATTAATTTTAGTCTTTTTTTCTTTCTTGGTAAGTCTAGCTAAAGTTTTTTTTTCTTTGTACCAGGGATTGAGCCCCAGGGTGAACCACATCCCCAGCCCTTTTTATATTTTATTTAGAGACAGAGTCTTGCTAAGTTGTTTAGAACCTCGGTAAGTTGCTGAGGCTTATTTTGAACTTATGATCCTCCTGCCTCAGCCTCCTGAGCCACTGGGGTTACAGGCATGTGGCACCATGCCAAGCTCCATTTTGATTGTCTCAAACATATTTTTAATCATCTTATAGAGTATTAATCATTTTTAACCTATTAGCAAATATATATCAGCATTATATGGCCTTTGTGAACGTATATTTCTGCTCTTTGAATATTCTTGTGAACCAATCTTAACAAGTTGCTGACTTATTAATTAATAAGTTGAATTTCTATTTTTATGAAAATTATACTTTAGCAAAAAGTATGACAACCAGTGAATAGTCAGAGAGTGGCAGAAAATGAGATGAGAGAGAAGGACAGAGGACAGGGTAGGGTTAGGGTTAGGGTTAATAAGATGAAAGATGTTGGCAACATCACAGAAAGGCCCTTTCCTTCGTTGGAATTGACTCAGCTACCTGTACTATATCTTTGTGCTACCTCACAGGGTGCCTGTGAGCAGGAAATGAGACTATAAAATAGAAACTTGCATTGCTATTGTTGGCACTCAGGCAGGTCACCGATGAGATCAGTTTTTAGACACTAATGATTTGGCCTGAATTATTGCTTTAAAATTCTTACCTGTTGGCAGATTTTTGAGGGAAGAAGATATAGAGAATTCTAGAGAGCTAGGCCTTGTATCCTGGGAAAGGCAGTTTTGTGGAAGAAAATTCTGGGAATTTGTTTCTGAACAGGATGGTCATTAGAGCTCTAAAGGAAGAGGAGGTGAGGCTAGAGAAAGGCTGGCTCAAAAGGCAGGTGTGGCCTGCTTCTTCCTAGCTCCATAGGGGGATGGCTCTGGGGCAAGGAATGAAACCTAAGAGGGTCGATAGGTAAGACTGAGCATGGGTGGACAAGTCAAGAGAGAAGGTGACAGAAGACTCAGATCTCAAGTTTCCTTTCAAGAGGAAAGGAGAATCTGGACATGAATGTCCATAAACAGGTTTAGGACAGGAGTACATCTGATGATTGGGACTAAGAGAGACAAAGACCAAAAAAGAAGGATGACCCAGCCAACTAGAGAAAAAGCTACCCTTCAGAGAATTTTGTATGAACAAATTCACAAGCATCTCTCCTCAGCCTGCACCTCAGGGTGTTCACGGATGGCAAACTTAATCATATCAGGATCTCTGTCATTCAATTTTCTTTATTTTTATTTTAGTTTTCCCCTGGCTTTTTTTTTTTTTTATTGTTGGTCATTCAAAACATTACATAGTTCTTAATACATCATATTTCACAGTTTGATTCAAGTGGGTTATGAAATCCCAATTTTACCCCGTATACAGATTGCTGTATCACATCAGTTACCCTTCCATTGATTGACATATTGCCTTTCTCTTGTCTGATGTATTCTGCTGTCTGTCCTATTCTCTACTGTCCCCCCTCCCCTCCCCTCCCCTCCCCTCCCCTCCCTTCCCCTTTTCTCTCTCTACCCCTTCTACTGTAGATCATTTCTTCCATTTGTATTATCTTGTCTTACCCCTCCTTTCCTCTTATATGTCATTTTTGTATAACCCTGAGGATCGCCTTCCATTACCATGCGATTTCCCTTCTCACTCCCTTTCCCTCCCACCTCTCATCCCTGTTTAATGTAAATCTTCTTCTCAAGCTCTTCGTCCCTACCCTGTCCTTGTTTACTCCCCTTATATCAAAGGAGTCATTTGGTATTTGTTTTTTAAAGATTGACTAGCTTCACTTAGCATAATCTGCTCTAATGCCATCCATTTCCCTCCAAATTCTATGATTTTGTCATTTTTTAATGCAGAATAATACTCCATAGTATATAAATGCCACATTTTTTTTATCCATTCATCTATTGAAGGGCATCTAGGCTGGTTCCACAGTCTTGCTATCGTGAATTGAGCTGCTATGAACATCGATGTTGCAGTGTCCCTGTAGCATGCTCTTGTTAGGGCTTTAGGGAATAGACCGAGAAGGGGAATAGCTGGGTCGAATGGTGGTTCCATTCCCAGCTTTCCGAGAAATCTCCATACTGCTTTCCAAATTGGCTGCACTAATTTGCAGTCCCACCAGCAATGAACAAGAGTGCCCTTTTCCCCGCATCCTCTCCAGCACTTATTGTTGTTTGACTTCCTAATGGCTGCCAGTCTTACTGGAGTGAGATGGTATCTTAGGGTAGTTTTGATTTGCATTTCTCTGACTGCTAGCGATGGTGAGCATTTTTTCATGTACTTGTTGATTGATTGTATGTCCTCCTCTGAGAAGTGTCTGTTCAGGTCCTTGGCCCATTTATTGATTGGGTTATTTGTTATCTTATTGTCTAATTTTTTGAGTTCTTTGTATATTCTGGTTATTAGGGCTCTATCTGAAGTGTGTGGAGTAAAGATTTGTTCCCAGGATGTAGGTTCCCTGTTTATCTCTCTTATTGTTTCTTTTGCTGAGAAAAAACTTTTTAGTTTGAGTAAGTCCCATTTGTTGATTCTATTTGTTAACTCTAGCGCTATGGGTGTCCTATTGAGGAATTTGGAGCCCGATCCCACAGCGTGTAGATCATAACCAACTTTTTCTTCTATCAGATGCCATGTCTCTGATTTAATATCAAGCTCCTTGATCCATTTTGAGTTAACTTTTGTGCATGGCGAGAGATAGGGATTCAGATTCATTTTGGTGCAAATGGATTTCCAGTTTTCCCAGCACCATTTGTTGAAGATGCTATCCTTCCTCCATTGCATGCTTTTAGCCCCTTTATCAAAAATAAGATAGTTGTAGTTTTGTGGATTGGTTACTGAGTCCTCTATTCTGTACCATTGGTCCACCCGCCTGTTTTGGTACCAGTACCATGCTGTTTTTGTTACTATTGCTCTGTAGTATAGTTTGAAGTCTGGTATCGCTATACCGCCTGATTCACACTTCCTGCTTAGTATTGTTTTTGCTATTCTGGGTCTTTTATTGTTCCATATGAATTTCATGATTCTTTTATCGATTTCTACAAGATATGCTGTTGGGATTTTGATTGGCATTGCATTGAACTTATATAGGACTTTTGGTAATATCGCCATTTTGATGATGTTAGTTCTGCCTATCCATGAGCAGGGTATATTTTTCCATCTTCTAAGGTCTTCTTCTATGTCTTTCTTTAGGGTTCTGTAATTTTCATTGTATAAATCTTTCACCTCTTTTGTTAGGTTGATTCCCAAGTATTTTATTTTTTGGGGGGATATTGTGAATGGAGTAGTTGTCTTCATTTCCGTTTCAGAGGATTTGTCGCTGATATACAGGAATGCCTTTGATTTATGCGTGTTGATCTTATATCCTGCTACTTGGCTGAATTCATTTATTAGCTCTAATAGCTTCTTTGTAGACCCTTTTGGGTCTGCTAGGTATAGAATCATATCATCTGCAAATAGTGATAATTTAAGTTCTTCTTTTCCTATTTTTATGCCTTTAATTTCTTTCGTCTGCCTGATTGCTCTGGCCAGTGTTTCGAGGACTATGTTGAACAGAAGTGGTGAGAGAGGGCATCCCTGTCTTGTACCAGATCTTAGAGGGAATGCCTTCAATTTTTCTCCATTCAGAATGATGCTGGCCTGTGGCTTATCATAGATTGCTTTTACAATGTTGAGGTATGATCCAGTTATCCCTAATTTTTCTAGAGTTTTGAACATAAAGGGATGCTGTACTTTGTCGAAAGCTTTTTCTGCATCTATCGAGATGATCATATGGTTCTTATTTTTAAGTCTATTGATGTGGTGGATAACATTTATTGATTTCCGTATATTGAACCAACCTTGCATACCAGGGATGAATCCTACTTGGTCATGGTGTATAATTTTTTTGATATGTATTTGAATCCGATTCGCCAGAATTTTATTGAGGATTTTTGCATCAAGGTTCATTAGAGATATTGGTCTGTAGTTTTCTTTCTTTGAAGTGTCTTTCTCTGTTTCGGAATCAGGGTGATGTTGGCCTCGTAGAATGAATTTGGAAGTTCTCCCTCTTTTTCTATTTCCTGAAATAGCTTGAAAAGTATTGGTGTTAGTTCCTCTTTAAAGGTTTTGTAAAACTCTGCTGTATACCCATCCGGTCCTGGGCTTTTCTTAGATGGTAGTCTTTTGATGGTTTCTTCTATTTCCTCTATTGTTATTGGTCTGTTTAGGTTGTCTATATCCTCCTGGCTCAATCTGGGCAGATCATAAGACTCAAGGAATTTATCTATGCCTTCACTATCTTCTATTTTATTGGAGTATAAGGATTCAAAGTAATTTCTGATTATCTTCTGTATTTCTGAAGTGTCTGTTGTGATATTGCCTTTTTCATCCCGTATGCTAGTAATTTGGGTTCTCTCTCTTTTTCTCTTCGTTAGCATGGCTAAGGGTCTGTCAATTTTATTTATTTTTTCAAAGAACCAGCTTTTAGTTTTGTCAATTTTTTCAATTGTTTCTTTTGTTTCAATTTCATTAATTTCAGCTCTGATTTTAATTATTTCTTGCCTTCTACTTCTTTTGCTGTCGTTTTGCTCTTCTTTTTCTAGGATTTTGAGATGAAGTATGAGATCATTTATTTGTTGGTTTTTTCTTTTTTTGAGGAATGAACTCCAAGCAATGAATTTTCCTCTTAGAACTGCTTTCAATGTGTCCCATAGATTCCGATATGTTGTGTCTGTGTTTTCATTTAACTCTAGGAATTTTTTAATTTCCTCCTTGATGTCTTCTAAAACCCATTGATCACTCAGCAACCTATTGTTCATTCTCCAGGTGATGCTTGATTTTTCCTTTCTTCTTTTATCATTGATTTTCAGTTTCATTCCATTATGATCAGACAAGATGCATGGTATTATCTCTACCTCTTTGTATTGTCTAAGAGTTGCCCTGTGACATAGTATATGGTCTATTTTTGAGAAGGTTCCATGTGCTGCTGAGAAAAAAGTGTAGCTACTTGATGTTGGGTGGTATAGTCTATATATGTCAATTAAGTCTAGGTTGTTAATTGTGTTATTCAGTTCTATAGTTTCCTTATTTAACTTTTGTTTGGAAGATCTGTCCAGTGGTGAGAGAGGTGTGTTGAAGTCTCCCATGATTATTGTATGGTGGTCTATTAGACTCTTGAACTTGAGAAGAGTTTGCTTGATGAACACGGCTGCACCATTATTTGGGGCATATATATTTATGATTGTTATGTCTTGTTGGTGTATGGTTCCCTTGAGCAGTATGAAGTGTCCTTCTTTATCCCTTTTGATTAGCTTTGGCTTGAAATCTATTTTATTAGATATGAGTATGGACACTCCTGCTTGTTTCCGTGGTCCATATGAGTGATATGATTTTTCCCAACCTTTCACCTTCAGTCTATGTACATCTTTTCCTATCAGATGCGTCTCCTGTAGGCAGCATATTGTTGGGTCTTGTTTTGTGATCCATTCTACTAGCCTGTGTCTCTTAATTGGTGAGTTTAAGCCATTAACATTTAGGGTTATTATTGAGATATGGTTTGTTCTTCTGTCCATATTTGTTTATTGATGTTACTGAACCTGATTTGTTATCCTCTTGGACTACTTTCCCCCCTTTACTGTCCTACCTCCCATTGTTGGTTATCAATGTTATTTTCCATTTCCTCTTGCTGTAATGTTTTGCCTAGTATTTTTTGAAGAGATGGTTTTCTAGCTGCGAATTCCTTTAACTTTTGTTTGTCGTGGAAGGTTTTAATTTCATCTTCTAACCTGAAGCTTAATTTCGCCGGATACACGATTCTTGGTTGGAATCCATTTTCTTTAAGCGTTTGAAATATGTTATTCCAGGATCTTCTAGCTTTTAGAGTCTGTGTTGAGAGATCAGCTGTTATCCTGATTGGTTTACCCCTAAATGTAATCTGCTTCCTTTCCCTTGTAGCTTTTAAAATTCTCTCCTTATTCTGTATGTTGGACATCTTCATTATAATGTGTCTAGGTGTGGATCTCTTATGATTTTGCACATTCGGCGTCCTGTAGGCTTCTAGGATTTGGGATTCTGTCTCATTCTTCAAGTCTGGGAAGTTTTCTCGTATTATTTCACTGAATAGATTGCTTAATCCTTTGGTTTGGAGCTCTGTGCCTTCCTGTATCCCAATGACTCTTAAGTTTGGTCTTTTGATATTATCCCATAGCTCTTGGATGTTCTGCTCATGGTTTCTTAGTAGACTTGCTGAGCTATCTATGTTCTTTTCAAGTTGAAATACTCTGTCTTCATTGTCTGATGTTCTATCTTCTAAGTGATCCACTCTGCTGGTAGTATTCTCAATTGAGTTTTTAAGTTGGTTTATTTTTTCCTGCATTTCTAGGATTTCTATTTGTTTGTTTTTTATTACCTCTATCTCCCTGTGAAATTGATCTTTTACTTCCTGGATTTGTTTGTCAATGTGATCTTTCATTATCTGATTTTGCTGTCTCATGTCTTCCTTGAGACTCCAGATCATCTGAAGCATGTATATCCTGACCTCTCTATCTGACATTCCATCTGTTGCACCTACTACCTCTTCTAAAGTTGAGTTGACCTGCATTGCCTGTGATCCTTTCTTTCCTTGTCTTTTCATACTGCTGGCGTTTCTTTCTGCTTGGTGAAACTGTTGTGTTTTGAAATTTTCTCTCTATTTATTTATATTGCTCTTGAATAGTTGAAAAATCACCCTTGCAGGGCAGGTAGTGGCTGTGATCCTCCTCCAATTGGTGTGATCCGTCTACCACGCTGGCAGGCCCTAGTTCTGCTCTGCTGGTCGGTCAAAGGTCCGCCTACCCAGCAGGCACGAGGAGCACCTCTGTCACTCCGCAGGTTGCTGGGCCTAACCTCCCGATGGGTCGAAGGTTCGCCTAGCTTGCAGTCACTGGGGGAGGGGCCGGTTCCGCCCCTCAGCAGGCCGCTCGGCCCATCTGCCGGTGGTCACAGTCCCGCCTACCTGCAGACACTGGGGGAGGGGACGGGCCTGCCCCTCAGCGAGCCACCGGCCCTGTCCTACTTGTGGGTCCTGTCCGCGTTCCCTGCAGGCACGTGTAGCTATTCTGTCACTCGGCAGGTTGCTGGACCTGACCCGCCCGTGGGTTGCAGGTTTGCCTAGCTTGTAGGCACTGGGGAGGAGAGATATTAGAAGGGGAGGGAAGAAGTCACTAAAGAGAATGAGTATAGGCAGGTAGAATTCAAGGAAGGGGGAATAGGAAAATTGAGAAGAAGTGAGAAGACAAAAGAAAAAAAAAGTGAAAAGAAAGAAAGAAGAAACGAAAAAAATAAAACTTTAAAACCAAAAAAAAAAAAAAAAAATTTTTATAATGATAATAAAAAATGGAAATTAAAGTTTAAAAAATAATAGTAATACTAATAAAATAAAAAGAGTTTAAAAAAATTGAAACCATTAATAAGAAAGTTAAAGAACAACAACTACAACAACAACAAAAAGTGAAAAAAAATACTAATAATAATCATTAAAAAAAAAATAATAATAATAAATGCAGTCATATAGCTCGATTAGCTTCTCTTCCAGTTGGTGGAGCTATGCCCACTGGGCCAGGCTTCTCTTCTTGATAGGTGGGAGCCAATCACTGTGCCTCAGCTCTTCTTCCCAGACTGTGCGGGTCTCCAATCCTGAGTGCCTAGGACCTTCTCTTGTGGTTCCTCAAGCCAGGCCCCGCTCACCTGTGACACTCACCACAATACTGACTACACGCCAGGTCTGCTGCTCCTGGGAGCCCTGTTTTCATGGGTGCCTGGGCACACCCTTTCTGTTTGCCTCCCTCAGACCCCAAGTTTGTAGGGTTTGGGGCTGAGGGCCCCCAGCGAACTTGTTTGCCCTCAGGTAGCAACTCCCCTGGTAGCTGGTGCAAGGGACCTCTGTTGTCAGCACTGGTGGAAGTAATAGCCGGGAGATCTGCACTGCAGGTCCCACGTCTCTCCTGATTCCCTGGGTCCGGCTATGGTGCTCAGTTGGCTTTTACCTCTGTGAGTTCAGGTGGGCCGACTAGTTATTTCAGTGGGATCGTTAGTGCTGAGTGACTAGAAGGAGGCGAACCAGAGCTTGAATGCAGCTGATTCGTGCTCAGTGTGCGTTTTCTGAGGGGCCCAGGCTGTGCGCCCTAGCTCCACGTCAGCTCAACTTTGCCTAGTGATCCTGAGCAAGCAGACTTTAGATAATTTACAGCTCCCTATATCCGCACAATTGAAGAGGTCAGAGACTTGATCTCTCCGCGTCTGCCGCCATGTTAGACCACCTCAGTGACATTCATGTTGCCCTTACAGTTTCCTGGCATAAGCAAGATCTTGGGATTATACAAACTGCTGCTTCTGTTTCCCGTCCAGTTTTCTAGAACTGAAACCCTGCTGTCATCGCCTCCACCTCTGGGCCGCGCTCGGGCGCCGCGCTTGTCCGCGGCCTTAGCAGCGCCGCCGTGACCTCCGCCGCTCCTTGGCTAGGTGCCTGGTTCCCGGGGTCCAAGCTGCTGCCGCCGCGGCTCCTGGCTCCCGGAGTCCGAGCTGCTGCCGCCGCGGCTCTCCAGTTCCCACCTCCGGAGCACGGGTCCCCTCGCAGGGGAATGCCGAACGACCCCAGAACAGGCTCTGCTCAAAGGTGCAGCAGGGAACAAGCGACCGTGGTCTCTCGCGGCGGCGCTCGGTCGTGGTCCCGCCTTCGGAGGACAGGACTCGGCAGGCAGCCCAGTTCCAGTCTCTAGGTGCGGCAGCTGGACTATGTAGTCAGAGCCATTAAGACAGCATGCATAAAGCAAATGGCGGCTCCCGCGGAGTGGATTTTCAGCCCCGAAACCACAGCCCAGCCCACAATACCCATCCACTAACTCTCCCTGTATAGAAAATATTCAAAAACAAAAAAAAAGGAATAAAAGGAGGGAGTGTACTGAGCTTTCTTGTCTCAGGTACTTACAATCCGCAGCTTCTCTGCCGGGAGCGAAGTGAAAGAGGCAGCAGATGGGCGCAAAGCGCCCGCGGCTCTGAGCAGAAAAACGTCTCTCTTTCAATTTCTTTGTTTTTTCTGCTGCTTGGCAAGGTGGTCCGCTACAGATTAATGGTGAAAGGTGCTCTAACAAGCTGCGTGAAATCTCGATTAAAGCCGCTGCTCAGAGCCCCACGCTCAGCACTTCAGCGACCCCCGTACCCAGCGGCCATCTTCCCTTCGATAATTCAGAATTTTTTAATATTTATTTTTTAGTTATCGGTGGGCACAACATCTTTGTATGTGGTGCTGAGGATCGGACCCTGGCCGCACGCATCTCCCCTGGCTTTGCCTAATTATTAAACTATTCATGGATATCTAGGAATATATTCCAGCACTCACAATCCTCTCTGGCAAACTTCTGCCAGCAGTCTAACTTAAATTCCTATTTTTCTGCTTGTTCCTGTTATCGCTTGTCTTTTGCTCAGTAGATTTTTAACCTACTTTTCCCAGAGGTCAACTAAAGTCCTGACAAGTAATGTAAACCCCAGACAGTCACCCAGGGAAGTCTAATGGCTGGAACAGGTGGTCCTCCAAGGAAGGAGAACCCTCCCAGGAAATGGTCTAACCACACAGCCCTGGTTGCTTGAGGTCATGGGAACTCTGTTCTAAAGCTTTTTAAGGGGACTCAGTTTATCATCCATGACACTAGGATAGGAAGCTATATAGTGTGTTATTCAAATAATTTTTTCTTCTTTCTCTTTCCAATTAAGAGAAGAAGTCCCCAGGAGAAACACTGTTTAAACATAAGGGTAGAATTAAGATAAATGCATTCCTTTTCCTTAGGAAATTTTCCTTGATGAACGAAAGCTCTCTACCCCTTAGTCAGCAAGGTCAAGTGCTGGCCCTTCAAGGAAGATCCACTTTTCCAGAGCTGGGGCTGAAGGTTGGGGCTGGTGGCCTGATAAGATCCTAGGGATTGAGAGAAAATAGTTTTTTAGAAAAAGAGAACCAACGATCAGTGTTAGCTCTTCCCAAGAGGTTTGCTGCTTCTTGGTGATTTCAAAGCTGATGCTGGTTTTTGTGTGATTTCTTGGTGTCTTCCCAAGGAGACCTCTGTAACTGTCCTCTGCTTCAGGGCTGAGGAAACTTTCGATAGAGGGTACCATGTTCATTCCAGATGGACACAAGTCTTGTGTTTCTCCATTTACACTAAGAAGTGAGCAGACAGCAAGTTAGTGAAATTGGAAAGGCTTCATATATCAGTACACCTGGGTCCTGGACCTGACTCTCACTGATTGAAGCTTAGGGGTGTGGCTAACGTCACACTGATGGAATTGGACCACATTTTCCAAGGTCCTTTCAAATTCTAACACCTATATCCGAGTGTCACAGGGGTCCCTGAATGCCCTTTTATGTTCACTTGTTTTCTTCCTATTGTACCTTGTTTCTACAGTGGCTTTTTAAAAGGGCTCGTTCTCTCAAAGTTAGAAAGCCACTGATTAGCAGAATAAGAAGACATTGCCTTTGGAATCTTGCTCAGGTTTATTTATAGCATGCTATTGGTTTTAGAATCAAATAATGATGAAAAGATCCAGAATATAGTACGTCTAGGAATGTCTGGTCCAATGCACGTTGACAGCATGAATCTTACACAATAGGAATAATTATGTGCCTGGAGACAAAGGAATTAGAGGAAAAGAGACGGCGTCCATTTTTAGAACTGTGCTCACTTCATGCTAAGAGAGGGGTTCTGCCTCTCTGTCAAGGGAAGAGAGGTGCAAGTTGAAGCATAGATGGGCAAGAGGAAAGTGAGTAAGTGAGTTGCTTTGGTAACTTTGTGCAGGTCCTCAGGACCTTTGGACATCACTCTTAGATGAGCCTCTATATGAGCTTCTGTCAACAAGTGGTAAATGAAATCTTGAACCCATGATTGAGACTGCTACACCACTGCTGTCTGAAAGGTTAATGGGAGTGGATTACCATGGCATGAACATAATCAAAATTAATATAATCATTATTTCAATATAGGATAATATTTAAAAGAGGAGGAAAAATTAAAAAGAGAAGACTTCTATCAAAACAGACTAGTCTTCTATTAACATGTCAGGAGCTTAATCTCTGTTTCATCTTTAAAATAATACTTTTCTACCCCTTGGTATCTTTCTCACTAATTCTTAAATGCTGTTAATCACTTTTAAATACAGCTGCAATCTTAGTATCAGATTTGTTTAAAATATTCCTTTCCACTCACACTGAGCCCTTTCTTTGGTTCCAGCTTCTTAGAAACTTGTGTAATTCCCTGAAACTTTTGGCTCTATTTCCACAAAAAAATAATCTCTCAAAAATTTTCAAATATTTGGCAGTGGTATCCCAGAAGGCATCCAGCGATGGGCACAGCTGGGGAGGCATGACTAAACTTTCTCAAAACTGTTGGTCTGCAACTCAACAGTCCAGGATGGCAGGAGAAGAGAAGCTGGCTTCCTGGCTTCCTCAGCCATTTTCCTTGTTCTTTTTTTAAAATATTTTTTTAGTTGTCAATGTGCCTTTATTTTATTTATATGTGGTGCTGAGAATTGAACCCAGTGCCTCAACATTCAAGACAAGCGCTCTACCACTGAGCCACAACCCCAGCCCATCTCCCTTGTTCCTTTTTTGCATGTGTTTTTATTTATTTATTTATTATAATTTATTATATATGACAGCGGAATGTACTTCAAATTATAGTACACATGTAGAGCACAATTTTTCATGTCTGGTTGTACACAAAGTAAAGTCACACCATTCGTACTTAGGCTAATAATGTTCATCTCATTCCACCGTCTTTGCTACACCCATGCCCCCTCTCTTCTTCTCCGTCCCCTTTTCCCTATCTAATGTTCATCTATTTCTTGGACCATCCTCTGCCCCCATCCCCATTATGGAACAGCATCGTCATATCAGAGAAAACATTCGGCATTTGAGTTTTTGGGATTGGCTTATTTCATTTAGCATAATATTCTCTAACTCCATCCATTTATCTGTAAATTCCATGATTTTATTCTCTTTTAATGCTGAATGATATTCTATTGTGTATATATACCACATTCTCTTTATCCATTCATCTACTGAAGGGCATCTAGGTTAGTTCCACAATTTTGCTATTGTGAATTATGTTGTTTAAACATTGATGAGCCTGCATTACTATTGTATGTTGTTTTTAAGTCCTTTGGGTATAAACTGAGATGTGGGATAGCTGGGCCAAATGGTGGTTCCATGCCCAGTTTTCCAAGGAATCTCCAAACTGCTTTCCAAATGTCTTTGTGCCTCTCCAGTCACCACTTTCTTCATGAAGAGGATGGCTGCAATAAAAACTGCCAAGTTGGCGCCATTGACATGTCATAAGATTGTCTAGAATCTGTTTCTTCAGGGGTGTCTCTGAGGGGCTCACTGGCTGCTGTATTCAAGTTGAATTCCAATCCTACTTTCCCACTCACAGTTTGAGGCAGGAGTTGAGGGCAGGAAGGAAGTGATGGAGACTGGAGACTCCTGGGAGAGGATCCAGGAGACAGATCCCGACCAGTAATGACCACTTCAGGAATATATAACCTAAGAGCAGTTGCCTGGGCTGGAGAGGTGAAAAGAACACCTGTCAGGAAGCTGGTTCTGGGAAACATAACAGTACCAGTGGGTTTGCAGCCCCTGCAACTCAGGAACACTGGAGAAGATGTGACAGCGCAGAAGACACAGGAGTGTTGCTAGCTGGCTGCACCGACACCCCCCCCCATAGGGATGGAACCCTTGGGATAGGACATGATGATAAGGAAAGACCACAGAAAGATATTCCCTAGGGATGATATTCCTAAAGTTGGGGGTTTTAAATAGAGAAGCTGCCATAAAATTATTGGATTAAGGACAAGAATAAACATATAATTAGAAATCAAAGCTGGTCTTAGAGGTTATGAAGAATACAGCCCACAGGTTCCATTAGAGGGTGAGGCAGAAGCATACACTACTATATGTGAAGTAGGTGGACAAATGCTTCCCTTTTTACATCTCTCATTTCTTTTTTCTACACTCTGGACTTGAGCAGCTCTTGATGTTTCAAATTCTTGGGAAAGAGTAAGGGAATAAGGGACACTTGAAATAGTCAGGATGTAGGACTAGGCCATGTTTCTGTGGATTCTAGGGATTTCTAGCCACACTATTCCAAGTAGAAGTTGGGAATTTTACCTACTTTGTTGGGTCACCTGTAGATGACCAAGATTTCCCCTCTTCCAGCTAGAGGCATCAGAGTTACAAGCCCGGGGTTGTTTGAGGAATGACTGAGCTGCCCAGGCACATATCTAACAGTGAGTTCTAAGTCCACTCTCAAGGTTGCTTTGTAATGGTCATGTTGATGGGGAGGGCAAGATGTCCAAAGAAATGGCAGTGACCCTAGAGATGGCAAATAAAAAAGTGCATGACACAAAATGCATACCAGAGAATAAACTGGTGTCTGAAAGCATAATCCAGTGGTACTGATTCTGATCAATTGTTTCTTATTTTAGGTATAACTTACTCCTAAAAAAATCATTTCTAAGTTCCTTTGGCTGGTAAGGGCAGAGCACTGGATATTCTGTCTAGGTTTTACTTTTTTTTGGGGGGGGCAGGATCTGGTTTGTATAATTTAACATAATTATTTTGAGATTCATCTGCATTTTGGATTCTTTTAATACAAAAAGAAATTACCCCTTTTCATTACAGAGTAGAATATGATTGTGTGTATAAGATATGCCACATCTTGTTTAATGATTCACCTGTTGAAAGACATCTGGATAGTTTGCGGTTTTGGACAATTATGTCAAGCTGCTCTAAATATTCATATTCCTGATTCTTTGTGTTCCCAGTTCTAAGTTGTTATTTTACCTGAGCATGGAATTGCTGGATTGTATGATAAGTACACATTTAATTTTTTAAAGAAACATTGTTTTTTAAAGTCAAACCCATCAGCAATATATGAGAATTCCAATTGCTCCATATCCTTGGCAACAATTGATATGGGTCGTGCATTTAATGTTAGCCACTTCAATAAATCTGTAGTGGGTTCTCATTGTAGTTGAATTTACTGTTATTGATCATCTTTCCATGTTCTTATTTACCAATCATACATTTTATTTAGTGAATACCTGTTTAAATATTTTGCCCATTTTTATTGGGTTTGCTTTTTCTTCTTATTTAATTTTGAGAGTTCTTTATTAATTCTGGATAAAACTCCTTTTATCAGTATATTCTTGCAAAACTATCTCCCAGGCTACATTTTGTCTTTTAATTCTCTTTACAGTGACATTTGAAGAGAAGTTTCTAATGTTGATAAAGTTCAATGTGTAAACTTTTCCTTTTAGAGATTATGCTTTAGGTGTTGCCTAATCCAAGTTCCTATGTTGTCTCCTCAAGTTTTATAGCTTACATTTTACATTATATATTTTGAGTTAATTTTTGATTATGGTATAAGATATTGATTGAACATCATCCTTTGGCAAGGATATCCACTTTTTGAAAACCTATCCTTTCTACATTGAATCACTTTTGTATCTTGGTTAACAAAACAAAACCACAAGATTTTCATATATGCATGGGTCTGATTTTGTAGTCTTCATTCCACTGATTTGTTTGTTGTCTTGATTTCTGTAGTTTTTTTAAAAAATAACTTTATTTATTTATTTTAATTAGGTATATATGACAGCAGAATGCATTTTGATTCATTGTATACAATTGCAGCAAATTTTTTTCATTTCTCTGATTGTATATGATGCAGCATAACACCATATATACAGTCATACATGTACCTAGGATAATAATGTCCATCACATTCCACCATCTTTCCTGCCCCCATACCTCCTCCCCTTTCTTCCCTTCCCTTTGCCCAATGAAAGTTCCTCCATTTTTCCCATCCCTTCCCCCCAATTATGGATCAGCATCTACTTATCAGAGAGAACATTCAGCCTTTAGTATTTTGGGATTAGCTTACTTTACTTAGCAGGATATTCTCCAGCTCCATCCATTTACCTGCAAATGCCATAATTTATTCTCTTTTAATGCTGAGTAATATTTCATTGTGTATATGTACCACAGTTTCTTTATCCATTCATCTGTTGAAGGGTACCTAGATTGCTTCCACAGTTTAGCTATTGTGAATTGAGCTGCTATAAACATTGATGTGGCTGCATTACTATAGTATGCTGATTTTAAGTCCTTTGTGTATGGACCCAGGAGAGGGATAGCTGGATCAAATGGTGGTTCCATTCCAACTTTTCTAAGGAATTTTCATACTGCTTTACAGAGTGATTGCACCAATTTGCAATCCCACCAGCAATATGTAAGTATACCTTTCCTGCTACATCCTCACCAGATTTTTCTAACTTTTATAATAATGTTTTGAACTCAGTGTTAGGCATTGACATTTTTTTTTCCAAATATGTTGATTGCTCTTAGTCTTTTGAATTTTCTCATGAATTTTAGAACCAGCTTGTCAAATGACACCAAAAATATGCTGGAATTTTTATTTAGATTGCAATTAATGTATAGCTCAATCAGGAGAAAATCGATATCTTAATAGCACAAATATACTATGTCATGAACATGTTATATGTTTCCATTTATTTAGGTATTTTCAAATTTCTCTTAGTAATGTTTTCTAGTTTTTAAGTCATAGACCTTTCACATCTTTTGTCAAATTTCCACACACATTTCATATTTTATATTTTTATAAATAATATTTAAAATATCACTTTCCAATTGCTTTGCTAAAATACAGAAATCCAATGGGTTTTTACAGATTTTATCTGATTTTCTGTCTGGACAATCATTTTGTCTGTAAAGAAAGATTTCACTTTTCTAAAAAATTATGAATTTTTTTAAAAAAATGTATTTCCTGCCTAATTTTCCTGCATTTCAGTGTAGAACAGAATCTGTTAAAGCAGATGCCATCTTCTGAACTCAGGGGGAAGAACATTTTCTCTCATCACTAAGTACTATCAAGATAGTTCTTTTCTATTCCCAGTTTGCTGAAGGTATGTGGCTTTTAGATTTAAATTAATTTTTTTAGTCAGTAATGGATAATGGATATTTTTTTCAAAATTTTTGAAATGATCACATGGTTTTTGTTTTTTAAAGTATGCCACTAGAGTCAATTACATTAACTTATGGCCAAATATAAAGCCAAACTTGCCTTCCTGGGGTAAACCTTACTTGTATCATATTCTTTATGTATATTATGGAACTTGGTTTGCAAAGTTTTGTCTAGAAGTTTTACATCTATGTTCATGATAGTTGCTAATATGTGACTTTCTTATCCTATAAAGTCTTTGTATGCTTTTTGTATTAGAGTAATACTGTATTCACAGAGGGAAAAATATTCCCTCCTTTCCAACTTTCTGTAGTTCTTTGCCTAGAATTGGTATTATGGTTTTTTTTTTAAATTCTCCAATGAAGCCAAGTAATTCTAGAGTTTTCTTTGTAGGAAGAGTTTTAGCTTTATTAGATGCAGAGCTGTTCATGTTATTGGTGCCTATTTCATCTAGAGTGAGCTTTTACATTTTGTGTCTTTTAAGGGATTAGGTTGTCCAGTTATTAGCATACAGTTGACCTAATGTTTCCCTACTGTCCTTTTCACATGTGGGATTTATAGTGTTGCCCCTCTCATTCTAAATATTGATTATTTGTGTCCTTTATTTCTCTCTCTGTTTTTTTTTTCATCATTCTAATTAGAGGTTAACTTTATCGATGTTTTTAAAGAACTCCTGTCATTTCATTGCTATTTTTCTATTGTTTTACCCTTTTTCATTTCACTGATTTCTACTTTGTTCTCTATCATGTCCTTTTAAATTTTGCTTTGGTTTTTATTTGCTTCTCTCTCTCTCTCTCTCTCTCTCTCTCTCTCTCTCTCCATTTTCTTAAGGCAGATGGTGAAATAATTGATTTAAGGTATTCATTTTATTTCCTAGTATAAATATTTGGAGTTATATATTTAGTACCATGCCACAAATTTTGATTTTCATTTAGTTCAAAACCCTTTCCAATTTTCCTTTTAGAATTCTTCTCTGATAATCTGATACCATCAAAATTTGATAGCCTGATCATTATTATTTTGTAAATAAATAGAGAAATGGAATAGAACACGATAGGAGATTGTCTTTACTTGAGATGAGGCTGTGAGGGAGGAAGTGGCATTCTACTCCACACCAGAGGAGTAAGAAGGAATCTGACAGGTGAATAGCTGGTGCCAGAGTGTTTTAGGCCTAAGGACAGCCAACACGAAATCCTGAAGCAGAAAAGAAAAGAAAGGCATCTGAGGAGCAGAAAGGTGGAATAAAATTTCCCCAAAGGTCCATCCTCAGAGCATGCTGCTTCCAAATACTGCAAAGTACAGGAGCAAGTCATATAATGAGGACAGGGAACTTCCATGTTTGGCCTGGCCACAGTCCTTAGAGGCAGGCTAATGGGTCCAAGGACCTGTGAGGAAAGCTTCCCATCCTAGGGATTCAATCACTTTTGAGTTGCTGAGAGAGTTCCATCCTTAGGATGTACTGCTCTATATTCTTAGTAAATTAAGTTATTTTTTCTTTTCTTTCTTCTCTGTGTGTGTGTGTGTGTGTGCGCGCGCATGTGTACACACACTCACTCACATGCAGGTGATGTGGTGCTGGGGATTGAACCCAGGGCCTTGCACAATGCTAAACCTGAACTCTACCACCGAGCTATATCCCCAACTCAAATGAAGTTCATGAAAGTTTACTACAAGTGATCACTGAAGTATTATTTTCTTCCTTTTAGATTCTAAAGAAACTTCCCAGATGGACCCCAAATAGCTGATTCATATCAAATATATTTCTTTGCTTTTTCCTTTGCCCTAGCCTCCCTGAATGGGTTTCTTTGATTCTGGTGACAAGATTCAACGAATAAATCATGGACCCAATCTGGTGCCATCCATTTTCAGTTTTATTCTTTTTCACCACAAAGGATCTGTGATGGAAAATATTCCTCAGTCAGCGGCAGCTGGCTCCAGCCCGACAGCGAGTTAGTCAACATCTGTTAAAGACAGACTGAAGACGTGCCTCCCTGAGAGTGTTTTCTCCAAGCTGCCTCACTAAGGAATTGTTCTCTTTATCTCTGGAAATCTTTTCCTGGACTTTTCCTCCCCCTTGGCTCCTCTGAGCTTTCATCACCTCTTCCAATGCTGCCTTGGAGCGAATGATTCACAGCTTTTAGCTTCTCTCATGTCAGACTCAGGAAGGTCTAAGAGAAAGGCCTAGCTTTACATCAGTCATGAGAACCCTGCTTGTAGGTTTCGGACCATTGCTTCCCCTTCCAGTAGATGACCTCGGAGGACCTGGCTTCCTGTAGCCAGAGGTGTTCTCTTTGGAACCATATCTTGGGACCAACTGAGAAGGCTGTTGAATGGGATCCATCAGATATCTCACCAGGAAGATGGTTTTATTCTGTTTCCAGGATGGAAACACCCTAAGAGAGAACATTAAGGATCCTGTCCCACTTGGGATCTCTCTTTCCCTAAGTGAAGAACGATGTGGTTCTCTGTGGTCTTCAAACTTCCAAGGAAAGATCTTGCCAAAATTTCTAATACTGGTTATGTTTCCCTTTCCTCAGCTCCCCAGTCAGGAAACCCTTCCTGATAATGGAGATGAGGAACAACTGTACTCTTAGAGGGAAAAGAACATGAGACTTCCACCCTTTCTCAACCTGCTTGGTAGATCCCCCCCTGAAGCAGGGGAATCACTAAGCTGACTGCTGGGGCTTTCACTGAATCACATTTAATAGAGGGTGGGGTGACATGTTAAATGCTGTCCACCATTCACACATGGTATTGTTTTCTAGTTCCTTGGCTCTGTGTTCTCTTGGGGGAATTGCCTGCTCATTGTCTTGTGCCTTCTTCTCCCTCATAGTAAACTCCCTGTGGCTAACTCCCCTGAGCCAGCTCATCTTTGGAGGCGATCGGGGAGCACAGCCACCTTTCCTCTGTTGTCCAGCTGTGCCAGGGTGTGGGGCAAGGCAGGTGCTTCCTTGGTGCAGCTAAAATACAGGTATCTAGGCAGATAGCTCACAGATCAGTTGTCCAAAAAGGTGAATTAAGACCAAGATTTTAGTAGGTGAAATAAAATGCCTATTAAGATTGAAGTTTATTTTCTATTCTCCAAAAATTTTCTAGAAGCCCTACTTTTTAAAAATAAATTTATTTATTTATTAAAAGCCCTACTTTTAAGGAATGATGAAGTATGTACTTCACCAATAAATTGACTGGTCCTTTGATCCTATTTTGGTCTTGTGTCCTTTCATTTGATGGGATAGGGGCTAAAGGGAAGAAATTATAGCCTCTCCTTTTAAGCCACCAACTAAAATTTTTGTATGTTAAATGTAGCCTAAAAAATGAAAATGAGTTGTAAATTGGTGCCAATTGATGACCTCAGGAGATACTGTTGTAGGGCTATGTGTCTCTTTCCACTCTTTGTATTCACGTCTGAAAAACTCAGATGTATCAGGTCCAAGCAACCAAAGAAATGGAGACCAAGAGAGATCCCACTGCATTGCCTTAAATCACAGACACATTGTCCAGCTCCATCCCTCCACATCTCTCCCATGGAATTGGAGGTGGTACTATGTATTGATAGCTTGTCTCCTCAATGCTGGAGAATGAAAGTACCACCATAAGGACATTAGAATTGTCTCTACTTCTACACGCCTATAAACCACCCTCTTGATGTTCTTAGGAGCTCCCCCAAATCTCAGTGAATATCCAGGGGAATTCATTAAGCCCTGTAAATCCTGGAGAGAATGGACTAAGCCACCAGTGCCGATGATCTGATTCCTTTTCTCTGCCTACGTTGTGACCACTGATGTAAACTCTGCAGATGGAATGGTGATTCTAGTCCCATGGAGAAAGCATTGGATGTGTTTAATTTCCTGCCACGCTCTGTGACAAAGAGCTAATTTTTCACCTTTGATCAAATAACTCTAACTTTGTAAGAGTGGAGGGGGTTGGAATAGGGATACTCAGGGTCCTTGTGTCATTTGGGACATAGCCAGGGCAGCTATGGGGTTGGAATGTTTTTTTCTTTTATTCCTGTTTTATTGCCCTGCTTAATTCTCCCATTTCAAAATGTCATGGAGTAGGCTGGTGTCATTTGTTTTCATAAATTAATGTCCATTGCAATTTATGGCCACATGGGCCCTGGAAAATAAAAGCCTTGTGAGTCTCTTGGAAGGTCTCAAGCAAAGGAGTGGGCAAGGCTCAGGCTGAACTTTTGCACTTCTGTGCTTCATTCTGGGGAGAGAGTCAACACTTATGAAATATCTTGTTTTAAAACAGTTGGACACAAAGGACCCCTTCTTAGGATTATTCTTGCCACTGCCTCTAATCCCTGTAGCAACTAGAAAAAGTGTAAATACAGTGGACTCTTCTTCCTGGGAAACTGTGTGTATTGAGAACAACTTGGCTCTGCTAGGGAATCAGAAATCTAGCATCTGGTCCCCCAGATAACTTCGCCACCGGCTGACCTTGGTGGGGGAGGTTGCACACTGAAATCACAGCACAGGAAAGCTTGAGCAGGGATGTGCACTTCTCTCTTTGCTACTTCTTCATGGGTCAGTGAAAAGAACTGGGTCAGGGAGAGGCATGGAGGGGAAAAAAGGGAAAAACACAAGAGAATTTGATGATTATATGATTCTAAGAAATAATGGCTTGTGGTAAGCTGGACTCAAACAAAGGGCGGCTTGGCAGGAGCCAAAGAGGAGGCTGCTTCTGGGCTGCATCCTCCCACCAGGGCACATGCCTCGGGTGTGTGAAGGGTAGGAAAAGAGCCCTGTTGCTAGAAGGCTCTGTGACTTTGGGCTAGTCATATAAATTGATTCCCAGTCAATTCCCTTTCCAGGCAAAACAAAATATCTAGACTGGACACACTCCAGGCTCCCTTCCATATCTAGCATCCTGCTGATGACAATCTTTGATTTATGAAATTATATTAGGATGAGAGCATTATTTTATCCTCCTATTCAAGCAGTTGGCATTTACATTCCTCTAAATAGGAGCAGAGCTACCTAATGATCTTTACCCAGATAATAATCTTGCCATATTTTTGTACATCCTTATATCTGAAATTTTTTCACATGTAAAAACCATAAGGTAGATCAGGAATGATGGTTTCCTCCTAGAACTCATAACTGGACTGGGATTTAAACTCAGCCTCCTGGACACATTGCCTCTCCATTATTCAACAAAATTACTCAAATGTTTTTTGAGCACATACTAGATGCAAAGTGCTTGGCTGGACAACGGAAACACAGCAGTGGATGGGATAAGCACAATCACATCCTTAGGTTGCTCATATTTTGTAGCAAAATAACATTTAAGTATAACACAGTGTGTGATGATAGGGAATGGGAACATCTGGCAGGAGAATTTACCCAGAATAGATGTCAGAAAAGATCTTCCTGGAGAAGTGAAATTTGGTGGGAGAAGAATGAGTTTGCTTTGTTTGGGCCAAAAAGGAGTTGGGGAGAATGTTCTGGGCAGGGAAATAACACATCCTTTGCATTAGGACAGGGTTTGCTCAATAGCATGCTTATGGGCTGGAGGAAATAATGCAAGAAGGAAGAGAGAGAGACTTATTATTATTTAGATCTGGAATGCCTCCTAAGGCTCAGTCCCCAGCTGCTGGCACTATTGGGTGATGCTAGAAACTTTCAGAGGTGTGACCTAGTTGGAGGAAGGAGGCCTCTGGAGGTGCGTCCTTGACAGGTAAGGCCCTTTGTTTTCTCTCCTCCCAGCTTTGATGAGGTGAGTAGCTCTGTTGGGCCATGTGCTCCCCACCATGATGTTTTGCTTCATCATAGGCCCAAAGTGATGGGACCAAGTGACCATAGACAGACCCCTCAGAAACCATGAGCCAACAAAACCTTTCCTTCTTTATGATGATTTTTCTCAGGTATTTTATCACAGTGATCACAGTCCTAACACAGGACCTATGGGGACAACTAAAAGATCCCCACTGTGTTTACATATAAAATAATGTTTGAGATTGGTACTCTTCTTGCATAATTGCAGCTACCTCACATCAAAATTGGTTAATTTGGTGAATTTAATAAAATATGAAACCAATGTGCATACCAGGTAGTCCACATAAATGAATGCCTGTCATATGCATGACCCCATTTATGGTAAAAGCTCATTGCAGATATTCCTTAACCCAAGGAGCCAATAGGTTTAATTCCATATGACCCTTAGCATCCTGGAGACATCTGGGGGAACCAGAAATAGAGGTCTGAGCCAATGACTGTCCTAAGAGGTGGTCTAAGGGGAGAATCTACATCCCAGAATTGTGCCAGATTGGATAATCCAAGGGACCAATCATAGTGCTTGAAGGTAAAACAGAAAGATAAGGGGCTAATTAATGCTCTGGTATAGAAGCAAAAGAAACCATGACTAGGGTGAACCCCTGGGGAAGGTTTCTAGAGAGGAAGATTAGAGAAAAGGTAAGGACAGGGAGACGCAGAGCAGGTGGGGCAGTTAAAGCAGAAAACAGCATGGAAAGAAGCAGAAAATAGAAGAAAATAGAGATATGTAACAAAATAGCTTTAAAACTGTGAAAATAAAATAATAGAGAAGAAATGGCTTCGAAGTCTGAAAGCCACAGCAGGCCGCAGCAGGTGGAATTGGGACTTACACACTGCTGCTGGGAGTGTCACGGAAGCCGGCTTTCTGGTGAACAACCTGATGAAACTTAGTCAAATTAAAATGGACCCTGAATGAACTTCCAAAGAACACCTCACTCGGGTCCATAAGGGCTGGTCTGAAAATGTTCCTGATAGTGCCATTTGGTGGTGACAGGAACTTGGACGCGTTCTGGAAATCCCTCCATGGAGCATACGGTAAGTATACATCATGGAGAGCTATGCACAAGAAAGAATGAACAGCTTGGGTGGAGACCTAATGATATGGGCACATTTATCATAGCGTTGATTGAAAAAAAGTAAGAAACAGAGATATATAACAAAATAGCATACTTTAAAATTTAAAAAATGCCTGCATTATCAAATACATGTTTCTCGGAACAATGCAACCCAAAAGATATAAATCAGACACAAACCAGAGTCATTGCCTGAGGGGTAGAGGGACAAAAGAATAGGAAGCAGGAATAGGGATAGAGGTAAATAAATAAGCCAACAAAATAGGCAATAAGCTATGGCCCGAGGAGTGCAATTTACTAACCTTCTGCTACCTACAAAAGGAAGAAAAGTGGGAAAATGAGAAGAGAGTAAGGCTGACAGGCACTCAGACATCTGTATGGCCACAGGGCAGAGCGATGGTACCATAGCCTCAAAGATGAAGGATGAGTTCCAGATATACGAGGCCCAGAAACACAGCGAGAGAGTTCCTGGCCTTGTACTACCACTTATCTTGGTCCCTGTCATCTGAGGTCACCTGAACACCTTAATGTATCTAACAACAAGTTGTTAATGAAATCTAAATGATGTATCAAGCTACTTTCATCAGACAATATGTACTAGGCCTTGGTCAAGGTTTTCATATGTAAAACATAATTTAATCCTACCAAGAATTGCATATGTAGGTGCAACTATTATTCTGATGTTATGAATGAGGAAACTGAAAAACAGGCAAAATCACATTCCCAAAGTCATGAAGCCAGTAGGTGATGAGCTGCATTTCAGACCCAATCAGTTTGAGCCTTTTTGGTTTTTTGTACCAGGGATTGAACCTAGGGGTTCTCAACCACTGGGCCACATCCCCAGCCCTTTTTATGTTTTAATTTGAGATAGAGACTCACTAAATCACTAAGTTGCTGAGGCTGGCTTTGAACTTGCAGTTTTCCTGCCTCAGCCTCCCCAGCTGCTGGGATTACAGGCATGTGCCACCATGCCTGTAATCAAACCAGCAGTTTGATGCTCAGCCTGTATTTGTAAGCACAAAGCTGTATCAAAAGATGCTATTGAGTAAATTCCATTTAATGAGTGGCAAGTTTCTCTCAATGTTAGACATTTCTCAAATGTCTTAGATTTTTTTTTAAACTCAATGACCCCAGTAGAGGCTTTTAATAACAACAGATTTGAAGAAAGGAAGAGTTATTCTGTGTAACAACATTAATTTCTAAAGGCCTGAATTTCCTTCCATGAAGAACAGAACACCAGGGGACTGAAAACAAAATTTGGAGTCACAAATTCTGCCTCTCCCATATAATGACCTCGTGAGTCACTGAGCTCTCTTAGCTTCAGTCTCCTCATCTGAAACACAAGAAGGAATAACAGCTCTTGGATCTGCTGTCAGAGGGGTCAGATGATATCCCATAAGAAAGAACTGTGAGCACGCACAGCCTGCATTTGGGTGATTGGAACACACGCACAGTTCCAGGTGGTCCTACATCTTTTCTGGTCCTACATTGTGCCTTGTCCCATTGCAGCATGACCTTGGAAAGCCACGACACCCATATCTTGGACATCTTGTGTGAGCTTCAACCTGAAGAGAGTTCAGACATAATCACCTCCGTGGTGCTTCTGGGCTCAGTAATAAACATACATGTTGAGTGACTTTGGCCTCCGAGTTGTCTGTTCTCTTACTCTGCCTGGGGCAATTCGGCCCTCCTGGCCTGCACTATGGTTTGGAAATGGCCTCCAAAGGCTCATGTGTTGGAGGCTTGGTTGCCAGCCTTGTAGTACTATCGGGGGGAGGCTGTGGGACCTTTAAGATATGGGACCTAGTGAAGGGAAGTTGGGTCATTGAGGGTGTTCCCTTGAAGGGGACAGTGGGATCCCACCTCCTTCCTGTTTCTGTCTCCTTGCTTTCCAGCTGCCATGAGGACAACAGTCTTCCTCTTCCATGTGCTCCTGTCACCAGGCTGTCCTGCATTGCCACAGGCCCAAAGCAACCAGGTTAACTGACTGTGGAAGGAGCCTTTGAAACTCTGAGCCAGAATAACCATTGCTCCTCATGACTTGTTTATCTCAGGTATTTTGTCCCACGATGAAAAGATGACTAACAGGGTCTGTTCCCAATTTTCTCTACAATTGGAGCAAGTTGGACCTGTGTTTTCCCACACTCACGCATGCAGTCCCTGCCAAATTTCTGTTGTTGAAATTGTACCCACCCCAAAGAACAAAATTTCTCTTCCAGGCCATCCCTAAACTTCCTTTCCACACCAGAATTTGATTTCCCCTTCCTTAGAAATCCTTAAAATCTAGGATTTGTCTCTTTCTTATGAAGTCTGCTGTCATAGCTTTGGTTCTGGTTTTGTGGGTGCTCACCTTGTGCCCCGGGTAGATACAGGCTCCACAAGGGTGGGCCTTGCACGTTTTACCTCTGTATCTCCTGCAACCCTTAGCCTGGTGTCCATCACGTTCAGGGCACATGAAAGATGCCTGGTGGACCCAAGGGGATAAATGTGTGCTGCAGCCTGGGCTGACAAGAACACTGGGATCCCAGGATACCCACCTTTTCCCTTAGTTTACCCAGACTACATGGGGGTGGGGGAGGGGGGAGACTGGTCATGCCTTCTACTGGTGTAAAGAAAACAGCAGCAATATCTGACATCATTTTTCAAGTTCTTCACTGACTTTTCTAGAATGGCCATGAATGTAGCACTGCTTCACCCCATTCTAAAACATGAAGCTATCAGTTACACTCAGTTACTACTGTTCATTGCTTAGGAATACATTCAGGATACACTTATAAAAATGCTTTCTTGTGTCTGATTAAGGGCTCAGGACTAAGAAGACTAAAACATGCCTCTTAATCTTGAAAGACCATTATATGATCAGAAACGTAAGTGGAGGCAAAAAATTAAAGTAAAATAGCAGAAAGAAATGCTCTAGTAGGGATGTGAGCCATTGGGGACAATATAGCAGCAGAGTCAGGCTTCTTGATTCAAATCCAAATTCTAGTGATTGTTCTAATGATTATTATGTTGTGAACCTTTGCCTTTAAGCCTCAGTTTGCTCACATGAAACACTATCCACCTACAGAATTGCTGTGAGGGATGGAATGGGGTAATACATGAAAAGCACTTGCACATGCAGGGCCCACAAAAACACAAAATGAGTGCTCTTTGCAGCCATGTCTTCTATGCTGCCAATCTTCTTTGTAGAGTGAGAGTGGGGGCTGCACTCACCTCAATGGATTCTCATGAAAATCAAATCATGCTTGGCACATTGCTTAACTCTGAGCACTTAGAGAATTCTTAAGTATGATTCTAATTTTGTATGTATTAAAATACATGTTTAGAGGTGTTATGTACTAATGTTTATAACTTCCTTTGAAATATGTCCAAAACAAGATGGATTGCATAGATGAAAAAGGGTACAGAGAAATTGATAGATACGATGAAACAAATACAGCAAACTCTGAACTACGGGCTCTTGGTGGTGACTACCTGGGTGTTCACTGCACCAATCTCTCAACTTTTCTGTATGTTTCAAATTTTTCATATACTATTGAGAAATAAAGGGGCGATGAATACTAGTGTAATGGAAAATGAGAGTCAGGATGCCATGATCTGGAAGTAACATTTTATTTGTGGCACTACAACCCTGAGGGACAGCTCCCAAAGTCTGAGCCCCGAACACTGTGGCACTTTTACTTTTAGACATAAGCAAGTTTTGGGTACATCAAGGAAAGGGAGTAGGTGCAATTCTATTGGAGGGTGCATTCTACATTCCTTATGTAGGTATGAACTTGTCAACAACCTAGGGACTCAGTTCATAAAGCCTTGGGGACTTTAAATGCACTAAGCCTAAAGAGGGATTGTTCTGTCTCCACTGCTTTGTTTCCTTCTTCTGCTACTGTGTTTATCTTTAACAGGTACCCATTAGCCACTGCAAGCCTCTATGGTTACATGTCAGTGTGCAGACCTGCTGGGTGTCAGTGTGCAAAACCACAGCCTGTCAGCTCTTAAACTGCTAAAGTCCCATTTTGCTCTACTACACTGGGATGGTTTTGAGGCAGGATTCAAGGAAGGAAATGGCATGGAAGGAGACCCAGAATGATCTGCCCTCTACTGTCCTTCCTTTCCTTAGTAGAGAAGAGCAAGTGCAAAGTCTCAGAAAAGAGAAGGAGCAGGTGTCTCCTGAAGTGTAGTAAGGAGATGATACTTGACAGGGTTATAGAGCTTCCAGTGGCTAGGGACACAGGTATCATACTTCAATTCCCAGCTCTGCCTTTACGGACAGGGAGAAGTTTCTTAAGTTTTAGAACTTCATTTTCCTTATCTATCAAAGTAGACCTAGCATTTACCACCTTCCAAGGTTGCTGTCAATATTACCTGGGTAATGTCTTCTTAGGAAAGCTTGCCCTCTCGGCACACATGTCTTCTCCATGTCTCCACCTAATCCCTTGTTGGATGGGAGGCATTTGGACAGCCTCTGATGGAGGAGGGAAGACAAGGTGGGAGGAAGGGTCATAGAGGGGTGAAGTTAAGGGGAGAGTTGAGTGGGAATCTGAGTCCCAGAGAAACAACTCTCCTCAGGCACCAGTCTGATGAATGCAACAGGCCCAAACAGATTGCTTGCTCAGTGTCAGGCATGCAGCTTCTAATGTTATATTTAAAATGCTACTGAAATTCTAATCCTGTTGTAGTTCCTTTGCAAACTCTCCATCAACCTGGGCAGAATGAATTGCTGACAGGGAGTCAGCAGCATCCCATGACCCCTCCTCCATATGACTCAGCATACATCAGACACTTTAATAGCTTCTGAATTCAAGTTTGAACTTGCCCCAAAATGAAAGCCTCCCTCCTCTTCTGTGCTTCCCCCTCCCCCGTCTTTACAACCCACTCTCCATTTCTAATTTATCAGCTAGTAAATTCTGAGTTGAACTTGGAGTCAGAGTTCCACTTATTTTTGGCAGAGCATCAATTTCTTTCAAGAAAAGAGAAGAAAAGAAAAAAAGTGTGTGTGTAGGGGGGATTCAGGGAGGCAGGTTTAAGAAAAGCCCAGCTAAACAAATAGGACTCATAGAAACAGCCCCACAACCTTAAGTAGCTCAGTTCAGAGAGAACAGTGATTTTTGATGCATTAAGTGTAAGTGGATTTGAAACAGAGTTTGAAATGATCTGAACATGCAGCTGGTGTTACCAACCAAGTGCAGATGGTCTCTTGGTTTGAAGAGGTCATGGGGTCGCTGAGATGCTGGTGAGTTCAGAACTGGAGAGAGAATTTAAAGGTAACCATGGTACCGACACTCATTTTCATTCTGGGTTGTGTGACTACTGGACATGTGGCATCCCATGTGCTTTTGGATAGCAGAAGACCTGTTGATATAAGAGCGCCCTAAAGAGCAAATGATGTTTTTAGCCATGCAAAGTCTCCCGAGTTATAGAAAAAGACTTACAATTAGCTCAACACCACTCCTAATGGGAAAATGCAAACCAAATCATCAGACTGGAAAAAATTTTAGTCTGATAATAGCCATCAACTTTGGAAAATTCTTTGCAAGTTTATAATATTCACTGCTGGAAATATTATGGAAAAATTACTATTTTCTCATGCTGTTGATAATAATGTAAAGGCATTACCTTTCTAGAAGGAAATTTCACATTCTCTTTCTCTGTCTTCACCCCTTGCCTTTATCTTTTTGTTCATTCCTTTTTAACTCCTTATATGAATTTCCCATAAGCAACCACTCCTGATAGGCTTAATGTCTATCATTTTGCATAAATTCTTAAAAAATGTGAGATATTGTTTTGTGTGGGTGTATTTTTGATTTACAACAGACTTATGATATACTTCTTACTTTTTTCCACTATATTTGCAATATTATTATGTAGACATTTAACTATTGCTTCAAACTGCTCTACAGAATTCCTTGTTATTCATCCACTATTTCTTACCTAACACTTTCCTCAGGGATGGATTCCCACTTACCACCAACTTCCAACCTCTGCCCAAAACAAAAACAGTTCACACAAAATAAAAAAAAAATACCTCCAAATGCTGCAATGAACATTCTTATGCGTGTCCCTTTGTGGACATGTGTGGTCATTTCTTTGATCTATCTGTATCTGTATCTGTACATCTAAATCTATATCTCTTTAGAGTACAGTTACTAGGTTAGAGTGTATGAGTATATTTGTTTAGATTAACTGAGGTAAAAATTTGAAAATACTTCCTCATATTAAAAATTATGTGCATTTTTTGACTTGGCACTGGTAAGAATATTTCTGTAAAATTCCATATATTTACCAACTTAGACACACAAGGATATTCCTGGAAATACTTTGTATTGGCAAAGTCCTGTGTGTTACTGAAGGCTCACATGAACGTATGTATAGGTGTGCCTCAGAAATGGGTCACTCTGGAAAGAGGAAGCAAACAGAGGTGAGGGCATCTCTGGGGAGTGGATTTGTACATCAGGCCTAGGCCCCACGATGGGCAGTGCCCCTTGTACAGCTAAGTGACTTTTTGTCTCCATTTTGTCAGTGGTATCATGGGGATAATGGCACATATTTGTATGCATCAGAGTCCTCAAAGAAAACAAGTTTCACACTCAAATTGAGTAACTTAAAGAATGTGTAAGGAAAAGGACTATTTATAAGGGTGTGGACAGGTACAGTAGACAGTGCTCTCTGTTCTTGGGCTAGCAAAAGGAAGCCATTCCTGGGAATGAGTCAGAGGAGAAGATATAGCTTTTTTTTAATTTTATTTTTTTCAAGAGAGAGAGAGGGAGAGAGAGAATCTTTTTTTTTTTTTTTTGTAGATGGACACAACACACTGCCTTTATTTTTATGTGGTGCTGCCTATGCTAGGCGATCGCTCTACTGCTGAGCCACAATCCCAGCCCAAGAGACAGCTTTGTAGAAAGAACTGTCTGATAGGAGCCATGGCCTGCTGTCTAAGGAGGGAGTTGGACCACTGGGAGACCCCAGGGACCAAGAGCCTCCCAACCTTCACCCTTCTTCCTGTCTCTTTGGCTGTCACCCATAGGCTGGCCCCAGCTGAGATCCAGAAGCAAGAGCAGTGTACTGCTGCTGCTTTTCCTTCAGATCAAGATGCAGCATGGATTGGGGAGTGGAGAGGGAAAATGAAGGTAGCCAGCAAAACACCTCATGTGATCTTTGTGAGAATTAAATGAGTGAATGTATTAAGTGTTTAGACAAGCAAGTGGCACATAATAAGTGCTTAAAAAGTGTTATTATCAATCTTTGATTGATGTTGGTATTATTGATGTTGCCCATTATACCATGAATCAGAACAGGATGCACTGCAGTGGGGTCGATCAGGCCACCATGATATATACCAATGATATGGAAGATAGAAGCCGCTTACTGTGAGGAGTGTGAGCCCTGGGCAGACAATGGGGGAAATGTGTGAATGGTGGTAGCATTTGTGAAGAGGGTTGAAGATGAAGTGAGGATAGGAAGATGCCCTTACTTTTTGCTCTTAATTTTTGCCTTTTTGTTCTCATTGCTCATGTGTGATTTTTAAACCAGGTACGTGTGTTATTATATTTTTATTGATGAAAATGTCAAGGGCTAGCTGGCAGGTAGGTTCCTCAGCTATGGATTTCCTCTTTATTAATCACTAAAATTTTAAAATTTAAGAATAAAGTATGTTATTGGGAAGCACAGAGGTATTCTCAGTATCAAAATTGACCTTAAATAGTATTTTTGAGAATATGAAATTGTCTTGTTTGCTCAAGACTTCTCACTTAGATGCTAACTTTGGACTCGTGTATTTCTTCTCTTTCTTGACTGCAGCCTGGAATGAATGGCTTCCAACAGTCTTAAGCAATAAGGAGGTACTTTTATCCACAAAGTAAGTTCTTGCCAATGAGTTATATATTGATATAGACATAGCTATGAATTGGTATGAATACTGATATAAAAACAGATTAGATACAGAGATAGTCAAGAGACAAGTATAGATACATACGTGTAATTATTTCACTGTGGTTTCATGAATGTACATATGCAGACTCTATGGATATGTACAGTACACATACCTGTATTTTTCAACATGGCACTAATATACAACAGCACAGATGAAGAGACTAGACTTTGACATTGCTCTGCTTAGATTGTAGTTCTGACTGCATTCTCATCAGCTAGTAAGTATGGGCAAGTTACTTGACTTCTCTTACCCTTGGCTTTCTCATTTCTAGAATGGAGACTTCTGCCTACTTCCCAGGAAAGTTGAAGGACTGAATGAAATGAGTATCCCCGGCATTACAGTAATCACTCAGTATATGGTAGCAGTTATTTATTCTTAAATGTAATACTTCAAGCCAGCTCTGCCCAGTGAAGGATTCTGTTTCATTTCAATTCAGTCTTTCTGACTTAACTATCAGGAAGGTGACTTGGAAAAGGACAAAATGGGTGGTAGTGGTATCTCCAGGCATGCAGACCTGTAGGGAATGGTGCTCTTGGAGTTCAAGTATTCTTGTGTTTTCATCCTCCTTGTTTAGACCAATGGGAATATGATGCCATTGGACATTCAGTGATCTGTGCAAGCTTACAAAGTTGGGAATATAAAACCAAATTCCTGACCTCTATCAAACTCCCCTTACAATAGCTGTGCATGGATATGGAGGGCTATTAAGGATGGGGACAGTTGTATCCAAAAGGAATCCTCTGCGTGGAAGAGTGCCATCTGACCCATTGTCTTGTCTTTTGCCTCTTTCTTGCTATGGTGTGTGATAGGGAACAGTGGCCATCTTCTAGCATGTGAGATGGAGCAGACCTGAGCAGGCCACAGCTGTGACTCAGCCACCATCTTACTTGCTCCTTGAAAAGGAATGAATGTTCCTTCTTGTGGGAAAGTTACTTGACTTCTCTTAACCTTGGCTTTCTCATTTCTAGAAGCCTAGCTCCTCCACTCAGATGCCCTGTGGACTCTCTGAAATTAGAGTCACGACTTTTGATATTCTGTTCAAGTCTTACTGACCACACCAGTGGGCATTTTTAGTGTCCTTGGAGCTGGGTTTGAAGCCCTACTATCCAGAAATAAGTTCTTCTGCACTGGTGTGATCTCCAGTTGAAAAGAGTTGTCATCTGAACCAATCTCACCATTGTAATCATCACAGAGACTTGGAGGACTAAAGGTTCTGGGCATTGGCTCAAACTGAGTGACTTAAAAGATTAAAAAAGTCTTTGCCTCAGTAGTCTGGCATGTTTTGGGGTTGGTGTCAGAGAACTTCTAATCATGGGAACTGTCTGAAATGAAGTGGTAAGTGTCTTGTCCCTGTAGAGGCTGGCAAACCATTTAGCATAAATATCCCTGAAAAATCAGAAGATCTCAGGAGTCTCCATTCTGTGACAAGGCCCTATCTCTTTCCTTGCCCATCAAAAAGGAGAGAAGGGAGAGAACCCTATGTAGAGTGAGTAGAGCATCATCAACCTTTCTCTTATTAAAAAAAAAAAATGTTTCTGCGAAGGAAAATCAAAGTGGTATATAGGACCAAAGCTTGATTTGGAATCAGGACATTGGCTGGGTGTGATCAGACATTGGGTGGCTTTTCATGCCAATCACTTCTGCTCTCCAAGTCCATCTTCCCTCACTCATCCTGAGAGGATAAATTCAGAACATTCCTAAATTTCCTAATGCTGGGAACTTTGGTTGAAAGCTCATAGTTGGTTAGAAAATAATTTCAGTCATCTTTGTGCAGATGAACATCTGGCAGATTCACAGTGAAAGAATAAAACCCATAGCACTTTCTGGGGCCATGCCTTGTTCACCATGTTCCTGACCAAGAAAAGACATGTTGGGGGATTAATTAGGTGGAGGAGTCTCAATATCTTCTCTGTCACTGCTGCTCAACTCAGTTGTGGAGGCCCGGAGCAGTCATACCAAATGCTGATCAGTGGTTGCTGCTTGTACTTTAGGCCAGAACAGAAAGAAGACATGTTTGAAATTGAAAGGAGCTTGACTCCTACAGGCTAGAAAGCTGTTGAAACTTCCATCTATGCTGCTGCTATAACAAAGGACCTCAACCAGGCAGCTTGAATGCTTAAATTAAAAAATGCATTGAAATATAAGTTACTACTTACTTAAACTAAATTTTTTTTTCTCAGCAAGAGAAACAATAAGAGAGGTAAATAGGGAACCTACATCCTGGGAACAAATTTTTACTCCTCACACTTCAGATAGAGCCCTAATATCCAGAATATACAAAGAACTCAAAAAATTAAACAATAAGATAACAAATAACCCTATCAACAAATGGGCCAAGGACCTGAACAGACACTTCTCAGAGGAGGACATACAATCAATCAATAAGTACATGAAAAAATGCTCACCATCTCTAGCAGTCAGAGGAATGCAAATCAAAATCACCCTAAGATACCATCTCACTCCAGTAAGATTGGCAGCCACTATGAAGTCAAACAACAACAAGTGCTGGCGAGGATGTGGGGAAAAGGGTACCCTTGTACATTTCTGGTGGGACTGAAAATTGGTGCGGCCAATAAGGAAAGCAGTATGGAGATTCCTGGGAAAGCTGGGAATGGAACCACCATTTGACCCAGACCCTTCTCGGTCTATTCCCTAAGGACCTTAAAAGAGCATACTATAGGGATACTGCCACATCAATGGAATATTATGCAGCACTAAAAAACGACAAATCATGGATTTTGCAGGGAAATGGATGGCATTAGAGCAGATTATGCTAAGTGAAGTTAGCCAGTCCTTAAAAAACAAATACCAAATGTCTTCTTTGATATAAAGAGAGCAACTAAGAACAGAACAGGGAGGAAGAGCATGAGAAAAAGATTAACATTAAACAGAGACGAGTGGGGGGGAGAGAAAGGGAGAGAGAAGGGAAACTGTATGGAAATGGAAGGAGACCCTCATTGTTACACAAAATTACATATAAGAGGTTGTGAGGGGAAAGGGAAAAAAACAAGGGAGAGAATTGAACAACAGCAGATGGAGTAGAGAGGGAAGATGAGAGGGAAGGGGAGGGGGGATCGTAGGGGATAGGAAAGGTAGCAGAATACAACAGACACTAATATGGTATTATGTAAAAATGTGGATATGTAACCGATGCGATTCTGCAACTTGTATTTGGGGTAAAAATGGGAGTTTATAACCCACTTGAATCAAATGTATGAACGATGATATGTCATGAGCTTTGTAATGTTTTGAACAACCAATAAAAAAAAAGAAAAGAAATACAAGTTACTGTATCAAGATTCAGGTTGGAAATGCAATCAGGATTTATTTAATGAATGAACAAAAGCACATTATCATTACAACTGTTAGTAGAAAATACTTTGCTAATAACCTCATTCTCATCTCATTTATGCTCTGTATCACAACTTTGCTTTTAAGGGATTTCAATATGAAGGGAAATGAATCCATGAGCCATTTAAGATATAAGCAAATTAAGTAACTATTGTTCAGGAAAAGGCTCTTACATGTAGGCCTGATGAAACTGTCCTGAAAATGTCACCATGAAAGTAATCATTTATCTTGAATCTCATCAAATCTTGCTTAGCAAGTTCTTACTATAATACCCCTTTTCAGTGAACAACAGACTTTAAAAATATGTTGAATAAAATTCCACTGATAAATATCTGGTGCATTACTAAGTAATGTTAAATAAAAATTATAAGACCATATTGTTGCAGACTGAGCTCTAGCCCTTGGCCCCAAGAGACCCAATGAACCAAAATAGAGACACTCATGCTTCATACCACATAGCGAAACAGAAATGTAAAAGAAGCATATGGATCCTAAAACATGCCGTTTCTTCCTCAAAACAGCAGATTCCAGTATACATGAGTCAGTGTGATGAAGAAGTCCCTTCTCTTTTATATGTAAAAGATTAATAACAATGACCACCTGCTGTTACTAGATGCTAACCAATTAGTTTTTATTCTCTTCATGTTTCTTTCATCCCAACTTACAAACAAAAACAACAACAAAAAAACCCACTGCATCTCATCATACAGCAGGAGCTCCCATTTAATTTTGTGAAATGAAAGCTGGACTGATTCACCAATTGTAAGTAAAAAGGCAATTCTCTCTATAACTACCATTTTCTTTCCATCTCTCATCACATTGTTTTTCCTCTGAGTATGTCTTGTGTACAAATTTCCCCTTTTTGTGAGGATACCAGTCATGGTGGATTATGGATCACCCTGATGACCTCCTTTTTAAGCTGATTATCTTTGTAAACACCCTGTTTCAAAATAAGGTCATATTCCAAAGTAATATGGGTTATAATGTGAAATTAGAGGAACACAACCCAAACCTACCCCATCTGTCACAATTGGTGGGTAATTGGCATTGAGTCATGAAAACAACCATATACTCACTCCTTTCGGTTCATCTACCCCATTGGTATCTATTTTCCCTCACATCCTTAAACTACCATTTGTTCCTTATGTAAATATCCCTTGGATTTGGTGGGTGACATGTATGTTGGGGAGAGAGGCAGAGACAAATGCATGGAGAGAAAAATGTTTTCACAAACTTCCTCCTCCCAGAGGTTCTGCTCATATACACCTGCAGACTATATGTGTGTCCAGTTTCCATATTAAATAACTAACTTTGAGCTCCGGCCTCAGGGTTTCCCTGAGGATGATCTTACTACATGAATAGAAAGCTGTGGCTTACCAGGGTGAAGCTGCAGCCTCCCAGTCACACCAACAGGAAAATGGCTCAGTGTAAATCAAGTCTCATCTCAGTAATTACCCCAGCAGAAATTTATGTTGGGCTGGGTCCCAATGCCCTTCCATGACTGCCGTCATCTCCATTCTGGGCTCAAATGACCCACTTTGCTGTTGAGTTCATCATGGAGCCCTGTGGAGGGTGGGAGGCGGGAGGGCCCTGAGAAAACATCTTTTGCTTTGCTTGGAGTCCCCAAAGGCTGGGACCACTGGATTCAGTCATGCTTAGGATGGAGACAATGCCAGCCCTCGAGATGATCATGAGGGAATGACTTCCAAGATCCTGCTCCCAGGATATTTTTTTACTTTCTTTGGGGGTTAACTGCCAAGGTTAATCCATGATATTGTTTATTGTATGACTGGCCAAATATTTAAACTGACTGGAAATAAATTTCACAAGTCTACCTCTCAACAGTTCCTACAACTTCATGTAGCAAAGCCTTACAGCACACATGAGAGAAGCAGATGCAGTCCATTTTGGAGAAGCAAGAACTCATGCAGGGAGAGCAAGAGCCCTTCTCCCATCTTCAGTGGCTCAGTGGGCAAAGATGGAAGACTTTAACTTTCGTCTCCTGGCTCCCAATAAGAGCTCCTTCCAGCATATCACTCCCCTGTCTGATGTGACTCTACTCTCTGAAGCTTCAGGTGAGCGTTCCAAAGATGGTCAGGAACATCAAGGCAATCTTCAATGTAAACTTCTCTGTCTTCCATGGCAACATTGGACCTTCCCCTCGTTTTCATAGTTGGAGAGAGTTATCTTCCAATTGTAATGCAAGTCTAACTAGGTAATGCTAGTGCAAAAAAAGCATTAGTTTTACCTATAGCCTGGAAAGAAGCAAACAAAATAAACGAATACAAAATGAATAAGTGGAATGAAAGAGATGACCAAGGAAACCTAGGATTCTCCATTCTCTGTAAATCCTTCAGTGTGTGTTACAACGTCGACCACATTGCCTACCAATTTCAGGAGTTACCAGTTACAATAAGCATTTCTTGGGCATGTTTTATGCACAGGCATTGTGCTAAGTGCTCATCCATTTTCTTACAAAACTCTTCAAGTTAGAAACAATTTTAAAAGGGGTAAGAGTGAAATGAACAAATACACATAATCATGCTTAGAAAATATGAAGTGTTATAAGGATTGAAGGATTTAATGCATGCTGTCATTTTATTACATGACCCCTGAAATTCCTTTAACCTTAGAATGATGTAGTGAAATAATAGATGTCGAAAGGATATGTGATCTACCCTATCACATACCAGAGAACATCTCCCAGAGAAGTGACATCAGCTTTGTTAGGGTTAAAAATGCTGTTCAACCTGCTTAGAGAACCACAATAATGTGGAACCTTCAATAACCATGAGGGTGTTCAGGTCACAGAGGTTGGCATCTGCTCAAGATAAACATTCTGTCAGCTCCTAGCTGGTGGAAAAGAAGCCAAAGCCTTCATTGCCTTTTACCCCCTGATCAGGGACATAGACTTTTCAAGTGTTAATATCTGCTAGTCTCAGTGACCATATCAGCAGGATGGGGACAGTATTTCACATGTTTGTACTAATGCATTAAATGAGCTGATGTCTTTAAAAACATCTATCTATTGAAGTGATGGCGTACAGGAAGTAATAATAATTAAACACCCACTATTTCAGTGTGGTTGGGAAATGAAGACTCAGAGCTGGTGGGGCTTACTCAGGGTGACACATTCTATAAAATGGATGGTGTTTAAAAGGAAGTGAGTCTAGAGGCACAGGAGCTGATAGAGTAGAAAATCCCTTTGGGCAGGATCCTTGCTTGTTCTTACTCATCCATTGCCTCCCACCTGGCCATTAATCACCCATTGTCAATGGGTTTTCCTGGAGGGTGGACATAGAAAGGAGTCTATGTGGGAACACCATAGAGTTTTTGATTTTTGATTAAGGCATATCAGAGAGGCCAGAACAAAAGGGCATTAGATCGGATATCAGGGTGAATACCCCAAGTAAAGAGCTTGGTTATGTTTAGCTGCACTGTCAAAGAGGAACTTCTGAATCAGACACATCTCTGTGAGCAAATTCCTGAACTTTCTGAGTTCAGATTCAAGGATTTGATATGTTACTTCATGGAAAACACTAGACTAGTACATACTAGAAATCCCACTTTAGATCTATTATTGTTTTCCATAGCATGTCAATTATGTTCTAAATCATTATTTGTAAACCTCTTTTCATATATCATCCTAAATTATCTTATTGGTAGTGAAGTTAACAAAGTAGGAACTAGAAATAGGAATTCTCAGATGAATGCATTAAATGAGCTAATATAGTCTAGCTCTGTGTTCTAGGTCTGAATCTGACACTACCCCCCATTGACCATGGAGTGGCCTCCTCTCTGATGGAATTGGACTGAGTCACCTTCCGGTGGATAGTTTAAAGATGACTATATAATCACATGAGTGAAATAAATTCTGCCCATATTTGGAAGTGGGGGGCATGAGGGAAGAGGAGTAGAGGGTTCAGATTCAATCACACAGCAGCCTTGAGTCACATACAAATGTGTTTATAGATTTTTTTTAAAAAATGTCAAAATTAAAAAATAAATGGTGCCATTTTCTGAATTTGTCCCCAAACTTGAATGAAGCATCTTATAACAAGAGTCTCAAACCACCCTGTTGATTGAATTGGGGTTTGGTATTCTCTTTACCACTACAATGTTTAGTGTTCTTTAAAGAACTGATGAAAACCTGATTTTGTTGTATAATTGTGGGGGATTGCTGAGAGAGTTTGGCAGTGCCAACCTGTGAGCTGCTATGCTGGTTTCTGGAGAGGGCAAGGAGGACAGGCTCGAAGATAAGCAATGGCGCTCAGTGATTTCTTCTTCTGCATTCATATCCTGTGTGTTCTCAGGAGAGTCACACTTTAGTTTCCCATCCTTCCCAATGGAGATGATATTTTGACTTATTTTTCCGAAAGGCTTTGCAAAACAGCCAGAAAAGTGATTGTCAAGTGAATGTAAATGACTCCTAGGCCCAGAATCCCAGGACACAGCAGTTGGTTAGTTGAGACTCTGTCTCACACATCAGAAATCCAAGTAAGGAAGAGGAAGATCTTCGATGGCCCTACCAATCTGACTGGTAGAGGCCTCATCAACTTGCAAATACCCTTGTCATTTCTCCTGGCAGCCTTCCCCATGTTATTTGTTTGCAGTGACATGACCCGCTGGTGCCTGGAGACAGGGCAGGGCAGGGAAGGCTTTGGAATCCACACAACTCATTGCCCTCCCCACCCCCACAAAGCTTTGTCCTCCAGCAGCGCAGTCTCTGGGGCCCTGGGATCAGATTGCTGGCTTCCAGGTGCCAGAGAGACACTTTTCTGTTTGCTCTCCCACCCAGACTGCCCTCAGTTTGTCCTTCCCCCAGGTGGGGGTGGCAGATGACAGAGGCTGTTTTGAAATTAATCTTTCTCCTTCCTCCCCTCCCTTTCTTCCCTCTACCCCCTCAAACCACAAGAATATTTTGGCTTCTTTCCATCGTTTGGGGTTTGTGTTGGAGATCTGAGTCTGTTCTTGTTCACTGTAAATAGCCCAGAAGTTAATGTAGGGGTACAATCTTTAAATGTGAGTTGCCCTTGGGGGACATGAAGGAACACGTCGAGCTGGTTGCACTGGTAATGGTGACTCCACTTTGACCCTAGCCCATACAGCCTGTGGTCCCCCAGTGTTACCATCCTAGTCCAAGTGGCCTTCTTCCTAGTTTGTTGCCCTCTGTAAGTACCTTTTATGCCCCAATCAGCTGGTCATGGTTCCTTGTCTTGCTGTCTGCTCCTCTGGCCTAAACATTTTTGAAAGGATATTTTCTTTATGAGGAGAGAAGCTATTGCTCTTGAAGATGGCAGTACATTTACATGACTGGGGAACTGCAAGTTGACAGAAACGCAGCCCAAACTGATTTAGGTAAAAACAGAAAGCCAATGTGGCACATAACTGAGAATTCCAAGGTTGTAGAAGAACACAAGGTTTCCAAAGCAATAAACAAGATACAGGTTACCTGCTGTTCCAATGTCCAGACTTAGCAAGGAAAACACACAGAACACTCAGTAAAATTGAATTTCAGTAGAACAATGAATATATACGTATGTGTAATAGTATGAATAGATCCCATAATGCTTCCCATATTTATCTGGCCAACTCCACCTGCCACCAAACTTGGACACCCCACTCAACAAACCAAATACCTGTAATCAAATGGACTCTTCTTCCCCAGTTGTCAAATATCCAGACTTACTTGAACCTAATGATTAAAGGAAGGAAGATCTCATCTCCTTGTCCCTAGGTGACTTCATAGTTCTAAGCTCTTCCTGAGTGTGATTCTGAGAATTTTTATATTTTCTCCATCTCACATTGCCAGGATGTAATTTTTGCTGATGCATTTAGTGTGATGGTCTGCCTCTTCCTCTGTCTCAAAGGATTGGAAAATTCTTGGCTCCTACTATTCATGGTTCCTTAAGTGTGTTTTTAAGAGGAGGTTTTGGTGTGTGTCGCTGGAGTATTTAGTCAAAGTCCACATAGTGTGAAGTTTTCTCCTGGAGTCACTGTCAAAAAACTGCAATGAAGGCTAGAGCACAAGTAGTGGCACCATTCATGTGAGATTCCTGGATCCTCTATTTACCTACATCTGGGTGACCCTGGCTATTCAGATACACAATTGAGAGGCCATTGTTTACCTGAGGACGGTCCTCTGAGTGTACAGGTATTGGAAATGGGCTAAGTATCCAGTCTCTGAGCTCATAGCAATTCCTATTCAAAGACTGCACTGGCCTTCAGCCTACGCGCTCCTTCACCATGTGCCTCCAGTTGTCTGGTGAAGACAGTGGAGTAGACAAAGGGGACTGGAGGGAAGGAGGGGGATGAGAAAGACAGTGGAATGAATCGGTCATCACTTTCCCATGTTCAAATACGAATACACAACTAGTGAAACTCCTCATCACGTACAACCACAAAATGGGAAGTTATATTCCATGTATGTATAATATGTCAAAATACACTCCACTGTCATGTATACCTAAAAAGAACAAATAAAAAAATTAAAATTAAAAAAAAAATTCCTATCATAAGAAACACATGAGTTAAATTCTGTTCGAGATAGAGTTATTCTTTCAAGTTCAATTCTTTGGGTTCTTTTTTTTTTTTTAAGGACAAATGTCCCTGTAGTCCAGTTTGGATTCCCTATGAAATAAACTGGAATATGAGGCTGTAAATAAAAGATGGCAATGGAGAAAGAAACGATGTTGAAAAATAAATGACCAGTTTGACCAAATGAAGGAATAAATCATACTTTTGAGTCAACGTTTAGACATTGAATTAAACCAGACAAGAAAAGAACAACAAGATAGATCTAAATGGTATTGTGTCACATTCCTGTCCCAGGAGAAATTATGCCTTCCCTCCTCTAGAAAATTAGGTTATAATATTATATATTAATATATAATTTTTTTAAAGAGAGAGAGAAGAGAATTTTTTTAATATTTATTTTTCAGTTTTCGGTGGACACAACATCTTTGTTTTATTTTTATGTGGTGCTGAGGATCGAACCTAGAGCCCCGCGCATGCCAGGTGAGCGTGTTACCACTTGAGCCACATCCCCAGCCCAATATATAATATTAATGTCATTATATATTAATATAAATATTAATGTTACATTTCCCAGGAAGGAAATAGACACAAGTTCACTATATTTTGTGATTCAGCCATCGTTAAGTCTTTATGGACAACTTCAAGGTTGTCCCACTGACCACCACCAGTTCTACTTTCCCGCAGGGTGGTGTGTTTGTATGTGCCCGTGTTCTTGTGTTCTTCCACCTCACGTGAGCCTCGTTCCTCTTGTCCTGGGATCTCTTCAGCCAGAGTGAGTTTGTTCTTTATTTCTCTCAGATAGTTCAAGGTCAAAAACAATAGCCCAAACCATATTTATTCTCATTTTTAATAAAATACATTGCTTTCTTGATGTTTTAAAAAAGAATCTTTATAGGGGAAGCTCACATGCATATTAAGACAATCTGAAGAGAGTCATATTAAGTAAATTATAAAGTATAAGCATATTTTATAATTCCAATTATATTATATTCCAGATAAAATAAAACCATCGAGATACTTAAAAAAACAAACAAACAACAACAAAAAAAACAATGGTTACCAGGAGCAGGTGGAAAAGGAGGGATGAATGGTCAGAACCCAGAAAATTTTTAGGGCAATGAAACTACTCTGCATGCTATTATAATGGTAGATACATATGTGCAATTGCCCAAACCCATAGAACTATACAATGCAAAGAATGAACCCTAAGTGACTGTGGACATTAACTAATAATGCATAGATATTGGCATATCAACTCTAACAAATGTATCACTCTAATTAAAAGGTATTAAAATAAATAAATTAATTTTAAAAAAATAAAAAAAAATAGGGGAAACTGTATGTGTAGGTGCTGAGGAAGTATATGGATACTCTCTGGACTTCCTGTTCAATTTTTCTGTAAACTTCTAACTACTTTAAATATTAGTCTATTAATTAAAAATGAAAAAAAAATCCTTTTACCGTACGTATTATTTTTTTCTATTTTTCCTATCTTATTTCTTCCTTAATGGAAATTTGAGTTGAAAGTGACTTAAATTTGCTGAGGGTCTAATTGAGATCTCCAAAGATTCCAACATCCTCAGCCTTTCAAAATATTTCATTAAAGCAAAACACAGATTTATTGTTTCTGTGCTATTTGGAAATCATTGGCACATGTTCATTTCAACCATGAAGTTGAGTCTCAGGCACATTTCAAGTTAACAAAATGTCCTTAGTCCTCTCAACTCTCTTTTTATATCATCACATCTTGCTTGTTTTCTTCCCTGTGATTTCTCACTGGCCTAAACTAGGTCTATAAGAAATCTAGGTGGTGTGCAAGGGACCAGGAATCTTGCACCTTACTTTAAAATGGTCCTATCCCTGGGCCTGTTTGGAGAGTTTTACTGCATTCCTCACCAGCCCCTTGATCACCCATCAATGCCCTATAATAGCCAACTTGAGAATGCACTGAGTTTAACTCCCAAGTGTGAGTCATTATCTTAAAAACCTTGATCACACGTGTCTGGGATGATCCATGAAGACTCTCCAGATATTTATTTAATGAGAGCAGAAAACCCAAACAGAGAACTGTGTGGTTACAAAAGGAATTTTAAACAAAGTCCTTGAGCAGTGTTTGACCTCTGTCTTCTGTAAACAGTAACCCCCTGCCCCCATCAGCCTGCAAGTTATTCCACAGGGGCCAGAATAATCTGTCTTGAGAAACTGAAATCCCAGAGTACTGTACTTCCTCAAGGCAGAGAAACAGCCCTAAACCTCAGGGAATGGAGGCTGATCTCATAGCAGAACTGATGTAGGAACAGGAATATTTTTCTTCTTTCAGCTTCCAAATTTGCCTTCTGGTCAGAGAAATAGAGAAAGAAGGTGCTGTTAGGCATTTTACACAGGCCAGACCATTTAACCCCTGGAGATGGGCATTAGGGTCTTTCACTTCATAGACAAGGAGACAGACAGCTGCCCATCCAGGATGAAATGCCCAGATGGTTCTTGGGGGTTGGTGTTAGCCTATGGCAATATACCACAGGACACAACTGCAAACCATGGATGTGATCTTAACTTTCCTAGTTGTCACATCAAAAACACAGTCAAACAATCAAGTTGCATGAATTACATATAACATTATTATGTCAATACAAACCTGACATAAAAATTAACATTCCCCCCCTTTTTTGTTATTGTGCAAAGACTTCAGCATTGAGTGTATTTTTCTGCTTATAGTCCATCTCAATTCAGACTATGCACATTTCAAGTCACATGTGGCTTGTAGTCTGGATATTAAATGGTGCATTCTAGATGTTCTGCTTATCCTTGGATCCAGCTGCATTACTCAAGGTTTGTTTTGCCCTGGCCATTTGCTGAATTGTGTTCTAATATAATGCCCTTTACTTTTGGTGAAGAAAACCCCATAGGAAATGTCACAGCTCCTGCTGTGTGTGAGTCAGTGACTGTTCCCAGATCATTCTCTGATCTCCACAGCCGCACGCTATTTAAGAGACATTTTATTGTTGTATTTTCAAAATGCTATAACTCCTTTTTTGTCAGAATTTGTGTTTCATAGCTGATTCTGTTTTGTTTTGCATTGGCTACTAGGAGGCTCAGGACCAAATTGTACTCAATTTCAACTATGGATTTATTCATGATTTAATGAGAGACTATAAGGTCATGTTTTGTGAAATGTTCTGGACTTCATAAATATACACCATGTGTTTACAGTAAAGTTTTCTTCCTTGAGTTTAAAGTCACTTAGACTTGTTCTGGTAATGAATACATGTTATCTATTTCTTTCCCAGGCAAAAGGTACTACATAATGTTTAATATGTGAACAACCTTGGAAAATCTGAAAATGTAGTGTGGATGGTTTTTAAGTGTTTAATTTACTTTTAAGGCTTTCCACAGATCTTTCTTTCTTGAAATTTTTAAACAGTGCTTCCAAAATTAAGCAAACCACAGCTAGTATCTCTTTCCTTTGTGTAATATGAAGAAAAAGGGACAAATAATTTTTTTTTCTGTATAACAGCAAGAAGAGTTGTCCTCCCTTTGTAGAATGTAGATAGACAATGAACACAAATAAATTAAGTGGTTCTTTGATACAGATCTTTGTACATTTCCCCCAGCTTCCATTAAATCTGCCGAGATCTGGCGCTATTCCACTTGTTTCTTGAGGGCCTACCAGAGAGGTTGCCAGAGCTGGCACAGATGTGTTGTTGGCACTCTGAAAGGCATTTCTGTGTGATTATAGAAGATGAGAAACATTCAAAAGGAGGTTTTCAAGTCTTTGTGATTCCCACATTTTGCAGATGAGGAAAACATACCTACATTTACCCATGGTGTGATGGTTAACTGGGTGTGCAGAGATGACAATATTTGCAATGGTGTCCCCTATCTGAGATGCAAAGAGCAGGTACCTTCATGGAATCACAAGTGGAATGAAAGTCCATTCAAGCACCTCAGAGACATGGGAATGCATAGAATCTGGGCTCCACACTTCCTCTACTTGAGTTTTTTGACTTTTAATTTCTTATCGATATCATGCTACCACCCTAGCTCTCAGGGCTTAAAGAACCCTTATTTCTGTCCAAAAAGTATTATGCTGTCCGTTTAGCTTATCAGGATGATTTGGGTGACCATCTGGAATTGAAATGCTTCTCTCTTTCAAAGATGTGAAACACTGAGAATGTAATAGCAGACCTATTCTTTTCAGTTCCTTAGGCATGTAGTAAGCACCAGCTAAGGCCGCGCAGGTGGGTCTAGTTAAATAAGACAACTTGTACCCTTTGCTTTTGTATCATAAAATTAAAACCAACTAAGCAGAATCTTCCTTTCAACCTCCCTTTTTCTACCTCATCCAATTCTGCTTCCATCTGAACAGAATATATATGGCCAGGTACATCAGCTGCAAGGAGTCCTCCATCCTCCATACCATTTCCCCTTTACCACCCTTCCAGAGCATCATTTCAAGTTTTGAGCACCAGCATCCTGCTTGCTTCTCTCCATTTCCCTCTGTCTGTACGGCTCTTATGCTGGGTTGATGCCATTGACTCCCTGAACTCCTGGGATGACCTGTTCCATGCTCCCACTCCATCATCCATTCTTCACAAATCAATCAACATGAGCTCTTAACATCCAAATCAGATCCCGTCACCTCTCTGTTAAAAGCCCTTTGATGCAGTTCCAATCAGATGGAAACTCTCTCATGGCCTCCCAGGTCTACCTCTCCCACTAATTCAGCCTCTTCTCCACCTCTCTCCTCTCTGCCAGCAGAGCTCTAGTGGCAATGGACACCTGCCATCCCCTCTGTTGCACTGCCGGAAATTAATTTCGCTCTGTATGAACAGCGTGATGCATAGGTTAACTGAGTGTGTGCAGGCTAGTTTCTATCTACACTGGAGGGATGGTTAGGTGATATGTAAATTTCCCTAAAAAATCCACTCTCCAGAAAGGGCCTCAGCAAGTGCTTTAACTATCAATTTCTAAATCTGTACTAGAAGGTAAATTAATTAGTGTAAGCAAGGTTCAATATGATTGTACTGATGAAATTAAAGACATGTGATACCATGGAAAGTTTTAGACAACCCTTCCCTGCCTTTGAACATATAGAATAGAAGAACCAGGCAGGAACCCCAAATTTTCTGAGTGGCCACATTGGTGGAGAACTATCTGAACTGTGTGTCTCCACTCAGGGGAGAGTGCTGACGACCAGTCCTTGAGTCAGTTTACTGTTGCCTTGACATCAGGGTTCACATTTCAGGCAAGGTACTTATAGGGCCCTAAAGGACAGAGCAGGTTGCATTCTTGCCTTCCTGTGTGATGTTTGGGCATCCAGTAGAATGTGGACCTGAGGCTGGCTCCCACTGCAACGCGCCACTTGGCACATAATTGTGGAAGAGGAACCATATGGCTAACCTCTTACAGACTGTGATAGAGTAGAACCCAAATTATTAACAGCCAGATTGGCCTTAGGTGCGGCCTTGTCACCCCCCAAAGACACAAAGCCTTTTAATACTTCCAGAACACTGTCTCCCAATTCCCTTTGCCTCATATTCTCTCCCCCTTCTCCCCTTCATATCCATCTTCTGATTTAGCTTAGTGTCAACTTAAATTTCGGTTTCTCAGGGTGTCCCTGGTTGGCCACTATTTCCAAGTAGGTCCCTTTATGTGTCACTTTCTTGCTTGATGGCTGTCTGATTCATCTCTGCTCCTGCTCTGCTCTGAATCATAGGGAACAGCTCTGGCCAGATGTTGCTGATGAGGGGCACTAACAGAGGACTGGAGAGTGGGAGAAGGGGAACAGCCCTGGGACTTTGGCTCCTTGTGCTCTCTCAGCTGGCATCTCCAGCGACAAGCCCTCACGTCTACTCCTGACTCATGTGAATAAGCCCTCTTCCTTGAGTTTAGCTCCCAGATAGTTCCAGGTTCTGAGCTGTTGCCTCTGCAACCCTGGGAGTGGTGGCAGGCTTCCTGTGTTGCTAATCTCTTTTTCTTATTTTTATGGCAAAACAAACAAACAAACAAACAAAAAATCCACATGTTATTCCATGAGCTAAAACAGGAGGGAGGAGGATTTGTTTTTCTTTCCAGGCGCCTTTGTTTCCTTAGATACAACTCCAGCTTCTTGCCTTCTAGCACATGGCCATCTGCTCGGCCACCTGTCGTGGTCTTGATGCAATGCAATGTATGTGGCCTTTAGCAAATGGCAAAGAGGCCCCACTTAACCTTTGTATTTTCTTAAAAGACCATGCTGGTTCTGGGATCCTGGGGACAGGTATGAAGTCCACCGTCTCCTCGGACATGTGGCTGATCTCTGACTGGTCTCATTGCCCTGTATTCTTTCTGTCATAGGTACAACAAATTCCTAGTATTCAATCCCTTCTGTTTGTAAGATCTAGATGGCTTTTGTTTCCTGATCAGCTTCTGTTATACTGCACACTGTTATAGTAGATTATGTCCTCCTACTTTGTGTTTCTCCATAGCTTTTTTATAGGTTATGATTAGTTCTTTGTTTCTCTATTTCCTAGGATCATGCATATGTCCTATATGAGACAGAAATCTCCATGAGCAGAAAGTCTAGTATCTTTGATCAGTATTGCATCCTCAATGTCTTCAGAGACCTGGGTGCTCAATAATAGTGTGTTAAAATAACAGAAAAATTCAGTGCTTGGGTCTTTTAATCTTGGATCCATGAACTACTCAACTATCCCACTGATGAACTTGAGGATAGGAATAAAGGTTTTGAAATTAAATGGTTTAATATGTATGCAAATGGTTTATGGGGTTTTTCTCCTCATTGGCACGAAAGAGCCTACTACATTCATTAGAGTCTCATAAAAGTAAGAAATTTAAGAGAGAGAAATTTAAGAGAGAGAGTGCCTCTAGTGGGAGAGAGTTCCACACATGTAATTGAGCCTGAGGTTTTCCAATATCACTACTAATAAAGCACTTGGAAGGAGAGAAGAAGGATTGAGTCTCTCATCCCAGTTGCTCAAGTCCAAATGCTTAGGAGTCATCCTTGACATCTCATTTTTGGTTACTTTTTACAAGTAGTGTTCATGATCATTCATATTTTTTTGACTCTACCTTAAGACACATCCAGAATTTTACCTCTACCATTTTCCTTTACCTCTACCATTCTTCCTTTGTGCTTAGTCCATGAGTACTGGTGAGGAAGTTCAACTGCTTAAAGGAATGTGCACCAGAGGCTTGAGTTAGCTGTTGCTGTTCTGGGGTGAGTTTTGGACATAACTAATGAATAAACCAAGAGACGATTGGATTTAGGTGGTAGGGGGCTTGGTGGTAGAAGGGAGAATAAGGTTTAAAAGGAAAACAACAAGAATATGTGTGTGTGTGTGTGTGTGTGTGTGTATACACGTGTGTGTGGAGAGAGAGAGAGAGAGAGAGAGAGAGAGAGAGAGAGAGAGAGAGAGAGAGAGAGAATATGCCAACCATAACAAATGCTTACCATGGAGTTCCAGGACATTCCATAACTCTTTTTCAGCCCCTCCCATCTGTCATCCTGAAATGCTTGTGAGATTGACTTGAAGGAACACAGTCAACTTTTGTTTTTGGAGACTGCAGGATAAATATTACAAATTTGGAACTGTTTGGCTCAAGACTTCAAAGTCCTGAATAAAGCTGCTGGATGATTTGGAAGCCACCTGGCAGGAAATTTAGCTTTTTTCAGTTTGGGGTAATTTTTTTCCTTCCCATCCTTTAATTCCTACTTGCTCCCCTCCATCCATCCCAGCACCAAATTAGCAATTTGGATGCCATAGATGCAGTTTAGATGTGGGCACCAGCCAAGGTCATGAGGCTTGATGAATCAGTGAATGCCAGCTGTATTCCACACAGGATTTCCAAGGCCAGAAAGGCAGAGGGAGGAGGAATCTGGATTTCCTGATCCTGTTTTTTCTTCTTTTATACACACACACACACACACACACACTTTTCTACTTTTAATTTTCTGCTTCTATAAAGAATGATGTGACAATTTTCTGGCTCTTTCTTATTGGGATTCAGGCTTCTTCCCTCAGTCCCCTTCCTCATGAATGCATAAACCCTATAAAGGTAAAAATAAAAATAAGAACATACAGGATGCAGTATGGAGTCCAATAAGAATAATAACTAGGGCAGAGCCAGCTCCAAAAATTGAAAGATCTTTTGAAACTTAAATTCAGACTCTGCAGGGGGAGGCGGATATTGGTAATTGTAATACACTGTGAGAACTCAATATGAATAGCCATGTGATAATTATACTTATCAGAAATTACATAAACTTGACTCTGATTCATGAGCTTGCTAATTATTGTCCTTGTTTTAAATGTTTACGTTCAAGATCTCCTGAATTATTATGTGTAGCAAGAAACCATCTCTATTTTTATCTAGCTAGCTACCCACTTAACCACATCTAGATGTAGATATATGTGGTCGATTTCTGTAATGACTCAGTGTTTGCGCTGATAAATGTCTGGGCATCCAACAGAGTCAACACAGTCCACACTCACGCACCTTGGTGTGGTCCACAGTCAGTCCCGATTTCTGCCTTATAAACACTTAAAATCAATTCTGCTTTTTATGGTACCTACCATTGTGCCACATTACTCTAAACATCATCCCATAAAAATCTGTCTAACCTGAAAAACTAAGGAGATCAGTGGAACCAAAGTAGGAGATGGAGGGGAAGGCAGGAGGGATGGGAAAAGGGAGGAATGATGGAATGAAATTGACCAAATTATGCTGTGAACATACAAGAATATTCTACAGAAAATTTCACCCTTATGTATATCTGTAAGAAACAATTTTAAAACAATAAATGAAAAGAAGGAAAGCCAGTAGAGGAAGAAAGGAAACAGGGAGAGATGAGAAGGGAAAAGTTATGTACTGGGAACTGAAGTGGGACAAATTCTGTTCCATGCGTATATGATTATATCAAAATGAACCCCAATATTATGATGACCCTAATGCAATAATAAAAAACATAAAAGAGCAAAGAAAGTTTTTAACTCCACATTCTAATTAGTTTACTGGATCATCTCCTTGTGTATCATTGTGGCAATTGTATTGGCCTAGGGTGCTTTGCACAGGGAGTCTGTGTACCTTGGCCCCTTTAAAGCCCTAAAATAGTCTCTATTAAATCAGTAGATTTGTAGACATAAATCCTCCTCTCACCAAGCAGTGTTTAGAATCTGCTGTGTGCCAGGAATGGAATCCAACTCTGAGGCCAGAGTGCAAGGAGAATCTCAAAGAAGTCACAGAACCAGGAGGACACAGGCAGGAGGCAGAGGCCAGAGCCGCTGTGTATAGGAGGGGAACAAGACAGGGCAGGAGCCTCCAGAGGTAGACCTCTCCTCCAGCCAGTCTCCAGGAAACCATCTCTTCTGGAGGAGGTGATGGTGTTTTGAAATATTAGTAGGAGGTAGCCAGGCAGAGAGGATGGGATGCTAGGTCCTGGAGAATGGTCCAGAAATTTATACCCCTGGGATTTTATTCCTGGAATCTTCAAGATGAAGGCACAGGGAGCAGCTAGGCTGGCAGGATAGTGATCAAGAATAAAGATCTTTTTTTTTCAAAATTTATTTATTTATTCTAATTTGTTATATTTGACAGCAGAATGCATTTCAACTCTTAGTACACCTATAGAGCACATTTTTTTTGTGTCTCTTGTTATACACAAAGTAGAGTCACACCATTCGTGTCTTCATATATGTACTTGGGGGTAATGATGCCCATCTCATTTCACCATCTTTCCTTTCCTACTCCTCTACCCATTCCCTTCCCTTCCCTCCCCTTTGGCCTCCCTCTATTGGACCTTAAACTATACTACAGAGCAATAGTAACAATGTAGTATTGGCACCAAAATAGACTGGTAGACCAATGGTACAGAATAGAGGACACAGAGACAAACCCACATAAATACAGTTATATTAGACAAAGGCACAAAAACATATTGAAGAAAGGATAGCCTCTTCAACAAATGGTGCTGCGAAAACTGGAAATTCATATCCAACAAAATGAAATTAAGCCCCTACCTCTCATCATGCACAAAACTCAACTCAAAGTAGATCAAGGACCTAGGAATTAAACCGAGACCCTGCACCTAAGAGAAGAAAAAGTAGGCCCAAATCTCCATCGCGGCAGATTAGGCCCCAACTTCCTTAGTAAGACTCCAAAGCACAAGAAACAAAATCAGAATCAATAAATGGAATGGGTTCAAGCTATATAAAGTTCTTTTTCTTTTGAGCAAAAGAAACAATCAACAAGGTGAATAGAGAGCCTACAGAATGGGAGCAAATTTTTATCACACGCACATCAGATAGAGCATTAATCTCTAGAACATATAAAGAACACCAAAGAATCGAGATCTTAAAGGGTTAAAAAAGGACTCAGAAACATTACAAGCTAGAGGTTACTATGATCAGGTTTACATTTCAGAAAGACATTTTCCTCTTTAACTCTAGTCCATCATCATTCTTTGAGAGTGGGGTCCACTTTTTACCAGTTCACAGTCCTGGCTCCCAAAGAAAGGAAATCATAAAATTAGATTATGTAGAATATTAAACACCAATTAAAGGCAGAACTCAGATCAAACAGAAGTGTTGAGAACAATGTATGCTAATATTCAGAGATGTGATACTGTGTGGTTCCTATGATGCATTACATGAAGCACCTGGCACATAATTAAATAGCATAAATATTCATTCCCTTTCTCAATCAATAGTTAGAAAATAGGGTCATGATGAAAGAATGAAATATAGGAGACAGGCATTTGGCCTAGGTGACCTGTCAGTCGCCCACCTTGGGCTGACTCTTGCTCTCTAATGGAGACAGGGGTTTCTCTGTGATGTGTGAGTCTTTGGCTATTCCTCTGCTGAACTCTCTGCCTCGCCTCTGGGAGGCACACAAAGCAAACCTTTGCCTCTTGGAAAATTGCATCCTTACCCAGATTGGAAAACTGTTCTGTGCCACCTGTTTTCCATTGGTCCAGGTTTTCTTCTTTGGTCCAAATACATTTGCACTGTGCTCCAAGCTTGACTGAGGCTAGAGGGTGTTTCATGGAATTTTGGGGCCGATTTCTCCAAATTTAAAACACACACTCACACACACACACACACACACACACACACACACAAACTCACAGAGAGTTCTTCCTAGGGTCCCAGAAGGTGAAAGGTCCACTTTGGTAGGTGCCAAGGAGCCCTGAGATTTCTCTGCTAGTGCAATGGTCTGCGTGCGCTGTCTCACTGTGATCCAGTGAAAGGTTGGCAGAGAAGCTGGAGGCTCATCTTAAACAATGACCTCAAACTTTCAACCCAAACACTGTAGCTGCACGCCTGGAACCAGGTCTGTTTTCCTAGAGTATCTGGTTACAGCATTTTAAAAATGAGCAACCTCATTATCAATAGTGTTTCTGAGAACCAAGCATTCTTTTAGAAAATGCCAGCTCTCCAGGGATGGCCAGAGCTACAAAGCAGACACATTCTCCTGCCTGCCACCCCTCCCTTTGGCACCACCCAGCCAAGCCCAACAGCTCAGCTTAGCCAAAAGGAACACCAGGACTCAACTTCTGCTAAGGAGCTGGGGTCCTGGGCAACTGAGGGATGGAGGGGGGTTTCCTTCCCCAGAGGTCTTAAAGAATAGGAAAGATTTCTGAGCCTGTGCCAAGTCAGCATTACATTTCAAGAGAGTATATTGGATTAGAACCTGAGTTTTATTTCCCCTTTGACATGAACTAGTTGCATAATCCTCAACAAATATTGAAAATTTTCCATCCTCAGATTCTTCATCTCTGATGTAGGGATAATTACTATATGGAAATAATTCATTGAAAAACACCTTGCATACTAGAAAGACTTCAATATTTAAAAATGATTACCTTGTTCCTCTTCCTATGATATTTCCTTGTTTCATAGGCACATGTTTGTGTTTTAGCCTGCTGAGACTGCTCTAATGAGATGCCATAGACAGAGTGCCTTACTTCCCACAGTTCCAGAAGCTGCAGGTTGGTATCATGGTGCCAGCGTGGTCAGGTTCTGGGGAGTGCTGACTTCCTGGTAATGTCCTCATATGGCTGAGGGTAGCGAGAAGAAGCAGGCTGTCTTCTTTCTTTTCTTGGAAGGGCACTGACTCTCTCATGTCTACCCTCTTGACCTTAATAGCCTCTCAAAGGCCTCACCTCCAAATATCATCACTTTGGGGACTAGGGTTTCCACTTATGAATATTTGGAGGTCACGCATATGTGTGTTATCCATCTTCAGGAAGGATAATGTAGTGCTGCCTCAGTACTACAAAATCAGGTTCAAGTCTCTCCTGTTGTTTATAACCTCCCTTTGTCACTCCAGACTGCAGTTTCTTAACAGGTCATGCATCCTGGAGTTCATTTTTTCTAGACTGCACTATGGGGCTTGGCTGGATAACGCCTAAGGCAGGGGTGGCCGTTGGGAGAACTTGTCGGCTTTGCAGCATGACATCCCTGGGGAGCTGGCAACTCTGAAGATTACGGACCTGTGAGAGTTTAGGGGCACAAAATTCATTTGAAGTAAATTCAAAACACTGTTCTTGACACAATGCTAGGCAGAGAGGACATAAAATAAATGCATAAAGAATGATTATATTTTATTGTAATTCATCTCCTACTTAAGAATACATGCAATGATGCAATGTGCTTTCTTTCAATTCTAAATAGATCTATGTCTAAAGGTACAGATATACAGTGTGTGTATGCATGTTGCTCGTGCGCCTGTGGTTTCTTTATCTGCAAAGTGTGAGCATCTCTTTCCAGAAGAGAGCTGTCAAAGTTCCTTATGTTGAGGTGACTCTGTGGCTTATAGGGAGTCTTCACTGAGAGATAATCTGCATTCAAAAATCCTGCTTCTTACTAACTGTGACTGTCAGCACACTGCCTAACTTCTTTGAGCTTCAGATATGACATCTGTAAATTGGATCCATGCCTACCCCACTGAGCTGTGGTGTAGAGGGAATGAGTAACACATACAAAGCGTATGATATCATGCCTGGTTCTTATCACTCCTTCAATGTAAGTTTAACATTCTACAAACGTCACAAATGGAGGTGGGGAGTGATGGGCATGGGCTATGGATGACACACTCAGCCAGAGTCCAAGGGTAGAAGGGGAGCCCTTTGAAGGTCCCCTAAGAGTACAACACAGCTCTGTGCAGCAGTACGCCCCAAACAACAAGGAAGATCAAACCAGAGCTTTGAGGCTGAGCACATACTCTCATTCCAATGGAAACCTGTGACCACCCAAGGGTGACTCTCAGAGGGCCCATTTAAGATCTATCACTGAGTTTGTCCAAGAAAACAATTAAAGTTCTGATTTGCAGTCTTTAAGCACATAAGAAACCAAGAAATGGGAAATAGAAGGCACATTTCTTTCTCCACTGCCTCACCAAATGTCAGATTATTAAATACCTTTCGTGTTCTGATGAATACCAAAATTTTATTTCCATCCTGGACATGTCTTCAAAACTATAGGCTTACAAATGTAGTTGCCTGCTTTGTATTTCTCCCTGCATATCTATTATATGTCTACCTATATATACATACAACTTTAAAGTTTTGGTCTTTCTCCTTCTATTCCTGTACAGTTGTCTCCTCTGATCCCTTGGATCTCACACATTATTACATAATCTTTTTTTAAAAAGCAAGCATTTGGGGCCGGGGATGTGGCTCAAGTGGTAGCGCGTTCACCTGGCATGCATAAGGCACTGGGTTCGATCCTCAGCACCACATAGAAATAAAATAAGGATATTGTGTCCACCTAAAAGAGAAAAATATTTTAAAAAAACAAGCATTTGCAGAACAATATTCCAGGCTACAGAGACTGTGCTACATACTGGGAAACCAGAATAAAACAAGAGAAAATCTGTGCCCTCAAAGGGCTCACATTGTCATCCAAGTATTTACTGTGTCTGAATGTTGTAATGATATAGAACAGAAAGGGTAGAGAACTCAGAGTGGTTCTGAGGAGGTGACATTTTGAGCTGCTCCCTGAAGGATGACAAGGAGGTGCTGTCTGGGGAGTATGGTGGCCTTATCACTCCCAGGTAGTTAATCTCGTGGGCCAGCTATGGTCTTGAGGCTTGCATCTGCTGATGGAATGTGAGCCGAAATGATACAGGCTACACTGGAGAAGATTTCAAAGGCATCACCAGGTTACATTCTTTTCCTTCTTTTGCAAGAATATTATGAACCAGAAACGGGGTTTTCCCTTCAGCCTGGATCTCAGACAGAAGACAACCATGGAAAAGAACAGCAGCCAACATAAAGGTCAGTGAGGAATAAAACTTTGTTGTCATAAGCCACCAGGATTTTGGGGTGGTTTATTGCTGCATTTAAGTGAGTAAAGATGACTAATACAAATATTGGTACCAAAGGGGAGTGCAATAGGAAACCCACGATGCATAACATTGGCATTCAGATTAAGTGGTAGATAGCAAGGAGACTTATTGATGACTCATGTTATTTAGTGGAAAAACAGTTGGTTAAACTTTTGCTTGTGATAATTTGGGAGACAGTTTATGTACATATATAAAGCTATACATATAAAAATTCTGTGTAAAAATTAGCCCCATACTCAATAGTATACAAATGTAAGCATTTACTTCTTACTCATGTGTCCACAAGTTGGCTTGTCTTCCTCTGAGCTAAAGTAGTCTTGTCTGGGCTTAGTGCCAGCTCTATGCTGAGTTGGGTGTACTCCATGTAGTCTAGCCTTCCATCATTGCTCATTTAATTGTGCCTGTCCTTTATCTGTATTCTTCCTGCTGCTTGACTGAGCAAACTCAAAGCTTTCTTTCTCCCAGGGCCACTTTTCTTTGCCTGAAGAGACTTCAATGCTTTGCCACACCTCCACCAGCCCCACAGGACTGTGTGTGTCTCCTCTGTCCCTCGTCCTTTTTCTCCAGGCATCTACCATGGGCAGGGAGAGGAAGGAGCTTTGAACTTGGGATTGGATGATTAGGTTACAAATCCAAGGCTCTTCACTTACTGACTGTATAACATTGGGCAAATCAACTAAAAATGCCACTTTGGGAAAGAAGCTAGGCTTTCATTTATTTCTTTTAAAAAAAAACAAAAACAAAAAACTTCACCAGGCTTACTACGTGTTGGGCAGCATGAGAGGTATAGGAAACAATAAGATAAATAGTGAGCAACTGCCTTGTGACTTAAGGGCTTGACCAGCTTAGCAACACGCTGTTCTCTTTCCAGGCAAGTTCTAAGGGTCAAACACATGAATTTTCTAACAGTGCATCATCTCTAAGAGCCACTGAGGAATCGGAGGGTGCTGACCAAAGAAGGTGTCTTCCCGTCTTACTTCAGAGGTTTTTACATGTAGTTAATATGTAGTAACTGCCTGAGCTGAGGGCGTCTACCCATTTGGTGTTTATGACTGTCATTTATTGTAACCTCACCCACAACTTCCTTTAAAAATAAAAGTGGGAGGGGCTGGGGATGTGGCTCAAGCGGTAGCGCGCTCGACTGGCATGCGTGCGGCCCGGGTTCTATCCCCAGCACCACATACCAACAGAGATGTTGTGTCCGCCGAGAACTAAAAAATAAATATTAAAAAATTCTCTCTCTCTCTCTCTCTCTCTCCTCTCTCACTCTCTCTTTAAAAAAAATAAATAAAAAATAAAAATAAAAGTGGGAGTATGCTAAAGTCCAAGTTCTGAAGATTTGAAAATCAGGTTCCCCTGGGGTATTGCAAAACTGAGCTTGGGGCCTTAGTGGAAGATCTTTCTCGTTCAGAGAAGGGGAAGGCCACAGGAGAACTCCAGTGTGTCAACGAAGATCATTGTATACTGGTGGAGCCGAAGGGTCAGGAGTTACAATCAGAATAATCTGAATACAAATCATAACATAGAGAAAGGAAATTTTCCATCCCTGCAAGCTCCTGGAGCCATTGATTGGAGTTACAGATACTGCTGTTCTCTCAGCAGAAATATATTAGGACCATATGCAAAGATAAATATTCTAGTCTGAACAATATATGAAAACAAGAAGCAAAGAACCAGCCAGTGGGGGACCTGGTGGACTGCTGGGTTTCCACCCACACTAAAGAATACTCAGACCCGCAGGAGGTGGGGATTCTGTTCACCTTTTCATTTGCTCATTTATTCAACAAATATTTATTGAGCACCTGCTGCGTGGTGAGAATTCAGAAGGAAGCAAAACCTGGCATAGTCCCTGCCTTCGAGAGTGTTAGCAAAGGACACAGACACTAACTGAAAGATCACACAAGCTCATCTGCCATTGTGGTGGTGACGATGGCTATGAAGGGAGGTGTGTGGAACCAGGGAGATTGTGACGAAGAGAGTTGATCCTTCATGAGAACACAAAGCAGGCTTTCAAGCCACAAGTCCTTCTTTGTCTCTTCTGTTTTCTTTTCCATCATCATTTAAGAACCTTTGTGATTACATTATGCCCACTTGGATTGTCCAGGATCACCCCCACCCCCATCTCAAGATGTCACCTTCATCACATCTACAAAGTCCATGTTGTGTGTAAGGTAACAGAGTCACAGGTCCTAGAGATTAAGCTCTGAGCATCTCTGGAGTCATAACTCTGCTCACACCACTGAGATCTATATTCAAACCTGAGGAGGAATTAAAGAGGGAGGGACAGAGGAAGACAGTGTCAGCTATAAGCAACTGAAGATCATATTATAAATGCACTTGAGATCTCCTCAAGAAAGTGGACAGTAGGTTGACTATCTGGGCAGGAGGAGGGCTAGGGAAATGAGAGGCATAGCCCAGAACTTAAAGCCCCAGTGACATGTTTATGATGTATAGGGCTGGTCCTCCCTCACTGCTTGATAATCCAAGGGTTGTGTGTATTGACTTGAAAATACACAGATCCTGGCCCTGTGTCCTGCTGTCTGTGGAGCAGGGCCGCCCATGACAATCAGGGGTTTTATTTCTCTAAAAGCATCACCCCTGCCCTTGGAAGGAGCCTGGTTTCCTGCTCTTCTGGAGATTCCAAGTATGCACTGTTTATTAACACCACCATCCACCCCCTCTCACACACCTCTTCCCATAAAAATCAAAATTGGTCTAATCATATTTTGTGTTTCCCTAGTAGAATTTTTCCAGTCCTAATTTTTCCAGTTCACTTTTATGGTGATATTTTTTTCTTCCCTTCTCATCTTCCTGGGGCATGAAATTTCACCACCACCACTCGGGTATGGGATACTAAGTACAAAATCTCAAGGGCCTTCAGTGGCACAACTCACAGGGTAGTGAAGAGCAGAAAATTAAGGCTGAGTGGACAGTTGCTCTTGGCAAGGTTTTTCAGACACTGACCCAAGGCCTTGCCTATGATGCCACCTTCCCTTCTGTCCGACCATGCACAGAGTTCAAGTTCTCTCCAGTCTGGTTCAAGAGAACACCTTCCTAAGAGATCAGGGCTACATGAAGGTGGGGTAAAGATAGAAGATTTGATGACTAGGATGGGGCTTTCCCAGAAGTCTCTGCAAGCTAAACAAAGACATAGCAGTAAAGGAATAGTGAGGGGTTCCCAGCATTGGAGTCAGGAGATTCCTCAATTCACAGTGAAAACAGATGCCTAATTTTCTCTTCTAAAAGCCAATTTCTTCTTGTCTCTCCCTTGGAAGCTTCTAGAAATTAGCATTAACTCATTTATTCTTTGTGAAGAAAGAAAACTTGGGACCCGACTGAGAACCATGATGACTAGAGGTTGGGAAGGGTGGACTACGGAAGGCTGGATTTGATCAGTGCACTTTGAAGGCATATGTTGGAATCTGGCAATGAACCCCATGAGTCTCTACAGTTGATAAATGTTCATCAAAGTATCATTTAAAAAGTGAGAAATCTTGAGTAATAGCTAAAATTCACCAAGGCTTTGCTTTCTAGCTTGTAAAGGCCAGGATCAGAACTTGGAAGAAGTTGAGGTTTCTTCTTTCTACACCTCTATGCAGAGCCCGGGAGACACTCCTCCAGTGCTTCTCACCTACAAGAGGCAGGTAATAATAGTCTTATGTCATGAGAGAATATGTGACAGCTGAGATAATGTGTGAAAAGCGTCCAGCACCCAATAAGCTTTTACTAACTATTCACTAAGAGCGAAGATAATGATCATGATGATAATGAATTCCTCAGTTTTTCTAACCTTCCATTCTGGTTACGTTCTTGGGCTTTAAAAACATAAGGACACTTAGAAACATGTCTAGTATTTTTTTTCCAACTTCACTGGAAAAGAAAATTCTAGCAACTTACACCGCCCCTTGCTCAACTAGCCTACCAGTCATACTCTGATCAAATTTACCTTAAAGAATTGCATATTTGGTGGAGTAGTGGTGGGGGGTCCTGTCAGTTACTGTTTCTAAGCAACTGTCTGGCTGCTATGGAGATGTTGGAATGTTCTAGGAGAGCTTGAGAGTTAGGGAATTCTTTTTTAATTTATTAATTTATTTTTTATTTACACATGACAGCAGAATGCATTACCATTCTTATTAAACACATAAAACACAATTTTTCATATCTTTGATTGTATACAAAGTATATTCACACCAATTCATGTTCATACATGTACTTTACATAATCATGATCATCACATTCCACCATCATTTCTAACCCCCTGCCCCCTCCTTTTCCCTCTGACCCCTCTGCCCTATCCAGAGTTCTTCTATTCCTCCTATGCTCCCTCTTCCTATCCATTACGAATCAGCCTCCTGTATCAGAGAAACATTTCTATGGCATCGAGTTCTTTAGCTCCTACCACACCCACCCCCCTCACTCCTCTCAAAAGTCAAACCCTTAAATCACCAGGTCACACATTCCCTCTAACCTCACAGGCACTTGAAGTTCAGAGTGGACTGTGATGATGATCTGCTGGAATTTTCTCTTGCTTCCAAAAAACCAAGTTGATTAGGGATTGACAAGTGTCTCAGGTTTCCTAAAGGTCTCCTCACAGTGCCTGTGCTCTTTCATGACTTGCCCCCAGAAGCCCTTTCCCATCTCCCCCAGGGGGTATAAATGCCCATTTACAAGACTCACATGGGGAAGGAAAAAAAATACCAAAAAGATGGTTCATTGCTCAATGCAGCCCGTGACAACAGATCCCTCAGCTTCTCCTCTTCGCAGCCCATAAACTGCTCTGTAAAATTTAAAAAGCGTGAATTTACAGAGCCCAAGAGGAGCCAGGAGGTGAAGTCCCATCTCCAACCGATGGGCCAGGCATACTGATGAAGCAGGAATATGAGGTTGTGCCAATTTCTGACCAATAAAACATCTTTCCTGCCTTTCCAAATTCGTGACCTTCTCTTTCCCACAGAACACGAAGTGGGAACACAATGAGGGGTGAAAGGTAAGCAAAAAGTAACAAAACAAAACACAGTACCCAGAATGCCTTGGGATTATTGGGCACAACTGGGTCACAGTGACATCTCTTCTGGAACTTTTACTGCTCTGTGGATCCCTTGGTCAACCTGCCTACCTCTGTGTCCTCTGGTTTTCTATTCCAGGTAAATATGGTTTCATCACTAGAAAAATTGTTGCTAAAATTGTTCCAGCTGCAGATAGAAGCCTAAAGATCCTGTGGAAATTGGGGTGACTCTGTAAATCCTGAGGAGTGGTTGAAGAAGCACCGGGCAGATTTGGAAGACATGGCTGGGCTATTCTGGATTCGTGACTTTGGCAGGCTACTGTAAACTTTCTGAGGTTCAGCTTCCCACCCCGAAAGGACATGACTTGCCCCAGAACCCCTGGAGAGGATCTTGAGATTTCTTGGTCTGATGTTCTCTAGTTATTAAGCAAGTTTGAAGCAAGAGAGAGACTGTCAGGGAGTGCATTATGGGAAATAGGAACTGAAGCTGTCTAGGTTCTGAGCCCTTAGCTTGAACTTCTAAGTGACCATGTCACCTCATCCTGTCCATTGGCTACCGCTAGCAAAGATTGAATTGACTTGTATTCACATGGTTGGAAATCCAATTCTAAGAAGAAAAAGAGATAGATAGATAATGAATTAACATTTATTAGATAAGAAAAATATCATGAAGACATCAAAATATCAAATAATGGAGCTATTAGAATTATGATAATATGCCTTGACTATCTGTTCAAAGATTTTAAAAAATTGTCTTGTCTATGGTGAAAGAATGCAGCCACATAATATTCCCAATAAACTTCCCAAGGGGATAATAAATTTGGTTTACCATCAACCACTTTGTGACATGTTGTATCTGTGGCACCATCTTAGTCCAGTTTGAGCTGCCATAACAAAATACCTGTGATTGGGAAATTTAAAAAGATTAGAAATTTATTTCTAATAGATCTGGAGACTGGGAAATCCAAATCAAGGAGCCAGGGGTTTGGTGTCTGGTGAGGGCTACTCTCTGCTCCAGGATGGTATCTTTCTGTTGTATTATACTGTGTCCTTGAGTGGCAGAAATCTAGCAGGCAGAACACTGTATGGAAATTTTTTTCTACAAGGGCCTTCATCTCATTCACAAATGAGGAGTCCTCATGGCCTAATTACCTCTGAAAATTCCCATCTCCTAATACTATCACTTTGGCCATTAAGTTTTAACACATGCATTTTGAAGAGGACACACTCAGACCACAGAGTCGGTGGAGGAAAGAGGGAGTACAGATGAGTTTCTGTTTGAGTAATGACTTACTGTATGCTTATCTGCCAATAACCTCAGCAGGACAAAAATTAGATATGGCCCCCCTTGATTCAAACCACTGGAGCTCAGAGAAAGTTTTGTTTAAGCAGTTAGTGGGGTTCAGGCTGGAGCAATAAGCAGAATGTTCAAGGGTCCATCCAGTCCAAGATGTAGATGTAGAATAGGGATTTTTCCAAAATGAAATTGTTGGGGATAGGGAAGCTCATGACAGTCCCCAGGCATGTAGACATTCCAGGCTGCTGGGACAGAAAGATCAATATCTAAACTAGAAGGTAGGCTAGTTCCTCTGTTGGGTTGGATCATCTCTGTTGTCCAGAATCTAGAAGTGGTTTATCTAAGGGGATGGGAACTTGTAACCAAATTCACTCATTCACTTGCCAGTGGCCCCTGAAGGCACCATGTGGCAAACTGGGAGATTCTTCAGGCTCCTCACACTCTGCCTGGTGACTTCCAAGATGGATCATGACCACTGGTTCCTATTGAATGCACAATCAGCAAAGTTTGACCCCTTCTTCCTTGCCAAACCTTTCTTTCTTTTGTTAAGGTAATAGGATGAGGGAGAGAGCATGCATGTAGATGTTTTCAATTTGGAATGAGAGAGTATCACGGGTTTTGGATGATGGCTCTATAAATATCCTGTAAATACTCCCCAAACTGCCTGAGCTGCTTCCTCCAGGCCTGCTTTGTCAACAAAGCTGTCTGACGGGCTTGCCAGGGAGCAGGGAGCCTCAGGGCCAGGAAGATAGTCTAGAGGTGATGTGCAAATCTGAGCTTTGGAGAAAAAACTCAGAAAGAATAAACCTTTGCACTGATGCCTGGCAAGTAAAACTTGCTCTGTAAATAATATTTATTTCCTTTTTAGTACAATCTGGAGTTTGATGGTTTTATATTTTTTTTTCTTAGTTTCTCTCTTGATTGTATATGGATTCTCCACCCAAAATGGCCTTTTGAGGTTCCAATACATACATCTGGTGTGTGTTTGAGTCTGTCAAGGGGAGATGTCCTGGCCTTGTGATTTAGGTAGATGGGGCTGGACGAGGTCAGCCACATATTTGAGAGTTCAGTTCAAGGGCCTCCAACTGGCAGGGAGAATCACCTCCTCCAGGACTACCAGCCAAGTGCATGCTCTCCTCAAAGTCACTGAGCTGAAGATAAACATGGAGCCCATAATAGCTTTTTCATTTGATCTCCTTTATTACATGTTCCACACTTTAAATTCCTCTGCTCCACTCCTGTATTCTTCTGGATCTTTCAGAACAAACATTGAAGTAGGGAAAAGAAGCCAACTGCCCTCTTTCCTCCACCCTTCCCATCCTTTTCGAGTGACTCACTTGAACTGGGACAATTAATCTTAATCAGGACAGTATGACAGCAGAAGACATTCACAGTGAGGCACTTTGGTGCCAAAAACTGGTGAGGCAACCAGCTCCTTCCTGTGGGCTGCAGTGGGGGTGATGTGGGATGATTTGGTTGTTTTAAAAATAGCATTTTGCAAAATGAGAGCTGCCTGCCTGTATCTGCAGGATGGACTGCAGGACAGGGGTTGTGTAACGCCTGTGCTAACCACTGAGTGAGCAGGCACTTTTAATAGTGTTGGCCGGGAGGTGATACAGGCCACCAGGCCCCAAGGATCAGCTCCACCTTAATCTCCGGGGGGGATTAGGGACAAATAATTCCTCATGTTTGTACTGGTTATTTTCTCCACAGAACTCAGAGCTTCCGCACATGTATCCTTAACCATTATCCTCATTTTCTGACAGGTGCAATTGCTCATCTCCTCTCTTTTGCCCATCTCCTGTTTTGTTTTCTCCATATGAGTCACACTTTCCAATAAGCCATGGCTACACCTGGTACCCTCGAAAGGCTTTGGTGAACAGAGTGTACTTGTTGCAGAGAGGCTCAGCAAGTCCTGAAATGACCAGGAGAAATCACCTCATCCCCTCCTGAGTGTGGTATCATCTTTTCATTTGCAATTAGCTGATTGAGTCTTCTTTAGCAGGATGTCTAGTATTACCTTCTGGAGGTTCAAGAACTCCAGGGATATAGTCCAAAGTGCACAGTCCTTCTTCCAAAAACAGAATAGAGAGGGAACTGGAGCATCTAATCTGTCCAATTATGAGTGAATATTGGTTCTGTTCCTGCCTCAGGTGCCACAGCTGCCCCTATGTAGATGGATGGGTGCCACTTCTGTGGTTATGCCTGAGTATAAACACAGGCATCAAAGCTACACATGGATACCAAAGTCCTGGCACAATGAATGATGATGCAAGAGAAGCTGAGTTGGAGGTGCAGGGGTGTTGATAGGGGCTTCCAGTTCATTAAGGGTGAATGTCCTCCCATAGACTCCACTAGGACCATTCTATCCCAACTCCTAATGTTCTAATAAGGTCTCTCTCCCAGCCTGTTCTTCAGCCCCATTGTAAATTTGCCTTTCTCCTCTGAATGTATTGTACAAAGTTTCTTCACAAAAAGGGAAGTCATTCCTGCGGTCTGCTTCCAGGGCCTGGCTGCCTGATCCCAGATAAAAAGTCCGACATATTTATTTTCTGAATCCTGCATCATCATGCACACTACTACTGTACTGGGACAAAAGAGATATGCATTAGTCAAATTGTGCTCCAGTGCATTTGACAGCACTCAGATGTATTACATTGTCACTGTCCAAAGAATGGGTCATAGTTTAAGAACAAATTCCCCTCCCATTCCTCCATTTTGAGTGTATCATTCGGGGTTAACAGGTTCATGTTGACACTGCATTTTCCAAAGTCTGCTGTCATTCCTTCATCCCACAGACCTTTACTGAGCACCACACTATGTCAGGCATTCATCTGGGATATCGTAGGGCCAAGATACAAAATAGAGAATCTATGCACAGTAACTATGTATTCTCACCAGGAAAAGCAAGATACATGCATTAGCAACTGTGATATAAAATAAAAAACAAGTTTTGGGTGTCCTAGAAAACAGCCAGATGCAAAAACCATCATGCTACATTTTTTTTGGGGGGGGATAGAAATGCAAGAAAGGAGGAATGAGCAAAAACTGATATGAGAAAAGAAAGAAGAACAATTACAAGGGGTGTTGACCAAGCAGGATACAACTTAGTAGTAAGGACAGTTAATTGCTCAGTCTCAAGGAGAATTTCCTGCCTTAGGAAATTTCATGGTGGATAGGAGAAGGAGAATGGAGAAGAAATTGTATACTGGCTCCTGTCTCCCACCAGGAAAAGTTTCCATCTAGGAAGCATTAACTCCCCTGGAGCCTGTGCTCTGGCACATATGTACTGAGAAGCATGTCAAGCCTATTGGGTCCAATGTCTCAGAAGATGGGCCAAGACAGGAGGTAAGAGGCTCAGATCACAGTCATGAAGCAAGGCCCTGCCAGTCTACTCTTCCATGCAGTTGGCCAGAACCCACACAGAGAGGCTGAGCTCAGCAGCAGCTGGGGCAGAACAAGTGCCAAGGGCTCCCTGAAGCACCTAAGTCCAAGAGGATCTGAAGTGACATAAGGAGAACTTGATCCAGAAAACATAAATAAGCTCCAGATAAAGGGTTTTAAGGATTCAGAGAGTGGAACTTGCTCTTAGAAGTGTAGTTGGGACCAGGAGTTGAGGAGCGACTTTTGGAAGAGGCAAATCTTTAAGTATGTCTTTGCAGAATGGGGCCAAATAGCTGTGTGTATGTGTGTGTGGCAGGGGAGGGGGTGCTAGAAAGGGCTTCCCATGAAAAGGAGCCAAGATTACTGCAGGGACATGGAGGACAAGTGGATCATAGCGCAGGGCTCAGTTTGGCCAGGGGATGGGAATATGAAGAAATATTGAGGGACAAGACTGAAAATGTAGGGAGCCAATCAAAACCACTCTAAGATTTCATCTCACTCCAGTCAGAATGGCAGCTATTATGAAGACAAACAACAATAAGTGTGTGCAAGGATATGGGGAAAAAGGTACACTCATACATTGCTGGTGGGACTGCAAATTGTTGCAGCCAATGTGGAAAGCAGTATGGAGATTCCTTGGAAATCTGGGAATGGAACCACCATTTGACCCAGCTATCCCTCTCCTTGGTATATACCCAAGACTTAAAAACAGCATACTACAGTGACACAGCCACATCAATGTTTATAGCAGCACAATTCACAATAGCTAAACTGTGGAGCCAACCTAGATGTCCTTCAGTGGATAAATGGATAAAAAATGTGGCATATATACACAATGGAATTTTACTCAGCAATAAAAAAGAATAAAATCATGGCATCTGCAGGTAAATGGATGGCGTAGGAGAAGATAATGCTAAGTGAAGTTAGCCAATCCCTCCAAAAAACAAATGCTGAATGTTTTTTCTGATATAAGGAGACTCGTAGTGGGGTAGGGAGGGAGAGCATGGGAGAAATAGATGAATCCTAGATAGGGCAGAGGGGTGGGAGGGAAAGGGAAGGGGCAGGGGGTTAGCAAGGATGGTGGAGTGTGATGGACATCATTATCCAAAGCACATGTATGAAGACCAAGAATTGGTGTCAACATACTTTATATACAACCAGAGATATGAAAAATTTGTGCTGTATACATGTGATAAGAATTGTAATGCATTCCACTGTCATTTATTTTTTTAAAAAAATCAATAAAAAAAATGCAGGGAGCCAAATGGAAGATCCAGGGTGAGGGGTTTTGGTTAGAGTCTTCAGTCAGTGGAGGACCAACTGCTGCTGTTGTGGTGAATATCTTATATTTGGGAATTTCAGTCCCCCTTGTTCATGAATCCTGTTCTGTGTATTCAGACTCTTGGGTATATTCAGACTCTTGGGTATATATTTTGAATGGGAATATTATGAACTAGAATTTTGGAATTTCAGAGATCTATGGGACAAATTTTAAAGCTCTGTGTATTGTTCTTTCCCATTCTCAGATGAATAAATTTAGACCTGGAAAGCTAAGTGGTTACAATTCTTGCTTTTCTTGTTTTTATTATTTGTAGAGCCCAGGGATAGATCTGGCTGAGGCGTGGGCTGAAGGAGGTGCTCAAATGTTATGCCCAGGACTCTGCCTTCTCCACCTCTCTACCCTTCACCTCTGTGTCCTGGCTCAGTCTCAGACAAATGCCACTTCAGCAGTGACAAGACTCAGCTGCAGCTCTAGCCTTCCATCATACCAGCTGAGCAGGCATGAAAATGGGCAGCAGGTGGGTGATAGAATGTCCCATCAAATGCAAAACAAAACAAGGGATTCTGGCTTGAAACTGGGGAAATGGAAAAACAACAGTGTTCACTCCTGGAATCTGAAATGGATTGGCCCCCTTGGAATTGGAGCCTGGCCCTGACTAAACTGTCTCCTAGATTTGGTGATAGAGGACACATGGGTGGAAAATAGACTTGGCTACATTTTTTTCTTAAATCCCCTAGGAAAAGATGGTCCCAATGAAGGCCTGAATTCCCAGGAAGAAGTCCTGTTTGATCCTTTTCAATAAAGGAGATCATATCTTTATCCTGTGTGCAGTAATGGGTTTTCAGGCCTGCTCCGCCTTTCCTCTGCTGGAGAACCTAAAAAAGGTTTCCCTCTGCATATTCCATGAGGGGTGGCTGGTGCTGGATGGTGGCCTTTAGGGCCTGACCGAGAGCTTAGGCCCCTTATCAAAAGATTAGATTTTTTAAAAAATTCTCCTTGAGGATGAAAGATAGAACTTCAGCATTTCTTTTATTTTCTTTTTCTTTATTTGAATTAACATGAAGTCAAACTAGATCTTAGAGTGAAATTGCCACATCATTTAGACATGTTGGCACAACATTCCAAAAATAACTCAATAAGAATGGGTTTTTCTTGGAATTTATCACTGCTGGTTAGTGAGAGCCCAAGCACAACTTTGTGCTAAAAAGGAATGAGACTCAGGGAATGGAAATGACAGTGGAAGAGAGAAAGGAAATCCAGGCAGGCAGTCGGCTTTCATTATCTGTGATGTCTGGAGCAGAAACAGAAAACACGAGGCAGAGAGGGACCACCATCCTATGTGTCAGACTCCCTGTTCTCTCCAGGTCTCAGCAGCAACTGATGGTCAAAGGGAAAAGAGGAGGGTGTCTCAGGTTCAGAGGATGTCGCTCCTGCCGTATTTTCTCAGCTTTTGAACTGAAGCACTTTTTAAAAATATATTGGTTTTAATGAAGAGGTCCACAGGTTCAGAATATAATGAAATAACATAAATATGTAGGAGCAGTGAACAGTAACAGGAGGTCAAGGACAGAGCAGTGTACCAACCTGATGACCAGGCATGAGGACAGGCCCTGCCATGGTCACTGCATCACCTGAGACAAGCCTTGTCACTGCTGTGAACTTCTCTTAACATTTAAAATGGAGAAGAAGTGTAGTTAAGATGGCAGTGAGGGTTAAGGGAGCGCATCTTCATCTTTACAGAGCTTCTCACATCCAGGCAGTGCAGACAGAGGACTCAGGCCTTTTCATGGACAATTCCTCTTTCAGGTGCCACTACTGTTAGGCTAGAAATGAAATTTCTTTCCAGGGCCAGAATTATGGACTTGGATTCCCCACCTGTGACTTGATATATAATGTTTGAACTCTTTCTGACTTTGGGTCACAGTGACCGTGGACATCTGTGGACAATGGCAAGTCTATACTGCCTTCAGTGTGGGTGCCCCAAGGCCTTTTCTCCTCTCACTTTGCCCATCTCCCTGGTCATCTTATGCATGCCTGGGCTGTCCATTTCTCCTGCAAGTGATGGCCCTAAATCTATATCTTTAGCTTCAACTTCTCTTCTGAGCACTGCTATCTGCTCAACCACCTGCACTCCTATCTGAGACTGAATTGTTCCATCTCCTTTTCTCTGTCAGTGTCTTTGTCAATTCAGGTGCTATAACAAAATACCATAGACTGAGTGGCTTAAATAGCAGATATTTGCTTCTCACAGTTCTGGAGGCTTGAAGGCCTAGATAAGGTGTTTGTGGATTCAGTATCCAGAGAGGAATCACTTTCTGTTGTATAAATGTCCACCTTCTTGCTGTATCCTCCCATGGAGACAGCATGTGCTGATCACTTTGTCAGTTCCTTCTTAGAAGGGCACTAATCCTATGAAAGGTACAGTGCTTTTATGACATCACATAACTAATCCCTTCCCAAAGGCTCTATATCCTAACACCATCACACTGGGAGTAAAGACTTTGACCTAGAACTTCATTCAGTCCACAGTGCACCATGCGCAGTGCATGATTCCATTACCACTGTGGGTGCTCAAGTCATGTACCCAGGGGTCATTCCTGACTACTCCCCTTCTTGCCTACCATCTGCTGCAGAGCTATCATAATCATCTGGCTTCTCTTGAGTGTGTCTTTCACATTTATTCAATGTGTCTACTTTTCTGTATCCTCTCTCCCAGTACCTTATGCTCTTTTCCTCATTCATGTTTGACATCCAAATGGTCTCTCTAACACCATTTTCCCCCTTTCCCATTCCTTATCTATGCTGTAGCCAGAATAGTTCTTTAAAAAAAATCCAGATATTTTTCTCCAGTGATTTATACACTTTATTGGTTTCCCATTGACCTCTGGATAAACTCCAAATTCTTTAATTGTAGCTTAGAAGCCTCACCTTTTCAGTCTGTCCCCTTTCTACCCTCACTCTTGTCCAGGACCTTACTGGACACATGTCTTGTAGTCTGTGCTTAAGAGAGCTGAGTATTCATAAAATATTGTCATTCTCAGAAAAATCCTTTTTGTACCTTCACTAGATTCTTCCCCATCCTCAGATCCCAGTTAACTTTTGCTTCCCACAGGAAGCCTGCCTGAATTCCTACTCTCAAACCCCAATAAAAAGTCATTGCCTGGTTCCAGAATTGGAACCAATAGTGTTTTTATTTTCTTTCATCTGAGAGTCTTTTACTTGAATGGGACAGTCTCACCAGTACTGAAGAAAACACAATTAAGCTCATCAGCATCACCTTTTACCTTGGTGGGCCCATTGAAAAGGAAGTAGGGGATTCCTAATCCATAGGAAAAGAAAAGGAAGACCTGTGAGGGTTCATGTAGGTGCTTAGAGGGGAGGACACCTGTCATCTCAGCACTTGTAGGTCCCCATAGGGTCTTGTGTCCACTGTGCTTCTTGTAGATAGTTCAGCAGTTATGCTGGAAGGTTCTGTCAGCTCGAGGGGCAATAACATGAAAGAGTGCATGTCCTCTGCTCAGATGAGCTGAGGGCACTCTTGGATGCAGAACTTTTAAGATACTACTTTCAGATAATCAGAAATATCTCAAATATTATATCACTGAAAGCCAGTCACACTTGAACAAAGTCAGTATTTTGACCATAAGTTAAAGCTACTATACTTTTGAGATATATCATCTTGTTAACAACTGAAGGTTACAGCTTCATTTGATTTAGAGATGGTTCTGTTGACTAGAGAAAGTCTCATCACATGGTGACCATTTCCTGGGACAGAGGTCTTTAAAAATTGGAGAGAATTTCCTGGGGACTTCTTTGAAGTTACCCTCCTGGGCTGAATTAGATGTACCTTCCAGTTCTGGGATCCCATTTACTCCCTTGCTCTCCTATCATGTCTTCAAGTTTACCTCATGGGGGTTTATTTAACACCTCTCATGTCCATCAGACCATAATCTCTATGAGGGGAGGGACCCATGTGACTTTTATAATGCTATGTTTCCATTCATGAGACCAAATGTGTTTCAGTAAATACCACTTGGAGAAAAACTTGTATGTTTGCTGTTGCTCAGTCACTGGTGTGAAAGATGAAAAAGGCCTTTGGCTTCATTTTCAGCTGGGTTTGTCTGCTTCATTCATAAGATAGCAGAGTATCTGCAGGGTAGCCACCAGCTCCTTGGGCTAAGAAAGATCGTAGGAAGAAGCCTGTCATTTGACCAAACTGCAGAATATGGGGAGGGGGATCACAAGAAGAAAGGCAAGGAGCCCCTAAAGCTAGGAGGACCTCAGGGGTCAGAGGTGCTAGAAACACGCTCAGAGCCACATGGTCCGTTTCTCCCCTATAACCTCAGGTTTCAGCAACTATTAGACTGATGGAATATGTTAAATCCAAGCACTTCATGTTTCCGGCTCCAGTGGTCCTGATGAATAACTTCCATTGTTAAGGGCCCTTAACGTCACTGCCCTGTCTGAACATAAATCTTGCCTTCTCTCCCCCTGTCCATTCTACCCATCTCACCCCCAACCCAACCCTTATACTCCATTTTGCTCCACAAACTACTAGGAAGACATTTAATAAATCATCTGAGCAGGAGTAGAATGGCAGGAGAAACACCTAGTCCATCACCACCTTATCCACTCCCTTTGCCAACAGCAAGGTGAAACAAAGACTCCAATATATTTGAAACATTCAGCATCTGAGGAACATGTGCTGGGCAAGGGTATTCCTTCATTCACCCTCCTCAGCAGGATGCAGGAGCTTTGCCTTTAATGGGTTTAGAAGCATCATGGAGGCAGTATTTGTAGATTCTACCCTCCTTCCTTATCCAAGCTCAGAAATTCGGCATTCTATCCAGGGAAAAAAGCAACAGAAGGGCAGAGATCATTGACATTCTGTCCACTGGTATGTCCCAAACGTCTAGAACAATGCCTGGCACCCAACAGGTGATCCGTAGATATTCACTGAACAATGCTGAATGGAGAAAACAAATGGATATTAAAAACAGCAACAAACCAATTGAAATGTTTGTTTAATTTTAAAAACCATATTGGCATTTTCATTAGTCATTTGTCTCCATGATCATATTGTATAAGTCATGGTCTCCTCTTTAAAAGTAACATTTACATATTTTAGTATTTATAGAAGTAACAAAATTTGATAGAATCCAAAAGGTAAAAAAATAATTGCACTCATCCCATACCTCAGAGACTAATTCTTCCTTGGACTTCTATCATATAGGCATTCATATAATGCTGAAAATAAAATCATCCCCAAATCTCTGGCGTCTCTCTCTCTCTCTCTCTCTCTCTCTCTCTCTCTCTCTCTCTCTCTCTCTCTCTTTCTGAAGATTCATTCACTGTTGCACTTTTCACCATGTCCTATGTGTGTCATATGTGGGGAGACCCTCAATCTCCAGTTTTAGTACAGCCCTTTCTCCTCAGCTCTGGCTCACGGTTTGGTTTCAAGAGTGCACTTGACAGTTTTGCTGGATGACTTTCTTGGTGGTCAGAGCTGGAGAAACCTCTCTTCTTCTCTGGGGAATGCTTGTTTCCTTGAAACCCCTCTCTGTCTTCCTATGCATGTAGTCCAGGAACTTCTGGCACCTGGGCCTTGTATGTCATTGACTTGGCACAATCCAGCATGCGATGCTGGGAATCACACCTTTCCATGTCAGCCCCCCTCTGTCTCTTTCTGAGACTACTGTCATCACCTCAATCTATACACTGTCATCAGGTCAGCCTGATGGAAATACAGTCAAGCTGACACACCCACCCCTTCACTTAGGTACATTTCATGTGTGTGTGGCAAGAACTCTTAAGATATACAAGTGTATGGCACAGTATTATTAATATCGTTACCATGCTGAACATGAACTCCATCTCCAGAACTTTCATCTCCTTCAGCTTTCACCTTGAAGCTCAGATCCATACTGCTGTCCATGGCTTCCTATAGTTGGAGCACCTTAGCCTGACATTCAAGACCCCTATAATCTGACCCAGAAGTAACTTTTTACAAATCTCCTCCAACTGGCCTTGGGATCATGTTCCCAATATTTCTGAACCTATCCCAACTATGAAGGCACACCAGCTCTTCCCTATGTCTGTGTTTTGCTCATGTTGTTCTGTCTGATGGAGTGTTCCTTCCTCTTGCAATTCTGAGGTGGGTAGAATCTACAAACGCTGCCTCCATGATGCCCCTACACACTCACAGTGGGAGTTATCTTCTACCCTCTAAGTGCCATAAAACTTCACATTTGTCATACATCTCATGTCACATCCAAAGGTGTATCACGATCGTAGATGAATGTACAATGTACAATTAGCTGTGAGCCCCTTAAGATTTGCTCCTGATAGAGGTTGTAGAGGAGCCAAGGGCCAGAGGCCACACTTTGCACTTGGGTGGGATATTAGTTTTACTCTAGTCGGCTCTTTTTTCCCTACTATCTCCTTCCTGAAGGTGGTATTTGGCAAGACTTAGCATACATTAGCATAATAATATATCAGAATTATCATATAAAGGGAAAGGTTGAGGAGCCTAATGAATGGGCCTAATAGTTTATAACACTTCTGGGAACAGGCTAGAGAGGAAGTAGAAATGGGAGCTCAAAGAAAATAGTAGGTAAAAGTTTTCGGGGAAATAAGCACACTTCAAGTGAGGTCTGGTGGCTAGGATGTCATTCATCTCTAACATGTGGGCATTTCCACCAAGGATAGGGGAAATGATCTGCCTATGGGAGCTATCTCCTAACCCTTGTGGGTTATAGACTTTGGGTGACTCCCATAGACTGACCTGAATGCTGGTAAAGCTAAAACTCTTTTCTTTGAATTTTTAACCTACAAATTTATAAAAATCCTGTTTCTTGAAGCTATAAAGACTGACTTTTATCACATAATATGATACCCATAAGTAAGCACATGAGGTCTAATGCAGTCACCCTAAGGTTCCTCAGGAACCCAGACTTCTCTTTTTCAGCTAGTCACAAGATATTGTTGCACCTCTACCATCCTCACATCTGTGTTCTAGGCTTAAAGAAGGCTGAAAGCTTTTACTTCAGGCTTTGACTATGTATTCACACTTACACTTTATATGGTGTTGGACATATTTGTGTCACATGAGTGAGCCAAGCTGGAGAATCAAGTGCTTAGCATTGAGGAATGCATACAAGAAGTTAGTTACAAGTGATTTTTAAGTGAGCCAAACTGTTCTGCCTTTTATACTCTCTAACCCTCCCCTACCACATACATTGTCTTTGAAAATAGTAACGTTATCTACATTTCAGTAAGAACTGGGTTATGGGAAATATGTGTATTTACTAATGTATTTGTGTACATATGTATTTGTGTATCTGCTTTGAGATTCCATTTGTATAGGTTGTGATAATTCCATTCCTATTCTTTTTAAATTTTAAAATTTGGGATACTTAAGAACATTGCTTTTAAAAATTAATTTAAGTTTTATTTATTATTATAAAAATTATATCTACTTAAGATATACAATGGGAGTTTGGATATGCATGTATAAACCCAGTGAACTGGAAATTCAGTCAAGCTAACACATCAGCCTCTTCACTTAATTATATTTCATGTGTATGTGGCAAGAACTCTTAAGATCTACTTTCTTAGCAAATTTCAAGTGTAAGGCATAGTATTGTTAACTATCATTATCACGATGAATATGAATTAGATCTCTAGAACTTTCATCCTATGTAACTGAAATGGTACACTTTGGCCAGTGTGTCTGGTAACCACATTTATACTTTCTGTTTCTATGAATCTGACTTTTCTCATTCCACATATATGTGAGATCACATAGTGTTTTTCTTTCTTTGGCTTATTTCACTTAGAATAATGTCTTCTAGTTTCATTCCTGTTGCTGTAAATGGCAGGATTATCTTCTCGTTTAAGCACTAAATAATATCCCTCCCCCACGTGTGTATTGTGTGTGTGTGTGTGTGTGTGTGTGTCACAATTTCTTTATCTATTACTTTATTGAAAGACACTGCGGTGATTTTCATATCTTGGTTATTGTGATTAAAGCTGCAATTTGATTAATCCAACTCCAGGAGACTACATCAACCACCCCTACTCCAGTGAGAGCCTGTTGTGTTCTCTTGAGGAATCTGAGAACCCTGGTGTGTGAGACGAAGCAATGCTTCAGCAAATGGAGAAGATATCACCGGCTCTAATTTTTGTCGTTTTTAAGTACGTTGGCATTAACTGCTTTGAATTATGGTCTAAAGGAGGATTTGGATCTTAGACTTTATAATTCCTCTCTGGGAGGTTAATATTGGGAGGCAGTTCCAATTCAAGTTTGAATCATTGTTATTAGGATGCCATTGGATTTGGGGTCATACCGCTGTTATTTGGACTTGTACATGACTTCTGATGAATTACGTTGTGCATCTTGGCTGTGACAATTTGAGATGGGGTGTGGAATAGAGAAAGAATTTCAAGTCTAGGGTGTTTAATTAATGTACCATTTTCACCCACTTTGGATCTTCAAGCAAAGGTTACATGATCCACCTGATTCAGAGAGTGCCCAGAATGGAGTGGGGGTTGGTATGAGGAGAGAGGAGAGACAGGCACACCAGGAGGCGAATTACAACCTAGTGGTTAAGAAAACAAAATCTTGAGAGTTATAGAGGAGATATTCTCCACTCTTGATTTTAAGAAAGAGAGAATATTTCCACTACACCATCCAGAAAAGGCACACTTTGTGCCTTGAGTAGACTTTTTAATTTGTTCTAATTAGTTATACATGACAGTAGAATGCACTTTGACACATCATACATAAATGGAGTATGACTTCTCCTTCTTCTGGTGGTACATGTTGGAGATTGAGTCCACTTGTTCTTTTATCTCCTTTGGTCTTTCTTCCCTACTGAGGTCATGCAGGTCGGAATCCAGTTCTTCCCACTTGCTAAAAGCTGTCCATAGGAATGACTTCCTCTTTTCTGATTATAGGGGCCTGGTGGGTATGAAGGAGTGACTCTGGGTAAGGAACTATTTTCTGCAGATTCTCACACTCCATTGAGAGCAGATTCCAAGTCCTGATTTGAGAACTGAGAAGTCTTGAGAGGCTTGGTGCAGCCATGCCTGCAGTCCACTTTCCTAACAGCCTTATTTGTCATCAGAATGATCTCTTGATTGTCTGACTCCTGCATCAAAGTTTCAAAGATGAGGTGGTGGTGTTGTGAGAGATGACACTATCACCTCTATATTTCCAAAAAATATTAGCAAGAGAAATGTTGGTTGAATGGACATCTCCTCTGAAGGATCTGACAAGCCACTCTTCTAAGACAAAATCAGGACGGTAGGGGAGGACTGAGGCAACCTTCAGAGGGAGAAAGAAAGAGGGAAGCCCAAGGCAGATGGGATTTTATGATGTGAAATGTGGTGGGTGACTCACGGAGAAAAGCAGTCTGGAGCCAACAGTTCTCTGTGCATCTCTCATAATGAATTTTCTTTCTGGTAATGTATGGGACCTCCCAGCTTAAAAACGTCATAGGAATTACCAAGGGATGCATATCATGAGACATTGAAGAAGCACCTACTGAATAGACTAAATGAAGGGTGAGGATTTCTATCTCATACATTTAATAAGAGATCAAGCCACTAAAGGGAAATATTAAGGGAAAAAAAGACAAGAACAAAATCCTGTCTCTCCAATCTAAAGGTTGCAGGTAGGACTCCCATTAAGCATTTAATAAAATGCAGGTAGGGCTCACATAAGTGCTTAATATTCAGAGGTGGTATTGGGGATTGAACTCAGGGGCACTTAACCCCTGAGCCACATCCCCAGCCCTATTTTGCATTTTATTTAAAGACAGGGTCTCACTGAGTTGCTTAGTGCCTCACCATTGCTGAGGCTGGCTTTGAACTTGGGATCTTTCTGCCTCAGCTTCCTGAGCCGCTGGGATTACAGGCATGTATCACTGTGCCCTGCTATATGTATATATTAAATGTCTTTTCTAAATAGTGTGCGCGTACGCACGCGCACACACACACACACACACACACACACACGATATCAGGCTGACCTGATGTCTTCTTATTAAACATTCAGTTTAAAGTCTTATAAAAGTTATTTCATCAACATTTTAGTCTAAGTCTAAGGACAATATCCTTGAATGACCCCTAGGTGAGATTGCAAATAAAGGAAAATTTGAAGTATTTCTTTTGTGTTAAATGGAAAATTGTTAGGGTCATAGGTGCCAGGTTGAAAGATGAAAAAAAATCTAATCAAGAAATGCAAACACTAAGATTTTAGCAAGTTAACTCCTCCTGATGACTCATCCCAGATGTATTAAATTTTCACATTTAACAGACTCTTCATTGAAAATACTAAATACCATCTGTCTCCTGTGGATGAGTTAATGTTAGTCTTAACGCCTTAAAGTTCACATTTCCTAATTCTTTTGTTTGGAAATAAATTACCTTTATGTTGCAGTGGCATGGACTTGGGAATGTAATTTCTTTGCCCAGTTGGGAAAAATAAATTTTAAAAATTCCGAAATGAAGCTCTCAGGTGTGAAATATTCTGTGGGTCAAAAAAGGCTGGTTCTGCACTGAATCCATCCCTGGGGCTCTTTTTAGGATTATGTTACTTGCCTCCTTAGCCAAATCTCAATTCTTCATTATAGCTGAGCCCACATGCAAAGCGGAAGTGGGAAATACCTGTCGAGCTCAATCATGATTCTCCGAAAATGTCTCCAAAGGCCAAACTGAAGCCTTCCCACTGATTCCTGCCCCCTTTCCTCAACAAGGCTTCTTTTTTAAGTAGAAAAATGTTATTTGGCTTGTGCAAAAAATATTTGACCTTGCACATTTTGGGTGCTTCAACTATGAATGGGGAAAATAAAGACTTACCAACAATCTTGACACAAATTAAAGAAGGATCATGAAGGATAAATGGGAAAGAGATGAGATTGGCTGTTGTTTTGGGACCTCAGGGACCAAACTCTACATACCATGAGTTTAGTGGAGATGAGCAATGGATCTAATCCCAAGATTTGATTACAGTCCTAGCCCAGTCACTAACTGGCCAGAGACCATGGGCACATGACTTCAACCCCAGTTTTCCCTCCTTCAAGTTATGGAATAGGGCTAAAATGGGCTAAAGCCCACACAGAAGTTGCATTGATGCAAAATGTGTGAATAACAAAATCAGTGATTTGGGGACAAGTGTTCATGTCATGTGGTGAGCTGGGCTGGCAGCCCCAAGACATGCTCTGGAATCCTGTAGTGTTTGGTTTTGTCCCAGGTTCTCTGCACTCAAATTCTCAGCATTCCAGGCCTCCCATGAACCTTTCTAATGCCTATGGCCACTTGTCCCCTGCACCTGGGCTTCTACCCTTCTGTAAACACCCATTGTATTGCTGTCCCTTTCTTTGTTCACATTGCTCTCTCTACTCAGCCTTCTGTCACATTTAGCCAAATCCTAATCATGAAAGAACTTTTCAGCCTGTCCTTCCTGACCTCCCCTGATTATCTTGACTCAATACTGTGACTTATTTCCCTCTAACCCATGGTTTCTTTAATTCAGCATAACTGACATTTTGGACCCAATACTTTTCTGTTGGGGGATGGGAGGGTTATCCATCCTATCCATTGTAGGATGGTCAGTGTCATTTCTGCTCTCTACCTGATAGATGCCAATAGTAAGTAGTGACACCTGAAAATGTCTCCAGAGATTGCCAGATGTCCCCTGGTGGACTGAAATCACCTGTGGTTGAGAATCACTGTTCTCCGCACTACTCATGGTATAAATGGATCAAAACCAGATCTGGCTCTCTCATTTCTAACTCTGTGAACCTGAGGAATTTACTTAATCTCTCTGAGCTTTAGTTTCCTACATACAGTGGAAGAATAAGGTTTCTGACTAGCAGAATTGTTGTAGCGATCATATGGAGAGATTCAGACACGTTTGGGATTTTTCGGTGATCTTTAGGAAGAACCTTTCAGAAGTTGGTTGCAGTGGCCAGAAGGAGCTTTAGAGAGAGAACTGCTTCTCATTCTCAAGCAATGAGCTGGACATTAAGTAACAACAACAATGACATAGCACTTCTGCAGAAACTACTGGGCGTCCATCAATGTCCTGAGCACGTTGTGCACGTCACATAAAGGAACAACACACAGTGGCAGCAGAGTGAGGAGGGATTCTGAGGGCATCTTGGTGACTCACATTCAGTGGATACCTGGCCCAGTCCCCTGTCATCCATTCCAGAGTTGTTGGGAGCAAGAGGACGGTGACTAAGGCCTCATAGAACAGTTTAACTGGACACTCCTAGTTGTTCCTAAGTGTCACTGCTGTGGGGTCCCTCTCTTATCCCCTCACACAGAGATGGAGTTATCCTTCTCTATCTCACCAAACTTCTCAGGAGATTCTGGCAGCTGAGGGCTCTAGTAGAAAAGGGTGGTGAGCACTGGCAGAGGAGGAGGAGGGCTGAGGGTGCTGAGATCCTCCAAAACTCAGGGAGCAGCAGCCCAGGCCAGGCCAATGTGTGCAAATGGAGGACAGTGATGGGGGATCTGGTAGAAATGGCATGGATGGCCAGCATTTCAGAAGCAGGATGGTTCCTGCACCTGCTGCAACAGAAATGCAGTCTCGAGCAATCTGTAGATGAAGGCTTGTGGCAGACACCTTGGGGACCATTCAGGGCACTGGAGTGCTCCAAGAGGCCCTGCCTCCCCTGAAGGGCACAGGTGCTGTGAGGTAGGCATCACCACGGGTGCTACATCCACAGATGGTAAGTGCTTAGTCATCACTTTTTCAACTCTAGAAAATTGATAAAACACCGAGTATAGTTAGAGGTCTTCCCTTTGCCCCTGTGATAGATTGGGGCTTTTTTTTTTTTTTTTTGAGCATTTCAAATCACCTCCCATAGTCACCTGTTCACAGGGCCAAGCTTCTTGGGAGAATTTCATTCATGATTTCCACTGAACTTATGTAACCCCAGGAATCAGTCTACCAAACAGAAGACAAAAACCGTATTTACAGAAATTTGCATGCAGTCATGCTAAGCAGAGTGGCAAGGAATGTACTCCAAGTACCACTTCATTTTGAGCTTTTGTGTGTTTCCATGCAAAGATGATGTCAATGCTGACATTGTAACTCACATACACACCTGTACTAAATAGTCCCCTTGTGGTCTCAATGTCCTTGGAAAAAGTTAATGTAGACTCAGTCTTGGTTTTCTGGCCATTAGTATATTTTCCACCAGATAGACTGGATTAATTTTATTCAACTAAAATGACATATCATGTGGTTATCATTAGTGTTATTGACCAGATACTTCTGGCTTTATACTTTCTGGGTACATGGTGAAACTTCATTTTTTGCTGCCTTCCAAACTGGGGTGGTACCATGTCATTAGTACTGGCCAGTGCTTGTGAGTATAAGGGATGAGTGACACTCCCATGGTGAAGTATTTAAGTACTGGCATGAAACCATTCAGAGCTCTCCTTCCCTATCATAGTGATGGGCCATGCTTCAGATGGTGACTGCTGCTCTGGGCACTCTGCTGTAATGTAGCAATACAGGACAGAACCTACAGACACAGTACAAAGGATGTGTAGAATAAGTGAGAAATCAATAAGTGAGTTTGAAGGCACTGATACACAGAAGGACAGAATTGTTACTGCAGCACAACCTCACCTATACTGAGTAATACATGTCAGGACTTACCACCAGCCTCTGTTTTCAGTCCAGTGAAAGCACCAGAACAACTTCCAAACCTTTAAAACATAATTCAAAACCTTTTATGTTTACTTTGTCATCTACTTCTAATTTCTACTGAACTACACTGTAGTTCCTTCAATATTCGAGGGCTGGAAGGTCTTCTATTCTCAGCATGTATGTATCCTAACATATTCACGTGTAAGAGAGCATGTATTTAAAGATGACAAAGGCCCTAGTGTATATCCAGACCACTCTATCAGGAACCTTGCATCATGCCTTGATTTGCATAATGATATCTTACTAGGACGAAGTGAATTTTATTTACTTCAAGGCACTATCACAGAAATGATCTCATGCAATGGACTGGTAAGTTTAATCTGACTGGTTTGGTTTTCATTACAAAGTGAAGGGTCACATGGCCAGCTAGGGGTGAAGATGTGGATTCCTTCCAGATACTCTTTTCACTTGACATGATTCCAAACCCATGCTCCAATGAGGTTTGTGGGCAAAGACACCAAATCTTGCACCTGCATTTACAGAAATTTGCATTTAGTCATGCTAAGCAGAGTGGCAAGAATCCTGCAGTGAGGGACCACAATGTAGAATTCAGATCACTGGATATATACATTTTTTGGGGGTGTGGGGAGGTACTGGGGATTGAACCCAGGGCCACTCAAACCACTGAGCCACATCTGCAGTCCTATTCTGAATTTTATTTAAAGACAGGGTCTCACTGAATTGCTTAGCACCTCACTTTTGCTGAGGCTGGCTTTGAACTTACAATCCTCCTGCCTCAGCCTCCTGAACTGCTGGAATTACAGGCATGTGCCACTGTGCTTGGCTGGAGATCACATTTATTTGTTTTAAATCTGACCCCAACCTCCTCCTTCTACTTAAGTTGGTAGTCCAACCTGATCTTTCACAGCATTCGTGACCAAAATGTCAATATCCACTAAATCAAAGACTTTACCTAAGATATCCATAGTCCTAGAATTTAGAATTCATGTGGACCAATATTTTGCGAGTACTTTCCAGAATGTTCCAACAGCAGTTTGTTATTCCATTACGCGCCATCCTTCCTCAACGGCCCCTGTCGCTGCTCACTCCTCCTTTCACGTCTCCGCTCCTCTCCTTTTCATTCCTGTCACCCAGATTACAGAATAAGTGTTTTCTGGGCCCCACAGAACTTGGAATGTGGGAGGCTGTTCCAATTGCCCACTCGGCACAGGGACCCTTTCATGGAGTTTCTAACGAGCAATTATTTGGCCTCTGAAGTCTTTTCTGCTCTTTGACTTCCAAGAGAACCCATTCAAATAGAGAGTTTTAGTCACTTCATACTTTGCCAGTTTTGAATATTAGCAAGATAGGAAAAACCAGAGGGACCTCTTTGTGATGCTCTCACCCGTCCAGGAACTCCAGCATGTAAATTTCCAGAAGAAAATAGCTCAAGCACTGCCCACTGGCCAGAGATGCTGCTTAGATTTTTAGAAACCACATGGGCTCCCTGTCAGACACCATTCTATGAGCTTTAGTATGGCTTGGAGTGTCAAGCCATGGGAAGAGGACCCCCAACTGACAGTGGTATGCAAGATAAACCAAGTCCTGAAACCCTGAGAGAGTGACAATCAGAGCCTTTCCCTGAAGTTCTCTGCATGCCCCACGAGAGTGCTTTGGGGTGGCCTGTGGGTTGGTCAGCTTTTCATTGCTGTGACAAAATTCCTGGGAAAAACAAAGAAGGAAAGATTTATTTTGGTTCATGTTTCAGTCCATGGTCACTTGGCTCTGATGGTTCTGGGCCTGGGTGAGGCAGAACTTCATGGTGGGAAGGGCACGGAGGAGCACAGCTGACCACCCCAGGAGGCTGGGAGGCAAAAAGAGACAGAGAGGAGGGTCCAGGGACACAACATAGCCTCTGGGACCCACCTCTTCCAGCCAGCCCCCACCAACTCCCTATTGCACCACCAGCTGGAAACCCGGCCTTAGACACATGAGCCTTTGGGGACATTCCAGATGCAGTCTATGACAGCCTGTTACCTTCTTACATCTCCACTAGACTCAACTGCTCACGGCAAACACCCCAGGCCTCTCTCGCCTCATTTTCAGTCCTGGGATCCCTTTTACCTACAACTTCCCAAACCTCTCTTGTAGTATCCACCCCAGTTCTGCCTTATGGTAAAATTATTCATATTCTTGCCTTTGCCTCTCACCCAACCTCACTCCAACACTAAATTTTTATCCAGGAAGCCCAGAACTACAAGAGACTCATTTAAAACCCATCCTCCTTTAGATCCCTGCATGGTGGGTTCAACATGAGTTCACAGTACCAGAAAGAAAGATTCAGTGCCATCAATGACCCAATTCATTCAAAGGTGGGATCACTAGAGATAAAGAAAGAAGTCTGGCTCGATCCTCGTGACTGAACACCAGAGCTCAAGAATCAGCCCCAAACCCAATATTATGTATAGTGCATTAATAGGCATTAATAGAAACATTTAAAATAGAATCAGCCCCAACAGGCTGTCCTTCTGCAGAGGAAATGTTTAGGCAAAGGATAGCCAAGGTGTGATGGAGGCGGAATCTGTTACAGGAATGTCCCCGAAGCTCCCATGTCAATTACTGGCCAATAAATTGGTTAGAACCCAAATAAAACAAAAGGAACATACCTGGCCTCCATCAGATCCTTCCCCCATATGGGGGCTCTCTGGTGTGCCCTTAGCAAAAAAATCTTAGTAAGGACACAAAGATCTGTGTAGAAACAGTTTGCCTCGCTCTCAAGTGACATTATTCCACATAGTTTAAGAATGATATTCCCCTCCAGCTGGCTCTGGAGACAGCCAGGGAAAATAGCAGGTCAGGAAGCCAAGGAGGGAGTTGGCATTTTACTGTTCTGCAGAAGGACTTCAGTGTGGGTTTGCAGGTAATGCAACTGTGGGGACAATCAGGGCAGCTCTCAGACCTGGCTGTCCCCACTGGGGTGCCTGCAATGGCTGAGCCATGCAAGGAGGAAGTGATAAGAAATCATCGGATCCCTGTGGAGCATTGGTTTGCCACTGAAGCAGTTTCCTTTTCCTGGTTGTCTGGTTATATAATTCTTTGGCAATGAGGGACATGCAGGGATATGGGATATGGGACATTTCACCTGGAGGAGGGAGAATAGGGTTGAGGATGTGCATATTCACCCTCCCACACATAGATCCCTTTGTCTGGCTCCGTTGCCTCTCACCTCCTTTTCGTAAGGTTCCAAAACCATAAGCAGTACATTATGGTGTGTTGCCTTATTGCATCTCTGTCCATGATGCTGTCATTCACCAGAGAGCAGAATGTTTTAGCAGCTCAAAGTAAACCTTTTCCTTCCCTGTGCTAGTCAGTTTTCCATTACTGTGACAAAACAACAGAGATAAACTATTTGAGAAGAAAGAAAGATTTATTTTGGCTCATAGTGGTTTCAGTGGTTTCCGTCCATGGTCACTTGGCCCCATTGTCTGTGGGGAAACAGAAAATCATGGAGGGACGTGTGCATGGTGAAGAAGTTGCTCATCTCATGGTTGCCAGGAAGCAGCAAGAGAAAGCAAGGATGTACTCTTCGTATTCGTACATCCCCATTTCCTTCCTTCAACTAGGCTCCACTTCCTAAATGTTGTACCACTTCCTAATAGCCTAGGAAGTGGATTAATCCATCAGTGGATTAATCCATTGATGAAGTCAAAGCCCTCACAACCCAATGACTTCCCAAAGGCCCACCTCGGAACACTGTTGCAATGGGGACCTGGCCTTCAACACGTGAGCTTCGGGGGACACTTAAGAAGCAAACCACAACACTGCCATAATAACAGTGGTCAATGTCGGGAAGGCTTTATTTACAGTGTTCTCTGGTTCTTTTGTGCCTCTTCATACGTGGTATTTGTGAATGGGCTATTGAAACAACTTTATTACCTGATGGTGGCAAAATTCTATAATTCCACACACCATTACTACATAGAAATGAACACTAGGGGCTTGTAGCCAAATTGGAAGAGACCATGGTCAGCAGTCCCTATCCACATCATTCCATCTGTGCTTATAAATGGACAGAGCCTGCTGTAAGTAGGTGCATGTGAGTGGCCAGTAGCCTGCCTGATGATGTTTCTCCTAAGCACCCAATTCATTCATTTATTCCCTTAGTGGGTGGCAAATGTCTCCTGTAAGCACAATCTTAATAAGAACTAACATTTCTGGAGCACTTACTCTTTACCAGACATGTCCCCAATCCTCTACATGTGGGGACTCGTTGAATCCTTAACCCTCCCCTTGTGAGAGATAAGGAAGATAACGAACCCTGTAACCCTCCCCTTGTGAGAGATAAGGAAGGCTGAGACGTGTTGAGCAGCTGCTTTCTCGTGGCGGGCCTGTCCTTGAATCCAGACAGCCCAGACACGGCCCAGGCTTTACATTGCCTCACATGTATGTCTGTCTCTTGATCTGTTCCAAATAGATATGAAAAATTGTTTTTATGTCCGGGTGATGTGGGAGGGGTTCTTACATTTTGCTGTCTGAACTGTAGTGTCAGGAAGCAAGGATGGTGGACATTGGTGTGGCAGGTACAGCTCTTGTTTGGCAGCTGGGAAAGAAATATGCCGATCAAAGATGCAACGAGGGTAAGGGATCCTCCTGGGAAAAGAGCTGGCATGCTCACAGTGGAGAAGCAGGCACGCCCGGAGTTAATGAAGTTCCAGGCAGACCTAGTTCTTGATTGTAAGCGCTACCATTTGCATGGGCTGGCCGACCCTCTGCCCGTGGTGAATATCTGTAATTCCGTTTTACCCTGACATGGCAGCTGTGGCCCATCATTTGATCTGTCATTTCCAAGGAACTCCTGAGGTTTCTTCTCTTCCTTCTTCCCGTCTGTGTACTTGCAATTGGTTTTAATCAGAGGCAAAGACGCTGAATCAGCTTCTAGCCTGAATTTTTTCAGCTGGTGCAAAGATTCCGTGATAGGGCTGCTTTGACATTTTTATCACTCTCTCTTAGACCTGAATAATTTATCATGTCCTCCCAGCTCTCTCCTCTCTTCTCCCTATCATTTTACATAACCAGAGTGAAGCTCTTGCCTTAAAAACCAAACTCACTTGGGATGTGCCTGCCTTTTCTCATGGACTTCTACACCCTCTTTTTTTCTGTCAGTGTGAATTTTGGATAACCACCCCCCTTATCTCCTCCTACTAATTCAGCTTAGATTTGTGGGTGGATTCTATGTATGAACTCCTCGTTGAAAGGTATAGATTCTGCAGCAAATGAAATGATTCTTGATTAAAGATTCTTGGTTAGGAATCTGATCTGTTCCTTAGAAATGAATTATTTTTTTCCTACTAAAGAGATTAAAAACAAATTAAAGGAAGACTATTTGATAGACCTCTCCTGGGAGCTTCTTCCCTGGGCAGTTTCAATGTTCAAACATAGAAATAATACTTCTAGCAATACCAACCCATTATGTTTGTGGAGTTCTTCCCTCCATGCCAATAACTGCCGTGTTGTGCTTGAATGTCCATGTGCCTGCTCAGGAACTGCTTTATCAGACCTGAATGGAGTTATTTCCTCCCTTTATAAGCTAAGAAAATTAACACAGAGATGAACAAAGAAGAAGCACGTCCATGCCCCACCACAGCTAAAGGCCATGGAACTTTGGGGTTTGATATTAGACACACAGGAAGGTTTCCTCCAACTGAACAAAGAAAACTACTGAATTTATTATTTCATGAAAAGATTCATCTTGGGGTCCATCAGAAAGCAAGGTCCTTTTGTAGACATAAAATAGATTTTTAATTACCAGCCCTTAAGAACTACTCAGTCTCTTTCAGCGATCTGCTTTGGAGCTAGGTTATGTCGGGATTTATGACTATCCATGGTATTAAAATATTCAACTAAATATGAGCTAATGTGTTTCCTTCCCCACCCCAAGCCACAACTTCCTCCGAGGGTCTGGAGCCCATAGCACATCAGGCTGTAGAGACTCTGCCCTCCCAAATCCAGTAGGTTTCCAGATGGAAAATTATAATCCTTTCTGGGAGAGATTAATACATGACCAACCGTGATAAAATGATTGTTAAATTTTTGGAGATTTTGCTGGGGATTGAACCCAGGGATTCCCGTGTATCACTGAGCTACATCCCCAGGTCTTTTAAAAATTTATTTTGAGACAGGGTCTCACTGAATTGCTGAGAGTCTCACTAAGTAACTGAGGCTGGCCTCAAACTTGCTCTCCTCCTGTCTCTGTCTTTTGAATCAGTGAGATGACAGGAGTGTGCCACCACACCCCGCTGATGATTGTTAATTGTATGCGTCAGCTTGGCTAGGATGTGATATGGGTGGCCTCATTCAATCCACTGATGGTCCTAAGAACAAAGACTGGGTTCAGGGATACAGCTCAGTGATAGGGCGCTTGCTTAGCACACAGGAGGTTCCTGGGTGAAATCCACCTAAAACAAACAAACAAACAAAAATAAAGACAAAGACTGTCTTGGGGAGAAGATATTTGACCTTGAGATAGCATTTCAGTCTTTGTTGCTGACCTGCTTGTGGACTCAGGGCAGCAGCATTGACTCTCCAGAATCTCCCCCATTGGCCTACGCTACGGCCACACTACAGCCACACTACAGCTATTCCTTAAAACCTCCCCCTCCCACCCCACCCCACCCCACCTCTCCTGTCACGTCTGTTTCTCTGGAGAATCTTGACTAATCCAAATGGCAGCAGGTCCTCCTGCTCAATCTTCCTTGACAGGTGACACCCCTTGGGCCAGCCAAGTGGGCTGGGCTCTCTCCACCCATGATACTTTTTTTGTTTCTTTTAATGAAAAAATTCAGTACATTTTTGCTTGTTAGAGTAAAACTGCAATTTGTAGCAGTTGATTCTTAGTGGTAAATGCTGAAGTCCCAGCCATTTCCTTGGCCAAACCTCAGTGACATCCTTGGACTCTGCTCACAGGCCACCTCTTCCAGTAAGCTTGCCCCGAGGTCCCTCTCAGCCTTCCCACGGCTCCCCTCAGCTCCACTCTATGCTCCCACGGCACCATCTGCACAGATATAGCTATCACTGGGTGTGGCCTATTGTATTGGAAGGTGTTTTGTGTATAGCTTTTTTCCTGCCATAATCTGGGCTCTTTAAGGCTGGGATTAGGTTTATTTATGTTTGTATCCTTGGTGGATAACATGGTGTCTGCCCATGGTAGGGGTGCATGTATTTGACCAAGTTAGTAAAAGGATAGTTTTATATCAGTGTTTCCATGTCATTTCTAGAAGGTTCCCCTATGCCCTCAGAGTGGGCTGTGCCTGCACCCTGCTCTTAGTCCAGCTACCTCCTTTTCTAACCTTGGCAGGTATTTCAACCTCCTTGGCATTCCTTTCCTTTCTGTACAGTGTAAATAATGTGCACCTGCCCCACGGGGTCACCATGAGGCACCACTGGGTCACCATGAGGATTAAGTGATCTGGGAGTGGGATGTTCTAGGAATGGGAGTGGCAGCGCCATATCACTAAGCATTTGTTCAACACACACGTTCTCAAGTTCTCTGAAGCTGAATCTGCAGAACAAGCTAGTCCTCTCTGGCTGCACCCTCAGTTCCCACGTTTTCCTTCTCTTGCTAAGACGAGGGCATTGCCTGGGCCCTGCCTCAGTCCTAGTTCAGGATAGTCTCTCCCTCCAACCTAAGAAGCCTCCTGGGGTCTCTCAGGCAGGCAGGTTTGATTTCAGAGGCAGAGTGATAATTTTCTTTGCTTTCAGAGATTCCTTAGATATGTGATCTCAAGTGGGGGTGGTTTTGCCCCCCCCCACTCCAGGGACATTTGGTAATGTCTGGGGACACTTTTTATGCCACAATTGGGGAATGGAAAATGCAATTAGGATCTAGTGCATAGAGATCAGAGAAGATGCTCAATGTTCTGCAATGCACAGGACATCCCTAGATAACAAAGCATTGTCTGATCCAAGAAATCATTAATGCTGGGGTTCTATGCAATAGTCACGACCTTATGCAAAAGATTTGTCCTTCTTCATCACAGGCAAAACAGGCCACAAGTGTATGTCAAAAAGGTTCTCCAGTGACACAACACTGGTAAATATCTCCATTCATTGTTCCTCTCGGTTTCCAAACTAGATCACTACTTAATTATTTCTCCTCTATACTAACATTATCACAAAGGGTATGTTTACTTAATATTGATATGGGATTTGATTGGGGAGGTAGGTAGTGACAGAAATTGATTGGCATTCGATGACTATATTGGATAATAAAGGAAATGAGATGCATTAACAGACATTAAGATGTCTACTTGTTTTATCAGTGGGTAGAGACATTCAGCAACATAGCTTGTGGTTCAAAGTGTCTTTTATCCACATAGGCCTGGTTCTGCCCTGGCTCTGACACAAGCTGTGTAGTATTTCCCAAGTTACCTAACTGCTCTGTTCTTTGGCTTCCTCACTGTACAATAGGAATAACACAACCCTCACAGAGTTATTGGGAAGGTAAGGGACATAAAACAAGGAAGCATCTAACTTCAAAAACCCTGGCTCTACAATTTTCTAGTTATGTGACCCTGGGCAAAAACATTAACCCTTTGGAGCCTCAAGTGCTGCGTCCATGAGATGGAAATACTAATATTATCTATTCCACAGCACTGTTGTAAACATAAAATAAAATATGGGAAGTGCTTCTTTTACAGTAAGCTGTGTCTCAAAAAAACTGTACAAGTTTTTTTTTTTTTATTTTCAAACAGCTGTTTTTTTGGGATTCAGAAAGAAGGACTAAGTATGGAATTCTTTACTGACTGAAAGCAAAGCTTGTGTGGTGTCTAATTTTAGGTGTTGATTTAGCTAAATGAAGAAATACTAGATAAAGTATTATTTGGGGTGTGTCTGGGAGTACTTTCAGGAAAAGGTTAGCCCATGAGTCAGGGTGGACTGGGTGGGAAACTCTGCCCTCATTAGGGTGAGCATCACCTGGATGACCAGGACCTGGAGACCACCAAGTGGGGCACCCTCACCTCCCATGTGACATCAGGGGTCCAGGCTCTCCGGCCACTGGACTGCAAGACTCTTCCAGCAGCCTCTCCCCCAAGGTTCCCAGGCTTTCAGCCTCAAACCAAGAGCTACACTGTTGGTGACCCTGTTTTGGGGGACTTCAGATGTGCCATGAGAGTCTGCCAGTGTCCCAGGGTTGCACAAGCAGGCATCCTGACCTGGGATCTCTCTGCTGCCTCAGTCACGTGAGTCAATTTCTCTTCTCTCCTATGTCTCTGTACATGTTTTGTTGGTTCTCTCTGAACAACACTGGCTGATGAATACAGCTTAGTAAGGAGCATTCAAGATCGCCTATGAACTTGCCGTCCTTCCTTCTGGCCCAAGAGACATGGAAGTCATTTGCAGCTAGGTGAGAGGAACCTCAGCAATGCCCTGTCTTAAGAGGCCAAGGAAAAATGTAGGCTGTGTGTAAATACTCCCTTCTCTCATCCCTATTTCCAGCAAAACACCCACAGTCCCTTGTTCTAATGACATTCTGAAATTCCAGAGTAGGAAATTTGCTTAGTAACAGAGTCAACATGGTGATGTTTGGGGAGAAGAAAAAAAAAAACTTTTTCAATCCACAATAATCACTCGTCAGTTGAAGACTGAAGTCACGATCTTTCATGGAACAAGGGCTGAGGAACGTGTCCCTTGGGCTTCTGGGAAAGATCAGAGACACAGTGTGAGACTGTCATGTGAACCCTGCCTAATGGGTTGGAGCGAAGAGCAGTGGGCCATCAATCTGTCCTTGAGTTCAGCCTTGCCCACGACAATAATAGGCAAATTTGAGCATAATTTTGTAGATAATTGAGATCAGAAGTTCATGCCACTTGCATGGTGACCACTAACATGACACATTCTGCCATCAAGGCAGAAGACGGATGGAAGGAGCTCTGGAATCTTATTTTCATAAGGGGTTATTATTAGTGCTCATCATAACTCACAGGGAGACATGCCTTACTTTATGTTTGGGATATGTAAAAACAATGGGGTGGAGAAAATTAATCAGAAGATATCTAAAGTTCTTAAAGGAAAAGGAGATACTAAAACAGGCTCCAAAGCAGAATCAAACTGCATCATCTGCAGCCCATACCAATCCAGTTCACTTTACTGGGATTCCCTCAAACAAACAAGTGGAAGTAATCAGGCACACAAAGACTGTGAATGACCAGGCAGATAGAAAGAGATCAGAATAGGGGGCTGGGGCTCAGGTAGTACCATTTCCTGGCATGAGTGACACACTGGGTTTGATTCTTAGCACCACATGTAAATAAATAAAATAAATGTTTAACAACAACTAAAAAATTATTTAAGAAAAGATTAGAATAGAACATAAAAATGGAAAATGAAGTTGTTATAATGAAATGTTCCATGTATTTTAGATTTAAATTGGGTGAACAGGAAGATGTGTGGAATAAATCACCCTTAATGCAAAAAGAAGAGACAGGGAAGCATGTTAAGAGATGTGCAGATGTAATGAGGGTCTAACATCCAGAAATTATAAGAAGGGGGAGATGGAGACACTGAGGGAGATCCAGTCTTTTAAGAGAAAAATGACTAAGGATTTTCTAGAGCTGATTAGCGAATAACAGTGAACACATAGGAAATACAATGTATACCACCATTTGACCCAGTTATCCCAAGCCTTGGCTTATACCCAAAGGACTTAATATCAGCATACTACAGTGACGCAGCCACATCAATGTTTATAGCAGCTCAATTCACAATAGCTAAACTATGGAACCAACCTAGGTGCCCTCTAACATGAATGGATAAAGAAAATGTGGTATATATACACAATGGAATACTACTCAGTCCCAAAGAATGACATTTGCTGGTAAATAGATGGATCTGGAGACTATCATACTAAGTGAAGTAAGCCAATCCCAATAAGCCAAAGGTTGAATGTTTCTCTGATATGTGGATGCTAACATACAATAAGGTGGGGGGAAGGGAAGAACAGAAATTAGTAATTAGACGGAGGGGAGTGAAAGGAGGGGAGAGGATATGGAGTAGAAAGGACAATGGAATGAATCAGGACATTGCTATCCTATTTGCATATATGATTACATGATAATATAATGAAGGATCACATTATAATTCTATATCATGTACAACCAGAAATATAAGAAGTTATACTCCATTTATGGATGATATGTCAAAATGCATTCTACTGTCCTGTATAACTAATTAGAACAAATTAAAAAAACAGAGAATTAGAAAAAAAGAAAAACTAATGTAAAATATGTAAATAGAGACACAATGTATTGAAAATCCAGAACTCTAAAGATAAACAGTGAGCCAGAGAAAAGATTAATTCAAAGAGTTGGAAAATCGGACTGTTAAAACCTCAATGCAGGAACAATGGAACTGATACTCAAAATATTAACATCTTCAAAGATCTAAGAAAAACATTGTCAACCTAAAAAACATATTCCTACCAATATGACCTTTCTAGACTAGGATACAACAAAAGTAAGTAGAGCTCAATCTCAAAAATACGATATTGCATGGAAGAAGCTAATTGTAGAAAACTTTGTAATGTATCATGCCATTTTTATACAGTTCAGAAATCAGAAAAAATACACAATTATTTTAGCTTTTTAGTTAAATATATGTGGGACAAAATTATCATAAAAAGCAAGAAATTATTGTAACTAAAAGGGGTTACCTCTGGGAGACAGGAAATGGGAAAGGAGGCAGTACACAGGGAGAGAGAACAGGACTCATAATGGTCTGGTGCAAACTGGAACGTAGTACAGGAATGCATCTTATTACTGTGCTTCAAAACTTAAAAACTATCTTAGGGATGCATCAGAAATATGTGTTTTAGTCAGCATTTTTGCCTCTGTGAATGATAGACCTCTGACTACAAGAACCTCAAGGAGGAAAAGTTTACTTATTCCAGAGGTCTCAGTCCACAGCTGGCTGGCTTCACCCTTGGGGGTCAAGGTGAGGCAGAACAACACTATGGAAGGGTGTGGCAGAGAAAAGCAAGTCAGGACATGGCACCAGGAAGCAGAATGAGAGAGCTCCACTCTCCAGGGACAAAATATATACCCCAAAGTCTCCCCACCAGGAGCCCACCTCCTCCAGCTACACCCTGCCTGCCTACAGTTACACCCAGTTAATTCCTATAGAGGATTAATGCAATGATCAGATTAAACCTCTTATAATCCAATCATTTACCTATGAACTTTTGGGGGACATCTTTTCTGTGTGTGTGTATGTGTGTGTGTGTGAGTATTTATATACATAGATCCATATATATTATACAGACAGATCTACCTCTCTCTATATATATAGATTGATCTCTATATAATATAGATCTTATATATTATATAGATACATATATGGAGAGTAATATCAATTATTTAAGTGGCAGTTCTCTTTGATTAGGCACACTAAATTTTAATATAATATAGTCAGAAGAATTTTCTAAAAATTTAGAGTGAGAGTGGGTTCCAGTAATCTGAAACAAAATACTAAAATGAAAGCTCCATAAAGTTTCAAATAAATAGTGGGAAACACACTCTATCACCCCAAGCCCACCCTTTGGAGTATAAGCAGGACCTGTGACTTACTTGCTTTTAACCAACACAATATAGCAAAGGTGTTGGGATGACACTCTCTTGATGAGGTTTGTTATCTGGTAAAGGTGCTCCACGATATCACTCTTGTGACAAAGTTTCATTGCATAAGAAGGTCCTAGCAAACCAGAGAAGTTCTCCCACTGGCCTTGCAGATGGAAGAAACCACATTGTCAACTGCCTATGGAACGTGCAGAGAGGCAGGGCACTGAGGAGCAGAAACCCCTTAGAAGCCGGCCTCACTCCTAGGCACAAGGAAATGAATTCTGCCAATGCTTGTATGAGCTTGGATGTGGATTCCTCCCTAGAAGGGTCTTTAGATGAGAAAGTAGCCTGGTCAGCCCCTTGTTTGAGATAATACATACTTGTTTTTTTCAAAACCGCTAGAATTGGGGTGATTTGTAACAAAGCAATAGAAAACTGATGCTTGCTGTATTCGTTATCTTTGTATCATTCCTGTGACACAGTGCAGTGTTTAACTCAGAGTACTGTGTAAATATTTTTTCTTTTCTTTATTTGTCTGCTTATTTATTTATTTAGTGGATAAATGGAAGAATTAAAACAAGCCCTCACCCCTCCAAGCCTGTCCCATCAGGATGCTAATGGAATGATGGAATGTTCTGGCAACAGAGGGAGCTTCCTGTTCTGGGAGGTGAATAGATAAGAAGCCAGATTCACACAATGCCATGGGCCCATGGGCTGGTGGGCAGAGGAAAAGAAAGGGCCTGAACCTGGTCTGTTTTCTCAAGTCCCTGAGGCCTAAAGGAACACGTTCTATACAGTAGCAATAGATTTACCAAGAAGCAAATGAACTTATGCTTTAGAGCCCTTAATTTCCACCTGCTTCTTCCAAAGCAGTTTTGCATATATTACTTTGAGAGGGTCTCAAAGACTCCATACGCTCGAGGTGCCATCAAACCTGTATCCACCTACCTCTGATAAATTATAGAGAACAGGGACACTAAGTATTCTCCTCTGCAACTGAGGGACACCAAATAGGTTGATTGCAAAAAGAGGTACCAAATAAATGCTTAAACTGAATTGCTATTTTTCTAGAGGTATCACAAAAAAAAAACAACTCTAAAGATTTAATTCATTCATTCATGCTTAAATCTAGAGTTATTGGTTGTAGACAATTGTATATAAATTGTTACAGTGTATAATTTTTACCCCTTGGTGTGTGCACTTTTGTCTGTGTGGTTAACCCCTCTGCAACAGATAGACTATTGGAAATACTCATGTTTCCTGTTTGCTTCTTTCTGTCTGGTGGTGGCCTTGAGCCTGGTCATCCCTCTAGGGATATAGTCAGGAGGCAGGGACTAAGATTCTATAATCTACTGAGGTCTTTTCCAGGTTCAGATCCTTCTTAAGATTACTCTCTCCAATATTTCTCAGTGAATAAATTGTTTTATGGAGGGACAATATCTCTTTTAGATTATATTGGTTTGGTTTGAATAAGTTCAAGTAGAAGGCAGAGCAGAGACGTCAGTGGTGAAAACTAAATAGAAGTACTAATAAAATCGTACCTGGTGAGTACTATCATTGGTGGATTTCTTCTCTTTCTTTCTTTGATTTTTTAGTTATTGGGTGCTTACTATTTTCCTGGGCCTCTGGGTCCTAGTAAATGGAGATTCTTTTAATATTCTTTATAACTATTTCCTCTCTTCAGTACAGATATAAATTAAAGGTACAACTTCTTGATCATTTAGTAAAAGTATTTGAATAATGTTGATTGCATGAAAACTATCCAGATGTCATTTCTTCCACCACCTTCTTCAATCTGCCAGAAAAAAAGACAGCTCTTTGTAGAAACTCTAATGTTCTGACTACCCTTGTTCTACATCTTGCTTCCCCTTCTCTCTGGGGAGTGAGTCCATGTAAATGCTCCATGTTCCTCAGCTCCTGGAACTAACCCCTTGCCCTGATCACCCTTTTGCATTTAAGACTACATAAGATCTTACCAGTTTCACTTTAGCCTATTAGGCTCAAGTTCAACCTCCATCCAAGCTGAAACTACCCAGGGCCAAGAGTCTTACATTTTGTAGGCACTTGTACTTCTGTTCCTAGGGCCTCAGGCCATACTTATCCTACAGGGACTGTTCTGCTACTACTTGCATTTCTGTAATGCACATTGATGTCTCCCCTTGACATACGAGAGAGTGACGTCAGTGTAACATGGATCAGTGGGAGGAAAGAAGACAAGCTCTCAGTGTAGCCATGGTGCAGGCACAGGGATGTTTTCACTGCATTTTAAGAAAATTAAGAATTTTTATTGCAGCTGGGAATTCTTCCCCAGGAAGGTCACCCCAGGTGTGTGTTGGCAACTTGCGGCTGTTCTTTGGCAGCCTTAAGAGCTTACCCAACAGCCCGAGGCTCCAGGGTCATCAGCACTGCCCAGTACCCACTGGACTTGCTCTAAATGAAGGGCTTCTGACACACTCACTTGGTTACCATTATGCATGTTTGATGTCTGGCCACACTGAGGTTCCAGCTGCTTTTGCTCATTCTCTGACACCTAGGCAGGATTTAGGTGGAATGTCCTACCCTACTTTTCCATTGGCCCTGTCATTTGTAGGGGGCAGGGTTTTCAAGGGTCTGTGTCATGTGGCTGCAAGTGTACTTACCTTGGGGCAGCGCTGAGCCTTCAGCAGCATGTCCTGATGCTCATAGGATCTTGGGAGCTTTGCCCATCAGCCTTTAGTCTGCCTATATCAGAAACCATGGTGATGACTCCTGTCCAGCATCTGTAACTTAGTGTCCCCAGCTCTCCTGTTCTTCCTCTGAGTCTGGCAATCAGAGAACTGCACTGTCCTGAATTCTTCAGCTTCTCACCTGCTGTGGGCATTCTCTCAACCCTGAGGCCAATGGTGTCATTGACGTCTTTGTGAAATGCCACAGTGCCTGAGCATCTGGGATGGCTACTGCATTTGCTTTGAAGGAAGAGGCTCAACACAAGGATAGAGCTCAACACTGCCAACTTACCCCCTCCCAATTTGCTCATGTGTCCCAGAGCTGAAAGCCATAGGCCATAATTGCTGCACACTGAATGGATAAACAAACCGTAAATAACTCTGTGAACACATCATAAACATGGGGCCAACCTGTCTCTCCTAGCCTGTCTGTCACCAAAGGCTGAAGGAGTAACATGAACAAGGATGCCTCTTTCCCAGGACTTGAGGCAGCAGGAAGGGATCAAAACTTGAAGCAGAAGTTTCTCTTATGGGTGGAGTGGGGCAGCTGGACTTCATCTTGCTAAAGCTGAAGCAAGAGGAAAGGGGTGGTCTAATGGACAGAGGGAAAAATTGCAAAGCCAAGGAAAAGAGAAAGAGCCAAGGCTAGATTCTAAGAGGGATGAAGAGCCTCACTTTCTGAAAACACTAAAAATACATCTTCTTGCCACTGCACACATATGAGCACAAATGTGTGTGTGTGCATATACACACACCTCTGCACCACTAGAGACTCATCCTTTCTTTTCTATAAAAAGAAAATTATTGGTAACCAGGTCTGGTAAAGGCCACAAGCAGGCTGACACTGGCCTGTCGATATGTTCTGTCTTTTGTTCACATAAGTTTATGAATTATTTTTACATGAAATGCCCTTAGTTAGCGGGTGTACACTGTTGTTTGCTGTCATCCCCACCATGCCCTAACAACACAGTGTTTCTTATCTCCCAGGTCTCTCTAGCAGGTTTTTCTCTCAAATCCAGTACTCATAAATTTTTGTAGAGGAGACTTTCCTGTGGGTTGTAGGACAATTAGCAGCCTCCATGCTTTCCACCCACTAGATTCCATTGGTACCCCATGCACCACCCATAGCTAAAATGTTTTGAGCTTCAGAGACACAAAGCAATTTCCTTAAAGTCTTGTGGCTAGTCAGTTCCTGTACCAGGAGTAGTTCTATGATCTTACACACCTAGCTTAGTGTTTTTTTCTCCCATGGTATGGTAGTACACCCACAAATTAGCAGTTTTCCCTTTATGTAAAGAATTTCCTGAGTCTCTCTGAAGACACCTCTTAAGGTAGATTACTTGACACTCTTAATGTACAGTTCATGGTAAATGGCTAGATGTATTATTTAGAGGTGATGACCCCCATATCTCTGAGCCCACTTCCTTTGCCTATTCAATGGGAGTAATAATGGTACCCAACATCAAGCTGATCTGCACTAGTTGGCCAGAAGTTGGTTGGGGTTCATATAATCTGGTTGTTTGGTGTTTGTGACTTACTGGATCTTAAATACTTTGACTCACCCGACCCATCTTCCAAAGTTGTGATGATGATAACGAGAGAGAGTCCAGATATGATTGGCACATTGTAAATTCCCAGTAGACATGAGCTGCTATTTTCACTACCCACAGCCATAACTGGGTAAAGGAAGCTCACCTGCCACTCTTACATTATATCCTCTCTCCTTCCCATGCCTGCCCCACTCACAGGGTGCCTTCTTGTTTCTCTACTTTGGCTGACTGTGCTCATTCTTGCCTTGGAATCTTTGCATGTCTTGTGCCTCCTGCCTAGGGTACTCAGACCAGGCCTTTATTCTGATTCTTGGTTTGTAGAGTTCTGTTCAGGTGCCCCATCTTCAGGGAGTCCTTCCCTGACCTTCCTCTATGAATATTAGGTGTCCCCTTAAAACTCATGGGTGAGACAGGCAAGAAAATTTAGAGGTAAAATGAAGGTTGTGAGACCCTCAATCTAATCAGTGAATTGATTCCCTGCTAGGGATTAACTAGGTGATGACTGTAGGCAGGTAGGTGTGGCTGCAGGAGCTGGGTCATTGAGGTGGTGCCTTTGGAGTTTATATTTGTGAACGGAGCTTAGTCTCTTCCTCTGCTTCCTGGTGTGATGTCCTGAGCTGCTTTCCTCTGCCAGGTCCTTCCTAATGTCATGATGCTCTTTCTCACCTCTGGCCCAGAACAATGGAGTCAGCTGTCTCTGAACTGAGACCTCTGAACCCAAGAGCACCAAACAAATTTTTCCTCTCTAAAATTGTTCTTGTCAAGTCTTTTAGTCACTGCAGGAAAAGGCTGACTGAAATAAGTACCCTCCACCCAATTCTGAATACCACTGTGGTAGCTGGACTACTAATGACTTTTGTTATTGTGTGTCTTCCTCCTGTCTGTAAAAAGGAACTTGGTATGTGTGTGCCATAGCTCCACATTCTGTCATGTGTGGAAGAGTCAGAGAGCCCAGCAAACAGCCTCAGTGCTCAAGACATGCTTGTGGAAGGAATAAATTAAATAAGAATTCTGACTCTGATTCCAAGGCTAGTATTATTTCCTTTTCATTAGATGTAAGATGAACATGATCCATTCACAAACAATTTGTTCACTGATTCATTCGTCCCTTGTTTTTTTTGTTCATTCATTCATTCAGCAAACATGTACTGTGTACCTTATCGGTAATCTACCTTCTCTGTGCAGAAAATTTCAATGAGCAAATTTCACTTTTTCTTATTCTTCATTATCAGCTGCAAGTGAGTAGAAAAAACAGAGGCTTCCAAGACAGATGCAGACATGTTTTTTCATATCAGCATTCCCCAGGTCTTGCTAGCCCACTGTCACCCAGTGCCTCTTCTGTGTGCCAGGTGCCACCCAGGCACTGACTCTGCAATGGAGAGGTCTGGTTCCAGGCCCAGGCTGATTTTTCATATCACAGTCTTCTCTGCTCTGTTCTCCTGCCATGCCTGTGCTCATCACCCTGGCCTGGATGCCTGCATGGCTTTCTCAGGCGCACACAGACTGGCCTCTTATTGATCAAGACAGTTCAGCTGCTGGCAGGCCTCAGGGAGACAGCTTGCTGCATTCTTTTCTATTTAACCACCACCAGTTCATCTGAATTCCTAGGATTACCCTCTGTTTTCAAGACCATCTGTGAACCAGCGCACGGCTTGCTCAGATCTTCCCTATTGTGCTTTGCTTTTCCTTAAAGCATATACACTCTATTCTTCATAAGGATTTTAAACCTAAACATTATGTGTCAAAAGTCAGGAGTAAGGCAAGTCATGGACACAGGGAACCTGTGATGTCTGGATCCTATCTCTCTTTTTTAGGTGGTGATTTTAAGGTCTTTCATTTTGGAAATCAATCTGGTTGGCTTTCTGGACTGGGTAAAGAGGGCAGTTTTAATTTTAGTTTGGCAAGTGGCTGTTTTCATAGGACTCAGCCATTCCTGCAGAGTGTATTTCAGTCAGCTCTCCACACAATGCTCCTGGAGCTGAGCTTTGACTGTGCTCAGAGGCATCATTTCCCTTGGGCCCCCAGAAATTCATCCTCCACAGTTTTGGGCTGCTGTTGAGTGTCCTTACAGATCACTTGTCAGATTTAACCCCTGAAAATATTCAGTGTCTCTCCATGGGTCCTCCTGCCTGCTCAGCTGACTCAGAATCTGGAGGACAATTTTGGCCCAAGACCTAGTGAATGTGTTGGAAAAGGAAGCTCCGGGGAACATCAAGGCTTTGCATCCAGGAATTATCACCATCTGAGTTCTAAACACCAGGATGGCTGGTTGTCCAAGAACAGACTCAACATTAGAGTCCACCTCATTACAAAGTCCATGTGCTAGGAGGACCACTGTTCTCTTTACAGATTTTAGAGCAAATTCTTGTGATTTCACCCAGACAGTTCTAACTATTCACAGAGCTTAGCAAATCATAAGGTACTGGGAGTGGATAACTCTGGCTCTCCATAGTCAGCCAGCATCAATCATTATATGACATTAACATCCCTAAACTTTGAATCCAGTGAGATTCAGAAGGTTCTTTTTTTTTTTTTTTGGAATTGGTTGGGGTTCCCTGAAAATGCTGGAAGTCTTTAGTTTTTCTGAGGCTGTGAAGGGGACATATGATCAGTAATAACCTAGATTTTCTGCTTTTGCTGCTGCCTGCTCATGTGCATCCCGCAGCTCTCAGGTGCTTATTGGGTTCTCACTGGGTTCACTCACATGTTTCTCTGTCAACACCAGCTCATTATTTAGCTTTTGTTATATTTTCTGTCTCCTGCTCTGGTTCCCTAGAGTAGTTCCTTCCATTTCCAAAGCCCTGCAGGGCAATCAGTCCTACCCCTACCAAGGTTAATCTCCAGTTTAACACCACTGTTTATGCCAAGGGGACTGTCATCTTAAGTTTTTGGTTAAGGGCTCTGCTAAGATCTAGGCTAAGGAAGGACAATGATATACTTCCCACTTTCTGTCACACGTTTCCATAAAAATAGCACTCACAGAGTCCTTAATGGATGTGGTGTCCCCAGAAGTGGCCTCTGACCCTGAAGGCCAATGGTCCGTGAGGCCAGGTAGTTTTCTTCATTACCATGTAGTGTTTCAATAGACCTCAAATGAAAGCAAAGGCCCCCGTGCATGTCTGCTTTGGCCACATACACATAGGCCTTAATTTCATTTCAGAACACCTAGGACCATCTGGACTATTCCAGGAGAAGGGACACTTTACCTTTATGGGATGACAGAATAGAACTGCCTAATAAGGGTCATCACCATTGGCCCAGGTGAGATGACTTGTCTAACCCCCACCCCTAATGTCTATGCTCCTGTGCTCTTTAGTCCCTGGCTTCAGCTCCTTATTTCCCTAGATTTGACATTAATTCACAGCCCAAACCCTGAATTAGATCTAGGCTTTGTGTGACCTGGACCTTATGTGAGAGACTGGGAAGGCAGGTATCTGCAGAACCTTCTCCCTGGGATTTGGTTCTATTCCATCATTCATCCACCTTAGCATTGAGGTACATGTGAAGGGGACTGAACTGCCTTGTTACCCAGTGAAAGGTGGATAAAAAAGAGGGAACTGTGTGGGACTCTCAGAAAACCTCTCTTCAAGAGAGAGTACATCATAAGCCCAAATGTACAAGATGTTCTCTATTTAAATTCTACTCACTCTTTCGGGGCCCAGTTTGATGTCATCTTTTCCATGTGTCCTTTATCCTTACTCTAACACTCATTCAACATTGTGGATTTGCACTCCATCTTCAGCATGATCTCAGTGCTCTTTGGGATGTAGCTGAGGCCATCAAAGCATTGTGTACCATCCATGTATATCTAACAGGAAACACTTGTCTTGAGATGGTGGAGCCCTGTAACTACTGACCTCATGCCTAGTTCTGGGCTTCATCTTGATTGATGCCTATAACGCTGCTCTGGACTTCCATTTCACAATTTTGTTAGAGAATGTGATTCTTTGAAGTGGGTATGATAAATTCATCTTATAAGAGCCTTTTGCAACATTTTTATTAAACTTTACCATGCCCGGGTTCATAAAGAAGAATCACAAAAAGATGGATCTCTAAACAAATTACCAACTTTTTCCTTTACATCACAAAAACTATTTTGGAAGAATGATCCTTATTCTTCCACTTCTCCTGGTAGTCAGGAGTCTGAAGCGATCCTGATTTGCACTTTTCCTAGATATCCTCTTATGGCTACAATTAAGATTTTCCAAAAATATGAAAGCTTCAAAGTTCTTAGGGATGAAGAGCCTGGCAGTGACAATGTGAAGGCTTGTGGAACATGGCATTATGATACTAATGATTTGGCCATATAAAGTGTCCTTCTTGAAGCACACAGCCTGGATCAGACTGAGGCTGAAATTATTGAGCACACTTAGGAAATTATTTTTATTCATTTCTGGTTGTATTTCTCAATTGTTCACCTTGTTCCAAAAGTGATTTGTGGCAAGAGATATAATTTGGATTTGATTCATGATATAAAGACTTATGAATTTTCTTAGCCCACAAATTCAACATGATCCAAAAGTAGCAACCTTATGGTGCTTTCCCTAGGCAGATTCATCCCAGGTAAAGCACCTGGGTTGGGTGGACAGGAATGGAACACAGAGGAAGAATGTAGGACAGTGAAGAAAGCTTGAAGGGCCCAAGAATATGATGTTAGTCTTGAGAAAAAAAGAATAGATCTGAGAAATGCTCACTAACTGTCAGAAAGGCCGAACTATTAAAAGAGATTTCAAATGAGTAGGATGCACTTTTTTCCCAAAGCTGAATCAGGTCAGATGCACAAAAGCTACAAGACATCAAATTCTCATGTAGTAAAAGGAGTGATTTCTAAACAAAGATTTCTAATGGAGCACACAACTTTCTTGTGAGACAGCCTGCTCCCCTTTATCAGCAAGGCTCAGAAAGAGACTCTGGCCACCTGCAGGGATATTGTGCCAGTTTCTTCTCTCTGGTCCTCTGGGGCCTGGGCCAGGGAGTGGGAGCAGTCTGGGGCTGAGCCAGCCTGAGCAGTGCCTGGTACTAGGATTGTAGCCCTTGGGTACTGTGCCAAGAGAAGGGAAGCAGATATTAAAACAAGGACTGGCGCAAAAGGACCAAAGTACTGGGGGCCAGGTATGTCACAAATGGGTTACCAAACGGGGAAGGGCAGAACAGACGGGAAGCAGGATGAATCCAGTCAGGGTAGGCGGAGACCAGCGGGATCTGATTTCATGAACTTGGTCCCTCTGTAGTGGCATTCCATTAGCAAGAAACTAACTTGTCTCACTGAGTCAAGTGTGTAGTTTTTTTTTTAATTTATTTTTTAGTTGCAGGTGAACACAATACCTTTATTTTATCTTTATATGGTGCTGACGATCCAACCCAGTGCCACATGCATACTAGGCAAGTGCTGTACCTCTGAGCCACAACTCCAGCCTCAAGTATGTCCTTTTTATAATTGGGAATCTCGACCTGACAGATTCCATTCCAGTAGATTAGTCTTCTAATGTTACTTGTGTCAATAATTGTCCTCAGTGAAGACACTGAGAATAAATCTCTGGCTAAATCCATACATTTCAGCCTCTTGTATCTTCTCAAAGACTGAGCACAAGGTTAGGAAGACAGATTCCTTTGTTCTTTATGTATCTGCCATGCTCAATCAGGAAAATTAGCCAACTTTCTTGGTTTTCAGATTCCTTATCTGAAAAAAAAAGGAACTTGCAAGTAGCCCTTCCTCCAAGTCTAAATCACCAGGGAGGGATTAATTTGTTAATTTTCCTTTGTCCATTGCATTCATTTTCCTTTACCCTAGGCAACATATTCCATGACACATATTAGCATGTTTTTTTTTCCCCTTGGCCTCCAAGTGTATTCCTGTTTTCCAATTGATATATGTTTGTGGACCAGTTAAAACACAGTGGAAATGACTAGGGATGTAGTTAAGTGGCAGAGCATTTGCCTAGCATGCACAAAGCCCTGGGTTCCATGCACAAGGCCCTGGGTTCCATCCCCAGAGCTGCAAAGAGCAACAACAAACCTTTTGCTGTACTGGCTATAGATGTCATAGGACCCAGAAGCCAGGAGGTCAAATCACCAAGGAGATGGCAGAAAAGAAGAACTCCAAAAATTTCTACTTATAGAAATCTGGATTCGAGGCTCAGTTTTAAAGAACACTGAGAATGAGAACAATGCTTACCTCAAACATGACCAATTCTTACAGTGATTCTGTCACAAGCAGAATTTGAGATAAGCCAGATATATGAGTGACTTATCCAGGAATGTGGCCTCAGCGTGCAGGAGCAGGGACATGAAGAGTGGACTGAGAAGGAGGGAGAGTGGCTCCAAAGATGCATCCCTGAGCTGGTCATCACTATTGACAACTAGTGGCATGGCCTGTGGGAATAGCACAAGTTTTAGAAAGTACATTTTAGAACTATTCACTTGGGGTGGGGGGACAAAAAATATCTGTCCATTAGTTCCCATTTCCCACTGGTCAAAGGTTACTCTGTAAATGTTAATTCTCTAGCTTTTTGAGCTAGTGCATTAACTGAATGGCCACAGGTTTCCCAGTTTCCCATACTGTGACATCAGAAAGTGAAGCAAGAGGATGAGGCTTTCTCAGGTGATTGGTGGATGAGATTTGATGCAGTCTTCAGGAACTGATTTCCATAGTCATGGGGGAATAAGAAGTGAAACAGCAGGATTTACAGTATGCAAATATGGTGACCCAAATTCACTACCTCTCACTGCCACTCCAAAGCTTTGTGGCTGATAATTTTGCACATACATTTGAACAGAGGATCCTCTGGGCACTCTCACCGCTTCTGCTGGAGACTGCTTCTCCCCTGGAGCACAGTCACCTCTGCGGGGTGCCACTTGTGCTTCTGCTAAGAATTGCCAGCTCTACCCTAGACACCATGTGGCACTTAAATTTCTTCCTGTCCTACAACTTCAGGGCTTGGTTATTTGGCTAGAATTCTTACTCCCAACTCATCCATTTTAATGAAACCTTTTTAAGGAGGCTTTTCAGTCATGGAAATGTACTCTTACAGGTAGTCTCCAGGCAGTCCATTGGTGAACAGAGCTTAATTTGATGTTGGGACTAAAGCTACATAAATATTAGCTTGAACAAGTACAAATATGTTTATGTGCTCTACTAAGCAGAAGTTCTAAAACATTCACAGATAGGAGTGGAACATAAAGAGAGAATAATGCAGAATCAGAGAGAAATGGGAGAGAGAGAGAAAGAGGGGAGAGAAGGAGAGAGAGGGAGGGAGGGAGGGAGGGAGGGAGAGAGGGAGAGAGAGAGAGAATGAATCTTGAAGCTCAGTAAGAAAGCAGAAGACATGAACACTGTCTCCTAAGTCTTCCCTGTGTGTACAACTATGACCACATGTTACTAGATACATGAAGTAATCATCCTAGGGGAAAAAAATGGTTTCCTTGTACTGGTTTAGATCTAACAGTCATCCCCACTCTGCCTCCACCTCTAAGCCACTTAACTTGAATTTCTAACATTTTCCAGAGAAGGTATTTAAGTGACTTTCATTATTTATCTAATGCTATTAAACTGTGGTCACTATCTAGAATTCCTTGCAAATGATTACTCTAAAGCCCCTGTGCTGTATCCTAAGCCCAATTCCTAGTCAAACCCAACAGAGAGAGAGAAAAAAACAAAAGTGGGTATCATGTTACTCTCAGAACTCCATAACCTTGATGGACCTTGAACCATGGACAGTTGATGCTCTGTAGCTTCTAAGAACAGGCATAGATTCAGGCAGCATCAGGTTGCTGCTCTGCACTAGTTTCATGAGCGTCAGAATGAGGCGTTGCAGAAACAACTAGGACTTCAGATATAAAGGAGTAGGTTTGATGAGAGAGAAAACCTTTTCCAAATAGCTTAATCAATTTATATTGCCACCAGCAAAAGACAACCTTATGGAAAGATACATGCAAAATATCCTCACTAAGAGACAGTCAAAATTATATTTTATGTGCTTCAACAATTCTTTTTTCTTCTGTTTTTCAATAAGTCACCTGAGATCATTGGATCTCATCAGCTCATGAGACACAACTCTCATCTTTGACTAAGATTTTAGTCAAGAGTCCTGCAATATCTCACAGGTGTCCACAATCTTGTCTGTCAGGTACTGTGAACAAAAGGAGCTCAATACATTATCTGCTTCCAGCCCCTTATAGATGTCTGATGTCCATGAAGACAATGGTAATCATGGTTGCTACTGTTGCTTACCAGTGGAGATGAGGTGATCAAGCCAAGTATATTTTTACTGACATTCCCCAAAGCATCATCTTTAAAAATTTCTGATCAAGGTTCAGTTCCCTAAAGTAGAAGCATGATCTTTCTTCAGTTTTGGCTGACTGATCTCTCTGTAGGATGCAGGCCCAATGACTTGGAGGTCAGTCAAAGGGAGAAAAAGACAATATAGTGTCTTACCCATGGCCCTGTGTAGCAACAAAATAAACCGGGTGGGTTAGGCCCACAGCCCCAGAATGATTTGTTCTGCAGTGATTATGAACTATCTCATCTTCTGTCTCTTTCTTCCTCCTCCTTTTTTCTTTGCTTCCTTCCTTTCTTTTTTCCTTTTTAAAACAAAGAGTCTTCTTATGATGCCCAGGCTATCTCTGAACTGCTGCCTTCAAGCAATGCACCTGTCTCAAGCCCCCAATAGCTGGGACCACAGGTGTGTACCACTGTGCCCTGCTGAGTTTCTGTCTCTCATGCTCTTAGTTTCACCTTAAATACTAAGATCCTAACTGCTTAGAGTGTATAGTATAGACTAGCAGCTCCAACATGATTCTGGAGGTTGTTGGAAATTCCGACCTCACAGGAGACATTTGAAGCAGAATCTATAGGCGCTTCCTATGCACCTTAACATTTCACAAATGCTATCTTGGACCCTGTTTTTTCCAAGTCTTTTCCCTGCAGCTTTGGGGGAAAGGATGTATTTAAAAATTGGACTCCAGACAAACTCTCTTTCCATTTATTTCCACCTATAAACTATCTATTCATCCTAGTTCAATCAATGCACCTATATTTAAGTTGATTGATGTATAATTTTCTTTGTAAGCAGCAGAGGAAAATAGCTCTGGAGACACCCTGCAACTCTGAATGAGCCATGTGGCCTTAGACAAAGGTATTTATTTAATCTCTTCAAGCTTCATTTTTAGAAGGGACAGAAGCAGAGATAATATGAAAACTTGGGCACTGAAATTTTCTCATTCTTCTGATTCAAAGACAAAACTCTAATAATGGGCTTTAATCATTTCATAAATGAAAGTACCACTTGAGTGAGGGCCCAGCTAGCAATCAAGGAATCCTGGATGGACACCAGACCCCCGCTACCCTTTGGATGTTTAATCCTCTGCCGACTGTATCAACAGCGAAATGTCCTCAGGCATTGGTAAGCCCCTACAGAAGACCCCAAATAAGAAAACTAGAGGTGCCACCTCAAAGGGCTGGACATGATGTCTCTCTCTGTCTCTTTTACTTACTATTTTTGATTGTCTCATCACTGGGACATGGAATAGAAAGTGCTGCCTCCTTCAGAAGTCATTGGTTTTATAACTGGAGGTTCTGGATCCTCAAAGCTTGCTTCAGGATCTCATTTTGCCCTTCTGGATACCACACACTCCTAGTGGAATGAAGCAGGAATGAGGAGGAGGTGAGGTTCCGGGGAATCAGGAGCCTAAGCTTAGGACACCAGGACAGCCAGTCCTGCTTCCCACAGGTTGGACTTCGGTGTCATGTTATGTTTTCCATCCTTTATCTTCATAGGTTTTTAATAGACTGAGCATCTAAAACTTAACATTTATATTTAATCAGCTAATGCTTCCAACTCTTCTTGGAGGCTGAGAATGGCCATTAACGTTGATTTAGTGGATGCTAAACATATTGCAATGAAAGGGGAAAATGGTTTGACAGTAAGTTTAAGCAAAGCAGGAGAGAAGCACGTATGCACACAGGTACTTCTGCTCACGTGTGTGCATGTCACACAGCAAGCACACACGCACACACACACACAGACCTGTCTGCCAACAGATAGCCCTGACTTTGGGAGGTAGTATTTACTGCTACTCCCATGATTCTCCTCTCTCTGCCTCCAGAGGCTCCCTCCCTCTTTCACTAACCTTCCTGCAGGTGTTACTGTAGACTCAGAACAAGTGCAAATAACTCCAGAGATAATGAATTTTCTAGGACAATTAATGGGAGTTCAGGCCTCCTTCTGTGATGGTTAATTTGGGTCTCTATAATAAAGAAAAATGTTTAATAAAGCCACAATTAGTATTAGATGACTCTCAAATGCAGAAAGGGATGCTAGATAGCATATTTTGAGCAGTTATTCTGACTGTGTTTTCATGTTCTAGCTCCTTTAATCACAACCACCTTCAGAGGAGAATGCTGTTATCCTTATTTTATGATTAAAGTGGGGCTCAGTCTTTTATATACAGCAAAATAAATTCAAATGAAAGGTTTGACATGAAGAGCCTCAGGTCATCTCCTCATTATAGATATTACTTCATGAGCACATCCAAACACAGAGTCTGTGATTTCAAAGAAGCATTTATAGATTAGTCTTTACGGACCCCATTTGAAAGGGAACTTGGGGGAGTTCTCTTTGGCATCCAAGAGAAGATCATATCAATGAAGGCTGTGCCTCTTTCCCTTCTCAAAGGGATTTTAGTATGCCTTTTGGAATGACACAATCTTCTTTCATACACGTAAATACCAGAAAGGAGTCAAATGCGTATCACCCAACTTGGCAGTTTGTTCTTTCTGCTATTAATTAACAGATGTATCTTTTTATGTCATGTAATGAAGAATCTGGGGACAGGACCCAGATCTCTACTACCTATGTCAGGATTCGTCCTATATTCTAGTTTCATAATGATGAACCAAGTTGATGACAACAAAGGAAAAAAATACTTAGGTCATCAATACAAGTTTTATTGTTGAGGGATAGTAAGGAAATCACAATCTTTTACCCATTGACTGTGGAAGCTGTTTGATAAGTTAGGGAAGGGAACAGCAGCAAATGTGCTGTAATGGAAGGAAGGAAGGGAGTGAGAAAGAAAGAGAGAAAGAGGAAGGGAGGGAGAGATAGGGGAAGGGAGGGAGGTAAAGAAAGAGAGAGTGATGGAAGGAAGGAAGGATCGTGAATATATGAGGAGAGAATTAAGAGTGAAAACCTTGGATGTGAGTCCCATAGTCCCGGCACACAGTGGTCACTTCCCCTCTTAAGGACCCAGTGTTCACATGAAAGAAAAGGCCACCATGGGGGGCAGGGGTGAGCTCTAAGATCTTCTCCTGCTCTAAAATCTTGTGTTCTATAGCTGTGCAACAAGAGGCAGTTAAAAACTGGACTCTTTTCCCAGAAGAGACTTTGGGTATTTGGCTCATTAAAGAGATTAGCTGTCCATTTGTAGGGATGTCTCTCCAATGAGGTAGGGACAGAACGAGCCAAGAGTTTTAGTTTTGATTCAATTTATGAAGCGCATATCGAATTTCCTGGCAAGTTCAGTCAAACACATCTCCTATGTTTCAGCAATCCAGGCATTAGACCGGGACAGAAAAAAATGCCTCTTACTAATGTGTGACAAATCCGTATGGAGAAAAACACTATTTCTTCTCTCCCATATGGCACAGCTGAGGATGGTTGGCTGTTCTGGCCTTGGAATGGTTCCACGGACCAGGTGGGTGGTTTCTTTCACAGGCTGGTGAAAATTCAGAGTGTCTCTTTCGTGAACATGGGAACGGGTGAGAATTCTTCTGTTATAGCCTGGGGCTGTCAGCAAAGTCTAAGACACAGTTCATTGTTTTTTTTCTGCCAGGATGAAAGGGAAGGGAACCAACTACCTTCAGGAGGAAGGAAGGGCAATTTCAAACCCACTTAGGTCCTGCTTCAGAACTTCCCTTGAAGCCCAAAATCTTTGAAGTTTTGGTCTTGTAAGGATAGAGCAGATTTTTCCATGGAAAACCCTTAAACCACTTCACATTCCAATCTCAATGCAGAGAAGGACAAGGCCTTTGGTGGACAGGCAAGGCAAGGGGAAATAGTTTCCTAAACCCTCTTCAAACTATAGTTTCAAAGGATTGAGACTCAGTGGCTTCTAATTTGAAATGAGTCTTAGCCCTTTTTGAGACATAGTGGATTAGCTGTGTCCCCCTCTAAGGGTTAATGGTACAGATTGACAAGCACAGAGACTATTGCACTGATTAAATACAAAAAAAAAATCCCAAATGAATAGAAGCAACAAAATTCCAACTCATCTACACCTCTGAAATCATCCCACCTCTTTAAGAAGTGGGGAATTATAAAGAAAGAAAGATAATCCATCTCCTCTGCTCTCAGTTTATGTTGATGTAAACTATAGAAGGATAATGATTTTCATTATACTTTGAGCGTCAAAATGAAACTCTTATTTTTTAGTCATCATCTTCTCAAATTGTTTCCATGTCTTCTTTTTCTTCTTTGCAGTGCTATGAGTGAGATACACTTTTAATACATATGTACTTTATTGATCTACTCATCATAAGGTCTTAAGACCACAATTAAGCAAATAGGCATAAAATTTTCCAGTGTGAAATTTGATGTCATATGCAATTAGGCACAAATGTAAGAGGTTTGCTACAATCAAAAAGTAGCTAAGTGATGGAATTTCAGGTTTGAAAGAAAATTCCAAAGGTCTTATTGCAATTTAGAAAATCAGAAACTGGTAAGTTATAAAGATGGGCTTGGATGAACACAAACATATACACACACACATTTCATTCCCTAGAAATGGCAGCGGTAGACATAAAGTTGTGCATGCATTGGAAAGGCTCCGTGTTGGACATTAGAGAGGATTTCCTAACTATGGGTAACTATTTAATAGACCAAATGAATAGAAGCAACATAATCCTTTGACTAAAGGTAGCTATATTCTTTCTTGGATGTATTTGTGGACTCTGATAAAAAAGAAATTTTCATTTTTAGAATTTATAAAGATCATTTAGTCCAACGAAAGAATCCCTTCTAACGTTTCTATATCAAAAATTAACACATCTTTGCTTGACCATCAAAGAACTGGAAGTTCATCTCCAGTCATATTCCAATATCAAATAATTACAATGATTATTCAAAATTCCCTTATCATACTAAACTAACATCTATAACATTAATTTGTGCTTCATTGGAGCAGTGTCAGATACCTAATTTGTTCACGTGATCAACTTTTGAAATTTTGAGTTCGCTTGTTATATCATCATATTTCTTTTGCTTTCAAATTAAATATATCAAATTATTTGAAACCATGTCATGGTAGAAATCATAGAAGGAGTGTGTAAGTCTAAGAGTGAGTGGACAAACTGGAAACTCCACCAAATTGGTGAAGAGGTTTCAATCAACATTTATTTGTCACATACCATATATTCACAGTTTGCTAAGTTCTGAAGTTCCCTATTAAACTACAACCTTGAACTAAACTCCACATTCCAAAGAATTATCCTTTGCTCAGAGAAGGAGGGATCTACCATCAGTTATTGTGCTTTGTGGGGCAGGATAGTATTACTAAAGGAAAGAAAGAAGAAGATATGAGTAAACTCACAATAGCCTTCATAAGAAGGCTGATGATTCCATAAATAGCCCCAATTCTACAAAGGAGATCAAGATTCTTAGTTTGGAGGCCACAAGAGGGCACTAGACTACTATATGGACCTAGCTCAACTTGGCACAAAGCAGGGGTCATTACTGGCAATAATACACTGATTGCGATAATAGTAGATGGCCACATCTTGTGTGCTCTGAATCTGTGTCTCAGACACAGTGTGCAATCGTAGGTGACATGCAAAGTTATTGACTATGAAACATATTTAGATTACAGCCTGGGGTTATGCTAAATACCCCCAATGCATGCGCAATTTGAGAAAGAATAAAAAGAAAGGAAGAAGGAGGGAGTGAAGAAGGAAGGGAAGACAAAAGAAAAAGGGTAAAGGAAAGGAGTAAAGTTCTAAGAAAAAGTAAGGTGGTTCTTTAGGCTGTGAGTTCTGAAAGCAACATGGACACCCCAGTAATAGCCAGGGGTGAACAGCAGAAGTTAGACACATGGTCTTTCACATCTGCTTTTGGAAAGGTTGACATTTGATAAAACTCGCGTTGGCCACAGGATACTCTCTAGTTTATGACATTCCCATGGGCATCACCCAAGTCATTCGTTCTATTTCTGAAGTGTTCCGTACTTTACAAAATTTCCAGAAACGTAGTCTCAGCCTAATGAAAGCACACTTAAACCCCTTTCATAAATACACTCTAGTCTATGCACTCATTGCTCCATCTGAAAAAGGCAAGAACAGTCAATTACGTTCTAGGTTAGTCTGGATAAAATCAACAGGTTATTTTTGTCAATTAAGAAGTGTCTCTACAATCCTAAAGTAGCCAATCAAGTTAATTCAGCCAAATGTGAATCAATACCTGCAGGGTGGGTGGGAGTGCAGATCAAAACAACTGCTTGGGATCATAGAGATCACATTCAACTCTGAAGTCCTAGGTTTCTCCATTCGCAACAGTTATCTTAGTATTGTATAGAAAATGTCTCCTCAGGCATCCTAACTATGCATGGGACATAGTTTTCTCTAAAGATAGATGATAGATAAATAGGTTCCAATTGTTGCACAAATGAGTTATTTGATTGATCAAACTAGATGTTTTTACAGTAGCAAGAAAGATGGAAGAGGGTCATTTCTCGAGGCAGAGTTCAGCTCTTTGGAAGTAATAAAACACTTGAGGGGCATTCCCAAGCACTACAAAGAAGGTGACCATCCTCTCTGGCATGACTTTTGAAGCTGTCTTTCTGGCCTATCTTCTCAATAAGATCAAACACACATTTTTGAAATTAGGAAATGAAAATAATAGTTTCAGTCCTAGCCAGGATACACTCCAGGAGAAGTATGATTAATTCCTGAGACAGGAGATGGCAGCTTGTGAGGAATAACTGAGACACACCTCACAGGTCCAGCCTCAAATCAGGTGAATTGAGCATACTGTTGGGCCCATAAAGTTAACCAGGGGACTTGAGAGAAAAATGTGTCTCCAGTAAGTGCCTAGTGGGTACACATGACCAAAGGACATGGCAGTTTTCAACTCTTTGGTTTGTATAGAGGACCAACCTGGACACACTTGGCCTATGGAAAGTTGTTAGAATTCCAGACGGGTTGTCCAGACCTCTTGCATTACATGGATAATGGCAAATGCTTCCCTTCACTAAGTGCCATGTAGACTTGCTTCAAAGTCCTTCAACAACTTGAGGCCCTTCATGTAGTATGCCTTCATCAAGGGAGGAAAAGGAAAGAGAAAAATATGGAGAATTTGAGCTCTGCTTTGTCAAAGGCTCGGAACTGAGAGTAGAAAAATGTCATCTGATCTTGACTGAATGGTAGTTTTCTACTTCTGTCAACATTGAAATGAAACCACTTGTGGGAAATATTGAAAGTTGCAATCATAAAATTTTATTTCATCTGAGGTTTGGAGGGCCAAAGACTTGTCATACAAGTCCCCAGACGTTCTGGCTTCATGCCAGGTGGTACTTGGGGTTAATGGTCATGGCCCATCACGATCATCATCTGCCGCAAACTGCCCTGCCCCGGGCCGGCTGAGTCCCGTTCCTGCTGCCGAGCACTGCCTGCGGCACCCCTGCTGAGCGATCCCCTGCTGAGCTATCAGTGCACGCCGGCTTGCAATCTTACAGCCCGGTTGGGCACAAAAACACAAGCCAGTCAAACTGAGACAAAGTTTTATTTAGAGAGAGGCCATGTGCGTCCCCTAACAAGTGGGTCCACACGTGTGTGTTCTACCTGAGCCGGGGGGTTTCCCCTTCCCCCGGAACACCCTCCTACCATCCTTTCCCAACCAATGGGAACTCTCCCATTACAAGAGTGACATGAGTAACCTGAGTCTTGAAATGGGCCCAGCTGAACAGCATGAGCATGAGTCCAATTACCATATGAATGTGAATTGCTGGCTGGCAGTCAATAAAATCCAAAGGTGCCTGTATCAATATTTTTGCTGTGGCTCCTAACATCTGCCCCCTACTGTTTAAATAAACAACAGGCAAATGTGGCTAGGGACCGTGCCTGTTAGGTATGTCCAATTCACATATGGTTCTTACCCGTCATGGGAAAACTGACCTTATTGCGTCAGTCTCCTGGCTTAGGTTGATACCACTGTAACCGAATCATACCCGTCACTGACTACCGGTCCAGTATATAGCCATACCTGTGTAATAGGCCTATGCACCAGTGGGGGGGTGAGGTTCTTGCCTCACCTCTGTTGGCCCCCAAATTTAACCTTGGTGCCAGTGGGGGGGTGAGGTTCTTGCCTCACCTCTGTTGGCCCCCAAAATCAGACCATCACTAGCAGAAGGGAGAAAGACGCAGAATTGCCACGACACCAAGCCAATTGACGGCTCCTTTGGAAACACTGGTGACACATCGGCTAAGATATTTAGCACTACCAGTTCGCTGTATCAACAAATAGAACACAATGTATATAGGTGATACATAGTCCAGACAAGTTGTGTAAGCAGTTCAAAGTGGAGGAGTCTATCAATATGTCCATTTCCTCCCAAGGTAAATTAAGTCCTTGATTGAGCAGTTCAAATTGGAGGAGTCTATCAATATGTCCATTTCCTCCCAAAGTTAATTAAGTCCTTGATTGAGCAGTCTTATTGAGTTATTTTGATTGATGTATCAATTTATACAGTTTATAGTGATAGCTATCATAAAAGTTGTAGTTTGGTCTTAGTCTTCACCGGCACTGGGATGGAGATGGGAATTATGGCCATGTTGCTAAAGAGACATTATCCTGAACAGAATTATGAAATATAATGAAAAGGAAAGGTGAAAGTAAACAAACATATCTGTTAACCACCTTTAAAAACAAAATTTAATAACAGCTGTTTACCTAAAGTAAATTAAACCATATAAGTCACGTGACTAAATTTTTTTTTTTTGAATACTTGTATCTATATATACATGAGCGCTCCTTATAAATGAAATATGGACATACACACATACAGACATACAACACAAAACAGCATACATAACATAGAACATATAAGACAATAGTAAATAAAGGCCTTGTAGCTATAGCTAGGTGAAATCTCCATTGCAATGTTTAAAAACTTTACAGTTAAAAATAAATAAATAAATAAAACACAGTCAAAAAAATAAAACTGATCAGAAAAACATTAACCTAGGTTTGTATGAGCTTAAAAAATAAGGTAAAATAAAATAAAATAAAATAAAATAGAACTTTATGATGTGGGAAAAATGCAAATAATAAAATAGATATTGAAAAAGGCACCGTGGTAAATCACTGTCGCAGATGCAAGAATAGCCAGGCTGGAACTCTGGATATCAGCTGTTATGGATTTGAGTCAAATCATCTTCTTTTTCTGTAGAAATTGTTTTAGTTAATCTCTCTGGAATCCAAATTGGTTGCTGTTCCTCCTGTGGAAAAACACAGACGGAGCCCCGACTCCAGACTATTACTGGGTCTGGACCTTTCCATTGTCCTGTTAGAATATCTTTCCAAAGTACCTTAGGCTTATGTACATTTTTCGGATACATATGTCTTTCCGAAGCACTAAGTCCTGATGAATCCAAATTTAGAAAGTTTAGAGTAAAAAGGGTTATTTTAAGTTTATCTTTGGGGGATATATACCCCTTACTAATTCCCTCCCTTTGCTTTAATAAGTACATTTTTTATAGTTTGATGAGCTCTTTCAACTATGCCTTGTCCCTGTGGGTTGTATGGGATTCCTGTTATATGAGTAATGCCAAATGATGAGCAAAATTGTTTAAAAGACTTGGAGATGTAACCAGGACCGTTATCGGTTTTTAACTGTTTAGGAACACCCACAGTGGCAAAATTTTGTAAGCAATGAGCTATAACATCTTTAGTTTTTTCTCCGGGATGAAGGGAGCCCATCAAAAATCCAGAAGAAGTATCAACTGTAACATGTAAATATTTTAATTTTCCAAATTCTGGCAAGTGTGTGACGTCCATCTGCCAAATATGGTTAGGTATCAGTCCTCTAGGATTGACTCCAAGATTAACTTGTGGCAAAAATGTCACACAATTTTGACATTGTTTTATTATATGTCTGGCTTGTTCTTTAGTTATTTTAAAACGTTTTTGTAAAGTATTAGCATTGACATGGAACCTTTTATGAAAATTTATAGCTTCTTCTATTGTGGAGAAAATATGTATGTCATGTGTAGATTTATCTGCTAGTTCATTACCCAAACTAAGGGCTCCAGGCAATCCTGTATGTGCTCTGATATGTCCTATAAAGAATGGATCCTTTCTATCCCAGATTAGACTTTGTATAGCAGAGAACAAAGAGAAAACAGTAGAGGAAGGAGAAATCCTACCAGCATCTTCAAGAGATACGATAGCATTAACTACATACTGACTATCAGAAAATAAATTAAATGTAGAATCTTTGAACATCATAAAAGCTTGCAATACTGCATTGAGCTCTACCTTTTGAGCTGATTGTTTGGGTACTAAAAATGTAAGAGTTTGATCAGGAGTAACTACTGCTGCTGTACCATTATTTGACCCATCAGTGAATATATTTGGAGCATTTATGATAGGGGTTTTTCTTGTCATTTTTGGAAAAACTACAGGATGCTTAGACCAAAAGGACAACAAAGGATTAGATGGCAAGTGATTATCAAATGCAACACTAGATTTCCACATGATTATTGCCCAAGTATTTAACTCATTAGCTAACTCATCAATTTGATCCATAGTATATGGAGTAATAATTTTATTGGGAGAAATCCCAAACACTCCTTTTGCTGCTTTTATTCCTTTGAGTATTAATTGCCCTACAGCCTCAGGATATCTAGTAAGAATAGTATTAGGAGAATAAGATAAATGTATCCATAATAATGGACCTTCTTGCCAAAATACCCCTGTAGGAATATTTTTTGTCGGTAATACAATAAATAATAAAGGCAAACTTATATCAATTCTATCCAAATGCATATTTTCCATATATGTTTCAATGATTTTTAATGCCTTTCTAGCTTCAGGCGTTAACATGCGGGGTGAATTTGGATCTGATGGACCTTTTAAAATATCAAATAAAGGTCCTAATTCTCCTGTTGGTATGCCTAGATAAGGCCTTATCCAATTTATATCTCCCAATAACTTTTGAAAGTCATTAAGTGATTTGAGTTGATCTACTCGTATTTGAATTTTTGGTGGACGGACCATGGTTGAGGATAATAGAACTCCTAAATAATTAATTGGAAGATTTAATTGTACTTTATCTATTGCTATCTCTAGATTATAATTTTTTAATAAGTTTGTAAGCGTGGCATAACATTCTAGCAATGTGTTTTTATCTTTATGTGCCATTAACACATCATCCATATAGTGAAATATCTGTAGTTCAGGGTTTTGAATTCTAAGTGGCTGGATTGCTTTATCAACATAAATTTGGCACAAAGTTGGGCTGTTAGCCATCCCTTGAGGGAGTACTTTCCATTCATATCTCTGATCAGGACCTTCATGATTCAGTGCAGGGATAGTAAATGCAAAATGTGGACTATCCTCGGGGTGAATTGGAATTGAGAAGAAACAATCTTTAATATCTATAGCTAGAACATGCCACGTTTTTGGTAAAGCAGACAGTTGGGGAATCCCTGATTGAGCAGGTCCCATAATAACCATCTCATTATTAATGGCTCTTAAATCTTGTAATAATCTCCATTTACCAGATTTCTTTTTAATAACAAAAATGGGAGTATTATGGGGAGATACGGAAGGTTGTATATGTCCTTCCGCTAGTTGCTGTTTGACCAGATCATGGGCTACTTGTATCTTTTCTTTAGTTAGGGGCCACTGAGGAACCCACACTGGTCTTTCTGATTTCCAAGTAATTTTGATTGTCTCAGTGGCCCTTTTTGAAAACCCAATCCATGTTTATCTATCTCTTGATCTACTTGAATTGGTGCTGTTATATCTTGTTCTTGATCTCTTAATCTCTTTTCTTTTTTAAAGCCTTGTTTTGCCCTAGTAGTGGGCGCGTTAGGATTGACGTTATTTGTTAATGTCAATCCTAATTGATCTAGGACGTCTCGTCCCCATAAATTTATGGGGAGATGGTCCAATACATAGGGCTGTATAGTTCCTTCACATCCTTCAGGATCCCTCCAATCTAATACCATTGCACTTCTATGGGGATTAGTTGCCACTCCTAGGCCTCTAAGCGTTTGGGTCGCTTGCTGTAATGGCCAATGCTTAGGCCATTCCTGGCGAGATATGATGCTGAGGTCAGCGCCTGTGTCCAGCAGTCCATTAAAATCATGCCCTTGAATATTTAATTTTAGCATAGGGCGAGAATCTAAATTTAAAGATAGCATAGCCCAATCTACACCTGTGGAGCCTAATCCCTTGGAACCTCTTTCTACATTACAACTGGAAAATTTATCATGTAGGCTTGGTATTATTAATAACTGTGCTATTCTATCTCCTGATGAAATTACTGATATACCTCTTGGAGAACTAGCTATGATTTTTATTTCACCCTCATAATCGGGATCAATTACCCCAGGACTTATCATAAGTCCTTTAAGTGTAGAAGAACTGCGTCCTAATAATAAGCCTACTGTTCCCTGGGGAAGAGGTCCTTTTACTCCTGTGGGAATGATTTGAACTCCCATCTCTGGAGTTAATACTGCTCTGGCAGAGGCACAGATGTCCAACCCTGCGCTCCCTCTAGTCTGTCTGATGAGGGATTTGATGGATAATGCGTCCTGGGCACCACCTTGATGGTGCTGCTGGGTTCCTCCATTGCCCCGTATATTTGTGGTTTTGGGCCCCGGGGCATTGGGCCCTCCAATTCGTTTTTTGACAACGGGGCCTGATGCCTTTCTCCACGATATCGTGGGTAGACATTTGGTCTTTGTCCATTTTTTGATAACGGAATACCCTCTATGGTGGTTTGAGAATGGCATTCATTAGCCCAATGTCTCCCTCTATGGCATCGTGGGCAAATACCCGGGATTCTACTCTTTTGATACCTAGCTTTGTTAAACCCTCCTCCTATGGGGCAATTTCTTTTAAAATGCCCTTCTTGATTGCAATTATAGCATGTTTTTGGCTTGGTACTTAAAGCCTGTTTTACTTCAGCTGCCATGACTTGTCCTTGTTCATTAATGTCTCTACATAATTTAATATATGTGTTTAAATCTTCCTGTTTCCATGGTCTAATGACCTCTTTGCAGCAACGATTTGCTTGATCGTAAGCCAGCTGTTTTATAAATGGCATTGCCTGTTCTGTATTTTCAAATGTCTCAGAGGCTGCTTCAATAAGTCTAGCTACAAAGTCAGCGTAGGGCTCATTAACTCCTTGTATTATCTTAGATAGTTGACCTTGAAAATCCCCTTGTCCCTTTAAAGTTTTCCATGCCTTAATTGCATTTATAGCGACTTGAGCGTATACGCCAGGATCATATCTGAGCTGTTGCATCTGTTCTTGAAACTCTTCTTTTCCCAGTAACATTTTCAGGCCTCGTTCAGGGTAACCTGCTTCTGCATTTTGCCTAGCTGTCTCCTTGCAAAATTCCTCATTGGCAATTTTCCATAATAAATACTGTCCTCTATTTAGCACAGAATTACACACGTTAGCCCAATCAGCTGGTGTTAAGTTCCAGCCGGTAATAGATTCGACCATACTGACTGTGAAGGGAGCGGCCGGGCCGTAGGCTGCTACAGCTTCCTTTAATTGTTTTATTATTTTGAAATCTAAGGCACGGTAAACTCGTTCTTTTTCTTCTCCCTGCTCAATTACAGGGCATGCTAGTTTTTGGGGTCCCGCCTCAGGATTCCGTTCATCATCTATGGAGGCAGGTAAAGCTGTTGGTTGAACTATGCCCTCTGGTGGTGGAACGGAGTTAGTAGCAGCCTCCCTATCTGACGACCGTTTTTTCCCTGAGCTTGCCTTGTTCAAATTTTCTTCTATCTGACTAGCTTGAGAGACCTTTTGTTTTGCTTGACCTAATATGTTTTCTGCCATGGCTTGGACCTCTAACAATTTACTTAACAGTTTTTCGGTTTGTTTTTTACTAGATTCTAATCTACTATAAAGGTAACGTAACCCAATAAGATAGGATAGAAGAAAGCCAAAACAGAATGAAACAGAAACGGAGAGGAGGAAAATGATTATGTCAATTTTCTCTCTCTCAGGGCCGAATAACTACAAACCTTGAGTCAGCCATTTATCCCAACTCGTCTGGAAAAATTGTAAGGCTAGAGAGCCTGAAATAAGAGCAGAATAAATCAAAACAGAAATACCCATTCTGTCGCCTTTCCTTAGGGGCGAGTGATATTACTCACCTTTAAGTTTTGGGCGTTCCCAGTACAGGGCCACCAAAATGCCGCAAACTGCCCGGCCCCGGGCCGGCTGAGTCCCGTTCCTGCTGCCGAGCACTGCCTGCGGCACCCCTGCTGAGCGATCCCCTGCTGAGCTATCAGTGCACGCCGGCTTGCAATCTTACAGCCCGGTTGGGCACAAAAACACAAGCCAGTCAAACTGAGACAAAGTTTTATTTAGAGAGAGGCCATGTGCGTCCCCTAACAAGTGGGTCCACACGTGTGTGTTCTACCTGAGCCGGGGGGGTTTCCCCTTCCCCCGGAACACCCTCCTACCATCCTTTCCCAACCAATGGGAACTCTCCCATTACAAGAGTGACATGAGTAACCTGAGTCTTGAAATGGGCCCAGCTGAACAGCATGAGTCCAATTACCATATGAATGTGAATTGCTGGCTGGCAGTCAATAAAATCCAAAGGTGCCTGTATCAATATTTTTGCTGTGGCTCCTAACAATCATCGTTAACCTACCTCTGCCAACCAAATTTTCATGCCCTACACACGACCCAACTGCTATTTCTTCCAAGAGAACTCATCTAGATCCTCTCTCATTCCTCATGGTCCTCTAGTACTTGGTCTGGCTTTCTGGGCTTAATTTATCAATTATGGTCACTTATTTTCTTCCTTAAAAAAATGATTTACCGATGATGCCTGCAAAAATAAACATATGAAGTAAAAAAGAATTTGCAGAAAATAAAACCTACCTTTGATGCACTCCTCTCAGAAGAGAGAAGAGCTCCTAATTATCCCAAGGACAGTGGGAACACTAAAGAAATGATGTTCACATTTGAAAAGCACTCCCCAAACAGATCACTTTAAAACACATGACCGCATGTGATCCCTAGATGAGGTTCTTTTCTTTTTAATAAAATGGAGATGGGAGTGATTAAACCAGAGGAGTAAAATCACTCGGCCTAGAAGTGGGGCGATTAGAATCAGACCTGGATTCCGCCTGTCCTTTTCTCCCCACTGCGCTGCCTCCCAGTACACCCAGCATCCTTCCAGACAAAGGTCTGGAGGAAGCACAAAGGGACTTCTATTTTCATCTTTTGGTCCCAGCAAGATGAGGATCAGCAGGCAGGCAGACAAACTTGGGAATAATGGCCCTGCTCTCTCAACCGGGACCCCCGCCCCTGTGCCTTTATCCCCACTGGGGGTGACCTCGGCAGAACAAGCTGGCTCTGTAATGACCACTTCGTCAGCAGGGGCTGTGTATTTAGTAGCAGGAAATATAAGCTTTTGTGATTGCCGTGACATCATCCCACCCACTAAACAGGCCTTTATAATTTCACCACAAAAAGGCTTGAAAAGGAGAGACACATCCACACAGGGAAAGAGGCGACCGGCCGGTTTTCCTTCTGCATGATGAAAGGGGCATTGTGTCTTCCAAATGCTTCTCCAAAGCCTGATGTTTGGTCTGCTGTAGACAAAACATCTGGATGATATATGGCGCTGTCTCTGTAGCCCAGCGCCCAGCTCATCCTCTTCTCCGCCCCTTCCTTCTCACCCTCGCTCTGTTTCTCCTCTCTTCACTCTCTTCATCCCTGGGCAGTGGGAAACTTCCATTTTTCTGTTCCCTTTTTAACTCTCCATTTGTCTAAAATTTCCAAATATATTTCTTAAAATCCTTTGGTTGTTTTTAAATATGTGGCTATATGACGTGTAGACACACACCCACACAAACACAAAGTTGATTACTTTTCTCCTGATGTTTCACTGTTAGAAAGAGAGAGAGAGAGAGAGAGAGAGAGAGAGAGAGAGAGAGAGAGAGAGAGAGAGAGAGCAGGAGCACACAGACATTTAGAAGATGGCTGCTAATATATTAATGCAATATTAACATTTTCTTTCCTTGGAGATCTTAGGGTTTTTGTTGTTGTTGTTGATGTTGGTGGTGGTGGTTTTTTAATTTTGTAGAGGGGTCGAGCTCAATGATCCAGGACCTTTTAAGGTTACTTTGTGCAAACTCAAGATGATATTCCACTTACACACTCCATTTTGCTTTTTATTTTAATTTTAGGTGAAGAAAGGGAAAACATTAGGCATGAATACCCACAGTCTCATTGGTACAAAAGAGAAAGAAAACAAAGATCGGTTGATATGCAAACTTTTTTTTTAAGCAGATAAACTGAGAAAAAAAAATGTAAAACTGAAAGAAAATGTTTATACGATACGTGTGTATAAAATTTTCACTAGTTTTTTAGATCTTTGAAGCTGGGGAGCCTCTGTGTGTGTGTGTGTGTGTGTGTGTGTGTGTGTGTGTGTGTGAGAGAGAGAGAGAGAGAGAGAGAGAGAGAGAGAGAGAGAGAGAGAGCCTGAGCTCCAGCACCAGAGAAGGGAACAATGAGGGAGAGAGGAAGCTGGGAACTGGGGGCTGACGTGTCACCTCTGAATGAAGCTGATGGAAAAGTATGGCTCCCCCCAATTTGCACCGCTGTGGAAACCTCCCTCCCAGAGCTCTGCACCTTCCTCCAAGGCACAGGAAGCAGGAAACACCTGCTCTCCTTCTCCCCTGACTTTTTTCCCTGTAGGGAATCTGGGTCTTCTCCCCCTCCCTTTCTGCTTACACAAATGGACAAGCAGATTTTCCACATGTCCCCATCTTTCTTAAGAGAGGAAGTCTGGAATCATCTATTAGCAACTGATGCACTTTGATAGCTTCTCCGCCCCCACTCTATTCTCTTTTTCCTCTTCCAATTGACCTTATGTATTGCTTCCTCAAACCAGCTCCACCCAACCTTGTTAAGAATATTTTCCTCCCACAATAAATGAGGAATAAGAAGTCTCCACCAAACTGTTGGGAGACAAGTGTACATTCTGTTCATCTTGATTCTTAATTTTGAATTTTGCCATTCCCCTCCCTGCTACCCAGGAGAAGTAAATGCAGTTCCACTTGGGAAAGGCATGAAACACAGATGCAAGTGTGAGTCCAATCAAGATAGCCACTTTCAGATCTCCTCCCAGTGGAGGGGCACTGAGCTATTAGGACACCTTAGAGTAGCCCTCATGCACCACTGAAAAGCAGCCAAGGAGCCTCTGCAAAACCATATACAGCAGGTGAAAAAAAACTTACTATACAGAAGAATTCTGAAGTCCAAGAAATTTTCACCAGGCTTGCAAAGCCCACCAGAGGTTGCCATGTCTACTAGTCTCCTGTGTTGACACCGAACACCTGTGGCAATGCTTGTCAGGCTACTTCTACACAGTACTTCCTTCTGCTGTTCTTTAGTAAAAAGAATCCTTGGGTAGAAAATGAAAAGAGGCAGAGAAAATTAACAAACTAAAAGGCAAACTGAAGTCTGCTTTTCATTATTTTTCACAGGAATTGATTTTAGTTCCTGGCCAAGTAGAAACGTATTTTGCCTTATGAGAAGAGGCAGGGTGGTATACCAGAAATAAAAGTGGTCTGGGAGTCAATAAATCTTAATGAGTCACTGGAAAAATCGGGGCTATAACTATGACACAATGACAAGTTACCTCGTTTCCCTAGACAGTCTAATAACCTTTAAAGTGGGAGAGCTAAATGATCTCTGAGATTACTTCTATCCACGTTTGCAACATATATGACAGGACAGAGCTTCCCATCTTTTTCAATTTACTCCTAGAAACCAAGAAGAAAATCAGAGACACCCAACTCAGTAAATAAAGAAAGGAATAAAAATTCATGAAATAAATATTACATAAGGTCAGTGAACTTATGAACGAATGTTCAACCTTTTAAATGATCAAAGAAATGCAAATTGAAACAGAGACTCTCATGGTTACCTTTGAACCTGACCAAAATGGAAAAGATAAATTTCGATAACTTTTTTATCTTACTATTGCTCATCATAGTAACCCATGGGAAACAACATATATACCTCTTTATTTCAGTAATCCCCCATTGTCTGTAGTTTCATTTTCTTCTGTCTCTGTTGCCCACAGCCAACCATGGTCTGAAAATTTTAGATGGAAAATTCTAGAAAGAAACAGTTTAAAAAGTTTAAATTGTGCACTATTTGAGAAGTGTGGTAAATTCTCATACCTCCCCTCTCCATTCTACCCAGGATATGAATCGTCCTTTGTCCAGCGTATCCACATTGTATATGCTACCTTCCCTCCACCATTAATCATTTAGTGGCACCTCAATTATCAAATCCACTGTGAAGGTATCACAGTGTTTGTGTTCCAGTAGCCCTCGTTTTACTTAATAATGACCCCAAAGTGCAAGAGTGGTGATTCTGGCAATTTGAATATGCCAAAAAGAGGCAATAAAGTGCTTCCTTTTGGTGAAATGTGAAAGTTCTTAATATTAATAATAATTAATAATTAATAATAACATTGTATGCTGAGATTTTTAATATCTATGGTAAGAAAAAATGTTCCATCCATGAGATATGGAGGAAAAAAATCTGTGCTAGTTCTTTTGTTGTAATTAAACTGTAAATGTTATGGCCACAATGTGTAATAAACACATAATTAATATAAAAAAGCACTTAGTTATAGGGTTTATTGTTATTCCTTGTCAGGAATCCAATGAAGGTCTTAGAATACATCCCATGTGGATAAACGGAGGGCTACTATATATCCATTTATTGAAATACTTCCACTCATTAAAAATGATATGGGTTTGTATACCTTAACAGTGGAAATATGGCTACCATAAACTAAGACAAAAAAAAAAGAGTACAAAACACATGTATTGTTATTCCACTTAAGGAAAATGTGATATATGTGTGCATAATACTCACAGAAAAGCACCCAATTAGGCTCACCACATTATTAGCAGTAACTATCTCAAGGTGTAGAAATCATTGTATATCAGTCTTCTCTATATTTTTTGTATCATTCGAATGTTTTACAGCAAACATATGCTACTTTTATATCAATTTCATCTTCATTTGGGAATAATATTAATTAAGTAAAATTCTATGAGCATGCTGTGCCCAGAAGAACATTGCAGTGAAAGCAAAATCAGCCTTACTTGGGCAGCAGATGGTACTGGGAGCTGTTAACCCTGATCTGCTAACTCTGAGCCCTGGAATCTAGACATAGTTATCAGGTGGCTCTTTGTTGTTCAGCTACTTCTCTTTTATAGGTGGCTTACATTTGCTGAGCCTCAATTTCTTCATCTAATGAATGAATGAATGATAATTTTCACCTTGCAAGGCAGTTATAAGTATTCAATGAATAATGCCCATAAATGTCTTAGCATGAGCCTAATAAATATTTATTATTGTTGTTGAACAATATAATATATTTATATTATAGTAAATAAGCATTATTACATGAAATTCATTAGTTGAGAGAAATCACACTAGAGTGACATGCTATGTGACATTTGTAGTTGTTGTGTATTAGCTACTAAGATTAGTAGCTGATAGGGTACCGTTAGGAGGATTGTGGAGCAGTCTTTGGCCATGGTGCCTTTACTCCCTTCAGGGAATGGTGTCCTGAATCCTCTGATGTGCAGCTTCCATGCTCTCCCCAGACGGCTGGTCATATAGTATCACATATGGAAGTCTCAACATTAAGCACAACCTTGACCTTGATAGTAGTGAACTTTAAAGAAAGAAAACAAAAGATGCAAATCTGCCTTCAATCTGATGAGGAAAACAGATCAAGGCTCTCCAATCTGCCCAACCACACACACACACACACACACACACACACACACACACACAATGTATACACACACACACACACACACACACACACTAAAAAAGAGAAGTTCATCTGACTCACTTGGGTGGAGGCTTCAGAGAAGCTGTAATGACAGACTAATTTTTAAGACAGGAATTTTCTGTGGGGAAGGACATTTCAAGCAGAGGAAGAAACATGGACAAAGGCATTGGAATTTCCTAAGCAAGATACAGAATGCATCTTCTAAAAGAAGGTGCCATGGAAGGGATATTAGGTATGCACCGGGAAATGGGATGTGCAAAACTGGAAATGAGGGTTCTCTACAAGCTCATAGGCAGGAATCTCTCAATGCACCTAAGTCTTTGTTACCTAAGCTGTTACCAGGAGGTGAGTGGGAGAGATGCACTGAAGCACCCTACGAAGCTCATGTGGTTACAGAGTGGGGTCCCCAGGTTTGGTGAAATTTGGTGATATCTAATGCAGTGTCGGAGTTCTCAGTAAACCCCCTTTTGTTGACCTGAGAAAGATTAGAGAGATCTGGGAAGGTCAGTAAAATGAATTTAAGAACAAATTGAGAAAATATGACACCACAGGAGAGTGCTGAGAAAGAGCAGTCACCAGCAGCAAACCCTGGCACCTAACTCCCGCCAATAAATGGCCAACTTGGAAGCAAGAGGGTGTTAAGGTTTAGTATGCCTGTTGAAGCCCCCTAAAGCCCAAGGTTATGCAAGAGCAGTGGCTAAGACAAAGGTCAGCTCGGGCAGGCCCAAGCTAGGAGGAGAAAATGTTCTTTTCCCCTTGTCTTAAGTCACAAGCTCAGCATACCTGGGCCAACAGGGAGAGGCTCTTGGCATGCTTAGCCTGGGAACAGTACATAGTAAAGAAACACATGCAGCCTCAGATGATTAGATAAACTCTATAAAAGAACTCTTGTCTTTACTGAGCAAATGAATAAGAACGATCAGACTTTAGTTTAATATATTAGCTGAAGCATGTTATTAGGACAATGTGGACAAAGTGATGTAAAAGAATTGTTTTGCCTTATGTCTAGAAGTGTATAAAAGAAGCTAAGAAATAAACATCAGCATGCAGTTGCATTTGCTGCCTTTGCTCTGCATCCCCTGTGTCCTGATTTCTTCTCGACCCTTACCCAGGGACCCGAACGCACTAGACGTTCACAAGAGGGGACCTTCTAAGTGCTGAGCTCAAAGCCAGCCAGCCAGCTGGAACAAAGAGGTCCTGAGCAGGGAGCAGAGGGAGGAAGAGTCCTGTCCCACAGGCAGCACGCCCAACTGCAGGGCCTACCATCTCCCTTCCTGGCCTGCCTCCACCCCAGTCTGACCTGCTCTTCTCTTCCACCTGCATGAGGACCTGGGCTGCAGCTAAAGGCAGAGGTTCTACCAGGGCTCGGCAGCTGCTTCCCAATCTAGACTACAGGATATTCATCTCTAAAATGGAGATAATCCATGTCTTAACTAACTCACATAGTTTTGGGAAAGAGCAAACAAAACAGAGTCCAAAAAGTACTGTAAGTGTTTTGAAGAATGAGTACTGTCATCTCAGAACCTAACTAACCTCTGCTTTCAATTTCTCTTTCAGGCCAATTCACATTGAAATTTAAAACCAAAAAGATCAGAGTTTTTGGTTTTATGCAGCTTCCTTACCAATATTCCTTGGACATCTTAACTGGTATTATTTTATAATCTATTATGAAAATATTTGGGAAATTTTTGAAAATTTTATAAAATGAAAATTTCTATCAGTTTAGAGCAAGAAACCATCCAACATCCTAAACTACTGGCATCCTGTTCACCTTGGCTTTTGTTGGAAAACTGGTTTTGGGGAGGTTTTTTTTTTTTTTTTTTTTGGAGAACGGGAGCTAGAAAACTGCAGAAAAACATGATTATCCATAGAGTCCTTTACAATGAAACAACAAACAAGGACTCAACTCTCTGTCTTGGGCCCCACTAAGCATTGATCTTAGAGGTGTGAAACCTTAGTATCCCACTATTTTTTTTTTGGTCTTTTTTGGTACCAGGGATTGAACACAGGGGCACTTTACAATGGAGCCACATCCCCAACCCATATATATATTTAGAGACAGGGTCTCTCTGAGTTACTTTTTCTTTAAAAGAAATTTAAGTGTAAAGATATTGCTTTTGAAGAAAAATAGTCACAGTGGGGGTAGAATAAAGTGAAAGACTGGAAGTGTTATCCTTACTCTGTCGCAGTCTGGCTGGGCACAATTCACGAACAGCTTGTCAAGCAGAAACACACTTTATTTTTAGCACCCATGCAGCATGCCGCACCACGCGAGCTCTCCAGGAATTCCCCAAGAGCTCAACCGCAACCTCCGGCACTTCCATGAGCACACAACTGGAACTCTAACTGCCAATTCCACCCCCCCCCCCCCGGCAAACTTTCTAGGAATTCCGTGAGAGTTCCATGGGAACACCGCGAACTCCACCCTGGCAAAATGCCAGGCACCATCCAGACTTGGCTGCGGCTCTCAACATACAGCTGCTGCTCTCAACATCTCCCCCTCTCTGTTTAATTAAACAACAAGCATGTAGCTTAGGGACAGTGCCTGTCTTAGGTTGTCCAATACTACATATGGTCCTTACCCGTCATTGGATGAGCTGACCTCAAGGCGTCAGCCTCCTGTCTTAGGTTGGTACCATTGAAATTGGATCTTACCTGTCATTGACTACTGGTCCAGCATACAGCCATACCTGTGGATAGGCTTTTGTAGCAGTGTGGGGGTGAGATTCTTTGCCTCACCTCTGTTGGCCCCCAAATTTTAGCTGAACGACCATCACAAGCAGAAGGAAGGAGGATACAAAATGCCATGACACCAAACCAATTGATGGCTCCTTTTGGAAAAATTGTACCACTGATGACACCATCAGCAAAAATAACCCAGCACTACTACAAGTCGCTGCACCAACAGATAGTTCACAATACATACAAGTGATACATAGTCCAGGCAACTACTGCAAGCAGTTCAAATCAGAGGAATCTGTTAATATATCAATTTCCTCCCAAAGCAAATCGACTTTTTGATTGAGCATCACTTGTTGTGTTACATTATTCATTGATGCATCAGTTTATAAAGTTCGTTGTGACAGCTATTGCAGAAGCTGTAGTTTGCTTTTATCTTTGTCTTCACTGGCACTGGGATGAAGATAGGAAATCTGGCAATGATGGATAAAGAAAAAATTATGTAACATTCCAGCAGGCACTAAAAGAAAGCAATTTGCTGAACAATTTACATTATCCTGAACAGAATTATTAAATATAATGAAAAGATCTGTTAATCTCCTTTTTTGTTCACATATTAAAACAATCCTCAACAGCTGTTTACCCAATTTAAATTAAACCATTTAAATCACGTGAATAAGAAAAAAAATATTTGGATCCATTTTATTCATGAGCGCTTGTCATATATGATATATGGACATATGCACATACAGACATACAACACAAAACACAAGTGTGCACACATAATATAATACATACAACACATAACATAATAGTAAAGGCCTTGTAACTTTATACAGGTGACATCTCCATAGCAATGTTTTAAAACTCCATAGTCAAAAAATAGGACTGATCAGCAAAACATTAACCTAGGTCTGTATGAGCTCAAAAAACAAAATAGAATTTTGTGAAGCAGGAAAGGGCAATAATAAATAAATAATAAATAAATAAATACAAAAAGCATCCTGGTTTCATTAGTCTCTAGGTGTAGGAGAACCCCTGTCACAGATGTAAGGATAGCCAAACTGGATTTCTGGATATCAGTTGCTATGGATTTGAGCCAAATCATCTTCTTTTTGGTCTGTAGAAATCACTTTAGTTAGTCTCTCTGGAATCCAAATGAGCTGCTGTTCTCCCTGTGGAAAACACACAAACAGACCCCTGACTCCACAGACAATTACTGGGTCAGCACCTTTCCATTGTCCTGTTAGAGTATCCTTCCAAAGTACCTTGGGCTTATGTACATTTTTTGGATACATATTTTTTTTCTGCAGCACTAAGCCCTGATGAATCCAAATTTAAAAAGTTTAGAGTAAAAAGGGTTATTTTAAGTTTATCTTTGGGAAATATATACCCCTTCCCAATTCCCTCTTTTTGCTTTAATAAGTACATTTTAATAGTTTGATGAGCTCTTTCAACTATGCCTTGTCCCTGTGGATTGTAAAGGATTCCTGTTATATGAGTAATGCCAAATGATGAGCAAAATTGTTTAAAAGAGGTAGAAGTATAACCAGGGCCATTATCTGTTTTTAACTGTTTTGGAAGGCCCACAGTGGCAAAATTTTGTAGGCAATGAACTATGATATCTTTAGTTTTTCTCCAGCATGAAGGGAGCCCATCAAAATACTTCTGGAAGAAGTATCAACTGTAACATGCAAATATTTTAATTTTCCAAATTCTGGCAATTGTTTGACGTCCATTTGCCAAATATGGTTACGTATCAGTCCTTTAGGATTGACTCCAAGATTAACTTGTGGTAAAGAGGTCACACAATTTTGACATTGTTATATTATTTGTCTAGCTTGTTCCTTAGTTATTTTAAAATGCTTTTGTAAAGTATTAGCATTGACATGGAACCTTTTATGAAAATATGTAGCTTCTTCTAGTGTAGAGAAAATATGTATGTCATGTGGAGTTTTCTCTGTTAAATCATTGCCCAAATGAAGGGCTCCAGGCAATCCTCTATGTGCCCTGATATGTCCTATAAAGAATGGATCTTTTCTGTCCCAGATTAGACGTTGTATAGAGGAAAACAAAGAGAAAACAGTAGAGGAAGGTGAAATCCTAACAGCATCTTCAAGGGATACTATAGCATTAACTATATACTGACTACAGGAAAATAAATTAAATACAGAATCTTTAAATATCACAAAAGCTTGTAATACTGCATTAAGCTCTACCTTTTTAGCTGATTTTTTTGGGTAATAAAACTGTAAACGTTTGATCAGGGGTAACTACTGCTGCTGTACCATTATTTGACCCATCAGTGAATATGTTTGGAGCATTCATGATAGGTGTTTTTCTTGTCATTTTTGGAAAAACTGCAGGATGCGATGAACAAAAAGATAACAAAGGATTAGATGGTAAGTGGTTATCAAATGAAACATTAGATTTGCACATGATTATTGCCCAAGTATTTAACTCATTACCTAACTCATCAATTTGATCCATCGTATATGGAGTAATAATTTTATTGGGAAGAATTCCAAACACTCCCTTTGCTGCTTATATTCATTTGAGTATTAATTGTCCTACGGCCTCAGGATACCTAGTAAGAATAGTCTTATGAGAATAAGATAAATGTATCCATAATAATGGACCTTCTTGCCAAAATACTCCTGTAGGAATATTTTTGTTGGTAGTACAATAAATAATAAAGGCAAACTTATATCAATTTTATCCAAATGCATATTTTTCATATATGTTTCAATGCTTTTTAATGTCTTTTTTGTTTCAGGCATTAACATGCGGGATGAATTTGGATCTGATGGATCTTTTAGGATATCAAATAATGGTCCCAACTCTCCTGTTGGTATGCCTAGATAAGGCCTTATCCAATTTATGTCTCCTAATAACTTTTAAAGTCATTAAGTGATTTTAGTTGATTTACTCATATTTGAATTTTTGGTGGAGGGACCATGGTTGAGGATAATAGAACTCCTAAATAATTAATTGGAAAATTTAATTGTACTTTATCTATTGCTATCTCTAGATTATAATTTTTTTAATCAATTTGTAAGTGTGGTATAACATTCTAGCAATGTGTTTTTATCTTTGTGTGCTAATAATACATCATCCATATAGTGAAATATTTCTACTTCAGGATTTTGATTTCTAAATGGCTGCATTACTTTGTCAACATAAATTTGACACATAGTTGGGCTGTTAGCCATCCCTTGAGGGAGTACTTTCCATTCATATCTCTGATCAGGACCTTCATGTTTCAGTGCAGGGATAGTAAATGCAAAACCTTGACTATCCTCTGGATGAATTGGAATTTAAAAACAAAAACAATCTTTAATATCTATAACTAAAACATACCAGGTTTTTGGCAAAGCAGACAATTTGGGAATACCTGATTGAGCAGGTCCCATAATAACCATCTCATTATTAATGGCTCTTAAATCTTGCAATAATCTCCATTTACCAGATTTATCTTTGATGACAAAAATGGGAGTATTATGGGGAGATACAGAAGGTTGTATATGTCCTTCCGCTAATTGTTGTTTGACCAGGTCATGGGCTGCTTATACCTTTTCTTTAGACAGAGGTCACTGCGGAAACCATATTGGACTTTCCGATTTCCAAGTAATTTTTAGTGTCTCAGTGACCCCTTCTAAAAATCCAACCCATGTCTGTCTGTTCCTTGATTTATTTGTATTGGTGCTGCTATACCTTGTTCTTGTTCTCCTAATCTTTTTTCTTTCCTAAAACCTTGTCTAGCTCTAATGGTGGGTGCATTTTGATTGATATTATTTGTTAATGTCAAACCTAATTGATCTAGGACATCTCATCCCCATAAATTTACAGAAAGATGATCCAATACATATGGCTGTATAGTTCCTTCACATCCTTCAGGATCTTTCCAATCTAATACCATTGCACTTCTATGGGGATTAGTTGCCACTCCTAGGCCTCAAAGTGTTTGAGTGGCTTGTTGTAATGGTCAATGTTTTGGCCATTCTTGATGAGAGATGATGCTAAGGTCTGCACCTGTATCCAATAGCCCATTAAATTCATGCCCTTGAATATTTAGTTTTAGCATGGGGTGAGAATCTAAATTTAAATAAAGCATAGCCCAATCTACACCTGTGGACCCTAATCCCCTGGAACATCTTTCTACAGTACGACTGGAAAATTTATCATGTAGCCTTGGTAGTATTAGTAACTGTGCTATTCTATCTCCTGGTGAAATTACTGATATACCCTTTGGAGAACTGGCTATAATTTTTATTTCACCTTCATAATCGGGATCAATTACCCCAGGACTTATCATAAGTCCTTTTAGAGTAGAAGAACTGTGTCCCAATAATAAGCCTACAGTTAATTTGGGAAGAGGTCCTTTTACCCCTGTGGGAATGATTTGAACTCCCATCTCTGGAGTTAGTACTATTCTGGCAGAAGAACAGATGTCTAATCCTGTGCTTCCTATGGTTTGTCTAGTGAGGGATTTAATGGACAATGTGTCCTGGGCACTACCCTGATGGGATTGCTGGGTTCCTCCAGTGCTCCGTATATTTGTGGTCTTGGGCCCTGGAGCATTGGGGCCCCCTGTCCATTTTTTGTCAACGGGGCCTGATGCCTTTCTCCACGATATCGTGGATAAACATCTGGTCCTTGTTCATTTTTTGATAATGGAGTACCCTCTATGGTGGTTTGAGAATGGCATTCATTAGCCCAATGTCTCCCTCTATGGCATCGTGGGCAAATACCCAGTATTCTACTCCTTTGATACCTAGTTTTGATAAATGCTCCTCCTATGGGGCAATTCCTTTTAAAATTTCCTGTTTGTTCACAATTGTAGCATGTTTTTGGTTAAAACCTGTTGTACTGCAACTGCCACAACTTGCCCTTGTTCATTAATGTCTCTACATAATTTAATATATGTGTTTAAATCTTCATGTTTCCATGGTCTAATGACTTCTCTGCACCAACGATTAGCTTGCTCATAAGCCACTTGTTTTATTAATGGCATTGATTGTTCTGTATTCCCCAAAACTTTGATAGTTGTTTGGATAAGTCTATCTACAATTCAGTGTAAGGTTCATTAGCTCCTTGTATTACCTTAGATAATTGACCTTGTAAACATTCATGTCCTTGTAAAGTCTTTCATGCCCTAACCGCATCCACAGCAATTTGTGAGTATATGCCAGGATCATATGCAATTTGTTGCTGCTGATCCTCATAAGGTTCCTTTCCTAACAATATATCTAGATTTCTCTGAGGATAACCAGCTGCTGCATTTTGCCTAGCTTTCTCCTTGCAAAATTCCTCATTGGCAACCTTCCATAACAGGTATTGTCCTCCATTTAGCACAGATTTACACATATTAGCCCAATCTGCTGGCTTCATGTTCAAGTTGGTAATGGATTTGACCATGCTTACAGTGAAGGGTGCTTGGGGACCATAGATTGTTAAAGCCTCTTTTAGCTACTTCACTTTTTTGAAATTTAAAGCATGGTGAATTCACTTCCCTCCTGCCTGCTCTAAAACAGGGCATGTTAACATTTGAGATCCTGCCTCAGGATCCCAACTATCAACTTCGGGGGTTGCGGGCCTCCCAGCATATGGAGGTGGTGTTGTTGATTGGACACTTATGCCCTCTGGTGACAGAAAGGTGTTAGTAGCAGTCTTCTGTTGTAACTTTTCCCCTGATGACTTTTTCTGCTCTAAACTTTCTTTCTCTGTCTGACTAGTTGGAGAGACCTTCTTTTTTACTTGAATTTTTTTTCTCTGTCTGAATAGCTCGAGAGACCTTCCCTTTTACTTGAATATTTCTACTATAACTATAATACAACCCAACAAGATAATGCCAAACAAAACTGAAACAGAATGAAACAAAACTGGAACAACAAAAAATAATTATAGCTTTTCTATCCTCCTGAAATATCCATTCTCCCTTTCTCCCTATCGGTTCCTCAGATGTGAGTGGTTTTTCTTTCATCTTACACATCTCCAGGGACAGGCAACTTAAAACAAAAGTGAAGCAAAACAAAAGAAGAATCTTAAAATGGCTACCCATCCTCTTGCCCTACCCTCATGGGCGAGCAGTTTACCTTATCACTTACCCTCAGTCATTTCCCCATATGGGCCACCAAATGCCGCAGTATGGCGGGACACAATTCAGGAGCCACTTGTCAAAAGAAACGAACTTTATTTTTAGAACACACACACCGCACCACACAGCTCTTCAGGAAAACCCTCAGAGCTCAACTGCCACCACCGGCTTCCCACACGCCTCTCAACCTCCCCCTCTCCTCCTGCTCTTGAGGTTGATTGGCTGGGTCATGTGGGCGGAGCCAAAAAAGTCCCCCAATGAGCAGCTCCATGGTCTGTAAGGGCGGGAAAACAGCCCAATGAGCATCACCACAGAGGAGTCAATCAGTTGGCTGCTAGACGTTTGCTGGGGTCACTGTGAGCCAATCATCAGGTGGCAGCTAGTGCTGGCAGCTGGAAGTTTGCTGGGGCCCCTTCAGCTTTGGCTCTCAACAAGGTACTACTGCTTAAATAGCAAAAAAGGGTTTTGTCTGGAGTTCTCCACTTATCTATTTTATTATGAGGTCTGAAATTAAACATTGAGTCACATTCCCAGCACTTTTTTGTATTTTATTTAGAGAAGGGATCTTGCTAAGTTGCTAAGTGCCCCACTAAGTTTCTGAGACTGGCTTTAACATCATGGTCCTCCTGCCTCAGTCTTCTTAGTCACTGGAATTAAAAGTTTTCACCACTGCTGTTGCCTATTTCTTTTTAAAAATTTTTCTTAATTGTTGACAGAGCTTTATTGTATCTATTTTATGTGGTGCTGAGAATCAAACCCAGTACCTCACACATGCCAGGCAAGTTTGCTTCTACTGAGCCCCAGCCCCAGCCCTGCTTATTAGCTTTTTAAAAGCACCAACATTGACACTGATAATTTCTTCTGTGGTATGTTAATTTTCAGTAGCTTCTAATTTTGCTCTTTTACTTAGATTTTCTTTCCTCTTATTTTTATAAAAGGACTTTTCCAACTATTGAGATGGATAATTTGCCAACAAATTCTTCATCATTTTATGGCTTACTAATTTATGATTATTTTTTTACGTTGACTTTAGATGCATCCCACTTTTTTACAGCCTAATGGGGGTTTAAATGGCACACATTTACCTGTATTTATCTTAGGTGTATATTTTTATCTTATTCTATATGTACAAACCCATGAAACTGGCCGTAAAATTAACAAAATCATCATATCTATTACTTTAATATGCCTCCTAGTGTTACTTTAAATCCCTCATTTTACTCTCCCATAAAACATTTTACATAATAAAGCTGATCTTGTTGAGCACAGTGAGAAGAGGCAAACATCAAAATGGTAGAGATCCTGGAATTACCACAAAGTAACAAATCATGTATTATTCCCTACGTTAAGAAATTGAACATTAATAATGTCCTGAAAAATCACTTCATGCTTTATTCCTCTTAATATTTCTCCATAATACCCAATGGTTATTACTCTTTTTGTTTTCTATATAATACTATTTATTTCTTTCAAAAAAAGCAAATAATAAAAAAGAAGTGTTACTCCCTATTTACTCAGTATAAAAATGGTGTGTCTGTTTGGTTCTTTTAAACCTTGACCTCACCTCAGCCCACTGTTCTCTGATAGAATATAATTGAGGAAATCCTGATATGTATAAGGGGGTTGAGGCAGGACATAATACTGGGGCCTGCTAAGAGAAGATATCATAGAATAAGGGGTAGGATGCAGAAAAAGAGCAAGGAAGAGGAGAAGGGAAATTGGAAACCAGGGTGAAGCTCAAATGGAATAGGCCAGCTGGTGTAACAATGGTAGAGTAGGCAGGTCAGCATCTAGATAGGTGGAAATAAAAAGCCTGAATTTTAACAAGTGGCATCTCTGCGGCAGCTCTCCAAGCTACAAGCAGGTAAAATGTTCACACACTAGTTTTTTCCCACTCTCACTACCCAAGGGGAAGCCCTTCCCAAACCCACTGGAAGGTTCTACTGCTGTCACCAGTTTCTGATTTCTGCCAGCTGGGCTTCACTTTATCTCCTTTCTCATCTTCTGTATCCTATTTATTTCCCTCTACATCCTCATCAGATAATTTTTTTCTCCTCATTCCCCATCTCATTCTTTATTTTGGTCTTTCCAGCTTGCATTATTCTTCATTTTCTTCTTATTCTTCAGTTCCTTGGCATTAAAAGAACACTACCTCATGATTTTCTCTGTGATAAAATGGTGTTCAGACTTGTTTGAAAACTGGGTCTCAGTGACTAGGTTGAAGAATCCTGGACTGAAGAGTGTAGTGGAAGCTGGATGAATAGTTCCCAGTGGTAAAGAAAACAGTGGTGGGGGCCAGTTAGAGCATTCCCATAGAAGACTTTTTCCACTTCAGTTCTGGGTGGGATTAGAATTAATGATTCATAGTATATGCCTTAGTAGATAGTACCACCCCATTTTCCAAAGTGCCATTAATTTTTACCTTGCCAGAGCAGGTTGGAAAATTCCAATCATTTTACATTTCTGTTACCATTAATCTTTTCTGTCTGCTTTCTTCTTCTTTTTTTTTCTTTCTGGTAAGTGTACAATCGTCTCTATTGGCTTAAATTTTAGCTCCTGCAATAGTATTGTTTTGTACTTATCTTCATAAACTTATGTGTCATTTGAATGTTTGCTCCTATGTGATTTTTTAAAAAAATTATTATTTCTGCTGTACTCTGTTGAGATGTACTTTCCCTGAGAGAAGTGAGAGTGTGTTTCTCAATATTTTATGGTATTAAAAAATTTACAATTATACCTCAAATGAAGGAAGACCCTTCTTCACTATATGGTCAAGGTCTTCTGACTCACAGGTCACTGATCACAGTGTGTCTTTAAGAGACCTTCAAGGACTATACATTGTTTCTCATTTGTATTTAGCCTTAATACTTTATATGTGTCAGACAAACCTATGCAGGTCCTGTCATGAGGCTGTTTTAACTTTTCAAAGGCTTCTTGAAATTCTGGTGCAGAGTTAACATTTGATTTGAACCCTGTAAGGCCTCACATAGTTTACCTATTAGTCTAAAATTAGGTAGCCAAATATGGAAGCATATTACTGTTTTATTTAGCTTTTTTTATGGCTGTGAACAAAATTAAGTACAAAAAAATAGAAGAGGAAGAGTTTATTTTGAGGCTTAAAATTTCAGAGGTCTCAGTGCAGAAATGGCTAAATTTATTTCTCAGGGTCTGGAATGAGAAAAACACCATGGCAGGAGAGTGTGGGGTTAAAAGGAGCTAAAAGATGTTGCCAGTAAACAGAGAGTGCTTTGCTCATTAGAGAGAATATAAACCCTAAAGGCTTGACCCCATGGACACTTCTCCTTTTGCCATACTGTATTTGTCTCTAGTTATCACTCACTCCTTATCAGAAGATTAATTCACTGAATGAGTAAGACTATTATAAACTTATCATTTTACATCTAAACCCTCTTGCATTGTCTCATACATGAGCTTCTGAGGGAAAACTAATATCTAAATCTTATTTCCAAGAACCCACATACCTATCTCTGTTTTCTGACTTTTATAAGGCTTGAGTTAACCTGCTTTAAATGTGACATTATAATTAAGATTTATAGGCTAATCTGGAATCCCAGATAGGTTACTTGGTTAGAAAACTAACTCATCTTAGAGGACACCTCATGTCTGCTCTAGGTGATGTGGTTTAAAGCAGCAATGAATTATTTAAATATCTGTATTCATCGTTGGGGTTGGCTATAAACAGATCATTCAAATATTGTGAAAGAATTCCTTTATATCTAACACTTTAGATATACTTGTATTAAAATAATTATAAAATTTTTCAAATCCCTGATGTAAGACAACTCAGGAAAAATATATGGCTACTTTTGTATTTAAGTCCTCCCACTCAAAAGCAGTATTTATGAATTCTTTATCAAAGAAATTCAAAGGAATACATCTCTTGAATTTTGTACTTTGAAACAGCCATAGTTACATGGCAATGCCATTAACAAGTTTTATGGATTAAGTACCACAGAATGGATATTTAAAACAATGTTACGTTTCAATCTCAGATCCTGCCCAAATTAGTGTTCATCAATATTTTTATTATTATTATCATTTATTTTTTAAACAGAAAAAATTTGATATTATTTTCTGTTATAAACTGTAAACATTACGTAAAAGCATAAATGACATTGGATACTTCCTTGAGACAATATTTTAAAAAATGGATGTGTATGTTTCTGAAAACTTTCAGCAAACATATTTGTAGCTCAAATCAAATAAAAACATTTATTTCCCCACAGATGATCAAATTAACTACATCTACAGTGGAAGTATTTTCTTTGTTTCCAACTTAAATAAATTTTCTTATCATCAGAACATTTCTAAATAAAGGTACTAGATTTGGTGAATATATGCCCATGTAGACATAGACTCAAAGTAATTTAAAATAATAGTAAATAAAAATAATAACTTCCAATTACTTTCTTACATCACAAAAAAACTGAGACAAAGCTTTATGTTGATTACCTATTTTAATCATCATTATTATCACAATGAGAAGCAGATAGAAAATCTGAAGCATAGAGCAGTTAACCAATTTTTTTTCACAATTTTACTAATGAGATGATATATTATGGTTGTGTATCATCCAGTCACAGGCAACTACAACCAATAATTTTAAAAGTGTTACAAAAATATGAGTTTATTTTTTGTATAATAAAAATACTAAAAATACGTATCCCAGGACCAGGAGAGCAGGTGAGGAATGGCTGTGGAGAATCCTGCCTTGCCCTCCTTCTGCTCCACTCCACCTGGCCGGTCCACATGCTCACTGCTGTATAATTCTGGAGGGTTACCACACCTAGAAACATCTCCCCTAGAAACAATTTAATACAACTCAGCCAGAAAATGGAGGAGGAAAACACAGGCCACAAATCCTCAGGTGGAGGGCAAGCTAGGAAACTGAGGGATGTGTTTGTCATAATTTTTTTAGATGAGGGTCACCAAACATGTTTCACATAGAAGCAAACAGCAAACAGCTAGGATCTGCAGGCTCTATGGTCTCTTCCACGTACTAAACTCTAACCATAGAGCTGGAAAAGAAGCAAAGCCAAGATGTAAAGAATCAGTAAATGCTGTTCAAAAAAACTTTAACTAGAGAAACACAAGACAGGAAGAGGGTAGTGGCACTGGTAAGTTTGTCTGTTGGGCAGTAGTTTGAGTAGAAAATGAGTAGAAATATTAGAGTTATTAGTACTGTAGTAGTTTTGCACCTGGGGTGAGTTGATTTACAGTGCTCTTCTGGAAAAAAATTGCAGTGAAATTACTGTTCTCTGTGTGTTCACATTGTCTGTGTTCTAGAGGAAGTAATGATGCAGAGCCCACATTTAAGGAGAAGAAAGTGAGCATCACTTACATAATTGCTGTGTCTGCCTCAACTGACTAAAATTTTTCTTCACAAGAGGTTTCTAGTTTCAAAATTCTTACTTTCTGATACTTGATCATTACCTGACTCATATTTGCTATCTCTGTCCTACTAACAGTCATTTTTTCAAAGTACTTTTCTCCTTTTATTAGAGGGGATATTAAAATATTTTATCTGACAGCAGAATGTTCCTATTGCATTTTGACCCTCACAACTGAAATGCAAAGAAATATGTATTTCTGTTCTAATCTACACACACTCCATTATTATAGCTATATTTATGTGGAATAATATATTTGTACTAAGCTAAATATGAAATTATCCTCATCTGTAGTCAGTGAATTCTGATTCACATGCCATAGATCACTGTTCATTCAACCCCCCTACAAACACACCACTTTATAGGTCTAGATTGACACAATATCTTCATTTTTATGTGGTGCTGAGAATCAAACATAGTGCCTTACATGTGAGAGGCAAGCTCTCAACCATTGAGCTACAATCCTAGCCCCCTTTCACTCCATTTTATCTGTAACTTCTCACACCATCTAGAAGAATCCTGGGCCCTAGCTTCTGCCATATAATTAATTCATTGTTTCAGTATGAGCAATGAACTCATTATTGCTGGAGATGACAGGTTGTGAAATAACAAAACTATGAGTATATGGTCCCTTCTACCCGTTTCTGGTGCATATCTCACCAAATCCTCACATATTCTGAGTGATAGGAGTGGTAAGAGCATCTTTTTTTAACATTTATTTTTTGACCTTTGTTTCTTGCACAGAGCTCCTAAATCCTGCCTTATCTCCTGGATGCTCAGAAGGTCTTTTACTCTAATAAGAACTCTTGGTGGGTCTAGGAAATCTTCAGGATGGAGAGAGTGTCTTTCAGTATCACACCTCCTTTTGGGAAAGAAGGTGGAGACTGGGTTAATAATTCATATTGCTGACATTATTAAGTCTCCACAAAAGTCTGTATAAGAAGTGGTTCAGGGAGTTAATGAGTTTCTGAACACAATCATGCACAAGGGGTCGTGCATCTAACTCAATGAGGACAGAGGTTCTTTCACTGGGGACCCTCCTGGGCTTCATTCTGTGAATTTCCTCATCAGATTGTAGTTTGGTCTGTCCTGGAATGTCATAAATGGTGGGCCATACAGCATGTTTTCTCTTTAACCTGGCTTCTTTTGCTTAGCAGCACGCCAGGAAGGATGCATCTGTGTCTCTGTGTCAGTTGGTGATACATCCCATTCCATTCTGTGTTGATTTTGAATTCAGCTGTGGAAGGACATTCAGATTTTTAATCTGATCAACATCATAGAATTTCTGTGCATAATTCCATGTTTGTTGTTAGTCATGCTTTTTCAGAGCACATGTAAAAATTCATATAATTTATAAATACACTGTTGGGCCATTGAATAGAATTTATTTACTTGGCTGTTCCAAATCTACTTCCAGCAATGCCAAAGATGTTTACGTCCCACATCATATTATCTGTTGTTTTGTGGTCACTTCTTTGAGTTCAGCATTTCTAATAGCTGTGCTATTGTAGTGACTGCCCCTTCTCCAGAGAAAAACTTAAGTAAGCTTCTCCAGAAATCTTCATTATTATTGATTTTTTAACTAACAGCAAAAGAGTCTCTACATAAGATTTCAGTGTAGGTAAACTTTTTACTTACTGTTGCTCTATTACTGGGCCACTGACCTGGAAAAGCTCAGCACTTCAGGTGCTGAACACCCCTTACTAGTTTTTCACAAACCTTTATTCAGTATATTAGTTTTTAAATGTGTGTTTGCAAATGCAAAATGTGATTTAAAAAATTCTTTAACAAGGCCTTTGGCATTGAGCTGGAGCTTCACAGAGATGTCTACATTTCTAAGTTAATAGAAGTTACCAATTGCACTCAATGGTAGCAGCTGGTAGGGGGAGTAAAGAAAGAGAAGAAGCTCTCCCTTCTCAGGTTTTTTACTTGAAGTGTTAACATGCACATACCAGTAAAAGAAAAAGCTGCTTTTATGTGAACTTCTGCAGACTGTGAACTCCTGAGCCCGTTCTCTTACATGTTGGGTAAATTGTTATGAAACTAACTAAACTCAGGATTTAGATGATTAATTGATTACTACAAAAGCTGTTTCCTCAGAACATGGCTGCAACCAAAGAAAACTGTTTCCTAGTATCTTTGATGCTTTGCATCATCTGTCCACTACAACCTTATGGTACTTCACTTCTGTCTTAATTTGTGATTCTCTAATGATATCTAATGCTGAGCACCATTTTGTATAACTATATGCCATCTTTATATTTTCTTTGGTCATGTGTCTCTTCAGATATTCACTCTTTTTTTCTGATACTGTGTATTGAACCCAGTGGTGATTAAACACTGAGCCAAACGACCAGATTTTTTATTTATTTACTCATTTATTTAATTTTTAAAAACGTTTTCAGTAAAGCTGGCTTTAAATATACAATCCTCCTGCCTTAGCCTCTTAAGCAATTGTGGTCACAGGCATACAATAGCACATTTGGTAAAATAATAATAATAATAATAATTTTACACATACATACAACAGCACATTTGGTAAAAAATTAATTTTATAAGTACATGTTATAAATTTTTTCTGTCAATTTGTTTTTGGCATTTTGAGTTAAAGCTTATCACCAAGGGCTGGGGATGTAGCTCAACTTTAGAGAGTTTCCCAGAACCCGAACATTCCCCCTCATCACTAAGATTACATAGAGTTTCTTCTGTTCCCTTCTATATTTTTAATAGTTCTCTCAAACTTTAATTATTATCTAGTTGGAATTAAATTTTTGAGGTTGAACTCAGGGGAACTCAGCCATGGAGCCATATGTCCAGCTCTATTTTGTATTTTATTTAGAAACAAGGTCTCACTGAGTTGCTTACCACCTCGTTTTTGCTGAGGCTGGATTTGAACTCAGGATCCTCCTGTCTCAACATACTGAACCACTGGGATTACAAGTGTGAGCCATTGCCCCAGCAAAGATGAGTTAATTTGTGAAGAAGTTTCAGTTTCTATGTACATTCATTTAACTCAGTAGAGTTCTCAAAAACTTTTTCAATTCCCCATTTTTTTGAAAAACTCATAGATTATGGATTTCACTTCATTTTGAATTTCCAAAATCATGGCCTTTAATATTCTAAGATACATGATTGGATTTTGCTCATTTGTCAGGATTGCCAGGATCAGGTGTGAATGCAGTGCCTGGTGTACTGTGCCCAGTGGCCGCCAGAGGGCGTGCTGTCTGACTGTATCTAAGAAGGGTAAAGGGATATGGTGGTGTAATAATGTATTTTCCGTATGCAGCCTCTAATTCTAACAAATTATCCATAGAACTTCATTAAGTGTCCTGTGATATTATTATAGATATCTATATTATACTCTCTAAAACGAATGTAATAGATGTCCTGGGGCCTCTAAAATTAACACAATATCTATGCTTTATCCTCTAAATATAATAGGTGTGCTGTGTCCTTTACTATTAAAAAACATCCATGCTTTAGCATCTAAAGATAATATAATAGGTGCCCCATGGCCTTTAATATTAACATATATGCATAATTTAGCATCCAAAACTAATATAATGGTTTTTGTAAGTCTTTTAACATTAATACAATATGAAAACTGGGGCCTGTGAAGCTACAGTAAGAACCGTGGTCTTTCAACACTGATATCGTATCCATATTAGAGCGTCAAACACTGAGGCAACCACCACCCTGTTGTCTTTGCTACCAATGTGCTACCCTCTGTAACATGGAATCTAATACAACAGCTGCCCAGCCTGCATCCCTTAATGTTAATAGAGTCAATATATTGTTCCTCTAAAATTAATAGTTTGGGTTAGGAGTCCTCAGCCTGCTGAGGCCACCTCCTTCCCTGTGACCTTAGCCCATCAAGTCTCCGCTCCAACCCCTTTCCTTACACTGGGAGTCAAGTGGAGCCAGCAGGAGCAGAGATGGAGACAACCTCCTGACTGAGGCATGAAGGCAGAGAAAGAAGAGGTCCATGAGAGCTCCACTAAGGGAGGCCAAGCGCTGGATCAAGCTGCCTGCAGGCTGTGCAAGCTGGACAGTGAAGAGCAGCGGGGACAGAGAGGAGGAAAGGAGCTGGAAGAGGAGCCCAGCTGTCTACCTGACAGAACTCACTTCAGGAAGTGCACAATGTAAGGACATGGAATTCAGTGCACTTGAGCATACTGGGCTGGGTGATGAGGAACAGCAAGAAAGACTGCTCAGAGACTGGCTGGACTGAGCTGCCACAGAGAATGTTCTGGTTGCTCTGCAGAAAGGCTCTCCTAGCCTATGTCACCCCCTGGTCGCACAGATGACAAAAAAAAAAAAAAAAAAAAAAAAAAAAAGCTTGACCATTACTGTAGAATTGGCCTTGTACATCCCTATCTGATGAGAAAGGAAGATGAAGATTATGATACATGTGTTATAAAACTAAGGAACCGAAGCCCAAGGCCTCATGATCTGTGATGAGCCTCAAATTAGCCCGAGGCTCCACACAGAGTGAATGGCATGGGATGAACCAAATCTGGCAGGATCTGCTCAGAAGTGTTTTTCTGATGAACACCAGTGGAGATAATTAATGCATCTGGTACATCAGGAGACAGATAACTGGTTGAACTACAGTTTTTATTTAAAAAGTAATAATTTTAATACAGATTTTTTTCTTCAAATTTTATATCTGATTACATATGCAATGCATGAGGTTGTGTAAGAAATTGTGTAATAGAAAAGCTGTACCAGCATCTTCATATCATTGAGAATTTTTTTTCCTGACATGGTCACTTTCAAAAAGCACATGTCAGACCACTCTTATTCCTTGGAGATATTCTCCTCATTAGAACCTGGCATTCTATTTTCACCTTAAATGATACATTTTACATTAACTCTGAGATATGGAAACTTTAAAAATTATCCACATCAACATAAACAATCCACTTTTATTTTGTTATTAAGTTAGTTTCTCTTAATAAAATTCAATCTTTTAGGAACAAAGTACAAGAAAAAAAAAATATATATATATATATATATATATATATATATATATATATATATATTTCACATAGCTTCTTTAAATAATATTTTGGTTTCCAATTTGTCATTTTTAGGTTTTCCAATTTGCTCCTTTGAGTATTTAGAAACTCATGGTTAAATTAGAAGGAATGCCTTCGTGTGAATGTTCTTGCCCCAGACTCTGGGCGGCAGTTAGGAAGAAAAGGAAGCAGTCATGCCTCTCACTGAGTAGATCACATGAAATTTCTTTTTTTTTCATCTCTATCCACTTTGTTCTACTCCCAAATTGCCATGCAGAGAATCTTTGGATTATTCCCAACTTCTGTCATCACCTCTGTTCTAAGCAAATGCTGTTAAAAGGCCATGATGATTGGGAATTCTATAAAGTGCAGAAAAATGATTTAAAAATGTGTGGCCTTTACCTTTAATGCTAAAGTAGTATTCATAATATACCAAGTAAAATTAATATAATAGATTCCCTGTACCCTTCAATATAAATACAATATCCATAGTATGCCTCTAAAACTCATGTAATAGCTTCTCTGAATAGTTCAGTATTAATGCAATATGTATACTGTGGCTTCTAAATCAAATATGATAACTGTCTGGAGACCTTTATTACTGCTATATTCATACTATATCATGGTAAACTGATAAAATAGCTGTTGTGTGGCCTTTACTACTAGTGGGATTTACGTATTGTAACATCAAATACTGAAATCAAAGCATTCAGAGAACTTTAATACTAATATGGCATCCAAATTATAGTATCTAAAATAAATACAGTCACTGTGCTCTGGACTTCAAATCTATTGTGAAGCCCATATTCCAGCATGTTGAGCTAATATAATAGCACCATTGTAGCTTTTCATGCTAATATGATATTCATATTATGGGGTATAAATCCAATGAAGTATATATTCTATGGTTTTTAATATTAATGTAACATACTTTCTACAACCTGTGAAACCAGTATACTAACTTCTGGGTCCATTTTAATATTCATTTTATATCCATACTATAGCATCTAGTAATGATAAATGTGTGCTCTGTACATTTTCATTTTAAGATGATATTTATATTATACCACATTAAGCTAATAAAATGTCATGTTTTGGCCATTAAACTAATATAATACTCATGTTATGCTATTAAAATTAATATGTTGACTGCCATGTTGACTTTAATCCTAACATGAAATGCACACTTGAAAAACAACAAAATCATTGACCTGGGGACTTTAATGCTAAAACAATATTCATTCTATAGTATTTAAAGATAATGCAATAGCTTCCATGTGCCCTTGGATACTAATATGATATTTATATTATATTATCTTAAACTGATAATAGATTCTTGTGACATTTTATATAAATATAACATCATACTGTAGCATCTAAATTAATAGTACCATACTGTGTCCTTTAAACTAAATAAAATCCATACCAGACCATCTGAAACAAACATAGTCATTGTGATGATGCCTATAATACTAGTATAATATCAAGAGTGTAGCATCTGAAACATAAAATATGCCTGTGAACTTGATTGAAAATAAGATATACATATCATATCACCTAAAATGGATATACTATCTACACTGTTTTCTTTTTTAAAATTATTATTTTGGTACTAGGAATTTAACTCAGAGAAGCTCAACCAAAGAGCCACATCCCCAGCCCTATTTTGTACTTTTATTTAGAGACAGAGTCTCACTGTGTTTCTTAGCACCTCATTTTTGCTGAAGCTGGCTTTGAAGTCACAATGCTTCTGCCTCAGCCTCCCAAGTTGCTGGGATTGCAGGCATGTGCCACCACATCTTGCTCTACTGTTATCTTTAATAATGATATAATTGTGTTTCTGCAGCCATCAGTAGTAGTTTAATTACCTTATTATAGCATCTAAAGCTGATAAGATAGGTGCCTTGTGGCCTTTAATACAAATAAGATATGCATAATCTATCATTTAAAATGGATATGCTCTCTTCCCTGTGGCCTTTAATACTAATATAATAGCTGTCTTGTGGCCATTAATACTAATTTGATACCATGTTATAGCATCTGAAACAGATAAAATAGCTTCCTTGTGGCATTTCATATTAATAAATGACCCGTAATATAGCATCTAATTCTGTTATCATAGCTGCCATGTGGAATTTTCTTCTAATATGATATCCATAACACAATACCTAAAACTAATATAATAACTGAACTTTGGCCTTTAATACTAATATAGTATGTATAGTGTTGAATCTTGAAGTAATGTTATAACTGCTCTGTGGCATTTATGATTAATATTATATGCATGCTCTCACTGCTTAATGTAATATTGTGGCTCTTCTATGGTTTTTATAATAATGTAATATCTATACCACAGCATCTAAAACTAATAAAATAGCTGGTCTTTTACCTTTGATATTGGGTAATATCCATACTATAGCAAATACAACTAATACTATAGCTGCCCTGAAGTTTTAATACTATGACATTATCAACAGTCCAACATTTAAAATTAATAAAATATCTTTCCTGACCTTTAATGTTAAAATTTTTCACAACATAGCACCTAAAACTAACTTATTTGCTGTTTTATATCCTTTATTTTATTATTTCACTAAAATAATATCTGTTAAGGCATCTCAAGCTAATATGAAATCTGCCTGTAGTTATTAATACTAATGTAATATTTATATTCTACTATATAAAACTGATATAATAGCTGCCATGTAGGATTTGGCAACATTATAAAATCCATACTAGAGTATCTAAAGTTAATAAAAATAGATACCCTGTGGTATTTAATAGCACTATGTTATCCAAACTATACCATCTTAGACTATTTAATAAATTAATAGAAATACGGTATATATATATATATATATATATATATATATATATATATATAATAGCATATAGAACTAATATAATTTTGATGCAGGCATGGTGACATATGATTGTCATCTGAGCTTGAGAGGGTGTGGCAGGAGGACCACAAGTTTAAAGCCAGACTCAGAAATTTAGTGATGTCTTAAGCAACTCAGTGAAAACTGGTCTCAAAATAAAACACAAAAAATGGGTTCAGGGGACTGGGGTTTTTGGTCAGTGATAAATCACCTGCTTAACATGTGTGAGGCCCTGGTTTTGATCCTCAGCATCACATATAATAAACAAAAAAAAGTAAAAAATGTCTATTGACAACTAATAAATATTTTAAAAATGGAGAGGCTGGGGATGTGGCTCAGTGGTTAAGCACTGCTGGATTTAAACCCTGGTACTCCCCCCCCAAAAAAAAATATATATATATATATATATATATATATATATATATATATATATATATAGAGAGAGAGAGAGAGAGAGAGAGAGAGAGAGAGATAGAGAGAGAGAGAGAGAGAGAGTTAGAGATACAAACTTTGGCCTTTAATACTTTTTTTTTTTGTAGCAGGGATTAAAACCCAAAGCACTTAATCACCAAGCCATATTTCCAGCCCTTTTTCTATTTGTTTTATTTTATTTTATTTTTATACAGGTTCTTAGCAAGTTGCTTAGGGCATCACTAAGTTTCTGATGCTGATCTTGAACTTGCAATCTTCCTGCCTCAGCCTCTTGAGTCACTGGGATGACAGGCATGCATGACCAGGCCCAGCTGATCTTTATTATAAAGTATTGTTTGTGACATCATTATTAATATTACAACCATATGTGGCCTCTTAATGTAATATAGCTCTTCTTTGACCTCTCATATGAATGCCATATCCACAAATAGAATCGAATGCTAACATACTAGCTGCCCTATGACCTTTTGTACTACTATAATATTAACACTATTTCCTCTGAAATGGAAATAATAGTTGCTATGTGGCCTTTTAATAGTATACAATATCCACAATATAGCATGTAAATAAGCATAATAACTTCCCTGTTGCCTTTAGTGTTGATATTATATCCATATTATAGAATCTGTTACAGATATTAAAGTCATCCTCTAGCCAGGCATAGAAGCACATGCCCATAATTTCAACAGCTCTGGAGGTTGTGGCTGTAGGATCAGAAGTTTAAATCCAGCCAAAGCAATTTAGTGAGGCCTTGAGCATATTATATTGACCCTATCTAAAAAAAGAAAAAAATGAATAGTACTTGGAATAGGTGCCCCTGGGTTTAATTTCAGGTACCAAAAAATGTTCTCTTGTGCTGTTGTACTGTTGTGATATTTTCATTATAGCACCCATTATTACTAAAATAGCATCCCTGTGGCCTGTAATATTAATACCATATTTTTTATGTTTTTTTTTGTTGTTGTTGTAGTAGATGGACACAAAATGTCTTTATTTATTTTTATATGGTGTTGAGGATCAAACCCAGTGCTTCACACATGCAAGGCAAGGGCTTTAAAACTGAGGTACAGCCCAAGCCCAAAACCATATGGTTTTGTCTTGATAATATATTTGCTGCCTGGTTGTCATTTATACTAATATCATGTTCATAGCCTAACCTCTAAAACTAATAGATCAGCTTCTCTGACAAATCTGATTCTGAAATGACATCCATAATATTGCATCTAGTACAATAATAATTGTGGTCCTGTGACTTTTAATATTAATAGAATATCCTTCTAATTGAATCATAATATTTGCCTTGTGGCTTTTAAAACTGATTTAATATTCATGCTATTTCATCTTAAGCTAATATAATAACTGGCTTAAAAACTATTATGATATCCATAGTATAGCATGTAAAATTAATAAATGAGCTTCCCTGTGGTTTTCAATTCTAATATAATATCTATGTTATAGCATCCAAAACAATTACAATAGCTGCATTGTAGTTTTTATAGCAAAATGATATGTATAATATAGCATTTAAAGCAAATTTAACAAATGATCTGTGGCTGTTACATGAATGTGATATCTATATGATTGAATTAAATATGATCTAATAGTTACATCATGGCCTTCAATAATGATATGACATTTATGCTGCAGCATCAAAAACTGAAAATGTAACTGGGTGCTATCATTCATGCCTATCATCCCAGCATTTCAAGTGGCTGAGACGGGAGAATTGCAAGTTCAAAGCTATCCTCAGCAACGGCAAAATCTAAGCAAGTTAGTGAGACCCTGTCTCTACTTAAAATACAAAATAGAGCTGGGAATTTGTCTCAGTGGTCAAATGCCCCTGTGTTTAATCTCCAGTACAAAAAACAACAACAAAACAAACAAAAAGTCCAATAGAATAGCTGCCCTGTGTTCTTTAATAGCAATATAACATCGTTATTATAGCACCTAAGAATGATGTGATACCTGCTCTGTGGATGGATCATACTAATATGATACCATCTTCATGAAAAGTTTTTTCACAAGTCCTGGTGCTCGTATCAGAGCTTCATTAACTTTAGTTACTTCTCCTGATAGACAAAAAGAGGGTTCACTGGCAGCTTTCATAATTCCCAAAGCACCAAGCTCATCCTGTTTATTCAATTTTGTCTGAACGTCAGGTGGGCTATAGTAAGCAACATCTCATGGAACTTTCTGTGCACAATTGCTGATTCTCACTGTCCCAATGCCATTTTCTGTGGTTATTAAGCAATGTTTCTCTCAGTTCTCACACCAAGAGAAGAGCAGATCTTTTGCACAGCCACCAGAACCAAGGCTTACATGTTCCATGCCATACACAGTGTCATGTGCACAAAGCTGAGGCTAACTGAACTTTAGCATCTCAGGCTAGTATGAGGCATTTATGAGACAGTGTCTCATGAGGCTGCCCCTGGATCACAGGGATCATGCCTTCTTCCCATTACCTAGCTTCAGCATCTCTAGCCACTAGCCAGAATATACTTTGAATTACCCATAAAAATAAATGATGAACAGGTACTCTAGAAAGCCTGGGCTATCCCTTGAGGCCAGCTAAATATATTCTGTGTGCCTCAGACTATCTTTCCTGATACTAATGGTTTTGGGGAAATGGAGTCTTTCCTGCTGTGAGCTGCTCATATTCCAGGGCAATGCAGGGAGCTCACTGGTGGAGCTTTTCCCTGGAATAAGAGATGCCTGGGTTGGAGTCCCAAAACTAAAATTAACATGAATGAATGACAACCAGGAAGCAAAATCAGGTTAAATAAACCTGTTTATGAGATGCTAGTAACCTAACAAATTGTTTTTCTAGCTGAGAAGTTAACTATATTTGGTTTCAGAGAAACATAAAAAGGTGTTCAAAAGGGCTGAGGTTGTAACTCAATAGTAGAGTGCATGCCCAGCATGTGAGTCACTTGGTTCAATACTCAGCACCACATAAGAATAAGTAAATGGAATAAAGGTATTTTGTCCATATACAAATAAAAAAATAATTTTAAAAATGTGTTCATGTGACACAGTCATATATTCAGTTTATTTTTATGTAGAATCAGGAGTAAGAAAGTAAAAGATAATTCAGACCTTTCGTGCCAGGTGAAGTAGGTGAGGTAACGTGAGGTACATGTGATTTCAGAGGCCAAAACTGAGGTTTGACTTGAGTGAAAGTGTTAGCGCCTAGCCTCTGGGAGCACAGCTGGGACATAGAGAAAAAGAGGGTTTGTGAGGAATTGTAAGTCATGGAGAAAACAGAAGAGAAATCAATTTTATTTTTTCACACTGCATTTCTTCATCCTGAAAAAGATAAATAAAGAAAGTGGAAGAGAGAAGGAAAGAGAATTGAGTAAAGGACAACAAAAAGAAACAACATCAGACAGAACAGACATTAATAGGATGCAAATAACATTTAAAATCTGTTCTCAGGTTGAGAAGTCAACCACTTTTGGTGGCAGAAGAAACATCAAATTGTGTTCAAGAGTCCACACATAAAATATGTGAAGAGAATTTCAATTTGGAATCAGGATGAAAAAATTAGAAGATAATTCAGTGCTTCTAAAATTAGAAACAGGCAAGTGTGGAGACCTTAGTACTAGTTGTTCCAGATGATAAAGCTCCGGGTCCCCTATGAGCACATGATGTGGACTAACCTTGTTGAACACAATCAGGATCCCATACAGACAATGAAGGGTAAAAGGAGTAGAACATCAGGTAAGAAACAGAGAAGGAAAAACTGAGATTTTCTTTTTTGCTTTCATTAATTATAGCAGCAGAAATGAGAGAAATAAGGAAAGAGAGTGGACACTAACTTCCAGCTGCATAGGTAAGTCTCCACAGGTCCTGAGATTCTCTGGACACTGCAAAACACCCATGTGCAGAGTCTTGTGACAAGTTCTGGTTTCATTTAGTGCTCCATATAGCTTCCAGGTCTTCAGGTACAAGGTTTCTTGCATAAATAGCACTGTGTTTGCCCATTTTTCCAGTTGGAGGAGCCAGATTCCATCTCCTCTCTTTTTTGGGAGAATGGCAATGCTGAATGATGCCAAAAACCTCTCGCCACTCTTTTTCTGGCCTGGAAAGGCCAACTCCTAGTCTGGCCTGCATGGATTATTAATCAAATAGTAATAGTGGACAACAGCCACTCTGGGCAAATAAGAAATTATATTTGGAGACTGGGGTGAGCAAGTACACACCTGGGCTCTTTGAAAAAGGCCATTTGTAGCTCCCAGTGAAACCAGATTTACAAATAGGTTATTAGTGTAGTTAAGTAAAGCGGATCTAATATAAAGTAAGATAAATAAAATGGAGGCCATATTGAGAATGCAGTCCAGGAAACCAGAACAGCACTTGGGGAAATTTAAATGTTAATGTCCCCAAGGCCCTAAGCAAACATGGAGATGCTAACCTAAAAGTCCCCCCAGGCCCTTCCTGCCCAGGTTACTCCTTCAGCCCACCTATCCCCCACCTCCTGGGTCTTCCTGCCTTCATTCTATCATTGCAAGAAAACAAAGTGCAGGAGTGTGGGAAAGCTGAAAGAAGAATTTAGCTATAAAAACAGGAAGACTTCCCCCTTCCACAGATTCTGCTTTTTGGGTCCCCTTCTTCCTCTGGGGAGAAGTCTTTTCTACTGTCCTTTAATAAAGCTTCTACTTTCCACTCTACTCTTGCCTCAGCGTGCTTCCCTGGTGTTATACTTCAGCATTGGGGAAGCAAGGACTTATCACTGGTAAACAGCAATAACACCAGGAGGCTGCACAGTGAGTTTGAAATGAGCAAGTGTTCTTCAGTAAGAACCCAGATTACATTGCCTGAGAAGTGTGCAGACAGGCCTCAGACCCATCCTAGTCCAGAATACTTGATGAAATGGATTTGGTTCCAGGCTAAGTTTGAGGATTAGGTTCAGCTGGGTGAACCCCTCCTCTCCCTGGTTGATCTCTTTTCAGCCCCTTCTGGGACAGTATCTCATCCCCAGAAGCATGATCTTCCCAGAGAACACTTTCCTGTCAAGTACTGAGATCCCTCATTTCTTGTCTTGGAGATAGTGTAGATAGTGAAGGAGCTGGGATTGGGTCTGGGGTTGTGTTCATGACTCCAGCCATGGACTCATGAGCATGTGGCCCAGGGCACACACTTCAGTGCTCTGAGCTTATTTTAATATGATAAACAGGGAGTAGAAATGGCCCAGTACAAGGGTATGATATTCAGATGCAATATTCACAGTTGCTCTGAAAAAATAGTTTAATTGTTTCAGGTAAGGTTCACACTTAGACAAAGCAGGCGATAGGTCTCTCCAACCTGGTCCAAAAGAATTTATTGAAGTCAAGCTCCTCTTATCATTAGCCATCCCTGGATCGAAGTTAGAGGCCTGACTTCAAATGTCATTGATACTGAAGCCCAACCCCTTGTCAATGTCAGCCACACTGAATCCCAACCCCTTTTCAAATTTAAGATCAGATCACCAAATTTATATGATGAGTGTTAAAATTAGGGTTGTAAATAATGTTTAGCCATGAGCAAATGTGTGGTCTGTGTTTGTGATCAGATATTAGTTACTGAATACCTATGAAGGTTTACAGGGTAGATGTTAAAGAAAAGTAAGTACTTGGTTTGTGTTTCTAGGGTGAGGTAAGAGTTAGAGGATAGGAAATAGGGTTAGTGTTTTGTGATTAGGAATATACAACATAGGTCAGGATTAGGATCAAAAAAAGACTTTAGAATTCAGCATTCCTGAGACACTATTCTCTATAGTATGTTAACTTTGACTACCACCACTTATGAATTGCTCTCTAAGCCTACACCCCTTCTCTCACAGCTTCCTTGTATCCCTATATCACATCCATTTGGCCTGTGGCATACCCTCCACTCCCTCCTTTTACCAACCCTGTGTATCCCTCAATTTTCTCTACTCATCTTCTCCTGTGGACACTCCACCAGAAACATTCATCTCTAGCTGAATAGCCTTCCACATTGTTTTTTCATCTCTCCACTTAGCCCTCCACCACCTCCTCTGACAGATTTCTGTTTAGCCTTCCACAACCTCCTCTTATCTCATGCTGCACACTCTTCCATCACCTCTGCTCAAGAGCCCATGAGTACCCTTGACCATCTCCTCTTGTTTTTTTTATTATTTTTTTGTAGCTGTGGAACACACCCTAATTCTGTCTTGACATAAGGAGCCATCTCATCATAAATTCATGAAAAGTTCATTTCTGTTTTACTATAAAATACTAAGATTTCTATTTGGCCTGATCATAATTTGTTATGTAAATTATTAACCTGCTATCTGCCTTTGAATTTTGCTTACCCAAACCCTGTTAGGTGTAAGTTCCCAAGACAACTACCTTTGTAATTTTTTGTGCTATAAAAACTGCCCTGCACTCAGATCAACTACTGTCCTCTGGCCCAGCTTTTCAGGAGAGGCAGTAGCTGATCAGCTCTCTTGTATACACAATATGAGCTTGCTTTAATTTGGTTTAATATTGGCATCAGTGGTCTGCCAGGTTTCTGTTCTCGCGATTAAAAGGCTCAGGGGTCACTCCAAGCAAACTTGGCTAACTGAACTGCACAAAATAACTACACAAGAGACAAAAGTACCTTTTTGTTTGGGGTTGCTGTGGTGGCTTCTCTGACCTTAAGGGTCCACAGGAAGAGAGAGAGAGCAAGAGCATGCACTGACCCCTTTAATTGAGGAGAAGCTATTCAAATGAGTCAAGGGGTCAGGTTTCAGGGGGCTGAGTCTATCTTCATGATGCCCACTATCAGAAGGTTGACTGGCAAATGGGGCACACTCAAGGTCACAATAAGAGAAGGGGACACACACAAGGCACTTCCATGGAAGATTCTATCCTAAACAGGGCAATGGGTTATATTACAAGGGAACAGGTGAGCATAGCTTCACCAATGGGGCTGTAGCAAGACATGCCCATACATGAAACACTTACCCTCAAACCCAAGAAGCGTGGGGAAAAGCTCTGCCACTTTTCTGGGACTGAAAGCCTCAGCACCCAGGGAATGTGACTCAGTCACGTGTAAGGTTGGTTTCCCATAGTGGTCTTCTCTTTGCATTGTGGGTTCAACCGTAGCACTCCAACATCACTTCTCTTGCTATTCTCTGTAGCCATCCATGTTTCAACTTCTGTGTCTTTCTTTACCAACTTCTCTCATCTCCTGTATAACTCTACTCAACCAGCACTCTATGTAACCCTATAACACAATATCTTGCAGGCTACAGTGTAATCCTCCACCACTGCCTCTCTCTTCCTGATGTGTATACATCCACAACCTTCTCTTTACCCACTCTGTGTAACTCTCTACCAACTCTTCTCATCCCTTGTGCAGACCTCCATCAATTCCTCTCATCTTCTCCTTTCATCCCTTCACTATTTCTTCTCATCTGTGTTGCCCTATACCACCTTTTATCATTTCTCTCAGTGTAAACTCCACCACCTCTCCTCATGCTCTACTGTGGAGTATACTACCACCTCCTCACATATATGGCATGAACAACACTTCCTTTTCTCATGGCCCCAGTTAAGCCCTTTACCACCTGCTCTCAGATCTTCCTGCATAGCTCTTCATGGATCCTGTCATCTCCCATATAACCCTAGACCACCTCTTCTACCTATCCCTGATTAGTCACACAAACTCCTCTCATGGCCCCTAGAAAGACCTCCCCAACCATCTCTCCCTCTGTAGCTCTTGTCATCACCTGTGTATTCTCCCACCACTTTCTCTTTGGCCTAGTAATTCTGCCTACACAACCTCTACTCAAGGGTCCTGAGAATCTCTCCTCTACCTCCTCTGTGTCTTCCTGGTTAGCCCTCCACTATGTCCTCTCACAGCCCCTGTGTATTCCTTTACTAAACCACCTCCTCCCAAACCCTCCTCTGTCTTCTCTCATGGCCTCCAGTGCAGTCATATGCCATATACTCACATGTCCAATGCAGTGCTCCTCATCTCCTTTTCTGTTGCCCTCCACCATCTTTCACCTTCATCTCCTGTTTTGCTCTGCATCACCTCATATCATGTCCTGTGTAGCTCTCACCTCTTCCTTTTATCTCCTCCAGTATCAATCTCTACCACTTTATCCTTTGGCCTTCTTGTGTAATTATGTAATTAGCCTAATTGTGTAGCTCTTCTCCACCTCCACTTGTGACAAAATTGTCCTTCCCATGGAAGTTAAATCAGCCTCAACCCAGCTTTTTCTGAATTTTGGCCTATTCTGGAAGTGTTTGATTGTTGTTTTGGTTGTTGTTTTGTTTTTACAATTCTCTGTGTCCTCTAGTGACGTGTCCATGCAGTTTATTTTTCAGTATTTTCTTTAAAAAGAATTTATTTATAATAATTTGAATTTAATTGTAGAATGAAATTACATTACTATAATTTACCAAATGGGGATAATTTTAATACTCTTAATATCCAACTTGTTAACTAGAATGATTCATTTAATGAAAATTAAATCTCTGAAACAGTTTAAACTTACTAGCTGGTATTATTTTCCCATAGCTAGCTATAATACAAGGGCCAGAGTTAGGAGGTGTCACTGGAACCAGAGTTCACCTAACCCTTTGCAAAGGGTCAGCATCACCAGAAACCTGGCTTTTAACTTCTTACTTGAATGGATTCCAGGACCCCCAAAGACATCAAAATCCTAGGCATGCTTAAGTTGTTCATGGGAAATGGCACAGTAGTTGCATGTAATCTTTGCATACCCTTCTGCATACATTAAGATATCTGTAGATTACATAAAATATTCAGTACAATATAGACAACATGTAACAGGTTAAGCAGTAAAGACAAGGAAAAATGTATGTTTATTTAGTACTGATGGAATTTTTTGTAATATGTTGCAGCTAAGTTTAGTTGAACATGAGAGTGTAGAACCTGCACTTGTGGAGGGCCAGCTTCCCTGTAAGTCCTTAAGAGAGTAAACAAACATTTAACCTTAGCCAAACCAGGAGGAGTTAACACAGCCTCAGAAAAATGGTGGTGACTTCTCTCACATGATGCTTCTCCAGTAAAAGGGCTGTTGCTGAGTCTTGTGGTCTCAAAAGGAATCTGCAAGGTTTAGCTGCAGATAAAGTCAGGTGCACACACCCTGTACTTTTCTAATTAGATGCTACTTTGCATACCCATGAGTCTTTATGCCATTTGACCAGAAGCTCCACAGGCTCTTACTCTCTTAAGAAAAAGGTCCTGGGTCGTTTACATTTCCACAAGAGCTTAGCATTGTTCCACTTCTTTTGTGCACAGATGTTCCTTCCCTGGCTCTCCTTCCCTCAGGGCTACTTTGAAATAAACCACCATTTTTAATCTATTTTACTATTTAGAAGACTGAAATTCTACCTAGGAGAATGCTGCTATAACTAACAGAAAGTTCCAGCCAATAACAGCAGGGAGACCAAAGAAGACAAACACAACCTGTAACCAGAGAACCTGACTTTGTAACTAATTAGACTGTTTTTGTTCTTGCATTTATTTTCTGTCTGAAATTACTTCCTAATCCTGCACCCCTACTTTGGTATTCCCAGACGCTGAATCTTCCTTTTATTTTTTTAAACAAAAACTCCTTTGTTTAACTTCCTTTAAAAATGATTTTAGTATCTAAAAAACGTTTATTAATTTAAACAATTATACTTCAGTGGAATATCTTTGAGGTTTCTAATCTATTTACATACTTGAGAACTCTAAGGACATTTAAAATAAAGCTTGCTTATTGGAGTGTTTTTGAAGCATAATGTAATTTTTAAGGTTTTGCTTTTAAAAAATGAGCAAAACTTAATTTGAACAAAGAACACAAACATCTAACCTCATACAAATTTTATGAAAATCAAAATCCTATGAAGACAAAGATCTCACCATTATTTTTTGAAAACTCTGAATGAAAAACTAAACTTGAACTGGTAAACTACAGAAAATAATGTGGATACTAGTCTCTAGATTTCAAGTCCCTGTTACTGACTTCAGAAAATTTTAAGCCAAGTTTCAAGCTAGTAGCACTGCACAATTTATTATTTCCCATATTTTCATGCTGGGGATTGGACCCAGGGCTACCATCTCAGCTTCTAATTTTAACTTTAAAAAAAGATTCTGTGCATTTTAGTTAATATTGCTTTACATATCACTGGAAGTTTCCAGTTTCTTATTTTTTAAGACTTATTTACAGCACATCAATAATGTGTTTTTTATATGCATATGCACAATTGGAATAACTTATAAGAAAATGAAATATAAAATGAAAGAATTGGAGATTACAAAGGCAGCTCTGAAACAGTATTCATTTTTAAATCAGCTCTAGTGTTAATTGCATATGATAAGATCATCCAGTTACTGTCCTAATTTTTAAATGTTGGACATAATGGTTTGTGAGAAATCCAAATTAACAATGTATACAAAAGAATCGTTGTTTTATTTTTTTGTTTCTAGAGCTTGTTGTTTCATTTTTGTTAGTTTTATTTTGAATCATTTTGCAAGCAAAATTGAATTTGCAGCAATTCATGTTTCCCTAGGTTGACTTTTCACAGTTTTAATGAAATTTCAAAAATATAAATTTTTAAATTCTGTTACATTAAACAATGGTGATTTTGCTAGTTATGTAATTTCATTTAAATAATTATAACCAATACCTATAAAGTAGATTTCAGTCTTCTAGATTCATAAATTGACTATCCTATTTAAAAATATTTTTATTGAGCAATGTCAGAAGAGAAAATCTTTTTCAAATCATAAATAATGTACAAATTGTTTTTGTAAATATTGTGCTAATATAAAATCAAGAAAAATTTGCTTCCAGGAAAAGTAATGACAAGATATTTCAGAAATATTATAAGATTTAAAAACAGTGGTCAAGAAAAAAATATATGGCAATTGTTAGCATAATCACAGCCATCTTCCTTTCCCCCACCCCCAGTGTATAAATTCTGTTTTTATTCTCAAGAAATAAAAACTAGCCAGATATTAAACATAGTAGTCTGGTAAATTGCTGGTCTTTGTATGTTCTTTGAGAGATGAGACAATTTACCCACCTCTGAGATGGGCCCATGCTCATTTCTTTGTCTCTCCTTGAGAAGATAAAGGATGTACCAATTTCTCCATTCTCCCTTTTGAAAGAGAAAACAACATCATCAACAACAAAAACAACTGTTTCTATTCCTAACATACAAACTTGCTTTCCACAGAATCAGAGGATGCTCACTATGCCAATCAGAACTACACCTGCCCTTAATGCACAAGCATGATTATAGCCTATAAAAAGTAATATTAAAGAGGAAGTTGCTGCTGTGCTCTCTGCTCTCACAGAGCAGCCTGTCAGACGCCTGAAAATAAAACCACTTTTTATTCTAGGTGTGTGTAATCACTCCTGTACCACTTTTTTTTTAAGAATACACTTCCTAAACATGGCATCAATTCCATGAAACAATCTCTACAAATATCACTAGACTATATCCCCAAGTTGTAGATCTGATCCCCCAAATGCTAATGATGTTTCCCCAGGTGTCTGCAGAACACAATAACAATGCAGGCCTTAGTAGCAGCTCACATGGGAGCCACCACCTTGGTTTATTGTTGCAGGCTCATGAGATCTAATGTGTTAGGAGTATATTATAGTTGTGTCATAGCACTTTCTGATTTCATGTCTCCAAGCAGCCTACAGAGGATACCATGCTAGTACTCTCTTTTGCAGTTTTGTCTGGTAATATCTTTTGCAGTTTTCTCTTTTAACATCGAGGCTCAGGACTGACGCATCTTGGTAATGGATCAGCATGTCAGCATTTTTTGTTACACTTTGTTGTCATCAGTGATATTAGTGTGTGATCTCATTCCCACACCTCTTTAGCTCACAGCACTGACATGTATTATACATCACACCTCTAAGACCAAAATCAACAGAAAAGGTCTAGCTGAAAGCTGTCCATCACTGATGGCGAGAATTTTCTCATGTCAGCAGCAAGAACATTCCTTATAAAGACTCAGTAATAAGTCATGAGCATAGAAATACGTCTCTAAGAATCTTTTATATTTAAATTTCCTGAAATAAGAACAATAAAAATCACAAAAAAACAAAAAAAGTTGAAAACATTAATTGCTCCAAAAAATTCACATCTTGACATTCATTAGAACTTTTAACACTTCACCCTCACAGAATAAAAGAAGTTGGAGAAACTTCTGCCTATGTGCAGCAACAGCTTCTGTGAGCTTGGCCTGCCTCTCAGACCTGCTGGAGGAGGAGTAATCAGTCATTCCTCTTTCTGGACAGTACAAGAGAAAAGAGCAAGGTCAGCAGTCCACTGCACACTGAAGGTATTCCAGGAGTTGTTCCTGTCACTCTGAAGGGATACACCATCATGGCGACAGATCCAAAAAAAAACTGGGGTGGCAAGCTCCTATCCCATCAGTGTGGGGATTGATCTCATTTGAGGAACTGACTGCAGTCACAGGAGCCCAACAAGGTGTTACATGGGGTTTCTTGTGAAATCTACAGCCAGGCCAGGTGTTGCTTGTGCAGTATCTCAAGCCCAGAAAGATGAATTGATTTTTAGAGGATAGAAATTAGAGTTACTTAAAATTCATCTGCTCTGATTCTACAAGCAACAACAGCAAAAATCAGTATGTCAGAAAAGTATCTATGTTTCTTTCGAAAGGGCAGTTGAGCAGCTGAAGGTTAAGGTTCAAGAGCTATCAAGCTACAGAGTCAAGTTCTCAGATTATAAGGTCAATTTGTGCTATTATAATAAAGCAACTAATGACTTCTAATTAAAAAAAGAAAATGAAAGAAAAGTAAAGAGGAGGCAGGGGAGTCTCTCAATAACCACATTGTGTGTTTATATTTTCTGGGAAAAGCTGTGAAATTTGAACTCAATGTGTCACCTTCACCACTAATTATCAGGTCTGAAGCTGACCAACTTAAAACTTTAAAACAGTAGCAGCAGCATTAATGTAGTAAAACAGGTTAGAAGTAGGTGTATTTTCTCCAAAGAAAACCAGATGTGTTTTTCAATTTTTCTATAAACTTAATATAAATAAAGTGTTGATAAATTGATGTTTGTTTTAATTTTGAAAGATAAGTGGATAATATTTTGAAACTTCAAAATATTGCATCATCTTCCACACACACAGCACTGAGCTTCTTCAGGTGAGCTTATTGGATGGGCAGAGTCTGCACACTGTGGGGAGACTTAGACACATAGTTTGCAATGGGACACTTGGTGACTGGACTCTATAGTAAAGAGTGGTAGAAAATGTGTAGCTCTTTGCTTCTGCTCTTGTGTAAAATATGGTAATATGGGTGTCTGCTGCTCAGTATTTTGATGTTTCACCTGAGTTTCACCATGTAGTTGAAGCATAGCAGTGAATGCTCTGTGCATGTTACCAGGCAACTCCAATAAGTCCTGCCCTTCTCCTGTTCACTCCACCTCAGCAAGACTAACTTCCTTGTGCCACACTGAGGGGCTGAGGATAGCTTTGATTTTGTCACCCTCCTGATTTATTTTCTCATTACTTGGATTTTAGTCCTAAACCATTATACCCAGTCACTATTTTATTTATTCATTACATGCATGTGGCTCAGAAACCACATTAGACCAAGGTAGTTAATAATAAATTCATAAAGATATAAATTAACTAAAATACCTCTTGAATATTTCTTAGTTATTATATAAACTGATTTATAAATTTTGTTCGTATGTGCACAAAAAAGCCCCATGAAGAATAAATATTTCAAAGACAATATTTTTTGTAGACACAAATTAGCTAATTCTAGGATATTTTGTACTATTCAAATATACAAATTGGTCATATGGAATAACTGAATTCAAAAACAGAAATAAAAGAGGAGAAAATTTTAAATTGATGTCGTTTAGAAATCTAAATTTTTGAAAATTCTACATAGAGTCACATGAAAAATGTTGTGTTACACAAGTTGAGATATGCTTACAAAGGAGCAAGAGAGGTATGTAAAGTACCCTTAAAGCGATTTGCTACATCAGCAGAAAATTGGATATAGCATAAGATCAGCAAATTAATGCCTATAGACCAATCAATAGCATTGTCATATTTGTAAATAAAGGCAATTTTTTAAACATTTTTTGTTTTAATTTATAGCTGCTAGGCATCAACCTCAGGGACATCCATGTGCACTCATGGTTGGCAATGACCCTACACTATTCTAGAAATAACTAAATTTGGACTGGGTCCACTCCCATTTATTTATTGTCTATTACAGATTTCAGACAATGACAACAGAAATTCATTGATTCAGAATTCCTAGCATAAATACAGTTACATTTTTCAAATTCATCTCTTTTCATATCTCATTGCAATTTTAAGATATTGGGGCATTTTTTTTATAATATGTCAGGTTTTCAAAGGGAACAATTACAAGATTAATAATAAAGAACTTTTAATCTTTCATATATATATATATATATATAATTTATCTCTTTTATTTTCTTAAATATTTCTATTTTCTATTTAATATATAAACATCAATAGCTGGCATGCCTCAGATGCAAAATTTTAATTGAAAAATTAAGTGTTATGCCATCTAAAAATGGTCTGTCTCCTGATTCGCAGGAATATTGTTCATTTTTTTCCACTTTTAGTGCTATTTTAATTAGAAGTACTCACCAAGGTGCTCCTTTATTTGTATTCCTCATTAAATTGTTGATTATACATGAATTCTCTGAGAGGGATCTCTTTACCTTCTGGATTTATATCTCTAGAATGTATTTTTCTTGTTTTATAGATTCTCTTTACAGATGTTCTAATTACATTTTTTCCACTTCCATTCATTTGTACAACTTTTATGCCATTGAGTTTTTGTTATTCATGTTTTTCCAAATTAATAAAATAAAACACCAAGACTTTCATGTTAAAATTCTGTAGTCCAGGGTATATTTAAACACCTTAGCATCTAATCATCTGGTCCTTAAATTTATCTAAAACTCAGCTATTAACCTATATTGTGTGCTTGGCCACCTAATGGTAGCTTATAGTCTCCTTTCTGATATAATTCATCTATTCATATTTGTCACTTACTGAGTTATTTTTATTTGTATAAAATTTATTTTAAAAATAGTTTTCCATTTTGGTTCTCAAGTGAATTGCTATTAATCACCTGTCTTATGCTCTTGTGATTTTGATTAATTTATTCACTGGAATTGGAGTTTGAACTCTGTGGCACTCTTCCACCAAGCTCCATTGCCATATTTTTCATATTCTAATCTGACACAGAGTCTCATTGTTGCTTAGGGCCTTGATAAATTGATAACACTGGCCCTGAATTTGTGATCTTGCTGATAAAGCCTCCCAAGTAAAATTACTTGGAGAAATGTATTTGTAAATTCTCCTGATCTTTTTGTTTGTTAAATTATATTTACTGGACTGTGGTTATTATTCTCTCTCAATACTGGTATTAAAGTTATACTTGCATTCTCTTTTTTTCCTTTGTTTAAGTTTGAGAATCAGTGCACAGTGCCCCATGATCTTAATTCCAGCATGGTAGAGGTGGAAGGAAGCAGAGCATCCTAAGTTGGAGGTCAGCCTGGGAACTCAGTGTCTCAAAATTAAAAGTGGTCATTTAAAAAAGGATTGTGTGCACAGCTCAATGATGGAGTACCCCTGGGTTCCATCCCCAGTCCTGGGGGTCAGGGAGATTGTGAACCACAAATTTAATTATCATTTGTATTTCCAATTATATATTTGATAGATTATCCCTGAATATTGAATATATTATGATTTATTTTTCATTGTTATTAATATCTTAATACTTTTAAAACTGTAGTGTTTCTGTCATTCTTGATTTCTTAACAGAAACACTCAGAAATCTCATTTTCTAGGCCCCTCAGTTTTGACAGGATAGCATATCTCTGTCTTCTGCCTCCTCTTGAGGATCTCCTTGAACTAGTTTACTTTTGGTTAAAAATTTTAGTTTGAATCCTCTCTCTCCTGGTGGCTTCACATAGGGGAAGACCTTCACCAGTGAGCCCAGTTAAGTATTTAAGGGCTTCATTACACTTTCTGGGAACACACTCTCTCCAGGCACTTAGCTTTCCAGGCAGAGAGCTGTGGGCTTATGTAAGAAGTATATAACCTTTTTTAAAAAAAATTGGTTTCTTCACTTTGTGTTTTATGGTGTTCAATGGTTTTTCCTCTTTCTCAATGTGCCTAATTATCAAAATATGCCACCAGTTCTGTGTCACAGGAGAAAGAAAACAGTTTCTAAAACTCCAGAAAGTAGGAGCTACATTCTCCCCTTTACTCTGAACCCAAAAGGGGAAAACTGAGAATTGGGCAGTTTCTCCTGATCATACCAGTATGCCAACCTGGGGGAAAAGCTTATCTGTGTGAAAGAGAAAAGCTTTCCTTCCCCATTCATAAAGGCTGTTAATGGTTTTGCCCTCTATCTCCAGTTCTTATTAGTTATTAGTTTTACTACAACTATTTGGCTGGGTATTGGGGATACACACACACACACACACACACACACACACACACACACATTAATGTGTGGTTGTGGGTAAGAGGGATCATTTGTTTAGCTGTGTGTGGAGTCCAAATTCCCTTTAGCCACTTGGGAATTATTGTTATTAGAATTGAAAATGTTTCATTGATGCATGAGTAAGGGTAAAATTAAGTGCATGAAGTTATGTGTAGATGTGTTAAAAGTGAAATTCAATGGTAACTTTTGGAAACATAATTCTTGGAGTTTTGCAGGAAGAGAAAACCACAAGAGTGAGATTCGCAAATGAATAGAAGACTTTGGTTATGGCTTATGGTAGAGCATGTCCTGGGTTAGATTTGAAATATCACACATAAAATAAATAAATAAATAAATAAATAAATAAATAAATAAATAATTTAAAAAACGGAAAATTGATTTTAATTCAGTTTTTACATATCCTCCTTTTTAAACACATTATATTTAAGTGGAATAATGGAGACTAATCTTTGTTCTTTAAGTGGAATAATGGAGAATAATCTTTGTCTTCTTTAACTGTATTTTTCAATCTTTACAAAATGATCATATGTAACATTTTGCACATTTTAAATATTGCACATGAAACACCAAAAATGCTAAATAAATTTATTAATAAATTTATAAAAATTTAGTCTACAGTCACTTTGAAAATTTCTTCCATATTTATTAGATAAGTTGAGTATTAGTTTTCTTATACTTAAAGATACAGAGGGGCTGGGGTGGTGGCTCTGTGGGGGAGCACTTGCCTAGCATGTGTGAGGCACTGGATACTGAATTCAATTCTCAGCACCACATGTAAATAAATACAAAAAATAAAGGTCCATTGAAAACTAATATATATATATATATATATATACATATATATATATATATATATATATATATATAAACAGAGGGCTGGTGTTCTCGCTCAGTGGTAGAGAACTTGTCTAGCATTTGTGAAGCACTGGTTTTGATCCTCAGCACCACATGTAAATAAATAAATGTCCATCAACAATTAATAATAATATTTTTAATAACAGAAAAAGTTTCAAGGGCAGATATACAATGTACTTATTCATATTGAATTGTTGAGTTCAATGACAAAATATGAGGGTAAATTCAGAAAATATTTTTATTTCATAAACTGAATTATACAGAAAGTCTTTGTAGAATAATGATGTGGTGTATATGAAGTGTGTTGTGTATAGAAAGAAAAATGATATGCATACAGGTCACCACTGAAGTTTCAGTGCAGTAGAAATACACTGGACCAACAAATCAAGACTAAATCAAGCATGTATCCTGTTTGGGAAAACAAAGTTTTTCTGTTGTTGTTTTCTTTTGCCACGTTGAAATTTGTTCTCAGGCTTCATATATGCTATGCAAGTACTCTACTACTGAGCCTCACCACCTTACCCTGAAAATATAGTTTTATTGGAATGCCATCAGGCATTGAGTTATTCTATATTTCAGATTTTAGGCTATGAGCTCAGAAAACTTTTGGTTCACAAAGCAAAAAGTCTTCATGATGTGGTCCTCTAAAGAAATATTTTGCAAATTTCATTGATATAATTTTTATATCACCAAATATATTGAGAGGTTGGTGGATCAGGTTCCTATGTGGAATCCACCAACAGCATTCAGGTTAATTTGTGAGTCAAACATTTGAGCAATTATCCACTGGTAATGAAAATTAAAATCTAATTATGAAAATAATTTCTGTAACCAGGTAGAGTGCCAGTGTGGAAGGCAGCTTCTTTCTGTAACTTGGCAAGTTGTTAGAAGTATTAGAACAAAATTAATTTAAGATGTTTTTACAAACTAAGTGCTTTAAATATGCTTTATATTTGAAATAATACATACTCTATAAATCTCACCTCATTTTCAAAAATCATTACATACTACATTATTTTACAGATATAAAAACTGAATTCTTAAAAAAATTTAGATTATGTATAATTCATAAGAAAATTCTATAATAAATATTCTTTACATGTGTATATGTAATTAATCAGTGTAAATCTTTCTGTATATGAATATATACATAAAAAATAAGAGTATATGCAAAAGACCCTTCTTCATGGTTTTTTTTTATGAAAGATACTCATTTTAGGCTGGGGTTGTGGCTCAGTGGCAGAGTGCTTGTCTAGCATGCGTGAGGCACCAGGTTTTATTCTCAGCACCATGCATCAACAAAGAAAATAAAGGGCCATTGACAACTATAAAAATATTTAAAAGAAAAATAATACACATTTTTGTATTATAGATATGATAAATGTCCTTAACATGAATACTCCAAAGGCAATAATGACAACCACCACAAATACTGGTCAGATATTTCTTCTCTAGCAGAAAACAGAGCTTACAGAAAATTCCAGCTCTGGAACAAGAAAATAAATTATGTGCTTGAAATATCTTGTTCTGTTTCCAGGATGAATGGGAAAACATCAAAAACATGTGTAATCAGCTTTAAATTGCCATTGCTGTCCATATCTGGGGATGTGAGAAGCAAAATGATAAGCTTTGTCTTCTTGACCACTTTTGGTAGGTTTTGCTATATATGTTTATGTAGAATCAATGAAAAAATCATCATTTAGCTACCACCATAGTAATAATTTGAAACAAGGAGGAATCATCAATGAAATATTAATTCTAGTGGGTTAAATTTTAAGGACAAAGCAGATATTTACAAACTCCCAAAGTATCTCCACACAAAATATTTATGGAATATAAAGGGTAAATAAATACTATTTTTATCATGGACCAACCTGGCATATACTAATTAACCAAATAATTATTCAACAATAACCAGTGGTGGAACCTAGTGACACTGTATGGCTCTATAGTTTCTTGTGACTGTTTGATTGAGACCCCAGATATTTGCTGACTCTTAAATGGAGGTTAACTTTAGATCCTAGAGGATATTTCCACCATTACTAGAAGCTGATCATAATTTGTGACCATGTCTGTAGTGCTTCCAGAATATGCTCTAGTGTAAGAACTAGGCATTGTATGCATGATTGTCTTTCTCTAATGGCATAACATGAATCCACTCATGAGCAAACATCATATGATCCTAAACTGAAGTAAACTCTACAGAACTACTACTGACATACCACCATTCAAAAATCAATAGATGTCATGAATAGCCCAGAAATACTCAGGAACCATTCCAGATTAAAAAAAAAAGAAGAAGAAAGAAGACCACTGGACACAGTGAATAATTGATTTTAAAATGTCCCCAACCTGGATTTATTTTGGTTTAAAGACCATTGTTAAAAACCTGGCAAATTTTGAATAAGATTTGTAGAGTAGATATTCATAATATAGTTCCCCTATTTTGAACATTGCACTATAGTTATTGAAAATAATTTCTTGTTTTTAGAAAATGTGAGTATTTAGGAATAAAAAGACATTGTGTGCATCTTGCAAATTTTTCAGAGATAAAAACAGTTATGTACCTATACTTATCTAGAAATGGAGAAGAGGAGAATAAACAGCTAACAAAATAGTAACATTTGGGGAATGTTTCTTAGAAATTCTATTCATTACTGTTTTAAATATTTTATAAATCTAAGATTGTAAAAATAGAACATTCCTGAAATAAAAATAAATGTTTAAAATATTAACAAGGAACAGCATATTCAATAATATCAACCATGAATCTGTAGAGGTATAATAAATGAATAAATTTTGTGGTGAATAATTAACAAAGATATTTATAGTCTCAAGCTATCTTCCCACAAAAAAGTAACTACAAAGTAAAATCCTGCAAATGCCACATTAATGACCAATATTAACATCAGCAGTAATGAGGATATTATAGGTCATATGATGTGATTCAAAGAGAAAAATCACAGAATTAATTCTGTGATACTCTTGCCAAAAAAAGATGTAATCAAGTTCCAATCATAAAGAAACCAGAGAATCCATCTTAAGCACATTCTATGAGCTTTCTCCCTAAAAAGGTTCAAGGTCATGAAGGTTAAGAAAAAACTAAGGAATATTTAAATCTGAAGAAATTTATAAAATACAATAATTAAGTTCATGTAATGGCTTGAATGAAATATTTTTTATAAAGTGTAATATCAGGCTACTAGGAAAAACATGAAAATAATATGAGGATTAAGTGGTTGAAAGCATTAGGATAGAATGTATGTGTATTGATTTGAGAAACAACATTTGCTTAATGTTTTTGTTTTGTTTTGTTTAGTTTTTGCCTTTTTCACGTTATACAATATTGAAAAAAAATAGTGAAGTTTCAGGTTCTTATATAACGTACTTTTGTCTACTGAAGAATTCTAAAGTGAATTTCTAACATATGCCATCTTTCATGATATGTTTAGTATTTCCTACAAGTCAGAACATGCTAAATAACAAAATATCCTTTATAATGAAACTGATATGATTAACAAGTATGCTGTAATTATTAATATTTGAAAAATTCATTCAAAATGAATGAAGTTTGTATTGCAGTTGTCTAGCATGTTCTGACTTGTAGAAAATACTAAAAATATTATGAATGATAGTATATGTTAGTTATTCAATTTAAAATGCTTCAGTGGATAAAAGTACTTTATATTAGAACCTCTGAATTTACTATTTTTTCCAAAGATTGTATAAACAAAGAGAAATGGGAAAAAGTTAAACAAATACTGTTTTTTATTAGGAAAAATTCTTATGTCAGTACATCAAAATAAAATTATAAAAATTAGTGTTGACTATTTGGTTGTTTAGTTGAGCTTAAATGCTAGCATTTAGATAGTTTTAAAACACATCTCAATAAAAATTGGTTTTACCCTTGCACTTCAAATTTTCTTATAGATGTAAATAATTTTCATGTTTTGAGAATTTCATCATAAATATGACACACACATCCATTTGAATAAAGTTCTTACATCACACATTTTATAAACTGTTTAAATATTATATCAATAGTCTGAAAAACAAAATATTAGCATATATATATATATACATATATATATATATATATATATATATATATATATATGTATGTATGTATATCTTTCTATAGCCTTATAATATTTCCAAAAGTAGATCTTGCCTTGGCTTATTAATAATGCTTAAAGCAGAAGCTCCCATGGTCAAGATTCAAATTCTGTAGCAAATGATTAGAAAAAGAATAACATTTTTGTCTCAAAAATTTTATAGGTATGAATCAGTGAAGAAGTTGAGAACTTTTTATTGTTTATAAGAATGAAAAATAGATATGTATGTCCTCAATACAAAATTATTATGAAATGCAATATGCCCACATTTTCATAAACAATTATCATTATGACCGAGTATCAGAGCTTTGGGTTTTCCACCCTTAATGCATAATTTTGACAACTATATTCTAGGGTATTCTGGCAAGCACTGTGATGACAACATGGAGATGATTATGGAGAGCCCTCCACAGTCATATACCATAGCTTGAAAAGCAGGCAATTAGGCAATTCCCATATAGAGCCATTTGCATTATGACAGGGATAAAACAGGATATTACTGGAACACTTAGAAGAGACTTCTGTCTCAATTTTGCATCAGTGTTTTAGGTCCTTCAGTGGAAGTGATATGTGCCTTAACACCTGAAGGAAAAGGAGAAATTGTGACAGAGAGGGAAGAGGTGCCTGCAGTCACCCAGATGAGAAAGAACACTTGTGAAATCATAGTGGTCCAGTGTCACTAGAATCTAGAGCAAAATGACAAAAAAGCAAGTGAGAGAAGATAGGCTGAATAAATTGACAAAAATCCAGTTGATTTGAATATTTTAATTTTTGGCTAATTTTAATTTTTGGCTATTTTATATTATTCTTGAAGTTAAAATTTAAACCAATGACAGAGTTAGGACAGGGTATTTTAAATGCATGACTGTTACTAGGTCAGTATGGGCTTTTGGCCATTAACAACAGAAAATGGGTGATGCCATTTTTTCCCACAGAAGAATTTCATTATATAGGCTGTTAGTTTCATAGTGGGGAAGAAGCGGGAAAAAAAAAGACAGTTTCAAACTTAAAGTCTTTGTTTTGTTGATTTTCAGACTTGGGAAAAATACATAGATCTTTAATTGTAATTGTTTTTTTTTTCTCAGAAGTTATGACCAGCATTTTTTAAGCATTTGGCTCATTCTAGATGTGCACTTTATGAGAAATGTGTGAAAATACTTCCAACTCTTAATATAAATATGACCATGTAGAGTGTTCTTTGTATAAAAACTATTTTCTTACTAATTCCCCAAAAGAGTCTAAAATAGATTACTAAACTTGTTAAGTATGTTGTAGTGATAATAATAAAATGATGTCCAATGACTTTACATTTTTGATGTGAAAACAAGTGATTTTAACTAACACAATTCCCATTTCTCTCTTTCTCTTTTTCTGTTTTAAAGGAAATTATTCTAAACAAAAATTTTACTGATGCATTTAATTATCATATAATAGTGAAATTGATTATGACATATTCACAGATGCACATGAAATAATTTATCACTCTCTCCCTAGTATTTTTCTCCTCTTCTCCCTTCACCTTTGAAGGAATTCTGTAGTGATTAAGGAAACATATCTTTGTATCTTGATATAAGAGTGTTTTTTAAACTCTCTCATTAAGGCTAGCATGATATGGCAAATTAATGTTCTGCAAAGAAATGTAGAACTATTAAATTAAGTTTTAAATAAACTAGCTTATAAATAAGTAAAAAAGAAACATCATTTCTCCCAGAAATACTATGGAAAAAGTGTTGCCCAACAAAATCTCCCTTTGCATTGTGTCTACATTCACACACAATTTACAATATTTTTATTGGTGTTAAATTATCTCATTTTTCTGATAAGAACTAAAAATACCAACTTATACTTGCATAATGCATAAAAACTAACTTTCATGTTCTTTTTGTACATGGTCATCCAATTTCATGACTCTGAGGCACTTCAAACCTGATTCTCTCATTTTTTTTCAGAAAGATATTCCTATAAGATAAAAAATTTATATATATATATATATATACATTGTAATTTATGTATTAAAAATTAACTTTCTGTCACACTATTTAAGTTCAGTGTTATTTTATAAAGCTTAGAATTGTTCTGTGATTTTTTTTAGGTCAAATGCCAAATAAAATAATAAGATTGAGGCCACGTTTAACACAGGTATGCACGACTTTAGTATGTGTTAAGAAGATAATGAAATTATAAGCATGTATCACCATGAAAGCAGGGCATAGTGATACATGCTTACAATTGCAGTGGCTTAAGAGGCTAAGATAGAAGGATCTCGAGTTCAAAGCCAGCCTCAGCAATGCTGCAGCTCTTATCAACTCAGAGAGACTCTGTGTCTAAATAAAATACAAAATAGGCCTAGGGATGTGGCTCAGTGGTCAAGTGCCCCTGATTTAAATATCTGGTACAAAAAAAGCAATCAAAAAAAAAAAAAAAAAACCATGGAAGCTCTAAACCAAAGTGCAATAAAATGTGTATTCTAACAACAATAACACAAAATGAAAGCAAGATGCTATCTTTTATTTGTTCATTTTCAAGCAGATATTTTATTGTTTCAATATTACCCCTAAATAAAAAAAAAATTCTCAAGTATTATAGAAATATCTTTAAGTGGGTTCAAAGTAGTTGAATATTGTTTTTCTTGTCAGCTATTAAAAAATATAGCCCATCATTGTTGAAATAATATTTGACTCTTTCAAATGAAGTCTTAGTATAAAGGAAATCACCTTGTTTTACTGAAGGGCTCCTGTTACACAAGGCAGCCCTAACCCTAACCCTAACACTAACCCAACCCACCACAGCAGAAAGTTGGGGACACTACTCAGTGTGGAATAGTGGAATGAATCTCATCAGTTTTTTCTGTGTACGCATATGAACATACCACAGTGAATTTCACCTTCATGTATATCCATAATGTATAATTTTTAAATTTCTTTAAAAATACAAATAACTATAAGATCTGTAGAACAGAAGAAAGAGAACACAGGAAGGAAGCAGGGGAAATAAAGTGGAAGTACTGGTAACTGAATTAGACCACATTATATTTTATGCTTATATAAAAATTAACCTCAATTTTACTTATATCTAAATGCACTTTTTAAATTTTCATGAAATAAAAGAACAATTTAAAAAGTTGCCATAAAAGTAAATGGGGGGATTGTGGCTAAGTTGTAGAGTACTTGCCTACATGTGTGAGGCACTGGGTTCAATCCTCAAAACCATATAAAATAAACAAAATAAAAGTATTGTGTCCATCTACAACTAAATAAAATATTTTTTAAAAAAGAGTAAGTGGAAATTCTCAGTAAGTGGACACAATGCTAAAAAGAATGATAACAGAGATAGTACATGCAATTATGGGTTTGTAATTTTTCTAAAGAAGGGTACATATTTCTAGGGGGCTTCAAACTTGCAATTTAAGTAATGCAAGTCTAAGAGAGACAGAAATCAGAGATGCATGACTTTGCAGGTAACAATACTGCATTCTTGAAAGACTATCCTTGGAAGATTCTTGAGGAAACCGTTATAAATATTGGTATTTTAAAGATAAATATAGAAGATGATGTATACATTAGTTGAGTTGACTACCAAAGCCATTTTACTATGTGAAAGTATATTAAATCATCATATTTTCCTTAAACATATGCAACTAGAGTATTTTACTAAAGCTACAAAGATTCATATTTAGTGAACCCATTCCAGAACTTAAAGAATATTCCTTGAAGATGTTTTCAAGTATTTAGTACTATTGTGTGTATATTCTACTTATTACCTAGGTAAATTAAATATTTGGCACTGAGACAATTCAGAACAACAACCACTGGTGCAGAACAAGATTGCTGGGTTGGTGATCAAGATTGGTTGAAGAAAGTTGGTTCATGAATTTGTTACTAGGGCTTCAAGAGATTCCTGCCCATTTATTCTGTAATTTACAGGCCCTGACACTGATCATGAGAATATTTTTAACTACTTTTCATATAGAGTGGAAAAAACTATATAGAACATTTCAATGTAGAGAGGAAAAACTATATAGAAAATTTTATCTCTATGTACATATAAGGATAATATCAAAAACTAAAATAAAAAACAGTTAATCTGGGCTGGGGATGTGGCTCAAGCGGTAGTGTGCTGGCTTGGCATGCGTGCAGCCTGGGTTCGATCCTCAGCGCCACATACAAACAAAGATGTTGTGTCCGCCGAGAACTAGAAAATAAATATTAAAAATTCTCTCTCTCTCTCTCTCTCTCTCTCTCATCTCATCTCTCTCTCTAAAAAAAAGCAGTTAATCTGTCAGGTATCAGAATATGCTCAGAGTGTAGTCATAGCAACACTGGACACTTAAGGTTTAAGTTATAATCTTTCAAAAATTGTGAAACTTGTTCATGTTTCCATGTAGAAGCCATTTTGTCACAATATAATTATCCAAATTACAAAACTTCAAAAATACTTAACTAAAAGTCTAATAGACCAGATTACATATAGGAGAACACTAAGGGAAGAAAGCTTGAGAGTTTGCTTCCATATGTAAAATGCAAAGATGGGTGAAAGATAAACTTCCTAGACTAATATTTCAAAGGTACTTTCATTTCCTAAAATTACTTCCACAAATTATATGGTCTAGATATCTTTTTCTTGCTGCTGATCTCATGACCCTCAAAGTTATGCAGTAGAGACAAATTAAGGAGTCTAAGTTGCTTTCTTTCAGTCTAGGTTTTGACACAGTTGTGGAATTTGTATTCTTCTATATAGAAGTGCCTATACTCTTTCAGTTGTATTTCTTAGAATTTTCAGTTCATATTCCAGATTGCTAATTCTGAGTTTCATCTGACTTCTTATTGAAGCAAAATTAATCTTTCTTAACTGTTCTGAAATTTCTGCAGCTTTCTGCTTGTGCCTAAAGAAAATAAAAAGAATATATTTTAAAAACAATTAGAACCCAAATAATTATTATGTGTTTATTTCATTTACTTCTGAGTCAAAAATTTAGAAAGCAATATTAAGTGTGAAGAAAAAAGATGCTAGACTTTAAACTTCTGTCATAAGTATCAATTACATTAAGTCTGATCTATAATAATTTTTTCCTCTCCTCCTTTCCCTCCTTATCCCTTGCCCTCTTTCTCTTCCCCTTCCCTCCCTCTTGTCTTCTCCTCCTTTCTATTGCAGATGGAACTTAGGACCTGGCACAGGCTAAGCGAGCTATCTACCATTGTGCTCTCAGTCATGAATCATTCTCATGTTAGTACTCAGATCATCCAACAATTTAAAGAATAGTAGAATAAATTCAAAATATAAAAGTTGAAAATTTTACCCTAACAATTCAAACTTATGTTATATTTATGCATCACATTTTTTCTTTCCTCCTCATACTCTTATTTATGCTCACTATTACCAAATATCCAACAGTTGTCTGATAAATATCATAACTCAGATCAAATTAGCTATAAGAATGATGTAAACTGAAGTATTTGAAGGGAGCATCAAATGTCTTCCTCCCCTTAGAAATCTACACACCAACTTTCCTCAAGAGATAAACCATACACATATAATGTATAGATCCAAAATACAATTTACAATGAAATGACTTAAAATACACTGCAGATAAATAAAATAACCTGTAAAACCGGAAGTACTTGTTTTTGCTTCTCTCTAAATTCCATCTTGCTCATTGCTCAATGTCACATTCCCACCATGCATCTTGGCCTCCTTCTACTCTAGTGCTCCATGTGTGCCTTGAGAAGTTTACTACATTTTCTTCCAATTTCTTTTGATTCCTCTCTTTTTCTTTCAAATGTATCTTGTATACTTTAAAAAAACAATTTATGCATAAAACATTGTTTGCTTTCAAACATAAATGTTTTGAAGATGCATTGTCTACTTTGTAGTAAGATTATCCATCTGCATGAATGAAATAAATATGAAATAACACAATATGAAAATAAGATACTGAAAATATTCAACACAAACTCAAACAACAAATTTTACATAAATTTACTTCCAACAAAACAATCTATATCAGCATTATGATGAATAGATTAAGTTTCTATAATATGATATATCAGATTTTCAGTTGGTCAAGGAATAAAGAGTTATAAATTCCTATTCTAGCTACATAAAAAATGCTGGGGAAATCTATATAGAAGAATTTTTCCCATCCTGATAAAAAGTATAAACATTCTACAGATGAATTCACTATTGGATTAAGTGAATTTAATTTTATATTTTTTCACTGAAATAAAATAAAAGTCTTGATAGTTCAATCTATTAACACAAATTATTGGTTGATATCAAATAGTAATTTTGTTAAAACAACTATTAGGCAATAATATTTTCCACTCATTCTAGAATAGGTGTTAATATTAGATATTACTTTCACCTTGAGTGCATTTATATCAAAACAAGATAATCATCATGCAAGCACTGTTGGTGACAGAAAAGTCCAAGAAAGTGCATGAAAAAGAAAAAAATATATTTTTATGTGAGATCTGAATAAAAGAGATCAAGTGAATAAAAACAGACAAGACAGAAAGCACAGCATGAGAAAGAGATATGGTACAATCAACACAATTCATGAAGACCACACCAAGAGGCATGGTAATAAAAACATATCCAAACATTAACTTGTAAATATATGCTCCCAGTCATGTATACTGGTGCTGTCAAGCGGTGAAAGAATTTTACTAACTTTCCCAGCCATGTACTACTGATGTAGTCAAGAGGTGGAAGCATTTTAAGGTTCACCAACTAATGATTGGCTAAGTGACATAATCATAAATCAGAATTCTACTAGACAACAGAAAGAAATAATATAGTGATGTTTGCTACAACACAGAGTATCACTGAAAACAGTATTCTAAGTCAAAGAAATTGATTAAAAAAAGACCTATTGTTGTATAAATTTACTTGCATTACAGAGTAATTTTAGAGTTGGAACTATAAGCCAACATTCTCAAAAAGATTCCCAAAAAGCAAGAAGTAATATCAAGAATCAATAAATGGGGGCTGGTAGTTCAGTGATAGATTGATTGCCTAGCATGTGTGAGGCTCTGTGTTTGATCCTCAGCACCACACATGAATAAATAAATATCCTGTGTCCAAAAAATTATTAAAATCATAATACTACAGTGACACAGCAACAAAAATGTCTACAGCAAAATATTTTTGAAACTGAAAATATTTTTGAAAAGAATTAATAAGGGACTCGGGCTATAGCTCAGTGGTAGAGTGCTTGCCTTCCATTTGTGAGGCACTGGGTTTGATCCTTAGCACCACATAAAAATAAATAAAGATACTGTGGTCTATATACAACTTTTTAATAAACAATCATCAATAAGTGGATTGGCATCAAACTAAAAACTTTTTTTATAGCAAAGGAAACCATCAAGAATATGAACAGAGAGCCTACAGAATGTGAGAAAATCTTTGGTATGTGAATCTCAGATAGAACATGAATTTCCAGAATATACAAAAATTCAAATTATTTACACCAAAAGAACAACAGCAACAACAGCAAAATCCAAATAACCCAATCAATAAATGGTCAAAGGAATTGAAATGGCACTTCACAGAAGAACATATGCAAATGGTTAACAAATATATTAAAAAGTTAACTTCTCTAATAACTACAGAAATGTGAAGGCTCCACTGAGATTCTATCCCACTCGGGACAGAATGGCAATTGAGAACAATGCAAGTAATGATAAATTTTGGTAACAGTGTGGGGAGAAAGTTCCCTTACACCTTGCTGATGGTACTGCAAATTGGGGCAATCACTCTGGAAAGCAGTAAGGAGACTCCTCAAAAATCTTGGAATATAATCACCATTTGACCTACTTATCCTACTCCTTGGTTTACACACAAAATCCTTAAAATCATCATACTACATCATACTACAGTGGCACAGCCACAACAATATCTACAGCAGTTCAAATCACAATAGTTAAGCTATGAAGCCAAACAAGGTGCCCTTCATTAGATGAATAGATTTAAAAAATGTCATATACACACAATGGATTATTACTCACATGTGAAAAAGAATGAAATTATGTCATTTGCCAGTAAATGGATGGAACTGGAAATCATCATGCTAAGAGAAATAAGCCAATCCCCCAAATATAAAGGCTGGAAGTTCTCTCTCATAAGTGGATGTTAATACACAATAAGAATTGGGGATAAAAGAATAGAAGTTCATTGGATTAGAGCAAAGGGATGGGAGTGATAATGGAAACGGAAAACACAGTAGAATAAATCTGACACAACTTTTATATTTCACATATGAATACATGACCAGTGTAACTCCACATTATGTACAAATATAAAACTATGAAGTTATACTCCATGCATGCAAATGTCACAGTACAGTCTACTGTCATGCCGACCTTAAAAGAAAAATCAATCAATCAATCAAACAATCAATCAATAAAATTACTATTGTTTTCATTTATAAATTACACTAAAAATATATATTGGTGGTTTTCTAGGACTTTGGAGATGTAGGGATTAGAAAACTGAAAGCTAAGAGGTTCCAGGTTTCTTTTCAAAAACATGAAAATGTTCTAAAAATTGACTGTCTAAATGATTATATAACTCTGTCAGTGTACTAAGAAATACTGAATTTTACATGTTAAATGGGTGAATTGGATGCATGTGTATTACATATATCATAAAAATTCCTTTTAAGAGATCTACTGAAAAAAAAACTTAGCTAACCATTTTCATTGTCTAGTATAGAAGTATAGAAGTATTTATATGCTTTCATAATGTATCTAAAATAAAATAAAAAATAAAGATACAGCCTAAGTTTTTCAATAATTAAACAATAACCTAAAACATATCTGTATTTTGAGAAAATTATAGAAACATTTTTGTACACACTTATAAAGATTAATTTAGTAATTACCTGCAGATTCTTTACAGATGCACAAAAATGAAGGTAAAAATAACAAAATTTCCTGAAACCTTCTATTAAATAGTACCTCTGATTAATTTTCCTTGTTGTACCATGGAAGTAGAGATAGCATTAAAAACTGCTGGGTTATACAAAAAACGTCTCAACTTTCCTCAGACAAGGTATTTTAATAAAAGACACATGATTTTGTAAGAGAATAATTCCAAAATAAAATTTTACGTGTAAAAAATAAGTGCAGTATAAAGATCCAAAAATATAATAAAATTAATTATAATGAAAATACAAAGAAAGCTGTTCATGGAAATTAGTATCCCAGAACATTTTTTATTACTTAAGCAGGTGTAGATTTACAATTGACATGTTCAATTTTGTACATACTAGTCATTTGTCTTAGTGTCTTCATTAAATCGTGTATTTATCTTTTAATTTATAATCAGTTTCCATTTCATTTTTTAATGAATGTTAATGTTAAAACTGTAGCTGAGGTTCTAGCTCAGTACTAGAACATCACACTAGTCTGACCCTAAATATCAGAATAAAAACTATAAATATGTAAAAACATGTTTCAGGGCAGTGAAAAATAACTCATTGGTGGAATATAAACTTTCTTGAGAGGAATTTAAAAATTATGAAATTCTTTAAAAAAGACTCCCAACTTTAACCAAATAACTCTATATTGAATTTTTTTCTAAAGTAAACAGTCATATAGAAAACATATTTTTTTTCCTTTCGATTTCAGCCCCATCTTTGGTACCAGAAATTGAACCCACAGAAGGTAAATCATTTAGCTACATCCCAAGGCCTTTTTTATTTTTTTATTTGGGGACAGTGTCTCACTAATTTGATTAGGTCCTTGCTAAGTTGATGAGACTTTCTTTGAACTTTTGATCCTCCTGTCTCTGCTTCCCAAGAAGTTGGAAATATAGGTGCATGCCATGGTATCTGAGTAGAAAATGATTTTTTTCTAAATGATGTTTCTTGAAACATTAATTTTAATAAGAGGTTAAAAGTATAAACAAATAAAAACACCAAATTCTGTTTGTTAAATAAATATATTCCTAGCAGATGGGGTCCATAGAGCCACTAAAATTGTGATGGGGAAAATATGCACTTAGTTTTTAGAAGTAATCACATTTAATAATATGCCATCATATTTGTAAGAATTTTATAATTTATTCAAGTTTTCTCCCTGTAGTAACAGATGAGTCAGCAGTTTAAAAAATTATCTTTATTATTTATACTGGAATAAAGCAAAGGATTCCACCCCTTCATTTAATCTAGGATATAATATTTCAAATTGTGGTGTTGCTGTTTCAATTCTGTATTTTCTGGCTTAATCTATGATACCCTCTGTTTTAGTTTATGAATCTCATTTTCCAGTTGTACATCTTTTTAACAAGTAGTGAACACTGTGTGCAGTTTCTTTTTTATGTGTTTTATTATTCTTTGAAGTGATAGAACTGCTTTCTGTGTTTTCAACAGCTAACAAAATCTGCCAGAAAAAAATAGAAGACAGAAATAAAATATGTGACTAACTTACATATATTAATGCTGTATATTTTGCATGCATTATTTGTACACTAAACCAATGAGTGCATAAAACATTTGACACAATGTCCTCTACTCTGCAGATAGAGCAGATGAGATGAGACCCCTTTTGTTCTTTAGCATAAAGTCTAAAGGAGAAGACAGACACATAAAAAGATCATTATAATTTCAGACAGATGATATTAGAAAAGAGTTTTGTGATCTAATAGAGGAATCTGATCTAAAGAAAAGATTCCCTAAGGAAAATGAGAATAGACTGAGAAATGAATAGAAAGCAGATAAAGTGTGAAGAACAGTATTCTTTCCAACATAAAAATTTAAGTTTTCCAACTCCCTTGTGATCTATGCATGTCTTGTATAGAAACTAAGAAGGACACTCCCACTATTATCTGCTGCTGGACTTTTGGTCTTAAGAGAGACAACTCACTTTTTTATTATTACCTTTTTACTAGGTTCAATTCTTCAAGTATTAGAATATATCAGCACTCATATGTTAGAAATCAACATTCTGTATGAAGCACTGTGTAGAGTTTGTTGCTCTTACCATGGACATGTCCATATTCTTTGTCTTTTGCTTTAGGATGTTTCTCTCTAGATGAGTAAGAAACACACCCATCTAAGGATGACCCTGAGAAAACAAATGCAAAATAAAATACCCCAATGAGCTGAATGAAGTCTTTATTATCACTCTTTTAGACATCACCCAAATTTTCATCTTGAAAGCAGCTAACTAAAATGCATACAAGTACAAACTGTACAGTCTTACTTTTCACAGGGCAACCTAGCATTTGTACTCTATTTGAAGCTGAACTCTTATCATCCAATGGCTCCTGATTTAGTAAAACGCAAGGTGGATGTGATAGAAAAGGCATTCCCTAACAACATGCTAACAAAGGTGTACACACCCCAAAGGATGAAAGGAATGATATTCATTGTAATTCATCTGACTTTGCATTCCCCATCAAATATAAGAAGGTTTTCAAGTCTTATATTCACGAATTTTGAAGAGTATGTTTTATATTAAATAAGATTACACTTTTTAAACAACGAACTGACAAAGTTTCTGTTTTAAAATAAAAGACTTAGGGGTTCAGTTGGGGATCTGACACTAGGATATGGACTCTGACTAGGACACATTCCACAGGGAAAGCTGTACACCCAAGGAACTACATATGCCAGACAAGTGAAATAAATCTAAATAAATCACCCCAGGAATGCTGGCAATGTGAGAAAAAAGATTAGACAGCATCTCTAAATTCCATCATTAAGGCAGTAATGCTCACAAATACATTTTTTAAATACACTAAAGACATTTTGATAAAAAATATTCAACATATTGACCGAATTTTCTACAAGGATGAGAAACAAAGTGAAAAGGTCACTGCAGAAAAAATTCGTTTAATACATGTATGAAGACACAAATTGGGGTCACCATACTTTATATACAACTAGAGATATAAAAAATTGTGCTGTATATGTGTAATAAAAATTATACTTTATGCTGTCATTTATTTTTTAAAAAAATATTAAAATAATAAACAAACAAAAATAAAACATAAGTAAACATTAACCAGGATGTAAAGTTTAAAAAAATCATTCAACTTGGATCACATAACTACTGATTTTCACTAGAATTTTGAGCCTTTGACAACATCACCCATTCACTTGAACTTTCAGTGGCCATTACATTTTTACCATATATAATCCAGGTGGATATTCTTTAGTCTCAAGTTTAGTCTCAATTTTTTATTTTTAAAAAAGTTTATGCAAGTGGATGCACAAACAACATTTAGAATTGTTTTTCTTCCATTTCAAGGTAAATTTAGCTATAAGTTGACAGGATTTCTAATGCTATTTTCAGATTCTAACCAGTTGAATTGTTTTTAGATGTAATTAGTAATATATAATGCCTGGACTCCAAAAGACTATTTAAAGTGTATTTCCATTTGCCCTTCTTTACTTTCTTTAAGAAAGAAAAACAAGAGGAAACAATGAAGAAATGCTTTACATGTTAATGTACCTGATCCTAGGTTCATTCATTGAGTGTCACCAAAACTTTTGTGATCTTTCTCTGAAGTTATGTCAAAGTGGGTCTCTGCTGATAGATGAATAAATTTACTCACATTCCTTAGAACTGAATTAGAAAGAGTGAACATCAATTCAAATAGAAAGGGGTAATTTTAAAACCAAAACAACTTAATATTCCCAAATATAATTTCCAATTAAGTTTAATATTAGGTGAATAATTACTGGTTTCAACTTTATACAGTTTTTCAACTTTCCACAGTGGAGACAGAGGAAAAGTATATGTACCTTGGGAGTGGACCCACAAACTTGTGCATTCTTGTCAAATACTCTACCACTTAGTTCTATCCCATGGCCAGTTTAATTGGCAATTGAAGTCCTCTAACTGGACTGAACACAGCCATCCTTCAAGGCTTGGACTTCCAAGTAGCTGTGAATAAAGATGTGCCCATTGCACACAAAAAACACTGAGTTCTTCAGGAAGGATTTTTCCTGATCCAAATCCTCAACACACCTCTTGTACAAACATTACAGGATACAAAGTTCAATGCACACCATATTGCCAAAATTTGTCTCCTCAAGATCAATGAAATTAGCTCAGAAACAAGCTTGAAAACCCACATGGAAACAAGGACTGATTCTGGGAAACTGTTGGTATAGAATAAGATGCATTCTAAGCTGCACTATTGCATGGAGACCAAAAGAGCATTGAAGAGATTCTCAGCAAAGTGAGTTAAAAAGGGATTTTACTCAAATCCCTAGAAATTCTGGACACTCAAAAGGTCTTAGAAATTCAAAAATCTCTGTACCATAAACAAAAAAAGCTCACAACCTGCATGCAAATATCAGCGCAGATCTGCCTCAGACCAAGGGGGAGACAGGAGAGGAAGTTGCATTCTAAGTTGTACCATGATGTATCATGCTAAGGAGAAATCTGAGATCAAAAATACTGCTAAAACTGATCTGACCAAAAGGGTTCAGTATGCACTGGTGCCTAAAAAGCATGATGTTCTCTCAATGGATGACAGGAATGCTGAGGCTGTAGCCATGCTCAGGAAGAGTGCAACAGTGGTTTCTTTATTTTAGTTCCTCCAAAGAACACACACACACACACACACACACACACACACACACTCACACCAACAAACAAACAAAAATAATAGGATCCTGCAAGTGCCTATCAAGGGACCTAGATTGTGTCTGATGGAACATGGGAAACACTGGTGCAGACTAGACTATACCCATGTGACTAGGGTGGGAAGGGCAAATGGGAACCTATGTGTCTGGCAGCTAATGTGACCAGCTGAAGTGTACCTGGACCTGAGAAGGCAGAAAAAATTGCCCCCAGGGTTGTTAGTTTATCTGGCTACTCACTCCTCAAAAAGACAGGTGAGAGGTGAGCAGGAGATATTGAGAGCATGAAATGCTTTATGCCCACACAGATAAAAGAATAAAATGGGTCAGTATTTGTCTCAAAATAAAGAGGTAGTGGAGGACTAATGCCAGAGGACAGTGGAGGCAGAGGAAATGTACAAAAATACAGAATGAGGCACAGCTTTTATCAGGAAAGATTTCTAAGAAATTTCAGAAGGTTGGCCTTTCACATTCTAAAGAGATGCTCATGGTGACATTTGCATGGTAGCTAGTTCAATTCAAATGCTGGAAACAGGGAGAACATAACAATATGATATGGAGGGAAAACAGTTCAGAATTGAAAGTATAATCCCAGAAACACAGAGGAGAAATAATTTGCTTTGACTACTAATGACATTGTGAGGAAAATCCTCCCACCTTATTTGGAAAAAAAAAACCTTACATGTGGGAATACTGGTAGAATTTCAAGTGTTTTAATAGTGTTTCCTGGAATGTTGTAATGCAAAACTTATCCAATTTGACTGTATTTTCTTTCACTTTGCCTAATCCTTTCCATGGAAGGGACTCTTTTATTGTGATGGGATCTCTGTGCTTAGAAAGTAGATAGTACATAAAGAGTGTATTTTTTTATTTACTACAAAGTTAATAATTTAGAATAAATATAGAACTTGAATTACCATTGTACAAGCTGATGAGTCCCTAGAGGCTGAAAATCAAGAGGGGTATATTCTGAACAAAGGTGAACAGGACAAAACAACTCATACATTACTGATGCCTCAACATACAGCTGAGGTCCATGGTTTAGCTGTGCTTAAAATTACACTATCTCCTGTGTTTCTATGCTGGCTGGTTTTGGCTGAGAACAATCATCAGACTAGAAAATGTATCTAATAAATAATTTTTAATAAGCATAAAATATTAAAATATGATAATCCAAAGGGGAAAAGTGTACTGAAATGTCTAATAATTGTCATATATGAATAACTTTTATATTTCAAATTCATTGGCATGTATACAAGAATAATAGCTTTGGTTTTCAACAGATTAACCTAAAGAATATGCTGTTTACAAAATGAGCCCGGATGGTATATCTTCTTACACTTTCAAGGATTTTCACAAAATATCTGTCCTATCAAAATAATAGCTATCTAGAGATAAGAACTTGGCAGAGTAATTCAGTGCATTCCTAGCATGCCCAAAGCCATGGTTTCAATAGAGAAAAAAGTTAACTATCTTCTAAAATGCCCAGTGTTTCTTAAATTCTGTTTCTCAACTACTGGTATGAATACTTCCCTATGATCGGTAGTTATGGAGCAAAGAAATTAATAGTGGCTTGTTGCCTCAAATCTAATGGTTTCCGCCACTTAAAACCATCTCTGGACCAGTAATTCTCACTTTGGTTTGAAGGCAAATATACTGAAACTAGCTGAAATGCATTCTCTAAGTCTCATTATTAACTTCAAAATTACCTAGCTACTTTTATTTCCTCCTCACTACACACTCCGTTTGCTTTTCAAAAGCTATCTCTAGATCTGTGGTCTTGGTTATTTTTTTCACATTTGTTGTCAGTAACTGTATCTTAAAAGTACAATTTCCAGGAGCTTGGTTTTGGCTCAGTGGTAGGGCACTTGTCTAGCAAATGTGAAGTACTGGGTTTCATCCTCAGCACCACATAGAGTAAATAATATAAAGGTAGTTTGTCCATTTGTAGAAAAAAAATCTTTAAAACTACAATTTCTATGTCTTCTTCCATTTGTTCTTCCTCTTTGCCAACATACATAATCAAAAACAAAGCAATATTTATGCTTTAACTTAACCTGGTTATGCCATGAACTAAGACACAATGGCTCTTAATTTAGATTTTCTAAAGGGCAGTTTATTCAACTGCTCTTGCAACTCAGAATGTGGTCTGTGGATCAAGGAGCATTGGAAGCATTTTTTAATGTATTTGGGACATAGAACCAAAGATCTGTTGAGTCAGAACATGCATTTTGTACATGGTACCCAAAATATGATTCACTAAAATTTGAGAGTTCTTATGCATGCTTAACCTTCTACCAATTCCTCTAACTTGACTATTTGATGTTTCTTTTTGTTTTATTATTTTGTTATTGGTACTGGAGATTGAACTCATGGATGTCTAATTACTCAGTGAAATCCCCTCACTTTTTATGTTTTATTTAGAAACAGGGTTTGCCTAATTTCTGAGGGCCTCATTCAGTTACAGGGCTGGCTTTGAACTCAAAATTCTCCATCTTCAGTCTCCAGAACCACTAGAAATATAAGCATGCACCATGTGCCTGGCTATTTAATTTACCTATGTAAAATTCTCACTATCTTGTCTCCCAATTTGTAGTTGTATTAGAAGTCATAATCTTCCCCACGAACATTTTATCAGGCCATGATCAATGTGCACCTGCTTTTTTGTCCTTTTTTTTTTTTGGTGTTGTTGTTTATAGTCTTTTCTCATTCCTTATTCCCAATTCCTCCCTCCCTTCCTCATGTGCCAACTTTCCTCTAATTTAAGCAGGTCTAGAAATGTACCTAATACTTCAGCTCCTCTAGGGAAACTCCAATTTTCCCTGGATTGGCAACTTGATAATATACACGATTTCAATACCCTTACTATTTATTATTTTCATTTCTTCCACTATTAAATCATACTAGTGCTCACGTTTTAAACAAGCATTATATCCAATGATTTTATAATGAGTGGTTATTATTTTCTATATGTCCATTTACACCAACTTTTGCTCTTTGATGGGCATCTCCAAATGAATGACCAACACTATGCTGAGGAGGAATCTGATACTCTTGTAAAATTAAAATCACTAATGAGTTATATGAAGATTTTCTAATCAGTATATTAAGGAGACATCTAATCTTCCAGATTTGAAATAAATTTGATATAAAAAGTAGAGATTACAAAATATTATACTATGGAAAACACACACACACACACACACACACACACACACACACATATATATATATATATATATATATATATATATATATATATATATATATATAGATGCATACAGTGGTTACTGACTGCACCCTGAATTTGAGTCAAGTCAACTGGTGTGTGTCAAACACTAGTAAGGGGCACATAGTAGAGTGCAATTACAGAGAGCCAATGAACAGATGAGACCCAGAAATATGTTCTTTAGAGTAATAGAAGAGTTCATAAAAGAATTTAAATGAAGCAGTTGTCAGGGAAACACTGGCCAGGTGGAAGCTCTTTTCTGGTAGATTCACACCCTCTGTAATCTTAAGACAAATCATATTTTAAATTCCAGTAATGAGTTTCAGCCAGTTGGATTCTGCCTGAGATATCTATGGAGAACGCGTGCACTGCAGATTCTTCTCAGCAGAATCATGAGTGCTTACTCAAGAAACTTGTTTACTTGAGGTCCTCTTTCTATCCTTTCTTGATGGGAGATCAGAAACCCTGACCTTTGTATTCTTATATTTCCAGGACCCAACAATGACATTAATTTGGCAGGTCAAGAGTCATCAATAACACAAGTCAGGCTCTATCAACAATAGTAACTGAGACACAGATATATGGGGAGCTCTGGAAAGCTGCAGTCATGGTTACATGGTCATCCAAGGGATAGAAACTGAGGTGAATTTCAATTAAATGTGCCAGTAGGAACTATGTAAAAGAAGAGTGTCAGGATTGGTTCTGGTAGAAAACTTGCTGCTACAATCTCCAGAGGGGAGAGCTGATCTCCAGAGTCTGGCCATCTCACTGTGCTTAGAGGCGTGTGAAGGAAGAACCCCCAATTCTTCAACTGAAGCAATAATAGTCATTTCCTTGGTTATTCACCAAGTGTGTTCCCCCTTTAGAAAGGTTCCGTTGCTGGAACTCTGTGAGATTTCAGAGTCTCCTGCATGTTTTATCTGCAAGACACCGGAATTGAGGATATCCACCTTTTTGGTCCAGATTAACAGAGATGTGTTGAAAGCTCTGGTCAGCAGGATGTAAGGTGAGATGTTTGGCTACCTTATAGAATGAAGGGCAGTGGGGATATCTCCCTGTTACAACTGGTATTTTGAGGTTAGTAACAGAAAACAAGATGAGTTTCATGTGATTTTGTGTGGCAGAACATTTTTGGAATTCTTTGAAACACCTTGTGAAAAGCTTGTTTCCTGCATCTCCCCCAACCAAGAACAGATCCTGCATGCAGTCTACCATGCTTAGAGAAAGTGAAACCAACACCACGGAGACTTAGAGTCTTGCAAGACATTTAGCTCACTGAAAGAAATCTGGAATTGGTATTTTCAGCAACACCAATTCTCTGGCTCTGGTCTTGCTGTGGCCCTCTTCTGAGGCCCAATGTGTGCCCCTGGGTGACCCAGGATCTTCTACCCATGTCAGGAACTTAACCACATTCTCAAATCCCCTTTTCTGTGGGAGGTAACATGTTCCCAGGTCCCAAGTAAGGAGACAGGTCTGGGGAGGTTATTGATCACGCTCGTGCATCAGAATCTGGACAGATTTGAGAATGAAGCCAAAGGATTTCCAGATTTGGTGGATGTAGGGTAAGATGAAGCAATGGACCACAGGCAGCCAGCGGGGTGGCAAACAGAGCAACAGGAAGAATGGAGAAACCATTTTGCAAGGCATCAGCAGTGGGAGGAATGGAGGGATCCAGTATCATTTGGGATGCTGCTCAGGGTAGCAGGTGCAGCACTGGTAAGAGCATTGTCACTGGTGATTTCTCATGCTGTGGGGCCCCTGGAGTCTGCTCAGGCAGAAGGCTAATGGTACCCAGTGGAAGAACAGGCTGCTGGGAAGTGGAAGGGCTAGTGACATGTCATGGGGTTTCACAGGAAAAAAAAAAAGAGAGAGAGAGAGAGAGAGACGTTTTGAAGAGCCTGAGATCTCACTTGAGTGGCCAGGGACTAGAATCTGTGGCAATTTGGACATGAATATCAATGGCACATTGACCACTCTGACACATCTTTGTGATATAAGTATGTGAGCACCAGTGTGTGTGTGTATGCAGGTTATAACCTCAAGTATACTAAGCTTAGTATAAGAAAAAAAAATTTTTAAATTATTCTCCCAAATATATGTTCAATGCTTATCTCTGAGAGGTATGATTTGGGGTGATTTATAATCCACAGTATGCAATACTAAAGATGTATTCCTGGAGACTGACACATCTGATGGAGATGACATGCCCAAATAGAAATAATCTTACTTGGGCATGGACAATGGTTCCTACTTATCAACTGGATCCTCCCCCAAACAGCATCCTTTTTCTCCTTAGAAACTAAGGGTCAATTTAAGGATCAAGTAATTTAATATTTGTGTATTAGTTGAGGTGGGTTTTGCTATATGTAATAAAGCATTACCACAGTAGGTCAAATAATAAACACATATTCTTTTTGTTTTTAGTTTTATATGGACACAATATCTTTATTTTTATTCATTTATTTTTATGTGGCACTGAGGATCAAACCAAGGGCCTCACAAATGCAAGGCAAGCACTCTACAGCTGAGCCACAACCCTAGCCCCAAATACTTATATTCTTTATATACTGAGATGCTTAGGGACAGATCATTTTAACATTGGACTAGGTCTCAATAAGGTCTACAGTAAGGCATTTGATTTTTCAGCCCTTTGGCTCACAGGCACAAGTTGGCTGCTGTAGCTCTTGCCATCATAGCTATTTCAAGGCAAGAAAAAGGGGAAAGAGAAAAGAGGGAGTAAGAATCAGCAAATCAAATGCCTTTTTAAATATCATCAGAAGAACTCTATTTCTATTTCATTGGCTAGCCTTTTGCCAGTGCAACAAAAATATGATCAAAGAGAAGGATGTTAAATAATACATGCTGCATCGTCCAATAACCACTTTTTTCCACACTGAAAACTCAAGCACTGTGCCTGGACATGGTGGGTAATCTGGAAATGTTGGCCACTACTACTTTAGGATTTTTAATAATGAGTGACCTTGAAGGAAGTACTGGGTCTCCATGTTTAAGGGTAGTTTTCTGTGCCAGGTGTCCCAGGGAAGCTTGCCCATTTCTTTTCTAGCCACTCACACCTGACAGGGCAGTGCTGTTTAAGAGGCTCATGCCTCACTTTTCATCAGAAGATGCCATGGCCAGCTGAGCCCAGATGTGTGGACAGGCTGGGTACACCTGAGGTCACTGACCAAAAACCAAATGGTAACTGAAGGCTCCTCAAGTTGTCTCCATCACCAGGTTAAGTGGACATGAGTGTTTGTGAAGACAGATGGCACAGCATTACCACAACATGCACACCATTCAGCATTAGTCTGCAGAGTCGTGTGTGTGGGCAGGTCCTGGCCCAGCCACCATACCTGGCAATTTTAACAGCCCCCAGAGGCCCCAAGCCTCTACCAGAGCAGATGTCCCATGTAGCCATTCAGCCCTGTGCCACACTATCAGGAAGCCCCTACAACACCATTGACCCAGGAATAAGTGCTGGTCAGCAGAGCCCTGAATGATCATGAGACCCTGCCTGATGCCACCAGCTCACACTCCCACCTTCCCTTGGGTCCCCTTGTCCCCACTCTATGATCACCTGGGGCTGCTCATTGATTCCAGCCACATTCATGTTAAGAGAGGGTCCTAGAGGTGCCAAGTCTGAACCCCTGAGTGAGCTATGCTTGGTTGGCCTCCTGGGTGGGGGGAAGGCACACTGACTGCAGAAGGCTTGCTTTCACAATTGGGGGGGGGGTAAGTGGGCACAGGTAGGAAGGGTAGAAACTGTTAGAACACACTGTACTAAAAGCCACCAAGCTGTGATATTTCTGGGCCATTCATCACTCCTGGCAGTAAGACCCAGTGTGGAGACCCAGAGTCTATGAAGAGGCAGGTCTCAGAGGATGGGAAGAGGTCCTGAGTCACCTGGCCAGTGACCTTTACCCAGAGAAAGGAGGAAGAAGGAGAAGGAGGTAGGGGCCAACATTCATGGGGTACCAGGAATTTCAGGAGTCTGAGGCATTAATGGCTGACCTGCAGAGCACCTGAGTGCAAGGTCATTAGCTCCAGGGCCCCAGGCCTGTGCACCTGGAGGTGAAGGATTCTTTCTGTACTCACACAATCTTGCCAGATATTGGAAGTTCCTACCCTTCTTCCCCAGGACAGAGTCAGCAGAACTGAGTGGGTGTCAAAGGATGAGTTACACCACACCACCAACCTCTGATCAGGATGGATGATGAATGGACTCTCTCCAGTGAACCTGTCAGAAGCTGAACGGTGGACAGGTACACAAACACACTCCTTTCCCAGATCTTTTTCATTCAATTAAACAAAAGTCCATCTATGAGTCACTTGGGTATAAGTCTGGGATCACCTCTGACTTTTTACTCTCATACCACGTCTGATCTCTTAAAACTTGCTGGATCCTCCATGGCCACCAGCCTACTCTCCAGCCATTGCATGGGACTGCTGATGGCTTTTTCTTCTCTGTGCCTAGGCCTGCATCCTGCAATCTGCTCTCCATCCACAGCCAGAGGGACCTGGTGACACCTGGTATAGCAGACACCATACCTGGTCTTATTGTTAAATTGCCAGTTCAATGGGCACTGTTAAATGCCATTCCACCTGGAGAGAGACCATGGTCCTCACAGACCCAGGGAATCCATGCAGCTCTTCCCACACCACATGGCCTTGTTCACCCACCAGCCATGCTCACCTGCCCACTTTCCAGCTATGTACCAGACCCACCTCAGGACATTTGCACAGGAAGTTTCCCCTGAAATCCAGCCTCAGTCCTTCACCTGTCAGGCTTCTTTCAGGAGTTACCTTTTCAGACTTGCGAACACCATCTACCTAAAGCTATAAGCCCCTCATTTGCTATAGTCCCTGGCTGCCTAATTCTCATTATACACCTCTTCTGCAACCCACGTTTATAACAATGGTGGAAGAGACTGTATGCAACAGGAATAATGCCTGAACTCCCACATTACAGGTGCAGTGACTCTATTTTCTTCCCACCTGGGGCAGCCCTTAGTTTTCCCCAGCACTAAGATGGGGAAGGCCTAACAGAAAGCAGGGGCTTGCGTTCCTCCCCATGACCAAGACCAAGTGGTATAAGTTCCAGATGTAGTTGCCCTAGCACTTTTGAGGAGATTTATAGAATTCCCATTGTTGAAAGAGTGCCTTGAGTTTGTCTTAATCATATATAGGAGTTGCACATAAACACATGCACTGTCACAGAGAGCTACATTTTTTTATAAGCAGTACTGCAGAGCCATTTAGGAAGCTCCAGGGTTGGTCAGGAGATTAGGGTGTGGGAGGTGATGGAGAACATGGAAAAGAGATTTTCTTCTATTTGTGAAGGAAGAAAAGATGAGACAGCATAAGTGGATTTAGGGTTAGTATGATATTATAATTTTGGTGAGCTTTAGGGGCCATGAGCCATTCCTGGCATTCTGGTACCTGGACATGCTGTGATTATATCTTATATCAGACAAAGACTAACCTTGGATGGTAGGAGCACAATAGGAAGTATATTGGTGGTATGGCAATTATATTGGTTGATTTACACATGACAACTTGGGAAGATGGCTTTCTATATCTAAGAATTAGCTCACTCCAGAAGGTCATGAATGGGTGCTGTGGTTCATGCCTATAAACCAAGTGATTCAGGGAATTGAAACAAGTAGATGGCAAATTCAAGGCCAGCCTGAGAAATTTAGTAAGACCCTGGCTCACAGTAAAATTAAAAAACACATCTAGGGATCTTGCTTAGGTATAGTAGAAAAGCTGTAGAATTCTCATGAGTTAAATACCCAGTAAATTTCCTCTGTCCCCAACATATACACACCCACCAAAACACACAGAGCAGTCTAAGAAGTCAACCCCTTAATGGTCAGAAAAGCTCCATTGTCAAAGAAAGAGAGTCCCAACAGGAAAAGGCCTTGGTAACACAAGTACTTTCCATTTTCAGAAAAAAATAAAGTGAGAGGTAGGTGCTCCTAGCAGCCTGCTGTCTGTTCCTTCAGACAAGGCCCTGTGTTTGTCATCATTTTTTATGCTTCATGGACCATACGAACCCTTGTGGGTGACTGCAGAGCAGCAGGCCTCCTTGTTTTAATGGAGTCTCTTCCAGTGAGGCATGAAGCTTGGCCAGGGGAGCAGAGAATTCTGATGCTTGTCGACAGTATCTCCTCTGTCTTTTGATCCTCAATTTGTCACCAGGAGATAGCTGCATGGGGCAGGCTCAGGATGTTTGGGAAAAGGACAGACTACTCAGGTGAAGAGGGAGGTAGCCTGGCTTTCAATCTCACTGGAGCTTTTATTCTCTCAGATGGCACCTTGGAAGGGTTAAGCAAATCACTGAACAGAACACTCTGGAATGTGCAGGATCAGAAGTCAAAGATTTTTCTCATAGATGGCACAATAAAGTCCCAGACCACCAGCTCCAGCATGGGGTTGCAGATTCTGAGAGCTTGCACATGAGTTTGTGTGTGTGTGTGTGTGTGTGTGTGTGTGTGTGTGTGAATGCAGGTGAAGTGCTCAATGACTCACTATGCATTCTTGGGATAAAAGAGGTAGAAAGACTACTTCTTCAATGGGGATCCTGCTAAGGAAGAATCTTGCCTGTTGTTCAAGCTGGGGCATCTGGCTTCACATTGACAACTGACCTGAGAATGGTAAGCTTTGGGAAGGATGGTGGAACACTTTGACAGAGAGTTTGTAGCACCACAATCAGGCCCAACTTAATAATTCTCCTGCCTGCAGGCTTTAGGTTCCTTCTGATAATATGCTGTGTGTCTTCTTCTGCTCCTTTTTTGTTTCTTCCTTTCCTCACCTACTGGGAGACAATCACTGTGCTTAAAACATTGGGGAGAAGATAATAATTTAGAAAAAATACCAGTGATATTTGTGTGGCATGTATGATCTACCCTTAAGCCTCAGCATAGTTAAACTTAGAGATCAAAGGCTTGGTTTTGGTAAGGGACTTGCCCATCATAATGTTTTTTTAGAAATGCTAATCCCTACCTTGAAAATCAGAAATGCCTCTAGAAGGCCCAGTGTACACTGGTGTGATGAATGATATGGCTGAGAACTACTGAGAGGTCAGGCATGAAGCTAACTTCACACCTGCAGTGGAGATTGCATGGATGTCTCTGTGCCTGCTTGGGTTCTGTTAAGGGTCTGCTACTGCTCAGAGACTGAGTTAGTGAAACTTGCAGAGGGTTAGTGATTGCTTGTTTTGAGAGTAACTGACCAGAGGCTACCAAATAAAATAAAATCCCCATCAACAGAGGCACCATCTTAATATTGTGGGATTATAATGGAAATATTTCTGTGACAGCAAAAGTCAGTGGCGGTATCTGTGCTTTACAGCACTATGGTGGTCAATTAGTAAGTATAGCTATTATCATTTTTTTTAACAAAAGCTTTTTAAATGATGCAATTTTTCAGACTTACCCACAGAAAAAACTGAGTCTGATTACCACAAAACCTGAGTTTCTTTGTCTTTTTTTTTTTTTTTTTTTGGACTTGGGATTAAACCAAGGTGATTTCTACCACTGAGCCACAAGCCCAAATATTTTTTGTTTAGACTTAAAATCTTCCTAAGTTGCTTAGATTCTTGTGAAATTACTGAGTCAGGTTTTAAACCTGTGATTCTCCTTCCTCAGCCTCCCCTGCTGCTTGCATAACAAGTGTGTACCACTGTGCCCAGCTGAAGACTGAGTCTTCCAGAATCCTGAGAGAACCTGAAGATTTTCTCATTCATTATTAAGTGTTAAAACCATCATTCCCTGGTTAGGAGCACGTTGAAGTGTTAGTCAAGGATGGGTCCATGGAAAGATGTAACTTTTTCAGCTTTCACAGTGTGGCTTGGGACAGATCTGCCTTTTCCTGGGTGAGGAAACTGTATCTTTCTAAGAGTTAATGGCAGAATGGACTCATCAGTTCAAATGCTTTTCATTGACATCATTTTCAACCATCCCTATTGTTTTTTTTTCAAATGTAGCAAAATTATTGATTTGAAAAGTGTTCATGGCTATGTTTTTCTTTTAAGAGAAAAATGTACAACTATGTCTCATTAGGTACTGGCTCAGTATTCTTTAAATCAGATGTCATATATATGCAAGCATAGATACACACTGGTACAAATACACACAGTGCTTCACCTGCTCTGTCTAGTAAATGCTATAGTATGTTTAGGGGTGGGTGAATGGTACTGTGTTTCATTCTCATTTGTGAAGGCCCTCCAGAGGCTAACGGGCTCAAAGTCACGAATGGAGGATATGGGCCCTTAGGAGTCATGGACAGGCCTCCTGGGATCTATTAAGTGGGAGCAATCACACCCACTACTTGTGCAGATTTAACAACAGGAAGTGTTGCATTTCACTGTTCAATATCTTTGTTTCTCAACCACCTGGTTTCAAACTTGTGGACTCTGCATTTGATGTAGAAATCTAAGTTGAATCATGCAAGACATTTTAAAAGCCAGAATCTGATACCTGAAGTGTGCAAAAACATCTTTTAAATGCTTAATACATTTTATGAACACCAAAATTTATATCTAACTACAGAGTAAAAGACATTGACTTTTTGGTGCAGTGTTCAGTGCATGCCTTTCATCTAAGCAGCCCAAGAGGCTGAGGCAGGAGAAACACAAGTTCAAAACCAGCCTTAGCAAAAGTGAGGCCCTAAGCAACTCAGTGAAATCGGGTGTCTAAAGAAATACATATTAGGACTGGGATGTGGCTTAGTGATTGAGTGCCCCTGAATTCAATTCTTAGTATCCCTCCAAAAATAAATAAATAAATAAATAAATAAATAAATAAGACTTTGACAAAAGACCATGTGGTCCATCTGAGGTTATGGGGAAAACTGTGATGTGATCATAGACTTTAGGCATAAGACAGTTTCATTAATGTGTTGGTTTGGTACAAAAATGGTTGTTAAGTCCAAAGGCAGAATTTGGAAAAAAAAAAAAAAAAGAATGATTTTAATTCAATGAATACAGACATATTGGGGAAGGGGTAGGGGAACCTGTAGAGTTCCACAGGAAGAGTGCCAAGGTTCCAAATGTGATCTCTTCCCACTTCCATGGGCTCTCAGGTGATGGCCAGTTTGGCAGGTGGTGGGGTTTCCTGGAGTCAGCACTACAGATCTATCTCAGGGCAATTGTAATTTTTCTTGCCAGTATAAAGTTTCTGGTGACCAAGAAGTGTAATTTCACAACTAATGACTTACACAGGCTATAAATTTGTAAAAATTATCTTAAGTATTAATGATCGGTTTTTTTGTTAACATTGGAGCAAAATTAAAACTTTGCCACATTCTTTACATTTACATGGTTCTTATCCAGTATGAATATTTGGTGAAAAATAAGACTTTTCCTAATAGAATAGGTTTGCCACATTCCTTGCATTTGTATGGTTTCTCCCCTGTATGAATTCTCTGGTGTTGAGAAATGTATGATATTTGATAAAGAGCTTTACCAAATTCTTTACACTTGTATGGCTTTTCCCCAGTATTAATTCTCTGGTGTTGAGTAAGGCATGAATTTTTACTGAAAGCTTTGCCATATTCTTTACATTAATATGGCTTTTTTTCCAGTATGGATTCTCAGGTGTTGAGCTAGGTATGGTTTTTGATTAAAAGGGCGGCGACCGCAGCTCCGCAGTCTCTCCCAGCCGCTCCACCCGGTTCTGGGAGTCGGTCCGGACAAAATGGCCTCCTCTCCCCCCTCAGGGCTGCTCAGCAGGGACGCTCCCACAGGCGAGCGAGTGAGCTCTGCGGTTGAGGGAGCTCGGCGGGCGGGAGGACGGCCCCTCCCCGGCAGAAACTCCGCGAGGGGACGCGGCAAGGACAGCAAAGCAAGACCGCCAGGGGAGGAACCCAGCTACATAGCCCCAGGAAGGCGAGCCGCCCCAGCCAGAGCCACCTTTTCCCGTGCCCTCTCACGCCGGCGTGCCCGCTGCCTGAGACGCACAGTCTCATAAATTAGAAATTTGAGGAAAAAATATATCAAAGGCTAGAATTCATTAAAAGACACAAGTAGTGCTGGACACAGCAGTGCTAAATGAAACACACAATAGGATTGGTGATCTGACTCAATGGTTAAGTGCCCCTGAGTTAAATCCCCAGTACCAATAAATAAATAAATAAATAAAATTTAAAAGTTAATAAATTTATAATCAAACTTTTAAAACTCTTCAAGAAAAGTTGATATGACTAAGAAAAAGAGAAATTTTATTTAAAAAGATATTCTTTTATGATTAACAGTTGATTTATTTGCAGAAGACTTCCAGATAGGAATTGGCATAAATAGGTAGGTATGTTGAAAGAAAAAAAAATATGCACCTAGAATACTTTATCTACCAATACCATTTTTTTGAACTTTAAGAAAAATCATGCTTACAAGATATAAAAATATTCAAAAATTGCTTTACTTCTTGACCTCCTGTAAGATAAATATTTAGTGGAATATTTCAAATAAAATAAATCTGCATTACAAAAATCATATAAAATGTGAAAACTTTTGTGGAAAAGAAAAATATATACAAATATATATTTTATTTTACTTTCATTGTTGTACATAAAACATTTCATTCTAGTATAGAATATAAAAAACTAAAGCATAAAAATTATCATAATTTTTGTTGATTAGTACAAATTATAAAAGCAGGTGTGACATCAATAACAAATCATGACAACACATGTAAAGACACTGATCATATTAGTAAACCAAATTAATTCAGATTAAAATATAGTGCAAACTAAATATTTTTTTCATTATTTCTTCTTTAGTTATACATGACAGTAGAATATATCTTCACATTCATTATAACAACCTATTTTTCAGTGGTAAATTATTTGGAGTTACACTGGTTGTATATTCATTTAAGAATATAAGAATGTTATTTCCAATTTATTCTACTGTTTTAAGCACCTAAATTATTCCAAATTAATGACAAAATAAACATCAAAGATAAAAAATAAGAAAAAAATAAAATATCACTATAAAAATCTATGAATTACAAATTAAGGCAGATTTTAATAGTAGAAAAAATTATAAGAAATCAACAAAATTAGAAAACTATAGAAGTAAGTTCTTCCTCATCAGTAATTTAAATATCAATAAACTACTTTGAAAAAAAAAACCTAATCAAACACAATATGACTAACAAGATTAAACCTAAAAATATGTTAACTATGTCAGATGTAAATCTACAAAAGATTCTCTTTAGATATAAGGTCACAAAAAGATTAAAAACAAAAGGGTAAAACAAATACTACATTTGAAATTGCTGATAATATTTATATAAATAAGAGACAAAGTAGAATATTATATAAATATGGCAAATCCCTGGAATACAATCATAGTGAACATATTTGTAACTCAAATAATGTTTTTCATATACAGAAAGAAAACACAGATAAAATTCAGTATCATAGAAAGCAACAAAGTAATAATAGGAGACATCAATTCACAATTAATGCAAAGAATAAAAAGTAGCATTGCATTATTACTTTCAAATAAAACCTTCAAATAACATTAAAATCCATTTTGGTTTACAGAGGCAATGTTCTCTATAGTCTATGGAATATTATTCAAAAGAGATCAGGATAAAAGCACAAAACAAATGTTAATAGATATTGCAATATTGAAGTTACATTCTAAAATAACATAATAAGTTGGAAATCAAAAACAAAGGTGATATTTAAAATTTATGCATATGAGTTTATAGCCAAATTCAGCAATTAAGCAAAGGCCCTAAGCAATATATCCAGCCATTGTAACAAAATAAAATATAAAATCAGCTGTCAGCCAGGCATGATAACACACATGTGGAATTCAAGCAGCTTGGGAGTCTTTGACAGGAGGATTTTGAGTTCAAAGCCAGCCTCATCAAAAGCAAGGTGCTAAGCAACTGAAAGAGACCATGTTTCTAAATAAAATATTAAATGGGGTTTGGGATGTAGCTCAGTGGGCAAGTTCCCCTAAGGTTAATCCCCAGTACTCTTTCCAAAACAGGGGTATAGCTGTGACTCAGTGGTTAAACACCTCTGCTAAAGAAAAAAAAAAAAAAAAAGCCTATAGAACACAAAGTAATCTATAAAGTCCATGTAATACCAGTCAAAAAATTAATATTATTTTTGAATCTACAAAATAAGATATTTGAACAATTATATGGAATATCCTGGTTGCATACATAACTACACCTATTAAAACTTAAAAAATGATTCCTTATATAAAAATGATAAAAGTTACAATATCCAATAGATTCATGTTAACTTGAGGTTAAATGAGGAAGTAAGGAGTAATAAAACTGAAAGTACATCAATTATCCCTCAACTTGATGGTAAAATCAAAATATATTTACAGATCTATTCTCATTAAAACAACATTCAAGGGCTGGGAATGTGCCTAAAGCAGTAGTGCACTCGCTCACCTGTCATGCGTGCGGCCCAGGTTCGATCTTCAGCACCACATAAAAACAAAGATGTTGTGTCTGCCGAAAACTAAAAAATAAATATTTAAAAAATTCTCTCTTTCTTTCTCTCTCTCTCTCTTAAAAAAGACATTCAATATAGATCAATGTGGCGAGCCAATCAAATTACATTACACATGACTACATAAAGGCAATTTGGAATGAACTATGAAAAGTTTTAAAACTGTACAAAGAAATTATATAATATCTACAATGATCAACTTTTAAGATATTATATTAAGTGAAATATTAATTCACAAAAAAATAGCAGGTAATTCTACTTATGAGAGATATCTACTGTAGACAATTATAGAGACCAAAAAGAATGGCATCAGTGATGAAAAGGTGAGACAAAGGTGCACTTGTTTGGAGGAAAAATGAACTTACTTTTTATGTGATACATATTTTCTAGAAAAAAATATTACTAAACAATTTAAATGAGCACTACTGACCAGTAAATTCAAAATATATAAGACAGTAAGTTCAGGAAGTTATATAGCTTTGATTACAATTAAAATTTTAACAAATACATAAAAGATAAAAAGAATTGTAAACATCTTTTTGGTACCTTTAAAATGCTAAAGTCTTACTCCTAGACAATAGAACATATTAATATATAGAAAAATATAATGAGTATGCCATTAATTCTAGCTGCTTGGAAGAAAGACTGAGTCATGAAAATAGAATTTCAGCTTCAGACACTTAGCAAGAGTCTATTTTAAACTAAAAGTCAAAAGGGGGTGATGATGTAGCTCAATATTACAAGAACATCCAAGTTCAATCTACGATTATATATATATATATTTATATATATATATATATATTGCAAAAATTAGATACATTACATGATTAAGCACAAGAACTGAGTATAAAAAATCAAGGTACTATATAAAAATCATATATTAAAAGGGGTAATATTTATACACATAAGTAAAATCATAGAAAACTTGATTGGAAATTGGCACATGGTTCACGTGCAGTTTAATTTCAACTAATGTTTTCCTAAAGTTACAAATCATGATAATTTTTATTCAATTATAACATGAAGATATAGAAATAAAAACAATAACACTGATGTGAGAAAACCTAATGATCAACACTGAAGCTCTCTAAAGAGTAAAACTGAAAAAAAAAAAAAACAACACAAAAGTTAGAGAAATGTAACCCACAAAATTTGGGATTATTGTATTATAATAGAAATATTTCTTTTAACTTATTTTGTAGTGATAGGTGGACAAAATGCATTTATTATATCTGTTTATTTTTATGTAGTGTGAAAGATCAAGCACAGTACCTCACATGTGTGAGGAAAGCCCTCTGCCACTAAACTACAGCCCCAGCCCTAAAAATTCTTCTTTAAACCACATTGATCAGCTATACTTACATAACAACTGGGGGCAGGTATTGTGAAATACTGATATTCATTATGTGGCAGAAAAATTTTACAGAATATCCAGTATAAGCATTCATAAAAAGCTCTGATGAGAAAATTTTGAATGAGTAAATATTTAAATTATATTAAAAGAAATCTCCTATAATATTAATATATTATAATTGCTTTACCTAGAAATTTTGGAAATGAGCAAATTTTCTATGGAGCTCCCAAATACCAATAATGTTAGGTTATGAATATCCTTACAGGAATTGTGGAATAGTTTGTAAAGAGAAGCATTCTTCTGGTGAGCAAACTCTCAGGGGTAACAGGCATTCTTTTTCCAACCCTTAGAATGTCCTGTAATATCCCAAAGAACTAGTAAAATAATGAAATACATGTGAAATGTCAAGCTGCTATAGCAATTCCCTGCTTGAAAAGGCTCTGCACTAGAGTTTTATCAGCCTCAAACTTGATCTCTGCCACACAGCTCCTGGGAATAAAGGAATACTCTTTATAGATAAGCATAATGTTTCACTGAATCTAAACCTGTCCACATAACAGTAAGTTTATACAATGGACTTTCGTGAGAGCTACACAAAACTCCTAACATTGCACATTGCAACTTAGTATATAACTGATGAATAAGGTGAATAATGTTTCTAAGTTTCTAACCTTCTTAGTAATAAAATGGACAATATGTAGTAGTGATGACAAAGACCTAAATTAACTTATTGATATGAATAAAGCTTGGAAGCTTGGCCTCTTTGCCATTATGAACTCTTTCTGTTCTTGTCTCTGTGTATTTTTTTTTTATTTTCCAACAATGCTTTGTTAATTTGAATGTAGGGAAAGCACTGAAGAACAGAAAGGAGTCTAAGTAATTGATATGCATGGTAAACATAGAACATAAAATGCTCTTTAATTATTGCAACAGAAACAAACCTTGACTTGAAAAAATTAATTGTGTCAGATTTTAGCTTATCAGTTAACATTTTAAAATGTGAATTCCTCTTTGATATTTGAAATGCTTGTTTTCATTCTTTGCTTCATTGAATTTTGCCCACTTTGATATATGTCAACTGTCAGTTTCCTCTTCAAATCCCAAAGTTATTTCTGTGCGGATAGAATGGAGACCAAAGATAACTTACAGACAGCAAGATGTTTTTTATGGAAAATGAAAAATGCCACATTTTGTTATTTTCTTGATAACTACAGAAGCCTTTTTTTTTAAAGAGAGAGTGAGAGAGGAGAGAGAGAGAGAGAGAGAGAGAGAGAGAGAGAGAGAGAGAATTTTTAATATTTATTTTTTAGTTCTTGGCGGACACAACATCTTTGCTGGTATGTGGTGCTGAGGATCGAACCCGGGCCGCACGCATGCCAGGCGAGCGCGCTACCGCTTGAGCCACATCCCCAGGCCCTACAGAAGCCTTTTTAATGTTGTCCTCAGTAGAAAAAAATGAAGAGAAAACACTCTATAAGATTCTACACAATTATTTTCCCAATCATTTTTTTTCAGACAAAAACACTAAAATACTTTGAAACTATTTTATTCTCTACATGGTGACTAGACTACTACTTAGAAAAGATAAGTTAAAATAAAGAAAAATCTTTAACATTCTCTTTTCTATATAAACAAATGCTCAGTCTTTGTCCTAAAAACAAGAAACTTAAATTTTTTCATGCAGAATAGAAGTTGCCATAAGATATTTTATAAAGTTAAAAATTAAATATTGGTTTTGAATTAGAAGTTCTGAATGAAATTTAGGCTCACCAATAAAGAGTAGGTTTCTACAGATCTCTAACATCACATCTTTATATAAGGTCTGCTGAGAAGGGTCCAGGCATTTCCATTCCTCTTCAGAAAAGTCAACGACCACATCCCTTAATGTCAATGGTTCCTGAAATAAAAATGAATAAATACATATCACATGAACCATATGATTAATGACATAGTATTTAATTTAATACAAATAGTAATGAGAGTTAAAAGAGGTGGCTTTCAAATATGGGTAGGGAGGTTAACCATTCAATAAGGTATTTTTTTTATGGTGCTGGGGATTGAACATAGGGCCTTGTGCATGAAAGGCAAATACTCTACCAACTGAGCTGTATTTCCAGCCCCAATAATTCATTATAAGCAGTAAAATTGGCACATAAATTTGGTATAATGAAACCCAGGGAGCAGAACATGTGAAACAAAACACTGAAGCAAAAAAGTTGAAAAAAAATTAAACATAATCCTGAAGGATAAATAATAGCTGCAATTAGTTATTGAATATTCAAAACAAGCACAACCAAACAAAGCAATGATACTTGAGACATGGATAGCAAAATTATAAGTAATAATCATACTCATAGGACAGTGGTTACCTCACTGCATAGAAGACATAAGAGATCACTAAAGACACACCAAAACTTTCAACAGTCCACATATTTATTTGAATAGTTATGTCCAAAGTTGTCTCTCATTATTTAAATATACCTTCAATCTATACTGTATTTTAAAAATTACTTTTACTTCTGCAGACCACAACACCACAACTAACTTCTAAAGCAATAGAATAAATTTTTTTTAATCTATCAAACTATTACAAAACACTTAGGTACTTGTGTCAACTTGAATTACATGGCACTATGTTATAACAAAAAATTTAAAAAGCAAATTAAGTGAATAGACTGTTAATATCTCATGTAATAGGAAAAAGACACATCAGGTTTAACATTCCTAGATTTGTAAAACCACTCTCACTGTGAAACTGTATCCTCACCTGGCTCATTTCAAAGTAGAAAGTGAGAGAATATTAAGCAGTTAAGAAAAAAATTCTGGAAGGTTCTGGCTCCCTAAACACCCCCCCTGATAGCATGAAAATACTCCTTCTTCCAGTGTCTCATTTCACTAGTGAACCAACACATATATGAAGTTAGTTTAACATTCTGATCTGTGAGGTCTTTCTGTGGCAACAATATTTTTTTTTTAATTAGAGTTTTAACCCAGGGGCACTCTACCCATGAAATGCATTTCAAGAAGTTTTGATTTTTTTTAATTGTAATAAATGGGCTTCACTGCCAGTGCTCCCTGGGGAGTGTCCCCTGATTGTCCTGATTATTCTGAGACTTTAGTTAAATGCTATTCATTCCACCTTGGCCGTGGCTCAGGAGCCCTCTGGAGCGACAGCCACCTTGCCAGACTGTTGCCTGTCCCATGGCTCCAGAGCCACGTTGGCCATATAAAGAAGGGCTTGTCACCCAGTGGGCTTCCCTTCTTGTGGCAGCTGCTACTCCTGGACGCACCAGGGACCAGGGCGACTTTGCTAACAGAGTAGCTCAGCCCCGAGCTTCTCAGACTTCAGTTGCTGCCGTGCCCACCCTGCCATGCCCACCTCTGGAGCCACGGCAGCTGTGGAGGTGAGCTCGCTACCTGGGCCACCACAGGTGTGTCTCTGGATTGGTGTGGTGTATTCACCATGCCGACAGAGTGCACAATTGTGAAGCTTGGTCAGATGTTCCAGGATGTCAGGTTGACGTCTCTGAGAGGAGTCCCAGGTTCTTTCTCTTGGGGTGCCAAGATGGTGCTGGGGCTCCAGGTGGCTCTCCTGTTTGATTGACAATGTCTCCTAGGAAAGAGGCTGAGAAATTGGTTTCCAGGTACCCTCCATAGTGGGGGGCTCTGCAGATAGGAGGTGGGAGCTGGACATTGGGTGAGAGGCTCTTGTACCTCTTGTGCAGAGACATTGTCCGCTCTGAGGTCTATGTACCCCTGGCAGTTGAAGCTCATGCCTACAAGGAAAATAGTGCCATCATTTCTGCCTTGAACATTTTCACAGCTCCCAGAGACCTTCATGTGACGGGCAGCCTCTGTAGTGGGCTCACAGCCCCCGGTGGGCTCTGGTTTCCTGATGCCACACTGACTGCAGTCTGTTTCACCTCTGTGTGCAGCACAGCCCTGGGCAGGTGCTCCCCCACTCAGAGCTCTGCTTTGCTCCCACCCTTGCCCATGTCCCCATCCTGCCAGCCATGAAGTATGAGTGGCTGCCCACATTCCTGGTGATCATAGGCCAGGGGACACTTAAGCAGTAAAAAAAAAAAAAAAAAAAAAAAAAAAAAACTCCCACCATGGGGACAGTCAGGTGCCACTAGAGGTCTGTCCTTACCAGAGATTCCTTCAAAGCAAGTCTGAGACTAAAACCAAAAGCCTCTCCTTACTCCTGGCTCAGGCGGGTTTTCTTCTCCACTGCAGGGTGTGGAAGTGCCTGGGCTGTCACCGCCCAGGGGAGCTGGTGCAGCCAGCATGGAAGAGAGTCCCCATGGGAACCAGATGGACTGCTTGTGCCCCATCCTGGCCAGGGGGTGTGAATAAGACAGGGAGGCCTGTTCCCAGGGTGGCCAAGGCCAGCTCCAGTTCATCAAGTTCAAGTGGAAAGCTGTAGTAGCCACACCTACCACCAAGGCTGCTGGAAGGTTCTAAGGTGCTGCTGTAGGCAGCAGCCTCCACAAGCATCAGAGTTGTGGGTGGCCGTGCGGTGAGCCAGCCTGCAGACACCGGCCCCAAGTCTGTCCCTCTGTGTGTCAAACTGAGTGCAGTCCCTGCCCAGGGCCTTAGGGGAGGGACAGGGCGAAAGGTCAGCACACACTGGACTGGCCCATTCTGTGTTTCTCAAGATGCGGCATCTTGCTGAGAACTAATATTTTCAATATCTTCCCTTTCAGGGTCCCGGAACAGAAATATTAAAGAGAGGAAATAAAATGCAGCAGAACATTTCCTCTAGTGATGAAATTCAGTGCCTGTGGGATTTTCTGCGGAGCTCAGTCACCCACAACGTGACTGTCATGGTGCTGGCTAACAGGGCATCAACCACAAATTATTGGAAAAATAATTAGAAATCTTGAATCTGGGGCTGGAGCTACAGGGTCATCAGTGTCCTAATCTTGCAAAGCCACAGGCCCCAGGGCCTTGGGGCTGGGCAGGCCATGGATCAATTTTCCAGGTCCCAGTCCAGGTCTCCACCAAAGGCACCATTGGTTCTGGGGACACTGAGCACTGATTCTAGAAAGTTTGCCCTGGAGACGTCGGGGTGTCTCCAGAATAAGCTCCCCCGAAGCTCTGCAGTGCTCAAGGAGCAGGACCAGCCTGCTGCCCGGGTCTGTGGAGCTTGTCTCTTAGAGGTGGGTGGGGCAGGCACAGGGACTCAGGCCCTGACCACAGCTGGACCATGAATGACTGCTGCCCTCAGCTGTGCAGAGTGGACTTGCCCGAGAGAAGAAGGCCCCCTTAGGACCTGCTATGACTCCAGGGACAAAAAATAGAGTCTTCATTTCAAAATGCCAGCCTTACCCCAGACCTGCACCTAATCAGAATCCACGTTCCAACAGGGTCTCGGGAGCCCTCTGTGCCCCTCGAGGCCAGGCAGTCCTGACCAGGAAGACCTCTGCTGGGCACTGCTGAGATGTCCATATTGCATTTGTCTTTTGGATTCTCCAATTTTCTGTCCAGCCTTTAAAATTACTAGCACCATTTTTCTATTTTAAACCAAAGTCACCTTCATCAGAAGTTCACCCTGCCCTGTGCCCTGGATTCTGGGGTGGCGTGGGAGGAGGAAAGGAGGCATCTGCATGTTCCCTCTGCTCAGGTATCAGGAGCACCTCAGCTGTCTGAAATAGCTGAACTCCCCCTGTGCAAATTGCAGGTACTGAGTGCAGAGCCTGGCACTGGGCTGGCATTTCCTTCTCAGGCACTCAGCCTGCAGAGGGAGGGGCTTGCAGAGGAGGGAGAGCAGCTGATCTTTGTACTTGAGGAGGAGGCAGGTCTGTGCTTCCTGTCAGCCCCCACTCCTCCTGCCTGGTGCACCCGGCCCAGGGCAGGGTATTCGGAGGATAATGAAGGAGCAGCCCGAGGCCATGGGGAGCTGTGCAGGATGAGCACAGGCCCAGAAAGACAGGGACAGCCTTTCTTCTTAGAGGAAGGGCCAGAGGCGGTTCCGTTGCCGACTTCAGAGGCACCCCGCTTGCAACCCCACATGCAGGGACAGACTCCACCTCAAAGCTGCAACCCTGAAGGCACCCCTGCTTCACCAATCCCACCTGCCTGCCTGCCAAATCCAGCCCATGCCCTACCACAAGCAGCGTGTCCTGGGAGGGCACTCAGCCAGTGCCAGTGCCCACCTCCCTGAAGGCAGAGCCACCTTCAGAGACCCACAGTCCTGGGTGTGAATCTGACTGCAGACCTGTCCGCTGCGTGGTGTGCTCTGATACAAGTCGTTCAACTCTCCAACCTTTAGTATTTTGTCCTTAAATAAGAATCAAAACTAATCAATGAGTTTCTTTTCTCACTTCAAGTGCCCACACACTTTCCTTTAATCTTTTAAAAGCAGGAGGGACTACCAAAGAGGCATGTGGGAGAAGGAGATTTTCTGGAACCATCCAATCTCATTCCCCTCCACAAGTGCTACTAATTTCGAATGATTTCAGCAATCATCTGAGCACTTTCATCTATTTTCAGATTGCTTTTGATTTTTCAGGTGTGATTCCAACAAATATTGTTCACTGAAATTTTCTTCTCAAACATTTTTAAGAAGCAAATGAATTTTCTGCTTGACTATTTTGTACTTGCTTTCTTTTGGGGGAGTTCTGGGGATTAAACTCAGTGGCAATCAATTAATGAGCCACATCTTCAGCCCTATTTTGACTTTTACTAACAAAAATAGTCTCACTAATTTGCTTGGTGCCTCACCATTGTGGAGGCTGGGTTTGAACTTGTAATCATCCTGTCTTAGCCTTTTGAGCTGCTAGGATTACAGGCACACCTGGCCTAATTTACTTCTTTAGATTGTGTTGCTTCAGACAGCCTGTTTACACTTTTTCCATCTAATTGTTTTAGTAAAAATATTAAATAAATGTCAGAATAATTATTGTATATACATTTTAGGCACATAGACAAGAAATTTATTTGGTGATTTTCTTATTTGTATAGTTTGATTTTGCTGTCAGCACTGAAAACTGAACCCAAGAGTGTTCTACCTCTGACCTGCATCCCCAGTTTTTTGTTGTTGTTGTTGTTGTTGTTGTTGTTGTTTAATATTGAGATAGTTGCCCATCCTGGCTTCCAACCTTCAATCCTTATGCCACAAGCCTCCTGTGTTTCTGGAATTAAAAGTATATATCACCCTGCATAGTTCATTATGTGATGTCTAATGAATACTTACCTATCCCAAGAATTCTCTACTTGGTATAGTGGGTTGCACCTTTAGTAATACCAGCTACTTGGGAGGATGGAAGATCACAACTTTGAGGCCAGCTTCAACAAATAAAAACAAAAAATAAAAATAAAAAGGTCTGGGGATATGGCTTCAATCCTCACTACTTCCAAACAAAAACAACAAAAAAAAAAACATTGAGAAATATTACACATATTGAGGAAATAATGCTTATATAATTTGATTGCACATATCTTCATAAAAGCTAATCACTTCATAAAGAATACATAAATATAGTGCAGTATTAATATGAATAATACATACATTACCCCAGACAGCTACTTAGTTTCCTAAAACATGTCTAGATTATGTACAGTTCTTCTTAGAAGTCCTATCTTTGGACTTATACTTGTCTTCTATATTTATCAATATTGGAATAATCCTTATTTTACTATATAGTACAAATATTTTCCCTATGTGGATAATCACAATGTTGTTCATATAGCTACTTAAGTCTACATATAAGATTAAGATATTTGACTATGGTGGCTTGACTCAGCCTAAAGCCACAGCTACTTTTGTCACTGATCACTCACTAGATCTTTTTTTTTTTTTAAGAGAGAGTGAGAGAGGAAGAGAGAGAGAGAGAGAGAGAGAGAGAGAGAGAGAGAGAGAATTTTTAATATTTATTTTTTAGTTCTCGGCGGACACAACATCTTTGTTGGTATGTGGTGCTGAGGATCGAACCCGGGCCGCACGCATGCCAGGCGAGCGCGCTACCGCTGAGCCACATCTCCAGCCCCTCACTAGATCTCTTGACACTTGACAAATGAGATTAAGACCAATATGTATATTCTAAATACATATAAAGTCTTAGCCCTAATTGTGAAAGAAATAATACTATACTGCACAGTAAAAAACACTCAACTTAAAAGTTACTTTCTTTTAAAAATATTTTTTAGTTCTTGATTGAAATTTATTTTATTCATTTAAATGTGGTGCTGAGAATCAAAGCTAGTGCCTCACACAAGCAGGGTAATTGCACTTACTTGCCCACAAAAATTATTTTCATAAGAAGTTAAAATAACATGAAACTTTAGAGCAATATCATGCATAAAAGTATTACATAAATAAATCAACAATTAAAAGACTAATATTGTGTGTCTCTAAAAGTTCATTTCAAAAAGTAAGTTCTTCTATCACATTGGTAACTCAAGATTTCACTGTGAAATAACAGATAAATTTTGCTGTCTATCTATTCAATGGAAATTACCTGAACAACATAAGAAAGATATTTCTCCAAATTTTCTGGAAAGTTGATTACACACACACACACACACACACACACACACACACACACACAATTTAGCCATAAGATATTTTATTTTTATGAATAAAATGTATATAAAATACTATGACCAGTTCAAAAACTATATTTCAGATTTCATAAATTTATTTTCTATAAGGCTCAGGAAGTTTTTCCCTTACCTTTAATAATTCAAAATAATGAAAACTGTCACCAGCATAAGATGAGGGAGGTAAGACATAATTAACTGCTTCCTTAAACTCATCAGCAATGGATTGCAAAGCAAAAAAATGTAATAATGTCCCTCTGACATCAAAGATACAAAATCACCCTTGCTAATAAATAGTTTTTTAAACTATATAATACAAGACTGTCAAAACTATAATGAAAAAAAATAAGCTACACTGAAACTCAAGTACCATAAATTAAGTTTTGCCTCTCCTTTTCCCACTTCATTAGAGATACCTTCTTTTCCCACTTTATTATTTAAAATATATACATTTTATCCTTTTGGGTAGGGCTAATAACTCTCACAAAAGACTTCTGAAGGTTTTCTTTAAACACTTGAGCTTCCATATACCCTAAAGGGATTCTAAAATGCTGAATACTCTCTTGCACATTTTCATGTTGTAATTAGAAATGTTTGAAGTTTAAATACCAATAAAGGGTGTATGTGAAGAAATGATGTTTAATATAAATGTGACTTAAGTATATTTTACCAATGAGTGAATAAATTTCAGACTAAAGCCATTTAACTTATGAAATATTTGTTATATAATTTAATTGACAAAGCCAATCTTCATTGATATAACAAGTGGACAGGTCAGATATTTGTCAGAAAGTCTTAGTTGATTCGATTTTAAAAAACATATTAATACCCTCATCTCAAGGAATAAAAGCATAAGGAAGGATCTAAAATTGTTGCTACCATAGTAATCCAGGTATGAGAATTGTACATGCTTACCCTCTTAAATATAGTCAATAAATAATGAAGCACTCTTTTAAAAAAGTTAATAATCATCTTTGAAATCGAATCTTTTACTTTATTTTTTAGTTATACATGGATGCAGTACCTTTATTTTGTATATTTTCTTTTATGTGGTGTGGAGGATAAAATCCAGTGCCTCACATGTGGGAGGGAATTGGTCTACCACTGAGTCACACCCCAGCCACCCATATATTGTTTCTTAATTCATAGGTAGTCAGATAAACGTGACAAGGCAGAGGCACATATGGCATTTAAAGGTCTGAGGTATGGTAATGGATGCAAAAGTGGTCACCTTCGAAGGGATGAACTAGAATAGAGCAGGACTAGAGCAGAAGTTATCCCTGCAACCAGTGGAGGGTGGGGTGTGGTTTGAGTGGGTGTCATGCCCTCCACAGGCCTCCAGGCGGCACTCTGGTCCTGCCATGGGCGGCCTCAGGCAGCCCAAGGGGCGCAGACTCACGAAGGCCAGGATCTTGTCTCTGGGTGTCGCAGCCCTATGTGGGAAACATGGTGTCTCAGTGGCGGGTAGCGGTGGAAGCATGAGACCTGGAGAAGCGGAAGGGCACTGGGAGAAGGACGCGGACGCCTGCAGGAAGTCAGGCCTGGAAGGCGCTCAGCAAAGAGCGGGCTGTCCTCTCAGGTACTGGGCCTCCCTGGGCCCATGATGGCAGGCAGAGCGGGAAGCAGTGGGTGGCCAGGGAGGCAGAGAGGCTGCAGCGCCAAGGGGGTGGTGGGCTCCCGCGGGATGGAAAGTGCTTTGGATGAGTGATTGGGGTGTCCCCCAGGCGGGTGGCCTCTCCGGGTGGTCCTCTCCTTCAGGAGGCTTGCCTTTCCTTCCTTGTCCCTAGTGGGGATGTTTCAGAGGGTCAAGTGTCAGTCATCACGCTCGCTGTCCAGTTCCTGAGGTGGCTCTCCAGGCCTGTGGCTTCCAGGAAGGGATGTGCGGCCTTCACACAAGATTCCCCTCATGAAATGTGGTGAGTTTCTTCTCTGGCTGTGATTTCCAACCTGGAATCGCCTTCAGGAGCAGAAAAGGGGACAGTTTAATCCAACGTGATCTTTCCAGTTTGAGGGGCATTCTTAGGATGCATCTCTCCTGTTTTCTCATATGCATTAAGAATTTCAGATGTTCTAATTTCCTGATTCTTAAAAGTAGACATTGACTCCCTTATTGCATGTATCAAGTCATGGCTTTTTGAAACACTGGGTGGAGTGATTGTCATCTCACCAGTGCACCAGGTTCTCAAGTAGTTAACTGACCTTCTTCCGTATGTAGTCCAATTTTGTAAGGAGAGAGAATGAATTTGAAAGTGGGCTGTGTGGTGATAATGAACTCTGACCTGAATTAAAGATGAAGGAGGAAATGATTAAGATAGTACATACTGCTTCTATCATGAAGAAGTGTGAGTGCAGCCACCAGGTAGCTCTATGTTGTTGGCAGTATGAAGCAATATATGTCCATTACTACTTTGGGATAGCCAATAGTATTTAAGTGTAGGTAGTTTTGACTAATCATCCTCATGTACAGGTTTATATTTATTTCTTCAGGCTAGGTTAGAACAAAAACCAGGACCACAACCTAATTCTTGATCAGTGCTTTAGTCCTATTATGTAGCATGATATATAGTACTCAATTTGTTTTTTTAGTGGTTATGATCATTTTAAATACTTGATTAAGGAGTTATCTGCTAGGCCTTTCATTTGTGTGTTACTTTTTTCTATTTTGTGATTAATGAATGACTTGTAGGGTATTTGGGCACTCTGTATCTTAATCATTATCGTGCTTTAAATTTACTCACATTTATTTTAATATAGACTTATTGAAACATTTTATTCAGTGGGCTGTAATCCATTATTTCATTATTTAGATTTTCAAGTTGTGCCAGATATGATTAGTAGGAAATCTAAGTTGGCTTCTCAATTTGGGCCATTGTTTTAACACTTTACTTTCCTCTTTGTTTATTTTTTAAAGTATAAATTGGCAAATTTTAGTTGTATATATTTATAATGTATGAGGTGATATTATAGTTTATATATACAGTGTGAAATAAGCTTACTAACATATATATCATCTTAAATACCAGAGTATTTTTGTGGTGAGAACATTTGAAATTTATTATTTTAGTAATTTTGAAATGTATAGCATATTATTTTTTATTTACCATGGTGTGCAATAGTCCTCAAAAAACAGAAAAATCTATTCCTTCTGTCTGATTGAGATATTGTATGCTTTGACCATTTTCTTCCCATGTTTCCCATGCCACAGCGTCTGGTAACACCATTCTACTCTATGCTTCTATTAATTTAATTATTTTTTTATTTCACATGTAAATGAGAATATGTGGTATTTTCCTTTATGGAGTACTTTCTTTTGACAGTAGATATTTCAGGTTCAATGTACTCTTTATTGGCTGTTCAAACTCTGGTATTAGTTGTTTCTCTAAAAGCCCTGGTTCCTTTTAATGTGGGCCTAGCACTTAGAATCCTGAATCTGGGTTCTATATGAGTTCCTTGCTGTTTGAGTGTCACTGCTCTGGCATATGTATGTGTAGGCACACATGCATACACTTATTTGTATATAATTTATATTTCAGTGTTTATTATTCATTTGTTCTGAAATGTTCATACAATGAAATGCATTTTAAGTCAAATGTGGTTGAATTTCAATAAATCAGTATAATCTAAACTGCTTTCAAGATAAAGAATGATAAACCACACCTGAGAAAGTTCCCTTGTGTCCCTTCTAATTGATTTTTTCCCACTGATTAAAGGCACTATTCTGTTTTATCCTACCATTGAGTGTTTTACTTTGTCTTTTTAGAATTTTGTATAAATGGATTCTTCTTAAAAAATTAGTTGTCATCAGATCCTTATTTTGCTTATTTATATGCTGTGCTGACAATCAAACCCAATGCCTCACACATGCTAGCAAGTATTCTACCATTGAGCCTCAACCTAGAAACATAATGGGTACTTACACTTTTTTGTTATTGTTTTTGTTTCTTGTTTGTTTTAGTAAAAATGGAAGGAGAAGTTTTATTGTTTTCCTAGCAAAAGAGAAACAATGGGACTCTTGTCCTGGAGGCTATTGATTCTGCCCATCAGGAGGAATAGGGTTTTTTTTAAAAGATATAATTCAAAGGCTACATTCCACCTATTTTCTGTTCAGGAGTTGTAACTCACTATTAATTTAGGAGATATTCATTTCTGAGATCTTCTGGTGCCATCTTCAAGTCTGAATTACTTCATTCTTGTTATGGATGTGAGTCTTATTAGGATGAGTAAGAAAGTTATGGGATCTTACACTCTGTGTCTGAATCAATATGCTTTTGAGGTTCATCCATGTTGCTTGAATCAGTGTTTTGTTTTGTTTTCTATTTTATTACTGCAGTAGTATTCATTTTATGAATATATCATAGTGCATTTATTTTTTGCATTGAAGGACATGTGAGCATTTTCCAGGCTTTGAACTTTATCTTACTAGATGTATTGGGGAAAAATATGTATGTGTATGTGTATATGTGTGTGTATATTTCACTTAGGTAAATAACTCAAAGAGTGGAATGGCTACCACATAAGGTAGATCTCTGTTTTGTTTTAAAGAAAACTGTCAAAAATTCTGAACATTCTCATGAGCAATATATGAGAGTTCCAATTGCTGCATATATTCACATTGTTTAGTGATGTTAGTCATCATACCTTAGCCATTTCTGCTGGGTATATAGTGGTATCTCATTGTGGCTTAGGGTCGTACTTCCATGTTGACTAATAAAGTTGATAACATTTGACTGTCTTCTATTGGCCAGTCATTCTTTTTCTGTGAAGAATAGATTTGGATCATGTCTATTATTTGTTGAGTTATCTTGTTATTACTGAGTTGTAGAAGTATATTTAGTAGGGGTGGATATAGTCCTTTGTCAGAAAAAGGTTTTGTAATGGGATTACAGGTATGACCTACTCAAGTTTTAAACTTTTTTTAAAAACTGAGCCACTACTGTTTCTATGAAATCCATGTTGCCTGATCACTTAATGCTGTATAGATTTATGCACAGAATTAGATAATATTTTGAAAAGTTTTTTTTGTGTGTTTTTGTGTGAAGGATCCTCAAAATCAGGGGGCATGCCTGTGGTCCCAGCTTATGGGGAGACTGAGACAGGAGGATCATTTGAGTCCCAAAGATCCACTGGATTTGTATGCATTATTTTTTAAGCTTTATTTAGAATAATACTTGTAGGATATACTGAGAGGTAAAAGTAGATAAACATTTAAATAATGATATATGTATCATGTCCATTTTTATTAGGGTAGGGTGACATACACCTATTTTGTAAGATAATTTTGTTCATGAAAGCATTATAAATGGTATTATCAAATATTATTGGAGCTGGACAAAAATGAAAAATTCAAATTGTACAAATCTCTGTAGATAAATGTCTTTTAATTATTGTGTTTACTGAGACTGTTTTTGTAAAACACAAATACATAGTGAAATGTGTATTTTGAAATAAAACTCAATTTGACAATGGAAAAGCTTAGAAAGGATTATTTAGAGTTGGTTTACCATGAAATTAAAATACTTTTGTTACTTGAACAACTAGTCTGAAGATTTTATTCCTTAAGAACAAACGTATTAGATGATTGGATTCTGTCTCTGAGTAATGGAAGTATAAGAAAAATCATAAGAATAATAAATAAGCATCAAAACTCAGAGAATCATAAAGTGAATGAATTCTGGGCAATAAAATTTCTGGAATCAATTTGATCTGAAGTCAGAACTTATCAACATTCTAATTGACTAGATTTGTCATTCTGTTAGAGATAGCTGATTCATAAAGGAATTCTGGGTCACAGAATACAAATGACAATCTGTTCTTGCTACATCAGCCTTTGCTTATGCTATTCAAATGCACAGAGCATCAAATATGGATGTTTTATTATATTTCAGAAAATAAATCTGAATTCCAAGCAAAGACTTGAGAATTGAGTGTCTACAATAAGGTTTAATTACAGAAAATTTTATACTTACGCTGTGTCTCTCCATCTGTCTCTGTCACAGATTTCCAGGATGACTCCAAAAACAAAAACAATGGGGAAAAAGTTTTTGACTGATTTTATGTAGGACTTAAAACACCTAGAGAAAGTGTTCAGCTCTGAGCTATGAAATTGTTCCCGCCCCCATAACCTCAGATGAACATCACTGTCCTTTGTCAATATCTATCTATCTATCTATTTATTTAATTAATTTATTTTTGGAAGGGGATTGGGGATTGAACTCATTAGCATATGACCGCTGAGCCAAATCCTCAGCCCTATTTTGTATTTTATGTAGAGACAGAGTCTTAATGAGTTGTTTAGGGCCTTGCAGTTGTGGAGGCTAGCTTTGAACTCACAATCATCCTGCCTTGGCTTCTTGAGCTGCTAGGATAACAGGCAAGTGTCAAAACATTCAGCTAACAATGTCCTTTGCTCAGTAGTTAGTTAAGAAAAAATTTCTCAGGATTTCGTGTCCACAAAAAACATTCCAAAAATGTTGATGTCACACTTCAGGCATCACATTCTGGGTTTTAAAATTCCCTGCATGATACAACTTAGCTTTGAACATCAAATGTAGATTTCACAATTTTGAAACCAGGCAATTAAGAAATGAAGGTGTTGGACAGCAAAATGCAGCACATCCTGTTGTCAAACACAGAAACACACACACACACACACGTGTGTGTGTGTGTGTGTGTGTGTTTGTGTGTGTGTGTGGTTGCTTACAATGAATAGACAGCTGGAGGCCCATCCATAACCTTGAGCCCCTGAGTCTCCATTCATGACCTTGAGCCCCTTACCCTTCAGAGGTTTTGCAGAAACAAGAATGTAGTACACAACACCTCCCCATAAACACACTATATTATTTACTAGACAGGCCAGCTGAAGTATGGTGTGCCTTTCTAACAATGTGTGGTTATATCTGCATATATATGACACCTGTATTAGAGAATGCTAAGACAGAATCTGATGAAGCAGATTTGCTCTCTTCCTCTTAAAATAAAACCATAGTCTTGTACCCTTTTCAAATCACTGATTTTGTAACATCCTGATTTGTTACATTTGTAAAACCAAGAATAAGAATGATGTAAATTAAAAGCCCACAAAGTAATGCATCCATCTTGCCAGCACCTGTTATAAGGATGCAGGTGTGTCACCAAGGAAAAGACAAGCCTTTCCCCAGCCACAGTATGAAAACTCAGGAACTTACTTTTCCCTGGACCTTTCTTCAAATCACTCTGCAAGGTGCTTTTTCCTCAGAGAATTAGGTTTTAACAGTTAATAAAGTATTAGAAGATCTTTCAATTTCAGTACTTCTGGTTCTACCAGGCCTCTGCAAGACTCTGTCTTCATCTGGGCATGGTGGTACACAGCTGTCATCCCAGCAGCTGGGGAGGCTGAGGAAGGAGGATCACATGTACAAAAACAGCCTTAGGAACTTAGCAAGGCTGTAAGCAACTTAGCAAGATCCTGAATCAAAATAAAAAAGATTTGGGGTTGTAGCCTAGTGGTAAAGTGCCCCTTGGTTTAATCTCCAGTAACAAAAGAAGAAAAAGGAAGAAGAGGAGGAGAAGAAGAAGGAGGAGGAGGAGGAAGAGGAGACTCAGCCTTTGGACTCAGACTCAGTTTTTACTGTGTGTAAATGTTAACAATTACATCATTTAAAAATGTTTTTAAAATGATAATAGATATGCTTACTGAATGCTCACCATAGTGCTCTAAACAAGATACCTTCACTGAGTTTTGCTGATATGGCAATAATAAACCGACTGACCATACTAAGATGTCACCTCTCTTAATGGGTGTTTTATTTGGGAGCCTCTGGTCAATTACTCTCTCACAACACACGTGTATTAACAACCCCTGCAAATCTGACTAACTCAGACTCTGTGAACAGTAGCAAACTATGAGCAGACACCAAGTAGGCACAGAGTCATTTGTTCAAACTCCACTGCAGGTGTGAACTTACCTGTTTGCCTCACTGCTCATCAGTCAGAAAATAATTCTAAGTATAGTCATTTGTCAATTATTTAATATAATAAAGGAAAACAAAATGGATAAATTCCAGAATCTTTATTTGACATGAGAATTTACATTTAGGAAGGATTATGTGTGATATTTCAGCAATGGAATTGTATTTCAAAAAAATAATGAAAACAAACTGAGTCAAGACAAGATAGGAAAGCATTACAGTTTTCTCCGTCCTATTATCTTTTATTAATTTCTCCCTGAATCCTTTCTTCTCTGTGTCAGGATTCCAATAATATTTGAGTTGGAGTTTATACCTCAGTATGAGGCCAAATAAAAGTTATTTCATGTGTGAGTGTTCCACAAGTACATCAGTACACGTAGTTGGAAAAACTACTTTCATTGGAAATGTAACCATACGACCTAAATGATTTAAGAGGCATGTAAATGTTTTAGAGTATTTGATAAAAATGTTATGTGACTGAATATTATATAGTATGTAAGTCATGTGAGGTACCATTAAGTAGTTATCTTGTAGTTTTGGGAATGTAAGGTTAGGTAGGTGTTATTTAAAGGAGAGAGTTTAATACACATACAGAAAAAAAATTGGTAGGAAATCCAAAGTGATGGCAAGGTAGGCCTCCACTCAAAACTCTCAATAAGATATGTAGACACCTGTAACCCCTAACATGCAGTTCGCAGAAATATGTAGAGGGCCAAAGGTTGAGTTCCTGCACTATAAAACTATATCTTCTGCTCCACTCCATGGAAAAGGAACATGTTAAATCAGGGATACCCAAATCAGATAGATTGGACATCTACCAACCTACCTGCTCATCCCTGACATTACACTCTGGTAGAGATTCAGTGAGAAAGAACCATCTCAGTACTTTTATTATATAGGTTTTATCATCAAAAGGATTTCTTGTGAGAAAGTTGCTTTAAAGCACCCAGAATTAAGGTTGAAGATTAATAGCCCAAATATAATTGAACTTGACCCCATAATTCTCTATTCATAGGCAGTTGGTATCTGAACTTTAAGAACTGATAATTCCATGGCCAGTACAGAACCTCCTTGTGTACAGGACATCACAAGAGCAACCCTGCAGTGTTCTTTGGCACTTTCTCAGAGAGCATTGGCAGAAGAAGCATCACTTCAGTCACAGCTCCCGACAGCTTTTTAACCCCACATACAACTCTTCCTTTCCTTTACCCCCCCATTTGTCCTCTTCTCCCTCTCTTCCTCTTCTATTTTTCTCCCTTGTTGCCCTCTCTACTGTCTGCCCTTCACCCTTCCATGGGGAACAAGCACTTGGATATATAATTTGAGAAATCAGATGTGAATTTTCCTTGCAAAATACAGAATTCCAGTTTAAATATACCTAACTTCTTTTTTTTAATTTGTTATTTATTTTTTTAGTCATACTTGACAGTAGAATGCATTTTGATATATAATACATATATGGAATGTACATACATCAATCATATTGTCTATTCCATTCTGATGCCCTTCCTATCCTCCCTACTCCTCCCCTCCTCTCCCATTCTTTCTCTCTATCCAATCTAATGTGACACACTTTTTTTTTCTCATTACAACATCATATATGTATTCTGTTTAACAATGAGGTTCTCCTTCCATCTTCTGTGCAACTTCCCTTCTCCCTCATTTTCCCTCCCACCTCTCTTCCCTATTTAGTGGTAGTCTTCTTCTCATCCGATACCTAACTTCTTAAGGTAAATCTCCATTAGAATCCTGTTTCCTTGGGACCATTAAAATTAAAAAGTCATTTTGGATGAGGAAGCAGGTTGTCATGCATAAGTTGCAAGTGAACTATAAAATATGTTGATGGAAGTACAATTTTACTTGTTGTTTGATCATCTGTAATTTTTTAACTTAAATTATGAGTCTTGTATGCAAAGAGAAATAATACTGTAGCATGAACTGCTATTCACCTATGTTGGTTTATTTGTCTTTGTGCAACTCTTGGGATAGTACCCACTATTTTCCACAAGCTAGGCAAGCTCTTTACCGTTAAATTGGTACACCCCAATCCCTTGCTGTTGATCACTGAGAGGGAAGTCTTAGTTTGAATTTTTATTTCATATTAGGATGCTAAGTTCATAGAGCGCTGCCATGTGCTTATAGCTGCCTCAAAACCTAAGTCCTCACTAAAATAATTCACAAATTTTAACTGTCTTCAAAGCACAAAATACTAGTTCTGTATGATCACATTAGAAATTCAGTTTCATATTTTTTTCTTTTTTACATGGTATTTGAGGTTGTTATATATGAAATGCCAAAATATTTATCTAGAAACTAAGGATTTCAAATTCAATTTTTTTCCTACATCTATCTGCTAATATTCACTTTAACTCTGGGCTACATTTCTTTTCTAGAAGATAAATGAGAAAATGATGATTTCATTATGTTCTCTTAAACATGAATGTAAGAAAGAACACATAAAAGTATCTGGAAATAAAATCTTTGTAAATTTTCTATCAAATTTTGGGAACAATTTTGCTCTTGCGTAAAAACAAATAAAGATATTTTTAAGTTACCAAGGGCTATATATTTCCAAATATGTGTACACTAATTGCAAGCATGATAGAAATTGGGTATTTATAATTTTTTTAATTCAACTATTTTCATTTACTTGTACACAAAAGTCTTGTGTTTTGAAGTAGTAACTTTTTGCTCCTAAATGCTTAACAAAAAAGTTAGATTATGTAAGCTGACTCAGTGGGAGGAACTTGGTACTATAATGCTGTTTCTCTTCTGAACTGCTGCTTCTATTCACTAACAGAACTACTGTCTATGCAGAAAGCATGGAAACTATAGAAGGGCATAATAAATAAATTGGAAGTCCTGTGTGACTTACATTGATCAGAAATATTTATAATGTTTTGATATATTTTCACCCAAGATTTTTATGTGCATGTAAGTCTTTTCTTTTAAAAATTAGCCAGGATAATAACGATGGAGCAAGAATTACCCTTAGAATATGGCGGATGGCGAAGAGCCGGGGAAGAAAAGGAGAGTAGAGGAGCTGCTGGCTGAGAAGTTAGTGCTACTGAAAGGCTGGGGCCTCTCCAGGGACCCCCGCCTCCCGCCCGGCGCGGGGGACAGCTGCAGCAGCCAGGGCCCAGCCAGGCGGGGCAGGGGCCACAGGCAGGGTCTCACAGGCCAGCCCGGGGACCTCCGCGTGCCTGGGGAGGGGCCTCAGCCCTGGCTTGGTGGCCATAGTGACAAGCCACCCCATCCTTGCTGCTCCCGCAGCTTGTGCATGGAGTGACAGTTGCAGGTAGGGCGCGCACTGTGTGCCAGGCCAAGCGCCAAGGTCTCTGTGGTCGACCCTTAAGAGCTAGCTAGACCGCCTGTAGGTGAGGTCTGTGGCTGTCAAGGGATCTGCTCAAGAGGACAGGGCTAGTTGTGCAGCCGAACCCAGCTCTGCATAAGAACTGAGATGCCTCTATTATTATTATTATTATTATTATTATTATTATTATTTAGTTTTTGATAGATCTTTATTAGTGGAGCCCCATATTCAGTATCCTGGAAGGTTCTACATGATATTGCCTCTCAAAAACCTTTTCTGTGTGTGTTTAGTGACAACGACCACCTGACAGTGTGATTCTTTTGTTTTTTTTGAAAATTGGGACCTCTTTTTCTTTCTGAGAAAAATGCCTGAAAGTTCCTCTCATCAAAAGTGATCTTTAAATCACACCATTCTGACTCAGAAAGGTACATAAGCAATAGTATAGTGGAAATATCACAGTTCTGAAAGTGCCCCCAGGTATCTCATACCTCCTGAACCAATGTTGAAGGCATAGACAGAAAGTTTGCAGTATTCTTTTGTAAGTGCCAAATGCAGAGAAGTCCATTTCTCATGGAGAGATCAGTATTCTAAGTTTGAGCCTGGGCTGCTCTAGGAAACTAGAAATAGGCTAATCTATTTCATCAAATGGATGAAATAAAAATAGATACAAACATATAATTCTTAGTTTTAAATGAACCAACATAATAAGCAAGACAAACTGGAAAGCCTAAACATAACCACACTGAACATTTCCTATTCTATTTGAGCAGGTCTAGTGTGGTTACCTTTTCATTCCATAAAACCATAATAGTTATAGGTGTGACTTTTTCATATTGATCTTTGCAGTTGAATTGACTGTGTTCTGTGCAGAATGGCTGTTGATGGTGGGTGTGGGGACACTGGAGACTGGGAAGGTCGCTGGAACCATGTAAAGAAGTTCCTTGAGTGATCTGGACCCTTCACACACCCTGATTTTGAACCAAGCACTGAAGTGAGAAACATTTATTTTTAAATAATTGCTCTAGTAGTTTACATTTTGAAAATAATAAAATGCTTCCTTTTTAATTTGCTCTTATAATGCAAATGCTGTTTGGTGAAACAAAGTTATCTTGATGTATTAAATTGAATATTTAATGATTTTATTTGAATGACTAATACATGAGTCACTTTCATATGATGTAAGTTGAAAATTTTCAGTTCATAACTTCATTCAAGTTGTTACACTTTAAATTCTTAAAGCTCAAAGTAATTTCTTAGACCCTTTTCCCTTTTGTAGCCTTGTTATGAGAAATTAACTTTTGATAGGAATATAGATATGCTTGTTTAAGTTTTTAAAATGGGCTGGAATGAGCATCTTTATTTAGCATTGACTGTAATGAATTGTACATTAAAAATGTGTGTGCCATAATAGAATTTTGATCTGATTATGTCTAACTTGAAGTTAATGTTCAATTAGATACAACTTGCTTTTCATTATAATGTGGAAAAAAGGATTCTTTACAATACATTTTTGTGTACTTTTGTGTTAAAAAAAGAATTACCCTTAATATAGGGTATAATTAATAATGATTTAAACTATAACAAAAATATGCTTGTTGTCTGTCATCCTAGGAATCTATTCCTCTACCCTGATGTTTTTTAATGTGAAAGAGGCATGTTAAAGAGAACTTCTAGTTTCATCTTCAGATTTTTAAATTGATATTATTTTATGTAAATATCTATAAGTGTTTGAAATCTGAAAATTTTCTTGACAAAAGAAGAAACACATTAAAAGTAGAGAAGTCTGATTAAGGTTCATTATTGCATTAATTTAGAAAGTATGGGAAAGACAGGGAAAATGTTGGTATTTAATAATTAAAACACTGAATTATCCATGCAGCTAGGTCTTCAGCAAGCACTTTATCTTTAACATGTGACTGATGTTTATTCCAGTTTGCCTGCGTCACCCAGCAAGATTACTGTCGTGTCTTCAACCAAGCAGAAATGAATATGCAAAAAGTTGAAGAGGAAAGAAAGATCCTTATAGTCAAAGAACATCAAGACCTTGATGGAACTGGAATAAGGAAGGGTCACATTGTCATCAAGGTAAGACCCAGAACCAATCTCCTTCTAATGGAAAGGAAGACTCGAATAGTATAAGGAATGGCAACTTCAGGTTTGTTTCATTTTTCATTGTCAAGCATAATATCTTTTGAAAGTCATCACTTGTAACTAAAAACGTTTGCATGTTATGATTTATTTATAGCATGAATTAACATCCTTATTACTTACCTGATCACTTTTTTGTTGAAGGGTAGAGATCAAGGCATTAAATAAATCCTATTTAATCAGGATCATGATTATACCTTTTATTTATTATAAGGAACCTCAGAAGGGTTACCTATGCACTTGGTGGAAGAGAATTCAGTAGTAGATCCAACCTTCATAGAAGACTTCTTGTTGACCTACCGGAGTTTTCTTTCTAGTCCAATGGAAGTGCTAAAAAGTTATTGGAGTGGTTTAATGATCCTAACCTCAGAGGTAAGGTTGCAAATACAGTTTATTTCAGCTCCTAAATATTTAGTACTTTTAAAATATAAGCTTAAAGATACATTTCTCACAACAGTTGTCATTCAAGTTAATGGAATATAAGAAAATATTTAAAAAATTTTATCTTTATTCTCTTAATCAGTCATTCTCATTATAACGTGTTTTGGTGTGGGTCTTCTGTAATTTTGTACATTTGGGTTCCTGTAAGTCTCTTATATTTGATTTTCCATACTATTCTTTAGGATTGGGAAATTTTCTATTATTATACCATTGAAAAAACTGTGCATTCCTTTGGTTTGTATTTCTGCTCTTTCATCTATTCTGATAAATCTTAAATTTGGTCTATTCATGTGACGCCATAATTTTTGGATGTTCTGCTCATGGTTTCTTACCATCTTCTCTGCATGTTCAACTCTACTTTCAAGGTTATACATTTTGTCTTCATTGTCTGAGGTTCTCTCTTCCTAGTGGTCTAATCTGTTGAAGATGCTTTCTATTGAATTTATAATTTGGTTTGCTGATTTCTTCATTTAGAGGATTTCTTCTTGTTATTTTTAAAATTTTGTTCATGATCTCTAACTCTCTATTGAAATGGTCTTTCACTTTCTGTATTTTTGTTTCATTTCACTCCTTACACTATCCTTTATTTCATACATCAGTTCAACTATGAACTCCTTCTTGGACATTTCTTGAACTCTGATATCAGTGGCTTCTGTTGTTGAAGCATCTTTGTTTGTTTGGGGCACTTTATTTCTTTTTTGCAGTTGTTAGTGTGATTTTCCATCTAAACATATGGATCTAAGAAAGAAAAAATTCTACTCTGTAGACGTATAGTGTCCCTGAAGGTTTCCAGCACTTTGAATTTGCTTTCATTTTGAGTTATTTCAATGTGTTTTGAAAGTGAAGTCAGATGATCATTGAATATCTTCACAAATCCATGGTGTCTCCTGGCAAACAACATATAAATAGTCTGTTTATAAAGTAGATATATGTAGTTCAGAAGATCATTTTCTTTAATAAAATTCTTGTTGAGGTTTGATTTTTATTAGTTTATTTTTTCTTTTTTAATATTTTGAGATAAATTGAAACTTAAATATCTCATTTGAAATTAATCTAATCACCAATCTTCAGCACTCAAGAAAACTCTGTGAAACAAATTGCTTTTTCAGATTACTCGAGTAGTGTTATTGTGGGTGAATAATCACTTCAGTGACTTTGAAGGAGATCCTGCAATGACTCGGTTTCTAGCAGAATTTGAAAATAAGCAGGAAAGAGAGGTAGTAGTTGTGATCTTTTTAAGATCAGCTTTCAGTTCATTCATTCCTCCTGTCTAGAATTGACACCACTCTTTTGAACCCTTATAGAAAATGGGCGGATATCTAAGGCTGTTAAACATTGCATGTGAAGCTAAGGCAAAAAGTAGATTGATAACGTTAACAAAACCATCCCGGGATGCTCCTCTGCGTTTTCTCTTACTTGGAGGCTCTGAGACAGGATCTGGAATCTTCGTTGACAGTGTTGATTCAGGTAGCACAGTAGCTGGAGCAGGCTTGAAACAGGGGGATCAGGTATGATATTTCTCAGTCTAGATATAAGGGGGAGTTTGGTATTTTTGTTCTTCAGTCAGTGATATTGTAATTTTATAATTTCACTTTTAGATACTATAATTAAATGGTCAAAACTTTGAAAATATTCAGCTGCCAAAAGTCATGGAATTTCTAAGGGATAACACACATCTATCTATCACTGTGAAAAACAATTTATTTGGTAAGTATTTTTGCAGACTTTCATTTTTATCCTTTGCTTGTTTTAAACATTTAAATCTTAATCATGAAAGAAGTAACTTTTATAAGTAGTATTTTATAAATATAGAATATATTTTATAAATATAGAATTCATTTATAAATATATAATTAGACCATTATTTTTTTTTGATCTGTGTTTATTGATAAAATGAAATGTACGTATGTTGATAAAATCTAAAATACTATAGATTAAAGGTTTACTGCTGCCTGGCACCTGTATGCCAGCAGCTAAGGTGGCTGGGGAAGGAGGTTCATGAGTTCAAAGCCAACCTCAGCAACTTAGCAAGGTCCTTGCAACTCAGAGAGACCCTGTGTCTAAGTAAATTAGAATAAAAGGACTGGGGATGTATCTCAGTGGTTAAGTGCTTCTGGGTTCAATCCCTGGTATAGAAGAAAATTTAAAATATTTACTGTTATTATTACATTTACTTGGATAGAACAATATACAAAGTAGATTCCTGGTATCAGTCACTGGAGTAATGTTTTTGTGCAGGATTTTCATAGCTGAAGTCTGTACTTCCCAGGTACCCCCAAGTTCTACAGCTGCCTTGGCCTTGGCCTTGTCCAGATATCTTATAATTGGCAACATGTGATGTTTCTCTTTGTATATATTTTAGTGTTTAAAGAACTTCTAACAAGACTGTAAGAAGAGAAGAGAAATGGTGCCCCCCACCTTCCCATTATTGGTGATATGAAGGAGGCCAGTGGCTCCTCCATTCCTGATCTTGCTGTAGATAGAGAACAGGTGATAGGACTTGAAAAAGTAAATTAAAAAAGTATAGCTAACACTGTTGGAGAAAGGAACAAGCTAAAGAAGATGCATGGCAAGACTCAGATGAGTATCTTCCCTCACAAACCTTATAAGTAAGTGTCTACAAATTTTCTGTGCATCATTTTATTACTTTACTGTGATAAAACAATATGCTAAGCTCATGATGTAAATTTTTCACATTATTCTAATATATCAGGAATTTATGGCTGAGCTGTTTTAGAAGTAATATTGAAACAATCATGTGAATATGTTGTTCTTAATCATTATTACAGAAGCTAAGATGCTGAATACTAATAAATTAGGATGAACATGGAATTATAATGTGCATAAGGAGGGGAGGAAAGGGTATGGAATAAGCATTATGGGATTCAGATTTGGTTTTGAGGTGGGTAAAGAGGAAATATATGGACCGAAAGGGAAAAGAAAGAGTCAACAGACTTTCAAGTCTTCAAAGACTCCAAAAGGATTTTTGAAAAAATTAGAGTTAGTGAGGTGAAACAAAAATAGGGTGTGCTAAAGAGGGCCTTTTCCTTTCTTTTCTCTCTATTTTAGAGGGACATTTCAAACTTGGATCTCACATGTACAGTAGTTTTAGTCCCATAGTCATCTGATATGAGTAAGTAATCAAGAAAATGAGAGTGCAAAGTTAGACCATCATGCTAGATGTTAAAATGTGGTTGAGAAACATTTCCTAAGAAGACAAATCTTATAGGATGTGCCTCGAATATACTAATAATCATGGCCATTTGTGCCAGGAGTGTCCTAGTCAGCCATGCCTTGGCCTAAAGGCATAGTCATCATTTGATATCATATATTACATCTAATAATTTTGGCAAATTGTGCTTTTCTATGACTGAAAAATAAAGTCCCACTGATGTAACTGGGTATGGTGGTACATACCTTTAATTTAAGCAACTTGGGAGGCTGAGGCAGGAGGATTTCAATTTTGAGGACAGCCTCATTAATTGATGTAGATTTTGTCTCTTTAAAACGGGCGTTGGTGTGGCTCAATGGAAGAGCATGTTTGTGTTCAATCCCCAATACCTCAAACAAACAAAACCCACAAATGTGAAGATTTCTATCTTTCAGAGAATGTTAATTAAGAGTGTCTACATGTACATGCACACACCCATATGTGCTTAAATAGAGACTGAATTTTGTCATAGATTTGCCTATGTATTTGGAAGAACTTACACTACAGTTTTCTTCTTTATGATGCCTTGGTATTTTTTCAACTTGTTTATAAAATCTAGTTAGAAAGCAAATTTGCTTATAATCTAGTTTTTTTTGATTGGTATGTTCATTTTGTTTGATCTTTTGATTTGGAAGCACTGATACTTTAAGAAAGAGATCCTTTATAAATAACTTTTATATATTATTAAATCATGTTTAAGATTTCCCCACTGTGATAGTTTTTTATATATAGAAAGGAGTTTATAGACATCAATAATAATTGGTGATTGTCTGGAATCTTAAATGTGCAATTAGAGAATTTTAGCAGAGTAAAAATCAAAGTGAGTCATTGGAGTTCCATTGCCTTTCTGTTATCTAGAAAATGCCACCATGCACCAGTCTCCTTCTATATGCTCTGTGTATTTTTTTTTTTAAAGAGAGAGTGAGAGAGGGGAGAGAGAGGGAGAGAGAGAGAGAGAGAATTTTTAATATTTATTTTTCAGTTCTCGGCGGACACAACATCTTTGCTGGCATGTGGTGCTGAGGATCGAACCCGGGCCGCACGCATGCCAGGCGAGCGCGCTACCGCTTGAGCCACATCCCCAGCCCATGCTCTGTGTATTTAAGAAATAATGTCTTTCAGGGTTTCCTTACATTCAACTGCATAATAATCCCATTCTCCCTTAAATTATTAAAGGATAATATTTTATAATCTAAATCTAAATAGGATAGTTTAGATTTTTTCCTGCTCATTTTACTCACTTTCTTTAGTTCCTGCAAATACGACCATGGAACTTCATCGTTTTGATGCAGAACCATTGAATGAGTGAGACAAATTTATTCTTTTTAGTATGGATTTTCTGAAGTCCATTCCCACCAGACACTGGAGCTAATACTTGCTTGAATCTAGTTTTAGACTGAGAAACTACTATTATTGTAAATGTGTTTTTCTAGTGAAAAAGGCAGGCTGTAGAGACACATTATATTCTTCAGAAACAATAAAGTGAACGAACTTAATACTCTTAAGCAACCATGGCTTTTGCAATTTTCAAGTAAATTAATGACTTTCTTACACAAATTGCAAGTTTAATGGGTTATGGCTTATTATTGGCTTTATAACTTACAGATTTTTATCTTGTTGATAATCCACTTTTAATTCTTTCCTCAGTGATATTGGGACTGGTCAGTCTCCAGATGACTGCGTAGTAGGGCTAAGGCAGACAAGGCACATCCCGCCCACATTGCCTGCCAGAGGAACCTTGTCCTCTAGCAATCCTGACTTGCTGCAGTCACATCATCCCATTTTAGACATCAGTACTACTCCTGGTGAGCACCTCCACTACTTATTTTGTTTTCACATTGTCATCTTTTTTCCATATTTTTCTTTCTTTGATACCCAGATGCATAGAGTGAGGATGAGCCTTAAATTCCAAATGTCTAGAACCAGTTCTCATTCTACTCTGAAAACTATTTTCATATGGCTATAGGAAATCTAATGTCTCTCAACTTGTTTCCTAATTGATAACATAAATAAAAATACATAATATGAAGTTATTACTAATTCATATCATATAAATAAGAATAGGAAGTATATTTGAGGTCACTGAGGGCTTTTCAGAAAAATAAAGATAAAATCTCTATTTAAATTTCTCTTTCTTTGATACCCCCATGGTGTTATTGTGTATATCATACCATGTACAGATTTGTTTCTGTTTGTCTATTCTTTTAGTTATCTATAGAGAAGATGTGTTCTTACAACTCTAGTATGGAAGAGGTCAAAGTTTCTCACGATCTTTTCTAGGGAGATTCTTTCCAGGTTTCTGGGCATCACCCTATGTTGAAATCCTTTACTTGTGTGTGGTTTTCTTTCTTCCAGATCTGATGTATCAAGTGCTAAGAGTTTTTAAGACTGATCAGCAACACCGATACATCATGATCAGTAAGGATACCACAGCAAATTAAGTGGTCATTCAGGCCATCAGGGAGTTTGCAATTACTGCCAACCCTGATCAGTATTCACTGTGTGAGGTCTCAGTCACACCCAAGAGAGTCATCAAACAGAGAAGACTTCCAGATCAGCTTTCCAAACTTGCCAATAGGATGCAACTGAGTGGAAGGTATACACTGTCTCATGGATTTCTTCCCCTCCTTAAAACCACATCAAAGTCTAATACATGAATACCTTAAGGGTTTTTAAGTGACTAAACATCCCTACATATTAAAAACCAAGAACCACACCATGGATTGTTCTATCATAGTAAATGTACACAACAGACTGCTGGGGGAATTCTTAAGTGCTTACACAAGGGCACTGTGACCTAAAAGGTATTATTAACAGCCAACATACAAGCACTAACTCTTCTGGCTTGCCTTCTAGAATACCTGCTGATAAAACAGAGGGAGCTTGAGGTTCAGTCGCAGAGTTGAGCCTGCTGCTTCCTCCTATTTATATGCGTGCATTCACAAACAGTGATTCTAATCATTTTCCATCATCATATGCTCCCACAGACCTGATTTTCAAGGAACTTCCTTATTTTAGGATGACATATCTATGACAGTGTATTTGGCAGAATAACTCTGTCTAGTCAGTCATTGTGCATTACACTACAGAAACCACCTCTGAATGCTGGAAGCAAATTCCAGTTGCTACAGAGCTTGGTTGCTTGCTGTATAAGTGCCTGTACCCCATGGTACATGGAAGAAGGCAGTGCTGATTTTATCATTCTTTTCAGTGACATTTCTGTTGTTGGGGATATGTAATTTTACTTTCAAACCACAACTAACTAGAAGTTGGAAAGAAGTAGTTTGGTATTGAATCTCAAATAATTACTAGATTCAATAAAGACTGAAAATTGAGTTTTCAAAAAAGTAACATCCTATTTTTCTTCTGGAGGGTTCTGTTGTGCTCAAATTTTCCTTGTTATAGATCTAAACTACCATTGACTTTGGTCAAAATTTGTTTTATAGCTATCAATTATAATATTCATAATCTTCAGTTTTATTTCCACCCTCAACAGTAGTAAATATTTTTATTTTAGGAAGTGGGTTTTTCTCAATTATCATTTGAATGTACACTGATATATTTGTAATCAGATGGAATTCTTCAGATTGCCAGTGAGCTGCAAGTTCATTATTCACATTCCTTATTCAAAAAATATATGTGTGGATCTCTGTCATAAGCTTAATGTGTAATCAAAATGGAGAGCATTCTATCTGTGAATGCCCAAAGCCCAGTATGCATTGTTTTTTGCCATAGATATTTTGTGAAATTTTCAAAAGACCAGCTTAATGGGACCTTCACTCTTTCTTCATTTACAGAATTTTAATTAGAGAAAACATCTGCCCTCCCAAAAAGGGAGGAAGGAAGGAGTTTGAGATGAAGGGAGAAAATAGTTATTTAGTTATAATATATTTATAATTAGTTATAATTTATTTATATGCTGTTTTCAATAAGTTGCTTAAAATGAGATGGACTAGGTGTGAGTTCTGCTTTAGGGTTGTTGTCATAAGATCACATGAAGGAATAACTGTTAGGTTTCTTGGAGATTTTTTTTTTTAATTAAATGATCTTGAACTGATCTAATCTGGGCCCCTCAATGGTCAGATTTTTTTTTATTCTTGGAAAATGGAGTAATGTCCCTGATATGACTTTTCTGCTCATGCATAGAGCCTGTACCTTTTGTTAAACTTAGAAATAACTATTTTTCTCATCCATAGAAGAAAGGATGGAATGGTTTAGACAACAGAAAAGGAATGGTGAAAAAATATCTCAGTCAGTAATAATGAAATCCCAAGTGATTTGTTCTTTTTTTCTGACTTCTGGGTTCTGTTTTCTACCAATGGATTCAGCAACTGCACAGTCTATCATGGGTAAACAGAGCTCTTCCAGGATTCAATTCCGTATTCTGTCAAGCCTCCCCTAGGAAGTAGGATTATGTTTTACAGATATCATGAGGCTTCTGCTTAGGCTGGACTACATCTAACACACTTCTGCTTTCACAGGTATTATCTGAAAAACAACATGGAGACAGAAGTGCTTTGTTCAGATGAGGATGCTCAGGAGTTTTTATGAGAAGGTCAAGTTTCCCTCCTTCAGCTCAGTACTTTGGAAGTTGCCACCCAGCTCTCCATGCAGAGTTTTTAACTCTTCTGCAACATTGAGCCTACTGAATATATAGATGATTTATTTAAACTTAAGTCACAATCCAGCTGTCACAACATGAAGAAATTTGAAGGAGTCATTAACCAGGAAATATTTTGGGTGGCATCTGAAATTCTTTGAGAGACAAACCAGCTGAAGAGGATGAAGCTCATTAAGCATTTTATCAAGATAGCATTGCACCTTAGAGAATGCAAGAATTTTAACTCAAAGTTTGCAATCATCAGGTAAGATCACATATCACTCGTAAGATTCAGTGTATGTTACAGATAAGAAATCATCTCCTTCTACATGCTGGTAATCAAACTTTTGCTAGATTGTCATTGACTCTCAGTGAAATTTTATCTGATTCTTAATCCTTACCTTCAAGAACCTCTCATATGTTGATTTAGAGATTGGACATTTGAAATCCATCACATTTTATTATTTTTTTTTTTAACTTGGACTGTGTGCTAACTATTTGAGCTGCTGGAAACATCAATTAACCTCATTTTAAAATAATAATAACACAAGGAATTATCAAGATTAATTGATATGATGTGTGTGAAATTCTATTGGAGAGTATGAAGCTGCATAACAATAAATGTTAATTTTCCTCCCCTTTAAGTGCTTAGATTGAACCTAGTAGAAAGTACAAATGAAAAAAAAAGTTATTTTAATATTAAATGTGACTGTAAAGTTAATCATTTTTATTTGCTGGGAGTTTGATCATGGTGTCATGACTAATGTGTCTTTTGTTTAAATTTCTTACTGGAGAACATTTTCCCACTCTGTTTTATTAAATGCTTGCTGTGAGCCAAACACTGTTCTATTTGGAGGAAAAGCAACAATACTTGTATTCTAGAGGTTTTTCTGATGGTCTGCTAGTCAGCTTTCATTGCTGTAACAATGTTGCTATGAAGCTTTTTATAAAGAGGAAAGGTTTATATTGCCTCACAGTTTGGGAGGTTTCAGGTGGTGGTCATTTGCCTCTGTTGCTTTTTAGCCTGTGTTGAGGAAACAAGTGCATGTGGTGGACCAAAGCTACTTACCTCATGCCTCCGACAGGAAAATCAGATAAAGAAAAAATTCAGGGTCCCAGCATCAACTTTTAGATATACTTCAGTGACCTAAGAGATCTCTCTAATCCCTCCTCTTAAAGACACCCTCTATCAACTTCCAATAGCACTATGGAGGAGGGACTGAGCTCATACTCACAGCCCTTTGAGGACTTGTGGGACCTACACTCTAGCAGATAATAAAGAGATCAGGGGAGTATAAAGGGAAGAAGAATCCAACCCACAGTCTTGGCCCTGACTCTGATTCTATCCAGCATTCTCATCACCCAGGATTACCCAAGTTTCCTCTGCACGACTCTATACATTGCCAGACATGGAAAGCATCCATGCAGATGTATTTATCAGTAAATAAGCAGTGCAGTGTTTTGCTTCATTCATTTCAGAAGAGAACATTTACATGAATCCCCCTTTTCTTTCTTCCTCTCTCAGTGGCCTAAACCTGGCACCAGTGGCAAGACTGTGAGCAACCTGGGAAAAACTTCCCAATAAATATGAAAACCTATTTCAGGATCTCCAAGACCTATTTGACCCTTCAAGGAACATGGCAAAATACCGAGATGTCCTCAAAAGTCAAAACCTGCAACCTCTCATAATTCCTCTATTCCCAGTTATCAAGGAGGATCTCACATTCCTTCATGAAGGTAAATGCAAGGTATGGGAGCTCCACCTTCACTTGTAGCAGTATATAATAGATGCCATGTGATTTCCATTTTCTTATCTGCCAACTACAGGAAATGATTCAAACCTAGATGGGCTGGTCAACTTTGAGAAGCTCAGGGTGATTGCAAAAGAGATCTGGCAAGTTGGCCGAATGGCTTCAGTTAACATTGACCCAGATCTCATGTTCAGGACTAGGTGAGAGATTTACCTCCAGTGGCACATGCGAGACTAGAGAGCTTAAGCTTAGAGTTTTCATACAAATGAAGAAATTTTACATATTTATCTCTGCAGAATTGCAGATATTATATTAGAATGTACCAAGAATCACCATCAAAAAATTCATTTTGGAGTAGATGTCTTACTTGGCATCATGTGTAATTTTGAATATTCGTAAAAAGTTTGTCCTTCAACTATTTTTAAGTGAACATGAATCACAGATATTTATTCCTTATATATTAGAACACTTTCTTGTAAATATGTAAATATCCCAAACAGTATTGTCTCCTTATTTACATGATAGATTTAGATGTCAACTTAGTGAAAAATGACTAGAAGACAAAATAAGTCAATATTTTTCTAGAACAAAAATAAATATGTTTGTCTTTTGAACCAAAAAAAATTGTGTCTAGTAAGGTGGTGCATGGAATGATTATGCAGTTCAATGTTTGTGGACTTGTAAAAGGGCTTATGCAGAAGTTTAGACCTTTATTTCTGAACATGTGTTCTCCTTGTCTTTTTCTGCACCTGTGCTTCAATCTTCATGGTTCTCATGTAAAGGAAGAAGAAATGGGAGAAGAGTTTGGGTTAAGTGGTGGAGGACTTGCATAGCCACACATAGTTCTTGCTCAGTTCATTGCATTATTTTCCTACCTGCTATATTTTTTGACAATTTGCATTGTTTGAAATCTCTTTCCCTAACAGAATTTTAGATGTCAAACTGACTTCAAGTTTAATCTGTTGGGGCCTGTGCTTTTGAAGTCATTATCCATGAGATCTGTGAAATGATTGATGATTATTTGGGGAACTATGGCCAGACATATTTCCAGGCTCTCAGAAAAAAAATTAATATAATCTGTGTCTTGAAATGAGGAGAGCCCAAAGGAGGGGAATGGAAGAAGAATATTAGAAATAAAAATTGTGCAATTTAAATACTATTGCACAGATATTTTAGTACAAATGAATAAAATAACAGGTGCCTGCAGAGTTAAAATCACATGTTTACAGGTTAATGAAACACAGTTTCCATTATATATAAAACAATATATTTTAAAAATGATTTTTAACAATTCATGTGCTAAACAGTTTATGTATGTAGATGATCACATTTGCATGATTGTTATATTAACAGATTTATTATATTATTATAAAAACTCATCACATTCAACCCAAGGAATATGAAAACAATTGAGAATAGTGGAGTTAATTTTATTTGAATCTTTAAAACACCATTTTTAGGAGATGTAAAGATAATATAAGGCTTAATGATTATAGCCTTGAATTCTTGCATGAGCTTTATTATATAATTGTTCACTTTCTTCTATATAAACATTTGAATGCTCTGTAGAGGAGAATATTAGAATTTCCTAATTGAATCAGAATGAGTGCCAAACATTGTGTATGTATTGTGTGTAATTCTTTTTAAACAAAAAAAAAGATTTATCATCTGCAGTATTCTTTGATCCATTTAACAGTTTGCTTAGGGAATGGGGAATGTGACCTTTCAAATGTAGAATACATATATAGTTTCTGGAAGTTTCCAATAGATAAAATTACCCCATGCTCAAGTGAGTTGCATATGGACCTTTCCATCCTTCAGGTCTCTCAGCCAGGGTAGAACAAATGCAACAGTGCTGGAGGTGGCTCAGACAGGTGGTCCTAAAATGTGGGCATGCCGAAGTTACTTAATCAACACCAAAAAGCTTTATGAAGATGGGCAGATAGTTCTAAAATTGAAGCAGTACCTGTCCAATCTGGAGCTGGAGATGGATGAGGAGAGTCTTCACGTGATGTCTCTGCAGTGTGAGCCAGCAACCAACACACGTGAGTTTTTTTCTGGAAATGTTTGCAGACTCTGACTGCCATGTGTGTTTGTTTCCTGTGCAGTGACATGCATGGTGACAGGATAAGGTCGAGTGTTGACAAGTATGTTTCTAGTCCTCAAGTGCACTAACCTTTCCCCTGTCCTTGATGAAGCTTTTGTGTCCAGCTGAGTTAGTGTATGGAGGACAAGACATACTCAGTTTGTGTGGTTTCATTCCACTGTAGCCAGTACTCACTTACAGGACACATGGGCAGATGCAGTTCAAATTTGCATTGCTTGTTTTCTTACCAAAATACTCACAAAGCATTGTGCAACCTGAGGGGTTGGGGCCTCACAGGTCAGAGGACACAGGACTGGATGTTGTACTGTGTCATGTATATCCATAGCCCATATGGTTCACAGCCACATATTCAGCTGTTATTTAAAACAATAATTCTACCACCCAGTGGGCCACAACTTAGCCTGAGGTGTAGGTCTTCAGCATTTTAAAAGGTTGGCCTAACTATGAGCCAGGCTTGATAGATCACATGTGTAGTTAGTCCTGGCTACACAGGAGGACTAGGAGAGAAGATCATGAGCCCAGGAGTTCTAAGCCAGTCTGGATATCAAAGAGAGATGCATTTCTCTAAAAATAAAAAATAAGGACCTCAGGGCTAGGGATGTGGCTCAAGTGGTAGCACACTTGCCTGGTATGCATGGAGCGCTGGGTTCGATCCTCAACACCACATAAAAAAATAAAATAAAGATATTGTGTACACCTAAAACTAAAAAATAGATATTTTTAAAAAAGAAGGACTTCAGAATATAGCTCAGTGGTAGAGCGCTTGACTAGCATGTAGAATTCCTTGGGCTAGTCTCAATCAATGTACACTAAACAAATGCATTTTTCATTTAGAACAATTTTGTGCCTTGTATGTAAAAGTGTGAAAAATAATGTTGTACAAAATTTAAATGTTAAATAGATTAATTTAGAAGATTCACAGTTAGGAACTTTATGTCATGGTGAAGAGCTTGCTCTATTCAGGGAGAGCGCTCTGATTTCAAATCCTGCTTACAACACTGACTAACAATGTGACCTTGGAAGAGTTACTTTTCTTTCCTTATCCCAAGCTTCTGAGTGTGTCACATGAGGGAAGAACATGACATTGAATTGTTTAGATATTAATATTCTATGTGCTTAACATTTAATTGTCCCAGTAAACTGGTTTGCCCTTTTTCTACCATGGAATTTTTTGAATAGTGTAATACATAAGCAATTGTTCATTATTTGCTTACATATATATTTCTCTATAGAAGAAGTTGATAGTCAATAGGTTATAGTTTGTAGAATTTATTAAATCAAAAGTTAGCTCAGATGTGTCCAGTAGTTTTGGATGTCATTTTACAAAATTATTCCTGGTGATTTTCCTGTTACAGCTTTTACCCCATTCAGGGAACACAAACCATACTCCTTCCTATTTTTTTATTTGGTGTTTTCCTATGTAATCTTCCTCAAGATTATTAATTTCCTTAATTAAATACCTTTAATCTTTATCCTGCCAGTGCTCTCTCATTTTCTGTAACTAGCCCCCCCCTCAATTTCTGGCCTTTATAAGTAACGGGTGGGAGATATGGGTATTTTAGTATTCTGACATCAGAAAAAACTCTTGTAGTTCTACAATTATCTTCTACATAGCTACTAACATTTTAATTTTTTTGTAATAATTTCAAACCAAACAATTTCCAGTGCCTAAGAATCCTGGTAACAAAAATCCTGTTGTATCCAAGACCTCACAAGTGGCTCTTAGGACAGAGTCACAGCAGAAGGGACATTCCCCAACCACATAAGGTCAACTACACACTGCAGGTTCCCACTGTAGTCCTCAATACTTTAAGGAACAAGGTGTCTGAGAAGGATCTCCCACCTTTTGGTAAGTGATGAAACTCATTTTCCCCATCCTTTTCCTCAAAGTGAGTTTTATTATTGTTTCTGAAAATTTGTTGTTTTATACTTACACCCTGTGGTTGGGTTCATTCCAACATTGTTTTATTTTTTGGTGTTATGTTTTGCTATGCTTTACAGATTAGTTTAAAAAAATGTTTATCTGGACTAACTTGTCTATCATGCTTGAATTTCTTTGTGATTATTATCTCCAAACTAAACAAATACTCAGCAAGTTACACTTTATTTTTACCAGTGATCAGACAGTTTTTAAACATAATATATTATTAAATAACATTTTTTGGTCTTGGCAAAATAAGGAAATAAATGTACAAGTTACACGTTTAGAAACTTAATTTTTCTAGTAATGAGTTTATGTTCATATATGATTTTTCAACTAGTTTTGCCTTATAATCAATGAATTGTAGAAATATAGTCGCAATATTTTCAGCTATGTGATCTGTGTGGAAGTGATTATGTTTCTTTTTTTTTATTCTACTATGGTACTGGGGATGGAACTCTGGGCCTTGTGCATGGTAGGCATGAAGGTGACTTCTTTTTATTGAATCACTGATTCTGAAACTTGGGAGCAGTGAGAATACATCTAATGCCTGAATGTCAAACAGCAAAAAACATTTTTAATTTTTCCCATTGAAAATAACTCTTCTAGGGCTGGGATTGTGGCTCACGGGTAGAGCACTCACCTAGCATATTTGGGTGCTAGGTTCAATCCTGAGCACCACATTAAAAAAATAAAGATATTGTGTCCACCTGTAACTAAAAAAATGTTAAAAAAAACTTATCTACTGGCTTAGGCCCTTTATATGAAGTAAAACAAGTAAGTTTTATGAAATGGATTGGCTCTCTTTTTCTACATATAGGTAGAAGGAAACAATGCTAATAAAACTAAAGAAATTTTAAAAGGGGGATGGATAGCAAAGAGTTTGTTTAGATAAAATTATTTGGCAGGAATGGAGTTCCTGCATTCTGTGAGTTGGACATTATTAATGTGTTGGAGCACTCACGGACTCTATCCTTTCCCTGTTCCTCTTGACCAGCGAGTGTCTTGTTGAGTTTTATGGGAATGTGAGAAAAGAACACCTTTACTTGACATCAGTCCTCTTTTAAATATTTTGTGTCATTCTTCCTATCTGAAAAAATCAAACTACACATGTCCTGATTGCTATTGCTCTCAACAGATATGTATTCCTAAATTCCCTGCAGGCTGACTTCTGTCTCCTGTGCTGACATTTTTATTTGGAAGAAGATCAATCTTCCTTTTAGCTAAAAACAGCTTTTTAGCCATATTTTATATAATGCATGTGTGCCTACATATGAAGCTCTCTCTCACTTTCTATACAGAATATCTCAATATATTTTAGCTCATTTTGGATTTATGAAATTACATGTGCTTGAAATATAACTTGACATCTTATTATGTTTAGTATAATATATTTAAAGCAATGTTATATAAAATAGTAACTTAAAGGTAATAAGAGGGATTTTTCCCCATTCTAATTAATGAAATAATTTTATTTCAAAGTAAAATTTGACTTCTTTATTTCTGAAAAATAATGTTGAGCCACTTTAAATCCTCATGCTACTGGATCCTGCAGTGGCCCACCCATCTGCTGAGGTCTTCTGTCATTGTCTCTCAGACACAGTGTTTTTACATGGTGTCTCCTGCTCCTCTTTCATGTGCTTGTTTAAATACCAGGGCACAGAATTCCTACAGCTCTTTCATTCACTGTTTGAGACAGTTCCTCTTAACCCTTGCCCCTTTGCTCTTCTCCATCATTCCCACTTCTCCATAGCTAACATTTCCAGCCACACCACAATGTGTTTCCATCCTAAAACTGAAACAACTGGAGTTGAAATTGGCTGTGACATTGTCATCCTAAATTCAGATGTTTTATAATTGTATGTTTATTCTTCATTGTTGAATTAAAGTGACAACTTTCAGGTTTGAAATACAAAGTAAAATATCAGAAGAAATCTGTTTATAGTAGTCTTGTAGATACCAGTCAAAACTAAAACCCCAGGACTGGGGTTGTGATTCAGAGGTAAAACACTCACCTGGTGTGTGTGAGGCAATGGGTTCAATTCTCAGCATGATACAAAAATAAAATAAAGATATTGTGTGCACATACAATTAAAAATATACGTTTATAAAAAAATTCCAAGTATCTCGTGCCTTTGGTGATCTGTTTGTACCATGAGTAGTAACACAAAGAACATTTAGATTGTAGATAAGTTGAATCAGACTGTAAAAGTAAATCTTAACACAAAAATGTATTTAGTCATTACTATTTATTTTTGTCTTCAAAATGCATATCTAAGTTAATTTTTTTTTTCTTTTATAGGCATCGGCTGTCCACAGGCTTTAAAGAAAATTCTTTCCCTGACTGAGGAAGGAACTTTGGAATGTCACAAGAATCCAGCTGATGATAAAATACCAAAGGCATCTTCACAGCTGTCTCCTCCTCCAACTTCCCATAGAGTTCTCCAAGGAAAGGTAGAAATGAACAACTAAATGAGTTGTCCTTTTCCTTTATCAAAATCTATTCTTTTCAGTTTTAGTAAATTCTAGAACTATTATATTGCATTGTATTACAGAATTTTAATATTACAATAATTTTTAACTATCTCTTTTATGATGTTCAATGGATTTTTTGCCCTCTGTGAATATACTTGGAATTTTTTTTTATTTCTTTTTAATATTATTCTTATACTTAATAGAATTAAATTAACAAATATAAAATTATTCTAAAATTTATGGGTTTTATTGGCCCTGTGTATGAAAGATACTCTTTATTTGAAAATTCTTTATAACTAATTTTGATCAAAAAACATTAACACAGAGAAGAGCTCTTTGGAAACAAAAAATACTGATGTTCCGGATTTATATATCCACTGCGTTAATATGGGTCCTGTGTTTTAGGCAATGTAAATATTCTCCTTATATGGATACTTTCTTATGTTAAAATAGATGATAATTCTCTTCCCCATTACTCGCCATGTTCCTTCCTCCTCCTGCCCTTTAATTGAAAGGGTGGGTGTGTCAATCAGTATTGAAGGAGCTAAGAATTATTTTTCTTTTGAGGAAGTTCTAAAAGGTTAATCAATTATTAGATTTAACTCACTCAACAAATGACTGCTTTTCTTTGTATACATTTCAGGCATCTGTGCATTTTGTGTGGGTTTCAGTTTTAGGCCCTTTTTAAATGGTGGATGTGTCTCAATTCATTTCTCATCTGGTTGTTACGTGGTAGTGGAAGTCAGCTAAGATCTTCTGGTTCTGGGTATTAACCAGTACCTCCTCTTCTCTTGAAAGTGAAAACAGTAATTAGAAAACCAAGACTGATGATTCCTCTCTTTCCCACCCCAGTTTTTCTTCATCTCAATAGATGAAGGAAATGGAAGAATTCCTCCAATGTCAGGTGCTCCATCTGAGTGATGATTTTTCTAAGCAGTGTTTTCTTTCTTATTGTTTTTTATTTTGCTTTTGGTTTTGGTTTGGGTTTGTTTTTTTTTTTTAGCAAAATTTCAGGGAGGGATTTAAATCTTGCTTATTAGAATTTGTACTTTGGTTTATTAAAAGATATTTCATATAAGAATATGTTAAATCTTTTAAAGCCATGTGTAAACTCTAAATGAGTAAGTACCTGTTTATTATACAGTTGAAAACATACTTCAGTTGGGAGCACTTATAATACATATATATTCTAAATATTTATACATAAAAATAATACATTTAGGATATAAATCTACTGTGGTGTCCTTTATATATTATAGAAAAGAAAAAAGTAAATCCTGAGAAAGTTTGCTTTTCTTTTCTATTAAACATATCAAGACAAGCCTCTTCCTTGATATTTTCAGAAATATTTTAGTAACAAAGGAGATTTAAGGACATGGTGAACCTGGAGAATTATGTGGAAGAAAATTAACTATTTTTAATATAAGAATGAATCCATAGAAGGAAAAGATTTTGATTGCCTAAAATGTAGTCTCTTTAAAAATAAAAAGATAATCAAGACTCATATTAACATAATGAAAAAATAAATCTGGAGTATTAGCATGTTTTGTTTTCAAAGAGCTCTTCTGCATTAATGTTATATGATCTGTTTAGGACAGGAAATGGAGATGTTTTGAGGCATTTTACAATGAAGGTCTTGGGGAAAGTACACATTGTATCCTAAACAATTAGCTTTTTATGTGATTCAGCTAACACATTCTTCACTTATTTATGTATTTCTTTATTTAGTTGTGATTGGAAACAATACATTTATTTTATTTATTTATTTTTATTTGTGCTGAGGATCGAACCCAGGGACTCAAACGTGCTAGGTGAGCACTCTACCACTGAGCCACAACCCCATCCTGCTAATTCACTCTTAATGTTGAAAAATGAGTAGCAAAATGCCAAAGAGGCACTCTTCAGGTGTTATTTCTTATTGTTTTTGAATACAATCTTCAGCTGAATTTTTCTCTGCTGCATTTATCACTCTAAAAATTAAAAACAAAATTAATGACTTTGAAGTTTGAAAAAAATCTCATTTCAAGTCTACTCAGTTGTTTTTATTTTTCCCAATATTGGAATTCAAACCCAGGCCATGTCTATATGCTAGGCAAGCACTATTGTGTTTTGTCTCCAGCCCAGTTTCTATTTTTGGTAGGGAGGGTGATGTGGATTGAACTCAGGGGCTTTCAACCACTGAGTCACATCCACAGTACTATGTGGTATTTTATTTAGAGATTCAATGAGATACTTAGCACATCACTTTTTCTGAGGCTGGCTTTGAACTCATGATCCTCATGCCTCACCCTTCAGAGCTGCTGGAATTGCAGGGGTGTCATTGCCCCCAGACCCAGTGTCCCTTTATGTGTTATAATACTAGTGTAATTCAAAGCCAAGGGAGCTAAAATTACTCAAGTTATGTCGTGGTTTCTGCATCATTTCATAGCTTTTATGACAGTATAAATACACTTATGGCAGTATACATACACACACACACACACACACATTCAAACACAGATGTATGTGTCCCTTTTTAACATTTAATTACATGATTTAGCTCCATCAGATTAAACACTTACTTTAATGTTGTATTCACTTTGTTAATGAAACCCTACTTCAATGGTGATAATCCATGGCTACGGCTACTTTCTTTGTTGCTTGTATTTGGTGGACTTCATTCTGATGTTGTGAACCTAGAATGTCTAACTTATGTCATTTTATTTCTCATGCAGGTCATCCTTTGGCTCCCAGTGGTACTGTATATAATTTTTCAGATTCTGGTCACAGTGAAATTTCTTCATGATCCAGTCTTCTCAGCAATTCTTCTTTTGACTCTGTGCCAGTCTTGTTCTAGAGGCATCCTGTCAGCATTGTGGAAACAAATTTTGGTGTGGCAGGAAATAATGGTAGACCATGACTAAACCCTGTCTACCTCTGAGGGTAGATGGCTTTCCTTAGCATTCTTTCACATCCCTTCTTCCAAGTCTCTGTTAAGAAGGAGTTCCATGTTGATTATTAAGGCCCATTTTTTTTTTTTTGTTAAGCCTACTGCTTGGCAGTTAAGCTTCTATACACTGTGGTTTTGTTTTGGAAGCAGAGGGTGACAGTATGCTATGGACCTCTTCATTGATGTAAGCTGTTTTCCTTAAGTATTTTTGTATTTATATTTGATAAACAGAAATTTAGACATTCAAGTTTTATGACATCTGCTGTCTTACCTGCAAATACCAAGAATGACTTAAATGGAAAAGTGTGCCTTTTTTCTCTGCAAATTGTTTTGCTTCAAGTTGTGATAACAATTTAAGGTTTTCAAAGTGTGTGCTTTTTTATGTGAAAGATAGATGAATAATAAAACCGATTTTGGAATTGTTTACAAAACTTCAAATTAGTGACATATGACTACACTACTTCCCTAGAGTCTTGAAACTTTTACAAACACCCCTTCCCAAACACGCCTGAATGTGCACATATTCCACATAAACATTCAAAGAATTTTTATCACTCTCAGTAAATACCTTTCTATTTGGGTAAATCTGAAAGAATTAAATTAAAATATTGATTACAACTCTATTCACACTTGTACTGGAATAGAAATCTCCATTTGGGGTAATCTGAGGACTATGGAAGAGTGGAGAGTTGGGAATTCGAAGCAAAGTCCTCTCAGAAAACTTATTAATATCCATTTTCCTCCTAACTGGACCCTTCCAAAGCACATTTAAACATGTCCCAGAAGCTCCCATTAAGACACACCACCATGGATCCCATGTCTCCTCCTCGAGTCTTTCCTATCTCATCTTCCTTCCAGAGCTACATATGCTGGCCCTCTCCTTTTATTCTCTCTCCCTCCCTTTTCAGGTATCTCTGAACTGGCTTCCACCCATCATTCCATCTGTAGTATTAATGTCTCAAGGCCTATACTCCACTAGGTCCTTTGACTATTTTGGAATTCTTTCTTAATTCATTGAGCTGCATGTACAATGTTGAGTATTTCCTCCTTCTGAAAACACTGTATGCCACCACTGGTTTTTTCTCCTGCTACTCTGGCCCCTCCTTCTCAGCCATATTTTCTGGCACAATATATAACATTTATGCCTTGGCTTCTGGAGTTTTTGTCTTGACTTTGCTCCTTTTCACTATACACTCTTTTCCTAGGAAAACACACCCAAGCCTTGTTATCATCATCATATAAAACTTAAAAATCACATCTCCACACCAGATACTATAAAGTATCAGTCAAGATATCCAGCTGCCTATTTAGTACCTATATTAGCTTTTACCCCTTGTCCTTGTCCAACAGTCCCCACCTCAGTGAATGATACCACAATTCTTTCAGTTGTCCACACCCAGAAGCCTTGAAATGATTCATGTCATCTCTTACCTGCCACCCCATATTCACTTATAACCCAATCCTGTCCATTTTGCCTACAAACATTCCAAATAACCTTTATCTTTAACTCACCATTGCTCTCCAAACATGTGATACCTTCCCAGATCCACAGTAATCTTTTCAAGGCAAAGATGACCAACTTGCTTAAACATTTCTGGCTTACAAGTCATGCAAATCTATCCTGTGCCTGCTTCTTATGTGTTCCATTACTTCCCCCTTCAGCTAGAAAGATTCTGATCTTTACTTCCTTGGACTTTCTGTTCCCCTTCCCATAGGGCCTTTAGGTAATTCCTGATCCATAGTATATAAGCTTCATAGGGCAGGGGCCTTATGCTTTTTACTGGTCACCATAATCCCTAGCACAGTGTCTGCTATTAAATGCCTTAAAAATCTTTCCAATATATGAATATCTATGTTTGCTCTTCTGGCTGAACACTTACTTGGAAATATATGCTAGGCAATTGGAAATGCAAGACACAAAAGTTAGACATAGAAATAAGATCTGGGAACTGTCCTCATATAACTCATAATCTGAGGAATGGGAAAATGAACATGAACCACCAGGGAAATTATGTAATACAAAAAGGAGAAATTCAAAAATGGACTCTGAAAAAGTTTCTCTTTGAAAAGGTAGCTAGAAAGGCCAGAAAATAACTGTTATGTACTTAAAAGGCAAACTGATAGTTGAGAATGAAATTTCTCATAAAGGAAAGTTTGACACTGGGTCACACACTATAATGAGACACAGAATATGAGCAATGCAGTATTGAACTTGGGAAGGAGATTATCATTTATTAAGAGGACTGTGGACTAAGTAAAGAATATCAATGAAAAGTACCCCATGGAAGTTCTGGTTAAAGGATATTAGAAGAATAATTAACTGATGTGTATGTCACACAAACACATACATATTCTGTTTAAAGTTATATGCCATCCTAGTTCTTTATTATACAGTCAAACTTCATTATTGCTCTCATTTTTTTCAGCAGGACGCTAATACACACAACTTCCTTTTATAAATAGCATATGGAGTGCATCTTTTAGGGTAAGAACAAAGCTCTTATAGCAAGGAATCCAATAGTACAATGACTTAAAGAACAAATACATTCTTTGTATTATTGAATAATGGCCCAGTGTGATTAGGCCAGTTTGGGGTAATTCATGGACATTCTTGGTTTTCTTTGTATTTTTTGTTCCCTATTCCCTTTGACCACTGTTGATATCTGCTCAGACAAAGCTGCAATAAGCTTCAGACTAGGTTCCATAAAACAAGACAGGAACCAGAAGATAGATGAGGTGCTGACCCAAAATGGTCCATGTTTCCTTGCAAAAATATTTACATGGTAAGAAAGGCTGGGGACGTGGTTCAACAAGCCAGCCATGAGCAACATCATACCTGTATTACCATCAGACAAATACATACAGCCAATCCTTGTCTCTGTGTTATGATTGAGCCTTTTGCACTTTCAACATTCCCTGCCTCTGGCTGATCCCATCACTATCAAGTCTCTGTACATCCCTGTCTAGAACAGTCACCCTCCATGGCACCTGATACTGGATCAGACTCTTACCTCACACCCAATTTTGGGTGGAAATATATAAACTGTTGACATCATTGTGAAGGAAAAGCAGCCCTCTGAAGTCTATAACCTAAGGGACTAGAGAGGGAAAGGCATAAGTTACAGGGAAAGAAGTTACTACCCAGTAAAAAAGCAGATAAATATCTGAGGTAACACCAGGGAAGCAAAGACATTATATGTCAGGTATAATAGGCACAAGGAGGGAGGCTTCAAAAAACAGTGTGCATCCCAATACAAAAAATGAAGAGGAAAGAAAGTAAAGGAGAATGGAGCTCACTGGTAAAAGTATATGTGTGATTTCTTTTTTTTTTTTTTTTTTTTGTGTGTGTGTGTGAACACAAAAATGTGCAGTGTTCCTTGGAAAATTACTATTACAACATGACATAGTAAACTGTGTGAAGTTCCTTGTTTCCATTGTAATTTTAATATTTCCTTCAGCAGAAAAATTTCCATATGCATTGACCATGATAACTTCTAGTGTCTCTGAAGTATTGGTTCCATCCAATTATTCCCTAAATGATGCAATATGCCCTGGCTGAAGAGGGCCACATCTGTATTTGCAGATCTTTGGAATTCTGAGGCAGGCTAATGTCATTTTCCATGTAGCCAGAGAATATATACACATCCTGTCTCCTAACATAGAAAGGCTTGGGATGTGATGTAAGTGCTGTTGTTCTTGCCAAGAACACACATGTCCCTGTGTACAACTACCAGGACCACAAAACAATCAAAAAGTTTCAAACAACATAAATATTCACCTGCAGTTAAACATAATTTAAAGGTTAATTTTGAAAATAAAATTCTATCCATAAACTCTCTCTCTCACACACACACACATACACACACGTACACCTCAATAATTTTAATTGTGTATACATCTCTATATGCATTTATACATTCCAGATACAAATTCTATGTCAAGTATGACCTTTCTAAATATTTTCTCCAATTCAGTTGCTCATCTTTTTTCCACTTAGCAGTCTTTTTTCCAAAAATCTAATTAAATATACCATAGAACTAAAAAATGCAGTCAATAATTTAGAATTGAAAGATATTTCATATATATATGTATATATATGTATATATATATATATACATATATATATATATATATATATATATATATATATATATATATAATATTTCATCCATCAATGAGCAAATATACTTTTTATCTCCAGAGCAAGGCTCATTGTCTAAAATAGACCATATCTTACACAACAAAGGAAGTCCTAATAAATACAAAATAACAGATAATACTCTGCATTCTCTCAGATCACAATGGAATGAAATTAGATATCAATGATAAAGTAAAATATCTAACAAATGGAGACTAAATAATACACTATTGATTGGTTAATGGACAGTTGAAGAAATCAAGGGTGAAATACAAAAAAAAAATTCTTAGAGGTAAATGGGAACACATATACAACATGTCAAAATCTCTAACACTACATCTCAAAGCCCTAGAAAAAGAACAAATCAACACCAAAAGCAGTAAAGACAGGAAATAAATAAAATCAGAGCTGAAACCAATGAAATTCAAACAAAAGAAACAAGTGAAATAAAGGACAAGACAAAAAGATATTCTTTGAAAAATAAAATAGATAAACCTCTGTCCATGCTAATGAAGGGAAAACGAGAAAACAGTCAGATTATTAAAACACAAGATGAAGAAGGAAATATCACTGCCACAGTCCCACGTGCCTCTCCTGGTATTCCAGTGACCGGTCTGCAGTGTCTGGTAAGCTCATGGTCCTGGTTTCCTGGATGAGGTCCTGATGTGCCCAGGAGTCCATGTGTATCTGATTTAATTTAATGAATGCACAGGGAGTAATGTTTTACTAACCTGATTCACTTATGTATCAATTTGTGCCTTATGCTGCTGCTGCACAGCTGGGTCATTGCCTTCTTTCTTATTTTTTTGTGTGTGAGTCTGGGGATTGAACCTCGTAGCATGGCATGTTTCCACTGAGCTACCTGTCAGAGTTTTATTTTATATTTTGAGATGGGAACTCACTAAGTTGCCTAGGCTGGCCTGACACCAGTGATCCTCCTGCCTCAGCTTCCTGTGAGGTTAGGATTACAGACATGCACCATTGTGCCCAGTTGGGTTAATTCTTTCCAGTAAGTTTTGTATACCCAGCATCTGGTGGTTATCCACTTGGTCTGTCAAGGCATGCGTCATTCTGCCTCATCACTTGCACTCAGAAGTGTGTAGCCCAGGGAAATCTGCTGCTTTATAAAACAGGGTAGCTCAGGTATGGGCAGTGCTCTTCTGCATGTGTGGAATGGCTTGGAGCCAGCACAGCCTGCTCTCCACAAACCTCCTAACTGCTCTGCACCTCAGAGTGGGTGTAGCTACTGAGTGGTCACCCAGCTCTACAGAGTGGTAAGAAAGTAGTCCATGGTCTGACTAAGCAAGGGCAATAGGAGTCACTAAAGTTAGGTGGCACAGGAGACTTCTGTGAATGGATAAGGAACCCCACCTGAACCCAGCACTATGCATCTACATGCCTGAACTCCTGGGCTAGGAGGGGTCCACACTGAGTGGGAGGGGCCTGAACACTCAACTTAAGTTCAGCTTTTCTGTTCTCCATTCTCCTCCTCAATTCACTGGTTGGGAGTTTTCTCTTTGAACTTGACCTCTAGAAGCCTCAGGGCAAACATGGCCCCATTTTAATGGTAATAAGTGTTTATAATGTCATGATTTTCCCCAACTTTGTATGCTCCTTGTGTTATTTTTTCCTTTCTCTTGCATTTTCACTTATTGATCTGCTATTATTATAGCATTCATGACAGTATGCATGCACCTGTGGACATGTGTCAAGCATATTGGAGTCAGCATGCCATAATGCCTGGCCTCAGAACTCAGATTGTGCAGCCTTTGCAAGTGGTGCTGTCTGTAACCCCCAGGGACCCCAGGGCTGCAAGTCTGGGTGAGCTCATATGTTCAGGGACTTTCCAAAAGGGAATTAGACCCTGGATCTCAAGAAGACTCACCTGTGCTAAGATGGGAAGGACACTTTCCTGAGCTCCTACCCAAAAGCCAGGTCTGTAGAAGTATGTGGCTCCTGTGGCTCTGAAAGTGCTCCTCCAAGGAGTCCTCCCATTGAAGGTTCATGTGGAAATGCAGAAGCCAGAGTTGGGTTACTGCCTCAAGCACAGTCAATAGTCTTCCCTTAGTTACAGGCTCACTTTCTGCAGTTCAGTTACTTGCAGCCCCCCAAAATGCTAAATGGGATACTCTAGAAATACATAATTGCTAAGTTTTAAATAACTTTTATTACAGAAAATTATAGTCATTCTAATTTTCATAATTGTTGATCTCTGTGTCTACTTTATAAATTAAACTGTACGGTAAATGTGTATGTCTAGGAGAATGCATAGTAAATACATAAAATATACATAATGAGTCAGGTACTTTCCAGGTTTCAGGGGATCTTGGGACATATCTGGTGCAGAAGACAGGGGACAAATGTAATTAGTTGGTCTATGGTAAGTAGAAAATATGCATTTCCTGTGCAGCTTTTTCTTAGGTCTGCTAAGAATGTAAAAGCAGCGCTGCTTTCAACCCTCAGCAGGGATTGTGTGGGGGGATGTCACACTGGTGCTGGGAGCAGAGGAGCCCTGGCCGATCCAGGCTCACATTTCCTGCATTTCCGCCTCCAGACATCTGCCCACCACCTCCCTCCCCAACACTACCTGAAGAGCTTCTAGAACACACTCAGCACTTTGAATGCTGTGCCTTTCATGACACTCACCCACACTAACCCCCCAGTTTGCTCTGTGGCAGTTCTCTCTTTATTCTTGCTTAGCTTGACTGTGTGTGCCAGGTGTGTCCACATAGCAACATCATGAATGCTACCTCAATGCTGGCACACTTTCACACTTTCAGGAATGCACTTTTAGGAAACAAAGTTCTTTATTAAAGAAATAACTTACAGACTAAGAGAACTCTGTTCATTGTATGCACAGGTTTGTAGCCTGTAATAGTCTTCTTTTGTTTTAAATGTAACTCTGCAAAACTATTAACATCCCAAACAGCATTATGAAGCCATTTTTGTTCCACATCCTGTGCAAATACAACCCACCACAAAGATATAAAACTTTTATAAAGAACACATTTCAGTGAAGAATGGTGTACATTTATATATATGCATATACATGTATATAAATACATAACTTTAAATTAGTTAAAAATGACACCCTTAGTAAAACTAAAGTCAAACTAATCTTAAAACTACAGCAATCTGAGTAGGATTATACCTCCCATGCAATATTTAAAATACATTTAACTTTCCAATACTTTTTATGCAGTATGCCAATAGTGAGAAAATGAAGACTTAAATACAATTCAACATATAAAAATTTCAGGAAGAGCAGAAGGTTCTGTTGTATAGATGTCCAGTCAAGTGTTTCCTGAAGCTGACTTTGACAGACAGCACTGGATAGATAGTAAGATGCACAATGTCACGCCTTCTCCTCTTCATGTCACTTGGGCATCAAGACCCAAAGCTCCCATGCTCTCTTATGAAGACCATAAGCCATGTTCACAAGCTCCATGACGTGGCCTCTGCACAGCAGGTCATTTGGAGTTTTGCTCCAGCACTAAGTACTCTGTCTCTGACACTCTGGTGGTGTTGGTGAGCTGGGTGAGGCCTATTTGGGCAGAATACTGAAAGGTGAAGGCCTTCATCAGCTTGTACCTGTACTTGTGGTTGATGAAGCTGTAGAGCACAGGATTGATGCAGCAGTGCACCAGGGACAGGCTCTGTGTGACATGTAGTGCTGTGAAGAGCATGTTCTCCAGCTGGCAGGTGAAGGGGAGGTTGTGCAGGATGGAGAAGATGTCCAGCAGCACTGCCATGTGATAGGGGAGCCAGCACACAAGGAAGACCACCACATAGGAAAATATGATCTTCCGGATACTCTGATTCTCCTGATCACCAGAGGCTGAGTTGGCCCTGGAGAGTAGGAAGTAGAAGACAGTGATGATGGAGAAGGGGACAATGAAGCCCAAGACAACAGAGACAAGCTCCATGACGATCAGCCACTCCTTGATGCTGTGCTCAGGGTAGAACGACCAGCAGTAGGTCTCGTTGTTGGAAGCAGACACCACGGTCTTCAGGTAGTAGGTGTTGGGCAGAGACAAGCACAAAGCCAGCAGCCACACCAGAACGCACACGATGTGGCACACCATCTTCTTCCTGTGGCTGGAGGTGCTGGTGAAGTAGGTGATGAAGAGGTAGCGGTCGATGCTCATGCATGTGAGGAAGAAGATGCTGCCAACGAGGTTGACAGAGAAGGTGAGGTGCGTGACCTTGCAGGTAAGCTCGCCCATTTGCCACTGGTTGTCCTGCACCAGGCTGACCACCCAGACAGGGATGGTGATGACCACCCACAGGTCCATGATGGCAAGGTTCAAGATGTAGCAGTGGGTGTCATAGCCTGTGGTCTTGGCCTGGATGTTCACCCAGACTACCACAGAGTTGGCAATCATGCCGATCACGAAGATGAAAATGTAAATGAAGGAAAGTGTGTAGAGTAGGATGCTTTTGTGGGGCATGGTTGGGCAGTGCACTGTATCAATCAGGATACAGTTGCTGCTGTTGCATGGTCAGTTAATGTCAGAGAAGTTTCCTGGCTCTGTGTAGTCAAAGAGATGCATATCCATGGTAGGGGGAGTGAGAAGGACCTACAGCAACCCAGAGAGATGGGAGAGAGAAATCACTCATCAGGGAACCTCGGCTTCCAGTCAAAACATTTTTCTGGGGTCCTAATAAGGCCCAGCAGTTTTGCCCAAGTTCTGAGGTGCCTCACAAAGAAAGGAGAAAAGAAATTAATCACACGAGAACTGTATCACATAAACAAACAGCCAGAGTCTCATTGACACAGTGTCCAAAGACAGACACAATGTTGGTTTTCTATCTTTCATTGGCTGTCTTCTTCAGACACCATCAGCCTGGCTGTGCTCAGAGTGTGAAATCAACATGGTACAGGGCCAAAGAAACACCAGACTTGACTTGTCTCCTCTGTGTAGGTGGCAGTTCTGTCACTTGCCACAGGTGGTGACTAGCCAAGATTCAGGCTACCATGGGTTACTCAAAGTGACTCCATGTTACACTTAGCAACTTCTGCAGGATCCAGGATAAGAGTCAATGTGTGCCAAGTGGCCTTGACAACTGTTTCAGAAACCAAAGCAGGAACATTCCAAGGTTGGAATTATGGCTCCTCCAACCAATAGTGTCCAACATAAGATATATTGGTTATCCTGACCGTGTCTGCTGCACTAGAATAGCTTCACCCACCTTAGCATTACCTTAGGGACAAAGGGCCTATCCCCAAATATGAAGGGGGATACATATTACTCAATGACCTGTCACCTGCAACTGTCCAGGAGAAGCAATCAGCTTCTCCTCTTTAGCAGAAATGCAAAACCTCATCTTGGCTCTTCTCCACTTGGGAAACTGTTGCATAACATCCACCCCCAAAGAGGGCCCAGGAACCCACAGAGGACATGCAGCTGAATCAGGCCCTCCTTAGGAAAGCATGGAACAGAGTCCCTAACTATGGAAGACACCTGCTGCCTACCTCCACAGCCTCAAAACTTAACAGGTGGCCCACTCCTGAATCCCAACAAGGAAGACTGTGGGAGGCCTGGCAGCTCCCTCTGTGGGAGGTAGGGGATAGAGGTGGTTGTAGGATCCCCTCCTGGTTGTCCAACCCAGGCTTCATGTGCAGAAAGAAGGCCTGAGCATCCCAGGATAGTGATATATCCTCTGCTCTACAACCAGGTCACTGGCCCAGCAGCCAGGAAGTCCCCACAGCCCAGTGACCCCCAGTGTTTGGAAGCTGACATTCAGGCACAGTAGGCCATTCACAGGGGGCAACACAGAATCAGGACAAACAAACCCTCATCAGCAGATGTCCTGTCCTAAGACAGATTCAAGGATTCCAAAAGGATATCTGGCTAACAAGGCTGTGGAGGGTGATGCCAGAAGATGGGCTTCTGGCCTCCCAGACTGATCTCGGTTTATCCAGCCAGCCCCAAGCTGCCCTGAAGATACTCCTGCCACCTCCCCTAGAAAGGGAAGATCAGTAGTATACAAGGAGATCTAGAGTCAGAGTGGAGGGATAGTAAAGGGGAGGCAATGCAGAATTAATTCTTAGAAAATCATGTTATGTGAATATATAACTATACCACAGGGAACTTATCTTTATGTATAAATAAGAAGAACCAATCAAATATAAAAAAATAGGTGAGTGAGAGGAAGTCTAGTACAGTAGAGGAAGGAGAACAGGGAGGGACAAGGGGAATGGGAAAGGGGTGATCATGAACTGAAATCCAATTCTATGCATGTATGAATTTATTGGGATAAACCCAATTGCTATGCATAACTATAAAGCTCTTATAAAAATAAAATTTAAAAAAAGAAAAAAATAACCAGTGTTTTGGACTTGTCCTGTTAAACAAAATGTCTTAGTAAGCTTACACTGCTATAATAAAATATCATCAATAACTGGTTTAAACAATAGGTGTTTATTTCTCACAATTTGGGAGACTGGAGAATCTGAGATCAAGATGCCACATTGTTGGGTTTTGGCTTTTAGACACTGCCATCTGGCTGTATCTTCAGGTGGTAGAGAGAAAGAGAGAGTGCTAATACCTTCCTATTCTTACAAGGACCCTAATTGCATCAGGAGGGTCTACTCTCAAGGCCTCATCTAAATCTAAATAAATCCCAAAGGTCCTCCTCCTTGCTAACGCTATCATACTGTGAATTAGGGGGTTAGGAATACAAGCATTCATTCTATTATGATATATGATTATCAGAAACTCATCCTAAACAAGTATGCATTCAAACTTCTTCCCTTACACCTTCTCTCAGGCTCTGTTCTACACCTAAGCCATTAATAAAAGTCTGTAAATCCCTACAGACCATCTCTCATGATGTTAGATGCAAAAATAAATAAATAAATAACAACATTTTAGAAAGCTGAATCTAGAGAGAAATAAAACGAATTAAAAATCATTACAAGTGGAATCTTTTCTATGATGGAAGGCAAGTTTGACATTTAAAATCAATCAATTTAATCACATAAGCAAGCTAAATATGAATATCAAGTGATTACATAAATTGAAACAGAAGGAGAATTTGATAAAATCCAACAATAATTCATGACTAAAACTCTTCATACATGTAAACAAATTGGGCTGGTTCGTTAATTAAAGCATACCTACAATTATACTTAGTATCCCAGCTAATACCCTATCTAAAGCTGAGAGATTGTATACTTTCCCTTCAAGTATTGTTTTCACTACTCTGTTCACCTAGAAGTTCTAGTCCTTGCAGTAAAAGTAGGGAAAGAAATGCAAGGCATTATCAATTGGAAAGTAAAAATAAAATTATCCTCATTTGCATATATGACATAATTGTCTATATGAAAAATCTTAAGGATTCTATTTTCACAAAGACAGAATTTCCTTCTTTTTAAAGGCTATGTAGTTTTCATTGTACACACACACATATCACATTTAAAAACTGTTTATGCATTAATTGTATGCTTTAATGGGATTCAGTGTCATATTTTAACACCTGTATACCAGAAAAACTGATCAAATCTGCTTTTCTTTATCTATGCTACCCCTCCAACCTTCCCAACCTCTCATGATTAGTATTGTATTTTTAAAAATCATAAAACTGTTAAGTGAGTTCAACAAAATTTCAGGGTTTACAAATAAATTACAAAAATCAACCACACTTTTTATGTACTAGAAATAAAATTTGAGACACAATTGACAATAGCTTAAAAAAATAAAAGGAAACATTATTAAGCAAAAGTCTAATATAACAGAGGATTTGCATCCTACAAATTACAAAATGAGATTGGAAGAAATAGAGGACCTATATAAAGGAAGAGGCATAGAATGTTTATGGGGTATAGAACTCAATATAATAAAGATGTCAATTTTCTCTGAATTGTTCTCTAGATTTCATGCATCTCTTTAAAACAAAATGTGCATTGAAGATATACTTGACATTTAGGCAGTGTTAAGGTTTATATATAAAGTGTTCCCCCCAAAGCTCCTGTGTTAATACAGGAGTGCTTGGAGGTGAAATGATTGGATTGGGGGAGCTGTAATCTAATCAGTTTATCCTAGTTTGAATGGACTGACTGGGTGATAACTGAAGGCAAGTGGGGTGTGGCTGGAGGAGGTGAGTCACTGGGGGTGTGCCCTAGAATGATGCATCTTCCCCATGTGCAAGCTTCCCCTCTCTCCAGTTTTCTCTCCCCCCCTCCCTCCCCCACCCCTCTACCTCTCTTTCCTGACCTTGCCTTGTGTTGAGCAGCATTTCTCTGCTGGGTGTCTTCCCCCATGATGTACTGCCTCGTCTTGGGTCCAGAGCAATGGTCAGCTACCAATGGACTGAGATCTCTGAAAACCTGAGTCCCAAATAAACTTTTCCTCCTCTAAGTTGTTCTTATCAGGTGTTTTGGTCACAGATGAAAAAGCTGAATAAAACGGACCAGCTTATATGCTGTACTTGCATTACAGAGAGTGATAAGTACTTATCTAAGTTTTCATGGTTTAGCCTTATTACCATTTAGTAAACTTCTTTATACTTCTCACACAGGTTATGTCTAAAAAATTAACTTTTTAAATTCAAGGTTTTAATATAAATCATCATTTGAGTTAAAGTGTTTTTTTTTCATTTTTGATTGATTTCCAACTTATTGAGTTTCTAAAAATGTTATTTAACAACACTTTTCATGTTGTAGATTCTGATATTTATTTCTTCAGCTTTTATTTAATATATGACAAACAAATGGCAGAAAGCAGTGATCAATGAATGAGAGGTCTTTGGCTAGGTAAGTTGGGAAGGGTCCTTGTCTCATTCTTCTCTCCTGATAGTAGATCTGGAGTTTATTGCCTTGTGATTTTTTCCAACAAATAGAAAAAGCATTTATCTTTAAATGTTTGGAATGACCTAGTCTTCATCTGACCTTCAAGACTTATATTAAGAAATCTAGGTCTTTGAAATAAAATATGTCCAAAAAGCTGCCAACAGTAAAAGATGAAATCTGAATTTAGTTTATTTGGATTATATCTCTTTACTGGATGACTATCGTCTTTAAAATTTCCCTCTATTTAAATTTAAAATACTACTAACTTTTTGGCTTGCATGAGAAAATGGTTCCTATTTACTTAACTCAATTTATTCTTACTAATGTTCTGGAATGTGAGATAATCAGTTAAGTGAGGTAATCAATTAAAGTAACATAGCAACGTTATTACTATAATAAATTTATGTGCATTATTTTTCCAAGTCCCTGAGTTCTTGAGGGCATAAATTACATGTGAGCTAATGTCTCATTTTGTGACTCAGTAAATCAGGAGATGATTTCATATTCAAGCCCATTCCAAAAAGAAAAGGAAGTTCATTATTTCACGTAAGTGTTAATTCCAGGGATCTCTATGGCTTCAGGGAATATTGAATGAATGATGCCAACAGAAGTTCATCACAGCTCTGTTGTCTTCTGTGCTGGTTCTCTACCCTAGGAAAGTTTCACTACACATCAGCCTCTGGCAACACTGAGTTTATATTCTATAGCTCTGCAGGCCTGACAGACAGATTGCTCCTCTTATCAAATTAATCCAGTAAAATTTCTAGGATTGAATGTTAATAATGGTGCCATTTAATGATCCCTAATCCATTTACTATAAACAGAGTATGTGGCACCCTGATAAGATATGCATGTATTAACCCCACCTAAATTCATAGATGGAGTGTGATATTAGGGCAAGGGAAATCGAGAATGTATTATTTAAAAATAAAAAAGTGTTAGGCTGGCCCAGAAAAGAGGTATCCACTGCAACCTTGCAAACATAACACTTTCAATACAAATATGTTAAACGAAATAATTAAAACAAATTATTTTAAAATTAATTAGAAAACACTGGAGTTATATTTAAAAAAAATCAGTATAGGTGTTACAGTTCTGCCATGTTTAAGCCCTATAGACTTCAGTGAATGACAATATCTGTGAACTTTATTTTCTGCGTTCTTAAAATTATTTTTTAAGAATGAGCAAAAATTTTATGAGCTACTGTTGAGATAATTGTGCACAAATAAAAATCCAAACATATTTTTACAAATTAGAATTTATGTAAAAGTTCTGCAAGTTATTGGGATTTATCCAAGACAATAAAATTAAACAAAACTTTATGCTTTAGCAAGAGTACAAGACTGGATTTTGGAAAGCATTTCATCTAAAATAACATTATTGATATCAAGCATATAGGAATAAAACTCCCATTAGTGTGTAAAACCTACTGACAAAGTCAGGTTTATTGGTTATAATTCAAATATAATAGAATTATTTTTTTTCTGAGTTCAGTTCTATAATTTTTAAGACATGCACACAGCCATACAAGAACTGTCAAAATTAAGAGAATAAAATTTTAAAATTTATTTTTTTAGTTATACATGAATCCATTTTGGCATAATTATGAAAGCATGGAATATATCTTGTTCTAATTCAGTCCCCAGTGTCTCTCCTTCCCCATCCCTCCTCCCACCCCTGTTCCCTTCCTTCTTCTGATCTTTCTGCCACTTACCCATAGTGATTTTTTTAAAATTAATTTCTTGTGGATGTACACATAGTGAGATTCACCGTGGTATTTTTCACTTATGTATATGGGAATGTTATGTCAGATTCATTCCACTCTTTCTTTTCCCATCTCCCCTCCCTTCTCTCATTCCCCTTTGTCTACTCCACTGAATTCTATTCTTTTTTATTCTTCTACTTTTATTTTGGGTTAGCTTCCGCATATGAGAGAAAACAGAGAATGAATATTCATATCACCCCACAAATTACCACATGCTCTTTTGTAGTCAATCTACTTCCTTCACATTTAGTCCTTTGGCTAAACTGTTTTCTTATAGTTGTAACTTTTCCAGGACATCACATGAATGGAATAATACAATTTGTAGCCTTTTGAATCAGTCTTATTTTACTTAGCATGATGAATGTGCAGTTCGTCCATGAAACTGCATGAATTAGTAATTACTTGTGTTACTGCTAAACAGCATTCCAATGCATGTATTCCATAGTTTATCTAGTCAACAGTTTTTTGGCATTTGAGTTGTTTCGAGATTTTAGCCATTATAAATAAAGCTGCAATAAACTTTGCCACCCAAGTTTTTTTTTAAATAAATACATACTTCATTTATCCACTTATATCAAATTATCAACAAAATTGCAAATAACCAAACAGATTTCTTAAATGTCTATCAATTTGTATTCCATTAATAACATATACATATTCTAGTTGCTCTACACTCTCACAGGTACTTGGTATTATCAGTCATTTTACTTTTAGCTATTTTAATAAATGCATAATGATAGCTCATTTGTTGATAATACATTACACACTCATTCACATACACTGCTAGATCATGTTTGCTTAACTTATTCAATATAGTTACATTTATGTAGACAAAGCAAAGTTATTCTATAATCTTCTTACATTGTCCTTATTTCTTTTTAATATCAAGTTATACTAGACTTATAAAGTAAGCCAAACATTTTCCTCTATTTTGCTTCTGAAATATTCTGTCTAAATGATAGCAAATAATTTGATTGTATCAATTTATACTTTTATCTTTATAATATCCTTTCTTCCGTGTACTTTACAAAATAACTCTATGTGCATGCATAAATACACCACAATGAATTCCAGCTATATGTATATCTATGAAGCCTCATTGAAAATAAATAAGTGAGTGGAAGGTAGATCAGTAGAATAGAGGAAGGCAAATAAGGGGAGGGAGAAGGGGAGAGAAAGGAGAAGAAGCATAGGGGACAGAAATGGAGTAAAGTCAATTTCATGCATGTATGATCATATCAAAATGAACCCAACTATTATGCACAACTACAATGCACTAATAAAAGCAAAGAATAAAATTTTTAAAAAGTAATAGCAAAGATTGGAAGCAAAATGTCTATTTAAAAGACTGTATGAAAAAAATATAATTTATTTCTAAAATTAGAGATAGAGTGCTAAACAATAGTTAAGCTTAATTATAGATACCGTAAATATAATGTTGAACATAGAAATTTCCTTTTTTAAAAGGAAATGCATAGAGCAAAATAATTAAAATTTAAAACAGAGTAAACTATATTATATATTCTAAAAAGAAACATGTATATCTGGCTAAAAGGATGAAAATTTGCCAAGTTATGATGATGTTTACTTCTGGAAGAGTAGGGAAGAGGTAAATTGTGCTGTGGTAAAAATAGAAAGGATTCTGATTTTTCCATAATCTTTAATTTTACTTTAAAAATCCATATTATGCATATGTGGGGAGCACTGATGATAATTTTATAAATTGTACAATTATAGATTATAATTTTAATTATATTTATATTATAAATTTATATTTGCATTATAAATTAGAATCTTATATAATCCTGTGCACTTCCCTGTGATTTTAAAGATTTTGAACTAAAACAATATTTTCCATTTTTGTTAAGATCAAGGTAACCTAAAAAAGGTAAAACTCTTAATAAAATTCCATGCATACTAAAAACATTACAACCCTTATTCGATCAAAGTTTAAACTAATGTCATGCACCGATCTCCCACAAATGGTGGCTTGATAAATGAATGCGCTTTTAAAATGCTTCAAATCTTTTCATCATGTGTCATGTCGTTGGTAATTATTAAGTGAATAACAAGCCAATGACCAACTTCAAAGTGCCAAGAAACATGACAATACTAAAATGAAGGAACCAGATGGAGGTGGGAGGGGGAATGTGCAGAAATGAATGCCTTTCCAATATTCCACACCAGGCTTAGCACACTGTCAATATTCAATAAATGTTAAACAACAATTGTAATGATGGGTACCATCTGCATGCCAAATTTAGAGTGGTAGAAACATACAGGATTGACAGCCCAAAGGCCAGACTCCACTTTCTGAATAGGCCCAGTGTGTACAACATTTTTCTTAGTGCAGTTAATAGCACAAATATTCTTTCAGTCACTCAGAAAAATAGCTCCAATTATCCCTAACTCTGTTCTCTGCATTTTCATTCACAAACCCTTTTTGAAAAATAACTGTCTTCATTTTGTCCCTCCTAAGTCATGCTTAAAATTTCTGTCAATTGTTTCTATAAAAATTTCAAGTCTATGTATTATTTCATACTCAGAAAACCTCTGACCATGCTATTTTATCTACAATGACAAAAACTTAATTTTTTAGTTCTATTTGTAAAATTTTGTAAGGCTTTAATTCATGTTAGCAACATAATGTTACATGATGTAAGAACTCCATTTATCTATCTATCTATCTATCTATCTATCTATCTATCTATCTGTCTTATGTCTGAACAAGGAAAAATGACAATCATATTTTTTTCAGTCTTTGGTTCCCATGAATAGAGACTAAATAGGCCTTGGAATTCTCTAGTTATAAGCTGTTTTCCCCATGAGAATGATTAATAGCCATTTTGTGTTTCCTATCTGCAAGCTGAAGGTTGAAACTGCTCTAAAGATATTCTCAAGATGCACAAGTTCTTTGGAAGCCTAAGATCTTTGAGAATGTAAGGACAAATTATCCAGAAGGAAACCCTACAAAAAGAAGGTAGCCCCAGAATCTGGTTTGGTGTGCTTTTCCTCAAAACTAAAAAGAGCAACCATATGGAGGGGTGACATCAGCAAGACTGCTGATTAGAGATGTCTGGTGCACTTCCCTCCAAAGCAGAAGAAAAAAAAACACAAATAAAAATAACACATATTCCACTGAAGCATTTGAAGGAGAGTGCCAGAGTACACTAGAAATGTGACAGAAATGCTATGGAGAACAGAGACCCAGGATAGCCTTGTAAAGAAGGGAATAAACCCAGAACATCTACCATCTTAACTGCCTAGTTGAGATAAACCCCCAAATACAAGAGATTTAATATGGGAATCCGTAATCAGGAGGTCCCCAGCAGCCTTCACTAACTTAATGAGCAACTGACATATTTGCCGCTGGAGAGACCTAAAGTCCTCACAGCTCCTGCGTTCAAGTTGGGGTGCTTCCAAGGAATTCAAGCTGCTACATTACCCAAGAGAAAGGGGTCAACCTATGCTGTATCCTCTCCCACTAAGCTCCTGCTACATGAACCATTTTGGAATTCTACCAACCCATGGTCCCAAGAAGCAGGCCAACCTGCCCCCCTATACATGGACCTGAAATGTACTGAGGGGGCTTTCTTTGAGTATCACAGCCCACAGAGGCCCTGAAAAACTAGAAAACAGCCTGAATTACCTACTCACAACTGAAGTAATAACCAAGATACCTGTGAGTGGCATAAACAAAGGCAATCAGCACAAACAAAGGCAATCAACACAGTCCTCTGACACTGACAGGCTCCTTCTGAGCACACCGGTGAGGTTGGGTCCCTACACTGTCCTCTGACAAAGACAAATACACCATCCCCACTGTTGGGGGCACTGTTTCATGCTACCCAGGGCCATGAGAGTGATCTGGCTCCATGCAGTCCTCAGACATCAGTGGGTACCCCATCCCCTACTACCATACACACGGTGCCAAACCCACCTGGGCCTTCCAGAACAGCCCCTCACCCATGGGTTTATTAGTAATTGACAATTTCTTGCTTCTGTTGTCACACCAGCCACATGGCACATGCCTAGGCCTACCAGAGTTGCCCCATTCCTACATGACCTACAGAAACTACAAGTACCTTTCACCTACGGCTGCAGATACTGTGTCCAGAGCCACCAGAAAACCTGCCCTTCATAAGAAAGCTGAATCCCAGATCACAAAGCAATTCTGTAAACCACCCAGACATCCACAAGCATCACTAGCCTGATTCTAGCTGGAAACACTACATAGAGACCAAACTGCTGTGCCCACATAGAATTAAAGTGACAAAAAATATGAAAAACCAACACAATGTTATGCTTCTAAAGGACAAAATAATTCTAATGACAGATCTCAGGGAAAGGGAAATTAATAAATTACCTGAAAAATAATTTGAAATGGTGATTTAAAGGAAACTCAATGAGAATCAACACAAACTAGACATCTTGACAAAACTAGAAAATCAGCTCATGCTTTTAGTAAGAAAATTCAGCAGAGATCAGAATCAAACAGAAATCTTAGAACTAAAGCAGTCAACAAATTGCATTCAAAAATGTAGTCGAATGCCTCAACAATAGACTAGATCAAGCAGAATAACAACAAAAAATTCTCAGCTTCAAGACACTTCTTTGAAATGTCTTCAAATATCTTTTGAAATATCTTTTTTTTACTCAGATGAACAAGTTAAAAAAATAAGTAAAAAGGAATAAGGAAAGACTATGACACTTATGGGATAATACTAAGCAAATACTTGCATTATTATGTTCCAGATGAAGAGGAGAAGAAATAGTTATAGAAAGCCTAATTAACATAATAATAACTGAAATCATCAAAATTTTAAGAAAAATGTGAAAATCTAAGCCCATGGAGTCCAAAAAAACCCAAACAGATTTTCCAAAATAAAAGTCTTCTTTGAGGCATAATATAGTCAAAGTGTTAGAAGTCTAAGAGAGAATTTTAAAAGCAGAAAGAGAAAAGCATCAGGACATATATAAATGAAAAGGTGATTTCTCAGAAGAAACTGTAAAGATAAGGAAAGACTGGGATAAGGTATTTAAAGTCAAAACATAAGGAAGGGAAGAAGGCAGGCAGGCAGGCATACTAACATTTAGAATTAAAAGATAAATCTTTTCCAAGATAAGCAAAAATTGAGAAAACTTGCCACCAGACCAGCCTTAAAAGAAATGCTTACCACAATGTGGAGATTCCTTTGAAAAATTGGAATGAAACCACCATTTGACCCAGCTATTCCACTCCTTGGTCTATACCCAAAGGACTTAAAATCAGCATACTTTAGTGACACAGCCACATCAATGTTTATTTATAGCAGCTCAACTCACAATAGCTAAATTGTGGAAGCAATCTAGATGCCCTTTAATAGATGAATAGATAAAGAAACTGTGGCATATATACACAATGGAATATTGATTACTCAGCATTAAAAGAGAATAAAATTATGGCATTTGCAGGTAAATGGATGGAGTTAAAGAATATCTTGCTAAGCGAAGTCAGCCAAACCCAAAATACCAAAGGCCAACTATTATTTCTGATATGTGAATGCTGATCCATAATGGGAGAGGGGGTGGGCATGGGGAAAATGGAAGAACTTTGGGCAAAAGGGAGGAAGTGGTGGGGAGGGGACATGGGAGCAAGAAAGACAGTGAAATGAGATGGACATCATTACCCTAGGTACATGTATGATTACACATATGGTACAATGCTACATTGTGTACAACAAGATAAATGAAAAGTTGTGCTGAAATTGTGTACAATGAATCAAAATTCATTCTGCTGTCATATATACCTAATTATAATAAATAAATAAATTCTTATCAGAGTCCTATTTCCAGATGTAAAGGCTTTGTCATTAAAACATGTAAAACTACAAAACTCACTAGGACAGCAGATATACAAAAGAGAAAAAGAATCACCTTATCCATACAGAAATCACCAAATCAAGGATAAATAAGAAAGTAAGGAACAAATGAAATAAAATGAAAGCAACCAGGAAAAAAATAATGATTTAATAGCAAAATGTTCTTAACTATACAAAAGTTGAATGCAAATTAAACTACCCAATTAAAAGATTAAGACTGGCAGAATGAATAATAAAACAAAATGTACTGTTATGCTGCTACAGTTCATGTGTTTTTGACTGTGAGGTAAAAACTTGTGAATTGAGGGATGAAGGAAGCTATTTCAGGCAAACAGAAATTTAAGGGTAGAAATAGCTATACTTATATTATTTTTACTTTTAAAAGTAAAAATCTATTAAAAGAGACAAAGATGGGCCTATAAAATGATTAAAGGACAATAATAATTATGAAAAATGAAAATATCAAAAGCTTTAAAATTTAGCATTTAAAACATAATCTTATCACCTGGGACATGCTGGCACAAACTGTAATCCCAGTGACTGAGAGACTGAGACAGAAGGATGGAAATTTCAAAGTCAGCCTCAGCAACTCTCATAATAAAAAATAAAAAGGGCTTTAGAAGTACCTCAGTGATAACCACCCCTGGGTTCAGTCTCCTGTACCAAAATTACCCTGGTACAAAAAAGACTGGAGTGTAGCTGGCCATGGTGGGGCATGCCTATAAATCCAGTGACTCTGGAGGCTGAGAAAGGAGAATCACAAGTTCAAAGCCAACCTCAGTAACTTAGGTCCTCTGCAACTTAATGAGACCCTGACTCTAATAAAAAGTAAAAAGAACTGGGGATGAAACTCAACGGTAAAGCATCCCTAGGTTAAACCCCTAGCACACAACCTCCTCCCCAAAAATTGTCATATAGGTGATAGTCTGACTCATTATTTGGGGAGATGACAAAGACTGACCCCAACATCACGCAGGATCTCACCTTATTGAGCACATGCTCAGGAAATGAATGCAAGATACACGTCAGACTACATCTCATCAGATCATTGCAAAAATTGACAATATTGGTAATCACACAGTTGGAGAAAAGCACTCCAGACTCCATAATTTAGGCTAGGGTGGAAGAGTTTGGAAACAAAAATCGGATATTGCCACACAGAAGAGTTGAAGGTTGCTAGTAGTTTACCCTGAAATTTGGAACACTATTTTCCTAAACTAAGAATGGTTTCTTGCAGCTAACTACTATGTGTAGAAAGATTTTATATTATAAGGTGCATTCTTATGACATACCATGTAGTGAGTTTATGGAGTGATTTTTCCCCCAGTTTCTTGAATATAGTATCTTAAAGTCTTGACCCTGGTCTTAATTATTATTAAACACTAACTTGGAATAATGCCAATTATCTAGTACACTATACATTAATAGTGAAGGAAAAACTCAACATAATCATTTGATGCAGAAAAACATTTGAAAAAATCTGATACCTTTCCATACTTCAAATACACACACACACACACACAAAAAAAAAAAAAAAAAACAAAGACAAAAGGAAACTTCTTCAACATGATGAAGGCATTTATGAAAAACCTAACATTATATTTATTAAAAGTTATAGCCAAAGAAATTAGGCAAGAAAAAAAATTAAATATCTGGTTAGGAAAAAAAAGGAGAAAAATTATCTATTGGCAGATAGCAAGATCTTACATATAGCAAATCCTAAGCCAGTTATGACACTGAATTCCTGTAAAGTCTTGGGAGGCTGTGTGGGAGGCTAAGAAAAGAGGACCACAAGTTGGAGGCCAGCCTGGTCAATTTAGTGAGACCATGTCTGAAAATAAAAAAGAGCTGGGACTGTTGTAGCTCAGTGGTACAGTGCACGCCTACCATGCAAAAGACCCTGGGTTGGATTTGATCTCCAGTACCACACATAATGACTCTTAACACACACACACTCTCTCTCTCTCTGTCTCTCTCTCTCTCTCTGTCTCTCTCTCTCTCTCTCACACACACACACACACACACACACACACACACACACACATACACACACTCCTAAAGAATACACACAATTAAAACTAATAATAAGTTCCATTTCTGTGTTTGAGGTGCACTTGGTATTATCCTGGATGATTGGTTTTCTCTCTTCTCATCTCCAGCCCTTGCCAGGAAGCCAGCCATGTCAGTCACTGTGATTATTACTGTTGCCATATTTTAAGGATGAGAGAAATGTTAAGTGTCTTGCCCAAGATCAAAGAGCCAGACAGTGTTGGTTCCTGAGCTTGGGTCTCCGGAGAGCTAGGATCTCCCCTTCCAGGAGGGCTCTGTCCCAGCCCCTCAGAGCCTCCCCACACCCTCAGGAAACAGGTTTCTCTGAATGTAGAATAGACAGGCAGGCCAGGGTTAAATAATATATATATATATTATTTATGAGGGTGAAAACATCATGAGGGAGTGGGTGAGGACTCAGGACCCAGAGGCCTCCATGTGGAAAGTTGGATTGTAAGAGCTGTAGCCTACTCAAGTAGATGAATCCACTGATATGGATTAACCCAGTGATATCTGTAGAGAGCTGTAGAGAGATGGGTCAACTAGGGGCATGCCTTGGGGCTTGTATTTTTGTTCCTGGTGAACTGAAGTGTTTCTCTCTCTCTCTCTCTCTCTCTCTCTCTCTCTCTCTCCCCCCCCCCTGGTGAACTGAAGTGTTTCTCTCTCTCTCTCTCTCTCTCTCTCTCTCTCTCTCTCTCTCTCCCTGGTGAACTGAAGTGCTTCTCTCTCTCTCTCTCTCTCTCTCTCTCTCTCTCTCTCTCTCTCTCCTGGCTGTCATGTTCTGAGCTGCTTTCCTCTGCCACCTTCTGCACTCACGTTCTGACTCAGCTTGAGCCCAGCACTATGGAATCAGCTGACCATGGACTGAACCTCTATAAATGTGAGCTAAAATAAATTTTTCCTCCTCTAAATTGTTTCTTGTTGGGTATTTTGGTCACAGTGATGCAAAAGCTGACTAAAACAGTGAAATTATTCTTCAAAAGTGAAGCAGAAATACAGTTTCTCACATAAACAAAAACAAAGTGTATTTATCACCAGCAACCTGCTCTGAGCCAATGTTCAAACAAGTTCTTCAAGGAGAAGAAAAATGATGTAACCTGGATCTACATAAAGAAAATGAGAGCACTGGTGAAGAAATAAATGTGAAATGCCATCTTTCTTTGTCTTATTCCTGATATAAAAGATAACCATGTGTTTAGAGCGGTAACAGTAACCATATATTGGGTGATTATAGTATAGGAAAAAGTGAAATTAATGAGAGCAATATCATAGGGTACCTGGCCTACGGGTGGAGTATTATTTGAGGATGTTCTTATATTCTTATGATGTACATTGCAAACTCTGGGGCAACTACTAAACATCTGATAAAGGAGGATAGTTGATATTCTAAGAGAGGGAATAAATGAAATCATATAAAATGCTCATTTAACCAGAGAAATGGGAAAATGCGTAAAGAACAAAGGCAAAATAGAGAAAGAAGTTATAAATACAATAAATACTACTCCAACTCTACCAATAATCACTTTAAATGTGACTACTCTAAATATGCCAATTAAAAGAAAAAAGTGTCAAACTGAATAAGAAACAAGACTCCACCATATATTGTCTGTAAAAAAAGCCACTTTGATTAGGAAGACCCAGTTATATTTAGAGCCAAATGATGGACAGAGATGCACTATACCAACTAATCAGTGGGCATCTGCAATAGCTATATTGATTTTACATAAAGTACATTTCAGAATATGGAAAATTATCAGCAAAAAGAGGGACAAACTCCAAGAAGACATAGCAATTCTAAATATGTAAGAATTTAGCAACAGAAATCTAAATATGTGACACCAAAACTGATATAACTCAAGGAGAAATTGACAAAATTCACTACTATATAGTTGGAAACTTCCAAACACTTCTGTCAGGGCTTGATAGATGAAGCAGGCAGAAAATCAATAAGGATATAGTTGACCAGAATGGCGCTGTCAATCAACCTGATCTTATTGGAATTCTGAAATACTCTCCCCCAAAAGAATAGAGTACACATTCTTTTCAAGTTTACATAAAATTCAGAAAGGCACACTGTGTCCTGTATCATAAAATAGTCATCAATAAATTTAAGAGATTGAAAATCAAATAAAATATATTCTTATATCACAACGAAATTAAGCTAAAAATCACCAATAGAAAAAGAACTGAAAAATCCCCAAATATTTGGGAATTCAATAATACATTTGTAAATAACAAATGAGTAAAAATAGTCCCAAGGGAAATTTTTAAATATTTTGAATTCAACAAAAGAAATTACAATTTATCAAAATTAACAATTTATCCAATGAACTGTGTAAGCATTTAGTGCACTTAGTGGAATGTATAGCACTGAAGACACAGATGAGAGAAGAAGAGTGAGCTAAACTCAGTAATCTAGCTTTTAAAAGCCAAAGCCAAAAGAGCAATTTAAGCCTAAAGCAAGCAAAAAGAAAAGAAAATCAATAAAATTCAAAACAATAGAAAGTTACTACAAACCACTTTATGTCCACAAATTTGATAATTCAGCTAAAATAGATGGGTTCCTTGACAAACTAAACTACTCACACTCACACAGGGAGAAATAGACAATCTGAATAGGTCTGTTTCTATTAAGGAAAATAAATAAAAAGCCGACAACCTTCTAAAAGAGAAAACATCAGGTTTCTTTGGCTTTGCTGGTGAATTCTATGAAAAATTTGAAAAACTAAATGACCTCAGTGGTGTACTATTTCTCCATCATCTATCCAGAATATACTGGTTCATCAATTCTAATAAGTGTGTCATACTAACAAAAGGTATAATAATAAGGACAGCTGGGTGTAGAGCATAGGAGAACTATGTCTTTATATCCATGCAATTTTTCTTTAAATAAAAAACTATTCTAAGAATAGTTTAATTTTTTAAACAAGAGCTGAAAAGAAAAATTGTCAAACCAGAATTCTATATCAAGCCAAAAAAAACAAATAACTTCATAAACATGAATACACATAATGTGTGTATATATGTATATACTTTATATATGTATACACTTTGTATATTGAAATCAATATATAAAGTATTAAGAGAAAATGGAGACAATTCTGATAAAGAAAAGCTGGGAGAACCCATCACCAGCAGACCTGTACTCCAAGAAACACTAAATGAAGGTCTCTGGATGAAAGTAAAGTGGTACCAGTAGATGATCAGATCCTCAGAAAGATATGAGTGCCAGAAATGGTAACTATGTAAATTATGCAGGAGCATAGTTTCAAACTATCACATTTTCTCTTAATTCATTTAAAAAATATCCTACAGTTTAAAGAAAAATGACAGCATTGTATGGTGGGATTTATCAGGTATGGAACTGGAATTCTTCTCAGAACTGTGGCATATAATAGGAGGTTAAAATTAGTATGGACTGGGCAAGTGTGGTGGCACATGTCTGCAATCCCAGCGACTCAGGCTGAGGCAGGAGTATCAAAGCTAGCTTCAGCAACTTAGCAAGGCCATAAAAACTGTACTGAGACCCAGTCTCTAAAAATTAAAAAAAAAGGGGGGGGGGCTGGAGATGTGGCTCAGTGATTAAGTGCCCCTAGGTACGCCCCTGGTACAAAAAAAATAATATAAAGTAATAGTGTATGGACTTAGAAGGTTTTTACATTTTAAATAAAGACATTAATTCTAAGTTGATGGTTAAAATTTAAGACTGCAGAAAAGTAAGAACAGAAGAGCAAAAGTCAGATGGTACAAACAGGAAACAAAGATAAAATATGAGGCCTAAGTCCAAATATATCAGTAGTACATTGGACAGAATGAATTAAACACCTAGTTAAAAGGCAGAGATTATCAGAATGGGTTAAAAAATCAAGACTTAATCATGTCTACAAGAGATGTGCTTAAAATCTAAAGATACAGATAGATTGAAAGTTAAAAAAGTCAGGAAAATAATAATGCAAAAATAAAGAACAAAAAGTTGGAACTGCTGTATTAATATCAGATAAAATAAACTGCAGACACGGACCCTTGGGCCGAGCACGGGTTCTCAGAAGGGGAAGGAAGCGGTACAGTCCCATCCCCCACAGTGGACACTCCACCGAGGCAGTCAGCGGCCACCATCCGGGAAAGCTGAAGGATACACCGCCACTCTCCTTCAGAGTGCGACATCAAAACAGGTCGGTGTCATTCAGCTCACCCCCCAGACAGCGGGAATTCGCATAAAATCTCTCCTAGGCTTGCCGGGAGAGGGAGTATCAAGCTGAGCCTCCATACAGGCTAGGGGGAAACCAGAGACACCTGACCTCCAACCCCTCCTCCCAGTAGCAGCCAAAAGGAAACCTGGCTAGCCAGCGCTGGGGGAGGGGCAAGCAGAAAAAATCAAAGTGATAGAGTGCCAGGGATCCCAGCAGCCTGCAGCAGGGCCCGGAGATCCAGGCCAACTGATTCGCGTGGCCTGCCCTGCGGCTACAGAAGGCGTGGCGCCTCAGTGAAGCCATTAATTGGCAAGCAGGGAGGTTAGGGAAGGCCATTAGGTGGAATCCCACCAGCCAAGCCCACACGGACCCTTGGGCCGAGCACGGGATCTCAGAAGGGGAAGGAAGCGGTACAGTCCCATCCCCCACAGCGGACACTCCACCGAGGCAGTCAGCGGCCACCATCCGGGAAAGCTGAAGGATACACCACCACTCTCCTTCAGAGTGCAACATCAAAACAGCGGACACTCCATCCAGGCAGTCAGTGGCCACCATCCGGGAAAGCTGAAGAATACACCACCACTCTCCAACAGCTTGCAACATCAAAACAGCCAGCAGCAGGACCCCGGAGATCCAGGCCAACTGATTCGCGCGGCCTGCCCCGCAGCTACAGAAGGCGTGGCGCCTCAGATAAGCCATTAATTAGCAAGCAGGGAGGTTAGGGACTGCCATTAGGTGGAATCCCGCCAGCCAAGCCCACCGCCCACGCCCGGAACAGGCCCAGCCATCTGCCAGCATTGTAGTCACGACACCCCAATTGGAATAGGGATAGAGCAGAGCCGCCTTCCACTCCCGGAACAGGCCCAGAGAGCCGCCAGCGTGGTAGACACGTCACCCCAATTGGAGTAGGGGCACAGCCGCCGCCCGCACCTGCAAGGGAGACTTTTCAAGTATACAAGAGCAACATAAATAAATAGGGGGTAAATTTCAAAACACAACAGTTGCACCAAGCAGAAAGAAACGCGAGCAGTATGAAAAGACAAGGAAAGAAAGGACCACAAGCAATGCAGGTCAACTCAACTTTAGAAGAGGTAATAGCTGCAACAGATGGAATATCAGATAAAGAGTTCAGGATATATATGCTTCAGATGATCTGGAGTCTCAAGGAAGACATGAGACAGCAAAATCAGACAATGAAAGATCACATTGACAAACAAATCCAGGAAGTAAAAGATCAATTTCACAGGGAGATAGAGGTAATAAAAAACAAACAAATTGAAATTCTAGAAATGCAGGAAACAATAAACCAACTTAAAAACTCAATTGAGAATACTACCAGCAGAGTAGATCACTTAGAAGAGAGAACATCAGACAATGAAGACAAAGTATTTCAACTGGAAAAGAACATAGACAGCTCAGCAAGTCTGCTAAGAAACCATGAGCAGAACATCCAAGAATTATGGGACAATATCAAAAGACCAAATTTAAGAGTCATTGGGATACAGGAAGGCACAGAGCTCCATTCCAAAGGAATAAACAGTCTATTCAGTGAAATAATACGAGAAAACTTCCCAGAATTGAAGATTGAGACAGAATCCCAAATCCTAGAAGCCTACAGGACGCCGAATGTGCAAAATCATAAGAGATCCACACCTAGACACATTATAATGAAGATGTCCAACATACAGAATAAGGAGAGAATTTTAAAAGCTGCAAGAGAAAGAAAGCAGATTACATTTAGGGGTAAACCAATCAGGATAACAGCTGATCTCTCAACACAGACTCTGAAAGCTAGAAGATCCTGGAATAACATATTTCAAACACTGAAAGACAATGGGCTCCAACCAAGAATCGTGTATCCGGCGAAATTAAGCTTCAGGTTAGAAGATGAAATTAAAACCTTCCACAATAAACAAAAGTTAAAAGAATTCGCAGCTAGAAAACCATCTCTTCAAAAAATCCTTGGCAAAACATTACAGGAAGAGGAAATGGAAAATAACATTGAAAACCAACAATGGGAGGTAGGACAGTAAAGGGGGGAAATTAGTCAAAGAGGATAACAAATCAGGTTTAGTAACATCAATAAACAAATATGGATAGAAGAACAAACCATATCTCAATAATAACCCTAAATGTTAATGGCTTAAACTCACCAATTAAGAGACACAGGCTAGTAGAATGGATCAAAAAACAAGACCCAACAATATGCTGTCTACAGGAGACGCATTTGATAGGAAAAGATATACATAGACTGAAGGTGAAAGGTTGGGAAAAATCATATCACTCATATGGACCGCGGAAACAAGCAGGAGTGTCCATACTCATATCTAATAAAATAGATTTCAAGCCAAAGCTAATCAAAAGGGATATAGAAGGACACTTCATACTGCTCAAGGGAACCATACACCAACAAGACATAACAATCATAAATATATATGCCCCAAATAATGGTGCAGCTGTATTCATCAAGCAAACTAGACCAACATACAATAATCATGGGAGACTTCAACACACCTCTCTCACCACTGGACAGATCTTCCAAACAAAAGTTAAATAAGGAAACTATAGAACTCAATAACACAATTAACAACCTAGACTTAATTGACATATATAGACTATACCACCCAACATCAAGTAGCTACACTTTTTTCTCAGCAGCACATGGAACCTTCTCAAAAATAGACCATATACTATGTCACAGGGCAACTCTTAGACAATACAAAGGGGTAGAGATAATACCATGCATCTTATCTGATCATAATGGAATGAAACTGAAAATCAATGATAAAAGAAGAAAGGAAAAAGCAAGCATCACCTGGAGAATGAACAATAGGTTGCTGAGTGATCAATGGGTTTTAGAAGACATCAAGGAGGAAATTAAAAAATTCCTAGAGTTAAATGAAAACACAGACACAACATATCGGAATCTATGGGACACATTGAAAGCAGTTCTAAGAGGAAAATTCATTGCTTGGAGTTCATTCCTCAAAAAAAGAAAAAACCAACAAATAAATGATCTCATACTTCATCTCAAAATCCTAGAAAAAGAAGAGCAAAACAACAGCAAAAGAAGTAGAAGGCAAGAAATAATTAAAATCAGAGCTGAAATTAATGAAATTGAAACAAAAGAAACAGTTGAAAAAATTGACAAAACTAAAAGCTGGTTCTTTGAAAAAATAAATAAAATTGACAGACCCTTAGCCATGCTAACGAAGAGAAGAAGAGAGAGAACCCAAATTACTAGCATACGGGATGAAAAAGACAATATCACAACAGACACTTCAGAAATACAGAAGATAATCAGAAATTACTTTGAATCCTTATACTCCAATAAAATAGAAGATAGTGAAGGCATGGATAAATTCCTTGAGTCCTATGATCTGCCCAGATTGAGCCAGGAGGATATAGACAACCTAAACAGACCAATAACAATAGAGGAAATAGAAGAAACCATCAAAAGACTACCAACTAAGAAAAGCCCAGGACCGGATGGGTATACAGCAGAGTTTTACAAAACCTTTAAAGAGGAACTAACACCAATACTTTTCAAGCTATTTCAGGAAATAGAAAAAGAGGGAGAACTTCCAAATTCATTCTACAAGGCCAACATCACCCTGATTCCGAAACCAGACAAAGACACATCAAAGAAGGAAAACTACAGACCAATATCTCTAATGAACCTTGACGCAAAAATCCTCAATAAAATTCTGGCGAATCGGATTCAAATACATATCAAAAAAATTATATATCATGATCAAGTAGGATTCATCCCTGGGATGCAAGGCTGGTTTAATATACGGAAATCAATAAATGTTATTCACCACATCAATAGACTTAAAAATAAGAACCATATGATCATCTCAATAGATGCAGAAAAAGCATTCGACAAAGTACAGCATCCCTTTATGTTCAAAACGCTAGAAAAATTAGGGATAACAGGATCATACCTCAACATTGTAAAAGCAATCTATGATAAGCCACAGGCCAGCATCATTCTGAATGGAGAAAAATTGAAGGCATTCCCTCTAAGATCTGGTACAAGACAGGGATGCCCTCTCTCACCACTTCTGTTCAACATAGTCCTCGAAACACTGGCCAGAGCTATTAGACAGTCAAAAGAAATTAAAGGCATAAAAATAGGAAAAGAAGAACTTAAATTATCACTATTTGCAGATGATATGATTCTATACCTAGCAGACCCAAAAGGGTCTACAAAGAAGCTATTAGAGCTAATAAATGAATTCAGCAAAGTGGCAGGATATAAGATCAACACGCATAAATCAAAGGCATTCCTGTATATGAGCGACAAATCCTCTGAAACGGAAATGAGGACAACTACTCCATTCACAATATCCCCCCAAAAAATAAAATACTTGGGAATCAACCTAACAAAAGAGGTGAAAGATTTATACAATGAAAATTACAGAACCCTAAAGAAAGACATAGAAGAAGACCTTAGAAGATGGAAAAACATACCCTGCTCATGGATAGGCAGAACTAACATCATCAAAATGGCGATATTACCAAAAGTTCTCTATAAGTTCAATGCAATGCCAATCAAAATCCCAACAGCATATCTTGTAGAAATAGATAAAAGAATCATAAAATTCATATGGAATAATAAAAGACCCAGAATAGCAAAAACAATACTAAGCAGGAAGTGTGAATCAGGCGGTATAGCGATACCAGACTTCAAACTATACTACAGAGCAATAGTAACAAAAACAGCATGGTACTGGTACCAAAACAGGCGGGTGGACCAATGGTACAGAATAGAGGACACAGTAACCAATCCACAAAACTACAACTATCTTATTTTTGATAAAGGGGCTAAAAGCATGCAATGGAGGAAGGATAGCATCTTCAACAAATGGTGCTGGGAAAACTGGAAATCCATTTGCACCAAAATGAATCTGAATCCCTATCTCTCGCCGTGCACAAAAGTTAACTCAAAATGGATCAAGGAGCTTGATATTAAATCAGAGACACGGCATCTGATAGAAGAAAAAGTTGGTTATGATCTACACGCTGTGGGATCGGGCTCCAAATTCCTCAATAGGACACCCATAGCGCTAGAGTTAACAAATAGAATCAACAAATGGGACTTACTCAAACTAAAAAGTTTTTTCTCAGCAAAAGAAACAATAAGAGAGATAAATAGGGAGCCTACATCCTGGGAACAAATCTTTACTCCACACACTTCAGATAGAGCCCTAATAACCAGAATATACAAAGAACTCAAAAAATTAGACAATAAGATAACAAATAACCCAATCAATAAATGGGCCAAGGACCTGAACAGACACTTCTCAGAGGAGGACATACAATCAATCAACAAGTACATGAAAAAATGCTCACCATCGCTAGCAGTCAGAGAAATGCAAATCAAAACTACCCTAAGATACCATCTCACTCCAGTAAGACTGGCAGCCATTAGGAAGTCAAACAACAATAAGTGCTGGAGAGGATGCGGGGAAAAGGGCACTCTTGTTCATTGCTGGTGGGACTGCAAATTGGTGCAGCCAATTTGGAAAGCAGTATGGAGATTTCTCGGAAAGCTGGGAATGGAACCACCATTTGACCCAGCTATTCCCCTTCTCGGTCTATTCCCTAAAGCCCTAACAAGAGCATGCTACAGGGACACTGCTACATCGATGTTCATAGCAGCTCAATTCACGATAGCAAGACTGTGGAACCAGCCTAGATGCCCTTCAATAGATGAATGGATAAAAAAAATGTGGCATTTATACACTATGGAGTATTACTCTGCATTAAAAAATGACAAAATTATAGAATTTGGAGGGAAATGGATGGCATTAGAGCAGATTATGCTAAGTGAAGCTAGTCAATCTTTAAAAAACAAATACCAAATGACTCCTTTGATATAAGGGGTGTAAACAAGGACAGGGTAGGGACAAAGAGCTTGAGAAGAATATTTACAGTAAACAGGGATGAGAGGTGGGAGGGAAAGGGAGTGAGAAGGGAAATTGCATGGAAATGGAAGGCGATCCTCAGGGTTATACAAAATGTCATATAAGAGGTAAGGAGGGGTAAGTCAAGAGAATACAAATGGAAGACATGATTTACAGTAGAAGGGGTAGAGAGAGAAAAGGGGAGGGGAGGGGAGGGGAGGGGAGGGGGGATAGTAGACAATAGGACAGACAGCAGAATACATCAGACACTAGAAAGGCAATATGTCAATCAATGGAAGGGTAACTGATGTGATACAGCAATTTGTATACGGGGTAAAAGCGGGAGTTCATAATCCACTTGAATCAAACCGTGTAATATGATGTATTAAGAACTATGTAATGTTATGAACGACCAATAAAAAAAAAAAAAAAAGAAACTCACTTAAACAAGTAAAAAATAAATAAATAAATAAATAAACTGCAAAAGTATTAGCATAAATAGAAATCCTGAAGAAAGATACGACAATAATTAATGCTCTTGCACTAAGTAACAGAGCTTCAAAATATATATGAAACAAAAATCAAAAGAATGAAAGGGAGAAACAGTTACCAACCATTTCGGGAGATTCTGATACCTGTCTCTCAGTAAATACATTAAATGGGCAAATAGAAGGTTGGAGGAACAGTATCAACTACCTCAGCCTAACTGATGTTATATAATACAACACCCAACAACTACAGAACTCCCGTTCCCTTTAAGGGGACTTCATAAATTAATTGAAACATCATATTCTGGGCCATAAAACGATATTCCTTACCAATTAATGGGATGGATTCAAACTCAGAAGCTTCTTCTCAGCAAAGGGAATGATCAATAATGTGAAGAGAGAGCCCACAGAGCAGCAGAACATCTTTACTACACGCATATCAGATAGAGCACTAACTTCCAGGATATATACAGATTTCAAAAATCTTAATATCCCCGAACCAAATAACCCAATCAATAAATGGTCTAAGGAACTGAGCAGACAATTCTCAGAAGATGTATGTTCATCAACAAATATGTGAAAAAATGTTCAACATCTCTAGCAATTCAAGAAATACAAATCAAAACTACTCTCAGATTTCATTTCACTTCAGTCAGAATGACAATTATCAAGAAGACAAGCAAAAATAAATGTTGGTGAGGATGTAGGGGAAAAGACCCACTCATAGATTGTTGGTAGAACTGCAAATTGATGTAACCATCATGGAAAGCAGTATGGAGATTCCTCAGAAAACTTGGAATGAAACCACCAATTGACCCAGTTATCCCACTTCTCAGTCTATTTCCAATAGACTTAAAATCAGCATACTACAGTGATGCAGCCACATCAATGCTATAAAGTAGCTCAACTCTCAAGAGTTTTACTATGGAACCAACCTGAGTGTCCTTCAACACAGGAACGGATAAAGAAAATGTGGTCAATATGCACAATGGAATATTACTCAGTTTTAAAGAAGAACAAAGTGATGGCATCTGCCAGTAAATGAGTGGAAGCTAAGAATATCATAGTAAGCAAAATAGGCCAATTCCAAAAACCACAGTTTAAATGGTTTTCTCTGATATTTGACACTAATTCACAATAAGGAGCGTGGCTATGGAAGAATGAAGTTACTTTGGATTAGGCAGAGGGAAGGGAAAGGAGGGGAGCCAGGTATGGGGTGGGAAGAAGAGTAGATATTATTGCCCTAGGTGCATGTGTGACCACATGACTGATGTGATTCTACATCACGTACAACCAGAAACATGAGAAGCTATACTCCATTTGTGTATGATGTGTGAAAGTGCCTTCTACTGCCATGTATAACTAATTAGAACAAAGAAAAGAAAAAAGAATGGTGGCAGCCAGGGGTGGAGGAGGAGGAATGGGAGTTCCTACTTACATGGTGGCAGAGCTTCTGTTTGGAGGGACAAAAGTGTGCTGGAAACAGAAGGTTGTACAATATTTTGAGTGTAATTAATGCCTCTGAGTTGTCCACTTAACAGGGCTAAAATGGCAAATTTAATGGTACCAGTCCTTTAAAACAATGAACCCTTTAATTATTAAAATTTTTAACATTTTCCTTTCCAGAAAATTAAAAGAGTAGGATGCCATTCATAGTTTTTTTCTGGAGAACCTCCTTGGCTCCCAAGATGTGAGGCATTAACTTGTGAGCCATTTCGCCATGCTCGGGAGTGGGTACTGCAAAGAGAAAATAAAAAGTGCATAATTTAGAAGCAAAACATTTTATGTACTTTCAACTAAGGCCTGAAGACTACTTATGAATACAATTGACTTAAACAACCCATATTTTAATACCTGCCCCAAACCTCTCTTAGTCACAACCATAACTTTTATAAGCTGTTTGTAAAACAGTTGTTTTTAATTGTTCTAAATTCTAAAAGTCAACAGTTAAACAGACCATTAATACACTCATGTCAGCATCAAAAGGACACGATATTTGATTGAACCCATGGTGGCTTTACCGGTGAACTACATCCCTAAACCTTCTTTTTAATTTTTCAGATAGGGTCTACCCCACTTCTTAAGGCTGGAATTAAACTTGTGATCCTCCCTCTTTAGCCTCCCCAGTCACTGGATCACAGGTGTACAACCATTGAGTATAGCATTTATGACATTTTTAAGGTAGCTCAACAAGTTATAATATAATTTATCAAGTTAATGGAACTATTTTGAGTGTGTGGGTGTGTGTGTGTGTGTGTGTATGTGTGTGTATGTGTGTGTGTGTGGTGTTAGAACCAAACTCAGGGCCTTGTGCATGCTGGCAAAGCACTCTACCACTGAACAACATCTCTAGCCCCTCTGCATTCTACAAAGAAAATCACTATAAATACTACAGTGAGTAAAATGAGGTTATCATTCTCTCCCTGCTTGAATTTTGTATCCTCCCGCCTTCCCCTTCCTTTATTGTTTCTCCTCCTCCTCCTCTTCCTTCTCCTCCTCCTCCTTCTTCAACTTCCCTCCTTTCCTCCCTCAATTCTTTCTTCACCAACTCCCCCCACCACTGCCCTTTCTTTGTAGGAGGTGGTGCAGGAACTGAACCCAGGAATATGCTAGGCAAATAAGTGCTCTACCACTGAGCTATACACCAGCCCTCTTTTCACTTTATTTGGAGACAGGGTATCTCTAAGTTGCCCAGGCAGGCTCCAATTTGAGATCCTCTTGCCTGAGCCTCTCCAGAAGATGAGATTACAGGTGTGTGCCCCCAAGGCCTGGCAGCTTCATCTTTTCTGGGTTAAGTATAAATACAATACATTTGCTTAAAGAAAACAAAATCAACCTGGGATGCATGAAAGTATTAAGAAAAATGATGACAATCCTTCTATCAATGTGGACTATCCTGTTAAAACTTCACAAGCTTTTTAAAAGTCACATTTCAAAATGATTTGGATATACTGACACTCTCTTCCTTCAAAAGCTATATGCCAGTTACATCATTCCTAAGAACTGACCATAAAATGATTCTAATGGCTAAATTGAATAGTGCCTTAATATGGGTGTTTTCATAATTTAACCAATCCCCTTTATAAAATCTTTGTATTCTTTAATTTTTGATTATTACCTTTAAGTTTATAGAAGTGAAATTATTTCTAATTAATGGATTTTTTAGTATAAATTTTAGGTTTAAAAGTGAGCAGACAATAGGGACCCTCGCTAAGTTGCCTCTGACACAGGAAGAACACTTAAGGGATCCCGCTGACCTTCTCCAAAACTGAAAAGACAACTAGATAGCCTTGCAAATGCTTTTTCCAAATGCATACTGGGTCTTAAAATGTGGATCCTGAAATGTTCCCATGTTGTCCCCTCATTTTCTTATTGATATCTTGCATTACAGTGCAGTATACTTACTACAATGATACCTATTGTGGATACATATCTATATATTAATACACTTTTGTTGTTTTTTGGAGGTGCTGGGGCTTGAACCATGGGGACTCGTATATGTCGGGCAAGCACTCTACCACAAATGAACAAATACGGATGTACTTCTATTAATCCAAAGCTAACACTTGACATTAGAGTTCACTCTTTGTATTGGGTTATATAATTCTATGGGATTTGAAAAATGAATATTGTCCTGTGTATCTACCATTATAACATCATACTGAATAAATTCACTGCCCTAAAAACCTACTACTCATCCTCTTCACACCCCTGAATCCCTGCAATCAATGATTTTTTAAAACTCCTCATACTTGAGACGTCCTAAACTTACATGCTAGGCAAGTACCCTAGCATGGATTGAACACTTCTAGCCCACACACTACACTTGGAATTGGAGAGCATCTAGCCCCTTTAGATGGAAGGGCAACACTAAGCACTATGCTCTTAAAGATCTTTCAGAGAATAATATGCCCACACCATAGGCATGTAGTCAATTATCCAAGTTATTTCCCCTGTCATAAATAAAGAGATAAGATAAAATTCTTTCATGCCTTTTGGTGTTATGATATCTCAATTTTTATCCATGAATACTATTCTACTGTATGGATGTAGCACATACATTGGATTACTTTTGTTTATATAGTGGTGCTGGGGATGGAATCCAGGGGCTCAGCAGGCTAGGCATGTGCTCTACCACTGAACTGCACACAGTCCTCACATTCACTTTTTGAAACACATCTCGTTCCAGATTTAGCAAATATGAACAAACATGCTATAAAAATTTTGCACAGGTTTATGTGTGGACACATCTCAATGCATGGGGGTAAATACCTAGAAACACATTGCTGGGTTATGTGGTAAGGTCATGTTTCATTTTGTGGGAAACTGAAAAAACCCTCTTCTGGAGAGGAGCCTCCCATTAGCAATGCAGGAGCATTCCTGTTGCTCCATCTCTCATTTTTCACTTTTTTATTCTTTCTTTCCTTAGTGATTAGCTAAGACTCCATCTTATTATTGAATGTTTGCATCTTTCAATGATCACACTCGACTATCACAAAACACACCATGTCACACAGAACAAGAATCTTAGGGTGGTTGTTCTTGGCCCGGATGCTCTTATTGTCATTTTACTTATGCATACCTCCTGCCTCCACTATTACTATTTTTATTTAAATGGTTTTATCTTTTAAAGATACTTTTATAACAGACAGACATTTATTTATTCAGGTAGGTAGAAGTACTTTTGACTTTACTTTATTTGTGGAAGCTATTATTTAGCTTTTGGGAGATACATCTCTGCGTTAGTTTTTTCTACCAGAACTTCAATACACATGATGAAAACCCTTGAAACTGTCTCACAGCTTACTGATGCTATTGCATTTAAAAGTTTTCATTTCTATCTTTATGTTTCACTGTGGTAGTTTCCACTAAAATAATCTATCATTAATCAAGTCTCAAAATATTTTAACAAATTTACTGGCTACCCCCTCCCTTTCACTTCAAAGAGCCAGTTGTAAGGAATATAGAAAACACAGCCTTCTGTCATGAGATGGGAATCCAATGGCGGTCCTCAGAGCCACCACATCACAGTCCAGCCCCCTTAATACTTCTCTCCCTGGCTCCATCTGAGCTCATTACTGTTGAAATTCTCCTCAGCTGGGGAGGAATTTCACTCTCAACTCTCTTTAGAATGCCATCAAGGCTTTGAGAGAAATGTCAAAATGAGAAATAGAGTACATAATCTGGGGAAGAGGAAAGATCTACGTTTTAGGTAGAAGAGTTACCCACATTATGAAACAGAGAAAAAACAGAGCAATAGATGACATCTCTGGAAAAGAGGACAAAACATGGCAAGAAAAAAGCAGTGACTTAAGTATTCACTTTTAAAGAAGCCATCGATTTTTATTTTTCAAAAAAGTGGTTTGTGATGAGTACTCTTTAGGTAAAAACTTTAATTTAATCTTAAATTAATCTTCTCAGAGTAAAATATTTCAAACTTGAAGCTTTTTAAAATTATCTCTGAAATTCAAATGCAAACAGCAGTTTTTTCAACACACATGCACAGATGTGCACACCAGGTCATTAGTCACTCACTGGTCTTGTATGGCCATGTCATGGGGCAGTGAAAGGCTGCACTTCTCCATCACCATCATCTTCCTCCATTACTATTGCTAATGTTCCCAGCCCCTTGGTGTTCAGCTGTGTTCAGGAGCAAAGGAAGACAAGCCAGGAAAAGACAAAGATTAACATGTGAACAGGTCTCCTTTTATTAAACAAACTTTAAGAAGTTATTTTTTTCCATAGCTAATTTTTAAATGACTAAACCTCACTGGTTACAATATATTCAATTAAAATATAAAGATGATTTTCTGAAATATGGAAAAGTAAATAAGCATATATGATAAATATTCTTGAGTGCTATTTAGAAACATTAAATATTTCTTTACTTCATTTTATTTTTTTAAACATTTTTTTAAAGTTGTTGATGAACCCTTAATTTATTTATTTGTATGTGGTGCTGAGAATCGAACCCAGTGTCTCATGCATGCCAGGCAAGCACACTACCACTGAGCCACAACCCCAGCCCTATCTCTTATTTTAGAAATTAAAAAAAAATGAAAAACAGGTTTCTTTTGGTAACCTTAATTAAAGCAAGAACTATAAGAAATACTTCATCAACTTACTGCAGGTGTTCCAGAAGGGAAGCAATCCTTCTCTGAAAATAAAAGGGAAAGGAATGTTAACAATTTACCACAGAAAACTTTTCTATGACAAAAAGAAAAATAATATAAAAGAGGAGCAAGTGAAATGTGTTAAAACCGATTTCATTTTAAGTAGAATTACTTATCTAGAAATATGATAGTAATAGTCACTTAAAAATAAAATTTATATAAGACTCAGCTACTAACTCTTTAATCTTAATGAAACCTTAAAAACACATTTTGAAAAACCTGAATTGATCATTCAAATGACTGGATTTCATGGAATGTAAATTATAATTCAATCAAGTTATTAAAATGTAATGAAGTCCTGGCCTGGTAATTCCATGCCTATAATCCAAGGGGCTCAAGAGGCAGAGACAGGAGGATCTTGTGTTCAAAGCCAGCCTCAGCAATTTAGCTAGGTGCTTAGAAACTCAATGCGACCCTACCTCTACATAAGATACAAAATAGAGCTGGGGATGTGGTTCAGAGGTTGAGTGCCCCTGGGTTCAATCCCCGGTACCCTGCCCCCACCAAAGTGTAATGAAAACCATACCCACCCAAGCTGTATTAAAATAAAACATTCCTTGTTTAAGATACTTTCTTAAGCAGTAAAGGTGATATGATAAATATTCTTGAGTACCAAGGAGCAAGGGGATATAAAGCCACCAAACATGGCAACTGGGAAAAGAATTATATTTGACATGGTTTGTTTCTTTGTAAAATGCAACTTACTAGTTGACGCAGAAGTTCTAGGTAAAAGTAAGATGTTTTCCTAAGGATACCAGGTAAGTTTTTTATAGAAAAATTCAAGATCAGTATTACTTGCAAAGAAGTCTACTTCTTTTTTAAATATAGCCTTTATCTCTGTGATGATGTAAACATATTAAATACAATTAATCCAACCACATATGATTTTTGCATACTTAGATTATTTTTTAAAACTATATATATGACACTAGAGATGGAAAACATATTAAATAAAAATTATGAATCTTGGGGTTGTTATGGGCAAAATCTACCCAGAGAGAAATGGGAGAAATGATTTTGCATCTTTTAATGTACAGTGCAAAGAAGTGAAAGCAGGAGAACCAGCGTGGGGAAGGAGAGTCTAACTAAATCTCCAAAGATATTCCAGGGATCAGTCAACCAACTGCACCACGTGGACTTCATTCCGATGCAGCCTTACACAAACTGTTGTTAAAAATCCAGTATCCTTCAACTCTTACCAACTTAGATTCTAATTCTGAGGAATAAGTCCTTCTTTGAGGTAAGGTATTTATTTTTATGTATTTGAATGTAATTTTTGAATAGAAAATGCTTTTTATTTCAAGGTCTATGCATTTATAAAGCAAAAATTCCTTCTAGGCAAATGACAATAAACATATCTCTAGCACAAAAATATCTAGAAATCCACAATTTTTCCTTCTCAACTAAAAATTATTTAAATCCATGAGGAGGAAAAAAAAAACCCAAGTAAATGTAACAACATGGAACAATTGTGAATCCCACTACCATGTTGAATTATAATGTATAAGAAATATGGAGGAAAACGTAACAGATCCAATTCCATTTCTAACAAAATTATGAGATTAATGAAATCCTCAATCTCCAGATGATGTTCAAGAGCCTTTCCAAGAGTTGACAGAAAGCAGTATCTATGTAGGAGAAAGTAGGAACAAAACAGTTTACCTTTTATTTTTCCAGAAATGATCTTTTTATCTATCAGTGCTTCACAAGTTTCCATGGGATTCAGTCTTTTACCACTGTCTGAGGTCTCACCAGTAGGAGGAAATCTGAGATTTTTCTTCTTCAAGGTGCTGGCGTTATAATACTTGTTGACACCCCGCACAGCTAGAGGATGCTCCATTGGCTTTCCTTTGAGGACCCTGAATGTTTGTGGCAACTGAGCCCCCTGTTCTGCCATGTCCTAACAAAGAGAAATTCAGACATGAGTTGTGGTTTGAATTGCTCTAATACTATCAATTTTCAGAGATAAACATCAACATACATAAAACAAACCCATACACATAATTTTAGATTTGACTAAATTCTAAATGGTCTCATTTTCTAAAACTCTACTTTTCCATATTTATTTTGCAAATCAACAGGAAATATCCAAACAGAGGAATGGGAATGGAGTGCTGGGTTTGTTTGGGGAGAGGGACAGAAGTGTCAAACCTGTATTTCCTCTTGTTCATCACCCACCAGAGTAACTCCTAATTGAAAAGCCTTAAGCCAAGAGTATAAGTCAGGGGACAGCAAACAGGAAGAAGGATGCTTGGTTATGTCTGGTTCTGCTCTAGCTTTACACAGATAGAGAACACAGGGAGGCAGGCCCATTTCAACTTCAGCAATTCAGGGAATACAAATGTAGGGATTTGAAACCAAGAACCCACTTTATACAGTTTTTAGTGTTTCAGATCTTTTTAGGTGGGAGGAGGAGTACCAGGGATTGAATTCAGGGGCACTCAACCACTCAGCCATACCCTCAGCCTTTTTATTTTTTGAGACAGGGATCCCACTAAATTGCTTAGTTCCTGGCTTAGTTGCTGAGTCTGGCTTTGAACTTGCAAACCACCTAAATCAGACTCACTAGCTTCTGAAATTACAGTCATGCTCCACTGAACCCAGCAATAGATTACACTTTTTTTTCCCTTAAATTCATTTGAAATAATCTAGTAGTACATTAAATGATCATGCCATATTTTTAATTAATTTACTACTAATGATATTTGAGTTGACTTTTTGCTACATTTTGCTATCAAAATAATGGGACACAAACCATAGTCTATGCTGTTCTATGGTTTCCCTAGGACACACATGCTAAAAATTACATTTCTAGGTCAAAAGGTATGTAGGTGAAAGTAACATATTCATTTGTGATTTTCAATAGATACATGAAGGGATTTTTAAACACATTTTTTTTTCTTTTTTTTTTTTTTTGGTGTGTGGTGGTTGGGATTAAACCAAGGCCTTAAAGTGATTAATGATAAGGTAAGACTCCCTCTTATTATTGAATGTTTGCATCTTTGAATGATCACACTCCACCATCATGTGACACCCCATGTCACACAGGACAATAATCTTAGGGTTGTTGTTCTTGTCCTGGAAGCTCTATTGTCATTTTACAAGATATCTCCTGCCTTCACTGTTATTATTTTTAGTTAAATGGTTTTATCTTTTAAAGATACTTTTATAAGAGACAAGACATTTATTTATTCAGGTTGGTAGAGGTGCTTTTGACTTTACTTTATTTGAGGAAGCTGTTAATAGCTTTTGGGAGATAGATTCTGGGTTGTTTTTTTCTATCAGAACTTCATTACACATCATGAAAACCCTTGAAACTGTCTCACAGCTCACTGATGCTATTGCATTTAAAAGTTGTTTTCATTTGTATCTTTATGTTTCACTGTGGTAGTTTCCACTACAATAATTTATCATTAATCCAGTCTCAAAACATTTTATACAAATATGATGCCTACCCTCCCTTTCACTTCAAAGAGCCAGTTGTAAGGAATATAGAAAACACAGCCATCTGTCATGAGATGGGAATCCAATGGCAGTCCTCAGAGCCACCACATCACAGTCCAGCCCCCTTAATACTTCTCTCCCTAGCTCCATCTGAGCTCATTATTACTGAAATTCTCCCTTATCAGGTAAGGAATTTCTCAACTGTCTTTAGAATGCCATCAAGGCTTTGAGAGAAATATCAAAATGAGAAATAAAGTACATAATCTGGGGAAGAGGAGAGATCTAAGTTTTAGGTAGAAGAGTTACCCACATTATGAAACACCGAAAAAACAGAGCAACAGATGATATCTCTGGAAAACGGGACAAAACATGGAAAGAAAAAAGCAGTGAGTTAAGTATTCTAACTTTTAAAGAAGCCATCGATTTTTATTTTTCAAAAAAGTGGTTTGTGATGAGTACTCTTTAGGTAAAAACTTTAATTTAATCTTAATCTTCTCAGAGTAAAATATTTTAAACTTGAAGCTTTTTGAAATTATCTCTGAAAGTCTAATGCAAACAGCTGTTTTTTTCGAACACAGATGTGCACACTAGGTCATTAGTCACTCACTGGTCTTGTGTGGCCATGTCCAGGGGCAGTAAAAGGCCGCACGTCTCCATCACCATCATCTTCCTCCATTATTATTGCTAATGTTCCCGGCCCCTTGGTGTTCAGCTGTGTTCAGGAGCAAAGGAAGACAAGCCAGGAACAGTCAAAGATTAAAATGTGACCAGGTCTCCTTTTATTAAACAAACTTTAAGAAGTTATTTTTTCCATAGCTAATTTTTAAATGATTAAACCTCACTGGTTACAATATATTCAATTAAAATTAAAGATGATTTTCTGAAATATGGAAAAGTAAATAAGCATATATGATAAATATTCTGGAGTGCTATTTAGAAACATCAAATATTTCTTTCCCTCTTATTTTATATTTTAAACATTTTTTTAAAGTTGTTGATGAACCCTTATTTTATTTATTTGTATGTGGTGCTGAGAATCAAACCCAGTGCCTCATGCTTGCCAGGCAAGCACACTACCACTGAGCCACAACCCCAGCCCTATCTCTTAATTTTAGAAATTAAAAAAATGAAAAACAGATTTCTTAAGGTAACAATAAATAGAGCAAGACCTATATGAAATACATCATCAACTTACTGCAGATGTTCCAGAAGGTAAGCAATCCTTCTCTGAAAATGAAAGGGAAAGGAATGTTAACAATTTACCACAGAAACCATTTCTATGACAAAAAGAAAAATAATATGAAAGAGGAGCATGTGAAATGTGTTAAAACCAATTTCATTTTAAGCAGAATTACTTATCTAGAAATATGATAGTAATAGTCACTTAAAAAATTATATAAGACTCAGCTACTAACTCTTTAATCTTAATGAAACCTTAAAAACACATTTTGAAAAACTTGAGTTGATCATTCAAATAACTGGATTTCATGGTATGTAAATTATACTTCAATCAAGTTATTAAAATGTAATGAGTCCCGGCCTGGTAATTCCATGCCTATAATCCAAGGGGCTCAAGAGGCAGAGACAGGAGGATCTTGTGTTCAAAGCCAGCCTCAGCAATTTAGCTAGGTGCTTAGAAACTCAATGCGACCCTACCTCTACATAAGATACAAAATAGAGCTGGGGATGTGGTTCAGAGGTTGAGTGCCCCTGGGTTCAATCCCCGGTACCCTGCCCCCACCAAAGTGTAATGAAAACTATACCCACCCAAGCTGTATTAAAATAAAACATTCCTTGTTTAAGATACTTTCTTAAGCAGTAAAGGTGATATGACAAATATTCTTGAGTACCAAGGGGCAAGGGTATATAAAGCCACCAAACATGGCAACTGGGGAAAGAATTATATTTGACATGGTTTGTTTCTTTGTAAAATGCAACTTACTAGTTGATGCAGAAGTTCTAGGTAAAAGTAAGATGTTTTCCTAAGGATACCAGGTAAGTTTTTTATAGAAAAATTCAAGATCAGTATTACTTGCAAAGAAGTCTACTTCTTTTTTAAACATAGCCTTTATCTCTTTGATGATGTAAACATATTAAATACAATTAATCCAACCACATATGATTTTTGCATACTTAGATTATTTTTTAAAACTATATATATGACACTAGAGATGGAAAACATATTAAATAAAAATTATGAATCTTGGGGTTGTTATGGGCAAAATCTACCCAGAGAGAAATGGGAGAAATGATTTTGCATCTTTTAATGTATAGTGCAAAGAAGTGAATGCAGGAGAACCAGCATGGGGAAGGAGAGTCTAAATAAATCTCCAAAGACACACCAGGGATAAGTCAACCAACTGCACCACGTGGACTTCATTCCGATGCTGCCTTACACAAACTGTTTTTAAAAATCCAGTATCCTTCAACTCTTACCCACTTAGATTCTATTCCTGAGGAATAAGTACTTCTTTGAGGTAAGGTATTTATTTTTATGTATTTGAATGTAATTTTTGAATAGAAAATGCTTTTTATTTCAAGGTCTATGCATTTATAAAGAAAAATTCCTTCTAGGCCAATGACAAAAAACATATCTCTAGCATAAACATGTCTAGAAATCCACAATTTTTCCTTCTCAACTAAAAATCATTTAAACCCATGAGGAGGAAAAAAAAACCCAAGTAAATATAACAACGTGGAACAATTGTGAATCCCACTACCATGTTGAATTATAATGTATAAGAAATATGGAGGAAAACGTAACAGATCCAATTCCATTTCGAACAAAATTATGAGATCAATGAAATCCTCAGTCTCCAGATGATGTTCAAGAGCCTTCCCAAGAGTTGACAAAAAGCAGTACATATGTAGGAGAAAGTAGGAACAATACAGTTTAGCGTCTTATTTTTCCAGAAATAATCTTTTTATCTATCAGTGCTTCACAAGTTTCCATGGGATTCAGTCTTTTACCACTGTCTGAGGTCTCACCAGTAGGAGGAAATCTGAGATTTTTCTTCTTCAAGGTGCTGGTATTATAATACTTGTTGACACCCCGCACAGCTAGAGGATGCTCCATTGGCTTTCCTTTGAGGACCCTGAAGGTTTGTGGCAACTGAGCCCCCTGCTCTGGCATGCCCTAACAAAGAGAAATTCAGACATGAGTTGTGGTTTGAATTGCTCTAATACTATCAATTTTCAGAGATAAACATCAACATACATAAAACAAACCCATACACATAATTTTAGATTTGACTAAATTCTAAATGGTCTCATTTTCTAAAATTCTACTTTTCCATATTTATTTTGCAAATCAACAGGAAATATCCAAACAGAGGAATGGGAATGGAGTGCTGGGTTTGTTTGGGGAGAGGGACAGAAGTGTCAAACCTGTATTTCCTCTGTTCATCACCCACCTGAGTAGCTCCTAATTGAAAAGGCTTAAGCCAAGAGCATAATTCAGGGGACAGCAAACAAGAAGAAGGATGCTTGGTTATGTCTGGGTCTGCTCTAGGCTTTACACAGATAGAGAACACAGGGAGGCAGGCCCATTCCAACTTAAGTACTTCAGGGAATACAAATGTAGGGATTTGAAACCAAGAACCCACTTTATACAGTGTTTACTATTTCAGATCTTCATAGGTGGGAGGAGGAGGAGTACCAGGGATTGAATTCAGGGGCACTCAACCACTCAGCCATACCCTCAGCCTTTTTATTTTTTGAGACAGGGGTCTCACTAAATTGCTTAGTTCCTGGCTTATTTCTGAGTCTGGCTTTGAACTTGCAAACCTCCTAAGTCAGCCTCACTAGCTTCTGGGATTACAGTCATGCTCCACTGAACCCAGCAATAGATTACACTTTTTTTCCCTTAAATTCATTTGAAATAATCTAGTAGTACATTAAATGATCATGCCATATTTTTAATTAATTTACTACTAATGATATTTGAGTTGACTTTTTGCTACATTTTGCTATCAAAATAATGGGACACGATCCATGGTCCATGCTGTTCTATGGTTTCACTAGGACACACATGCTAAAAATTACATTTCTGGGTCAAAAAGTATGTAGGTGAAAGTAACATATTCATTTGTGATTTGCAATACATACATGAAGGGATTTTTAAACACATTTTTTTCTTCCTTTTTTTTTGGTGTTTGGTGGTTGGGATTAAACCCAGGTCTTAAGCTGCTTAGTGATTAGGTAAGACTCCCTCTTATTATTGAATGTTTGCATCTTTGAATGATCACACTCCACCATCACGTGACACCCCATGTCATACAGGACAAAACTCTTTGGGTTGTTGTTCTTGGCCTGAAAGCTCTTACTCTCATTTTATATGCAGATCTCCTGCCTTCACTGTTATTATTTTTAGTGAAATGTTTTTATCTTTTAAAGATACTTTTATAAGACACAAGACATTTATTTATTCAGGTAGGTAGAGGTACTTTGACTTTATTTGAGGAATCGGTTAATAGCTTTTGGGAGATAGATTTTTGGGTTGTTTTTTCCTATCAGAACTTCATTACACATCATGAAAACCCTTGAAACTGTCTCACAGCTCACTGATGCTATTGCATTTAAAAGTGTTTTCATTTCTATCTTTATGTTTCACTGTGGTAGTTTCCACTAAAATAATCTATCATTAATCAAGTCTAAAAACATTTTACTGAAACATAATGCATAACCTCCCTTTTACTTCAAAGAGTCAGTTGTAAGGAAGATAGAAAACATAGCCATCTGTCATGAGATGGGAATCCAATGGCAGTCCTTGGATCCACCACATCACAGTCCAGCCCCCTTACTACTTCTCTCCCTGGCTCCATCTGAGCTCATTATTATTGAAATTCTCCTCAGCTGGTGAGGAATTTCACTCTCAACTGTCTTTAGAATGCCATCAAGGCTTTGAGAGAAATGTCAAAATGAGAAATAAAGTACATAAGATGGGGAAGAGGAAAGATCCAAGCTTTAGGTAGAAGAGTTACCCACATTATGAAACAGAGAAAAAACAGAGCAATAGATGATCTCTCTGGAAAATGGGACAAAACATACAAAGAAAAAATCCAGTGAGTTGTGTATTCTAACTTTTAAAGAAGCCATCGATTTTTATTTTTCAAAAAAGTGGTTTTTGATGAGGACTCTTTAGGTAAAAACTTTAATTTAATCTTAAATTGATCTTCTCAGAGTAAAATATTTTAAACTTCAAGGCTTTTTGAAATTATCTCTGAAATTCAAATGGAAACAGCTGTTTTTCGAACACACATGCACAGATGTGCACACCAGGTCATTAGTCACTCACTGGTCTTGTATGGCCATGTCCTGGGGCAGTGAAAGGCTGCACTTCTCCATCACCATCATCTTTCTCCATTACTATCGCTAATGTTTCCGGCCCCTTGGTGTTCCCCTGTGTTCAGGAGCAAAGGAAGACAAGCCAGGAAAAGACAAAGATTAATATGTGACCAGGTCTCCTTTTATTAAACAAACTTTAAGAAGTTATTTTTTCCATAGCTAATTTTTAAATGATTAAACCTCACTGGTTACAGTATATTCAATTAAAAAGGAAAGGTGATTTTCTGAAATATGGAAAAGTAAATAAACATATATGATAAATATTCTGGAGTGCTATTTAGAAACATTAAATATTTCTTTCCCTCTTATTTTATTTTTTAAACAATTTTTAAGTTGTTGATGAACCTTTAATTTTTTTTATTTGTATGTGGTACTGAGAATCGAATCTAGTGCCTCATGCATGTCAGAGGAGCGCACCACCATTGAGCCACAACCCCAGCCCTACCTCTTATTTTAGAAATTAAAAAAAGAAAAAAAAAACAGATCTCTTTTGGTAAGCTCAATTAGAGCAAGAACTATAAGAAACACATCATCAACTTACTTCAGGTGTTCCAGAAGGTAAGCAATCCTTCTCTGAAAAAGAAAAGGAAGGGAATGTTAACAATTCACCAGAGAAAACTTTTCTATGACAAAAAGAAAAATAATATAAAAGAGGAGCAAGTGAAATGTGTTTTAATTGATTTAATTTTAAGTAGAATTACTTCTCTAGAAATATGACAGTGATAGTAACATAAAAGTAATAATTTAATAAGACTCAGCTACTAACTCTATAATCTTAAGGAAACCTTAAAAATACATTTTGTAAAACCTGAATTGATCTTTCAAATGATTGGATTTCATGGTATGTAAATTATACTTCAGTTAAGTTATTAAAATGTAATGGAGCCCTGGCCTGGTATTTCCATGCCTATAATCCAATCGGCCTAAGTGGCACAGACAGGAGGATCTTGAGTTCAAAGCCAGCCTCAGTAATTTTGCTAGGTGCTTAGAAACTCAATGCGACCCTACCTCTACATAAGATACAAAATAGAGCTGGGGATGTGGTTCAGAGGTTGAGTGCCCCTGGGTTCAATCCCCGGTACCCTGCCCCCACCAAAGTGTAATGAAAACCATACCCACCCAAGCTGTATTAAAATAAAACATTCCTTGTTTAAGATACTTTCTTAAGCAGTAAAGGTGATATGATAAATATTCTTGAGTACCAAGGAGCAAGGGGATATAAAGCCACCAAACAAGGCAACTGGGAAAAGAATTATATTTGACATGGTTTGTTTCTTTGTAAAATGCAACTTACTAGTTGATGCAGAAGTTCTAGGTAAAAGTAAGATGTTTTCCTAAGGATACCAGGTAAGTTTTTTATAGAAAAAGTCAAGATCAGTATTACTTGCAAAGAAGTCTACTTCTTTTTTAAACATAGCCTTTATCTCTGTGATGATGTAAACATATTAAATACAATTAATCCAACCACATATGATTTTTGCATACTTAGATTATTTTTTAAAAACTATATAATGACTTTAGAGACGGAAAACATATTAAATAAAAATTATATATCTTGGGGTTGTAATGGGCAAAATCTGCATAGAGAGAAATGAGAGAAATGATGTTGCATCTTTTAAAGTTCAGTGCAAAGAAGTGAAAGCAGGAGAACCAGCGAGGAGAAAGGGAGTCTAACTAAATCTCCAAAGACATACCAGGGATCAGTCAACCAACTGCACCACGTGGACTTCATTCCGATGCTTCCTTACACAAATTGTTTTTAAAAATCCAGTATATTTTAATTCTTACACACTTAGATTCTAATTCTGAAGAATAAATATTTTGAGGTAAGATGTTTATTTTTATAATTATTGAATAGAAAACACTTTCTATTTCAAGGTCTATGCATTTATAATTCAAAAATTTCTTCTAGACCACTGACAATAATCATATGTCTAGGATAAACATGTCTAGAAATCCACAATTTTTCCTTCTCAACTAAAAATCATTTAAACCCATGAGGAGGAAAAAAAAAACCAAGTAAATGTAACAACATGAAACAAGGGTGAATCCCACTAACATGTTGAATTATAATGTATAAGAAATATGGAAAACTATGTAACAGATCCAATTTCATTTCTAACAAAATTATGAGATCAATGAAATCCTCAATCTCCAGATGATGTTCAAGAGACATCCAGACAGTTGACAAAAAGAGTATCTATGGAGGAGAAAGTAGGAACAATACAGTTTAGCGTCTTATTTTTCCAGAAATAATCTTTTTATCTATCAGTGCTTCACAAGTTTCCAGGGGATTCAGTCTTTTACCACTGTCTGAGGTCTCACCAGTAGGAGGAAATCTGAGATTTTTCTTCTTCAAGGTGCTGGCATTATAATACTTGTTGACACCCCGCACAGCTAGAGGATGCTCTGTTGGCCTTCCTTTGAGGACCCTGAAGGTTTGTGGCAACTGAGCCCCCTGCTCTGGCATGCCCTAACAAAGAGAAATTCAGACATGAGTTTTGGTTTGAATTGCTCTAATACTATCAATTTTCAGAGATAAACATCAACATACATAAAACAAACCCATACACATCATTTTAGATTTGACTAAAATCTAAATGGTCTCGTTTTCTAATACTCTACTTTTCCATATTTATTTTGTAAATCAACAGGAAAAGATCCAAACAGAGGAATGGGAATGGAGTGCTGGGTTTGTTTGGGGAGAGGGACAGAAGTGTCAAACCTGTATTTCCCCTTGTTCATCACCCACCAGAGTAGCTCCTAATTGAAAAGGCTTAAGCCAAGAGCAAAAGTCAGGAGACAGCAGACAGAAAGAAGGATCCTTTCTTATGTCTGGTTCTTCTCTAGGCTTAGACAGAGAACCCAGGACGGCATGCCCATTCCAACCTCAGCATTTCAGGGAATACAAATGTAGGGATTTGAAACCAAGAACCCACTTTATACAGTGATTACTGTTTCAGATCTTTTTTGGTGGGGAGGAGGAGGAGTACCAGGGATTCAATTCAGGGGCACTCAACCACTCAGCCATACCCTCAGCCTTTTTATTTTTTGAGACAGGGTCTCAGTAAATTGCTTAGTTCCTGGCTTAGTTGCTGAGTCTGGCTTTGAACTTGCAAACATCCTAAATCAGTCTCACTAGCTGCTGGGATTACAATCATGCTCTACTGAACCCAGGAAAACATTACAATTTTTTCCCCTAAATTCATTTCAAATAATCTTGTAGTACATTACATGGTCATGCCATATTTTTAACCAATTTACTACTAATGATATTTGAGTTGATTTTTAATACATTTTGCTAGCTAAATAATGGGACAAAACCCATAATATGTGCTGTTCTCTGGTTCCCCAAGGACACACATGCTAAATATTACATTTCTGAGTCAAAATGTAAAAAATTTGAAAAAGTAGGATATTCATTTGTGATTTGGGATATACACATAAAGGGTTTTTAATTTTTTTTGTTTGGTATTTGGTATTAAATCCAGGGCATCAAGCTGGTAAGCACCTGCTAAACATTTCCACCAGTTACCTGTAGTCCCAAGGTCTTAATGTTATGGAGTTAAATTGGCTTTTTTCCTCCCCGATCTGCTGGACTGGGGACTGAATCCAGGGGTGTTTTAACACTGAACTTCATCCCCAGTCCCTCTACCCTTTTGCAAATTTGGGACAAGAGTCTTGTTAATACCCCAACACCTGCATCAAACCTGTGATCATCCTACCACTACCTGGAGCCTCTGGTATTACAGGGGTGAACCACTGTGCTTGGCTACACAAGTTATTATTATTATTATTATGATCATTATTACTATTATTATTTGGGATTTAAGGTCTCACCATTTTCCCCAGGCTTATCTCAAACTCATGGACTCAAGTGATCTTTATGTATCAGTCTGCAGAGTAGCTGGAAACACAGGCATGTGCCACAAAGACCAGCTTTCATGTTTATTTTTTTAAAAAAAATATTAGTTGTAGATGGACACAATACCTTTATTTTATGTATTTTTATGTAGTGCTAAGGCTCTAACCCAGGGCTTCATGCCTGCTGGGCAAGCACTGTAACAGTGAGCCACATCCCCAGCCATAATGTTTTTATTCTTTAATTTGTTTTTGGAAGTACTAGGTATTGAAGCCAGGAGCATTATACCACTGAGCTACATTCCCAGCCCTTTTTTACTTTCAGATATGGTCTTGCTAAAACTGCCCAGGCTAGTCTCAAACTTATGATCCTTCCGCCTCAGCCTCCTGAGCTACTGGGATGATACGCAGACGTCACTATGCCCAGTCATCTTAAATTGCTCTTTTTTATTCTGGGATTCCAATCCCATGTAAAATGTCTTATCAATATGAGATTGTACAGCCAAGTGTGGTGGCATACACCTGTAATCCCCCCTGCTCAGAAATCAGGAGCAGGAGAGTCACTGCAGCCCACAAATTTGAGACCAGTCTGAGCATCAGAGGAAGCCCCACCTCATACCACAAAAAAATGGGAAAAAAAGAGATAAAAGTGGGGTACTCTAATACTAACAGTGAGAAAATAACCCAAATTTAAATGTAAGGTCTCTGGTGTGGCTCAATGGTAGAGCTCTTGCCTAGCATGCTCAAGGACATGAGTTTTCATGCTTATTCATACTAGCCCCAAAGCAGAAATCTAAAATCTCCTAATCCTCCTATGTAATGAAATATATATATATATGTATATATATATATATATATATATATGTGTGTGTGTGTGTGTGTGTGTGTATATATCTTTATATCTATGTGTGTGTGTGTGTGTGTGTGTGTGTACACATACTTTCCCCCAGCACTGGGGGGTTGAGCCTAAGGACATCCTACCACTTGGCTTTATCCCTAGCTCTTCTTATTTTGAGATACAGTCTTGCTAATTGCAGAGGCTGGCCTAAAGCTGCCTGAGTTCCTGAGTTGCTGGAATTAGTCATGTGCCACCAAACCCAGTTTACAATCCCTTTTCTAGCCAGTCCGGTGGTGCACACCTGCCTTCCAGGACTCAGCACACTTACATAGGAGGTTTGCTTGACCTCAGAAGTTCAAGACTGGCCTGGCCAACATACTGGGAACTCCACCTCAAACAAACAGAAAACCCACAAAACTGATGGTCAATTTTTCTTTCCTTTTCCACATCTGAGGATTTAATTCAGGCGTGTGTTACCATTGACCTACATCCCCAAAACTTTTTTTTTTATATACAGAACACAATTCTCTTTAAGTTACTGATCCTTGACTTGTGATCCTCCTGCCTCAGTTTCTTGAGTAGCTGAGCTTATAGATGGGCACCCCTGTACCCAACTGTATTATCACTTTTCAATTGTGCAGTAAATTAACTGGAACAACCTTATTGACCATTATATCTCCAAAACTTACTCATGTTTAACTGAAACTTTGTAATTTCTGACTAATCTAATAGCCTATTAGGACTCATAATAAACAAGTTCCCTTCCTATTATATGGAATCCTTTCCGGCCAAGAGTCAGGCAGTGTTGGTTCATGAGCTTGAGTCTCCAGAGAGCAAGGATCTTCCCTTCCAGGAGGGCTCTGTCCCAGCCAGTCAGAGCCTCCACCCACACTTCCCTGAACCTAGGACACATAGGCACAGCTGTCATAGGAAGCAGCACCAAACATGTGTATATAACAGACATGGGGTTCTTGGCACTCTCAACAGGGGAGTGAGGGCTCAGGAACAAGAGACTCCACATGGAGCTCAGGAGATGAACTTCTGGTGCTTGTACTGGCATTGCTGGGTGTGAAGGGAGAATAGGAGGCCAAGCCTCCCTTGGAAGCCTCCCAATGCACCACTGGGCTGATGAGAAGGTAAACACAGAGTCAGTACATGGGGAATCTCCCTACCCTCCACCCCACAACTCACAGTCAAGTCCCTTGGTGCCTAGAGTCAGGACAAGGGAGAGGGCTGGCACCACATTACTGCAAGAGACCATGGGGGACACTGTGGGTTACCCACCCCACTGTACACCTAATGCTCCACACAAATGTTTCACATTGTATGTCAAAAATTTCCATAAATAAAGAATCTGGAGTGCTGGGGTTGTGGCTCTGGGGTAGAGTGCTTGCCTAACATGCATGAGGAACTAGGTTCAATCCATGGCACCACATAAAAATAAACAAAATAAGTATATGTGTCCATCTACAACTAATACTTATACATGTACATACATACACACATACACCACACATACACGCACACATATAAAAGAAACAGAATTTTCTTTAAAACATAAACTACTAGATTAGTCTCAGTCCTCATTAATAGATGAGGAAACTGGGGACCAAAAAAGTAAGGACTGGCACAAAGCCAACCAGAAAGTGTGTTTCAGTCTTTTCTCTTTCTCTATCCAGGGACACCTGGGTGTGCTCTGAAGCCCTGTGACCTGGACCCTACACCCTCCAGGTCCATAATCCCACTCCTTATGCTCCAAGTGCTTCAGCTTCAGGGCCAGCCCTACATCCGGGGCTTCCCCCAACACATGTGCAACCACAGACCCTCATGGTTCAAGCACACCCGATACTCTTTACCTTCTGTACAGGTGCAGCCTTGTCACTCCTTGGGGGGGCCTGAGTGGTGCACCTGGGCCAAAGGAGGTCTTTAAGGTGTTCTTTTGGCCCCCAGTTGGTCCCCTGGTCCACCTGAATGCAGACCGCCTCAGACATGTACCTGGGAAGCAACAGGCCAAATGCAAGGAGTCACTACCCACCTTGGCCTGGTCTCCCTGACCACTCTCACCCTCAGCTGGGAAAGCACAGAGCCCAGGGGCCTTATCCAGGCTGCCATTCCCCTCGAGCACATTTCTTGGGGCAAGAACCTACAACACCAAGGAAGAGTGAAATTCCCAGAAACTCCCAGAGTGCCCTGGAGAAAACCCCAAAGGAAAGGAACAGGAGTGTTAAGGCTGGGAGCTGGGGACAGGGACCAGGGAACTAGACCAAGCTTCACCCCCCATACCAGCCCCAGGGTCCACCACTTGAGCCCTTGGTTTACCAACTTACTTAGGTCCCAAGGGTGCACAGAGTGCGATGTAACAGTTTCTTGGGCAGCCCACATTGAATGCCTTGTCATACTGGAGGGAGATGAGGAAGGGAAGAGGAGCTCAGAATCAGCAGGACTGGGTACGGCCATCTCCCAGGGACCCTTGCTAAGTTGGTCAGTCAATCCAGGGCTCAACCTGGGCCTGTGGCCAGGCTCTAGGTACAGGGGTGCCCAAGAGTGACCCAGGGCCTCCTGTCTTCCCAGGCTCCCAGGAAGCGTGACCTCCCTCGACCCACTTGTGAGCAGCTGTCCCCAGACAGTGCTGACCCAGCACCCACCTCTCCTGCCTTCTCAGGGCTCTCAAGCCCTAGTGCTTCCTTTTGCAGGATCCTTGCTCTGTCTCCATTGGCCTCACCTGTCCTCTCACCTCATCCTTCCAGGTACCTTTTAAGGTCTGTCTCCTGCTGTTCTGCTCAACTGATCCAAAGATCGTGTCACCACCCCACTCCCACTTGACTGTCTTACCACTCGATTTTTCTAAAAATCTACCTTCATTGAGTTTTATTATCTGGGAGACCAGTGGCAGCAGGGGATGCCCAGACATTTTTCCCTAGTCAAAAATCAGATTTTCCAAGAAAATCTGAGCTGAAGACCTTCAGTACACAAAGCAGGAAAGGTCAAGCTCAAAGGTCATGTCCTTCCCAGGACTCTGGCTTCTCCTCTCCCTTATTCTACTTTCTCTTTCCCCTGAGTCCATCCATCATCCTTGACCACTCCTCCTTCCAGAACAGGTTGAGTTTCTCCCCAACTTCATGAGCTTTAGGTAGAAAATACTCTGTTATAGTGGAAAGTGGCCCAGCAGCACCTCTATCCACCCCAAGTCTCCAATGGCCTACACATGAAGACTTTCATCTTCAACACTCTCCTCCGCCAAAGGAAAGACGATTCCACATCAGAACAGCTCTTGAATATGTCCAAAAAGCAACTCGAATCAATGTCCTCTATGAGGTTCTGCCTCCTTTAAGGTGTTCACAGCACATAATGAGTATACCACCAGGTACAATGGCACACGCCTGTAACCCCAGGGAACTGGGATTTTGAGGCTGGAGGATCACAAGTTCAAGGCCAGCCTCAACAACTTAGCAAGGCCCTCAACAATTTAGTGACACCCTATCTCAAAACAAAATAGAGCAAGGATTAGGGATGCAGCTTTGGTGGTAAAGCACCTGTGGGTTCAATCCCTAGTACCAGAAGAAATACATTAATTAATAGCAGAGCATTAAAAAAATACAGAATCTTTAAACTTCGACAAAGAATATTTGATTAGATATATATCATGTGTAGCAAATATTGATCGTACATAAAGTATAGAAAATGTTTAAGGAATGATAGTAAATTTCTAAGAACTGAGCAGTAAATGTGAATACTGTCCTCCCCCCACATGGAACCCTATCACACACAACTGGAATCCAACAGCTCTGAGGCACCCAGACCAGCCTCTCTCACTGGCTCCACTCTTGGGGCTCCTGTTCCAATTCTGTGTCTCAAACACCCTCACACTCCACAGGACCAAAATCCAGCAGCATCTTCTTCTTGCCCCATCTTCTGCCCAACTTCCTGTTGTCTCTTCTTCTTCTCCTTATCCTGGGGGGTCAGGACACAATTCTTCTCTCTGTTCCTTTCCTCTTTTCTTCTATCCCCAAATGTTGGTTCTTCTGTTTGATGGTTCACTCATTGATTCAGATGTCTTTCTCTGTGTGCTGGGGATTGAAGAATTCAGGGCCTTGCACGTGCTAAGCACACACTCTACCACTGAGATGCACCCCCATCAGAAATATTTCAGGGCATCAAAAATGCTTGGGTCCAACCAGGCAGGGTGGCACACACCTGTAATCCCAGTGACTTGGGAAACTAAGGCAGGTTTGAGACCAGCCTCAGCAACTTAGTGAGACCCTGATTCATAATAAAAAGTAGCAGGGCCTGGGAATGTAGCTCAGTGGTAAAGTGCCCCTGGGTTTAATACCGAGTAGCAAAAAAACAAAGCCCCATCACTGCACTGGGGATGGAAAGCACACCGCAAACAGCATGGCCAGCCTACTTTCAGTGGGTGAGGGCAGCTGCAACCTGAGGCCCTGTGCACCAAGGGGAGTGGAAAGGGTAGAGCAGAGAGAGAGTATCATGGGAACCATGTAGGCAACCCAGCTCACACCACCCAGGTACATGCAGAGGAGAATCCCAGAGAGTTAAGTGCTGAGACAGCGACTTCTGGTTTCAGAGGCTGTGTCTAGACCAGAAAGAGTAGTCTGAAGATGTCTGCTGAATTTGGCCATTAATGAGAGCATCATCCTGACAGCAAGGGCTGGGCAGAGCTGGGCCAGGAAGTAAAGGGGGAGCTAGTGAACAAGGTCAACCCTTTCAGGAAATAAGGCCCAGAAGGTACAACAGGTGGAGTGGAGGCCTGGGATGTTAAGGCTGGGACTTGTATGACTTTTAAGTTGAGCACAAACATGTGTAGATGACCATGGGAAGGAATGGTAGTGATGTAACAGCAGCACACAGGGCACTCTCTGGTGCCATCCACTCTTCTATGAGGTTTACATGAATTAATCCACAATTCCCTGTTTTACAGATAGGGAAATTGAGTGACCAGGGGCTGAGTAGCATACCCCAGGTCTCCCTGCTGCTCAGTTCTAGAGCTGCGATTTGGACTTATGTGGTCTTCACCAGATTCTTTGCCACCAACCACCAAGCAAGTGAGTCTAGGAGGAGTTGCAGTCAGGGAATGGAGTATGGTGGGAGTGAAAGTTGGAGCATGGGATCAGTGCCTGAAATTAGTGCTGCCATTAATAGAAAGGAGCCCTGTCTGGTAAATCTTAGAGGGCAGACCACATTTAGGTCCCTTGAGACTTGGGGATCCTGGACTTGGAAGGCCTCACTCTGAGCAGAGGAGGAAGAGCAATGGACTATGGCCTGACCTAGGGCAGGAAAAACCACAGGATGGAGGAATGGAACAGGCTGCCAGGCAAACTCAATGATGATACTAGAAGCTGGAGAGAGGAGAAGACAGGCAGACCACAGGGCTGAGGAATAAGGGCCAAGCACAGGAGTCACAGCTGGGAGGGAACCACATATGGCAGTGGTGGATGGGAGGTGATGAGCAGACAGGCTCCTCTGTCTGTTCAGCTATCTCAGGGTCTGAAGCTTCCCCTCCCCCACTGATGCCGCCCACCAGTCTTCCTGAAAGAGCCTTTAGTTAAGTGATTGCCATACTAAAGGAATCCCAGGGCAAAGATGCCCACTATATCATTCCTAGTGGACGCTCAAAGAAAAAGCAATAAAGACACAGATGGGAAAGAAAGCAATGAAACTGCTCCACAGGACATGAGGTTCCTTTTAGAGTGAACACCAACGAATGCTGGGGAAGAAGCTCAGTGGTCGAGCACCCCTGGTTCCATCCTCAGTGCTGGAAAAACATCAACACTAAGGACTCCTGCTCTTTGGAAGATGCGATGAAGAAAATGAAATGTCAAGCCATGAATTGCAAGAAAAGATTTGCAACACATACATCTGAATCCAGTATAGAGAACTCCTGAAACTCAATAAGAAAACAACACAGTTTTTTTTTTTTAAATGGGCAAAGTTTGGAGCAAACACTTCACCATCAATATACCCATGGCTTATAAGACACAAAAATATGCTCAACATCATTTGTCATTAGGAAAATAACAGAGTGGAGCCCTAGTGATATACCACTACTCATTTATTAGACAGGCTACAATTTGAAAACAAAAGAGAATAGTGACCAATGACAGTGTCAAATGCTAGTGAGGATGTGGAGCAACTGGAATTCTCATTCATTGCTGGTACAAAATAGAAACAGTAGAGTTGTTTTCTAAAACGTCCCATATGTTTATCTCATGACTCAGCAATGCCACCCTTAACAATTTACCCAACAGAAATGAAAACTTATGTCCACATGTCTATGCATCAATGGTTGTTGTAGCAGCTTTATTTATAACTGCCTGAAACTGGCTGGGCACAGTTCCCCATGACTTTAATGGCTCGGGAGGCTAAGGCAAGTGGGTGACAAGTTCAAAGCCTCAGTAACTTAGGAAGGCCTTAAGCAACTTAGTAAGACCCTTTCTCAAAATTTTAAAAATTTTTCAAAAAGAAAACATAAGGGTGCTGGTTGTGGGGTGGGTGAGGCTGGGATTGTTGCTCAGTGGTTAAGCACCTCTGGGTTCAATCCCTGGTACAAAAACAAAACAAAAACTCTGCCAAAACGTAGATGCAAAGTAAAAATACTTCAATTGGTGAATGTACAAATAGTCTGTACAATACTACAAGAAACAAAAGACAATAAACTACTGATATGAGCAACTACATAGATGAATCTCAAATGCATCGTGCTCAGTGAATGAAGCCAGACTAGAAAGCCCAAAACACCATTGATGCATGATTCCGGAAAGAGAAAAACCACAAGGACTCAGGGAGAGAAAATGACAACAAGAGATGAAAGGATTTTCTGGGGTAGTGAAACTGGTTAACCTTGATCTTGATGGAGAGTACACAATGTCACTTGTCAAAATCCCTAACTATAGATGAAAAAGGGTGAATTTACTGTTTCTAATTACCCCTCAATGAATGACATTTTCACAAAATCTTTCATGGCTCCCAGGTTTCCAGTTCTTCCAAATAAAATTCCAAGCTTGGCTTTCTGGGCCTTTCTAATCTTGACCCCCATAGGGTCAACCTCATTGCCCATGTCACCTTGTGCTTGAACTAGGATCCATTTCTTCATCATTCTGTTAACACCCTACTTTCAGATTTATGTGCCTTTCTACAAAATTGTACCTCTCACAGTCAATGCCCTCCTGTCTGCCTCTCCAAAAGCACACCTAGGACACATGTTCTCCTCTACAGCGTGGGCTTCGCCAAACTCCCAGTCTCTTCCAGTTGGCTACACCACTCAGGACTGACCCCTTGCTCAGAGTGTTCCTGGTGTCTCCCAGTGTTATTCTGATGGCAGGTTGCTTATCAACACAAGTGAATGATGTACTTACTCACCCCTACACCCATCCCTCAAATAACCACCACCTAGAACACCCAGCACACAGTAGGCTTTCTTTTTTTTAAGAATTTTTTAATATTTATTTTTTAGTTCTTGGCGGACACAGCATCTTTGTTTGTATGTGGTGCTGAGGATCGAACCCGGGCCACACGCATGCTAGGCGAGCGCGCTACCACTTGAGCCACATCCCCAGCCCACACAGTAGGCTTTCAATGCAATGCACCCAGGAGGCAGAATGGCCCCAAGCTCCAGGGTATAGAAATATCTGAGCTGCATCTTCAGAGGTGGGTCTGGAAGGGCTCATGAGGCATCATCAAGGCCAAGGGCAGTGGAGAAAGTGCACAAAGTGTCTAATTGAAGAGGTGCAAGATGCCTCCACACAGCCAAGGGCACACACACTCACCACTTACCTTCTCCTCATAGGGTCGCCTGGCGGTTCCCACCGCCACTGCCTTGATGAATAATTGCAGGATGAGCGGGACCAGGAGGGCCCCAGCGGGTACAGCCACTAGGATGCTGTGCACAGGCTAAGAAGGGAAGCCATGGAAGAGCTCCTCCCTGGCCCTGCTTTCGACCCCACTACTCCCTCCTTACCTCCCGCCCCAGGTGGCACTGCCCATGGCTCTCCCTCCCTGGACTCGACAGTTAGTCCAGTACAACCAAGGGAAACCTCCCTCCACCACACTGTCCTCCCACCTGTCCCTTTTCAACTTTCATTACCCTACTCTGTGGGCCCCTAGATTCTTAACTCCACAGGCATCCTATCTCGTCCATGTTCCTGACTCCACTGGCCTTCCAAATGTCCTTCACAGGTCCTGCCAAGTGACTTCTCCCTCTAGCCCCGCCCACGTCAGCCCCTCCCCTGTCACCCTGACCCTACCGGCTGTTTGCCCCTCCCTCCCCACCACACCAGCTCTTCCCAGTGTGGGCCCTTGGGACTGTGTGGATACGTCATGCTTTTGTCCAAAAACGCCATGTTCCTCCTGCGTGTGATGGAAACCACGCAGGTGGCCAGCACGGTACCCAGATAGAGGCACAGGGACACGATGAGTAGCAGGTAGAGCCGGATGTTTCGGTGCCCCACGCAGTTATTCACCCACCTGCAATGGTGGTCGAACTCCTAGGGGAGAGGAGACAGGTCTGAGGGCCCTTCTGGAATGGCCTCCATCACTCCCTAATCCTGGGGCCTCCCCTAACGCAGCCCTCTAGGCCGCCTGCTCTTGGCCTTACATAAGGGTTCCCATCTCAGTGAGAGCACAGTTAGGACCCCATGGCTCATCAAGTCACCTGTCCTGAGTGAGGTCTTTAGAGACAAGACCTGCCTGGTGTCACGTGGACCAGGACATGGAAACTCTGGGCCTCCATTTCCTCAAGTACTGGAAAAGGATGAAAAAAATGCCCTTCCACTACCGGCTGTCTGCTCTTGTGAACCATGTTCCCAGAGTGCCACATGAAGCACTCTGGGAACATGGTCTGATACCCCCACCTGGCCCACTCATGATGTGAGGTTCCTGGTCCTGGCCAGGTGCACGGAGATAGGTTGGTGAGTGGACAGGGAGGAGGAGCACTCACCTCCACACAGATGTCACACCTTTTGCAGTGGAAGGTTCGGGGCAGGCGGTGAAAATAACATGTGGGACACCACGGCATGTGGTACAACCTGCCATTAATTCGTGCCATGTACACAGTCTCAGGGTACTGCTCGAAGGCGCCTGGCAGGGAGAGAGGTGTGGGAGTGGAGGAGGCCCTTGTATCACTCTGATGCTTGGGGCAGCCCCATAGCATCACTGGGCATCAAGAAGTTGGGGAGGAGGAGGGCAGGGGAACCCCAGTCCCTGTTGAGCAAGCTGACCACTCAGATGGGCGGCAGTCAGAGAGAAGGGCTGTCCAGCACAGGAGCTCTACATGGAGCTCCCCCTGTGGAATAGTGATCAGTGCTTGGAGTCGGGTGTGAAATGGGAAGGAGGAAGGGGTAACTGCGTAGTTGGAAGAGCCTGCTGCCTCTCTTGCCCCGTCCTCCCTTCTAAAGCAACTGGAAAACCTCCAGGATTCTGTTTTTCACACTTCAGTGGCTTGGGAAATGAAGTGCCAGGGCAAGAAGGGATCCTGAGGCCACAGGTGGGGTCAGCCCTTTACAAATGACCCCTGTAGGCACCAGCCTTGGGGTGCCACCTCCCTCTCCCAGGAGTCCGAGGCCTTACCTCTGTGCAATATTCCTGGGTCTGAAAAATTCATGCCAATGAGGCTATACAAACTCAGGAGGAAGAGAAGTCCGGAGACCACTGGGTAGGCCCACTCTCCATTTTGCGCCAGTGCTCGGCCTCTGAAATCAGAGCCAGACTCCGTTCTAGTCAGGGGCAACCCAGAGCCCCCATGAGGTCAGACCCACACACCTTAAGGACAGATCTGAATATCCAGGCTAGAGACAGACCCCATTCCCTCCACCAAATGTCACCAGCATTACCGGCCTCCAACAGTCCCCCCAAATCCTCAGGCTTCCCACATCTCTGTGCTTCCCACTAAATATCCTCCTTCCCCTCTTGGCCTCCCTCCACCTCCCTGCCTCTGCACTCTCACTGTCTATTTCCCTTCTGTCTCTTTTTGAGAACCCACAGCTGGCCCAGAGACTCACGGAAACATAAAGAACACAGCACTTAGAGACACCAGGGCTGCCACAGTGAAACAAGCCCAGAGGCTTGAGAATAGCCAGGATCTGGCTGGGGGTCGGGGTGGGGACAATGAATCCTTTGATACAGTCATGCTGCGATGCCTGCTCTCAAACAAATGAGAGCCAAACGCTCCTTCTCCTGGCTTGGCACCCAGGGTACCATGACTACAAGTGTGACATCAGAGAGGTTCCGGAATGGGGGCTCTGGCTGCTTCCTGTGCCCACTGATATCAACCTTCCCCTGGCCTCACATACACACTTCTGGACGGGGACATCCTGCTCTTACAATGTGGCTTTGTTGGAGCTTGTGAGGATGGATGTAGTTTATCCCCCAAAGGTTCATAGGCTGGAGGCTAGGTCCTCGGTGCGGCAGTGTTGAGGGGGTAGAACCTGCAAGAGGTGGGGCCTAGTGGGAGGTAATTTGGCCACTGGGGATGAGGCCCTTAGAAGGGAGTAATGAACTTCTCATGGGTCCCTGTTCCTGTGAGAGGGGGTGTTATAAAGAGAACAAGACTCATCCTCCCCAGTTTCTGGCCATTCAGACTCAACCCCTGGCATGTCTTCCCACCATGATGCCATTCACCATGTTGTAATCACTCTCACCAAAGATCAGTCTCAGGGGCTACCAAATGTTGGATTCTGTGCTAAATAAACCTCATCTCTTTATAAAGTACCCATTCTTGGGTATTTTGTTAGAGCAACAGAAAACAGCTAATACAGAGACAATGTCATATGGTTTATGGGGAGAAGTTTGGTGATGGTTAGTTATCCACCTTTCAGGCCCAGTGCTAATGGAAGTAGGCAGTGCTCCTCGCTTATCCTAGCGCCACTTCTTCCTTTCTGTTGTAACAAAACTCTATTTTGGGGAGGAGGTAGCAAGCTACCAACTAAATATCTTCCCAGTTTCCCCTCACTTCCAGGGTGGGCTTTATGACATACTTCTGTCTCAACATAAAACATAAAATGGGCTGGGGATGTGACTCAATGGTTAAGCAACCCTCCATACAATCCCTGATGATGATGATGATGATGATAACATAATGATAATAATTTGTACATATTTATGGCATAAAACATATTTTGAATCATGTATACATATACATTATTTCATATTATTTTTGTGTTGAGAACCCTTGAAATCTACTCTCTGAGTCATTTTCCAGTGTATATAACATTATCAACTGTACTCATTCTGTTGTATGTTATTATTAACTGTAGTCATCTTATTGTACAATGGATCCCTTAAACTCATCCCCCTCATCTAAGTGCTATTTGGCCTCCTGGAACCAGCATCTCCCCCATCCACAGCCCAGCCACTCCTGGGCCCCTGGCAGTCACCATTCTGCTCTCTGTTTCTATGAGTTCAACTTTTATAGATTCCACATGTAGGTGAGATCATGTGATAGTTGTCCTATGCCTGGCTTATTTCCCCCAGTAAAATGTCCTTTGGCCTCATTCAATGCCACAAGTGACAGGACTTCCGAATTTTATTTAGAGACTAAATAGTGTCCCCTTATATTACTAAACCACATTTTCTGTATCAACTCACCCACTGATAGACACAGCTTTTCCCATTTCTAGGTTCTGAGAATATTACTGCAATGAACATGGGGTGCAGATATCTATTAATACACTGATGCCATTTCCTTTGGATATATACCAAGTAGTTGGATGTCTGGACTGTAGGGTAATTTTTTTTTTTTTTTTTTGGTGCTGGGGATTGAACCCAGGGCCTTGTCCATGCATGGCAAGCACTCTACCAACTGAGCTCTATTTTCGATTTTTAAAGAAACTTCCCATATTGATTTCCCTAATGACTAGACTAATTTAAATTCCACCAAACATTCTACAAGAATTCTAGTTTCTCCACATCCAGACCAGTACTTAATATCTTTTGTCTTTCTTTTTCTTTTATTTATACTCGAGTTGAACCCAGGGGTACATTACCCTGATACACAACTGCAGACCTTTTTAAGTTTTATTCTGAGATCAGGTCTCACTAGGTTGCTGAGGTTTACCTTGAATTTCTAATCCTCCCACCTCAGCCTCTTGAGTTACTGGGATTAAGGCATGTGCCTCTGGTTCTTTGGTCTTTTTGATAATAGCCATTCTAATAGGTGTGGGAGGGTATCTCATTATGATTCTAATTTGCATTTCTCTAAGGATTAGTAATGTTGAACATTTTTTTCAGATTTCTCTTGGTCAATTGTGTTTCTACTGAGAATTCAATGATGTTTGAGTCACAGTCTACCTTCAAATTTTATGTGGATTTCTGTTTTAGCACAAGAAGGGATGATATGCATTGGGTCATGGAAAAAGGTCAGGAGTGGTTCTAGAATCATAAATACCGGGTCTATTGAGCTTTGGAGCAGACCATGCTAGCCTTAGGTTTTCTTATTTTGTTTTGTTTTTTGGTTTTTTAAATTAGTTATATATAACAGCACAATGCATTTTAATTCATTGTACACAACTGTAGCACAACTTTACATTTCTATGCTTGTACCTGATGTAGCATCACACCATATGTGCATTCATACATGTACTTAGGGTAATGATGTCCATCTCATTCCACCATCTTTCAAATCCCCATGCCCCATCCTCACCTCTGCCTCCCCTTTGCCTCATCAAAGTTCCTCCATTTTTTCTTATCAGAGAGAACATTCAGCCTTTGGTTTTTGAGGATTGGCTTACTTCACTTAGCATGATATTCTCTAACTCCATTCATTTACCTGCACATAATTTTATTTTCTTTTAATGCTGAGTAGTAATATTCCATTAGGTATATATATACCACAGTTTCTCTATCCATTCGTCTAGTCACGGGCATCCAGGCTGTTTCCACAGTTTAGTTATTGTGAATTGAGCTTCTATAAACATGGATGTGGCTGTGTCTCTGTAATATGCTGATTTTAAGTCATTTGGGTATAGACCTAAGAGAGGGATAGTTGGGTCAAATGGTGGTTCCATTTAAAGTTTTCTAAGGAATCTCCATACTGCTTTCCAGATTGGTTACAGCAATTTGCAGTCCCACCAGCAGTGTATGAGTATACCTTTCCCCCTCATCAACATTTATTGTGGTCTGTATTCAACACACAGGGCACTTTCTGGTACAGCCACTGTTCTATGTGGTTTACATGAATTATACCACAATCCCTGTTTTACAGATAGGGAAGTTGACTGACCAGGGGCTAAGTAGTTACCCAAGGTCTCCCTGCTGGTTAGTTCTAGAGCTGTGATTTGGACTTATGAGGTCTGGCTCCAGAGACCTTGCCACCAACCACCAAGCAAGGGACTCCAGGAGGAGTTGCAGTCAGGGGGCAGAGTAGAAAGGGAGTGAAGTTGGAGCATGGGATCAGTGCCTGACATGTGTGCTTCCAATAATGGAAAGGAACCCTGACTGGGGAATCCCAGAGGGCAGACCACATTTAGGTCCCTTCAGAATAGTGATCCTGGACATGGAGGGCCTCATTCTGAGCAGAGGAGGAAGGGCCTATGGCCTGACCTGGGGCTGGAAGAACCACAGGATGGAGGAAGGGAAAAGGCTGCCAGGCAAACTCAATGATGGAGTGAAGCTGGATAGAGGAGAAGACAGGCAGACCACAGGGCTGAGGAATAAGGGCCAAGCTCAAGAGTCACAGGTGGGAGGGAACCACATATGGCAGTGGTGGGGTGCTGAATAAAAGGATGGGAGGTGATGAGCAGACAGGATCCTCTCTCTTTTCAGTTGTCTCAGGGTCTGCAGCTTCACCTCCCCCACTGATGCTGCCCACCAGTCTTCCAGAAAGAGCCTTTAATCAAGCGATTGCCATACTAAAGGAATCTCACGGCAGAGATGCCCACTCCTATCATTCCTAGTCAACACTAAGAAGAAAAAGAAATAAAAACACACATGTTGGAAAGAAGGAAATAAAACTGTTCCTCACAGAGGACATGATTTTCCAAGTAGAATAAATAACAACACTCAGTGGCAGAGCACCTCGATTCAATCTCCAGAACTGGAAAAACAACACCACTAAGAACTTCTGTTCTTCGGAAGATGCTATGAAGAAAATTGAATGAAAAGCCACAGATTGCAAGAAAAATTTGGAAAACATAGATCTCAACCCAGTGTACACAACTCTTATATCTTAGTAAGGAAAGAAAACGATATTTTTTAAAAGAGAAGTAGATTGGAGCCAACACTTTGCCAAAGACCTACCAATGGGCAAGAAGACATAAAAATAAGCTCAACATCATTGCTCATTAGGAAAACATAACCTGGAGCTTAAATGAGATGCCACTACTCATTTATTATAAAGGCTTCAATAAAAAGAGAAAACAAAACAAGAACAAATGACAGTGTGAAATGTTGGTGAGGATGTGGAGCAACTGGAATTTTCATACTTTGCTGGTAGAAATTAGGAATGGTACAGGGATTTTGAAAGAAAAATGGCAATTTTCTACAGAGTTCTACCTACAGTTACCTTATGACTCAGCAATGCCACCCCTAAGAATTGACCCAACAGAAATGAAAACTTAGGTTCGCATGCCTGTACACCAATGTTTGTAGCAGCTTTCTTTATAGCTGTGAAAAACTAGCAAGGCACAGTGGCCCGTGCCTAAGTTCTAGCCACTTGGGAGGCTAAAACTGGAGGATTGCAAGTTCAAAGCCAGCCTCAGCAAATTAGCAAGGTTCTAAGCAATTCAATGAGACCCTGACTCAAAAGAAAAAAAAAAACCTTTAAGAAAATTAAAGGGGGAAGATGGATCAGAGATGCAGCTCAGTGGTTAAGCACCCCTGGGTTCAATCCCTGGTACAAACAAAACAAAACTAAAACACTGTGGGAAAACTAGATACAATGAACAATCCTTCAATTGGTGAATGTATAAATACTCTGTAGGAATGCTATTCCCAGTGTGGGCCCTTGGGACTGTGTGTCTATTTCCAATAGACTTAAAATCAGCATACTACAGTGATGCAGCCACATCAATGCTAGAAAGTAGCTCAGCTCACAAGAGTTTTACTATGGAACCAACCTAGGTGTCCTTCAACAGACGAACAGATAAAGAAAATGTGGTCAATATGCACAATGGAATATTACTCAGTTTTAAAGAAGAACAAAGTGATGACATATCCCAGTAAATGAGTGGAAGTTAAGAATATCAGACAAAAACAACTGATAATTAAATTTCCATGAAGCTTGAGTAAGACACACTGGACAAAATACACATCAAAGTATTTCAGAATGAAATACTTTGCACAGCAAAAAGGGAAATGCCAGTGGATGAGTAATTGTACTTACTGGGAAATAGTGAACTAAAAAGTAAAGTAAATGAGGACTTACAAAAATGGTTTCCATAAAAATGATTGATTTAAAATATGAAAGTCATTGATATATAAACAATGAATCATTACAAATTACCTAATTGTAATAAAATAAAAGGTACAAGAAAAACACATAAATTATATGTACAGAATGTAGAGAATAGACTTACACTGAAAACTTGTAATTTACTCTTTTGGGGGGACAAACAAAAGAAAACACTGGCAGATAAAGTTTAGAACACAGCTTTTAAAATGATACACTATATGCACAACTTTAAAAATGATACATTCGTACTCCCATTTAAACCAGGTGTTCCTCTTTCTCCCTTCAACATCCCCCCATTCAGGCCAGCCCCCAACCAAGTTTCGCTTCACACTTACTCCCCCAACAAGGCCCCACTATTGAAGCCAGGTACCGGCCCTAAAACCTCCACTACACAAACTCAGCTGCCTCCAGGAGCACCCAGGAACAGCACCCAAGTTCCTCTGCCCCACTGCCCTACAACCTCTGCCACACCCACTCAGCTCATGTCAAGAGCACCCAGGAACAGCACACTAACTCCTATGCCACACTTCCCCACCTCAACAGGCCTTAGCACTAGTGCCCCCTCCAGGCACTCACTCAGAGCAGGCACCCACTACCCCACATAGCTGCCAGTCCCTCTGCACCTCTCCAGCCAGGGTGGCGCCCCCAGAGGCCTCATGACCTGTGTCTGCTCCAGTCATCACCTTGCAGCCACAGGCACTGAGTGCCCCCACCCCACACCCTACCCCACCTAGCCTCTGGTCCCAGGACACCTCTCCTGCAAGGGTCCAACCTCCACAGGCCTCAGAAAGAGGCCCCTCTCATGGGGCCAGCACAGCATGCCCCCTCCACACACACTACCCCACCCAGCTCTAACTCATCTAGCTCCAGTCCCCAATGCCTCTCCAGCCAGGGCTGTGCACCCCCTCCCGGCCTCAGCATGAGCGCCCCCTCAAGTAACTGCCTCGCAGAGACAGGCACAGTGTGCCCCATCACCACACATTACCCACCAAACTCCTTCACCACCCAGCTCCGGTCCCCTAAAACCTCTCCACCCAGGGCCATATGCCACATACCACTGGGGACCCTGGAGTCCTCCCTACCTGAGACTGTCCTCATAAGTCCACAAAGACCAACAGGAGGTGGTGGTGAGGGCCATGCTGCCCCTGTGGGAGGCCCAACATCCTCACCCATGAATGAGAAAGGACAGCAAGGACACCTTCCCAGAGGGTGACATAGTCTAGGGGCAAGACTGGAGCAGCCCAGGCAGCCATCAGTAGAAAGGATCTCTGTGATTTGAAGGCCCTAGCTTCTCCACAATCTGCAGTATACATCTGCCCAGAAATCCACTGTGCAGATGCAGTTTGGGATAAGTTCCTGCATGAATCAGTGAATGTGTGCAAACTGCATGCACATGTGTGTCAAGGGCGGGGCTATGTGCTGGGATGTTCCCAGGCCCTACCTCACAGTTATAGAAACAGTTCAGCCCTCCCAAGGTACTACCTCACCCAGCTCTGGTCCCCTAAGACCTCTCCAGCCAGGGTTGTGCCCCTACAAGCCTCAGGACGACTGCCCCCTCCAGCTAACCCCTAGCAAGAACAGGCACAGTGCACCTCTCCCCACAAAAGTTCCTACCCCACCAAGCTCCACCCCATTCAGCTCTGGTCTCCCAATAACTCTCCAGCCAGGACTGCACCCCCACAGGCCTCAGCACAAGCATCCACTGTAGGCATTGCATTGCAGTGACAGGCACAGCAAGTACCCTCCCCATGTACTACCCCATCAAGTTCCTGGTGCCCTAACACCTCTCCAGTGAGGGCCTTGTACCCACAGGCCTCAGCAAGAGCGCCCCCTCCAGGCATCTCCTCACAGGTACAAACACAGTGTGCCCCTCCCCACCAACTACCTCACCCAGCTCTGTTCCCCTGAAGCCTCTTCAGCCAGGGCAGTGCCCCCAAAGACCTCAGCATGAGCTTCCTCTCCAGGTACCACTTTACAGAAACAGCGTGCCCCCTCCTCACACACTACCACACCTAGCACCTACCCCATCAAGTCTGGTCCCCCAACACCTCTCCAGCCAGGGCCATACACCACACATTGCTGAGGACACTGGAGGTCTCCCTACCTTGGCTCTGCTCCCAGGTTCAGCAGGAAGGATCTCAGGTACTTGAGGAACATTCTTCTCCACTGTCTACTGGCCACTTCTGGATGCCTGGAAACTCAGAGCACAGAAACAGCTTGCAATATGCCCGCCCAAGCTTGTGTGCCTCACGCACTCGCCTGTGTGTTGAGGGTGGGGCTTTGCCCAGGAATGTTACAAGGTAATGCCTAGCAGCAACAGGCACAGTGTGCCTTCTCCCCAGACACTACCCCACCCAGCTCGGGTCCCCTAAGATCTCCAGCCAGGACCCTTCCCCCACAAGCCTCAGCATGGTCACCCCTTCAGTCACTGCCTCCCATGGATAGCACAGAGCACACCCTCCCCTGCACTATCCCACCCAGCTCCTACCCCACGGAGCTCCTACCTCACCCACCTCTACCCCTCCCACCTCCTACCCCACCCTGCTTCTGGTTCCCTAAGAACTATCCAGCAAGGTTCCTATCCCAAACAGGACTCAGCAGGGTCCGCACATCCATGAACCACCTTACAGGGAGAGAGACACACTTTGCCTCCTCCCCATGCATTACTTACCCAGCTCTGGTCCCATGACGCCGCTCCAGCCAGTGCTGCACCCCACAAACTGCTGGACACACTGGTGCCCTCTCTACCTGAGGCTCTCCACTGAGATCCATAATGTCCAACAGGAGCACAGTGGTGAGTGCCAGGCTGCCTTTGTGGGAGGCCTCACATTCTCACCAGGAACAGCAAAGTTGAAAGCTGGAAGGGACTTTATCCCAGAGGGCGACAAAGCTTCTTGGCCAGGAGCAGAGCAGGACAGGCAGCCTTGCAAAGGTAGGTCCTCAGCTACTTGAAGACACATGCTTCTCCACCATCTGCCTGAAACTTCTAGGCCTCAGGAAACCCACTGCACAGAAGTAGTTCACAGTGCGTCTGTGCATGCATGCGTGCGTGCGTGCCTGTGTGTGTGCGTGCATGTGCGCGTGGAGCATGACCGCGTCTTGCGTTCGTGCGTGTGCGCATCATGCACTCACTTACGAGTTGAGGGCAGGGCTGTGCCCAACAATATAGGGGTGGGGCCACATGATGTGCAGGGAGGGCGAGCGGGAAGCAGAGTTCCCGGGAAGATGGGGAGGATGGCTTGTGTTGCAGGAGGGGGCGCTGCAGAACTTGCCCAGGAGGTGGCGTAGGGTGCCGGTTCCTTGTCTGGGCCAGAGTGTAGGAGGCAGTGCAGGAATGTTGTGTCATACTCCCGCTCCCCTGCAGTAGCGCTTGAGGTTGGGGTCCATGCACAACTTTTGCTGTTTGGAGCCAAGGTAGTTCTCACAGCCCTCCTGGCTTCAACTTCTGGGAGGACTGGAGTTCTGGCCAATGCGGTGCTCAGCACTAAATAACTCTGGCCAAACATGGAAACCTGCCGGTGCCAATCCAAGGACCTGGTAGTGATGATGCAATTGCTTGGCTGCACAAGACTGCTGAGGTCTCCTGTCAGATATATATATGTATATATACATATACACACACGTACATATCTGAACCAGTAAGCACAGCTAGCACTCACAGGCACATACACACCTGATCACATGGATTTATGTAACATTGGTTAATATGTAGAGGTAAGGTTAGGGTTAATATGAAATTTTGGTTTGAGTTAGTGGTAGGGTTAAAGATTAACATGTGTATGTGAAAATATGAACAGTCCTAAGAATTTATATTTAAAATGTACCAAAACATATATAAACATACATGTTATGACACAGAGAAGAATACAATATGAGTAATGTGATTACACATGTTGTATATAAGTGGAGGTGAGGATATAACCTATAAATTACATATATTAGTATAGATGCAGATTTATCATTAAACAATTAAAATAGAAGTCAAAATACAATTTAAAATTTATTGTACTACATGGATTCAAGTCAAACTGGACTTAGATAAAAAGGTAATGTAAAGATAATAAAAAAATTTGGTTTGAGTTAGGATTATGGTTAAAGAATGGACATGTATACTGGGAAATATCTGTATTCATAAGATGAATGTGTGAAAATATGTTAAAAAATACATAAAAAACATGCATGGTATGACATTAGGGAGACTGTTATATGAATCATATGATGAGACATTTTGTAAATAGGGAGTTTCAAGGATATACCCTATAAATTATATACAGTGATATGTATGTGAATTTAATATTGATCATTGAAAATCAAAGTCAAAATACACTTTAAAATTCTTATTGGTGTACAAGGATTGAAGTAAAATTTGCCTTTCTTGTAGAAGTAATATAAAGGTCAATATAAAATTTTGGATTGTGTTAGGGTTTTAGTGTAAGAATGAATATGTGAATTGGGAAATATCAATATTCATAAGAATATACTGTGAAATTATGTATGAAAGCATATATAAAACCACATGTTGATACAGGCATAAGTAAAATGTGAGTCATGTGATTACAAATTTGGTAAACATGGGGATGAAGAATATATCCTATAAACAATATATACCAATATATATGCAAATTTAATATTGATAATTGAACATATAAGTCAAAATGCACATAAAATTTTATCATAGTGTACATGCTTTTAATAAAATTTAGTTCAGTTACTTATTTGAGGAGCACTGATAATGCAAGTTATATAATAGAAAGTATTTTCAGGGTAACAAATTTTTACAATGACAGTAGGATACCTGGTCATTGAATTCATACCTAGAAGCATTGCTTAAAAAACTATGCTTATATTTTAATGTAATTTTTTTTCCCAAAACATACTAAACGTTTCTAACTATGATGTGTCAGTACTCTTGGGAAGGAGGTTAACAAATGTCAACCTGACACTGAATAAGGAAAAACAAGATACCAAACAGGGAAAGTCCTCCAGGTATAATTCCAGAACTGAAATGTTGATTTTGTGCCAGTTTCAGACTCTAATCCCTACTCCTTGGGGGAGTAAGGGAAGGAGAATTCATTTCATGAAATAAATTTGGGAAACGAGGTCAAAGAATCTGATCTCTTTCATAGAGCATTCTAATTAAATCTATTCCTCAACTGTCATGGAAATTCTTTTTCAGTACTGACACAGAGTGGAGTCAAGGTGTCATACCTGGGCTGGATGGCCCCTCAGGAGAGCTTGTTTCCAAAGCACTGTCTGGAGGAATCCCATCTACTAACTGCAGGGCTGAAAGGAACAACACAATTTATAAATAAGCCTCATACATAAAGCACCTTTACAGCTTCACTGTAGCTTTTTTATATATAATCCAGAAAGAATTGAGCCTTGACCTTGCTAAAAGTCATTTTACTACCCAACTGTGAAATGACAAAATTCCACTTAGATTCATTTCTCTTACTATATAAGTCAATCCTGGAGTGGCAATGTTTTCTAAATAAGTTTACAAATTACAATCTGCTCATTTTCGGATAATGAAGCGATATAATTTTGTCATTTTATTTTGTGTTGCAGATTCATAGAAAGCAGTCAAGTGGGAATAATCAGGGACTATTTATAAATCCTAAATATCATTATTTAATAAAAAGACAAACATATCATTTCTGTTTGTATTAAGCAGAACATAATACAAATGATAGTGTTAATGGGAAAAGTAACATTACCAGTCACTCGGCCATTTCCATCACTTGAACGCTGGGCTGCTTTGGAGGGTGGCGAAGGTGCTTTTCACTTTGTTCTCCTCAAAGATGAAGTTCCCCAATGGAGGAGCTACTGAGCCGCAGTGAGCCTGTTCTCACTATGCTTGCTTCACAGGGACTCTGTAAAAAACAAAACCACCAAACACAATCCTATATTTAGAAATTAATTACAAACCTTATGAAGACACTGATCTTTAAAACAAATCCATCATCTACCAAAATGAAGCACAATAGTAATTTATTAAAAAAATAGTTATGGAACAAAGAAAATCTGTGTAGAAGTAAGGTAAAATATAAGGAAAAATAAAATATATCCCTCCTCAATTAACTTAGACTAGGACAGGGGACAAATATGAAAATAACAAATTGAAATGTAAAAGGCTTTTGAGAAATACAGTTAAAAACTAACTTTTACAGAAGAATCAGAGAAATTATTGAATGTAAAGTAAGGGTTAAAAAGGAGAAGAGTACTGGTACACTAATAGCTGGCTTGGTTAATCTATCTCTTTTTAGCACCAGTGTATCAGTGGAAAATGTTTCAAGAATTTATATTTACCCAAGATAATGTCCTTGAGGTCACAGACTACAAGTGGCTACTGCTCACATTCCTGGCAGGTGAATGTCTGCAGAACCTAGGACTATCCTGCCTCCTCAGGCAGATTGATGCCTCCTGGCCAACTGCCACACCATCTTTGCTCTTTCACTTATAACAAAACTTAGAATTGTTCATACTTTATTTCTGCAATTTCTCTTTTCCCACTTGAGTTTCCCAATTAAACTTTTACCAACCCTTGACCCATTAACACTTTTCCTATCAAAATCACCAATGACCTTGACCACAAATAAATCAGTGGTCATTTCTCAGAACTTTTTTTTGGACCTGTTAGCAGCAATAAACACACATGACCTCCCTTCTGTAGTGATTTTTCTTACCCAGAACACCACATTTCTCACTCTCAACAGATCCATACTCTGGCTGCTCTGCTTTCTTGGTGCATTAGTTTTCATCTTCTGACCAACATTGTTGTCACCAGAACTCTGGCCATATTCTTGTTAATATCTATACTCACACTTTCTTGATGATTTGTTACCTGTAAGTTTTATATACATGCTGATGATTGTAAACTCATGTCTACTCCATCTGATGACCTGTTTTGGTCTCCACATCAAGGCCACTTCAACTTAGCACGTCTAAACCTGAAATCTTAGCAGTCATTCCTTTTCTTCCTTCCACCCCAAACTCTGTACTTCTCATGGTCTTTATCTCAGCAAAGAGCAAGTCATTTTTCTATTTGCTGTCATCTCCTCTCTCATCATCCATAACAAATCTACCCTGTTGGCTCCTCCCTTAAAAGACATGGAGCATCAGCTTGACTTCTACCATAGAGTCTGAATCATTGACAACACTCTAACAGGGCTCTGCTTGTACACTGCATGCCTACTGTCTTTTCTCAACATAGCAGGAAGAAAAGATCCTGTTAAAGTGTGTAAGTCACTTTAGGATGTTTTGTTCAAAACCTTCTAGTATTTTCCCAATTGGCACAGAAAATCTAAGTCCTTTTAATTGATGTCCTGGTTCCTAGATGTCTCTGACCATCTGCAAGGACAGAATAGCTCACTCCAGTCACAATGGCCTTTTTGCTGCCTCTCATGGTGCCTGGAGAGTTCCTGGGATGGCTACCCTGGCTTTTCCTATACCTAGAACATTCTTCCTTCTGATAGCTTAATGTTTCCTTCCCTCATTTCCTTCTGGTTATTTCTCACATGTCACCTTTCAATGCCTTCCTCCCTGACTCCAAAATTTTCTATCCCATTTCCAAGCTTTATTTTTTTACTATAAGCCTTTAACAGCTGTTGGCTTATTTACTGGTTTATTATCTGCTTCCACTGGAATTGGCTATAAGGGCAGGAACTGTTTTTCTATTTTGCTCATTGCTGTAATTCTGGAACAATTGTTTGGTATACAGAAGTTTCTCAATAAATATTTAAGTGAGTGGAAAATGAATTCTGTATTTTCTTCTTCATGGGTAAGAAGTCTTGATAAACTTGGACTAGATGTTTGTGTAAATTTGGGTCATTCCACTCTCACAGGACCATGTAAGTACATCCAAGCAAAATAGTCCAATACATAAGAAGTTCCCTGTCTTTGTGCTTTGCTACACATCCAGAAAAAAGTGACGAATTTACTATTTCATAACTTTCTAATACTTCTGCCAGAGGAAAAAAACCTGCCCCAAGGGAAAAAAATGCTTTAAAAGCTACTATCATCATTGCCAACTGTGTGAGATACTAAAGACAACGATGGATCACTACAGGGACAGAAACACAAGCCTACATGGCAGATTCTATACTATACAAACCCCTCATTCATAATTCCTCTTAATGAAGGAGAGATAAGGTGGCTGGTGATCTCATCATCCCCCAAAATATTAAACTTCTACCATATCAGTTGGTATATAGTTATAGCTAGCCCTTGCCATCATATTACGCTGTTCCTTCTTTCAGAACTCAGACCTCTGATAATCTAGCAAGAAAAGAAAACCTGCCACTCAAACTCATATTTTGATTCTGAACCACTAAAGTCAATTGTGATTAACGATCATGATCATCCCCCACCGGGAGGTCATGGGATGGATCCCCAACAGACCTCTAAAATAATTCAAGAGAAGTATCCTCAGTAATAAACAGATGGTATAGAAACAAGTTCATTAACTTGAATATCTTAGCAACTTCATTAACTTGAACACATCTTCATGAAACTTAGTCTTTGAGCACTTTTTAGTGATACCCATGTGGTCCTTCAGGAGTCCAGGGAGAAAGATGTCCATTATTCAATGTCTTAAGTTGCTTCTGTAGTTTAGGTTTCATAAATCCTCACAGAGTTGAAGTAGGCATCACCATCTCATTACCACTGATCAAAGCTTCCCACGACAAAGCCCTTTCATGCAATTTTAAAAGACAATAAAAGGATTAAAATAATTTTACAATACTAGAGCTGGAAGACACTTTGATGAACACAGTTACAAAACCTTATTCTACAGAGAAGAAAACCAAGCCACAGAGAAGTTCAATGAAGATGATGATGGAAAAGAAAATGACAAGGACAAAAAAAAAATCATAGGCCCAAGAATAGAATGTAACCATGCTCCAAACCACGACAATTCCTGTTCTGCCACAATATACTTCTTTTTTTCCAGCCCTTCTCTATGCAAAGAAGAAATAAATTACAAATTTTTCAACTTGTGTTATGACCTGAAAATGTTTTTATACTTCTCTTGAAGCAACATGCACTTTCATTTCATAAGCCCTACAATTTTCTGTGATAGCATACAACCAATTCTTGTTATTGAGAAACCTTTGCTTATTACATTTTGTTAAAGACCAAAGATGAGGGCCTCTCTCAATAGTATATCTTGTGGGGAAAAGACAGGATGAACCAGAAGAGCGCAGAACCCATGATCAAGCTTAAAGATAGGGAATGGTGGTAACTCTAGTCTTCTGTTATCATTTTAGCAGAAGTCCTTCTAGGGACAGGGTAGGGGAATATGAAACACCTACAGGTAAACAAACTGGGGCCAATTCAGTTGATTCCAAAAAATGCACCAAAGATGTATAGCTGGCTTCATTCCAGACAGTGCCCCACCTCTATAAGCTTATCACCATCAATCTAGGAAAGACGCCCCGCTTCTCTCTGCCCTGGCCTCTGTTAACACAAACCAATTACCAATGAAAGGTGAATCTCTCCCATGGCAGACAGGCTAAGCGAACTTTGAACCACAAGGACTGGTCAAGAAAGCCTCCTAACACTGATGGTTTTCAATATGGTTTTATGAATATCTTGTGCAATTTTAGAGAGAAACAACTTTTTTGCATATTAATAGATAAGAAAGAGAAATCCACATTAATCCCACAACCCATTGTTCTTTTAATAATATTTTTATTTAAAATTTAAATTTATAATGAGCATAGTTTTTTTTTACATTTCGGTCAGAAGTAAACTGGGCAGAAAACTAAAAAGTAGTGATACAGAGGGTTATTGTGGAGATTAACTGGGTAATATTCTTTAAACTTGATATGTAATATTAATAGTCAATATATAAGCATTCACCATTGCTTTTGTTATTCTGACCCTTGAAATGTACCTTATGAAAACCACAATGACAAAATATGCTTTATATCTGGGAAAGATTAAATATATTGTGCCAGTGCATTTCTCTACTGAAACCAGTCATATTTTTGGAAGTACAGACAGCTGTATTTGATGTATCAAACTGCAAATGCCATGGTAACCACTGTTCCTAGGCAATTGTAGAATGATGTGTGTGGTCCACTTTCCATATGATAAGAGGAGAGTGGAGGGGAAAATAAAATGTTACCCGATGATCTGGATTAAAAAGCAGTATATTTCTTAAAGATTACAAATACAAACTTTATATATAGAAGAGTACAACCTTAATTACTCTGTTGAAAAGTAGGATTAAAATCAATTAAGTAAAATGAAAACAAATATACACCTACTCATACAAGCAGATATATCATCTGCTTGTAAGCCATTGATATAAAAGTGAGTAAAAGATGAAGACAGCACATATTTTTAAAAATTAAGTTACTTATTAAAAATGAATACTCTAGGTATTAAATTTCACTTGCATCATACTAGATGGCAAAAGTCTCAATTGCTCAATCTTTGAGTGTTTGTAGCAGAATGCAAAAGGAGACAAAATGAAACATCCACTAGAGATTATTCCAACTGTGTTTTCAGTCACAACTCAATATCCCAAGAAAATGGCATATCATGTTAGTGGTCAGTGGAAAAGCTGGTGGGTGTTGTATACACATAGCTCTAAGCTGCAAAGACACACCAAATATGTCAAATGAAAAATTCTCCCAAAGGTTCTATGAATTCTGAGTCAAGATTATCCACAAATTCAACTTTTTTACCTCTTCTTCTAATGTAATAAATCTAGATTCTGCACATACAGCGCAGAAACTAGATTTCTGAACTTAGTTTTAGTTCCAGAATTATAAGTCACTTTCAATTTAAGTCAAGTCACTGCATTTCTGACTTCCTGTTTCACACATGTTGGTCTTACTATATATAACTGTATATATTTTCTATACTAATGCATGGGATATGGTTTGCATAAATAAGAGAATGAGTCAAATATTTTATATTTTGTCACAGAATTGACATTTTGAATCATTAGAACCACAAAATGCTCCAAAAGTTCCATTAAAAACTGCCAGAAAAATTCTAATTGGAAAGTTTTTCTTTTCAAATGAACATTTTTGTAGATAGGAATATATCCACCTTTATAGGGAAAATGACATGAAGCCTGAAATAAAGGAAAAAAAGTACAGAAAAATTTAAGGACATGAAATTGACAGTGAAATATATATTCTATAAAATACAGTCTTAAATGGGGAAAATTTTAGGTACAGATCTATTCCAAGAAAAATTTAGACTATTTTACTGATTTTAAACTTTTATGAATCCTTTTTGGAAACTGCACAATCAGTTGTCAAAATCAGCTCAGAAAATCAACAGCCGGTAATGTGAATAATTTCAGTATAAGTTCCAAAAACACAATCCAAATATCTTAATTTGCCAATATTGAGAAATGTCTTAGAGGAATTAGGCAAATTATTAAATACGGGCAGCCAAAAAATATATATAAAAGAGATATGTTTGACAATTTTTTTCAAGATAGAGATGAACTAACTTATTGGTAAGCCTTGACTGTGGGAAACATAGTATTAGTGACTTTAAAAGAACACTAAAATGAACTTAAAGCTCAAAATGGATAAAACTGCTAATTATAAATCACTGTCAGACATTACTGGTATTTATCTCTCTTACTCTATTTTCTGTCACTTTACTCATACAAAGTAAGCATTTGTATTTCTAATATAACAAATATTTCCAATATTTGCTTTCTGCTTTAGTATAGTTTGGAAGAAAAAAAAATGGAAAAGATTGCAACACTGTACTTCTGTTAAACAGTGCACCCTTGTAGTTTATTTTGCATCACAGACAATGAAAATCATAGGATATAAGTGTATCTAAAATTCTTTGCATACTTAAGAACAGATTTGTACAAATATTTTTTTTCTTCCAGTTACATTTTCCCCAACATGCCTATACTTTCAATCACATAAAATAGTGACTTGTTAAAATTCAAAGTTCAGCCAGGAGTGGTGGCATCTGTAATCCTAGTAACTCAGGGGGCTGAGGCAGGAGGATTGCAAGTTCAAGACCAGCCTCAGCAAGTAATCAGTAAACTAAGTAATTGATATGCTTTGCTGAGTTTTCTGAATGTCTGTATATAAGTAATGTCAATCCAATGGTTAATTATATTTATATGCACAGTGTAATATATAATATAATGTTTTAGGTATTCATCCTTGATTTTTAAATATAAAGTTGTCAAAATTCTGGATTTTCTATAAAAGCCTAAGAAAACATTTCTAAAAGCCACGTGGTCCAGTTACCATAAAACTAAATATAACAACCTATGTTATCCAAGTGTTTCAGAAAATTCAACAAATACAAAACTGAAATAAATACTAAAATTTTGTGATATGACAAATTCTCATTGTATATAATATACTTGGATATGTGGAAGCTCTACTTATTAATGTTTGTCAATTCTCTGTACTATACCACCAATTCTCTTGAATACCTACAGTGTTATAGGATTTTGCTGGAGAATACAATTCCTGCCCTATAGCTGGAAGAGGACAAAAGGAAAATTTAACAGAGCTTTACGCTTTAAACAATAACAATTTAACCCTAATATTTATCTTTAGATGACAGGGTAAGTAAATCCTGTCATATCCATCAATGTAATATTATTCAATCTTTAAACAAGGGAAGCCCTTTATGTTCTAATAAGGATATCCAAAATGAATCATTAAGTACAAAAAGTGAGGAATAACATGGTATAGGTAGCACATGACCATGGGAAAAGAACAATAGGTAGTATGAGTATTGACTTGAATTTGCATTCATTCATTAGCTCTTGAAAGGGACTTGAACTGTCAATATTGATTGCCCTTGGGCAGAAGAATTTAGTTGAGGACAAAGCAGAAAAGGATGATTTTCACTGTATTCCCCTTTTTATCTTTAGCATTATGTAATATATGAACATGCTACCTAAACATATACATAAAAAAATAAAAAGGCACAGGGAGACATGTTAAGAGAAAGTAAAAAGTATTCTATGCTAAAATCTGAAAAAAAAATTCTTCATTAAGTTAAAAAAAAAAAAAACAACAAACCAGGATCCACTGAATGGGATAGTAGGAATGAATGTAAGGAAAAGGCACTGAGATGCCTAGGCAACCAAGAATTCATGTGTGTGCATACATGCACTTTTGTACGTGCAATCGGGCCATTCAATTATGAAAGGAAAGGAAGCAGGATTTCACATGAGAGACAGTAAGTCAAATCTTGTGGTCAGAGTTAAAAGCATCCTGAAAATGATGAGGATTAAAAGTTTAAAAGTTATGATCAGTCTGTAAAGAAACTTGAGACCCAGAAAATCAATCACAGCAAACTGAGGTTTCTGAACTGGGAAGTGATAATTAACAAATAGAAATGTGGTAGCTTGCTCCATTTAGAGAATCCTGAGGATAAGTTCAATACTATTTCTCACCTTACTCTGCCTGGATTTTCCTAGGAATGACTTCAGCAAAGGAAATGGAAGACATTATGAAGGGTGACTATGTGAATAATTGGTTTCTAAGTAGATGTGAAAGAATAAGGAAAAAACTAAAAAATGATCTTTAGCTTTTTAGTCTAGGAGGGAAAAAATGATTTTGGTTTTAAATATGTTGATTTATAGGTGTAATGAGTCACTAAGTAACAGTGAGGTCAAGGTACAACCAGAAGAACACCAGGATTGGAGTTACAATTGGAGTTACTGATATACTGGTTTCCTATAACTGCTATAACAAATTACCATGACTGAGTAGCTTAGATCAACCCAAAGTTCTTCTTTCATGGTTTCTAAGGCCAGAAATCCGAAATCAAGGAAATCAAGGTGTTGGAAAGGCCATGATCCCAGGCTTCTGCTGGCTGCTGGTGCTCCTTAGCTGCATGCAGCAGGACAACATCACCTTTGCTTTGTCTTCACCTTATGTGCCCTCTCTGTGGACTCATCATTGGCATACTCACCAGTGGATTTGGGTCTAACTTAAAATTAAGATGCTTTCATCTCTACACCCATAAGTACATCCACAAAACACTAGTTTTAAATATGACTTCATTTATTTAAGACCTGGACCTAGGGGGACACTATTAAAATCACAAAGTGAAAATTATCAGCCCATGGATTTAACAAAAGAACAGATATGCTGCCTCTTAAAGAGTAGAGTGAACATAGTGAATCATGAATTCAGGTATCTCCAATTCAGACAGTGGGTAAAAGAGTGACAACAAGGAAAATAAAAATAGGATGTGGTTAAAGTATAAGAAGTTGGTTCCTAGCAGGGTACCATGGTATACACCTGTAATCCCAGGGACTCAGGCAGGAAGACTGCAAGTCCAAAGCCAGCCTCAACAACTTAGCGAGACTCTGTCTCAAAATTAAAAATAAAAGGCCTTTTGATGTTGCTCAGTGATAAAGCATCACTGGTTCAATCCCCATCTAAAGAAAACAACAACAACAAAAACTGACTCCTCCTGGATCTGTGCAGGTACGAAGGTACACAGTGAGATGCAGCAGAAGATAAAAAATCAGGACCAAAGGGTGACTATTCACATCAAATATGGCCAGGAATGTAAGGAAAAGGCACTAAGATGCCTAGGCAAACCAAGAATTCACGTGTGTGCATACATGCACTTTTGTAATGAATAAATAAAAAATGGTTCTTCAGCTTCTCTAGGGAAAAACAAATAAAATTCTGGGTTCTGCTGAACAATACACCAAAGAACTATCCAGATCAAAAGAAAAAATAATCAAAAATTGTATAAAGATGTGTAGTTTGCCAAAGGCAACATACTAAAAAAAGATTACTTAACAGAGGGCACCAAGTGGTCATAGAGCAGAGGGCAAGAATCAAAAGAAATAGCTTTCAGTAAGGTCACAGGTAGCACAGTCCAGAATTTTAAGAGACAACCTAGACCTCCTGGGGATCCAAGTACAAAGGAACTTCACTGGAATGGATTAAATGAGGAAATCCGGAAGAAAGATTTATAAGCAGGGGCTATGATGATTTCTATATCCAGAAAAAGATGCTTTGGTAACTACTTGAGAGTATAATAACTTACACACTTAGGATGTAATTTTAGGGTAAATACAAGTATAAAAAACCCTGAAAATGCTTTTTCTATGAAGAAATGCAAAGGAGCTACAAGCACAAAATGAAGTCTCTGACCCTGACTTGGTTCTAGATTTCCTTGCTGGTTCAATCTGATCCTTGCACACACCCAGGCAAGCTATTGTATTCAGGAACTGAATCTCTGGACAGGGTCCTCCACCTGACCGATGGACTCCCACACTCATTTCAAGACTGAACTCAATGATCACCTTTTTTGCAAAGCTTCACTCAACTACCAAGCAGTAACTCTGGAAAAGTTTGTCAGAAAAATGACTCCATCACAGAAAAAAATTTCTGATTTATGAGATTTTACACCACAAACATTAAATTAGACGTCTTAATAGAAATAAGAGAGGTGATTTTCTAAGTAACAACTTCATTAAGCATTTCTTTAAAGATGTGTTTCTATTCAAATTGCTATGTTCTAAAGACACACATGATAGTTTACAAAAGAACTATAATCAAGTTGCTGGTTTTTTTTTTAAATTAAGAAAGTACTCAAATGCATATTAGGTGATGGGAAGAGTTCATTTCTTGAGGCTAGAATTTACTAAATTTCTGAGGAGGAAATAAAATCCTTCAACCAGATATGAGAAGACCACCTGTTGTCTTGAATACTTCAAAATAAAAATTGCTCTCAAAGTCATTTAAATCATTGTGTGATTACAAGCAACATAATACGTCATCTTATGTTCAATCACATTTACTTGAAAAATCATCTACCTTCCACATGAATAAAGCAAGAATGTTCAGATTGCTTAGTCATAAAAAGCTGTTTGCTGGGGCTGGGGATGTGGCTCAAGCGGTAGCGCACTTGCCTGGCATGCGTGTGGCCCGGGTTCGATCCTCAGCACCACATACCAACAAAGATGTTGTGTCCGCCGAAAACTAAAAAAAAAAAAAAAACTAAATATTAAAAATTCTCTCTCTCACTTTGAAAAAAAAAATAAAGGTATTCAAAATAAATAAATAAATAAAAGATACAATAAAGTTTAAAAAAAAAAAGCTGTTTGCTAATATATTCCCAAATTTAGGATTAAAGGGAACCAATAATAATAGGGGAGTAAAAATAAGACAATAAAGAAAAAGAATAAAAATAAAACTTAAAGGAAAAGGTACACATAGAACAATGCTTTGAACATAAGAACACATAAAGGTAATCACAATATGTTCTATTAAAAGGCTCATTTTAAAAAATAGAGTATTGATTTTAGGTAGACACCAGTATTTCCTCTGAAGAATCTCAAAATTAGGTAAAGAAGACATACAAATTAGAAGCCCATGAATTAGCACAAAGACTGTTGTTTTAAAACATTTTCATTTGAAAATAAGCATTTTCATCTGTAATATATGCATTAAGTAAGACTTAATGTTTATAGACCAGCTATTTGCTTGAAAAAAAAAGCTCCTTAAAATAGCAACTTATTCTTCATTGCATCAAACTACATATAATCTTTTCCCAGTACCAATTTTAGTTAAGTACTTATTCATGTTATTACATATTAATAACTGTTGCTAACTTTCTTGGGGGTCTAAGTTACATAACCTTGTCTCATCCTGTAAAACAAAACAAATCTACCCACCTTATCAGTCTCCTCCACACTTGTGGATTTCACCACACAAGAAGCTGGCCTCTCCTGTATGTTTGTAAGGTCCTGAGGGGCACTCTGAGATGCTGCCATTGGAGGCAATGGAGCACGCCTCTTCTTGGGCGCATCCACCGATGGCAGGATGTTTGAAACATGGTTTGGAAATAGTATTGGACCTCGAAAAAGTTGGGCGGTGCTTATTTATTAGAGGGGTTGCAGGAGCACTTGCAGTCTAATAAGAAAAAGACAGTGTCTATATGCAATTTCAAGATAAAAACCACTTATTTTATACAAGATTTGAAGACTCTTATAAGATATTGCATAAGAAAATACTTACTTGCTTCCATTTTTTCTTACTACATTGAAAAAAACTAAAAAAAACCTTTATTGTCTTTTTCCTTCATAATGTCCAGGTTTTGTGATATTTGGGAGGACTGAAAAAAAGAAGAAAGTCATCTTACTTTGGTAGAGAGTTGAATATTCACTTCCAAGTTTTTCTTCTCTTACTTTCTCTCTAAAACCCTATCTAATACGCTAGGCATGGAGGTATATGCCTAGAATCCCAGTAACTCAGGAGGCTGAGACAAAAGGATCACAAATTTAAGGCCAGTTTCAGCAACTAAGCAAAATCATCTCAAAAATTTGTTTTAAAAAAGAGGGGGTAATAGGGAAGGTAAGTCCGAGGTAAAGCACTCCTAGGTTAAATCCCTAGTACCAAAAACTTTAAGCAGTAATAAAAGTTGTCATTATAATCTGAAATGAATCACTCCGGACTACTTTTATCAAATTCTCAAAGAAACAAATATTCCTGTTTCACAACATAGGAAACTTAAACTAAGATATACTCAGGATCAATAATCACAACTAAGACATACACTCAATTCTTTATGACTCAGCCAGTGTTGCATAATTACCAACATTTCAGAAGTATAATGAAAGCAGTACTAAGATGGAATTTTATAACTATGAGTTCATAAAAAATCACCACAGCAAACACAAATAATCTAATAATATTTCTCAGGGCATTACAAAAACAGGAGCAAACCAAATCCAAAATCAGTAGCAGGAAATAAATCATAAATATCAGAACAGGAAATAAATGAATAGAAAGAATAGAAAGGATCAATTAAACTAAAAGGTGGTTCTTTGAAAAGATAAACAAAATTGACAAATACTTAGCTACTAACAAACCAAAAAAAAAAAAACCCAAACAAATAAAGAGATGAAAAAGGGATAATATGACACATATCACTGAAATTCATAGGATCATTAGCAATATTGAGTAAAACTATATACCAATACACTGGAAATTCTAGAAGAAATTAACAAATTTCTGGGCCCAGATGACCTACCACAATCGAACCAATAGGACATAAAAAAATCTAAAGAGATCAATAATAAGCAATGAGATTGAAGCAGTAATAGTTTCCCAACAAAAAAGTATAAGAACCAGATTCATTGATGAATTTTTACCAGATTTTTAAAGAACTACCACCAATGCTCCTCAAACTATTCCATGAATTAAAATGGAAAGAAACCCTTTCAAATTCATTCTGCAATGTATCACCCTGTTACCAAAACTTGATGAGGATACAACAACAACAAAAAAAAACTATAGACCAATGTCCCTGATGAACATAGATGATATATATCCTCAATAAAATATTTTCAAATGGAATTCAACAGCACATTAAAAAGAGCATAGATCATGATCAAGTTGGTTTCATTCCTAAAATGCAATGATTGCTCAATATATATGAATCAATAAATGTAATACAGCATACAGCACATAAATAGAATCAAGAATAAACATCACATGATCATCTCAATAGATGCAGAAAAAGTCCTTGGTAAAATTCAACAGTCCTTCATGATTAAGTTCTGAATAATTAGATATAGAAAGAAGATGCCTTATTATAATAAAAGCTATATATGATAAACCTATATCCATCATCATTCTGAATGGGGAAAAACTGAAAGCATTTCCTCTAAAATCAGGAAATAGAGTATCTATTCTCAACCTTTTCATTCAGTACATTGCTTGAAATTTTAGCCAGAGCAATTAGGTAAGAAAAATATATAAAGTGATATAAACATGAGAGGAGGAAGTTGAATTATCCCTATTTGCAGATAATACAATTATATTCTGAGAAAATCCTGAAGATTCCACCAAAGGACTCAAAACTGATAAATAAATTCAGCAAAGTAGTAGGGATACAATATCAATATACAAAAATCAATAGCTTTTCTATATATCAATAATGAATGGACTGAGAAAGAAATCAGTGTTTCTTGAACAAGGAGTCGAAAGATTGCTACAGTGAAAATTGGAAAGTAGTGAAGAAAGAGATTAGAGAGTAGAAGATGTAAAGATCCTCCATGTTCATGGATTGGAAGAATTAATATTGTTAAGACAGCCATAGTACTGAAAGTGATCGATGGATTCAATGCAATCACAATCAAAATACCAATGACATCTTTCACAGTTCTTCACAGAAATAGAAAAAAAAATCCTAAAATTCATCTGGAATGAACAAAGACCACAAATAATCAAAATCATTCTGAGCAAAAGGACTAAGGATGTAGGCATTGTAATCCTTTATTTTAAAATATACTATAGAGACCCTCATCAGTATACAAAATATGAAGATGTGAATTTGGTGTCAACATACCTTATATAAATCAAAGATATGACACATTGTGGTATAAAGGTGTATTAAGAATTGTAATGCTAAAATTAAATAAACAAATGACTAACAAGCAAATAAATATACTACAGAGCTATTTTAATTAAAAAAAACCTGGTATAGACATAAAAACATATCCATGGATACAACAAAAAAGAATATAAAGGGGCTGGAGTTATGGCTTAGCAGCAAAGTACTTGCCTAGCACAAATGTGGGGCCCTGGGTTCGATCCTCACTACCACATTAAAATAAAGGTATTGTGTCCAACTACAACTAAAAAAATAAACATTAAAAAAGAGAATATAAACATAAATAAGATATATCTCCCTATTTACAGATAATACAATTTTCATTACAATTTCTCTCTCTCTCTCTCTCTCTCTCTATATATATATATATATATATTCATATATATATATATATATACATATATATATATATATATATATATATGAATTAATTGAGGACCCAGAAATAAATCCATGTATCTTCAGACAGCTGATCTCAATAAAGTGCCAAAAGTCATATACTGGAGAAAAGCCTTTTCAACAAATTGTACTGAGACAACTGGATATCCACATGCAGATGACTGAAACTAGATTTCAATCACCCTGAAGAAAAATCAACTCAAAATGGATCAAAATCTTAATTTAAGACATAAAACTTTGAAACTACTGGAAGAAAACATATAGGAAACACTTCAAAATACTGGGACAGGCAATGATTTCCTGAATAGTACTCTGATATCTCAGGAAACAAAAGCAACAATTGACAAATAGGATTACGATAAATCAAAACTGCTGCACAGCAAAGGAAACCACCAAGAGAGTGAAGAGAAAATCTATAGAATGGGGGGAAATCTTTGCCAGCTATTCATCTGACAGAGAATTAATCTTCAGAAAGAACAAATATTCCAATCAGTAACTGGACCAATGATCTGAACAGACATTTCTCAAAAGAATACAAATACAAGACAACAAATATATGTAAAAATAATATCTTTAGCCTTAATAAATCACAAAAAACTACATGGAGATTCCTGTCACCCTCTTCAGAATGGCTCTTGTCATATAAATCAACAAACCAAAGCAAAAGCAAAAAATAACAAATGCTAGTTGAAATGTGGAAAAAATATGAATCTGCATAAACTGTTGATGAAAATGTAAATTAGTATAGCTGGTATGGAAAACCGTTCACAGATTCTTCAAAAAACTAAAAACAGATTTACCATAAAATCCAACTAGAGCTGGGCATAGTGGTGCATACCTGTAATCCCAGCAGTTTGGGAGGCTGAAGTAGGAGCACCAAAAGTTCAAGGCCAGCCTCAGCAACTAAGCAAGGCCCTAGCAACTTAGGGAGACCCTGTCTCAAAGTAAAAATAAATGGACAGGGGATGTCAATGGTTAAGTACCCCTGGCTTCAATCCCTAGTTCCCCCCTCCCCACCACCACCACCAAAAAAAAAAATCCAAATAGACCATTCCTTAGTGTTTTTTCATAGGGTAAAAAGTGGGAAGGAGATGAATTGAAGGAGAAAAGAAATTATTGGGAAGGGGGAAGGATGCTGGGGGGTGGGCAAAGAGCAAGAGAAAGTAGAATGGAGGGTAGACATGATCAAAACATGATACATGTATATATGGAAATGTCAGAGTAAAACCCAATACTTTGTATAATATATGTTGATAATAATAATAGTAATAAAAATGCACAAGATGATCTTGAAACAATTAAGAAAACTGTGAAAATATATTGGAGTTCATGTTAGAGGGACTCAGGATGGTTTCTAATGCAAAAATCTGAACATATTTGGTGTCATGATTCCATAATTGAAACAATCACATAAGTTTCATTCTGTGCTTTCATAATGATACTAAGAAAAGAACGCTTCATCATGTTCATGCTAGAGAACAAGACCATTATTTAAAAAAAAACATCCAGTAAAGAGAAAGAAATTATCCCGTTTTCATATGACCTTTTCTGACTGAATTTGATCTAGGGAGTCAAATTGCTGATATGAGTGCGTTTGTTTTATAGAAATATCTCAACAAACAGTTAAAAGTAATGTTTACATACACTCTTGTCCTTTATCAATTACTGTTTAAGATGCAGACAATAATTGTTGATGGCTAACATTAGAAAAGATGATAACATGTTACTGTCAGTTAATGGTAACACAAAAATAATACCTATGAAGTTTTCTTTCTTTTTTCTCTATTTTTTGGAGGCAGAGTCTCCCTATGTTGTACAGGCTGACTCCTGGGCTCAACCAATTCTCCTACCTCAGCCTCCAGCGTAGATGAAACTACAGGCGAGTGCCACCATGCCTGGCTACTATATACTTGCCAGAGATGTGTCACTAAAACCTGATTAAGGCTCAAGATTTAATAGTCAAATTTCAGGAAATAGAGGGGACAAAGAAACATGTGACAAGGATACATTACCAAAATTTTGAGTAAGACAAACTATAAAACAAAGGACCTGGTTTTGTCAACAAACCAATTGCAAATAAAAAAAAAATTAGGACAGGAATAAATTTCAAAAGCATTCTTTTACAAAAAAACAAGGGTTTTATAGCAAATCACAATGTAATTTCAATGACATTGAAAACAAAGCACTGTGTGTCAAAATTTGATATAGCTATAGCAGAGCATAGTAAATATACATTCTTAAATGTTTATTTAAAATAAATGTTCAATAAATGAAATAAATCATGATAATGTAGGGACTTCTCTAGGAAGGCAAAGATAGTACCAATAAATATTAATGCAATATGTCTTGATAACATTAAAGAAAAACTATATTCCACAAATTAAAACTCATATCTGATAATCCAAATATTAATTAAGTAGCATGCATTCTGCATGAAAAGCCTAACAATAGTAACAATTAATAATGATGAACAGGTGGATAGGACTTTATGTTTAAAGAATTTTTCATAGGCCCATTTTACTTCTTAGAACATCTTTTTGAAGTAACTCCTTCAGTTATAATTCTAAGCCCTTCTTATTTGAGTAATGCCAGCATTTACTCTATAGATATAAAGAAATATAAGCAATGTTATCACTCGAATTCACATCCAAGGAGCCAGGTGATCAGAGATTTGAATAACTTGCACAAAGATACACAGGTTATACATGGTAAAACTAAAACCAATATCTATTTAAAGACTTTCTGTAATACTTGTGGTTTCTCTTTTTTATGCCGCTATTTCATTTTAAGATAGAATCTCCTAATAAATAAATAAATATATATACATACACACAATTTAGTTTAGTTAGAAGAACAGGTAGAAAATTCATATGGCAGTACAATAAACAATATAACCAGAGTGCCAAGCATGGTGGCACATGCCTGCAATCCTAGCTAGCTATGGAGGAGGCTGAGGCAGGAGGATCACACGTTCAAGGCCAACTTGGGCAATGTAGTAAGACCATGCCTCAAAATAAAGCAATTCTTACAAGGGCTGGGGATGTAGCTCAGTGAAGAGCACCCTTAAGTTCAATCCCTAATACTGGGAGAATATGTATTTATTTATCTGGAGAGTATTTCAAATAATGATTTTTCCAGACATCTTGTCATCCTCTGCACTAGTTAACCCATCTTCCCTAAAGTTCTAAGTAGGTACCACTACAAGTCAAAGTGAAACACTAAGACAAGTGAAAATTTGAACCTATTTCAAAAAACAACTCCATACTATACTTTTCAATGATACCAAACAACCTAAGAGCTGAGGACACTTACAGCACTTTGGATTGACCTGTAGACACTGTAAAAAAAAAAAAAAAAACTTTCTTAATCTTATTCAGAGTATTCAGTCATCTGTAAAATCACATACTTCCACTGCTGGAAGGTATAGTAGCAATCTATACATTCAACACCTTTAAAATGAGGTACAAAGGATTATAAAAAAAATTTGCTTAGTGTTAAATACATACAGAGTGGCAAAGTTAGGAGCAGAAGCCAAGTGCAAGTAACAGTGCTGTTTCTGGAAGGAACACAGAAACCATTTTTTTCCAATTTTTGTGCATAAAGGCAGATGGGGGGAGGGGGCACTTACCACCAGCGCTTCAAAAGGGACAAAGCTGGTCCGGGAAAACCCATCGATGATGTCCTCTTTGGCCAAGGTGTACTCGCTCTGCTTCCTCCGCGGGGTTCTGGGCAGGACCCGGAGGAGGACCTGGGCTTCCCATTGTCTTCCTTGTTGGAGCCCCACGACGAAGCGAGTCCAGCCGGCCTCTGGACGGACCCGGGAGCGCATCTCCCGGTCTGCTGTGACCGTGACAGCAGCTTTTTGAGGAGTCCAAGGCCCTGATCCGGTCCATCCATGGCTCTGCCTCGCCAGGGTCCCGCGCTCGCCGCCCACGCGCCACAGGCTCCTGGCGCGGTTGGTCGCACAAAAAAATTGACACGGAGATCTCCCTCCCGCTGCACAGCGTCCCTCCCCCCGTGCAGACGCTTACCGCCCGCACCTGCCTGCGAGCCTGCAAAGGTCGCAGCAAAGTAGGAGCGCGGGAGAACACCCGCCGCTGCTCACGCAGGAAACTCACCGCAGGGCCACAAGAGGTCCAAGCACAGCAGCCAGGAGAGGCCGGGCTGGGCAGTGGCTACCAGGATCCGCAGCACAGGGCATGCGCGCTGGGGGTAGTGGGGGCAGGGCAGGGAACGCGCGGGGGGGGCGAGGGCGAGGACGGCGCGGGGGAAGGGGGGGCGAGGGACGAGGACCGCAAGGGGGGGGCGAGGGCGAGGACCGCGTGGGGTGGGGGGGCCAGGGCGAGGACCGTGGGGGGGTTGGCGAGGGCGAGCACCGCGCGTGGGCCAAGGGCGAGGACCGAGGGGGGGGCGAGGGCGAGGACCGCGTGGGGTGGGGGGTCCAGGGCGAGGACCGCGGGGGGGGTTGGCGAGGGCGAGGACCGCGCGGGGCCGAGGGCGAGGACCGAGGGGGGGGGCGAGGGCGAGGACCGAGGGGGGGGCGAGGGCGAGGACCGAGGGGGGGGCGAGGGCGAGGACCGAGGGGGGAGGCGAGGGCGAGGGAGGGGGGGTGAGGTCGAGGACCGCACGGGGGGTGGGGTGTGGGGCGAGGCTGAGGACCGAGGGGGGGGCGAGGACCGCGCGGGGGGAGGGGGTAGAGGACAGAGCGGGGGGCTGATGGCGACGACCGCGGGAGGGGGGTGTCGAGGGTGAGGACAGCGCGGGGGCGAGGTCGAGGACCGAGGGGGGAGCGAGGTTGAGGACCGCAAGGGGGGTGGGGGGTGGGGCGAGGGCGAGGACCGCGCGGGGGGCGAGGACCGCGGGGGGGAGGGGCGAGGTTGAGGACGGAGCGGGGGGCCGAGGGCGAGTACCGAGCGTGGGGGGTGAGGGCGAGGACCCTACGGGGGATGGGGGGTGGGGCCAGGGCGAGGACCGAGGGGGGGCGAGGACCGTGCGGGGGGCGGAGGCGGGGCGAGGACCGCACGGGGGGGACGAGGTCGAGGACCGAGGGTGGGCGATGGCGAGGACCTAAGGGGGGGGCGAGGACGAGGACGGAGGGTGGGGCCGAGGGCGAGGACCGAGAGTTGGGGGTGAGGACTAGGACCGCACGGGTGGTGTAGGGAGTGGGGCGAGGACGGGGGGGGGGGCGAGGACCCCGCGGGGGGGAACACGCTTGGGGGGGAGAGGGTAGAGGACCGCGCAGGGGGCGGAGGGGGGCGGAGGGGGTCGAGGACCGAGCAGGGGGCGGAGGGGGGGCGAGGACCGCGCGGGGGAGGGAGGGGGCGAGGACCGCGTGGGCGGGGGGGGGAGGTCGAGGAATGTCAGTGCGGGGGGCGAGGGCGAGGACCGAGGGGGGGGCGAGGACTGCGCGGGGGGCGGAGGGGGGGCCAGGACGGAGAGGTGGGCAAGGACCGCACGGGGGGACGAGGTCGAGGACCTGGGGGGGGGCGAGGGCGAGGACCTGGGGGGGCGCGAGGGCGAGGACGAGGACGGAGGGTGGGGCCGAGGGCGAGGACCGAGAGTTGGGGGTGAGGACGAGGACCGCACGGGTGGTGTAGGGGGTGGGGCGAGGACCGAGGGGGGACGAGGACCACGCGTGGGGGGAACGCGCGTGGGGGGGAGGGGGTCGAGGACCGCGCAGGGGGCGGAGGGGGTCGAGGACCGCGCAGGGGGCGGAGGGGTGGCGAGGACCGTGCGGGGGAGGGGGGAGGTGAGGACCGCGAGGGGGAGGGGAGGGGGCGAGGACGGCGCGGGCGGGGGGAGGGGGCGAGGACCGCGCGGGGGGGGGGCGAGGTCGAGGAAAGTCAGTGGGGGGTGCGAGGGCGAGGACCGAAAGGGGTGGGGGGTGGGGCGAGGGTGAAGACCGTGCTGGGGCAGGGGGGGCGAGGACCGCGCGGGGGGCGAGGACCGGGCGGGGGCTGCCCTCCAGAGTGCCCCACAGGGCGCCCCGGACCCTGCTCGCTCACCGTGTTTCTTCCTGTGACCCTTGCTCCCGGACCCGCCTGAGGAGCATCAAGGCGTTTTCCCCAGGGTTGGAGGAGGAGGCTCTGGGCAGGACTCACGGGGTGCTCAGGCCTGGGCTTGACCAGGCGCTGCAGAGGGAGTGAGGACCGTGTGGGGGGGAGGGGGGCGAGGACCGCGCGGGGGGCGAAGTCGAGGACCGAGGGGGGGCGATGGCGAGGACCAAGGGGGGGGGCGAGGGCGAGGGCGAAGATGGAGGGGGGGGCCGAGGGTGAGGACGGGGGGCGAGGGCGAAGATGGAGGGGGGGGCTGAGGCCGAGGACCGAGCGTGGGGGGTGGGGGGTTGTGCGAGGGCGAGGACCGAGGGGGGGCGAGGACTGCCCCGGGGGTCCAATGGCTAGGACCGCGGAAGGGGGTGGGCGAGGGCGAGGACCGCGCGGGGGGGTGGGCGGTGGGGCAAGGGCGAAGATCGCGGGGGGGAGCGGGCCGAGGACCGCTGGGGGCTGCCCTCCAGAGCGCCCCGCAGGGCGCCCCGACCCTCCTCACTCACCGTGCGTCTTCCTGTGACACTTGCTCCTGGACGCCCCTGAGGAGCCTCAAGGCGTTTCCCCCAGTGTTGGAGGAGGAGGGGACGCGTGGCACGCTGAGGCCTGGGCTTGACCAGGCGCTGGAGAGGGAGCAACGACCGTGCGGGGGGAGGGGGGCGAGGACCTCGTGGGCGGGGGAGGGTTCGAGGACCGGGCGGGGGCCAATGGCGAGGACCGAGGGGGGTGGCGAAGGCGAGGACCGCGCGGGGTGGGGGGGGCCCGAGGGCGAGGACCACGCGGGGTGGGGGGGCGAGGGCGAGGACCGCGCGGGGGGTGGTGAGGTCGAGGACCGAGGTGGGGGCGAGGGCGAGGACGGAGGGGGCGGGCCGAGGGCGAGGACCGAGCGTGGGGGGCCGAGGGTGAGGACCGCACGGGGGGTGGGGGGTGGGGCAAGGGTGAGGACCAAGGGGGGGGCAATGGCGAGGACCGAGGGCGAGGATGGAGCGAGGGGCTGAGGGCGAGCACCGTACGGGGGTGGGTGAGGGCGAGGACCGAGGGGGGGGCGTGGGGCAAGGCCGAGGACGGAGAGGGGTGGCGAGGACCGCACGGGGGGGGGCGAGGGTGAGGACCGAGCGTGGAGCGAGGACCGAGCGGGGGGACCAAGGGGGGGGCGAGGACCCCGCGGCGGGCGGAGGGCGGACGAGGACCGCGCGGGGGGTGTGGGGGTGCCGATGGCGAGGACAGAGGGAGGGGGGTGACGAGGGCCAGGACCGAGGCGTGGGGCGAGGGCGAGGACCGCAAGGGGGGTGGGGGTTGGGGCGAGGGCGAAGACGCACGGGGGAGGGGGGGCAAAGACCACGCGGGAGGGGGTGCGAGGACCGCGCGGGGGGTTGCGAGGACTGCACGGGGGGTGCGAGGACCGCACGGGGGGTGCGAGGACCGCACGGGGGCTGCCCTCCAGAGTGCCCCGCAGGGCGCCCCGGACCCTCCTCGCTCACCGTGCGTCTTCCTGTGACACTTGCTCCTGGACCCGCCTGAGGAGCCTCAAGGCGTTTCCCCCAGTGTTGGAGGAGGAGGCTCTGGGCGGGGACTCCCGGGGCGCTCAGGCCTGGGCTTGACCAGGCGTTGCAGAGGGAGCAAGGACCGCGCAGGGGGGAGGGGGGCGAGGACCGCGCGTGGGGCGGGCAGATGGTGAGGACCCCGGGAGGGGGGGGGGCGAGGGCGAGGACCTCGCGCGGGGGGGGGGGGGGGGCGAGGACCGAGGGGTTGGAGGAGGAGGCTCTGGGCAGGGACGCTGCGGGGCGCTCAGGCCTGGGCTTGACCAGGCACCGCAGAGGGAGCTGCCATCGGGTCGCACGAGGCCCTGCAGCGCTCCTGCAAACTTTTGCGCACGTAGCGCCATGGCTCGAGGCTGAGCCTCCCCGCGCCTGAGGCCTCCAGTACGGCCAGGGGCGGGGGGAGGCCGCGAACTTGACCCATGGGAGCCGCTGCCGCCGCGGGCTTTCACCGCCTCCCTGTGCCTGAAAGCAGCTGGTGCTTGTGGAGAGTTGTCCTGAGGAGCCCAGGGATGCAGGGCCACCGCCCTCCAATGGGTTGGGATCCCAGGGGCCATCACCAGCCCCTTGGCACCTCATTGTCCATGGGAGCAGAGCCCAACCACCTGTCACCCTATCGCCCTAGACAGCCCACTCGGGGAGGAAGGGAAGGGAAGTTACCGGGTCTCAGGCTCTGTGTAGGACCCTTCTTAATTTAGATTTCCGGCTTATGTGTTCATTAGTTCTATGGGAAAGAGGTGGAAGGAAACAGCAGAGGACCGAGTTTTCTCCATACACCCCGGACTGACTGGCTGCTTTTTTTTTTCCTTTATCCCCCAGGCTGCCCCTCCGTTTCCCATTTCAGTTTTACTTACCATAACACACTTTGATTTGTAAACATATCACATGCCTGAGAGAGCTAATGCAAAGGGCATGCTACATTTCTTCAGAGAATTTATTTAAAATAGCTTCATAGATAAAGAAATTTGGAAATTTAGTGATCACAAAGTTAACACTAAAACTTATATTTAAATTAAGAGCTAAGAACGTTTGTGTTTACTATAAACTGAACATTTAATGGCACATAGAAAATGTAATATTCAATTAAAACCTAAGTTGTCCTGGTTGGACTTATTTATTTCGAAGTCCAACACTGAATGGCTGTTCACTTTTCTCTATTGCCAATTTGTCTGCTTCAGTAGGTTCTGGATCTGGAATTTCAAATCTAAGAAGGAAACCAAAAGTAAAGGATTTGTTGATACATAAGTTTAAAAAAAAAACATTTTAAATACAACAGAGAAAAGTAATCAACTGAAGATTCGAGTTTCCTATCATTTTATAGATCATACAAATTCTATAAAACCTTTTCTACAGTACTGCATACATAGAACTACAAAAAAATTGCCTTCAGCTATATGATCCTTAATTAAGAGAAGCAAGGGCTGCCATCCAATTATTTTTCTCTTCTTCAGACTTAGCAGTAAATATGATACTGTTGTCATTTGGGGATACTAGTGCAAAGGCATGTCTGCCCCACAAGTATCTTCCTTATCACAGATTTCTACTCTCCACATAAAAGAAAACTTTTCTTTTAATCTATAATCTGCACTACTGGAACCTGGAAGCTGGTCTGGCCATGATTAAGTTTACTTCTGATCATTAAGCCATCAAAGAAAAAAATATGTCTTTCTTCTTAGCACCAGTTCGTGTCATTTGTCCTTCCATTATGAATTCATTGCAGCACTGTGCAATATCTTTGCTTATCCATCCATCTATTTTTCCCAATTTCTGTCATTTTTCTGTTGGTCCAGTTGTTTCTAATTAATTGATGATTATAAAAAGGGCAAACTGGATCCCTAATTTAAAAAAAAAAGATAAGAATTTAAGAATAATCAATAATTGTGCAATCCCAATTCCTAATTGCCTCAAGGGCAAACTTTCAAATCAAGTTGCAAAAATATTGCATTGGGCTAATGGTGTTATTCAGTGGTACAGAAAAAGTTATCAGTATAAATAAAATTATGGGTATAATCCACAGACCTTTAAAAGAAAAAAATAAATAACAAAATACTAAATTTTATAAACAAAATTTATGTTCTTTTAACTTTGTCACTAATACATATATTCCCTGTTTCATTGCTGTGAAAAAGAACTACTACAGACTTTATATTTCAAAATTCCTATTACCCTAAGTAGTAAAATTACAAAGAAACTTAAACTCTTGTATTGATTATAAAAATAATTAAACACATTTTAGGTGTATTAGCTGTGAAAGAGCTAATAAAAAGTAAAACAAACAGAAAATTGAAAGAAAAGCACGACTTTTAAAATTGCAACTTTCATTATAATTTATATTTTTTGAGAAAACCAAGCACCACATACAATGAAGCATGAAGAAATATTCATTGTTACATCAGTTTGGAATTAATACAGATGAATACAGTTTTTACATTATGTCCATTCTACGTTGAAGATTCATGAGAGAAGTAACAGCTTGGTTCAAATCTTTTCTGTCTTCTGGCTCCTCACCACATGCTTCCAATTGCTGAGAATATCCAAAAAGATAAATTAAAACTGCATTGTTTAATTCTTGCCTCAATTTTTTGTTACTAGAGAAAGCATCATCAAGCATTTCAATCTTTAAGTACATTTTAAATACATTTAATAAAACAGTTATTTTACACTACTCTGTTGACTTTATTATCCCTTAAACCAAGCCTCTTTCTACAAATATAATATACATGTAAATTATTACTAGCAAAACAAACAGTAAAAAAACTTAATATCATTTAAACATCTTCTAGATTTACAAAAATAATTTAAAATATCTAAAACAAGAAAACTATGTTACTTTTATTTATTAGTAACTGTGACTGCATAAAACAGGATAAATTCCTACAAATGATTTCATATTCTTTTAAGGATAACATACTTGAGTTTCAGCAATTTCAAAAAATTTACATATCTTTGTTTTACAACAAAATAAAGTAGAAAACCTTTACCACTTCAAATCTTCAGAAACTTTTCTGCATACAGAGTCCCTAAAGGATTCTCCTAAAATTTTCATAAGAAAAAATAAAACCAGTATAGTCAGTATCAAGAAACCATAAAAATAAATATTCTATGTTATAATCCTGAGAAATCATAGTTAAAAATCAGTTTGTTAGTCTGCAAATCTACAGTTTTATTTCATTTTCCAAAACTTCTCTTGTATCTCCCTCTCAAAAAGAAAGAAAGGTTATTTTTTCTAAATAAATTACATTGGACTATGCTTTATATTTTAGCTCTTTTGAAAGAAAAATTCAAAGTGGAATAATGCATAAATATCATATAAAATTATATAAAGTTGTGTTTATGCAAAACAAATGTAACAAATTATTATCACTTCTTTCAGAGAAAAAATAAAACTTAAATCTATTTAATGATTTTAAGTGTCTAGAAAATGTGTGCCAAGTTTATATTTTCCCCATATTTCAATCACTATCTCAAAAGCTTTCAGGGTTTTTTTTTCTCAGTAAGGAAATGGTGAAATATTGTTTGAGAACTTGGTCCATTAACTTTAATTCATCTCCTAATAATTATTCTATGTATGAAACACAGAGGCACTTACCTGGAGAAGTTTTGCTATTAAGAGATTAGCAATAAAAATAATTTAAGTGACTACCCCATTCCTGTGATCAAACCCAGAGGCTTGATGCATGCCAACCAAGCGGTTTTATCAGAGTTAACAAGAGTTAAAAATAAGAATAATTTATTTTAAATTTAAAAATGCTTAGGGAGGACTGATGCCCTTCACAAAGGTTTTACTTACCTTTTCTTCTCCTGTGAACTTTTTGTAATTTCCCTGTTATTGATCTTTCTCCTGTTTCCTAGAATACAGACATCACTGGAGATTGCTCTGTCATGGTTGGTCAGGAGTGAGCCCTCCAATATACCTGTATGAGAATCAATTAGAGTGCTTATTAAAGTGCATACTTTAATACTCTTTTACCTGAACTATGTACTTTTTTCCATTCATATCATTTTGTTCCTTTTGTTCTTTTGTCACACTGCTGGTCCATTCTTTTATCAACTTTGAAACCCTTCCTATTTTCTCTTATTTTTTTGCATACAATTCTTAATTCACCTTTATACCACCATTTATCATATCAATGTATATAAGGTATGTTAACACCAAATTCACATCTTCATACAAGTATTTGGCATTATAATGACCCTCTCCTTCCTGTTTTCTAAAGCTATAGTTAGTTGCAGATAGAGCAATTTTAGGGTATTGGTTAGGAATATAGGCTGTGGATATATTCTGTATATTTGTTTCTGCTGAGAATAACATAATAGTGACTATGGTGCCCTTCTCAATGAATTATATCAGAGGATATATAATGTTGATAAGTCATATACTGGTGATTTCTTTTTTTTTTTTTTTTTTTGGTTACTGATATTGAAATCAGGAGCACTTTACCACTGAGCTACATCCTCAGTTCTGTTTATTATTTGAGGCTGGGTCTTGCTTACTTGCTGAGATTCTCACTAATTTACTGAAGCTGGTCTCATACTTGTGATCCTCCTGCTTCAAACTCTCAAGTTATAAGTGTGCACCACCATGCCTGGTTTATTGGTGATTGCTCTAATTCTCCACTTTAAAGTTAATAATTTTCTTTTTTAATTAATAATTGTCTTGGTTGATGTTCATTTTAGTCCATGCAAATATATTGATTTTCCTTAATCTTTTGTCCATTACTTTTAGCACCCATTGTGGTCATTTCCTGCAACAATTATTACAGTATTGTAATGGTGATTTTTTAATGAATTGCCTATTTCATTCATTAATGTGAATTCTGTAAGGAAGAACTCTCCTAGAGCAGTTTACATATCAGTTTATACTAATTTTTTTCCATTCTGTGAATTATACTTTGCTATTTATATACATTTTATCATTCAAGCTATTCTGTCTTTTGTTACTGTAAACTCTTATGAGTCCATTCATGTGATTTTCGATGTATTATCATTTTTCAGTTGAGTTTTTTTTACTATTTGACTTATATTTATCTAATTCAATTTTAATAAGTTTTTTATTTGTTTTAATTATATATGACATTAGAATGCAGTTATGTACTTTGCTATGTCATACAGAGATGTGATATAATTTCTCATTTTTCTGAGTGTACATGTTTCAGAGTTACATTGGTCATGTAATCACGTATATACCTACAGTAATAATGTCTGTTTCATTCTACTATCTTTCCTAGCCTCACATGCCCTCCCCTCCCCTCCAACCACTTCCCTCTATCTAATCTAAGGTAATACAATTCTTCCCTAGTGCCACCACCTTATTGTGAAATAACATCCACATATTAGAGAAAACATTCAGCCTTTTGTTACGTGAGTTTGTCTTATTTCGATTAGCATGATATTCTCCAACTCCAGTCATTACTACTAAATGCCATAATCTCACTCTTCTTTAAAGCTAAGTAATATTTCATTGAAACACACACACACACACACACATATATATATATATATATATATATATATATATATATATATATATATATATATATTACCTTTTATTTATCCATTCATCTATTCAGGAACTATAGTATGCTGATTTTAAGGTCTTTGGATATAAACTAAGGAGTGGGATGGCTGGGTCAAATGCTGGTTCCATTCCCAGTTTTCCGAGGACTCTCCATACTGCTTTACATAGTGGTTGCACCAATTTTCACTTTCACCAGCAATGTATGAGTGTGGCTTTTTCACCACATTCTCACAAACATTAATTGTTGCCTGTATTCTTGATGATTGCAATTCTGACAGGAGTGAGAGGAAATCTTAGAGTAGTTTTCATTTGTATTTCTCTAATTGCTAGAGGTGTTGGAACACTTTTTCATGTATTTGTTGATCAATTGTATTTCTTTGTCTACAAAGTATCTGTTCAGGTCCTTAGCCCATTTATTCGTTGGTTTATTTGTTTTTATGGTTCTAAGTTTATTGAGTTCTTAATATATCTTAGAGATGAGGGCTTTATCAGAGGTGCATGTGGTAAAGATTTTCTCCCAGTCTGCAGGTGCTCTCCTCACTTTACTGGTTCCTTTGCTGAGAAGAAGCTTTTTAATTGGAACCCATCCCATTTATTTATTCTTGATTTTACTTCTTGCACTTTATGAGTCTTGTTAAGGAAGTCAGATCCTAGGCTGAAGTGGTGAAGATTTGTGCTTATTTTTTTTTCTATTAGGTTCAGGGTCTCTGTTCTAGTGCCTAAAACTTTGATCCTCTTTGATTTGATTTTTGTTCAGGGTGAGAGATGTAGGTTTAATTTCATTTGGCTACATGTGGATTTCCAGTTTTGCCAGCACCATCTGTTGAAAGAATAGGCTATCATTTTTTTCCAGTGAATGTTTTGTCTAGTATGAGATAACCATATTTAAACTTTGTGGGTTTGTCTCTGTGTCCTCTATTTTATACCATTGATCTACATGTCTATTTTGGTGCCAACACCATGCCATTTTTGTTCCTATAGCTCTGTAGTATAGTTTAAGGTCTGGTATTATGATGCCTCCTGTTTCAGTTTTCTCACTAAAGATTGCTTTTACTATTCTGGGTCTCTTATTTTACCAAAAAACATATCATAATTGCCTTTTCTATTATAATGAAGACTGTCATAAGGATTTTAATAGAAATTGCATTATTTCTGTATGATGTTTTTGGTAGTATGGCCTTTTAAACTATTAATTCTGCCTATTGAGGAGCATCTTTCCATCTTCAGAGTTTTTCTTCAATATCTTTATTTAGGTTCTGTACTTTTTATTGTAGAGCTTTTTTAAACCTTTTTATTCGATTTTTTCCAGATATTTAATTTTTGAGGCTATTGTGAATGGAATCGTTTACATAATTTCTTTTTCAGTGGATTCATCGATGATATATAGGAATGCATTTGATTTTGGGGTGTTGATTTTGTATCCTGATACTTTGCTGAATTCATTTATTAGTTCTAGAAGTTTTCTGGTGGAATTTTTTTTGGGTATTATAACTGTCATCAGCAAATAGTGATAGTTTGAATTCTTCTTTCCCTTGTGGGTCCATTTAATTTCTTTTGCTTACCTGATTTCTCTGGCTACAATTTCAATGATTATGTTGAATAAAAGTGGTGAAAGAGGGCATCCCTGACTAGTTCCAGTTTTTAGAGGAATGCTTCCAATTTTTCTCCATTAATAGTTTTGCTGGCATTGGGCTTAGTGTAGACAGCTTTTACAATGTTGAAGTATGATCCTAGTATTCCTAGTTTTTCTATTGTTTTGAACATGAAATGATTCTATATTTTTCAGCATCTATAGAGAAAATTTTATGATTCTTGTCTTTAAGTCTATTGATGTGATGTATTAGATTTATTTATTTCCATATGTTGAACCAAACTTTCATCCCTGGGATGAACCACACGTGGTCATGGTGCACTGTATTTTAGTGTGTTTTTTGTATACAATTTGTCAGGAATTTATTGAGAATTTTTGTGTCTATGTTCATCAGGGGTATTGGTCTTAAGTTTTTTCCTTGATGTGTCTTTGTCTGCAATTGGTGTCAGAGTGATAACAGCCTCATAGAATGAGTTCAGAAGGGTTCCCTCCTTTTCTATTTCATAGAATATTTTGAGGAATATTGGTATTAGTTCTTCTTGCATTGTCTGGTGGAACTCAGCTGAGAATCTATCTGCTTTTGGGCTTTTCTTTGTTGATAGGCTTTTGATGGCATCTTCTATTTCCTTGCCTAAAATTGATCTATTTAAGGGCTGAGGTTGTGGCTCAGTGGTACAGTGCTCAACTGCACGTGTGAGGCACTGGGTTTGATGCTTAGCATCACATAAGTAAATAAATAAAATAAAGGCACTGTGTCCACCTACAAAAAAAAATCTTAAAAGTTGATATATTTTAATTGTATATGTCCACCTGATTCAGTTATGTTTGTAGAAATCATGGTTTGTAGAAATTTTTTGATGCTTGAATCAAATGTATGAAATATGATATGACAAGAGCTTTGTAATGTTTTGAACAACTAATAATAAAAAAAATTTAGAAAACAAAAAAAAGATTTTCTCTTCTATTTGAAACTAAAATATATATAAATATATAAACCATTGAATTATATTACATTGAATGATTTACAAATATTAAGCCATGTTGTGTATCTGGAATAAGTCTCACTTGATCAGGATGGAGAACTCTATAATTTCCATTTTGCTATTGCCTCTTTAATATCAAGGTAATGCTACTCTCATGAGTTTGGAAATGCCCTGGGTATGCTGGGGAGCTCACCCTGACACCCATGTTAGAGAGGCCACTGCCCTGGAGGGGGGAGTGCCCCTCTGCCCTGGGTGCACTGGGGAGCTCCCCCCAACACTCTGGTTAGAGGGGACTCCCCCTTGGAGGAGGCAGTGCCCCTCTGCACTGGATGTATTGGAGAGCTTCCCGGACACCGAGGTTGGAGGGGCCTCACCCCTGGAGGAGGGAGTGCCATCTATCCTGGGTGCAGAGAGGGAATCTCCCCACCACACACATTCAGGTTAGAGGGCCCTTGCCCTTGGAGGGGGGAGTGTCCACTCCCCTGGGTGTGGATGGGTGAAATCCCCCGGACACCAAGGTTAGAGGGGCCTGCCCCCTGGAGGGGGGAGAGCCCTGTCCCCTGGGTGCAGAGGGGGGTGAGCTACCCCCCCCAACACCCAGGTTAGAGGAGCCTTCCCCTTGGAGTTGGGACAGCCCTCTCCAGTGGGTGCAGAGGGGGAGCTCGCCCCCCACCACACACCCAGGTTAGTGAGGCATTCCCTCCGGAGGCAGGAATGCCCTCTATTTGGGTGTGGAGGTGGAGCTCCCACTCCCAGGACACCCAGGTGAGAGGGGCCTCCCTCCTGGAAGGGGGAGTGCCCTGTCCCCTAGGTGCAGGGTGGGTGGTGGGAGCTACTCCACACCTGGACACCCAGCTTGGAGGGGCCTCCCCCACAGGGGTGAGTGCCCTCTCCCCTGGGTGTGGAGGAGGGGAGCTCACCCCCCACACCCAGGTTAGAGGGGCCTTGCATCTGGAGGGGGGAATGCCCCCTCCCCTGGGTGCAGAGGGGGATCTTCACCCCCACACACCCAGGTTAGACTGGCCTCCCCCCTTGAGTCGGGAGAGCCTTCTTTCCTAGGTGTGGAGGGGAGCTTCCCCCCCAAACCGAGGTTAGAGGGGCCTCCACCCCAGGAGGGAATGCCCTCTCTCCTGGGTGCTGAGGTGGAGCTCCCACCCCCCTCACACCCAGGTCGGAGGGGCCTCCCCACTGAGGGTGGAGTGCCCTCTCCCCTAGGTGCGGAGTGGGAACGGGAGCTCCGACACCCAGCTTCCAGGGGCCTCCCCCAGGAGGGTTAAGGTTAGGGTTAGAGTGGGGAATGCCCCTCTGCCATGGGTGCACAAGGGAGCTCCCCTGGACACTCAGGTTAGAGGCGCCTCCCCCCTGGAGGGGGGAGTGCCCCTGTGCCCTGGGTGCGCTGGGGAACTCCCCCCCACACCCAGGTTAGAGGGGCCTCTCCACTGGAGGTGGGTGTGCCTCTCAACCTGGGTATGCTGGAGAGCTCTTCCTGACACCCAGGTTAGAGAGGCCGCATCCCTGGAGGGAGCAGGGCTCTCTATGCTGGGTGCGCTGGGGAGCTCCCCTGGACACCCAGGTTAGAGGGGCCTAGCCCCTGGAGGGGGGAGTGCCCTCTATACTGGGTGCAGAGGGGGGGATCTGCCCCCCACACACACACACAGGTTAGATGGGCCTTGCCCCTGGATGGGGGGAGTGCCCTCTCCTCTGGTTGTGGAGCGGGGGGAACTCCCCTCCAACACCCAAGTTAGAGAGGCCTTCCCCTGGAGTTGGGAGAGCCCTCTTCCCTGGGTGCGGAGGGGGAGCTCCCCCACACACCCAGGTTAGTGGGGCATCCTTCCCAGAGGGGGGAATGCCCTCTTCCTGCGTACTGAGGAGGAGCTCCCACCCCCGCGACACCCAAGACAGAGGGGCCTCCTCCACAGACTGGGGAGTGCCCTCTCCCCTAGGTGAGGGGTAAGGGGCGGGAGCTCCTCCCCCCACCCCAACACCCAGGATGGAGAGGCCTCCCCCCCAGGGGGTAGTGCCCTCTCCCCTCGGTGCGGAGGGGGGAGCTCCTCACCACACACCCAGGTTAGTGGGACATCCGCCCTAGAGGGGGAGTGCCCTCTCCCCTAGGTGCGGGGTGAGGGGCGGGAGCTTCCCCACCCTGACACCCAGGTTGGTGGGGCCTCTCCTGCGGAGTGGTGAGTGCCCTCTGCCCTGGGTGCGTGGTGGGGGGGGCTCACCTCCCCACTCTAACATCCAGTTTCCAGGGGCCTCCCCCAGGAGGGTTAGGGTTAGGGTTAAAGGGGGGAGTGCCCCTCTGCCCTGGGTGCACTGGGGAGCTCCCCCGGACCCCCAGCTTAGAGGGGCCTCCCCCCTAGAGAACGGAGTGCCCCTCTGCCCTGGGTGTGCTGGGGAGCTACCTCTGACAGCCAGGTTAGAGGGGCCTCCCTCCTGGATGGCGGAGTGCCCTCTCCCCTGGGTGCGGAGGGGGCGAGCTCTCCCACCACACCCAGGTTAGAAGGCTCGCCCCCCTGGAAGGGGGAGTACCCTCTCCCCTGGGTGCAGTGCCAGGGAGTTCCTCCCCCCTGTCACCCAGGTTAGAGGGGCCTCCCCCCTGAAGGGGGGAGTGCCCTCTCCCCTGGGTGCAGGGGTGAGCTCCCTCCACAAACCCAGTTAAGAGGGGTCTCTCCCGTGGAGGGGGTAGTGCCCTCTCCCCTGGGTGTGGGGAGGATGAGGAGGATGCTCCCCTCACCCCAAAATCCAGGTCTCAGGGGCCTCCCACCTGGAAGTGGGAGTGCCCTCTCCCTTGGGTGTAGGGTGGGGGGTGGAGCTCCCCAGGTCTGAGGGGCCTTCCCCCCGGGAGGTGGTAGCCCTCTCCCTTGATTGCGGGGATGGTGGAGCTCCCCCCCACCCCAACACCCAGGTCCGAGGGGCCTCCCTCCGGAGGGGGAGTGCCCTCTCCCCTGGGTGCGAGGGGTGGTGGAATTCTCGCTGCCACACCGACACCCAAGTCCCAAGGGCCTCCCCTGGAGGGGAGAGTGCCCTCTCCCCTGGGTGCAGGGGGGAGCTCCCCCCTTCACCCAGACAGCCAGATCCAAGGGCGCTGCAGAGGAAATAGGGCCTGGAAGGCAGTCAACCAAGATGGGCCGTCCTCTCAGGTACTGTGCTGTCCCTGGGCCTGAGGATGGCAGGCTGGGCGTGGCAGCAGCAAGTGTCAGGGGAGCCATAGTAGCCACAGTACAAAAGAGGCTGCAGGGCGCTGGGAGCCTTCCTGGCCCATGTTCCTCACCTCCTGCAGGAGGGACAGGAAGGTGCTGGGTTGCTGCTGGTTGGAGCCTGCGAGGCCCACCTGGCTTTCCCTTGTTCCTCCTGCAGGCAGATCTTCAGGCTGAGGTGCCTTGCTGGGAAGTGGCACCCTTCATGCTTGGTAGCAGGAGTCAGGGCACTCAGGCTGGGCAGGTGGGACGGGCTCAGAGCTGAGAGGGAGGCCCCTCCTCAGCCTTCTTCTGAAGTCCTGAGGCAGACTCTGGGGCAGATCTAGAGCTCCTCCCCATGGTTGGCAGTGGCCCATGAGGGGACCTCTACAGGTGAGGCTTTTGGCCCTATGTGGGCTGGGGAGTCCATGGATGTGAGGTATTCACTCTGCTGGACAGACACAGGTTCCAGAGGGAAGGAAACTTTTCTTTCCCCTGTATTTTCTAAAGATGTGTTTGTTGAAATACAATTGTCCTGTAATAGACTTCACATATTTAGGAGTGTGCAGTTTGGTAAATTTGATATATGTATATACCCATGATTTATTTTGCCACAATCATAGTGAACCCCTCTCTTATTATCCCAAACATTTCTCTAGCCCTTTCCTAATGCCTTGCTAAGCTCCCACTCCCCAGCCACCCGCCCCAAAGCAACCACTGGTCTCTTCTCAGTTGCCATACATTATTTTGTATTTTCTAGTGCTTTACCTAAATGAAAGCCTACAGCATGCATACATTGTGTGTAACTTCTGTAACTTCCCATGATAATTATGATATTTTTCCAAGTTGGCCAGCACCAAACTCCACATGGTGGGGGTGGGAGCTGTGCTGATGGCTGGGGTTCCTGGAGGGGCCACAGTCTTCTGTCCCAAGGTAGTGAGAGCCTGTGTGGTCCCCCTCCACCATCATTTGCACCTGTGGGTTCACAGGTGTTTTTCAGAGCCCTGATTGTCTCATTCTTGGTGGCAGGTGTTTTAATAAGGTGCCCTGCATTGCAGTCCCCCCAGTCCAAAGCTACATCATGATTTTGTAGCTGGAAAAGCCCAGGATCAACCAGAGTGGAGTCCACTGCTTTGCCTGAACTGCTTCTAAATTTCAGAGCTCTTAGGGGTTTTCCTGTTCCCTGAGCTTGGAATCATCAGCACAATCACATGAGAAGTGTAGTTCCTGGGGGATGAATCTGAAGACCCCAGGGTAACAGCCGCTCTGCATGGGGAGGCCTCCTTACCTTCCTGGACACTCCTTACTGCGGCTGATGTACCCATCTTCTTTCCCTCTGAGGTTTTGGGAGATCCTGTTTCTGAGAGGGCTTCTTCCTTGCCTGGTGTCATCATGCTCTTTGGAAACCAATTCAGGGTCTTTCCACCTTTCCTTGACTGATCAGTGGGTCTGAGCTATGTCTTTTGGCTCACTCCATAGGAGGACAGTGTTCCTGCTGTTGTTGCCCAGAATTTGTGCAGTGCTACCATTTGTTTGTTTGCTTTGTTTATTTCACACTGGAATCAAACCCAGGGCTGTGTGTGTGCTAAGGACATGCTCTACCACTGAGCCACACCCTCAGTAGCCCCCAATTCTTGAATTTGACTCTCCCTTACCTCTCTTGCTTGTCCTGAAAATGGGTTTCTGAGCTTGAGCCTGAGTTGGGTGTCCATTAGCTATGACCAGGTTCATTGGGCTCCACAGGCTCCCTGCTATCTGAGATGGTTGCATATTGAGGAGTGAGAGGAACCAAACCCAGAGCAGGAGAGCCTGGAGGTGGACACAGCCCACCTGTAGCAGAAGTTCATTGAAGTGAACCCCTCTGACCTGGGCACGGTTTTCACAGGTGAGAGGCCAGAGCCAGCTAGAGGCCACATGGCTCCCAATATCTTCAAACTTGTGGAGAGACAGCATTGTTGCACAGTGTCCCCCTTCTGAACAAGAAGATGACATGTGGCACTAACATACAAAGGACTAGCATATGCCCCTAAAACGCCAAGCATGCTATTTTTTTCCTCAATTGGAAAACCACATGCATTTGTCCTGTTGGCTCAGCAACCCAGATGCCTACCTTTAGCCACTGGGGCCCTGGCTCTGGCCCCACCCAGCTTCCTAACTTGAGCCACCTGGTATGTTCTTAACCCTGCAGGTGTGGCACCATGGCCAGCTACCAAAAGGTTTTGTAACTCCTGTGCTACTGGAACTGGCATACCTGGTAGTTCATTGACCAACTGGTAGTTCAACTGACCTGGTAGTTCATTCTCATCTGCTCTGAGGTAAATGGCTGCTACCTCAGCAATGAACTTAAGGAGGAGGTGTGTACAGGGCTGCTACCCAAAAGAGCCAGCTGTGGTGGTGACAGAGGGCCCAGTCTCTTGGCCCTGATGTTTGTAGACACACTTTAGCACACTCATCATGGCAAATGAGGCTTACCCCAGGAGTGGTGGCCTTCTTCAGCCTGGCCTGATGTGGATAGACCTGTGCAGTCTGTACTGACAGGTTGGGCTGCTGCTCCATTCCACCATCTGCTGCATTCTGAGTGAGAGCCTGAGGAACCATGGAGGGAGGTGATAGAGAACAAGTGTCAGGGAATACCACAGGAAGGGACAAGGTTGTTGCTGAAGTTTTCACACATGAGACACAAGGACGCTCTTCTATAAAGAACAGCAGCTGGTTAACAAAAGGATCCTTGTAGTGGTGTCAGGTCACTGGATCTGTTGGTAGTGAAGTTGGGTCCTTGGACTGATGAAGGGACCCACTGCACACAGGGCTAACACTGTCCTAGCTGGCAGTGGTCACTGTCAGACCATAGCAGGGAGAGGGCCACCCTGCTCTGAAGCCTTCATCAGCATCTTCTGTGGCTTTGTCGTTGCTCAAGGGATCCATGGTCTAGGGAATTGGATCCAGGGTGTTATTAGCAACTGACCATCTTTACCATAAAAGGAAATAAAAGATTTTGAATTGTGTCATCTTTCCAGTTTCTAGGTTTTGGGGTAAAGCAGGAGAAATTTGTACACCATCTACTTCCCAAGTGACTAGGACCTGAGGTTGTTTTGCCACACTGCTCTCATGGATGGATTATTTGATAAAGTTAACTATAAAGGATTTATTAGAAAAGTGCTGTTTCTTGGACATGGAACAACATCAGATTTACAGTGGTTTCTAAGTGCTTACAAGTTTTTTTTTTTTGTTTTGTTTTGTTTTTGTTTCCTTTTTCTCTGGTCACAAACACATGCACCATTTTCTTACAACAGGGCCCAGGGGCTACTAAGACTAGCAGTGTTCACAGCTGCTTCTGCCCCATTTATCCTCTTGGAAGCAGTGAGGATTCTCATCCCTAGTGATCCTTTCTTCCTGTCCATTGCAGGTGAACACGATCCATGCTGCCAATCCTGTGGAACATGCCAGCCACATGGCTGCCCAACCACACTTTGTTCACCCTAAGCAATGCTTTTTTGTTTACCTGTCAGGCCACAACCTGCTCAGTCCTCAATCATTTACAGGAAGGATGTGGGAGGCACCTAGGTGCAAATACTAAGCATCACACAGAGCTTAGGCAGATATCCCTGTCCCACCTGGCTGGGAGCATGGAAACACTGTTCCCACTCATCATCGCACATGAGGAAATGATTGCCTGCCCACAGCCACAGTGACCCAGCAAGTTTGAGAACATGCAAAGCTGTTCATGGCACTTTCTAATTTCTGAGGGTCATGTGGAGTGTGCCAACCTAGGATAGCCAGTGACAGGTGGGAATCCTCAATCTTGGTGACCTCCCTGCAGCCCTGTTTGTCCTTTTTTCTCCCTTGACAGTCATCCTGAATCCTGTCACCATGGTGATTGTTGTTTGCATCTACTTCATGGTGTTTATGATCATCCTGCGGGTGTTTCAGATCTGGGCTGCACATCAGTGAACCTCGCAGGACCAGGACACGGGGAAGGAGAATGAGATGGATGGCAATGACTCTGCCTTGACCATCACCATGAACTCCAAAAGGAGGTAGGAACAGACAGGGCCCCAGGCTACAGAGCACTGTAGGCCAGGCTCCTCCATGTTCATGTGCCTGCACCTTATAACCACACAACTCGGTGAGCTAGAATCCTCAAATCCAGAGGGGGAATCTGAGGCTCAGTGAGGCCTTACTGAAGTTCATACAACCTAGTAAGTGTAAGTGCAGAGATGAGCTGGCTTCAGGCTGGTGCTCCTCCCACTCTATGCAGAGACAGTGCTCCAAGGAAGGAACTGAGCATCCCCATCCAGGAGCTCTCTGCATGCCTGGACTCCATGGAGAGGCCACTTCCAGCGAGGCCTAGGCCCCTTTCCCTGGACAGTCTCCCTCACTGGGGGACATCTCCCTTCTGCTGCTGCTCTTGGAAGGTGGACACTGGATGACTTGGCCATGAGCTGGACTCGCACATCCTTCTCTTTGCAGACCTACAGGAACCAGCACAGTGGTAAGGAGGAGGAGGAGGAGGAAGAGAAAGAGCAGTGTGAGGCTGGAGAGGAGGAGGAGGAAGACATCACTATTGACCAGTGGGAGGTCTGTGAGGAGAAGAAGGGTGGCCCTGGGGACGTCTAGAACTTCAACCAGCATCAGCAGCTAGATTGGGAAAGCTCCACACTCAGCTACTGAGTGCAATCTGGACTTTTCCATCCCCACCTCAGAATGTCTGCTACCCAGCTCCTAGCCAGCGGGTCCTCCATATACAAAATATCTTCAGCCAGCAGGTCTGAAGACCCCCATTGCTGATTATCCGCCCAGTGTGTGGAAATCTAACTCCCACCATCTGCCCACCCCTTCTGGATCTCTTTTTCCCAAAAGCCAGGAGCTAACTCTTCCTCCCTGCCATGTCCTGCCAGCTCAGGGGATGCAGCAATTCAGGCTCCTACCATCCAGTGAGTTGCCCACATCTTGCACCTCCAGAAAAGTTGCAGTGACTAGACTAGCTGACAAACAGTAAAAATTGGTAATCATTTTTTTTTTCTTTTTCTTTTTTGAAGGTCTTTATTTATTTTTCCAAACTAGTGCTTTTACAAGTGGTAGAATGGGGTTAATATGTAGATGATCAACTGACTTTTTAATGCTTTGTAAATACATTGTAATTCTCTGTGTCCTTTGTGCTAATGTACTCAGGACTAGGATGCCAAGTGCAGTGACTCTGCTTCTGTTACCTCTCCCTCGGGAAACTAGGAGGGGAGGCCTACTCACTCTGGTCTAGGCATCAGGCTATGCAGGATTTGGTGTGCTGTTTGGGACCAGAGTAGTGGTTTGTGTTTGAAGTCTGGAAATGGGTCTTCGTCTTTGGGGTTCTGCACACTTCTAGCATCATGTTTGGGATGGTATCTATGGGGTCCCTGGCTTCTCATGCACTCCTCTCAGGACCAGAAGCTTCCTTTTATGTCACCCAGGCTTTCTGTTTCTGTACTGAGGCTTCATAAATGTACATTTTCCTGCTGGTGAAGTTCTCTGTGGTTCATTGAAACTGAAAGCTGTGGTGCAGATCACTTGACCACTTGGTTTTGGAGATAGCAGTGCTTTCCTGAGGGATCTGCACTCATGATGGAGGAAGTCAGAGTGCTACAATGTTCCAAAACAGTCTGCATCTACCCCACCCCAACCCTTGTGGGTTGCTCCTGCAGAATACCCCTGCATTGGGGTCAGATCCTCACTCCAGTAGCCACGAGTCTTGCTGCTCTGATCCATGGGAAGATCAAGGAGAGAAAGAATTTGGGGCTAGAGCAACGAAGAACTTTGTTCTTCATGTACATGTCAGATGCTAGACTGTAAACTTGGGGGTCATCCTGCACACTTCCCCTGTGTCCTCACTGCCAGTCTTAAGGATGGCTGTGCTGTTGTGTGGCTGCCCATCCACATGCAGTCTGTGTAGATGCCATCTAGACAGTGGTAGAAGCTAACAGAGAGGGATGTCCTCTTATGGTCTGTAGTGCCTTGGTGTTCCTGCCCAGATGCATGTATTGATGCTAGGTGGGAAAGTGTGTACACTAAAGTTCTGGTTCTAAATTCAGCTGGAGTGATGCCTGTTTATTGCCTTGTTTAAACTTTGTTTTCCTTTTGAGCCAAGAACATAAGACCATAGAAAGGCTTTAATTTCTTTCCACTTGCCTTTCTGTCTTGTGAAAAAAGACAGCACACTCAATCCACATCAGTGATATTTAACATGCAACATGAAATGATTGAAAACAAATAGAAGCTGTTATCACTGGGCAACAGACCATACACCCAGAAATCGCTGAGGTTGTGCAAGGTCTGTAGCCCACGCCTTGAAGCATAATACATAGACATGTGTGTGGTTTTTCATACTGTAAAGGAGGCAGGTGGCCTGAGTAAATTCAGCATTTATTTGGGAACAAAAGTGTCATCTATGGCTACTGCAGATGAGACAGGTGCTCTGGTGGCACAACAGCTATTGAAAATGCAGAGAGCTGGCATCTGGCATTCCTTTTAAGCTGTGCACCTCTTGTGCTAAGGGCCAGAGTCTGCTGGCTCTGCTGAGTCTTGGGAGACACCTGAGAGATCAGCAGTGAGCCCAGAAGGTCCTGAGTGAGCTAAATGTGCATCAGGATTACCAGGGGTTTCTTCATGTTTTTATGTTTACACTGTTAGAGATCAAACCCAGGGCCTCATGCATACTCAGCACATGCTCTATGACTGGGCTCTGGCCCCATCCCACTGTGGGTTTCTAAAAGCCCAAGTCCTGGATGCTTCACTACAGCGGGCTTCAGAAAGCTGAAAGAGGCACAGGATCCTGCAGTAGGGACAGTTTCTCTTGTGTAGCCCTTTGGGATTACTGAGGCTAAACTTGGACTATCTCAGAGTAAGTGCCCTCAGATAGAAAGACCCTGCCTCACGTGGCCCAAGATTATTCCCAGATGGTTCCTCAAAGGTGAGCCCTGGGGGACATCAAGCCCCATCCCTCCCTTAAACCTGCCAGAGCAGGGAGCCTAGTCACACATCACCACACAGATCCTCTCTTACCTTTCACCCTGACCAGGAGGAGCTCTGCCAAGCTCATTTTTTATACTACACATAGGGGAGGCAGGCTCCTCTGCAGCTGTAGAGGTTCAGTAAATAGAGTGGTATTATTTTCTTACCTGAAGGTGAAAGAGGTGAGGGCATCCTCTACCTGAGAGTCACTTTAGCAGTGAAGAGCAAGCATCCCTGTGGCTATGGGGTGCCCTGGCTTCTTTGGGAGCTTCCCAGGACTTGGTCAATGGAGGACACGCAGGGTGGGCCACACAGGTGGCAGAAGGTGATCTGGGGATTGAGGTGTCCTAAGTGGACAGGAGGCCAAGTAACTGCTAGGTGGAGAGCCTGGGAATAAGGCTTCCCCAAGAGGAAGTGAGTCTTTGCTGGGCAAGATCCACCAGCTGGAAGACCTGGAATGCCCATCCTAAGACAAGAGCAAGGTACAACCTCAAGGTGCCCAACTCACAGTGCTTGGACTCAGTGCAGCACCCGTCCTCTGCACTAGGATGCATTTGCATTTATGGTGTTTGGTTATTTTTGTTATTTTTTACTTGTGGATGGAAAAATACCTTTATTTTAATTTATTTTTATGTGGTGCTGAAGATTAAAACCAGCGCTTCACACGTGGGAGGCAAGCACTCTACTACTGAGCTTACAACCCCAGCCCTGGCTGTTTGGTTCTTTATTATAGTTTTTTTATACATGTATGACAGTGGAATATATTATAATTCTTATTACACAAATAAAACACAATTTTTCCTATCTCTTGTTTTATACAAAGTATATTTTCACAAATTTGTGTCTTTGTACATCTACTTTGGATAATAATGTCCATCACATTTCCCCATCATCTTGAAACATTTCCTGTCTGTCTAAATAACTAGTGTAAACAAAAGGCAATTGTGTTGTTCTTTCCCATGAGGTGCAGGTCAGGTGTGAGGCCCCATCTAGGACAACCAAGGGTAGCTGTCCTCAGACAGGTTTGCCAGCCTGTGGCAGCTCAGAGGTGGCCACTATTGCTGGTTGTCTTTGGTCAGGTTGTGTGCCAGCCAGTTCACTTTGGTCTTCCAGCTCTCCCTCAGGGCTTCATTGAACTTCACCCTGAAGTGCTTCAGCCCCTCCTCCTCCGTCTTCCCCAGCGCCAGGGTGTCCTGGGACAGAATCATCACAACTGCATCAACATTCAGGGATCCTGACCCTGCTGCATCTGCAATCCCTTCTGCCTCCCTGTACTCCTGCCCCCTTTGGTTGTTGAAATTCCTTCCTAAAAGAACTGCAAGCAGAGGGTCAGGCGGCCTCACCTTAGCTGAGAGAAGGGCAGGAGAAGCTTTAGGGAATACACCCCCTCCCACTCTGCCTCTCACTAACTGAAAAGACAGGAATGCAAAGTGTCTTGCAAACCTACAAGAGACTTTATCTAATGCATGAAAGACACTGAGGACACATGGTATGACCAAACAAGATCACAGTTCACCTGCAACTGGGCGGGAATAGGCCCAGGGAGTGCAACATTCTGGCCACTTCCCACCATACTGCACTGCTGGGCCTGGGATGGCATGAGGGCTGCCATCTGAGAGGTGAATCTCCTAGGTCCCTGAGCTGTTCGGGCAAGATGCACTCTGACCAGGATGAGCTCTGCCAAGCTCATTTTTTATACTATACATAGGGAAGGCAGGCTCCTCCACAGCTGTAGACGTTCAGGCAGGCCTTGTGAAGTTTGTGGTAGACCCTGGCCTCCAGTCTGGTGTGGTCCTGTGCTGGCATACCTTCAAATAGTGGATGTCTTTGGAGGAGCTTAGCTCAGGCAGGCCTGCTGCCTGCATCAGAGCAAAGAGTTGGAGGAAGAGGAGCCCATGGCGCCGCAGAATGCTGTAGGCCTGTTCACAGTAGCCTCGAAACCTGCAGAGGTGGAGGAAATAGATAAATCCCTGGGTCCTCCCTGCCATCCCCAGCCCCAAACAAGCAGGGGTTCTGCATCCAGCCAGCACCTGCCCCTGAGTGTCTGCCCCTGGCCTGGACCTGCTCCTACACCTCCCATGGACCTCCTGTTTGCACTGCCCAATAGGGTACTCTTGGATTGGGGTGCACCTGCAGAGAAGGCAGCACCCCCAGGGTGGAGGCAGGAGTTAGCCTGAGGGCTATGTCCCCATCCCTGCCCCTGGCTGGACACTGTCCCCTCACTGGGGCCCTGGGCACCCTCACCTTTCAAATTTCTCATTATTACTAGTATTTCCCTGCTGAATCATGTGGACAAAGTCATGGGTGAGGATGAATGGGACTCGCTCACGGTTGATCCCAAACTTGGTCTTGAAATTCCCCAGAATGTGGCCAAAGTCAATGTGAAATAGCTGAGGGGAGGGAAGGGCAGGGAGAATAGGCTTCACAAAGAGAGGTTCCAGTTAGAGGAAGTCAGCAGGACTTGGGGCACTCTTCTGGGAGGTGTGGGTAGGTCAGAGAGGCCACTGGGCCAGGGATGTAAGACAAGCTCACTGGGCAGCTGAACACAGTGCCCCTTACCTGCCCATTCTCACGGATCATGATGTTGTCACTGTGCCGGTCACCGATGCCCAGCACATATGTAGCCACACAGTAGCCGGCACAAGAGAGGGTGAAATCCTCAATGGCTCGATCCAGGGCTTCTCTGGGTGGGGAAGATTGAAAACCAGGGCTCCTTATATTTTCCCTCCTCTTGAATCTGGCCTTGTGTTAATCAACAAGGAGGGCATTATTCTGGAGCATAGGTCACCACGCCCAGCTTGAAATTGCCCCCTTCTTCCACACAATACCATTCAGAGTAGCCAAGGTCTATGTATTAGATGAAGAGAGGCTGCATAAAGAGGCACAACTGACAGCCAAGTCCCTAGGTGTGTGACTGGGCCCTTGGTAGAAGCTCTGGGCTCAGGCAATATCACAGATGCTAGCCATAGCACCAGTTATTTCAAACCACAGCAGAACCCACTCAAGCTACATATTTGTGACTAAACACAGTGGTGGTTTTAACGCCCAAAGAGTTGAGTAGCATAACACAGCCATGAAAAATGGACACCCAGGAACAGTGACCTTCTCTGTCCTACCCCAAATCAGATGTGGGCCAGTGCTTAGCTGAGCCAAGCAGCCATGGAAACTGTCACAGGCCTTCCCTCACCTTTCACTCTATGGAGCCTCTCCCAGGAATAAGAAAGCCTACCCAGGGTTCTTGGACTTGAGCCAGTTGAGCAGGGCATCCTTGTTGAAGGCAGCCATGGCAGCCAGGTTGCTCTGGTTCAGCTGGATGTTGGCAATGGTGTCCGAGTGCTGCACCGCCTCAATGAGGCCCATGCAGTCACCAGTGGGAAGGCAGCCATAGGGGGTCATCCTAGCACATGAGAAGAGGCACAGGCAGACACTATGGTTAAGGACATTCTCTGGGGCTACTGGAACCCCCTGGAAATTGAGGCACCCAACAAAACCACAGGGAATACTGCTAAAATTCCTAAGGATGCCAGATGGGGTGTGGGGCTCTGGGGAAGGTGCCTTAGAGACACAGAACTGGCACCCAAGTTGCAGAGCACACCTTGGCTGGGCTCATGTTTGCTCTGAAGAGAATGAGTCAGCGGGCTTAGAAGAAGGTGGCACTGCTCCCCAAGGGGTAGGAAGCCAGGAAATAGGAGCTGAGCACCAGGAATGGCCTTACCCAAACCCCTCCAGCTCCCCTACCCCTCTTGTAAGAACAGCCGCTCTCACATCCAACAGGGAGGTGTCAGTTTAGACCAGGAACTCCTCCAGGAGCAGGCTCTGAGGCCTGTTACAGACCCAAACAAACAGTTGATGGATAGAGGCCCCACCTTAGGTCCAGGCCCTCCTGCTTCCACAGGGCGTCCATGAGCTGGATCATCTGCAGAGTCAGCATGTCCTGGCGGAGGTCTGGAAGGGCAGGAGTTTCTAGTGGGTTATACACCCATGCAAGGCTCAGAGCATCTGAGCTCTGTCTTCTCAGGGAACCCCCTGGGGCCCTACCACAGAACAGTATGGGCCTAGGTGAGAAGGCCAAGGCCTCAGCATGTCCCCTGCCCAGCCTGGCTCACCATCCCCATTCTTAAAGATGATGCCAACGCGATCACCACTGCCTGCCTCCTCACTGCTGTACATGATCCACAGGGGTTTCATCTTGGAGTCCATGAAGGTGCACTTTTCCACACTGCAGGCAGAGGGCCGTGTTGGCCTGGGAAGTTGGGGGCTTAGGGCAGGGGAGGGGGCTTAGGGCCTGGCTCCAGGTGGGGCTAGGCCTGGGGCTCAACAGACTTCTGCCAGCATCATGCTGGGGTCCAGTGGGGACTGCAAGTGTGAAAGGGCTTCTAGATAAGTATCCTGGCGCATGTAGAAGTGCATCAGCTCCTTAGTTTGGGGCTTGGTGGTCTTCTGGGAGCTCACCTTCACAAAGTCACTCAGGGCCTTCAGCTTGCTCAGTGCTTCTGCCTGGTGGGCAGAATGGAGTAGCAGCAGTGTACATGAGCCTGAGCCAGAACCAGGAGTATGACTGTGAAGGGGCCTGGAAGGGGAGCCCGCCTCAGGCACAGGCACTCTGAGCCTCACCTGCTTCATCAGCACCTTCATGTGGTGGGTGCTGCCCCTGAAGTAGGCCTCCATGATGAGGCCAAAACGCAAGGCCACGGACGGCACATGCATCTCAGAGCTGGAGGGAGAAGATGGGGCTGAGAATGGCCAGGAGTGGCACATAGACCCTCCCCAGCCCAGTAAACATGAGGTCAGCAGGCCAGGAGACCCTCATCCCCCATGGCTTTTCTAGGTTCCCAAGGAATCAGCAGGGGTGCATCCAGCTACCGAAGATGCCAGAATAGGAAGTGGCCAATCTTTCGGTTGGCCAGAGCCTGGTCCAACAAGAATTGGGTCAGTTCGCAGTCCAGGTAGGACTTGTACTTGAGGACCTGCACCAGCTGCAGCAAGCACTGGAGAAGCTCGTCGTCTCTGTAGGGGAGGAAGGCTGGTTGAGTCTGGGGTTCTGAAACTCAGGACAGAGGTCTCCAGCTGGCAGGTGACTGGAAAGAGGGTGAGGCCAGCCTAGGCTCATCTCCACCCAGCACCCACTTCCAGGTTGCCAGGGCAAGATGTCTTAGTGAGGAGCTGGCAGCCTGTGGGCCTCAGTGCCCAGCTGGGACTCACGTCAGTTTCTGCAAGGACCTGATGGCAAAGGAGCCCACGTGGCAGTCAGGGAAGCTGAAGTCCAGCAGCTCCAGGGCATTCAGGACAGGAAGCTCGGGCCAGGAGCACAGCAGGTAGAGCATCTGGAGGATGCTTTGCAGTCAGGTGGTGGGGGGCCCACTGCTATCTCTCTACTCCAGCTGTGCCTCTGGTGCCCCTCTCCACCCACCTGGGCCACATCCTCGTGCTTGTTCCACTTGGTCACGAGCAGCAGGTGGGCCAGAGCCTCTGGGAAGTGCTCCTGCATTTCATGCCGCATCTTCCACACCAGGTCCTTCTCATGCTCATACAGCTCTCCCGACCCCCGCTGCTCCAGGATTCCCTGCAGCTGCAGCTTCTAAGGGGCGCAGGCAGACTGAGGCCTCCAGCCCAGCACCTGGCTCCATGCCCCACCAGCACCCCAGCTCACCTCCTCCTTGGTGGTAGGCCCATGCTCCCCGTGACGTCCCAGCTCTAGAATCTGCAACAAGTGTACCTGCTGTGAGCTTCCCAGGCCTGGGCCAGCACTGGCAGGGCTCTAGGCAGGGCGTCTGTACCTCAGCACTACTGCCAACCACTCTTGCTGGTGGGAGCCCTCCTGCATACTGCAGGGCATTCAGTAGCATCTCCAGGCTCAGCCTGCCTCAGGCCAGTAGTACCTCTCCCATTGGCTGTGACAGCAAAATGTCATCAAACATCACCAACATCCCCTGGTGGGCCACATAGCTACTGGAACACCTCAAATCAGCATGATGATCCAGCCCCCAGCAATGGGCAAAGCCTGGGGTGGCCAGGGACCCCGTCTGAGGAGCTCCAGGAAAGCTCCTGGTTAGCGCTCAGCTTCCAAGAAGGACCTCACTGACCTTCTCCAGGGCAGGGTAGTACACCGGGTGAGGGGCCACCTTGGGCAGGTAGATGACCAGGGTGACAGCACTCTCTGTGTTGGAATTGCTATGCACGGTACCCATGGGGTTCAGCAGGTCTCCTTTCTCATCTGAAGGCAGGGAGAGATATAGTTGTAGGGGAACCAGTTCTGGATCCCTCACCCTCCAAAAGCCTCTCCCTGATGGGCCTGGGTCCACCTGGGACAGAGGGCCACATGTAGAGGCAGAGCTCTCCAGTCTTGAGCTGGTACTTGTAGTCAAACAACATGAGGTTGGCCCAGGCGATTGGAAAGTCCTGGAGAAGGATACTACAGATCAGAGTGAGCCTCTTCTTGTTCATATGCAGAATGGAACCAGTCTCCAGGCCAACCAGGAGAGAAGATCCAGACTGCATGGAAGGTCTCCAAGTTAGACCCAGGAGGAGGGGAAGGACCCACTATCTCTTTCCTATCAGAGTTTCAGTAATTAAGCCAGAAAGATCCCTTCCTGGCTGCCTGCATCTTCACACCCAGCATCCAGAGACACTTGAGTAAGCCCACCAGTCCCATAGGTGGCCCAGGTCAAGGGGAAAGTCACATCCTGGGTCTAGTGACTTGGGGCCCAGCCACACTCTTCCCAGGCAGCCACTCACTCATCATTTCTGTCCCCCTGAGAACAGTGTCCTTCCACCAAGGGAGCTGCCTCCAGGACCCCTAAGGACCACAGGTCTGGGCTAGATATTTCAAGTCAGGCAACTCATGAGCTGTTACTCAGGCAGCACAGGAAGCCAGACTAAGGAGCCAGACTAGGGCAGGCAGAGAGACTGGGGTCCCCAGGCTCTCCCAGGAACCTGTTCTCAGGGTGCCTGCCTGTGGGAGCAGGATGGCAAGAGGCCCCAGTAAGGGGTTTCACTGGGTGTCTGAGGCCTGGGCCTCTCCCAGTCAGCCCAACCCACCTCCTTCTTGGGTTTTTTCTTGCTAGAGTGCGCCTTCTTGGACTTCTCCGTCACCGCATAGAGTGCAAAGCAGAGCCGGGCCATGCGCGGCAGGTCACAGATGTGGATGTCAAACTCCAGATGCTGCTTCCACATGGGCTCTGAGCACATGCTCACCTCCAAGCTGGACATCGTCTTGCACAGCTTCTCATTGCCATGGAAGAGCCCGGCCTGCACCACCAGCTGGGGAAGGGGTACAGGGCATGGATGAGGGAGTGAAGGCCCCATCCCATCTAAAGTTCCAATCCTCTCCTTGAAGGTCCCCATTTACACAGGGGTCCAAATCTACTTCTTGCATTGAGAGTGGTCCAGCAGAGTGTAGGCTGGCAGCTCAGTGGTACAGGTGTCTTGCGGCATTGGTACCCCAGGCTGCGCTGGGGCAATCCAGTCTCAGTACACTTGACTCTGTGGGTCAACTCAGAACCTCAGTTTCCTCATCAGGGTTCAGAAGTTCCAGGGTCCCTTCTGCTTCTAACAGCTCTGGCTACCTTCATGCCTAGCATCTTCTGAGCCCCATGTGGCTCCAGTCTCCAGTGTACCTATTCCAGTTCCAACCTGCCAGCCCATCCCCAGAGCAGCTCCCACCCAATCCTCCATGACTCCTGCAGACACAACCCCCTTCCCAGATTGTAAAGTAATGCCAAAAAAAGAGACCCAGACAAGACATGCTACGCTCTGTGGACCCAGACAGGCATCACCTCCCAGAAGTGGGACAATAAATCCACCTCTGCAGGTGGTTCTAAGTGCAGAGGAGCCATGAAAGTGCTTTATGAAGAGACAACAGGGCACTGTTCCACAAGCCCATCGGGGCTCAGCTTCCAGGGGGAACCATGTGCAGTGTCCCCCAGACTCTGGGCACCCCTGGGTTGGTAACCCCTGGAAGCACCTCAGCCCAGCTGCAGCCAGCTTCTATGGTGCCTTACCCATCTCTGACTGGGCCTCCTACTTCAATGGGCTGTGTCTGATTCCACAAGCTCCACCAAAGTCAAATACCCACAAGTTGCTTGGCCCAGGTTTCCATTAATTGGCCTCCCTGGCCTGCTGGCCTGCTCCCCTCCCCTCTTATTGTTTGGATGTGGTTCACAGCCAATCCAGGCAGAGATAATGAGTAATGTGCCCAGGTGACTTTTGTGTGACACCCTCCCACTCTTCTTTCACTGCTGCCCCTCCAGGCTACAGCACACCCTGTTTGTGAAAAAAAAAAACACACACAAAAAAAAAAAACACCTGTCCACTCACCTGGTACCCGAGCGCCTACCTTCATCTGCTCATCAGCATTGATTCTGCTGCCCTGGATGAGCTCAATGCAGAAAGGCTGCTCCAGTGACCACAGGGACACAGAGGAAGGCTAGAGAGGAGAGGAGAGGGGCTTAAATCCCAGCTCATTCCCCTGGCTACTGAAAGGCTGGGGAGAGGGGGAGAGGGTCCCAAATTTATGGCAAGGTTCAGAAACCTGTCACCAACACCATCCTTTACCAATCTACCACACAGGGGCCCAGGGGCTCCAGCCCCCCTGAGATCTGCAGAGAAGTAGGCAATCTGGGATCGCAGTAGCTCAGACAGGACCCTACCCTGGGTGTCAGCTCAAGGCCCTGACTCTCCAAAAGGACTGCACCATCCAAAGTCCCCTGGATCAACACCTAGCCCTGGTGCTGCCCAAGAGTCTCTAGGATTGGCCAAAAGGAGGTAGGAAGAGAAAGAGGGTAAGAAAGGGGAGGACACCATCTCACCTTCTTCATGGGAATGGGGGGCGGTTTGGTGTGTGGTTTCTGGACCTGAGGGGTCGGTTTGCTCTGCTCATCCCTCATGGCAAGGATGGAAGAGGAGTGCACCATGGTCAGGTGGGGGGTCTGTCCACTGTGCAGGCAGCTGCATATGTACTGAGATGAGAGTGTAAGATTGAACTGTCAATGGGTGGTATATCCATTCCCTGGAACCAAGAGAGACCCACAGTCTTGCTCTCTCACTCCTATGCTGGCCCCTTCTAGAGTGGTAGGGATCCCAGAGTACAGAGGGCTCCTTGCAGGCCTCACCTTGAACTGACAGAGCAGGTAGCTGCCATAGAGGTACTCATGCCGCCCATTCACCTGCAGCACATAGTCCTCAGGCCGCTCCATTGTGAGGTTCTGGTACATCTTGGCCTTCTTCTGGAGGGCACAGGCCATCAGCGCTAGGGGCACATCCTTGGTGGACACCTGGATGGTGAAGCTCTCCTGTGGGGAGGAGGGAGGGTTGGCATGCTGCTCTCAGGCCCATAGGCTTCTGGGGAAAAGGGGCAAGGCCACATGCCTGCCTTTATTGGGTATCCCCAAGTGTGAGCCCTACAAGGGCAGGGCCTGGGTCATTCACTGGTGAAAGTAACAGCAGACACCCAGGAAATACTTGTCCAGTGAATAAGGGACCAATTCAGCCTTGGTGAGCTTACCTGGTGGGATGCCTGCATACCTGGAAAATGCCGTGTGATGCCAGTGAGTGAAGGGAAATTTGGGGGCCTGGGACACTGGAGTGTCTTATCAGTGGAAGGTCCCCATGGGCACAGCAGCCCATGTGCCACAGCTGGGGCAGCCTCCCTAGGACATGGGCTATGGGCTCACCCTGCTGCCCTCAAATTTGACATTGAGCAGCAGGTCTGGGTTGGAGATTTGAGAGGTGTTGCTGTCCCCCCAGCTCCTGGTGGAGGGCTCCAGCTGAAGGGGAAAACTGTATTGCAGCCAGGCCTCCCAGCCCAGCTGCTGCCGGTGTGCAGCCGCCTCCTCGCTGAACTGGCGCATCTTAGTGCAGAAGTCATTCACTTCTGGGTCTTGGAGGCAGTTGAACTCGTGGAGGCCTGTAGGGCAGGAGCAGGCTCAGTGCAGGTGCATGTGGCACCAGCCACCCAGGTGTGCCCTACCTTGCCAAGGTGGAGGCTGATCTGTGAGGCCTACCTTTGCCGATGAGGATGCTGATCTGTGAGTTGATGAGCTTCTCCATGCGGTCACCCTCGTGGGTCACCAGGCGCAGCATGGGCAGGAAGGGCCGGACATCACACAGCCGCTGCTGCTCATCCTCTAGCTCCTGCTGCTCTGCTGTCTGGTTGACACAGGTGAACACGTAGGCCTTGGGGTCACTGAGCATGTGGAAGAGGGGCTCATTCTGGGCTTCGTGCCACAGCATCTGGGAGGAATGGTTATGGTCAGCCTTGCTGGCCATGACAGCTGCTGGAAGGCAGGCAGAGGCCTCTACTCTGGGCATCCAACTCTGTATGAGCCACATAGAAGGCAAAGGGAGACCCCAACATCACTTCCTAGGAACCCTTTGGCCCTTAGGACCAACCAGCTAGTCAGCAAGCTTCCTGTCCCTGTGCTCTGTGAAGGACTTGATGTGTGGAGATTGGGGACTGAACAGCCACACCTGCCTTAGACACATTATCTAGGGCTGCTTTCACCCCACCAAGGCAATGGTGGCCTTGAGCCATGGCAGAGCTGAACCACTATGACACATAACACGTAGCCCACAAAGCTTCATGTCAATAAAAATATGAAGAAACCAAAACCACAATGAAGTGAGAGATGGGACCCCAGGGACAAGTCTGCTACTGTAGTGTTTCAACTTTAGGCACACTGTTTGAAGTTCTGTAAGCACATCAAGTGAACCATATAATGATGTTTACAGGAACTAGAATATGAACAAGATGTTACTGCGGTCACTCAGAAAAACAAGTCATGAAAGTTCATAATCAGAATTTAGTTAGAATGTGGTTAGAAAACAGGAAATGGCTAAGGTCGTGCCTGTGGCTGTCTTCTATGGCAGGATCACAGGCATGTCTCTTCCTTCTCATTCTTATTTTCCAAAATTTTATGGGCCAATATTATTATTGAACTCAGGGACACTGAACTACAGAGCCATACCCTCAGCCCTTTTTCATATTTTCTTTAGTGTCAGGTTCTCACTTAATTGCTTCGAATCTCACTACGTTGTTGAGGCTGGCTTTGAACTTACAATCCTCCTGACTCAGCCACTGGAACATTTGGGGACACACCCAGCTACTTTTGAAGTAGAAAAATATAAGGAAGGATGGAAGGAAGGCAGAGAGAAAATTTCCAGGACATTAAAAAAAATCCCTCAAGTGTGGTCCATTGCTTCTATCATTTTTTTCTTGTTCTCAATAATAGCTTTTAAAATTGTGAAATAAATTCTTGCCCTCGGGAAGTCCAAGGCATGACCCATTAAACCCGAGTTTGTAAGTGGCAAAATCCCATTGAAAGTCACAGGACAGCTTCTACCAAAGCAGATGTTCATTGCTTTGACTCAGTAATTCATCCTGAAATTTATTCAACGAACCTGAGGACCCTTTCCAAGGGTGATGGGCACTATGTTGGCAACAGTTTTAAAGACAAATTCCTGCAAGGCCCTTATGTGTCTGGGAGCAGATTGTGGTCATTAAAGTGATAGACAGCATAATCTGAGTCAAACTTCCAAAGTTCCATTCCAGCACTGGAGGCTTAAGGGCAACTGAGGCTAGTAGCTGGCCCTCTGGTAACTAGGGAGGGGAACACATTGCCATGGGGTAAGCTGAAACTAGGGAGGGGAACACATTGCCATGGGGTAAGCTGAATTCAGATAGTAAGTGGAGGTTAACCACCCATTTTATACAAGTTCTTGATATTGTATATTTTTCAAAATTTATATCTGAGGTTCTCAAGTGTGAGGAACAATGTCTCTGTCTTTCTGAGCTCCCAGGGCTGACAGGAGACCAGGAAGTACCTGCTTGATGGTGCTGAGGTTGGCATTGCAGGACACAGGGAAGCTCAGGTAGATCCCTGTGGGTAGAAGGAAGTCAACCACCACACTCTGATTCTTCTCCACCTTGGTCCAGAATTCCATGGGACAGTCAATCCCCAGGGGCATTCTGCTTTCTTATTTCTCTGTGGCCACGTGACATGTAAAGGAAGCAAAGGCAGAGAGTTTTTGAGAGTAGTGTATGGGGGCCTCAGGCAATGTGAGGCTCAGGGCTGAGGGCTCCCAGGTGGGCACATGGTGTTCTCCTCCCACAGGGCCCCCACTGCCCAGGTAGCTGCTGCTCCTACTGCCCCAGAAAACTGTCTGCACTCGGCTGCCTCTCACCATGGTGGACACATCTGCCTCCCTCACAGCGGGCCCAGAGCCATAGACCAAATAATTTTCCTCTGGAAATTATGCATCAGGGAAACACTATCATGGCCATCACCTGGCAAGGAAAAATGGCAGTGTGGCTGGGTGTACAACTCAGGATTTATGAAAGGCCAAAGGCTATGACTGGACAAAATTTGTATTTTTTTTATTTTTTACACTGGGAATTTAAGCTAGGGACACTCTAACACTGAACTACATCCCCCATCCTTTTTATTGATTTTTTCCTCCACAGGGATAGAACCCAAGGGAATGTAACTACCGAGCCCCATCCCCAGCCTATATTTGTATTTAGACACAAGATCTCCATAAGGTATTTAGGGCCTTGATAATTTTCCGAAGCTCTCTTTGAAATCCTCCTGTCTCAGCTTCCCAAGCAATTGGAGTAACAGGTGTGCACCCCAGAGTGTGTGCTTGTGTGTGTGTGTTTGTGTGTGTGTGTGTGTGTGTGTGTGTGTAAGATTTGGTGAGATATATTGATTGAACTGAGCCCCAAACCTGCCCCCACCACATACATAACAAAACATTACAGATAAATTTTGTCTTCCATAAACTCCAGAACCAGATCAGCCCCTTACTTCCCTCACTCCCATCTTCCCCCTCCAGGTCACCACCATCTGGAATCTGTTTATCTATAGCCTCCATCAGTGTTTTTACTACTAATTTGTATCCACAAAGAAGTCCTAATATTTTTGAATGCCTTAAATCTTCCTTAACTAGTGAAACTTCTGCAACCTGCTTTGGCTACTCAATTTATGTTCCTTAGATCCATCCAGGTGGATGAATACATGTAGCAATAGTACATTCATTTTAACTCCTGCAAGGTGTTTCACTGTATAAAGAAAGCACCTTGTATTTGCCCTGAGCATGGTGATAAACTTGGAAGGTTTGTTTCTATTTTCCTTAGTTGTTACAAAAGATGCTACAATGTATATTCCTATACTGGGTTCATAGCCTGCACCTGGGAGCAGAGAGGAGGCTGGTCCAAGACCAGTATGTGAACCTCATGTTTGGTGTCAAGGAAAAATATACACATTAAAAGGGAAAAGACAGGTAAAATTAAGGTTCAGAATGCATTTTATTTAATCCAATGTATCCAAATTATCATCATGTTGACATGAAATAAACACAGGGAAAAAATACTAGAGATATTCCAACTATTTTTAGTATTGATCCTTTGAAATATTATGTATAGTTTATGCTTATTTCATTGCCAGCTTTTCTTTTTCTTTTTGTTTTCTGCCATTTCACTTTCAGAATTTTATCAGAAATAACTGGCCTTGGATGGTGGTTTAGCTCAGTGTCGGAGCACTTACCTAACATGTTCAAGGCCCTGGGTTCTATCCCCAGCCCAACCCAAACAAATACCACAAGAATTATTTTGTCTGCTCAATTTTCACACCATTTATAGGTTAAAAATATTCACCAACCCAAGTTGTCCCAAACAAATAAAGCTTTTCTGATAAAGACCAGGTATCAAATTCTAAATTTCAATTAATGTAAATTAAATAAACTGTGGGTTATTTTGGGTGTGGGATGATGTGCAGTTCTGAGGATGGCACCCAGGGCCTTGTGCATGTGAAACAATTGCTCTACTACTGAGCTGCCTCCCAAACAAACAGAAAGTTTTGAAGTTCATTCCTCAATTGTGCACTATCTACATTTCAAGTGACCAAGAGTTCCATGTAGTAAAACCTATGATAGGTATAAATCCATCATTCACTTGCTCAAGTACCCCCATGTTTTCCTCAATGTGGTGCTGCCCATCGTGAGCTCATGCTCAATCTCCAAATTACCCTCAGCATTTGCTATTGTCAAACTTACTCATTTTTGCCAATCTGATGGGTATGAAATTGGCTTACTTTGCTTAAATTGGTTTGCGCTGATAATTCACAAAATGTTTAGCTTTTGCAGAAATCCTAATTGTAACCTTGGCATGTGTCCTATGGGGTTATTTATCTTATTCTTATTACTTTATAGAATCTATATATTCTACATTCTATTTCTTGCGGATTAAATGAAGTGGAAATGTTTTCTTCCTACTCTGAGTCATCTTTTCTCTTGGTATATGATCTATTTTTGGTAAATAAAAGTTTTTATTATTAATGAAATAAAATATATCAATGTTTTTGGAGGAGATCACTCAGTATTAGAGATAATTAACATGCACAAGACCCTGGGTTCCATCCCCAGCACTACAAAAAAAAAAAAAAAAAAAGAAAGCAATCCCATGCAACTTCCCTACCTACTGTAACATCACAGCTCCTATATTTAAATGACTTTTGAAAGTAGTTGAAAGGACATTCAGTTTTCATTTGTTTTGAGAGAGTGCTTCACTATGTAGCCCAGGTTGAATGCAATCTTGCGATCCTCCTGCCTCAGCTTCCTGAGTAGTGGGGATGACAAGCATGTGTAGTGGTGCCCAGCTACAGACATGTTTAATTTAAGAGTGATATTCTCTGGTGGCATTGCCAGCTGGGGCCAGGCATCCCTGGTGGGATGCGCAAGTGGCTTGGAGCAGTGTGATTCACACATTACCTTGTCATCCCAGGGCACTGCTGCTGGCAGATGATTCCTTGGATTGTGAAACCACATCCTATTTGAGGTTCCTCTTTCTTAGAATGGCCAAGCCAAAGATTCCTTTATTATTCAAAACCTGGGGGACTATCAGGAATCCTGGAGAATCTGTCTATGATGCCATATGTTCTTTGGCCAAGTGGGGAAGTCAGTGGGACACACTGGGTCACCTAATCTGGTGAGGCCAAGATGAGCACACAAGGGAAGACCTACCAGAAGCTCTGAACAAAAGGCCTGGGTTCTGAGAAAATGCACTCCTGCTCTCCTGCCCTCAGCACCCTGGAAGTGAAATCTTCAACCATACTTCCCCAGCTAGATGGCAGGGAAATAACTCTACAGAAAGTGCAAAAGTGGAAGACCCATGAAGACTTGTGCAGGATAGAGAGTGAACAGGAGACAGGACAGGAGAAAGCCAGATCTCCTTCCCTCTCTCTGTTCCCAGGACTCAGAGTTCATCAGCCAAAAAGCCTCAACCCTCTTCTCTGGACAAAACCCAGACCCATCACTCTCTCTCTCACAGATGTCAGCAAATTCAGGGACTTCAGAACTGTCCAAGAATGAAAACTGATATAACCACCTTGGAAAACTCTCTGGCAGAATCTATGAAAGGTGAACACACCTGTGCCCTGCACCAACACATCCACTCCTCAACAGATGGGCCCAGAGACACGTGAGAGTGACTGTGACATCACTGCTTGGGACAGGCTGACAAACTCACATCAGCAGTAGGGTGGGGAAGTAAACTGCGGTTATTCTTTCCAAGTATAATATTATATCACAGGGAGGATGAATAATCTGCAAAGGCACACACAATGCCACAATGTAAATGAATCTCATACACAGAAGGGGGAACAAAAGGATCCTGGAACCAAAACCAGGTGCTCATGATTTCAACCACATGGAGAATGACAAGGGAGAACCACTCATCTATCTTGGCAGCAGAGTTACCCCAGCCTGAGGGCCTGAGGGGCTTCTGGGTGTTGAAAGCATTTTGATTTTCTATCTGGAGACTTTTCACAAGTGCCTCACACCCTTGGTCCACATGGTTCAGATGGGCTGACTTCACTCCTAGCCACTAAGATGGCATGAGACACAGGCCCAGCCAAACAGAAGTCAGAGTTTCCACTCAACTGTGGGTCAGATGGCACACAGGAATGGAACTCAGTCCCAACCCATCCCTGGATGTCACCTTCCTGGCTCCAATAATCCCAGGAAGGGCATGTGAATATCAAGTCCATTGACTAGGTTTCAATGTCCAGACTTCCTTCTGTAGTAGCAGAAAAGATATACTATTGACATGAAGCTTCTAGGAACTGTCCACTGCACTTAGGGGCAGAAACTGAGAAGAGACCAACATAGGAAAGCAGAACTCCAAATGGAAATGGAGAACACAAGCATGGGCACGAGGATGTCACTGAGTCCCTGGACCTGGCCATGTCTGCAGCTTGTCCCTTCTTCCTTTCCCATCTCACTCTCTCTTCTCTCCAGAGAAGTTTCAGTTGGGTTTTCTGCCACTTGCTGTATCTTTCCATGAGTGCAGTCACGTTTCCTTTTTGGAAGTTTCTAGTGTCTAGAAAGTCCTTTGCTTGGAAGGTGCCCTGTCTTGTGAGCCAACCTGTGTCCTCTGTACTGCCATCTAGAGGCAAACAGGCAGTCCACCTGACCACTGTCACTGATGGAAGACCCCATCTAGAGCATCTGGTTAGCTCAGAATTCCAAACTTTGCCCAAAGTGTCTGGAAACAGTTTCAAAATGAGAACAGGGAAAGGTAGTGGCAATGTGTGGCTGGAGAGAGGCCTGTAGGGACAAATCATAGAAGAATGTTTCAGGTACCAAGCTCCTGCAGAGTCTAAAAGTGTGCCACAACCCCTCCCTAGTCTCCAGAAAACTTTCTTGCTGACCGCATCGCTGAGCTTGCTGCCAGCAATCCTGGCATTTTTCAAAGTAAGCCACGTTCTGTACGCCTGTCCAGGAACAATTGCCAGATTTATGAATTCAAGAACTCATGGTTATCTTTAAGTTTCATCTCATGACTTGCATTCATGCATTACTGGATTTTTTATTTTATATGTATCACTCAGTCTTGGATACATTCCTTAATTCCACTAGTAAGTATGAAGCTTGATTAAGTACTAGGCATTGCAGGAGGAGCTGGGAATAGGGTGGTGATGGCCCTGAGAGAGCTCACACTCCACAGGGAGTCACTGGTCCACAAGTACATTGGCAGGGAAGCAGAGTGCCCACACATGGCCCAAATGTAGGGGAGGACAGTGCCACATGACGCTGTTACGGAGAGTAGCTGGTGGGAAGGGGCACCACATGTAGTAGGCTAGGAAAGACCCCCATGGAGAGGACCTGGAGTGAGGGCCAGAGAGTGGAGGGGAGACGTGGTGGAGATGGGGGTTAAGGTCATGAGGGTCCGAATCCTGCACATCCTGGAAAACAGGGCAGCACCTGGGTTTCTGCTCTTAGTGAGATGGGTGACCTAGGAGGGTTTTTTGGAAAATCAATGATGGGATGTGACTTTCATCCAAGACAAAGCCACTGGCAGTGCTATGGAGGGACTGATGAGAATCAAGTCGAGGAGGCAGTGGGTGAGCATCAGTGAGTTTTCTTGACCTAGCACTGAATATCAAGCAGAATCCAACATGCTCCCAAGAGGAAAGGGTTCAGGTGGAGAGGAGCCATGGATAGCCAAGGGTTTGGGCCTGAGAGTCTGCAGGGCTGGTGGTCATTGGATGCCCAAGGAAGCAGAGGGTGATACAGAGCCCTGGTGATGAGGCAACAGGTGGTCCATCTCAGACAGATGAAATGTGAACTGCTGATTGACACCAGTAAAGAAAGGTGTGCCCCTGTCAGAGGTCCAGTGACCTGGTCCAGAACCCATGGGAGCCATCTGTGGGGTTGCAGAGATTTAATCTGGGGCCAGCATGTGACAAATGGAGCCTCATGGAAGTGGGTGATATGGCCTAAACAGAGGGTCAAAGAAGGCCAGGGGCACCCCAGGAGCAAGGGTGGCATCATTCCAGGATGAAACTTTAGCAATCCCTCCCTCCCAGGCCTCTGCCTTCCAAAGCTGACTATTCTGTCCAAGTCTGACATTCAGAGAGCATCAGGGAAGTAGCACAGCACAGACTCAGTTCCTCCCACCTCTTGGCCACTAGGTCCAAAAAGGCAGCTGAAGGACAGCAGAGATTCTTGTGGGTGTCCATCTCAGGAAACCCTGTCATCCCTTCCAGTGTCCTGGAGTGTCCCTGTTGGCTGTTATTTCCTAGCCCAAGGCTAAGGAACATGTGGGGGTCTGATCTGGGCCCTGCAGAGGCAGCAAAGTAATTTCCACAAACATCTTAAGGAACATACTGTGGCCCACGGGCCTCACTGCCAGGAGCAGGAATGCTTCTGTGCCTTCTGAGGGAGGGCAAGTAGGGACATACCCACAACTAAAGATCCTTCCACCAGCTGAAGCTGCAACCATTGACTGCCCCTCTAGGCTGATAGCCCCACTGGCTGGTGGCCTGGCTGAGCCGAGGATACCTGAGGGATTCCCTTTCTTTATCCTACACCTCTGCCAGGGCCCTGGGCCAGAATCTTCTCAGTCTGGTAGACTCTACTGCTTTTCCCTGGTCATTTCAAAGTGACTAACTGACCAGGGAGCGCTGCCCAGCTTCTGCTGATGTAAAGACAGGCTTTGGGACCTTCTGTTACACGTCCTGGGCAATGGATTTCCAGGGGAAACATGAGTCACTCCAGGCATAGTGGACAGGCACTGAGAGAAAGAAGTTAAGATGTGTCCTGCCCATTTGTATGACAAACATCTCCCTGAGGGAACCCCAGGCGATGTGTGCCATGTTCCCTACACGTCGCCTATGGAGTATCCATGAGCTGCTCAAGCACAGGAACCATGCCTATGAGTCTGAACCCAATGGCAAGATATAATCTCCCTTCTGGATACCAGAACCAGAATTCACAACCCAACTAACCTGAGAAAAGGGGCCTCAGTCACAGAAACCTCGAGAAGGCAGAAATGCACACAGTCCAAGTGTCTACCCCAAACCCAAGCTGGGCGGATACAAGACCAACAGCCTCCTCAACCAAAGAGAAGAGAAAACCCTGCAGAGGTACTTGCGAGGTACATGACCAATGATTGCAGAGGCCAGCCTGTTGCACCATGCTGAGCCAGCAGTGTCTGGGCTCGGCTCCTTGACCTGGGTTCAATATATAGATGCCCTTCCTAACTGAAATTGACACTTTTCCCATTGTTCAACCTCTGTGGACAAGTGAGTGGGCACTTCAGGGTCAGAAGGTGCTGTGCCTGGGGGCCCAGTTCCCAGCAGAACTCCTAGACACTCGCCAGGAAGGTCCCAGAAACTGCCATCTGGCTCTGTCTACCAGAAAAAGCATGAAGACCCTTCAACCACACAGACTCCTGGAGACCCTAGGAGTAGCGGGATGGAGGAGGCCCCCTCCTTGGCCCAGTTCTTCAGCAGGCATTTCTGTGAGCACCTTCTAGTTTCCCACTAGGCACTGCACAGGCACCACCCCTTCTCCTAGAGAAGTTGTAGTCTAATAGAAACAGACAAAATTTAAAAGGAAGAAAATGAATAAACAAGATGATTTCAAAGAAGAAAATACCTAGAATGTGGAAAAGAGAAAGGGTGGGCAGGAGACGGTCATCAGGGGAGGTTACACTGAATAGGTGAGGCCCTGATGAGAGACAAGCTAACAAAGACCCAAGACATGGGAGTATCCATAGGGTTACAGGCAGCAGGATGGAAGTGCAAAGGCCCCAAGACAGGTGACTGGGAATGGGGAGATGACAGCAAGCGTGTGACCCTGCAGGGCCCTGGTGCCCCAGCCAGGATTCCAGGCTTTGCTATAGCTGCAACGGGAGCCCATGGGAGGATTTTAGGCAGGGGTCAGACTTGGCCTGTTTGTTCCTCTACAAGGAAGATGGCTTTGGCTGCAGTGAGAGAAGTGGAAGTAAGGGGGTTCAGGATGGAAGCAGGAGAAGACAGCAAAACCCCAAGCAAAAGCAGACAGGGGAGAGATTAACCAGGGAAAGAAAGAACTCTGCCCCACAGGCCCAATACACCTGAATCCTCTACTTCAACAAGCAGAGGAGCAGATGTCCCAGCAGGCTGTACTTCTGCTGTCCTTACCAACTTCTTGACCTCAAGTACAAGTCAGGAGAAATAAATAGTGCAGGGCCCCCCTAAAGGATATGTCTAGGCTAGATGTACTATTATTCTTAAACACAAGGCCTTGTGTTTTGTGGTCTCACGCATGTGAGGCTGAGCTACTTCCCAGGCCCAAGTCAGCAGCTTTATTTGCAACCAAGAATCAAGTGGTAAGAGTTGGGCACAACGGTAGACACCTGAAATCTCAGCTATTGGGGAAGCTAAGGAAGGAGGATCACAAGTTTGAATATAGCCTTAGCAATACAGGGGGATCCTGTCTCAAAATTACAGAAGTAATAAGTGCTAAGATGGAGCTCAGTGGTACAGTGTCCCTGAGTTCAATCCCCAACACTGGAAGAATAAAAACAAAAGTGGACTTTCACTTATTAAGCAGGGAAGGAGTTCAAAGATGATGAAATATCTGCTGCATTGTAAAAAAAATCATGATCCTGTTGAAGAGTATGTGGAAGACCTGGGCAAAGTGGTGCCAGCCTGTAATCCTAGAGGCTCAGGAGGCTTTGGCAGGAAGATGGTGAGTTCAAAGCCAGCCTCAGCTTCAGTGAGATGCCAAGTAACTCAGAGAGTCCAGTCTCTATATAAAATACAAAAAGTGGTAGGTATGTGGTTGAGCGACACAAGAAGACATATGACTGAGGTGTTTTTCCTGGACTTGGCAATTCTCCCAACTTTTTATTTACTTTGTCTTCATTTTACTAACTATGAATTTTTCCACCGTGCAAGGCAAAACTGCTGCTATTTCATACAGATTCTGGATTCCAGTTTGTACCCCTGGCACTTCTGTGCCAGGATCTCAGCCTTGCAGTGTGTCAATGCTGCCACTTCAGAGCCAAAGATAGATCACCCTCCTCAGCCCTGTTCACTGTCTTAATGTGACACAGACACATCTCATCAATTGGGTCAGGCTACAAGTCCTGGCTATAAGAGAGGCCAAAATTTTGTAGTTCGCATGGTGGGGAGGTATTTGCTATGGATACAGTCTATCCCAAACTTATGTGCTGAAATCCTGGTACTCTGTGGTGATATTAAGTGGTGTGGCCTAAACTGAGAGCAATGTCACATGCCTCTAATCCCAGCTACTCTGAAGGCAGAGGCAGGAGGGTCACATTTTGAGGCCAGCCTCGGCAACTTAGTGAGACCCTCTCTCAAAATATAAAGGGCTGGAGATTTATCTCAGTGCTAGAGTGCTCCTGAGTTCAACCTCCAATACCCCCAACAAAAAGGAGGTGAGTCCTGGTGTGAGGCCCTTAAGTCATGGTGGGGCTGCCTTGAAGGGAATGCTGTTCTCCTGGCGTGAGTTCTCAGGAAAGAGTTGTTACAAAATATGAGCGCAGTGCCTCCCCATCATGGTGGCCTGTAGCTTTCTGATGTGCCCTCTCCCTCTTACATGCACTTCTTCTGTGATGCCATCTGCCATTAGTCCCTCACCAGAGGTTAAACTGATGGGGCTGTCCCATCTTGAATTTTCAAGTTCTAAAACTGTGAACCCAATAAACCTCTTTGCTTTATAAGTATCCGGGTCCATGTATCTAGTTATAAATACAGCCTACTATAGTGTTATTGTTTCTGCCTTCTCCCAAGACCATTCAACATACTAATAGGTGAACTATGCATGGAAAGCCATTTAACAGCTGGGCCTAATGAGAATTAGAGAAACTGCATCCACTTCTTTCCTCATTTACTCTCTGATGTTAGTAGAGAACATCCCCCTGAGGCTTCCTTGCAAAGAGATGCAAAGAGCGTTGGAGTTTTTGAAAATGCACATCTAACTGGGCACAGTGGTGCACACTTGTAATCCAGCAACTCAGGAGGCTGAGATGGGTGGAATGCAAGTTGGAGGTCAGCCTGGGCAATTCAGTGAGACCCTGTCTCAAAAATAAAATTAAAAAAGGCTAGGGGATGTGGCTCAGAGGTAAAACAACCTGATTCAATCCACAGAATCAATCAATCTCTCTCTCTCTCTCTCTCTCTCTCTCTCTCTCTCACACACACACACACACACACACACACACACACGAAGAAAGAAAGAAAGCAAAGAAAATTCACATCTAAAGTTGTATCTAATGTACTATTTTACTTAAATTATGAAAGAATTCTGAGTTTGAAATTCATTTTCCTTGGAATTTGAAACATCTATCCATTTTCGTATAGCTTTTAATGTTTCTTTTGCTTTTGAAAAAGTCCATAGTAAATCTGTTCTTTGATCAGTATGCAGCATTTTTCCTTCTGGTGAGGTTACTTCTAACTTCTGGAGATATTTTATTTCATTTTGTTTTTCGAGAAAGGGTCTCACTACATTGCTCATGCTGGTCTTAAACTCTCCAGCTTAAGTCATCCTCCTGCCTCAGCCTCCCAATTAATCGGGATCACAGGAGGATGCCTGGCATGAGTCACATGCCAAAGGCTGCAGCTCACTAACCGGCTCTGGGGCTCCTCAGTACAAATAAGAGAGGCCACACCAGGCAGCTGCATTCTTCTCTGAATTTGCCTGAAGTCTAGTCCACCTCCTCTCTTGTTTGCTGAAGTTTGAGTCATTTTCTTCTTTTGGGACTGCTATTCCTATGAAGAAGACCTTCTTTGGCTAGAGTGTCAGGGAGGTTGGATCTTCTCCAAATTTTTAACTGCAAAAACATATTTCTCCTCCCTTCCCCCAAACACTGCTTTCTTCCCCAAATTACCTCTCCAGAATGAGTCATGAAAGACCACTAGCAAAGTCCCTGCTGCCTGGCAGCTCAAATGTGCTTTGGTGGCAATGAGCATCATCCCACTCTTACCTGACTCTGAGCTGCTTATTTGTTGGGGGAAAAAAGGAAAAAAAAAAAAAAAAACACGTACAACAGAATCTCAGAAACCTCCAGTGCAAGCTCTTACAGGACTTTAGCCTAACTGGAACTTCTTCACCCTGTTTCTCTGCTTGCATGCCACTTCCATTTTGAATTACTCGCCCTTCTCATGGCCTTTGCCAGTGCCATCCACTGCTAACTTTGGTGGTACTAAAGCATACCACAGGAGTATTTCCAGACGCTGAAACAGGGCTGTACATACAGATGACTCAGATGAATTTTTTAGAGTTGTTTGTTAATTTTATTTATTTTTTTGAGAGGAAACTAATTGATCAGAGCCATTCCTGGGTTCTAATTCCAGTTGATAGCTGCAGAAAGTAGATTGAGAAACTTGAGAATTTGACTGATCATGTGGATCTGTTTTCAAAGCCCAATCTAAAGGAAAATTCATTCCTGTGGGGCTGGAGATGAAATCAAAGGATGTGAGGGAGGGGTCACCTGCTCACTGAATTTATGGTGTTACTTCTTCCACCTTGGGAACTTCTGGAAATACTCTGATCACAAAGAGTGGAAAGAAACAGAGGAAGAAAGAAAAGACCTGACAAAACACCCAAGCTCCAACCCAACTGGGTGAATTCCAGAAGAAGAATCTATCCCTTCTCCCAACCCTGGCCCTGGGCACAGTTAACTGCACAGTCAGCCTGGATCCAGCAGTTGTGCTGGGGAGGGCTTCTTAAGAGCAAGAAACCTAAAATATGGCTTCTGTATGAGATGCAAGCAGAACCTTAGAAACCTGCTGGAAGAGGCATGTGCTAAACCATCACATTTCCCAGGGGCCAAGCTAGAGCCTTCTGGGCTGCCAGCCCAGTTCCTGGAAGGATGCTCTAGGGACCCTGCTGCAAGAGCAGAGGAAAGTGGGTGTGGATGATCCCTTCCCTCAGCATTGAGGGAGGACAGCCAGGACTTCCCAAGACATTTCTGGGGAGGAATTGGAGGCCAATACTAAGGGATAAGGAAAAAATAACTGCCACTGCTGATCAACAAAGAGAGAGAGAAGTTGGCAATACCCAAATGCAGAGAGCAGTGACACTGAATGGAGAGCAGTGTCTGAGTTTGGGGTCTCTAATGACCTCATGGCTGTTGCATGCCTAGTGCCTGAGAATGTTCCTGTGCAATGGCACAGGATGCTTAGCTGCTGTGGCAATGCCCTGTATGAGGAGGCTCTGTGCAAAAGTCTTATCAGCCTCAACCTTAAACTCAGGCACATAGCTCCTAGGCATAGAGGAACTCTCCTGCTAGACAACCACAAAATTCCATTTCTGAGGTTGCCCGTTTAACTGTCATTTTAAACAATGGACTTTCTTGAGCACTGCACAAAGCAATTAACATTGCACATTGCAACTGTGGATTGCAACTGTGGAAAAGCAACATAAATGTTTCTAGCCCATTTACTGTCTGAGTACAAAGAATAAGGCTTGTGTAGTCTTTAACCTGAAAATTAGACATATATAAATAAAGACTGCTGGTTAACTCTTTAAATCTGCTTCTCCATCAGAGAGAAGCACTCCAACTGATCCCAGCAATTAATCTTCAAAATCTGCATGTGTGAGTATTTTATTTTCTATTCCCCATCGCCCCTGGTCAGAACCTGCAAGAATAGCACATTGGCCATGGCACCAAAACACATAAGAATGGGCACAGGGACATGAGAGGGATCACAGGAATGTGCTTTTAGAACAGGAAGGACATGGCAAAATATGTGATGGAACCAAGAAAAGGAAGAGACAAAGAAGGCAAGAAAAGAATTCATCCTCAAGAATTCAGATCAGGAAATGAGGATCCAGGAAAGAAATCATAAGAGGGTGGTCAGGGGAAAGACATCTCCTGGCAGGGAGCTGGCCCCAGTCTCTGGAACAGGTCTGCCCTCCTCTAACCCCACCAGGTTCAAGGGCAAAGTTTAGTAGGCAATGCTAGTGAGGTACTGAGCAGAGCAGACTAGGTCCAGAATTGAGGTAGGGGAGGGGACGACACATGCAGAACTGCCTGGTCCCTCTTGTCCCAAACAAGGCATCCTTGTCTGGAGACTGCTGAGGACCTGGCTCATCCCATCAAGGGCAGTGGTCGAGACTCTGGGGATTCCATCGCCTGGTAGAACAGTGCACCTGTCCAGACAGAAAATCACAGTGTGGTGGCAACCTCCTGCCTCCAGTTGTGACCTCCTGCACCCGTTGGTCTCCTCAGTGGGGTCGTGTCCACTCCGGGGGATGCAACAACCTCCCCAAGACCCCACACAGCAGATCTCCACGTTCTCCCGTTCCACACACCCCAGGCTGAAAAAGCCCAACATCGGGCATTATGTGGAAGAGGGTGCTCGGAAGCCACAGAGACCCTCACAGTTGTGATTTCTACCAAGTGTCAGAGCCTGAGGCTGGGTTTGGTCACCTTGGATATGCTTACACACAGGAGTTGGATCCTGGAGAGACCAGAGGTTGCCAACATTAGTATTGGGATGGAAACCACAGGGGCAGGCCTGCAGGGAAGAGGTGCAAGTAATAAGAGGACTTTGGAGAAAGGACATGGCCCAGGATATGTGGCCCAGGGCAGGTGCCCTGGGGCAGGTGTGGGACCAGAGCCCACCCACTTCTGGTGTCACCAGCAAATGCTCACACCCTCAACTAAGCAAAGTGCTAACCAAACAAAGTAACTCAGTCTTCCAAGACCCCAGTTGCTCAAGGCCAGGCCTTTGGAGTTCTTTATTTAAATCCCAATACCCAGAGCAGGAGCAGGACTTGGGACTCAATGCACAATGATCCTGATCTTGGTGCCTTAAAACCAGTGGACAGAAGGTGCCATTTGCAAAGTGTGTGAAGGCTGGTGATCTGCCAAGCCTCTTTTATGTTCAAACCTTATGGATAATTTATATATATATAAATTAAAATATATAATAAAAATATATAATATTTTAAAAATATATTATATATTTTTATCATATATTTTATAAATTATAAAATATATAATAAAATATATAATAAAAAATTTATATATATAAATTTTCCATAAGAAAATTTACTAAAATAGTGCCTGCAGCATAAAAAAAATAGTTATTTTTAAATTATAAGTTTAAATTCCACCCCCATGGTACTTTCCATCATACTCTGCTATCCTGTTTTAAATTACAGGCAGCATCCGGGCAGTGCTTTCCTTCCAGGAACGTCAATGATTCTATGTAGAGTCAACTTTGCACTCTTCCTTCTACCACCTCCAGTTTCCCATTCTCAATGTATGGGATTCTCTCCAACTGTCCTAAATGTTCTCCAGTATTGTGCATCTTCAAGTGCAAAATCTCAATAGTTCCCTACTACCTACCTACCACAGTATTAGGGGATCCTTTTCCATCCAGAGAAATGGCCACAAGGAAGATCCCACCAAAGCCACAAAGTTTGAAGGAGAAGATGGAGCTTAACCTGTTCTTTAAGGGAAGGGTAAGAATGCAACAAGCAGAAATTAAGAGAAAAAGGCAAAGTAAATGCCATGAGAAAAAGGGCAGTGTATTCCACATCACTTCACAGGTATTGACAAGTAAAAAAGAAATAGGAATACTGATTTTAGCCAACTAAAGGGAATGTGGAAAAAGGAATGAGTGAAAAGAGAGGGAGAGAAACACTTACAGGATACAGAAAAAAGAAATTTAAATAGATACAAAGGGAGGATGGGTGACTAAAAATGCCAAAATGAAATTAGAAAAGTGGACAAGAAAAAACAAGATATATACATAAACAAGGATCTTCCCAATTGTTTTTATGTTGTTCTCTTTGCAGAAATGGGGATTGAATCAAGGAGTGCTCTACCACTTAGCTACATCTCCAACCTTTGTTGTTGTTATTGTTGTTTTACATTGAGACAGGGTCTTGCTAAATTGCAGAGGCTGGCCTCAAACTATCGATTCTCCTGTCTTAGTTTCCTGAATCACTGGGATAAGAAGCATGCACCCCCATACTCAATAGAATTGCCACCTTGTTGGCAAAATTTTAAATGAGAAGAAGTACTCCTTAATGTTTAGCTTACCAGATAATGACATCAAGGTGCAAAGCTAGTAGGCAGATTTGAGATTTTCCAACTCCAGATTAGAATATCAATAAAACTAAAAGACCTGATATTGCAGATGAAAGAGTCCTTTGTTCATTCTGACTTAACAATACCCTATCACCCACTACTTCCTCCCCAAGGCTTGGCTCCAGGAATTGCTCCAGTAAACAGCAGGTTTCCCCCCTCACCCTATTTCCCAAAGGACTCACCAGCACTCTAAGCTCAATCATCTCCTATGCTGAACATGATCACACCTTTTCACAAGAGCATCACTTTCCAAATAACTGCAAATCTCTGACAACCATGACTGCTTCATGTGTCATTTGTCTCTCTAAAGGAAGTTAGGGTACTAGTAAAGCAAAATGAGCTCTCTAAAATACTTGCTAAATGAGATTACCTCAACTCTTCAAACCTAATCCTAGGTAGAGGCCTACTGATATGACTACACTCTGATGCATCCTTCCCCATAACTGAGAGTCTTCAAATACTTATTGACTAAGAGTAGGAACAGCAGTTATGATAAACCATTCATTCAGTCCTACAAGTGATAAAGGACATAGAGCAGGTTTTAAATGGGACAGTCACTAATATAAGGTGATTCTGAATTATTTCAATGATATTAAGATTGTGGAAATTGTGCCTAAAATAATTGAGTTTTGTTATAAATGAAGAATATTCAAATTATGTAATTAAAACAACTTTAGAAAACACATTATAACCCTCCATAACAGAAATACTTAGAATAAATTTTTAAAGTTAGAAGAGCATTTTCACATGAATAATAATTGCACCTTAAAATCCCCTGGATTTTTCTACTATAATGTGGCCACAAGAAGCCTCAATTTTTAATTTATCATTTTAAGAATTATATACAGCAGAATCAAATGTAAGTTGTTAGAAAAATGGAAAAAAATTACCTTGGTCTACGGTGAATGAGGAAACCCAAGTTCCAACTTAAGGCAGCTATTACTACTATGCTGTAGAACTGCCACAGGGATGGCTGGCCCAAGAAGGAAGCCTACTAATATTAAAAGAAGCTAGAGACCTGCATTTTTATTTAAAAGTATTATTTCAAAACCTAACCTCCACATAAATATTAAGCAGGTTAAAAAAAAAAAAAAAAAACTCTTGGCAAGCCATTTTCCAAGACCCTGAGTTTACAAATTCTATGCCCAACCACACTAGCATTTTAATGGCATTCATAATCTTTTCAGGTCCTAATTTTTCCCTACAATTTTGCTTTCTGAAATTTGCCTCAGCTTATGGAATCAGAACAAATGAAGCATAAAAATGCTAAAAAAAAAATACACTTTCTGTATTTTCATTTTCTTGACCTGATTTAGGAGAAATTCCAAAACAGGCACCAGAGAGTAATCAAATTAGTACTATACATAAAACTCAAACTCCTTAACAATAAGTTTTATTTCAATTAAAATATTTCTGTAACAACTTCTGATCAGAAATACATTAACTGAAAATAACTCGCTTGTAATGAAAAGCAGACTGTTAAGGCTAGTAAATATTTTTCTTTATTTTCTTTTCATTTTTTTTCTGGTATCAGGGATTGAATCCAAAGTACTCAACCACTGGGCCACATCCCCAACCCCCCCCCATTTATACATTTTGAGACAGTGCCTTGCTAAGTTGCAGAGGCTACCTTTTAAATTGTGATCCTCTCGATTCAGCCTGGGATTACAGGTGTGTGCCACCCAGTGCAGCAATTCTTGCTTTTTACAAACCATTGTACCTTGTATTTTTAAAAGAATTCTTGAATCTTTAGAATCCTTAGCCAAGGACAATGAAGGAAAACACTCTCCTATGGTTTCTGATTGATGCTTTAATTTGGATTTAGCTCATCATCAGTGTAGTATGTTTGTTATATTCTCCTTAATACCTCTTCTGATGTTATACTGACAATTTGACCAAATGAGTTTAAAAATATCCTGAATATTTGAGTGTATTTTATAAATTTACAATCACTAGTGCTTAACATATTGTTTATAATATTAGCTATTTTACAGGTCCCCATCTAAAACAATCTACTGATGGAAAAAACAAATGCTGCCAATGGTTATACTTCCTCTCCTCCGCAGCTTCAACAGTGCCTGAAGACTCCTTCCACCAAGTTGCAGATTATATGCATACTAAACATTTTCCCTATCTTATTTTTGTTCTTATTTTTGATGACTCAAAAGTCACTGAACCTGTCTTCTGGGTTGTCTTTTTGGCATTGTCCACTCCCACTTGCCTCCTTAACTGCCAATTTACTTCATCCAGGATCCATGAGTATTTGCCTGAGTGTTAAAGATGCAGGTGTTTTAACAATCAATGCTTATTCTGGAAGCCCAAAGAAAGCTAGTATAGCAATAGCCGCATGGGTCAATTAAGGTATTTAGGCATTTGTTTCTCATCTGTCTCATGGGATAATGCTATCATTAGCGAATTAAGTATGATAATGTATTTAAAGTGTGCAATGCACACACAATAGAGAATAATGGTGCCATTGGCCAATACCGGTTATCCCACTCCATTTAGCATCTAAATCAGAGACAGCTATTTCCTACTTCAGCAGAAGGACTTTAAATCAAAACACCACACAAGACACACGAGTCTGTTTGAATTACTGCAACCCAGCTCTATTGGGAGTTTGTAATAACCACCGTAATAATTCATTTTATCTTTCAATGCAATATCACTTACAAAGTCTGAGGAGTCACAAAATCAAGGATCCTCTACATTGTGAATACACAATGGAAAAATAAGATGCAGAAAGAGAATGTGAGGAGGGGACACACATATTTTAAAATAACCCTATTTCCACTTAGCATGTGCAACAACAACAAAATAAATCCTAAATCCAGCAGCACAAACAGATGTTTCCTAAGGAAAACAAAAGGCTAGAGATTGTGCGGAAAGCTTAACGAAAGTAAGTCTGGATGTCTGTAAAGGATCATTCTCAAACAAATGCCATGGGAACTAGTCAGACGCCACCCCACCCCCATCATTCCCGAATCCCAATCTCGAAGCCCTGACAAAAAGTTGAGAGAGAATCAGACACAGCACAGATCCTGTGGCACACCAGAGCACTAGCAAAGAAGTGGGGGAACACAATGCAGAAGCAGCTTACTATTCCCAGGTAGGAAAACAGGAGGAGGCACCCAGCTGGCCACAGACCCTGGCGAGCTGGGTGTCGGGAGGAGTTGGGCGCAGCTCCGTGACTGGGAGGCAACGTCCTGGGGAAAGGGAGGAGGTCGGGTGTGTGGGCTCATAGGGACTCCTGCCGGCGTCTGGAGACAAACTCCCCACACTCACAATTCTGCCATCCCCACTCCTTCCTGCAGCTCCCTCCAGTTCTCCTCAGTCACTCCACCCCGTGGGTCCACGGAACTCGCCAAGCAACAGCACCCACACTGTCAAGGAAACCTCTAGAGTGCGCCTGGTCCGCCTCATGTTAACTCTTGGGACAGAGCCGCCACCTGCCTTCTGCTCATGCACACAGGGGTGCAGCGAGTGCACTCGACCAGCAGGATCGAGGTCGGAGCCAGGAGGGAAGGAGGTAGAGCACTAACCCCAGTGCACAGGACCGAAAGGCAGTGCCTTACCCCGCCTGCGGTGTGGTGCGTCCAATCCACCGAAAAGTCCAAACTGGGCGTGGAGCACTGCCTTACCCCACTGCTTGTGGCTGGTCCACCCTGCCAAAAGTCCGAAAGTGGGCATGGGGCGCTGCCTTAACCCCGCCTGCTTGCGGCTGGTCCAACACGCAAAAAGTGGAAACCTCCGCGTGGATGGGTGGTGCCTTACCCCCGCTTGCGTGGGGCTGGTCCACCCTGTGAAAAGTCCTAACCTGGGCGTGGAGCGGTGCCTTACCCCACCTCCGGTGCGGGGAAAGTCTGAAACTGGGCGTGGGGCGGTGCCGCTCACCCAACCCCTGAAATGTCCCATCCTGGGCGTGGGGCGCTGCCTTATCCCTCCTTTGGTGCGGCCTGTCTACCCCGCGAAAACTACCAACCTGGGCGGTGGCGGTGCCCTACCCCACCTGCTGTAAAAAGTCCAAACCTTGGCGGGCGGTGCCTTAACCCTCCTGAGGTGCAGTTGGTCTGACACAGGAAAAGTCAGAAACTGGGCTTGGGGCGCTGCTTTACCCCGCCTGTGCAGCTGCTCCAATCCCCGAAAAGTCTGATGCTGGCCGTGAGGCTCAGTGGGACCCGCCTTCACTGAAAAATGGCTGGCACCAGGGTTTTATCGCCAGATGGTTGGCATTTAACAATCGCTCAAGCTGATTGTTAAGATGATTCTTGCAATAAGTCTCTGTGTCCTCTTCTTCAATTCCTTACATTTCCCAAAATGTCCCTCTTTGTTTTCATGTTTCATTGATTTTTAAAAAATATATATTTTTAGTTGTAGATAGACACAATGTGTTCGTTTGTTTTTTAATTTATTTTTATGTGGTGCTGAGGATCGAACCCAGTGCCTCAGGCATGCAGGGTAAGCCCTTTACCACCGAGCCACAACACCAACCCTGTTTCATTGATTTTGTTGTAATTAAAGGGAGCAGATGTTGATAGCACTGATAATACTGATTGACCCTTCTGAGGGATAATAAAATGAGAAGGTGCAGAAGGAACATTATGGAGTACCCTTTCTGCTACCTAAAGCGTGGTCTTTGTCCCCATTGCCTATCCAATAAAGATGGCAGGGTTTGAGAAAAATGGGGAAAAGAGTTTTATTGTTTTGCTAGCTAAGGAGAAACATGGTGGACTCCTGTCCCAGAGGGTGTGATTTTCTCTGCCTTCTGGAATACAGGACTGTTAAGAGGAAAATGGAGGCTAGCATTCAAATATGATGGGTAGATATAATTAGTGGGCATCTATTGGGTGTCCTTGATAGCTGTTGCTGGAATTCCTAGATTTGGGATAATGTAGGTTTTTATGGCTACTAGTTTTCATGTAAGCTACTAGTTTTCCTCTAAGAACTGTTTCTGCTTTACTCCATAAGTTTGTGACCTTTAATTTTCACTTTCATTTATTTCCAAGTACTTTGCAATTTTTTAGTTGAATTTCCTCGTTGAACATGGAAACCTACATTATAAAAGAAAAGCACTCTCAACCCAATAATCTACCCTTCTAACTTACAAAAAAGTAAAAGGCAAACCAGAAATCTAAGGAAAACAAAGGAAGGAAATAATAAAGTGAGAACAGACATTAATAAAATAGAACTTCAAAAAAATATAGATGAAACCAAACATTTTTAAAAACCTTTTGAGAGGGACAATGAGTATCTAAATAATCAATATATCTAAGATGAAATCACTGGAAAAACACTGAGATAAATAAAAATGAGAAGATTTAAATTACTAAGTTTAGAATGACTCATGACCAAAGTTACAGTAGCACTCTACCACTGAGGGTGAAGGGTACCCCTTCACTTCGGTATTTTATTTTGAGACCAGGTATTACTTGAGACCAGACTGGCCTCAAGTTTGTGATCCTCCTGCCTCAGACTCTCAATGAGCGGAGACTACAGGCATATACCCACATGCCCTGGAAAACCAATGTTATTTTGATACCAACCACACCCAAAGACCTTTAATTATGGGGAAAAATGGCTATCAACAAATGTGTTTTATAAATACTGTCTCAAAAAAATGGGGGTAGCATGTCTGGGGATATGGCTCAGTGGTTAAGTACTCCTGGGTTCAATCCTTGGTACCAAAACACAAAAATTAGCAAAAATAAAATAAAATATTGAGTCACCAGTGTATAAATGGAAGTTTAGTTCAGTACATACTGTACTCTTCTCCATTGCAACAGTGTATTATTTATTAAGATCTATCATTACTCCTAAACTAACATCTGGCTTTGTTTCAATTTTAGAGTGGCTGACCCTGTCTCTGACCCAGGGAGAACACAAGGCAATGAACTGGAACCTCAGCAGATGGTAATTTGAAGGACAAAGTGTACTAGACATTTCTAAACCATAAAAAATGTATTATAAATGTAAATTTTCTATCAGATAGTAGCAATTTGGCCAGATAGGTCTGGCAATGGGAACTGATATAGCATCAAAGCTAAGAGGGCAGGCTAAGGTTGGACAGACTTGGATTAGATTTCAGCATTTTGCTATTTCTGTATTCATGAGCACATTACATAGTTATTCTAGATACTGTGGTATCCTGTACAGAATCCTCTCCTAAAGGCTACACATTCTACTTGCAGCTGCTGGGAATATCAGCCAGTGTTAGAATATACTAGGATTGTTCTTGGCATTAGGAAATTTCTTGCTGAAGGCTTTAGCATGCATAAATTGGCTATGGATCCAGGGGGAAGTTTCTTAGTTCTGGTCACTTAAAATACAAGCTCTACTTCCAGCAATAAGCAGGCAACTTGAATATACTGATTTGCCATTGTGTAGGGATGACTGAAGCACAAATAAGAGTTCAAATTATTTTTTCACTTAAAACAATTGATATAATTAGTGCTATAACTTTTAAATTTTTTTCATCATTGACTGGATATAACATGCCAAAGATCAAGAGGATGAGCATGCATCCTTCATGCCTTCACAGAAACAACACTGTATTTCACATTTACCTTTGCTTGGTTCAAGATACACTCAATGAACTATGAACCTCTAATAGCCATGGAGGGAAGAGGCTTTCCAAAGCCCAGATACTAATGTAGCCTGATAAAATCTGGAGGAGATCAAATTTGCAGAATACCTCAAGCATGACTTAAGATTTAAAGCCTCTTAAAGAAGCACTTCAAATTATGCCAAGTGGTGTATGCCCAGTTGCACTGAGAATGTTTCAGTTCTTAAAGAGAAAGGGTATTAAGAGTTTCTGGCATGCCAAACAATAGATAATGTTTCATTCCATTATATTCTATAATGAGTGTGTATCATCCCAGCCTTTCTCTGACTGTAATTCATGCATTCTTAAAAACTTATTAAAATGCATTGAATCAGAGCACTGAAGACAACAAAAATAGAGACAACATTTGACAGCAAACCAAATAATGTTAGTTTTGTTTTGTTTTGTATTTTTCCCCCATGGCACATGTAAATAAAATGTCAGACACCCATAAGTTTTTATGTAAAATTATTCATAAAGGGAAGTGATGTCTCAGGCTCTGGTACGTTACTACCACAGCGAATTAACTCACTGGCACATGTTGCCTTCGAAGGGTTGTTCCTTCCCTAAGTGTCATGTCACATTAGCAAACATTTCAAATCATATTGTTCACCATTAAACATGAGACTCATGTAAATTGCCATAATTAAAATGCAGGTCTTTCACAGCAAAAATATTAAGGTTTTTCTATGGTCAACTTCATTTTCCCCATGTGAAAAAGATATGAGTGTAAGATGTAGGGTAATTGTCCTGGAAATTTGGGGGTTGGATCTTAGAGAATTATCAATCGATGAACAAGTCACGTCTGTTGGATAAGGAGGGTGGAAAATCACAATCTCCTAAAGAAGTTAGGAAAGACTATATAGGTTTCCCAATTATCTACAGAGCCACATAATGGAATGTTGATGTGAACTTAGGAGATGCTGGGGAGATGCAGAGGTGATACCTTGACTGCTTTCTCAATACTTGGAATTAGGGATTCTCCTTTTCACTTCTAATTTTGAAGTAGAGTAACAATGATCAAGGCCACATCCAAATGTAGCCTGTTACAGAATATGTTTTCAATAACTAGTCTTGTTTTCAGTCTATTCAAAAACAATGTCCTAAGTATTGCCTTATTTGTTTTTGTAGCAGGGATTGAACTCAGGGATCCTTAAGTTCATTGTCCTAGTATCTTAATATTACCAAAATTTTGAGGTAAAGTGAGAATTTAGTGTCAGTATTTGAAAAGTCAACTCTGTGTCCTTAAAATTAGTATTTAATTTGTAATTTAACTCAGGGTTATACAAAATGTCATATAAGAGGAAAGGAGGGGCAAGACAAGATAATACAAATGGAAGAAATGATTTACAGTAGAAGGGGTAGAGAGAGAAAAGGGGAGGGGAGGGGAGGGGAGGGGAGGGGGGATAGTAGAGAATAGGACAGACAGCAGAATACATCAGACACTAGAAAGGCAATATGTCAATCAATGGAAGGGAAACTGATGTGATACAGCAATTTGTATACGGGGTAAAAGCGGGAGTTCATAATCCACGTGAATCAACCGTGTTATATGATGTATTAAGAACTATGTAATGTTATGAACGACCAATAAAAAAAAAATTGTAATTTAAAAAATAACAGTTCTAACATCACTGGAACCCAAATCATACTGATTAAAAATGTACAAATGAAAATTGTAAATATATGATATAAAAATAATTTATGTTCAATTTACAAAGTTATTGGAAATTTTAGAGAGTGTTAATTCACTTACTTCTGGGCAAATAATGGGTTTCTCCAAATACAACAAAAGAAAAAGTCCCCCTTGCTTTTTCTAAACTCTTTAAAATACATTTATTTATTTATTTGTTTGTTTGTTTATTTATTTATTTACTTATTAATTATGTGGTGCTGAGGATTGAACCCAGGGACTCAAGTGTGCTAGGAGAGTGCTCTATCACTGAGTCACAACCACAGCACCCTCCCTTACTTTTAAACTTCCAGTAAAATGGTACAAAATTTAACCAAGGAATACAGTGACAAATCTTCCTGTCTTAGACATACAATTTTGAGATTAGGATTTCATTGAGACTATAACTTTCAGAGATTCTTTATCCACAACAAAAGTGTTTTATATATAACAGAACAAATGAAAGTTATAGTTATAGTTAAAGTTATAGTTCTTAGTAAGGGAAATTAATTCTAAATATTTTAGGCAGTAATTAAATGTATCAAATATTATTGCTAGCACAAGAGTCTTCAGGAGGAGCAGAACATCAGTTTTGAAGGTCATAAGGCCCAGAGATATGTGCAAATGCTACCAGAAGATGGGTCCCAGTGGAGTCACCAAATGACATCATCACTGCAGCTCACAGCTGACCCAGAAAGTTTTTTGGAAGCTTGTCTTTGTTCTGAGGTGTTGCATGAGTGTGTCTTGTTAGAATATCCTGTGTCACTCACTAGTTCCAACTTAAGTGGGAGGTAGGAGAAGTTGTCTGACTCTGTCACAGGAAGGCCTGGAATCAAAAGTTGGAGAATTTCCCAGCACAGGAAGAGTGTTCAAAAAGGCAGGCAACCCGAGTAGGTTAAAAATTTACCCCAGGGGGACTTGAATCAAGTGACTTTCCTCCTAACATCCCTAAACCCTTTCTTTCTAAGAAGTGTAATGCCTGGTAATACTGAGATGATTTACCTCCAACAATTTAAGAATTTTTTAGAGTTCAATCACCTTTACAATTCTAGGTCACTTTTTAGACAGTGATTTAATAGGACAGAGCAAAGCCCATTTAGCTGCAGAAGAAGAAATTAAAAACTTCAGGTATTCCAGACCTTTTAAGTGGAATTTAAGCTCTTCTGCATCTGCCCCACTTCACTTTTTTTCCAAAACAGTTTTTCTTTTCTTCTTTTCATTTTTACTTAGGGGCTTAGTGATAATGGTGTACTAAAAGTAATCTTTCAGATCTCTTGTCAATTGATATTTCCATAGTTCACAAAAAAAAAAACATTTAAAAGAAAAATAAAAGTGAGTGAAGGAACACTGAATTAGGTTAATATGCCTGTAAAAGTTATTTGAAAAAGTAAATGATAACAATTCTTGTTATTATAATACACAATAGAAATTATTAAAGCACAATAAAATGGATTTATTAACCAAATGGTCAGAAATTCAGAGATACTATGAATTGTACACAGTTGTATATGATAAATGAACTAGAAATCTGACAGCCTTAGTTTGGATTCCCCACTGACAGACAAGGATTCAAATAAGAGCAAGAAGACAAGAGACAAGAAAGGTGTGGAGAGCAATGACAGAGAGCCCCCCCCCCACACACACACATCTAGGTCTGAGGGGCCTGCCAACCTGAGGGGGGACTGCCCTACTCCTCTAGGTCAGGGGGAGCTCCCCTCCCCACAACCCATGTCAGAGGGGCTTCCCCTCTGGAGGGTGGAGTGCCCTCTCCCCTGGGAGTGGGGTGGAGGGGGGAAGCTCCACCCCCACCATGACACCCAGGTCCAAGGGGCCTGCCCCCCAGAGGAAAGACTGCCCTCTCCCATAGGTGGGGGGGGGAGCTCCCCCCCACACACACACACAGGTCAGAGGGGCCTCCTCCTTAAATGGGGGAGTGCTTTCTCCCCTGGTTGAGGGGTGGAGCTCCCCCCTCCCACATCCAGGTCAGAGGAGCTTCCTCTCTGGCATGGGGAGTGTCCCTCTGCCCTGGGTGCTCTGGGGAGCTCATCCTGACACCCTGGTCAGAGGGGCATTCCCTCCTGGAGGGTGGAGTGCCCCTCTGCCCTGGGTGCACTTGGGAGCTCCCCCCCACCTCAACACGCAGGTCTGAGGGACCTTCCCCCTGGAAGGTGGAGTACCCTCTCCCCTGGGTGCCAGGGTGGGAGTGGGGAGCTCCCGCTTTACCCTGACACCCAGGTCCCAGGAGACTCCCACCCAGAGGGGGAAGTGCCCTCTCCCCTGGATGTGAGATGGGGGGGAGATCCCCCACACACCCAGACACCCAGGTCCGAGAGTCCTCACCTCCAGAGGGTGGAGTGCCCTCTCCCCTGGGTGCTGCTAGGAGGTCCAGTGGGCTTCCCCCTGGAAAGGGGGACTCCCCTCTCCCCTAGGTGGGGGGAAAGCTCCCTGCACACACACACCCAGGTCAGAGGGGCCTTCCCCCTGGATGGAGGAGTGCTTTCTACCTTGGGTGCGGGGTGGAGCTCCCCCCCCACACACCCAGGTCAGAGGAGCCTCCCCTTGGAGCGGGGAGTGTCCCTCTGCCCTGGGTGCACTGGGGAGCTCCCGCCGACACCCTGGTCAGAGGGGCCTCCCCCCTGGAGGTTGGAGTGTCCTCTCCCCTGGGTGAGAGGTGGGGGTGGGGAGCTCCCCATTCACCCTGACACCCAGGTAGGAGGGGACTCCCCACTGGAGCTGGGAGTGCCCTCTCCCCTGGGTACAGGGGGAGCGCCCCCACACCTACCCTGAAACCCAGGTCCCAGGGGCCTTCTCCCCGAGTGGGGAGTACCCTCGCCCCTGGGTGTGGGGCGGGAGCTCCACCCCCCCACCCAACACCGAGATCAGAGGGGCCTCCCCCAAGGAGGGGGGAGTGCCCTCTCCCCTGGGTGCTGGGGTGGGGGGACCTCTCCCTCTGACACCCAGATCATAGGGGCCTCCCCCCTGGAGGGGGAGTGCCTCTGCCCTGGATGCACTGGGGAAATCCCCCCACAACCCAGAAACCCAGGACTGAGGGGCCTCCCCCAAGAACTGGGGAGTGCCCTCTCTCCTGGGTGTGGGGTGGGGGGCGGAGCTCCCCACACACACCCAGATCATAGGGGCCTCCCCCCCTGTAGGGGGGAGTGCCCCTTTATCGTGGGTGCACTGGGGAGCTCCCTGGACACCCAGGTTAGATGGGCCTGGTCCCTGTAGGGGGCAGTGTCCCTCTGCCTTGTGTGCACTAGGGAGCTCCCCCCACCACCCTGACACCAGGTCCAAGGGGCTTCCCCAAAGGAGCAGAGAGTGCCCTCTCCCCTGGGTGCAGGGGTTGGGGGAAGCTCCGCCCCCCCACACCCAGGTGCAAGGGGCCTCACCCCTGGAGGGGGGAGTGCCCCTCTGCCCTGGGTGCTCTGGGGAGCTCCCCCAGACACCCAGTTTAGAGGGGCCTCACCCCTGGAGCAGGAGTGCCCTCTTTCTTGGGTGCGGAGTGGGGGAGCCCCCACACACATCCCGGTTATTGGGGTCTCCCGCCTGGATGATGGAGTGCCCCCTCCCCTAGGTGTGGAGGGGGGAGCTCCCCCCACTGACACCCAGGTTAGAGAGGCCTCCCCCCTGGAGGTGGGAGTGCCCTCTCCTGTGGGTCCGGAGGGGCGGAGCTCCCACCCCACACTCCCAGGTTAGAGGGGCCTCACCCCTGGAGAGGGGAGTGCCCTATCCCCTGAGTGCGGCTGGGGGGAGTGCCCTCTCCCCTGGGAGCGGAGGGGGGAGCTCCCCACACACACACCCAGGTCCAAGGGGCCTCCCCCGCCCCAGAGTGGGAGTTCCATCTCCCCTGGGTGTGGGTGGGTGGAGCTCCCCCCCACCCACCCCAACACCCAGGTCCAAGGGGCCTCCCTACCCAGGGGGGAGTGCCCTTTTCCCTGGGTGCTGTGGGGGGAGCTCCCCCCCATCCCGACACCCAGGTCCATGTGGCCTCCCCCTGGAGGTGGAAGTGCCCTCTCCCCTTGGTGCAGGGGGGGGAGGGAGGGAGTTCCCCCACCCACCTGACACCCAGGTCTGAGGGCACCATGGAGTAAAGGCCTGGAAGGCAGTCAACCAAAATGGGCTGTCGTCTCAAGTACTGTGCTGGCCCTGGGCCCAAGGATGGCAGACGGGGCATGGCAGTGTCATGTATCTGGGGAGGCATAGTAGCCGCAGCACAAAAGCGTCTTTAGTAAAAGCAGGATAAAAGATAAGTGATTCTATGACATACTTATAATGGAAGAATCTCTTAAAAAAATAAACACTTAGAATTTCATGAACTTGAATATTTTGGATCATTCATCTTATCTCTAGCTACCCTAAAAATACTCATTTCATGGAAGTAAGATTGCTACACATTATGTCCTTCATTTAGGATGAATTAAATGAAATTACCTGGCACATCTGACACTGTGGTTTGAATGTGTTCTCTCCACAGTTAAGCAGTTAGTAGCATGATCGTCTTAGGAAAGGCTACATAGGCTGTGGATGTAGCTCAGTGGCAAAGCTCTTGCTTTGTGTGTGTGCAGCCTGACTTCAATCATCAGCCCAGATTGGGCAAGCTGCACACTATATGAGAATGCAGCATCCCCACCGAATCCTCCTCCAGGGAAGAAGTGGTCTTTTCCAGGTTACCCAACCTGCCATCACCTGGATCTTAGACTTCCCAACCTCCAGTACCAGGAGAAAATACATTTCTGTTCCTTATAAGTTATTCATTTGTGGTATTCTGTTCTAGTAGCACAAGTGGAATAAGTCAGAGTTAGTTAATGAAGTGTTCTACACTTTATATTGAATGTGGTTTATACACAGCAGTCTCCCCTGCCTCTATCTGAGGATGTCATTTCATTTACCCATGGTTTCATTTACCCCCTCCATGGTCAAGCTGTGGTTGAAATACCAGTATGTCTTCACTCTTTCCAGAGAGATTAGAGCATGTGAGAAAATTCTTTATTACAGCCTATTGTTGTGTTTCTTTATTGAGTTGTTATTAATTTATTTTATTGAGTTATTGTTCATAACTAATTTATAAGTTAAACTTTATGGTAGGTATGCATATACAGGAAAAAACATCACATGTATGGCATATGTGTGCACACCATGCTCTGGATAAGTTTGACATAAATTTTAGACCTGCAATTTTGCTTATAAATAATATATATACATATTTATAATATATATAAATTATATATATTTTTATTATGTTTTTTATATATATATACACACACATATATACATAAAAGGTAAGTTTTTAAAAACGCACTATCATTAGATGATCTAAAATTGAATTATCATTCTTTAATCCATAAAAGCCAATCAGTATTCAATCTCCTTACTTGTCTCTCTCAATGTTTCTTAACAAGTGTATGTTGCAGTTGGTTAAGATATCTGATAAGTCTCTTTTCATCTACAGATTTTTCATCCTTCTTGCTTTTTTTGCCTTATCCCCTCTTTTGTTAAGTGAGGAAGTTGAGTGTTTTACTGTAGATTTTTTATCATTCTATATTTTGTTCATTGTGTCCCTGTGTGCTCATTCAACATGCTTCTCTTCCCTCTGAGTTTCCTGTAAACTATGAGTTAGGTCTTGAGGCTTGATGAGACTTGGCTTATTTTGCAGGGTAGGAATGTGAAATACTTGGTGGTGTTTGGTTCTGTGGGGAATTTTTTGGGAGAGTCTGGTTGTCCCTTTCTTAACCATTCATGATGGTTAGGATTTATTGATATCTGTGATTTGGTGTTGCTCCATTGATTGTCTGAATAACTGAGTTACAGATATTTAAGACTTCTTTTAGTTTACATGACTAGACAGTACGTGAGAATCATTTTAATTATTCACAGTCAGAATTAAGTTTCATACTGTTTAGAATGTGTGTAATCATTCGAGAAAAATAGAAAAAAAAACATATTGATAAAATTTGTTTTCAAAATACCAGCATCTTCTGCTGTGTATATAGATTTTTTGTTTGTTTGTTTTGCTGTTATTTTCAGAAAGGATGTTAGGACCTCTCTAATTTGCTGAGGCTTGCCTTGAACTTGCAATCCTTCTGTCTCAGCATCCTAAACTGCTAGGATTACAGGAATGCCCCACTGCACCCAGCATTGTATATTATTTTGATTACATTAAAGAAAGGTATTTTTGTTGTTTCCTTGCTTGGATTTTAATTTTATCGCTGCTAATTATTTTTGGTATACAGAATAATTAAGAGTTTTGTATTGTAACTTGAAGTGTGGGATTTTTTGAAGAGAGATGATCAGAGTCATAAAACTAAATGAAAGACCTCTTATAGAAGGATTTATTTTCCTTTTCTACTTTGCTAACAACCTTGAGAGAAATACAGATTAAATATGACAGTTTCACCAAAAGTACCCAGTCTTACTGTGTTCAAATTGTGTTCCTTTCAATGAGAAACATGCCTGCCTGAGATTTGTACTCCTGGTGTATGGTGTAATTTTTCAAAAGTCCTTGAGCTAATCTAATTCTCTAAAGTGATTTCTTGCCCATCTTTCTCTTTTTGTATGTGTGACTTTGTGAAAGAGTTTGACAAAGCTTGCCTATTGGTGGTCAGATGCAGCAGATATCACATTTAATAAGTCATCATTGGGATAACGTTTGAATAGCATCTTTTCTTTTTCCTTTTAAGACTTTTAAGAACCCAGTTTAAGTGATGCAGAACAAAAGAAGGTTCAGAATGCAGAGGAGGGCATAGGAAAGTGGTGGTGAGAAAGGAGTGGAGAGGCAAGAAAGCGCACACACACAAGAACATTTTCTCCCTACATGTTAACTTAAAGGAAGGCGTTCTTCCAACACACTGAAGGAAAAGGCAAGCCATCTGCTGAACCTTGTATTTGTCCTTCAAACTAAGGCTTGTTCTTCTGAGTTCCATCTGAGCTTTACACAGCTCAGATGACCTGAGGAATCTTGGGCAGTGAGTGATTCTTCCACTCTCTGTGGTTCACTTAGGTATCATTGGGACTGAGTGAATAGATGAGAACATTCGACTTGAAATGGAGAGTAGAGAGTCTCATTTCATCCTCCTTAGTCTAAATGTGTTCCCAATATTTGTTTTTTAGGTGGTAGAGGTAAGCATGAAGGTCACTTTTAACATTTTCATCCTGCAGCAATCATGACAGTATATGGCAGGAGGATCTCAGGAGAATCATTTTATATCTAGCCTGCATTCCTAGGTAAGTTGTGTGAGGCTTTTGGCTGTCACTCTTTTCATAGTTCCAAGAGATGTGACACTATGCTTTTATGAAATAGCCAGGTGGTAGCTGTGACCTTAAATGATCCTCATTTCCAATTTTCAGCTTGTGTAAAATATTCTGGGGGCCAGGACTAGAAGTTAGGCAATGAGTGTTGATAGAAGATTTGGGAATCTCATTTACCTGAGACTTTACGATCCCAGCCACCTGAGTTAGAAATCCAGGAGTTACCAGTGATATGTCCATCAACAAGACTTGGTGAAATGCATGGATAGAAATTGAGTGATGTTTTTGATTGTGCATTTCTGTTCTCATGCTGGTCTTCTGTTCTTTACAAACATTGTCTTGCTTTGTAGCATGAAGTTTGTGGCGGCAAAAAAATCCTCATCAGCTAATATCCTCCACATCAGCTTGGGAACCCCATTACATCTGAGACTCTGTTAGTGATAGGGAAATTTTTCATGTGGATGCTGAAGAATGCCAAGGACAAGTAAGTAATGCTGTATTTTGTGGAGAGCCTTGAAGTGAGGAGCACTGCATTGTAGGAACAGTTGTATGTGTAAACCTGAGGAGATTAGATTCTTCACTTTTACTCTAAGAACAGAGGAGATTTCCCTCTCATTAAAAATCTTCATTTAGTTGTTGCAGGTATTTCTGGGAATAAAGAATCCAAAAACATAGCCATGCCTGGACCAAGAGATTGGGTGTAACAGTTGGAGGCGTGCTTCCCTGTAAAGAAAGGGGAATTCCTTGGGTTTCTTTATTCAGGAAACATGCAATCTGAAGGAGAGCATAGATGATGACCTCAGTAGAGTGGGGAGCCATTTCTCAAGAGACTGAATTTGAACATGTGAAAGAAGACTTAGCAGAGGAGGAACTTGTGTAGATAGTAATGTTACAGGATGCATTAAGCAGAAAAATAAGTGAAGTAGTCAATAAAAATGTAATGGGTTTTTATAAGTTGAGATAAATGTAACTGATCAGCCACAGTTGGTGGTTTGTGATGCTTCTCATCTGTTTAAAGACACCAACCAGGGAAGACAACTATGCCCTTTAATATCAAATGCTTCCACTGGCTTATGGAACTCTTGATGATTTAACCTGTTAAGGTTACTCTTGTACATTTCTATTAAGTATCCTTCATGGGAAAACTACCACTGTATATCACCAGTGACTAAATAAATAGAGCCTCCTTACATACATGGAAAGCAGTTTCTCTTTTCTCATATTCTGGTACTTCTTTGGACTGCTTAAACAGTGGAAATTATAGGTTGGGGAAAAGGGCTTATTAGTCATTTACTACTGACTATCATTTATAAATAATAATTTAGTTTATATCTACCACTTCCTCAGTTCTTGCATGCCAGATTCAGTGCTGTTGAAAAAGAAATAGCAAAATAAGGATGATCTTGAAAACAAACAAACTACAAACAACTTCTCTTGCCAACAAAAGTGGTACAATCCAGTTAGTTAATCAAAAATTAACGTTGAGGCTGCGGGTGTAGCTGAGTGGTGGAACATGTTCTTACCATGCTCAAGGCCTTGGGTTCTACCCTAGCATCAAAACAGATGGATGAATGAGTGAATGTTAAATTTGATATCCATCTAGGTGATTTAAAATATTTACATAATCAGAATGCTATATATACCTTTGACAATTTCCTGTGTAGTTTTTAAATCTAAGTTGATAGTAAATATAAAAAATATTTTCTATTTCCTTGATCTCAAATAATTCGTTCAAGTACATTTTGGATCACTTAGATGAGCAACTTTAAAAAAATAGCTTTATGGAAAATTTTAAGCATACACACATTAGAATAGTGTAATAAGGAGTCACTTCATTTGTAAATTCCTCTGAGACAGTGTGGAGCTCCCATCTCTACATGAGGAGGACCTGAGAATCTGACTGACTGACCTGGAACCATTGGTTGATCTGGATTGATTTCTCATATATGAAATGTGATAACTGTTTTAGTGAACTTTCTCACTGCTGTGGCTGAAACAGCCAACAAGAACAAATTTAGATGAGGAAAAGTTTATTTGGAGCTCACAGTTTCACAGATATCTGTGCATTTCTAGCAGGCTCCATTCCTTGGGAATTTATGTGAGGCAAAACATTGGTGGGAGAATTGGTCAGAGGCCAGGAAGCAGAAAACTAAGCCCGGCTCAAAAAACATATATTCCAAAGGCACATCCCCAGAGACCCACCTCCTGCAGCCATAACCTACCTGCCTACAGTTACCAAACCATTAATCTATATCAAGGTATTAATTCACTGATTGGGTTCAGGCTCTTATAACTCAATAATATGTCACCTCTAAACCTTCTTGCATTGTCTCACACATGAGCTATTGAGGGACATCTAATATTGAAACTGTAACAGATACTGCACAATATAGCTTGGGGACCCCTGTTTGTTGAGCAGGACTCTTCATGCACACAGCACAGTGCCTCAGTGTAGGAACTGCTTCAGTAGTAGTATCATGATCTTCTCTCCTTTGTGCTCTCTTCCTTCCTTCAGCCATGCTTTCATTATGTTATGTTAGATTATGTTGATTTCTTCTGTACACCTTCTCAAGTGTCTGTGTCCCATAGTCAAATGTAAGTGTGACCTGAGTAGCTCTGTGTTCTTTGAGGGCTATTATTTGGGACATGTCCCCATTCCCTTTTGAAATAACAGTTGGATAACAGAGTGGATCCACAGGGTTGATGTGGGAAGACATTTCTATCACCTGTGTAAGAGGATCTAGTAGCAGCAGCAGTTCTTACTGGTATTATTGGGATTCCTACACAAAGATGAAAGTAACATGGTTATTGAACTTGTTGTTTGAGTGTTTTATGGTAGTTATATGGATAAACAACTCTCAACCCAATGTCATTTATTATTCATTGATTGATTTGAGTACACTCACATGTAGGGTACTTTCTTCATCTTGGAACTGAAGAAAGTAAAATTTCTTACTTTTAGAGAACTGACTTACTAGGGGACATTAGTTTAATCTGACTTTTCTTTATCTTACAAATAAGTTGGTACTCTTAGGTAAAAACTTTTAGAAGACTGGTTAATTGCTTCACCCCTCCCCTGACCCAGGAAACGGTAAGGTCTTCCTGAGGTGGATGGTGCTAGGGAACCCACCTCCAGGGGAGTGCAGCATGTTTCTGGGAGTTGAATGGTTTTCGTTTGGCTTTATTTTTATTGGAATATTACTCACCTCTCATGTGACCATTGAGTCTAGGGAATTGACATTACTCTCTAGGTAAACATAGCAATCCTGGAAAATAGGTGAGCTTGCAACAACTGCAATAATGCAGCCAATTCTCATACACAGTTAAGCATTACAGCCAAACTCCCTAAGAAAAAAAGCAGTTAAGGAAGTTTATGAAAAGCTTGTTAAATTTAATAAATAAGCTTAATAAACTACTCCTGAAAGTCCAAAGGCCCTTAATGATAAAGTAGGTCATAAGGAAAAGAATAATAAAAAATATAGGCCTATGCCAACAGTCATGGGTCCCTATGGGCCAGCTAACATGATTGGGGGTAGGTTTTGGTGTCCCCTCATAGTCCCAGACCAGAGCCAACTTCCACCTTGCCTCCTTGGTCCTGGGCAGGAAAATATGATCCCAATGTAGGGTTGATATTAAATGTTAATAATAAATGGGTACACTCTAGGGATTTAAGTAAATGGGAATGAAGCAGAATTAGGGGGACCCCTTGATGCTTAAACCTAGAGAAGAAAAGTTAATCATTAGAAAACAAATAAGTCGATGGTTTTGGACTCAGGGACCAGCTAGCAGAGCTGAATGGTATGACTCTTCACCATTAGAGTGATTAAAAATAATAGTCAAATATTTCAAGTTAACCACTTGCTCTAACCGCAGCACTGGTCCAGGTTTGAAATAAGATAAATCAGCTTGAGAGATAGGATAAATGTTTGAGTCATAGCCAACTATTATTAAGCTTATCTAAGTGTAACAGCTCAAGGCAAAACACAAAATGAAAGTTAAAAGTGCTTACTGCTGCTTAGGATTAATGATGAATTTGTCAAAAATGAAACTACTTCCTTGAATAACAACTTCTGTGCTTCCTGCCTTGTAAACACAAAGTATTGTAATCACACCAAAAAGAATAGCATATACGATTCAAGACATAAGTGAAGATTCAGATTCAGCACCTTCACTTTTCTGTCTGTGTTGTTTCTCCACCACTCCTCGCTGACCCCTTGTCATCCAGTTGTCCTCTGAGACCCCATACAAGGCTGGGGCCTGGCAGTTAATTATGCTCCATGCTTATCTAAAGCAGCTGAATTTGAAGATGTTCACCAGTAACTGCTCTCCTCACAATAACAGGCTTTTGACAGTAATAGAGCAAATGCATGTGGAGGCTGGACCTCCTTGCCCAGTTGTTTGCTGTTTCCACTACTTGGGAAGTCACTGTGTGATGGCTGTTTGATGGTGGAGGAAGGAGTATAGCTACTTAAAAGATAGCAGTCAGGAAAGAAAGCATACATGTGGACAAAAGATACATAAGATCTTGACAAATACTTGCAGATATTCTTGCCCTTAGATGTTCAAGGTGGTCTGCTGAGCTATTAAACTAATTGGCCTGAAAAAATAGAAAGTGACCAGTTTCTAAAAGGAAAAAAGAGGAAAAAGAAGAAAATGAGGTTGGGAAGATGGGGATGGAAAGTGAGGGAGAGGGACAAATGAACCTTCATGTTACAAAATCCAAATTTAGAATGACTAAATCAGTGAAGTATATATGGGAGAAAACACTGGAATAGGAAAACATGAAGACCAAGGCAAGCACAGGCTATGCAAGTCCTCTATTTTGATGATGAGCTAAGAACCTCAAATTTAGTTGAACAGATATTTTAAAAAGTGAATGAAGAGACTATGGAAAACTGGTCAAGTACATTCTCTTTTCAAGTGATTTTTATCTTCAGATTTCAGAAAAATTCATATACCCAAGTCTTATTGGTCTGGGGTACAAATCAACATTTATATTAATAAGTCTACTATGTTTCCATTTCAAGCATACAAGTGGAGGACCAATCTACTCCTCAACTACAAACTGAATTTTATGTTCATTCTGAAAATACTAAGTAAAATGCCAAATAACTAATCTTGTCACTGACATCAGTGCTTCCAGCACTTCATATCTAGTTGGGGGCTGCATATCTAGTTCAGCCTGTTCTGGAACTAGCTTTTCATCTCTTCTGCTTCCTCTTTCCTCTCAGCCATCCTGCTCACATAGCAGCCCATCCAAGGGGTGAATTGGAAGCATTTGGTTTTCCTTTAATTTTATACAGCTCATACCAATTTGAGGCCTTATGACATATGAAGAAACAGCCCAGCCCCTATGTACTAGACATTATTCTAACACCCAGGATTTGAGTCTTTCTTTACCAAGCAAAAAAGAATTTAGTTCATTTTTCTTCAACTTGGGAGACTAAATGCTGTGAAGTAGACCCTATACCCTGGCTTAGAAGAAAATCACAAACTATTCAAAGCCCTCCAAAGAACTGCCACCACCAGCTCCACACCATGTCCATTCCTGTGCTGTTTGAGAACTGGTTTGCACCCACTGAGACTGTCCACAGTCTAAAAAGGACAGGAACTTATCTCTGTCATGATGAGGACAAGAGGGTGGTATTCTTCTTCCTTTTAACAGTCAACCCTCAATTTTGAAAGAGATGCTACTTCTCCCTGAATTATGGGAGTCTCTCTTGAGAAGTTGATTTTCAATTGTGTAATTAGTCTCTCTGATAGACTAACATTAGCATCTGTTAAAAACCAGTAAATGAACAAAGGGAGACAGAACTAATTGAATATTTTAAGTTACTGTGTCTATTCATCCAACAATTCCACAGACTCAAAGCCAAGTTATAAGATTGAAGCAACACAAAAGATATGCTATGAAATTCTAAATTTAGAGATTTATCAAGCACAGAATTTTATGTGCTACACTTACAGATATTTTTATTTCCTAGTAATCCCAGCAACAGTACTAACAGACAATAGTTTGTCGTCCCCTAGAAATGAATACACATATTTTATCATCATCATAATTTAAACATGATGCCACCTGTCCATTCTGGCTCCAATAAATAGGAATGATTAAAAATGGAGTATGTCTAGAACACACACACACACACACACACACAAAAGTTTATTGGAAAAGTGAGAATACATACAAAAACTTCTTTGTTGAATTCTTGTGAAGAAACATTTAAATATTCTGCCATTAAATAAATTACAAATCAAATCAATGTGCACATAACCGAATTTCTGAAAATGGACTGTCTTTTTAAGTAAAATATTCATCAAATGACACAGATTGGTGAAAAATGAAGGATTTGCTGGTCAAACATGCTCACTAGTGCAATGACCCTTCTGAAAGTTAAGGAGAGACTTTAGTAGTTACATATAAGAATCACAAGAATACAGGAAGCTCTTACTTGGTAGTAAGAACTTTTTCATAATCTCGCTTCTCCTGTACGTCAAGCCTTTGAGAGTTAATTCAAACAACAATGGCATAAAAGTGATAACACAATTGTTTTTCAGAGCATCTTAAATGTGCAGAGGAAACTTTGGGAATTATGGAGTGCTCTCAGTTTGAAACCAGAACTCTTTCAGGAGACAGATGCAGGCAGGTGGTTGGTTAAAGTTCTGCCATCAGTGGAGGCTCAGGCCAAGGGTTTAGAACCCTGGCCACCAGTTATAAGCTGGAAACACTGTGTACATTCCACAGCAGTTTTGAATTTCATGGATTGATGGTTACAAAGAATAGTTAAGATTTAAATGATCAATGTCTCTGTGCCAATAACTTAAAGAAAACTCAATTGTCCACTGTTACTGTGACAGGGACAAGCATTGTGTGCAATAGGCTGGTGTATAGGGAGGTGCTCATGCCACCTCAGGGGAGCCAGAGAAAGCTTCCCTGATGAACCTAAGTCTGTCTTGGGTTCTAAACTAGATAAAAGGTGTAAAACGTCATTTTGAATTTAAAAAATGTACCAGTTAAGAACTTTTGGTACCCAAAAGATACATTTTATTTGACATTTATCCATCTCACAGAAATCTATGACTAGAAATATAAAAGTAGGGCAAATGGGTAGCAAAAAAATATCAACTAGAAACTTTTTGATTTTAAGCAGTCCATGTATGAGTGTGCATGTGCACATGTGTATGTTTAATTAGCACTTTGAAGCCCATGTTGAAGTTGAAGTGTTTTGCCCCACGTTCTCTCCTCATGCCCAGCTGGCTGCTGGGTCAATAACTTCCCTACTATTTTTTTGAACGCAGAAGTGCTCACCAGGTAAACTCATCTGCCTGCCTAGTGACTACCTGTGATTGCCCATAGTGAATAGGCCAGAGAAGGCTTATGGTGGGCTAGAAATATCTACTTCACAAGTTCAGTCATCCTTGAAGGACTCTGGAATAAGGAACCCATAATAATGAGGAATAGACCTTTTAACTGGCAAAAAAAAAAAGCTTAGGGAGGTCTTTTAGGTGAGTAACCTTGTACACATTTGTGCATAACTCAGTTTTTTTTTCACTTTTGGAACTGGAGATTTAACCCAGGGGCACTTTTCCACTGAGTTTTATCCCTAGCTGGTTTTCTTGCTTATTTGTTTGATTTTGAGACAGGGTCTTGCTTAATTGTTTAGGGCAGAAGTTTCTGAATCTAGCGTTGATCTTGCAATCCTTGTATCTCAGCCTTGCAAGTTGCTGGGATGACTAAATCCACCATACCCAGCATAACTTGGTTTCTTAAAATGTGGATAAACAAAGTAGCAATCACATAGTACAAGGAAATGATAATAATTATAATAGCAGAAGCTAACACTAGAATGCTTACTATGGGTCATGAACAATCAGATGAAATAAATCCCAGCAAAATCAAAACATTTTTTATCTCAGTGGTTTAATATAGAATAGCATTTCAATATAATTCCCTTTCAAACAAAATATCAAAACATAATCTTTATTTTGTAGAATTTGGCAAAGATTAAAATAGTTAGAAACAATTTAACATAAATAGTTCTACTGCCCATCAACAGTGAGGTCCAAAAGATCCCTCTCTATACCTAGAATCACTAATAGTCTACCAGCTAGATCTGTTCCATGTATGAGTCCTCAACATACATGAAAAACAACATAAAGATGTGGAAATGTTATGCTGCCTTTTCTTTATCTCATACAAAATGTATACATATCTGGATAGCTTAATCAGCCTTTGTTCATTGCCCTAAATTCAGAGACAAGTTCAAATAATTAAGTGACAATCTACATCATTGTTTATCAACTCTTTGTGGTTTATAGCCAAAGAATAAAAACAGTTTTTAACAACAGAATTTAAAAGATAGGGTAAAGTCAACCAGATACACTAAATACCATAAAAGTTTTAGGAGGATTGCAAGATTGAGTCCAGCCTGGGGAATTTAGTGAGACCTGGTATGAAAATAAAACTTAAAAAGGACTGAAAATGGTGCAAAATTGTGAAAATACATCATGATCCACCTTTTGTTCAGCTGCTGGTACAGTCCTTTTATACATATTGGATCCTCAGCCCAAGTTAGGGATGTCTCTCTCTCTCTCTCCTACATTTTCCTTGAATGTGTATCTACCTTCCTAAATAAGCCTTGGATAATGTCTGTTTAAAAGGAAAAGAAAAGAACTGGGGGTATAGTCCTGAGTTCAATCCTCACCAACCCACCCCCAAAAGGCAAACCAAGTTCTGAGGTTGTGTGCGTAGGATGAAAGAGAAAAGCCTCATAATTGTGTATAAGAATGGCCTCAGAATTTCTTGCAAGATTTAGCCCCTACCAATTATAAGTACCATCTTTATGTGCCAAGCTGTCCATCACCTTAATACATTGTATTACAGAAATGTCCAACTCTATTAAAGGATTTTAGTTTCCATTATCAGCTTCATTGTGAAAATCTCTGAGAATATACACACCCAAATTCTAATCTATTTTAGCCTTCACACCCCTTTGAATCCACAAATCCCTCACCATCCCTCACACAGCTGTCATCTCAATAAATATTTGCTGAAGGAATGATGAGTTTATAGTTCATTTCATGGGAAATCCTTTTATAATGAAAATTTTGAAATTATTTTAGTAATATAGTATACATTGTTGGCATAATTCCAGATGATGAAAGCAAGTCAATATCTTTTACCTGAGGAATCACAAGGAAATAATGGTCCAGAATTTATTGCCTACAAAATTTCCTTACAATGCCTCTGCTGAATTTCTTTTTTTTTACAATAATGAGACTTTAATCAGTTTTAAGTGGAGTTTATAACACTAAGAGATAAAGGGTTGTTAACAAACACAATAACAAATGGACATCTGATTGGTATGAGGCATTATCCTGTACACATTTTTTTGTGTGTGTGTATCCTCAGTGCATAGCATTTACACACAGAGCCACTGCTGCACAGCACAAGGGTATCTGAAGAGGCTGAATCAGAGTAAGGCTGTTTAACAGACTGAAATTTTTTAGTATATATATTCTATATGAAAACAGATTGAACTTTTGAACTGGCAGGTAGAAGGCAACTCTGCCAAATACTACAGTTAAAGCTCCCACTTTAGTGCACAGTTCCACCCCTTCCATCTGCATGCATGACACATTAATGGTATTTAAAGGTAAATGAGGCACTTTGTGGCAACCACAGCCATCGTTATGAACATATTGCACAAATTTTCTATAACTAAACATGTAACTTGTACCCTACTCATATTTTTAAAGCTGAAACATTTGATGCTGCCGGTAAACTCCACTTACGTGTTTATAACCTGTGCCACAGCAAAGAATGGTGATGCTGTTTATTCAACTACCCTTTCATAATTATGGCAAAAATGTTCAAGAGGAGTTACAGAGGACTTGGTATGGTACAGGGCCCAAATGTAAGCTTTCTTAAGTGATGTCTTCAAGTAACTTCAGACATGTAAGCTGCTGCACATCCAAAAAGTCTAAGAAAACATTCCAGAAACTTGGGAGAGATTACCTACAGAATGTACTTCAGGCTAATTATGAATACTGACATAAATAAAGTTTAGGACTTGAAAACCTTTCAGTCATAACAATTCTTGTCAAATTCTAGGGGTATGGTAACTGAAATAAAGGAAGGAGAGTATGTATAATATATATTTATATATATATATATATTATATATATATATGTATATATATATATTATATATATATGTATATATATATATATTATATATATATATATGTATATATATATTATATATATATACATATATATAATGCCATTTTTCCATTTCCAATGACTACACCATAAAATGTAAGCAAGGCTTCTCAAAAACACTGAAACATTAAAAATCAAAACCTTCATTCAGACCTTCACATTCCAAAGGAAAAATAATAACAGTGCAAAAGCCCAGTATAATATCATTATTTATGACCTGGCCCTCCATGTTACATATTGGAACAATACAAGTTATGTTTTAATATGCTGTGCCCAAAACTATAATAAAGAACAATATTAATAACTAATTTCAAAACAGGAATAGATATCTCATTTTAGTCAATTATTTTTAGCATTTATGAAACATAAGGTGTCATAAATTTCAATGGTGAGATTTTAGGAATACATGTCTCTGGTTTTACCAATTTAACTTCTGAGCCATCAATACTCTATATATCAGTGTTTAATTATAAATGTGTAAATCCTAGGAGCTTTGTTAAAAATTTAAAAACTTTGTTGAGTGAAATTGATGAGGTATGGAAAACATCATTATTTACCAAAACTTTAGATGAAGTTCTGCCTAATCTATTTACCATTAAAGTCTATAAATGCTGCTGTAGTAGGTCCTATGCAATCTGTATTTGTAAAATAACTAGTCAGACCACAGCTAGTGGACAATTTCAGCACCAATAAGTTATTGAAAATGGGATTCTACACCATTAAGAAATATATGGCTAGGTATTCAAATGTCAAGGTCAAGGTATAATTTGAAAGATACCAAGTTTCTGGGGGAAAATCCTTTTTAATAGTATCTTCACATTAGCTTTACAATAGTCATTGTACTCTGCGAAAAATCATATGCAGTCTGGGCATATCAAATATATGATGTTTAAGAAGTGAAATTGAAGCCCTAGTCCCAATTCTAACACTATGAAATGACTTAACACTGCACGTTAAAAAAAAAAAAACTATTCAATAGCAAATCAATAAAGCCTATGTAGAACAATTTCTACTGAAAAATTAAATGCCGTATTTGTGCAGTGTTGAAAATTTACTGCAACTCTAATTTCCTTTTTAACACAATTTTAGTATACACATATATGTATTCAGTATTCAAGTAAAATTCCCTAACAGTTAATGACATTTAAAAAATGTGCAAAACTGCAAAACTCATTGTAATAGAATGTGTAAGGTCAAAAGGGTGGAACAGCTGACAGCTACTGGATTGAATAAGTGCATCATAAATCTTTGAAGAAAAAAAAAACACTGTAGAATCTGAAATTGAAATTTCCTGTGCAGCATTACAAAATATTTTATATTTAATGAGAAAAAGGAAGTTTGCAGGCAACACATAGAAGCATCCACAGCAGGTATATGATTGAAAACTAATAAAGTAAGTGTAAGTTGTTGACTGATGTAGGTACTAATAGTTTCCGACTTTTAGCACTGGCCTTGATTACACAGGAGATGGAGCAGTCATTATAATTGAGAAAACATATTTAATAAATCATTGTCAATTTTTATAATGTTTCAAGCCCATTCTTTGTTGATAGCCTCCACATTTATATGGTTAAGTCATTGTTGCTGTGTTTCTTATCTATGCCCACATTGTTTTTATATCCCTTCATTTGTGGATTCTTAAGATGTTTCGAAAGGTTCACTCCTGAACCCCAATACAAATTCATCCTTCTAGCTGCCTTTTCTAGCACCAATATGCTTTTTAAAAAAATGCACAAACAACAAGCAGTGACAGCGGCCAATTCCTCAAATGTCCAGATTAATAATGATAGCATGCTAAAGAAAGGTGCGTGTAAATAGCTGGAGATGGTATATGGTCCAGAGTCCAGCATAAAATATATTCCTTTCTGAGCATTCCCTCCATTCCCCCAACCCAAATACATGCATTAGAAGGTAGCAAAACCCTTTAGAAACTTCTCTTAGACAACTGTGAACTTATCTGTTGCCACAAGTGCAAAGGGGTAGGATGTGAACCTGTAATTCACAAAGCTCTTTAGACCACTTAGGTTGGTGACAGAACACAAAAGGAAAAATTCCTATGTATACACATCAGTCTGCCTCCACTTTTTATAAAACTGAAATAAAATTGGAAAGTGCCATGTTTATTTATCCTAATTGAATTTTAAATGTCCTTTTGACACAAAAGTACATACATGACACAGCTACACAACCTGTTTTTTCAACTGGACAACAAGTGTCAAAACCCTGTGGATGTATAGGGTAAAACAAGATTGGTCAGGAAAAGAGAATTGTTTCTATAAATGGTAATCTGATACAATGTCCTATTGCCATTTAAAAAAAAAAGGTCCATTTTCAGTTTATTCAAGTTTGTTTTCATAGTATTTTTATCCCTCTTGATAAAAAAAAATCAGACTTTTGTAATTTGTGTATGCTGATCTTCATCAAAAGGTTTATTCTCTGGATCAGAGTCAGTGGTATCAGAATATCTATAATGATCAGGTTCATTGTCACTAACATCCGGTGTTACAGAAGTTGAACTGCTAGCCTCTGGCTTTGATGGCTCCTCTACTGTTTTTGTAAAATACAGTTTCACCTTAAAATTTGGAGAAAAATATCGGTTGGCCTTGTCGTTATTTGCTTTGTCAAGATCATTTTTTGTTAAAGTAAGTACTAGATATTCCTTGTCATTATCTGCACGTTCTATACTGCAAATACTATCGATTTCTTGATCACATAGACTTCCATTTTCTACTCTTTCTGAGGTTTCCTCTGGTCCTGGTATGAAGAACATATTTACCCAAAAATGAAACATTTTATCCCTTTTTAGCATATTGTTCTGTTTGTGGAAGAACTCTACTTTGATGTCACCACACACAGGCAATGGCTGAGGGAACTCAAAGTACATGAATTTGTCTTCCCGTTGTGTGGGTCCTGAATTGGAGGAATATATCTTCACCTTTAGCTGGCAGACCACAAACTGAGGATTGCAAGTTCTGCCACTGAACATTGGAATAGTTTCAAACATCATCTTGTGAAACAACAGTGCCACTGGTCTATAATCCAGATAATTCTTTAACAGGTAGCTATAATAATACACATAGCATCTCTGACTGGGAATAGTTACTCCCTTTTTGTCTCTGGTCCTTACTTCCCCATAGAAATCTAGGGCCTCTTGTGCCTTTAAAAATTTGCCCCGATGTAATAAATATGCACAAATCATTACACCAGTCCGTCCCTTTCCAGCTTTACAGTGAATTGCTGCAACATGATTGTCATCTTCACTTAGCCATTGGTCAAGATCTTCACAAAATAAGTTCTAGTGTGGTGGGTTATGGTCTTCAAAAGGATACTGTGCAACTCTGCAGTTAAATTTGGCGGTGTCATAATGTCTTTCAGCACATCTTACTACATCATCAATATTGTTCCTGTATACGCCTTCAAGTCTTTCTGCAGGAAATCCCATAGCAATAATGTTTGGATAAATATAGGTCAAGTCTAAGTCGAACCCATCCTCTTGATATCTCCTTTTGTTTCTGCTAACGATCTCTTTGACGATGGCTGTCACGTCTGGGAGCCTGTGGCTGAAGAAAAAGGAGGAGAGAGATGGCAGAAGCTGCTGGTGGCGAGGCTTCTTCTGCAGGATGGAAATGGCTCTGGACTTGGCGGTCGCTGATGCCCCTCGCTCTGCTGCCGCTTGGCTCTGGACCGCAGCCGGGTCGTGGCTGCTGCGGCGGCTGCTGGATGGTTGCAGAGACTGGGCCTGCCTCTCCTCAGCAGCCAGGGGTCTGGCAGCGGCGGCAGCGGAATGGGGAGAAGACGAATAATCCTCGGAACGGCTGCCTCCTCCAGCGGCCTCTGGAGCCCGGGCCAGGGGGGGTGCGGCGGCGGCGGAGGGAAGGTTTAAAACCGGCCCGGGTCCCTGGATGTGCCGCCGTGTTGGAGGCAGTAGAAGGGGAGAGACCAACTCTCCGGCGTTCCCAGCCCTGGAAATGGTGACAGGCGACTCCGACCCCCTCCCCGGAGCTGCGGCCACAGCCGCTGCCGCTTCCCCCCCCCCCTCCCCGCCCCGCTCCAGCAGCGGGAGGTGCAGCCGCCGAGCCTCAGCCGGCTCCCGCCGGAGCCCAGGGCTTCCACCTTCCCTTTCAGGAGAAGCCAAGGAAGAGACTGCACGGTTAGAAAAGACCAAGAGGAGGCGAGGAACCGCCGCTGCAGCCGCCGCCGCAGGCCGGCCGGCTCCTGGAGGGCACTGCCCCCGCGGCTGCTCACAGGCGCTGAGAGGGGCTCTGAGCCGCGGCCGCCGCCGTCTCTCATCTCCCTCGCCTGAGCGGGGCCGAGCCTCACAGCGGCTCAACTCTCAAACTTCCATCATGGCTGCAGCTTCCCCTCTGCTGAATTTCATCAGTAAGAAACATGTATTTTTTGTTTGCTTGAATACTTTACGTGTTTGCTGCTTCCTCAGAGTATACTTTTTCAAATGCTTTATTGATTACCTAAGAACAATTAATGAAAGGGCTCTGGAAAAGAATTGAGAGCCCACATGTAGAAAGTGTATAGAGCCCATGAAAGAGTATTATTAATTTGTAAGTTAATCAGTATGGTAATCTCTATGTCAATGTGAAAATTTTGGAATACATTTTTCAAATATCTATAGAGTACTAGCTTGGAGATTTTTAAATTGATGTTTATGACATATTACTTCTGAAAAACCAAAAATATTTTGAAAATTATTGGACAGAGTTTATGTCAGAGTTATGTTTTATGTACTAATATCAGTAGAAAAATATCACTTTCTAATATCCTGATTTTTTTCTTCTTTACAGCACATTGCATGAGGGCCCTTCTTTGCACTTATCCTTCCTGAATCTTTGATGTGGTCTTTTGACCCTGAACCCTTTGAGCACCTGCTTAACTTTTACTTCATCAGCCCATTAAATTTTGCTGATAACTGATGTTCTTTGCCTCTCAGGATCTTAATCAACTCAACATCAGTTATCTTCATCTCCTTTCTCTTTCTCATAACACAATCTGTGTTTCTCAAAGCATGGCCCTTGGAACAGTAGTATAACCAAACTGGAATTGTGTTAGAAAGACACATTCTCAGGGTCTACCCTATTCAGGTTAAATATCAGATCTAACAAAGAGTGAATCAGCAGTCTGTGCTTAACCAGGCTCTGCAGGTCATTCAGACACACTGACCTTTTAGATCTACCAGGACTAAGTATGTACACACCATGGATCATGTACATCATCATCAGTTGGAAACTTTTTACTTCAAGATATCTCTTCTTCATTTTCTTGCCATCACTTATTTCCAGGCCCTTAAATTTGCTAAATTAATATTTGCTATGATCTAGAGGTTAGATTATCTACTGGCCTTGCCCTTACGCACTCTAGATCCCTTCCATGATGCCTATTAGCTGGCAAATGTCACTTAATTGGTTTTCTCCAACATAGACTTTTGGCAAAAATCTATGAGATTGAGAAATCCAAGCTATTTTCTTTCTCTAGGCACTTTTTGCTTGTTTGTACATGAATTTTCTTTTTAAATTCCTAATATTTCTAACATCCACTCCGTTTTTTCAAGATTGACATTTCTACTTAATTTTTCACATTGTGGGTTGATGGCCTTGTCTCTGGAAAAAGAACAAATTTACACAAACAAGTTCCCTCAATTTCCAACTGCTGGTCTTTAAACCACCTCCACAGAGATTTTGTCTAACACTAAAGTAAAGGTGAGTCTCACTCTGCAAGTTCTGATACCTCCTTATGACTACATTAACCTTCCTCCTCAGCAATAGCAGGGGAATGCAGGGTCTCTAGGAGGAGAAGTTCAAGGCCACATATTGACAGAGAGGGTAACAAGATGAGTGATGACAATGACATAGGTGAGAAATAGATCCATGGTGAGCCTGAGGAGAAGCTGTTTTTTGGTGGCTGCTTGTAGATAACTGGATTTGGAAGAAAGGTGAGAAGGGAAAAATGAAAGTAGGGCATTAAGAAAATAGTAATAGGGATGCAAGAGTGTGCCTGCCCCACAATTAAAAGAAATGTTTCTATGCAGCAGAGGATGAGAGTGGCAGACCACTGGTTATTCACTGCCACCCTCTGTATATGGTTAATTTTCTCTTTTGTAAAGCCAAGCATAGGATAGATCCACTCCACAGACTGCTCCTGGCACACATTTTTCCAACATTTCCAACAGAACTGAAAGGATATCTTCCCAGATCCAGTTCAATGCCATCAGGATTCTGATTGGTCCTGTCTGTTTTGTGTCCAGACCTAAGGCTATAAAAAGAGGGAGAAGACAGTCTTAAGATTGACAGTCCACAGGAAAAACACAGGGTGGTTGGAGAAGCTCTTATTAACTCTCCCACAAAAGGTATGTACATTGAACTCTCTGGTTAGGAAGAACTCATATATAGGGACACAGAAACAGTATCACCTAAATGTAGTGAGTCTTAGATGGAAACCAAGGCATCTGTCTAACACTGTATATGTGAGTATTTTATATATGTGTGTATACACTGTGTATTTTATATGTATGTGTATGTATACATGTATCAATGCATGCCTTGAGTGTGTATGCACATATGTGGGTTTATATAGACATACAAGTGTGCTTACCTATGTATGGGTAAATAGTTGTTGAAGTGTGTCATAGGCCACATACTCTGGAAGCAGAGGCTGAGATTGTCTGTGTATAACATGCTCATTGGTGATCTGCACTCATGAAAGGAAGAGAAAAGAAGTTGTGTTTGGCAATAGAAGAAGTGAATTTTCAATGTAGCTTGACAGTGCCTGTATAAGACAGTAGAGAGTTCTGAAACAAGTATCACTACTAAGTGTTATCTTACTCAGATGGAAATGTCTAGACCAAAGTGGCCAGGCCTTGATCTTCCTACCTCACTCAGCACTGGATGTGGCCTGCCCAGAAAGGCATGATGCTGGGGGAAATGCTCTCTGCAATTGAGGTAGAGACTGATGGTAAAGGCTGCCATTTTCACTCCTTTGTACTAGGCAGCATACCTCCTTGAAAGAGAAATCCAGAAGCTGCCTCTGCATGGCTACAATACCTGAGTAGAGGAAGAAGTTCTGTCAAATGCCTTCTCAGGCCACACTACCACGTGTCTGTGCCAGTCTGGAAGCAAGAAACCTAAGCGGAGGATGTCTGGGCTCAGATTAGTCTCCAGTGACTCCAGGAAAAGTAAATTCCTAGTTCTAGTATGAGTAGGTATAATAAATTCAAAATGACTACATTTTAAAAATATATCTGTCATCAAGAACTGCAGTATGTATCGCCTTTCCCCAAATGCATTGGCCTCTGAGTGATTTGGTCTCTGGGTTATATCAGAATTACTGTGCTAATTCTAGGTATGAATTCAAAAGTAATTATTCTCTAGAAGCATTGTGCTACTGACTATGTCCAACTGCACTGATGGAGAGATCACACAGAGGAACTCCAAGAGTATGGGGAGATGGAGAAGGACCCATGTGAGCCCAACCACCAGCCATCCTCACCAAGCTGCCAGGCACGTGAGTGATGCCTACACACCAGCTAAGTACCACCAAGTAAACCAGCTGATGCCCATTAGCCAAGCCCTGCTGAACACTGACAAAATGGGGTGACATGATAAAATTCAGTTGTTTAATTTCCCTACATTTTCAGGTCACTACAGATATGCAGGAACAGATGACTATAAATGTGGGCAGAAATAGAGCCAAAGATGGGCATGGAAAGTTCTGGATCAGTAAAGATGTAAGGGTCTCAGTGCAAGGACAGCCCAGTGAGGGTCAAGATGGGTATAAATTAATAAACAAGAAGTTGGTGGGTAGATTAGAGGGCACATGTGGCACATACCTGACTTCTGCTGAGAAGTCTAAATGTCCTCATCCTCATAAAGTTCTGAAAGCAATATAAGTCCACATTCTCCTACATTTAATCTCCATGTTGACAGACATATAAAATAATAAATTGACAGAAGCATCAAAAATGATGAGCTTTAGAGATGGATCACAGAACTGGTTACCATTACTTTTCCAAAGACCTTCGAGGAGAGAATAATTAACAAATGTCCCATGGAATGTGATTATAGTTGTAGTTATATTTTGAGTTTAACAATTTGTTTGTAGATGAGATGTATTTTCTCTGAGTCACTATATTAAATGTCAACTTTCACAGCATAGGGGGGATGATAGGTTTAGCAATACTATTTTTTTAACTTTTTAAAAAGTATTTATTTATTAGTTGTAGTTGGACACAATACATTTATTTTATTTATTTTTATGTAGTGCTGAGGACCACACTCAGGGCCTTGCATGTGCTAGGCAAGCGCTCTACTGCTGAGCCACAACCCCAGTCCTTGCAAATACTATTTTAATCTGAATCAGGTAATCAAAGAATGAATTTTTACATAAAAACAGCAAAGAAAGTGTAGAACTGATGTGCAAATAGACCTGTACTCTCTTATTTACTAATTATTTTTGTTATATATATTCAATTTATGGATATTTCTTACATATAATTATTGTAGTAATAGATTACTAACTGACTTTTACTTCTGGGAACTGGGAGTGTCAAACCTATTGGCAGCTTTTTTAAAGAAAAGAACTCTGGGTTCCAGGGTTCCAGTCCCTGTTCTGCTACTTTCCCTCTGTGCAGTTTCCAGGACACTGCTTTATTCTGGGCTTCATTGTCCTCATCTTTGAGGTGGGATGGATAGTATCTATTTTGCACTGGCCTTAGAGGATGAAAAGAATAATACTAGAATCATCTTTGACCTAGTAAGCCCTAGCGTAATTGTTAGTTGACCATAAGTCTAATCTGTCACACATGGCCTTTCCTTCTTCACTTTTCCTTGCAAATTCTGAGAAGTGATTGAGAATGAGGGACAAACCTGCCTCCTCTGAGGCAGGAGGTTGGATTTCTGCTACCACTTGGCCTCTGTTGCCTGTCACCATGCAAACACATTGGGTGGGGCTGTCTCCTCAGCAACATGAAGGGCCAGCACAAGGAGCTCTTCTGATGTCAACATAAAATTAATGTTGGATTACAGTTAATTTTTTTAAAAAAATCTGTGCATATTACATTTTCACTAACAAAAAGTAGAATTCTGGTTCTAATATCATATTCCTTTTTAGGAGGCTATGGTAGAAATGCCTGTGAAATTGATTCAAAGACTATTATTGACTGTGAATTATAAATGCTATAATCTTTATTTGAAATTGATTTAAATAATTTCTCATTATCAAAGAAATGTGCTTTAAACAGACAAGTGTAGAGATTTTTAAAACATTACTCCTAATTTTGTGATCTAGAGACAATCATTAATAACACTGAGATACATTTTCTCTCTTTTCCTGCACATATTGTGACAATGAGGACTGCTTTCAAGTTCATGTTCTGTCACTTAGTACTTGGTCTTTGGCAGATTATTTAGTTTCTCTAACCATCTGTCACTGCACCTGAAGAAAACTTATCCCAACTTCAGAAGGTTATAATGAGAACTAGTGAGATAATGCATAAAAACAGTACCATGTGCCATACATACTTTGATACAGAGCTGTTATTATTATTTTTATTTTCTGTATTATATTTTAAATGGAAAAATAGTAATTCAAGGAGGGGAAATGAAGGTCACCAGCAAGTTAGTGTGACTGGGTTTTTAGAACATGTGTAGTACAGAAAGTCAGATTTCTTATATAATAACAACAAAATAGACAATTTATTTAATGCCTTATTATGTGGCCCTACACACCTCAACTTAATCCTTACATACAATCAAACTCATATCAAATCCATTTGTAAATAGATTTAGAAGAGGGTAATATTTAGCAGGAATATGTGTCAACATTACAGTCAAAGTCAAGCATTCTAAAAAAGCACATGTTTTGCAATTAGTAAGAGAAGGACCAGATAGAAAAATACCAAGAAAATAAATCAATAGATAGCCTATCTTTTTAGATAGAATGATCTGGGAGGTCTCAAATTGGCCTTTTATGCCCTCCCAGTAAAGTTATAGGTCTCTCATCTGGTCCATTTCCTCTGAAATTCATAGGTAGCTAGAAATGGTTGGGCAGCAAACAGTGTTCTTGGAAAAATATATTTGTATTACTCTTGGAAACAGACTGTGTTGTAAGAAAGTCTTTGGCATGAAACAAGGCTGAGTATACACACTTGTCTTTCAGATGGCATGGGACTGAAAACACACATGGACAAGCCCAAACCTTGAAGTTTCCATTTTATTTTGAATTGAATTCCAGAAAGTTTTTTCATGAGACTTTATGGTGTTCATGCTTTTCCTTACTTATTCCTGCATAATATTTCATTGAGTGGATGTCATAATGTCTGTAGACAAAAAATCTTGAAAACAAGATTCTTCAGTCACTCCAGATGAAGTTAAAAGTCCCATGTACCCTGAGTTCATCTATTTAGTGAAGAAACAGGATGGACAAACGATAGAGCAAGATTGCTGTCAACTTTGGGGAAAACTGCTATGTTCAGATACTGTTTGAGGAAAGTGTAAATTGGTGCATTCCTTTTAGAAAACAATTTGGAAACATTTGCAAAGTACTATAAATGTTCATACTGTTTGGCACAGAATTCTCATTCCTGGTAATTTATCCTAAGGCAATAATTAAAAAGAAAAAAATATATAAATGCAGAGAGAATTCAAATGTAATGTTAACTATAAATGAAACCTAAGGAGCAAAGTGATTGTTCAACAAAAGACAAAATAAATAAACATCCCTGCAACATTTTGCTTTCTCAAATAATTATAAACATGAACTGCCTAAAAATAGAGAAAAATTAAAAAGCAGAGCACTAAATAATCTCTTTCTATACTTTTATTATCCCATCTAATGTGAGCAAACTGAAAGGGAACATTGAATCCATGGAAGTAACGTTGTTAAAATAGAAATACAAACTGTGCAATTTTTCTTCTTGAATTTCTTTGTTGCTTGAGGAATGCAAAAGAATTTATAAGCACAATAAATAAATGGATAGATAAATGGACAAAGAAGTTTCTTTGTTATTGGAAAATCAAGTAAATTTTTCCCACTTCTAGTACCTCAAACCAACTAAACAAACACGTCACAAACTAAAGAATTTTGCCCTTGAGCTGGCCTCCCTAGGGAGGAAGAGATTGGGAATACATCAGGAGCAGGATCTTCAATTTATAATCAGATTTCACTTCAAACTTAGATTAAATCATGCTTTTTTTAAACTACAGCAAACAGGGATCTTGGTCCTTTTCTTTCCATACTGCTGATACCTCCCTCACCATCAGCATGGTCTTATAGCTGAGTAGTGTTTCTATTTATCAACCATGTTGGAGTACACTGGGTAGCTAGGACTTTGTCTGGTTTGATTTTACCCTCACTTATTGTTTATTGTTCTAATTTATTTATTTAAAAAGAAATAAAAGGTAAAATGGTCAGTCAAGATAGCAGTTAAAGAAAGGCCCTTCAGCGCCATGCTGATGGTTGGGAAAGCTGTTTCCCTATAACACTGGGATGAAAGGATGGTTCTATAATATTATTTGGTGGCTATTTAAAAAACACACTATTAGAAGGGTAAATACACTAAATGTAGAGAAAAGTTGTTTATTGGTTCCATATTATAGGACTCCCCTATAAGTTTTATTTTAAAGGAGCCATTTATGATTCCTCTATCAGTGCATTTATAACATGATACCATGTGCAAAATTTCTATGTCCACAATTTCTCAGTAAAAAACCTATTGTGTAAATGACTGTCTACTTGTAATCTTCTTATACTTACTAAGCAAGGTGAATAGCCTCAAGGTCATTCAGACTAGTTTTTTGGCTTCTATGTGAAGACAGCCCCAAAGTATTTAAGGAATATCTGGCTACTGGAGAGCTTGGAGCCAAATTTGCAGCTCATCACCAGCAAGTGTGTGTTTTAAGATGCCTACTTCACTCCTGGCTCCTTCAAACTCTTCTATTCTTAATTTTTCCTTTATTTCTTTTAAATGTATTTATTAACATAAAAGTTTTCATCTTTATGTATTCAAAAAACTCTCAAAAATCTGCCATACATTGCTTTTGGTACAATTGGGATATAAATAAATAGGGACTAAATAATTTGTGTGGGTATCAGGAAGCCCAAAAGAACAAGATTATGAAGTACCTATTGTCTTTACTTATTTTTTATGTTAGAAAAAAACTGAATAGCCATCTTAACAGCCAATAAATTCATGCATTGATAAATGAAAAGAGATAAAATGGGGAAATTATTTAGTCCAAATAGATGGTTTTATTTGAAGTAATCCTAAAGGTACTTATTTATAAATTAAATTCCAAACAGTGCATTAATTCACATAAATAGACATTCTGAAAACTCCATTTTGTTCTTTAAAGTGGTCCATTGAAGTTAATTTACAATTTTGTGTATATGAAAATACCTATAATAACATATACATTAATACACAGTGAAAGGGCAGTAACCAGAAAAACTTCTGTGATTCCCACAGGAGCAGCAGTGGTGCACTGCTTAGTGTAACATCCAATTACATCCTGTTCAATCTGTGCAGAAATGTTTGAATATCCTTAAAATGTCTGTGGTTACTCATTTTGGGGTCTTGATTGAACATTTTTTCTGTAACAAATTATAAACACTGAAATAATATTTTTCCATAACTACCAATTTATTTTGGAAGATTTCAACCTCAAATCATTTTATTATTTTCTTTGTGTGATCCAAATTTTGTCCAGAGTTTTTCTGTTCTATGGCAAATAATCCTAACATTTATAAAATGTTTATTTTCATCCTATAGCTATTGGTCATTTTGCAACTCAAAATATTTGTATGTAACACCATAGTGAGTTACAGTCTCTTCAATAACGACATATGCTTAAACTTTGACATGTTTCCCTAATGATAAGCTATTAGTGCAATGTACTGAAGTAGTAATGTTCAGTGCCAGACTCAAAACTTTATTATAAAGAATATTTAAGAAAAGAGCTTACTTTCATGGTAGAAACAAGTTGAAATGCTATTCTATAGTTGGCACAGAAAAGATTTTATGTAAAACTGAAAAACATTTTTAATTAAAAAAAAGGTCATCTTAAAAACCTATAACTTCCCAGGTACAGTCTCTACAACTGTAAGATCCCAGAAATGAGCCTCTTTCCAGGGTTTAAATCAGTACTTGGTTAAATGTTTCAATCAAATAAATTATTTTGAAAATTTTTATTTGCCCACTTACTTGAAATAAAGCATATCTCTAAGAGCTAGGATTACTTGAAGTAATATAACTTAATTAAAAATAGATGTAAATTTGTATTTTTCCAATAAGATATAAACTTAAAATTTGAGTTTTGTACTTGTTATTATTTTCCACAAAAATATGAGTCTACAACCATTTAAGAAGCTGTACTAGTCAGTCCTAGGTTGCAAAATGACAAAAATAAAAATAAAATAACACAGCAACAAAATACAGCCAAAGGTATTTGGTATTACTAGACTTATTTTCCAGCTGAGGTCTAATGGAATTTTGTAACTCCCTTCCTCTACTACACTTGATTTGCCTTAAGCTTGAATCCCTGTGGGTGAGAGTTCTTTATCCAGCACAGTGAGGGATTTAGTGGTTCTTTAGTCCACTATATTCTCTAAACCTATAGTCTTTCAAAGGCACCCTTTTCTGGTTATTAAGACAAAAGTCAGTTTTTCTTTAAATCAACACTTTGATTTACATTGAAAATATTAGCACAAATAAGTTGCAAAATAGAGCCTCTGAGAAACTGGAAGAATCAGGGTTTCTCTCTGATCTTATTGATGCTAAAATAATTTCAATTCCTCATCATTTTATGGATGAAATATAGATCTACTTTATCCTAAAATGCAAATATAAAGCAGCCAATTATAGCCTGTGGTTACCTGGAATGAAATCCTACTACTCTCGAGCTGTCATGGTGTGTGATTACCAAGGGAGGCAACATAGGTCTTAGTCTTTAAATCAGCCCAATCTAGGTACTGAACATGTGGTAAGGAGGCCCTCAAATGGTTCCAGCCCACAATCAGAGTCATCCCTAGGCATTTAGACTTCTGAAATGAGGCTTCAGACTTCATAAAGCAGAGAGAATCCATCCACAGTGTGTTCCACATGAATTCTTGATCTACAGAGTTCATGATTATAATAACATGGTTATAAGTTAATTTTTCATGCAACAACAATGACCAGAAATACAATCTATACCAATTTAGTGGATAAGTGGTTGGTTGGAGTCCCAAGTACTTGCAAAGCATCGAATTGGAGGATTTTCTGAAAGAACTATTTTAGTGGCCTATATTTGGCAGCCTCAAGATCGAGTTAACATAATAAAGTTGGAAAAAAATACACGTCATTTTGGAGGGTTCCATTATGTCAACCTCCATGAAACATTCTATCAGCTCTAACAATACCAGTCATTTAAAAAATCACTTGTTACTCTATGTTCCTTTCTATGATCTGAGGTTTTTGTTTCACATTATATATTAAGTCAACCTTGTTGTATCCCTTAAAAAAGACCATTCCAGAGAAGCATACATGTTTGATTCCCTATGTCTAAAACATGGGCTGCAGGCACTGTTTTGAGAAGCCCATCTTGGTCTTCAAAGTTTTCAACCGATCACTGAATCATATGCTAGCCCCTTAATGTTTGTCTACTCATCACATGTTTCCTTCCAGATTGCTTCAACTTAGTTAAGGCCTTCAGCCTGTTTCACTTGGATTACTAAAATGTCTTTCCAAATTCTTCCTTCACATCTAAGCCATTCTGTTCTTCACAAAATAAAGATTACATCATTACTTCCCATCGCCTTCCAGAGCCCAGTTCTCTTAATTCCCAGCTGTACAACTTTGGCAAAGTTTAGAACAGTGCAGAGCCCATAGTAAGTGCTAGAAATGTGTCACATAGTTACTCTTACTATTTAGAAGGATGTCCACATCCCTTTACAGAGAGCTCAGCACAGTCCCTAATCTTGGTTTTAACCCTCATCATTCTCCATACAATTCCCTTCCCAGTACCAGCAAAGCTCTGCTGTTCCCTTACTGAACTACCTATAGTTATATTGAGCCTTGCATTCTTTCTTTTTTCTTAAGTCTTTTTATGTGCATCTCTACTCTGTCTGAAGTATCATACCGTATGTAATTTGCCCAATTAAATTCTATCCATTCTTTGGAACTTAGCTTCACTGTCATCTTCTCTGCAAATACTTTCCAGGTCTCCAAACCTGGGCCAGGTCCTTTTTCTTACTAGATGGCCTTTAGTGCTTTTTTAGCTCATTCAGGCTGCTGCCTCCCCCTCCAAAAAACAAATAAATGAACAAATAAACAAACAAACCCACCATAAACTGGACAGCTTACAAGCAAAAGAAATTTATTACTCACTGTTCTGAAAGCTGGGAAGTCTAAGATCGAGTCACTAGAAGATTCAGTGTCTGGTAAGGATATGCTTTCTGATTCACAGAAAACACCTCATTGCTAGGGATGAAGGCCTCTCTGAGGTCTCTTGAACAAAGGTACGAATCCCATTCATGGGGTTCCCACTCTTATAACTTATTCATTTCCCAAAGGCTCCACTGCCTACTACCATTACCTTGAGGGTGAGAATTTTAATGAGTTGTGTAGGGAACACAAACATTCAGACCATAGAAAGTATGCTCTGTTCCTTTCTTCCTGAAAGTCCATTGCAGTTGCTTGTTTCTTTGGCTATGTCCCCCAGTCATCTGTAAGATTCTTGGAGTCAGAATTTCTTGATAGCAGTACTTGACACATGATGAAAATATAATAATAAACCAACAATGAATAAGTAAGTCAGTTATGGCATGACAAAGTTGTTATTTCAAAACTTAAACAAACGGCTGGGGATGTGGCTCAAGCAGTAGCACGCTCACCTTGCATGCGTGCAGCCTGGGTTCGATCCTCAGCACTACATACAAACAAAGATATTGTGTCTGCCAATAACTAAAAAATAAAAATATTAAAAAATGAAACAAAGCAAAGCAAAATATTATTGGTGGCAATTATACAAACATATGCTTTCTACTCAAAATATTCAAGCATGTTTTGAATAAATAAGCAAATGAGGAATTTGAAATATATATCTTATTCAAAATGGAAATCTGTAACCATTATGTATCACACATTCAAATAAATATACTAAAAGTACATTCAATTCTACCAGCAAGTTATTACACCAGATAGTAAAAATAAAATTGGTAAATTGACCATATTCTAGTAATTTCTAACTTCTTTGCTTTTGTTTTTTTAGTTAATTTATCTGTCTTTACTTTGAAATAAACCTGTACATTGAACTTGGCTTATAGGATTATAATCCAGGAACTACTAAATTGAAGCACACTGTGAAATACAAATACATTTTCTTCTAGCTTGGCAGATGCTCTTTAAAATTTGAACTTTGAGAACAGAAGTTCAATCCATTTGTTCTCTTGACAGATAGAGGCCAAATGATACAATGGAAAGATATTCAACGAAGTGTCAAGAGGAACTCATGTTCTAGAGTCCTTCTTGCCACTTAAAATACCCTTGTTGTAAGTGTATCATTCTGAATGTGGCATAACATGGTGGTAGAAAAACCTATGAACACAGAAGCATCCACGGAACCCTGGCATTGTCACTTCTACTTAAATGACCACTGAACCATTTGTTTCCATTTTGTCTCTTTCACTTGTTGAACATATATGAAATTCTTGGCATAAACTGACATCTTGTAAGGAGGCACAAAAATAAATAAATGGCTCTGATCTAGAGGAACTCAAGAGTTTAGTGTAAAAGCCATCCAAAGATTTGAAAACATTGTCATTTGCAGACTCTCTCAAGCTTCTGTGAATAAGAACCACCTGGGGATCTCCTGAAATTGCAGACTGTGATTCAATCACTGTGGAGTAAGTAATCCCTGTGGTTGTGCCCCAGTGCTTCTGAGATTTCTCACAAGTTTCCAGGTTATAAGTATGGGGATCAGTATTTGAGAAGCAATTGCAGTAAGACATAAACTGTACAGAAGAAAAGAACTCAATCCGAAAGGCTCCACTAAGGAAGTAGAATGAGTGGGAAATATGGTGAAGTAGAAATATAAGTAGAAATATGGTGAAGTGGTAACAATTATTAATTATGGATAGTGAGACTATGAGTGTTTAATGGATATTTTGTATTTTATACCTTATGATTTTCTCAAAGATGATACTAGCAGTCATATACAAAAGTAAATGACTGTGTGTTCATATGTATGTACGTGTTGTTGTACAGTTCCACTCTCATAAGCACTTTGCAGGGTTTACACTAACTCAGAACAAGCCTATGAGGTGGAAACCATTGTTCCCATCCTTCTTTGACCTATAAGGAAACTGAGGCACAGAAAGTTGGACCTGCCCAAGATCCCATGGTTATTTAGGAGCAGAACCAGAAACCCAACCTCAGCAGTCCCCATCCAGGGCCTCTGCATTTAACAAAGTCAGGGAACTGAGATAGCAAGTAGCATGGGGAGCAGAACACAGAGCTTTTAGGACAGGGAATAAACTTATTCAGGTTCCAAGAAGAGGGAATGGCCTGCCAGGAGGCACAGGCACAGTTATGAGGATGCCTGGGGCTAGAAGTCAAGGTCATAGGCAAGTATGATATTAGACAGAGGTCAGTTTATGGATTTGGGAGACAATGACCTTGCTTCTCCAGACAACAGAAGGCAAGGTCACTTGTAGGGAGGATGAGAAGCCTCTTCAGACTGTGCCCCAGTTGTGGGGCCGCATGAGAGGCCCCAAACCCTCAGCTAAGGCAATCCCAGGTGAGCACAACTGACTTTGATTTTTATTTACCACTTTAACCACTGGGCAGTTCAGTGGCAGTGAGTCCATCCAGGCTGCTCCACCACCATTGCCACCATTGCTACCATCCATCTCCAGAACCTCGTCATCTTTCCACACTGCAACTCCTAATCTCCCCTCTGCCCAGCCCCAGGCAACCCCCATACTATTTCCTGTTTCAGTGCATTTGGTGACTCCAGGTCCCTCGTGTAAGTGGGATTGTACAGTATCTGTCCTTTTGCATCTGGCTTATTTTATCCATGTTGTAGCAGGTACCAGAATTTTTCTTCTTAAAAGGCCGAGTGATATTCCATGGTATGCAAGGTCCACGTTTTTTGTATCTATTCATCTGAGCTTGGATGGCTTCCTTTTCCTGACAGTTGACCTGGGTTATTGCATTCTGTTTGGATGGAGTTTACATGATTTTTTTGTGAGCCCCTTTTCCCCATGAGATTGAGGGAGAACATATACAAGCATAGCAGGCATTGCTGCGTATAAAAGCAAGCAAACAAACAAACGCACTATTGTATTAAGTAACTGATGTATCTTATGGTTGGAAATTTGGGAAGTGTGGAAAGTGTCAAAGACAAGTAAAATGGCTTCTAATCCCTGAGATAGCAGGTGATCTATACATACCTGGAGGAAACGGTTACAAGAGGAAAGAGCAGGACAGCAACGAGAGCTTTCCCTAGAAAGAGCCCGGCTATGCTGCTTTATTTGCAGAGGGTCTGCTTGGAGGAAGGGGGACAGTCCCCTGTGAGGGCTAGAGACCCCAGACCAAGCGGCTCTGCTCACCAGGGTCAGGGAAGCTGCCAATCCCAGGTGGGTGGGTGCTGCACAAACCTTATGTGGCACTCAGGGGACAATTAGTTGGTGAGTACATGAAGCTGCGCTCCTGTGGGAACCTGGGAAGCTGTGCCACAGCACCTGGTGTGTGGACAGAGCAGCTCCTGAGGGATCTGAGCCTGGAGCTGTTGTGGGATGCAGCTCCCAAGAACCCCTGTCCCTACCATGTGGAGACCTCTTCTGGGAGAGCTCTCCAGAGCAGCCACCTCTGGGAACCATTTGGGGGACTGGAAGGAACCAGTCACCTCTAAGAGAGGTAGAATGAAGCAGGAAACCCCAGGGCAGCAGTGGGGTAGTGTGGCACCAGGTGAGTAAGGGTGGCTGGTGGTAAGGGGCAGCATTCTCTCAAGGAACAGGGGACAAACGTAAATATCACTTTCTAGTGAGTCTCTGGGTTGATACCTCCTGGGGAAACTGATGTGGGGAGGCCTTTTGCCCCAAAACACACCCTGGAAGAGCCTGTTGCAATAAATAAGTCCCAGAACTGACGCTCTCCTCAAACCCTTCCCACCCTCTCTTCTCCAGTTGGCACGAACTGTCTCTGTGTGATGCCACTGGGCCCTGGCGCTTTGATAAACCCAGTAGCAGCGTGCCCAGCCCAGCCACCGCAGGGCCGGAGCTTCCAGAAGCACAACCATCCTACTCGTTCCCTGCCCCTCTCATGGAGGTAGGCAGGGCAGGATAAGGATAAGCCAAAAGCCTAGCAGAGCCTCGTGAATTGGCCAGGACCCAGAGCCACATTTGCAAGCTCCAGGCCAGTTCTCTTTTTCTGGCAAGAGGGCAGAAGGGAGCAGTGTGACAGGTTTGGGGAAAGCAGAAGATTATGGGTGATGTCTGGACTCACTGTTGAGATGTTGGGACAAGGAGGGCTGAGAAGGAGAATGTGGCTTCGTGCCTCCATTAATGGTTATTCTAATTCCCTCATGCACAAGGTGGCTTACATTTTTAAAGCACTCTCTTAGCCTTGTTCTTGTTTTTTGTTTGTTTTTAGAAATTGTTTTTAAAATACACTTAACATAAAACTTACCATTACACCCATCACCACTATCTAGTTCTAGAACATTCTCACCATCCCCAAAGGAGAACCTTCTCCCACAGCTTGTGCAGAAAGCCAATGTTATGTCTTCACCCCATATGCAGAGTGTACCCAAGCAGAGGGCATCTTCTCTCCCATTAAAAACAGCTCTTTAAAAATAAAGCTAATTTGAATGGGCCAATTTTTTTGTGTGTGTACATGGACACAACATAATGCCTTTATTTTTATGTGGTGCTGAGGATCGAACCCGGGTCCTGCGCATGCTATGGGAGCACTCTACCACTGAGCCACAATCCCAGCCCATGAATGGGCCCACTTTTAAAGGTAATACTTAACATGTTACCTTAGTGAGAAGTTTTAAACCACATAGGACATACAATAATATATAGACTTAAAATACTGCATTCCCCAACTCTCACTGCCATGACAAGTCGAGAAGTTCACCGTTCTTGACGCTGCCTCGATTTAATTGCTGTGTTCTGCACACACCATCGTCCTCATGGCCCAAGAGTGGCTGCTTCTTTTTTTTTTTAATTTTATTTTTTTTATTGGTTGTTCACAACATTACAAAGCTCTTGACATATCATATTTCATACATTGGATTGAAGTGGGTTATGAACTCCCAATTTTACCCCAAATGCAGATTAATCCAGAAGGTGTGTATGTTTTAACGACAGCATTTTCAAGGTATACTTCACATAGCATAGAAGTCCCCCTTTAGAAATGCTCCCAGAATTGTGCAGTCATCACCACCGTGTATTTCCAGAACTTTTTTGTTACCACAAAAGGAACCCCCCCCAATGATGTTTAAGCAATCCCTCACCACCCTCCCTCCCCAGATCCACTTCCTAGTTGTCCTTCTGTCTCTGTGGAGTTTCCTGTCCTCATCCTACAGGGGCTTCTGTGTCTGGCCTCTTGGGGTCTGGGCTGTTTCCCAGCTTCCTCCACATGGTGGCCCCATGTTAGCACCTCATTTCTTGTTGTGGCTGAATCACATTCCATCGCATCCATCCAATGGCTTTTTTCATATGTTTATAAGCTGGTGGATGTTTGACCATTTCCACCTTTAGACTACTGTGACTGGTACCTGTGTTCTTCTGCTGACTAGCTTGTGCAATTATCCCCATTTTACAGATGAGGTGCTGAAGCCAGAGTGATGGGAAAGTTGGTACCCCCTGGTAGGTCAGCCTTGTCTAGGGAGAGCAGCAGGCTGACTCTGGAAAGAGGGAGACGTGGATTCCTCAGTCAAGCTGGGGATAGTCCAGCAGCCAGGTGCTCCTGGAAGGCCTTGCATCCCTCTGTGGAGTGTTGAGGAGGCATGACTCAGGAGTCCTTCTCTGGCTTTGATCAGGTTCAGCAGAAGGAGCCTTGCAGAATCCAGTGGCCCCCTGCCATGCCAGCTTGGTGACATCCTGCCAGATTAGACTACAGCAGGGTATGTGCAGGGGAAGCCAGACCCTCCTCTGAGACCATGGGCCCCTCCCATTCTGCACTACCACCCTGGATGAAGTTTGGCCTGTGGTGGCCCCTTCTGCTCCCAGCAGGTGAGTGGCTGCCTTATCTCTGAGACTTCACCACTGTGTGCTCACGTGCCAGGTGGGGGGATATCCTGCAGGTGGGCTCATGGCAGTCCTCAAGTCTGCAAGGATGTTAGAGGTCATAGGCTGGTGCCTGGTTCCACAGGGAGAAGGTGGAGGAGCTGTCAACGCACTGATATTAACAGCTGTGTCACCTTGAATGTCCCCAGCTTCAGTGTTGCTCATCTGCAAAACACAAATAGTGCTGTGGACCTCCAAGAGCTATTGTGGGGACAGAAGGAAAGCCTGTGCCTAGCACCTGGTTCACAGCAGGCACCCAGGACACACATGTGGTGGTTATTGTCCTTGCCGGGCTTTCTGTCCCAGCTGGAGCTGCTGCGGTTCTGGGTTTGAAGCAGTAGCTGTCCACTCACTCAGTGGCAGAGCCTTGGTGTGCCAAAGCCATTGGCAGAGTACTGAAAACCCCCCGAGAGACCCATCAACAGTGGTTGGCCTAGTTGATGAGAGGTGGCAAGTGCCAGGGGTTTAGGAACAACTCAGGGAGGTGCCCTCAGTGGCGAGGGCTATGGCTGGTACTGCTGGTTCCTCTGACAACTGGGTGGAATTAACGCTGCTCACCACCAGGCTTGCTGTCATGGGGCAAGTCCCCTCCCTGCAGCTTAACTGGGACCTGGGCTGGATCTCCCCGCTCCCTACCGCAGCACTCTGGCTTTGTTATCTAATATCACACAGGTACTGACGTCCAGTACTGAAGACCGACATGAATGAGTGCACTGTGGCCACGGGGCTGTGCACAGCTCTGATGAACATTATCATAGTGAGTCCTCCACAGGGTTTGAAGTAGGATCTGGATTCACATCCCACTTGACAGATGAGCAAGCTGAAGCTCACACAGATGGTGGCCTCTGCTTTGATGGGAAGCCAGATGCCCGCTGCCTCCTTGGCTTCTGGAGACCCCTCCTCTTCTCTCCCATCCCACAGCATTGGCTCAGCTAAGCCCCCAAACCCAGGCTGAGGACCGCCTCTTCAAATACTCTTCAGGGGCTATAACGGCTGGGCACGGCTGGTTCCCAACACCTCAGATGTGGTGATCGTGGGCTTTGGACTGTCCATTGCCCAGCCCATTGATGTGGTGGGCCTGTCTCCCAATTCAGGGCCCCTCAGAATCAGCCTCCAGACCCCAGGCTCTTCCCCAGGGTCCCCCCTACAGTCCCAGCCTCCTAGCCCATCTCCATTACAGCGGGGACCTCAGCCTGTTCCTCCTGGGCTGCCACAGCCCCTTCCCCTCTCTCACCCAGATCCCCTTCTGGGGCAGCAGAGGGCAGCGGGAAGGTTTCTTGTGTGACCCTGAAGAATCTGAGTCCAGGGGGGTGTTGGGAGGGACACTGGGCTTGGGTGCCACACAGAGGCTCTTCCTGTGGGTGGGGGTCCCGGCAGTCCCTCTCACTCATCCTGTGCTCTGGATTCTGTTGCCCTCTCCCTCTTACCGGCCAGGACAAGAAGAACCAAATGATGACCTCCAATGTCGGGCTGAGGCAGGTGAGGATTCTCCCAGCAGGGAGGGGACAGTCATCGCTGGGCCCCGCCCCACCCCTCCCTGTACCTTTCCCTGACAGGAGCAAGCTGCTGCATTCAAGGTTGGTGAACACCTGCCACTTGGGTCATCTGGTTGCAAGTGGCCTCTCCAGAGGACTATGCTTGCATGGCCAGGCTCTGAGTCCACTCCCTGGGCATGTCACCAGAGAGCAAGAGATGCCTTTCTTAGAAATGGACATTTCATAGTCCTTGCTGCTTGGGGACAGGCTGCATTATCACCAAAACCCCAGGGAGGTCTCATTCTGCCCATTTTACAGCTGAGGAAAATGAGAAGCAGGGTGCAGCTGGGCCAGTAAAGGGGGCACCCAGGTGTGCCTGGCTCTGCTCCTTCTACCAAAGAACGCTGAGTATCCCTGTTTGTGTTGCCTGACAAACCCGAAGCTCGCCAACTAGAGCCGCTTGGATGCTTTGTATATCCGTTTCATGGTCAGGAGTTTGAGTGTTTCCTCTGCTTTGCATGGTGACTACTTGGGAGCGTCTGGCTGGTGGCTGTCCCATACTGAAGGGTTAAGGACAAACTTTACTCACAGCAAGGGTGTTTGGAAAGTTCTGAAAGGGTGGGCCTGGCTGACCTCCTGGCCCTGCCCAGGACCTCTCGGGGTCTTTCCCTGCAGTGTCTCCAGGAGGGAAGACAGATTCCCACCTGTGGCTCAGGGCTCCCAGAAAGAGGGTCCTCAGACAGAAGCAGAACTTGCTGGTCTCTGATGGCCTGAATGGGCTCAGCATCCATCTTGCCATATTCTGTAGGTCAGGGAAGTACAGGAGTCCAGCTAGATTCAGGGAGGGGCCATAGACCTAACCTCTCAGTGGACGGACAGCCAAAGAGCATGTGGCCTTCCTGGATGGGCCACTCCTAGGGCAGACTCATTAGAGCTCAGGTCTCATGAGAACCCCAGTGTGTTCCCTCCCTTCTTACACCTCCTGCTTTGTTCAGCTGCTCTGAAGGCCTCTGACATGGAGGTGGCAGTAGAATGTGAGAAAGAGGAGCTGGAGCCCTGCCCCACCAGTACCTGACTGTCCCTGGGCAGAGGTAAACATGCAGAGAGCCACACCCACCAGAATGTTGATTGGCATGTCTGTTTGAGTCCATTGAATGGGTGCCTGGCCCTTCAGTGCCCTTTCTGTAACTCCTTTCCCCCAGGGGGCCCCAGATGGTGTTGGGGTGTGGTGTTTCAGCTACTTATTTAAATTAGACCTTGGTCCAGAGGCTCTGAGTGGATACTGTTCATCCCAGAGCTGTTGGAGCGTCAGGAGGCTCATCTTTACAGATATGCCAACTGGGGACAAGAGCAAGGAAGGTACTGTGTGTGTAGTTGGGGTAGGCCTGGAACTTAGTTCACTGCTGCTGTCCCCATGGTCTGGTTACCTGGGCCAGGGGCTGGGTGGGAGGTGAGGACATACACTGCTGTGGGACCTGGGCCATCAATCCGTCACCACCTCTGGCTACCCTGAGATGCTGAGCATATTATTCAGCTTCTCTGAGCCTCATTTTCCTCATCTGTAAAATGAATGTGATTCAACCTACTACCACATGCCCGAGGACAGTAATATGCCCCAACTTGATGTGGGTTCCCCAAAATGTTGGTTGGAACTGAAAACATGATGAATGGAATGAAGAGAGAATAAGAACTGATCCGGGGAGAGAAACATAGGTTCACTTGGACATGATTTGAGGGGAGCAGGAGTGAATTCCAGAGCAACTCTTGCTCCCTCCTGGGCCGGCCCCTGGGTAGAGAGTTCTCTGAAACACAGTCTGGAGGTCACAAATAGCTCCCCTCTGTGGTCCTCACTTCCACTTGCTTGGCATGCCCTGGCCGGCTGTCTCTGGAGCCTCTTCCTGGATGGAGAATCTAACCACCTCTGTAAACTGTGATGTGCTGAAAGGCGACTTCAGCTCAGATCCTGCAGTGCCTCACTGGAGCCAGCCAGGGAGGCAAGAGAGGACCAGGGACATGGCTGAGGACACCACCTGCCTGGGAGTTAGCTACTGAAGTGGGGGCAAAGCGAGGAGGGTGTTTATCTGGGAGGGTGTGCCTGGTTCCTTGGTCAGAGCCCCTTCCTGGCATTGCAGCCTCTCTGTTCTGTGGGACTGGGTGGGGCTCTGGGGGCTCCTGAATCCCTAGCTCAGCCTAGGTTGACAGAGGCCCCTCCCTGGCATTGCAGTGATGGAACCCCTCCCCTGCACAGGAGTGGAGCTACTACAAGCTGCGCTGGAACCTTGCTGATTTTGGCAACATCATCTCCCTCTGCGTCCCTTCAGAGATGATCTGTATCCCTGACATTGTCCTTTACAACAAGTAGGAAGCCATGGAGCCCTGAGAAGACCACCAGAAGGGACGGTAAAGGGGACTTGGAAGGCTTCATCATTTCCCTCTTAATGCTTAGCAGAGAAACCCTCCTCTGCATTCTTTTATTCCTTTCATTCTGTTCTCTCCCTCCTACACACCAACATTTACTGGGCACTGAAGATGTATTCATTTGTATCACGGTGATAGTGGGACAGATTTGCCAACTCTGAGTATCCTTTGGAAAATGTGGTTCAGGCTCTCTAAAAATACCTAAGAGTTGAAATTTTAGAGGATGGCAATATTGTCTGACCAGGTAAGTGGCATCCTATAGTAGCACCTTTGAAGAACAAACTCACTGGGTATGTTTTTTCTTTAATCATGTTTTCTTATACTTGCCTTGGATTCAAGACCCAGAGGATCAATCTCACCCTAACAACTAGAAGCTAACAGAAGCTGGAGGGCGAGGGGGGGGGCACAGGGGGAGGAGTCTATAGAGAATCCCAGTGGGCAAAAATCAATGAATTAAGATACTTTTTGATAGGAGGAAATAGAAATCAATATTTTTATTAGTATGTTTGGTATCAGGCAATTCTTCATTGAGAAGTTAAGAAGTTCAAATTTAAAAGAAGGTGTTATAATTGTCTAAAACCATTTTTTAAAGCAGGTTGCTTTAAGATATTAAGATATTAATAGCTATGACAAGGTTCTGTGGTCATGGTTTTGAATCACACTGTATGTCTGTCATCCCCTGCCAAGGGCTTTGGAAGCCAGCAGAGCACAATAGTGTTTTAAATACTGTTTTAAGTCCTGCAGCAAAGAAACCAGCTTACCCAGCACTTCCCAATCCCTCGGACCCTACCTTGGAAATGATATTTTTGAACAATAAAACATATAGAGAGAGTCCATTTCTAGACCTCCAGAGAGGTCAGCATTTCCTTACACAAGTTCCTTACACTGTCTGGTCCTAGGCAGGTCCAGCACCCTCTCACCTAAGCCGTCTTGGTAAACACACACTTGCCACTGGGTGACCTGGCAGGTCTGACACTGCAGGTACCTGTGTTTGCTGACTCACACCCCCACCCCATTGCTCTGTACCCAGGAGCTGGCACCCAGGAACATTCTAGTTTCTGCTTCCTGAGCATTTGGCAGAGATATGAGCAAAGTCCTAGGGTCAGATACAACTTCATATTTCAGGATTGTCAATAAAGCCATGACCACTAAGACTCGATTTTCACAAGAAAAGTCCATTCAAACTTCCATAGACATATAAAGAATCATCTGCTCCACCCAGGCACTGCATTCTGGCCAATCAATAGAACCGTTCCTTCCACTAAATGAGTGCATGTTGCCATCTAGTGGCAACTATGTGAAATGACCAAAATGCCTTTAATTTCTTTTTTCTTTTTTTCTTTTTGACTTTTTGCCTGATGTATTTGTTACTCTCTTTCAAAATTCCTGTTTCCAGCCAGTCTGTCTCTCTACCCTGGAACTACTCCATGGGAAACTCCTTTGTATTCTGATTCCCTGGACTTTAGGACAGACCGTAGGAAGCTAAGGGGGAGTTGAAGAAGTCCCATCTGACTGGTCACCATTGTTCCAGTGTCCCCATAGTCCTTGTGGGTCTTTGGATTCTCATTCCCATGAAGTCCCCAACCTCATCTACCACAGTCACTATGATGCCCACCTGGTGGCCCCAGTGAGCACTGTTAAGGTTTTCCTTGGCCTCAGCTATTTCTTGTTCCTGCAGGGCCCTCTGCTGTGGTGCTCCCTACCCTCCCTTGGATGAGTCCTCCCTGAGCACTCCAGTTAGCCTACTGTTGGTGCCAAGCTGCCTCCTAGGGGGCCCTAGTGGTTGAGGTTAGATGCATGGACTCCAGGAAGTTTCCTCACTAGCCAAAATCTTAGGTCTCTTGAGCAAAGAACAAAAGATCCAAGTGGAAAAGTCATGCTCTTCTACCTAAGATACTGCTTGCTCACTGTGTGCTAGGAAAGTACAGTTCAAAATTATCACTCTAAAATACTAAAGGAATAAAACAGGCAATGGAACTGCATACACCCTGTGACCTCAAATATGCAAAACCATCAGAACCATCGTCTGCGTGACAGTAGAATAGACATGTATAATAATATCACAATGTTAATAGTGGGTATTTTAAAAATTCTTGGTACTTTCCAGTGTTCTTCAAAACTCCAACTTTTGCAATTAAAACAATGTTATATGAAAAGTGTATCCATCTTCTGGGGAAATTTTATACCCTTGCTAAAGATGGGACACTTGGCCAGCTGAGAACTGCCTTGTTCAGGTTGCTCTCTGCAGCAGTCTGGGTGGGTCAGGTGGGTGTGCAGAGCCCCCAGCTGGTCTTCTCTTCGCAGTGCAGATGGAGAGTTTGCGGTGACCCACATGACCACAGCGCACCTCTTCTCCACGGGCACTGTGCACTGGGTGCCTCCCCTCCATTTACAAGAGCTCCTGCAGCATCGACGTCACCTTCTTCCCCTTCAATCAGCAGAATTGTAAGATGAAGTCTGGCTCCTGGACCTATGACAAGGCCAAGATCGACCTGGAGCTGATGGAGCAGACGGTGGACCTGAAGGACTACTGGGAGAGTGGCGAGTGGGCCATCATCAATGCCACGGGCACCTACAACAGCAAGAAGTATGACTGCTGCGCCGAGATCTACCCTGACGTCACCTATGCCTTTGTCATCCGCCGGCTGCCGCTCTTCTACACCATCAACCTCATCATCCCATGCCTGCTCATCTCCTGCATCACCGTTCTGGTCTTCTACCTGCCCTCCGACTGAGGCGAGAAGATCACGCTGTCCATCTCCATGCTGCTCTCGCTGACTGGCGAGTACCTGCTCTTCACTATGATCTTCGTCACCCTCTGCATCATCATCACCGTCTTCCTGCTCAACGTGCACCACAGCTCCCCCAGCACCCACAGCATGCCCCGCTGGGTGCGGGTGGCCCTGCTGGGACGTGTGCCCCCCTGTGGCTGCTGACGAACCGGCCTCCTTTGGAGCCACACGGCTGCCCAGGCCTGAAACTCGGCCCATCTTGTTACTGGTTGGAGACCAACATGGACGCAGAGGAGAGAGAGAAGGCAGAGGAGGAGGAGGAGAAAGGCAGATGGGTGTGTGCAGGCCTCCCAGCCCCCTCCATGGGTATCATCTATGGCCGTAGACTCCTACACCCACAGGCCTCAGGGCCCAGGGCCGAGGCTCCCTCTGGGGAGCCTGAGATCTTGCTGTCACCTTGCATACAGAAATCCCTGGAAGGTATGCACTATATTTCTGACCACCTGAGGTCTGAGGATGCCGACTCTTCCTGAGTGAGATCTGGGTGAGGGCCTCCCCTGGGTGACCCTACCAGCTTACCAGGGAACCCTCCCACCTCAAGGTGGTAGCTAGACCAACCTGGTTCCCTCCCTGAGGGCTGGCCTCACTCATTCATGACTTCAAAGAGTCTGAAATCAATTGTGAGAGAACATTTAGCTGGCTCTTGGGACACTTGATGGCAGTAGGTCAAGAATGTCCCTGCTCATCCTAACTGGGAGATAGCGAGCAGAGAAGGGCATGCTTAGATGTGGACTCTGCAGTGCCATGCTTATGCCACTACCTACAGGAGTTGGCAGGGATGGGAGGTGAAGGGGGCATTAGGAGAGCCTGGTGGGCTAGTCCCCTGTGGCAGTGGCCTTCCTCTTTTATGCTAGATGGTCCCCTCTCCTCTTTGCTCATGAGGCCCTCTGTGAAGCTCATGAGTCAACCACAAACCCTGCAGATTCTTGGTTGTATGAGGCTGGGCCTCTCTGCAGCCTCTGCCTTATCTAGCGCTCAGCATCAGCATTCTCTTATCAACTTAGGGAAGGGTGAAAGGCTGGAAAGGATCACTGGATAGCCTTGATGAGTGAATGAGAAAATTAATAATTAATTTGGGAGCAGCTAGGCATCCATCCCTGGCCTGGGCTGGGAGTCCAAGCTGCACAAAGCCCACCCACCCCCTAACCTGCCCTGAGTCACACCTACCCCACCCACTACCTTCTCTGCACTGAAATCACTGCAGCCACTGGGAGTCCATCTCCTTAGATGGTTCCTGCACCTCTCTGTGTCCCTCTAGTCCCTTTGTCCGGAACCTGCTGAGCCCTGGAAGTGTGGAGGGTGAGATAGGTGGGACACAGGAGAGGGTGGTATGGGGCTTGAGCCAGCTCTGTTTCTCCCTCCACCCCATCTCTGCACCTGTGCCAGTTTTAGCTTCCCCTTAGCTCTCAGGGGGCAGTTGTGGTTGTCCCTACAGGGTCTAAGCATGAGAGGAACACTTCTTGATGCCTGGCCTCTGTCACTGTGAGCCCATTTCTCCTGCAGGTGAGAGAAGTCTGGAAGTGTGTTGCCATGGTCATTGACAGGATCTTCCTCTGTCTCTTTATCATTGTCTGCTTCCTGGGAACCCTGGGGCTCTTTCTGCCTCTGTCGTTGGCTGGAATGATCTGATGTCATGTCCCTTATGTTGGCTCCAGGGCAGTCCTGCCAGCCAGCAATGACCACCTTTAACTGCAGCTGCCTCTAGAGTGCCCTCTGGGGCCAGTGCCATCTGCCTGTGGTGCTTCTGGGGAGAGAACCAGCTCTGAAGGTCTTCCTGGAGCACTCACTGTGATGCTACTGCACCTAGTACTGGGAATCTGCTGGACAGAAAGCCCAGTTTAGGAAGCAGAGGAGCTAGAAAAGAAGGAGGATCCTGCCCTGCAGAGGGGTGGGACTAGCACAAGGAGAAACAATATGGCCTTGAGGGAGGGGCACATGGGGGAAGGGGAGGCTGCCTCAGGGGTGGAGGGTCTATGAGCAATGGTCTAGATTTAAGAATGAGCCCAAAGTTCCCAGGGGAACCCCCAGGCCAGGGTTGGGGAGGCTGGTAGTGCAGGTTGGGCTCTTTAAACCAGGCTGAGAAGTAGTTCAGTGTGAGTTTGCAGGTCTTGGAGGTGTGTGGTGTAGCAGCCGAGGAACAAGGGACTTTACAGAAGCTGAGGAACAAGGGACTTTACAGAAGGAGCAGGGAGCAAGTGTGGGGGCGCCAGTGGAACGAGGCCTTTCCCTCCATCCAAAGCACCTTCAGCACCCCCTGGGCTTCCCTGAGGCATCATGCCTCCCTCTTCCTTGTAAAGAGGTAGCCAGAACTGAGAGCTGCTGCTGTGGATGCCGTGTGCCCATGAACCTGCAGTGAACAAACCGGGAAGGCCATCCCTGGCTGTTCTTCCACAGTGCCCTGGTCCCTGTAGTCTGTGGTCAGCACACCTCTCTGGAGTTGGGGATCTCTGCTTCAAGCTCCTTCAGTTCTGAACTCCTCCCAGCCAGGGACCCTTTAGTTTCTCCTCTCCCTAGGACCTAACACAGCACAGGGTGAGGGGCACCGGCACTCTATGTTGTGTGTGGTGGAGGGGAAACACTGAACATTTTGGGCTCCATGCCTGCTGGGTGATGCCAGTGCCCTTGGGGTGTCCCTCCAGCCTGCCATTCCTGTCCTCCCCAGAGCCTCACCATGTCTGACCTGCTCTGGACCATTCTGTGCAGCTTGTTCTTGCTCTGGGGAATGTGGAGCCTGGTGGGCCGAGCCTCTCCTGAGCTCTGTCCAGCCCCTGAGGGCAGGACCTCAGTAGCCACCAGAAGTGTACACCAGGCTGTCCAGACAGTGTGGATCCCCAGGCAGGAAGCAGAGTAGGGCAAACTGCTGACTCCCCTCCATCTTGGGGTCCTGTCCTTCTGAACCTCCTCCTCCTCCTCAACACACAACACTCCTTCACACATCTGGAAAGACCTACCTACCTGTGACCCTGGCCCAGGCCTTACTCCTCAGTTCTCTCCTGAGACCCCCCCCACTCCATGCCCTCTGGCCTCATTACTCCTCATTCTGTAGCCTCCACCCCCAACCCCCTGTCTCTCTGCCTCACTGAGGCTCCCAGAGTTGATCTCCTGCTGCAGGGATAGCATGGAGATCTGTGTTGTTCAAGTTTCCTGTCCATCCAACTTGCATGTGAGTAAAGTGGTTAAATAAAGCCAAGTCTGCTGCTCCTTCAGCTGTGTGACCCCCCCCCCACAGAGCCCAAGTGGTCTGGGTGCAGCTGAAAGAGATGCCACATGGATGAAACTGCCCTGGGTCCCTCCTGGAAAGCAGCCCCTGAGTCAGGTACCCTGCTGACCAGTTGGGACAAAGGGCTGGAGCACACCTGTCCCACTGCCAGGTGCTTTCCTTGGCCATGGCCCAGTGTCAATCAGCCCTTCATCTGCACCCAAAAGAACGCCACCCATCTCTTGCCTGGCTGTGGTTCATGGCCAGCCTCCTCCCACAAAGGGCACATCAAACCAACACCACAGTCCAATAAACCACAAAGAAAATGGTACGAGTTTAATTCAACCACAAATCTGATAGAAAGAAGGTAAAAGAAGGCTCAACACAAACACTTGAGAAAGGAAGGGATCAGATGAGAAAAGAGGGGTGGGGAGAAGAGGAGGTGTAAGAAAAGGCAGGGAAGGTAAAGGAAGAAAGAGAGGAGGTTGCCAGGGAGAGAGCAGATTGTGGTCCAAAGTCCAGTCCTGACCACTGTCTCTCTGCTCCTTCCCCTGATACTTGGTGTGATAACAGCACAGTGTCCTGTGCCAGAATTCCCAATCAGTTTGTTCTTGGACTGTGTCCCAGATTCCCCATCAGGAGGGAACCCAGCTGTCAGTCCAGACCAAACTCACATTAAATAAATTTGAATATACACTGTACAAGAAAGCCAGCCCATCCCCCAACTTATAAGCCTCCTGACTCCTCTCCCCCCAAATAAATCCCTTCTCTGGCCCCTCTGTGCATCAGGGGATCCCCGAGGGCTGAAGAGGAAGGAGAAGAAATAGTTTGGCTCCCATATGGGCCTACCATGTCCATGCATAAGCCATTTTGGCTGCTAGGGACACTACTGTGACCCCAATGAGGCTCCAGCACCCAGGTTGGGGTGGGAGGGGTAGCTGGCAGCGACAGTGACCTCTGAACCATATATGTCACACCCACCCTGCATCCATATCCAGAGTCCCCTCCATCCAGCTGCAGCCTGAACAACACAGTCTGGGGTGGGGTGGGGAGGGGGTCCTGCAAAGTGGTGAGGGAAGGACCCCTCCCCCAGGCCTTCCCTGAGAAGACCATGTGACCAAAGGCAAGGCAGGGGAGGTGCATGATGGGTGGGGGTGGAAGACGCAGGCGGGTGGCCCCTATGCTAGGTCACTCTGCAGGTGGGTGGGCCAGATTGGCTAGGACCTTGGCCTGATCCATGGCATCCAGCGGGTTCTTGGCATCCACAGCCAGAGTGTGGGAGGCCGTGAGCATCTGTCACTTGCACTCCTCACTCAGGGAGGTCACAGCATTCTGCTGCGCCAGCCTCATTTTGTTGATGAGGTCTGCCAGGTCCTTGTTGAGCAGCTTCTGTATCCCCTCAATCTGTAGGGAAAGCACACAGAAAGGCGAGGTGCTTGGCTGTGGGGAAGGGTATTGGCTGAGGTAGTCAGAAATCTCTGGGGACAAGGTGCGTCTAGGCCTGGCTGAATCCAGCCCCCCATACAGATTGGAGTGGGCATCCCAACCCCTAGCCAATCATGTGAGCATGGCCTGACCCCACCGCATATGCCATCAGGTCACAACAACCATTCACACCACCAGCATTCAGTTGAACGGCCAGGGTCCATGTCCCCGTGCCATTTTGTAACTCTCTACTGTCAAATCAAGAGATCTGGGATTTTTTTTTAACCACCACATGCCCATAGCCTAGCACACTGAGCACATGAAACACAAGAGATGTTTGTTGAATGAGCGAGTGAGTACATGGTCATCCCTAGGATACAGAGCTATCACATCACACCTGACTTCTCCTCAAGAAATTTTCCCTAAGCAGTATGGAGATTCCTGGGAAAGCTGGGAATGGAACCACCATTTGACCCAGTTATTGCCCTTCTTGGTCTATTCCCTGAAGACCTTAAGAGAGCGTACTACAGGGATACTGCCACATCGATGTTCATAGCAGCACAATTCACAATAGCTAGACTGTGGAACCAACCCAGATGCCCTTCAATGGATGAATGGATTAAAAAAATGTGGCAGTTATACACCATGGAGTATTACGCAGCTCTAAAAAATGACAAATTCATGGAATTTGCAGGGAAATGGATGGCACTAGAGCAGATTATGCTTAGTGAAGCCAGCCAATCCCTAAAAAACAAATACCAAATGTCTTCTTTGATATAATGAGAGCAACTAAGAATAGAGCAGGGAGAAAGAACAGGAAGAAAAGATTGATATTAAACAGAGACACGAGATGGGAGGGAAAGAGAGAGAGAAGGGGAATTGCATGGAAATGGAAAGAGACCCTCATTGTTAAAAAAAAAACTACATAAAAGAGGTTGTGAGGGGAATTGGAAGAAAAAACAAGGAGAGAAATGAATTACAGTAGATGGGATAGAGAGAGAAGATGGGAGGGGAGGGGAGGGGGATAGTAGAGGATAGGAAAGGTAGCAGAATACAACAGTTACTAATAGGGCATTATGTAAAAAGGTGAATGTGTAACTGATGTGATTCTGCAATCTGTATTTGGGGTAAAAATGGGAGTTCATAACTCACTTGAAACTAATGTCTAAAATATGATATGTCAAGAGCCGTGTAAGGTTTTGAACAACCAATAAAAAAAAAAAAAGAAATTTTCCCTAAAGCTGTCTAGGTCCCTGGTGGCCACCTCAGCCCTCTGATGGTACCTGCCTAGATGGGGTGCCTCTGTGGGCTACTGCTGCCACCCAGAGGCAGGTTGAGAAATGTCCCAAGTGTCCCTGCTCTGTCTTGCCTTGAGCAGGCAGATGGTTAGGGTGGTGATGGGATGGGCCACATGCCACATAGATCATGTGGCAGATGGCTGACCACGAGAGGCAGAGGATCCCAGGGCTCCATGGGAGGCCCACATTTGGTTTCCAGATGGACAATCAACAAATGTCCATTGGCCCTGGATCAGCTTCTTACAGCTGCAGTAACAAATGACCATAAACCTAGCAGCTCTGAGCAGCACAGGTCATTCCTTTACAGTTCTGCAGGTCAGACTTCTGAGCGGGCCCAATGGGGCTAACCCCAGGGTGCAGACTGGACTGCATTCCTTCTAGATGTGGGCAGGGTGTTCCCTGCCTTTCCCTGTGTTGAAGCTGCACCTTCCAACAGCAGTGTCCCTCTGACTTTGGTTTCTGTCATCACAGCCCTTCTCTGACCTTCCTCCCGCTGCCCATTAATAAGGACACAGGCCCACTCGGGTAATCCACATAATCTCCCCCTCTCAAGAGCCTCACACTGATCACATCCCCCACCCCCTTTAGCCTTGTAAGATAATGCGTTCACAGGTCCCAGGGATCAGGCTAGGTCCCTGGTGGACACCACAGAGCTGTGTCAGCAGGACACTGTGATTCCCAGGGCTTCATTGACAGGATTTCAATGAGACATTCACCTTGTCCTTGGTCCAGTGAGTAGATAAAGGATAAAGGATGGGGAGGGGAGGCAGGCGTACCCTCTTGCACATCCGCATTCAATGAGAATTCATGGCAATCTGAGACCCAATAGGAAATTCACCCCAGAAGCTGGCCAGGCTCCTGGGGGCCTCTCAGCCCTCTGATTGTTGCTGCCCAGACATGCTGTGCAGTCTCCTAATGGACAGAAATGGGGCTGCCCAGGTGGCCCAGGGGCCTCTGCTAGAAATGCAACTAGGAACAGGTGGAGGTATGGGGAGAAGGGACAGATTCGACACCATCTAGGATAGGACACCTACCTCTGTCCTTGAAGATGATGGCAAGGAAGGCAAGAGATCGTCCACACTCCCCATGAGCTTCCTCAGGGTCAGCCCCACGTTCTGAGGGGAGGAAGGCTCAGGGAAGCTGTTTCCGCCTGCTGTTTTCTTTTCCAGAAAGCCCTGTTTGCTTTGGCCAGAGCACTTCTTGGGGCTTCCAGGAACCAACTTCCCTTTGACCGTGGGTGGAGACACCACCCCCTTCTTCAGGGATGACAGCCCCACTTCCTTGGGTCCCTTCTGCCTGGGCTCTCACCTTCACCACCATCACGTAGCCCTCAGGGGGCAGCTGGCAGAGCTCCTTCTTGAGATCCAGCACTGCCTGCACCAGCTCCATGACATCGAGGTACACCAGGTCATCGGTCCGGTCCAGGTTGGCTGTGGGCTGAATAGACTAAGGACAAGAAGCTGAGGGGGCTTGAGGGACCTGGGAGGACCCTGCTACCACTGCTGTTCTTTTGTGGGTAGGCAACTCAGCCACCAGCCCTCCAGGAAGGACTCTTTTGTGGAGAAATAGTGACATTTCCTGGGCCTGTATCCCTCCCTTCTGCCTCCAGGACAATGGCTGTCCAGCCAGGGAGCCTAATCACGTTCTGGTGATGGCCTCACCAGACCCACGGAACCATCACCTAGCCTTGGGGTTCAGGTTGGTCAGTGCACGTCAGGTCATTCTAATGGGCAGTGGACATCGAGAACCACTGTTCTAGAGCAAAGAATACCAGTGGCCACCCAGGCTACTGCAAGGACGGGGTGGAGGGGGTGCCAAAGGCTTAAGGGTGGCTCAAAAGAGACAGGGGCCACTCGTCCTCCCCCAGGACGCACCTATGAGCTTTCCTCTGGGTCAGGCAGTGGGGACAGGAGCCTGGCTCTACCCCTGTTTCTACATGAACCAACTGATGTAGCCTGAGGCAAGGTGCTTGTCTTTAAAGACCATAGTATTCAGTCCTGGGAATCCCCACTCCAATTCATATCCAGCCTTGGGGGAGCCAACACCTACCTGTGCCCTCAGTTGTGGTGGCTTCTGTGGGGGCCCTGTGAACTCCACTGCAACGGGAAGGACAGTGAGTGAGTAAGTGGGTAGAGGGTTCTCAGCAGCTGGTCTTTGCCTTCATACTCACTGATGATCAAGCAAAGCCCTCTCCTCCATTATCAGGAGACTCCAGGGGTATTAGGCCCCAATCCCAGGAAGATGGCAGGGGAAGAGCATGCTGGCCTCTGTGGTTTTGTATAGAAAGAAAAAAAATCAAAGTCACAGCAGAGATGGGGTGACCTCATGGGAGTTCCAGCTCTGGCATGCTTCCTCCTTGATGGACACAGGCCCGAGTGACAGCAACACTCTGGCCTTGGCCACCCATGAAAAAGAAGCCTCACTCTCTACAGGCAATGGGGGTCCCTGGAGCCTCCATTGTATCCCTGGTGTATCAGCTGCTCATGTGTAGATTTGTGAGGATGCTATAATGATTTTTCTTGAGCATTTGGGGCTCAAGTAAATGAAATTCCAGCAGAGCCTTGCTATTCACGCCCACTTTGATGAACAAAGACACACACAGGCCCTGCGCAGCTGCTGGAAGGGAAAACACAGCATGGAAATCAGAACACCTGGTTCTGCTCACACCTCCGCCACCAAAGAGCCCTGCCACCCAAGACAGCACATCTGTATTCCCCCGGTCTCAATTTTCATCTGCAGAATAAGAGGGTTAGCTCTGAAGTCACCTGGAACCAGAGAGCCTAGGCTCACCCCTGAGCCATGCTAATTAGCAGCTGGGTGTCACTGGGCAAGTTATCAACCAGCCGGTGTCTCAGTTGCATCCTTTGTAAAATGGAGACACACTGCCTGTCTCTGAGTTGCTACAATACAAATGAGTTAATATTTGTGACTTGGGCTGGTGCCTGGCTTGTGTTAAGTTCTTTGTGTCCGTTGTCCTTGCTCTTCTTATCATTATCATCAGCTCCTCCCCCTCCTTTCCCTGACTTCAGCACAAACTTCTGGAGAGATCTCCTAGGCTTGGTCTCATTCATCCCTTGGGCTTGGAGAAGACCTAAGAAGTGGGGGAGGTGGGTGGAACTACTTAACCTTCCTCCACCACAGTGAGGAGTGCAAAGGCGAGAATCACCCACTATTCCAAATAAAGGCAGGCAGGAGATGGACCGAGAAGAGGACCTAGGAGGTGCGCAGAGCAGGGAGCAGCTCTCCACTGTAAGCTGACCCCCTTTGCACATGCCACATTAAAAACAAGGCAAATAGATGGTTCTTAACATTGCAGGCATAATCTGCTGCCCCCTGAGAGGCAGTAAACAAAGATGGGGTACCACAGAGACCCAGGTGGGGACTCCCCTAGAAAGGGCAGGAACACTCACTGTAGCCGGTCTCCTTCTCTGGGGTCTACAAGGAAAGAAGGAAAGAGAACAGTCACTTCTACAGCTCTGGGACCACCCACTGCCCCACCTCCCTCACCCTGCTCCACAGTGTGATTAGAGACTATGGCCATGGGGTGGGAGGGTCCCAAGATGGGCAGCCCCAAGGAGGAGACAGGCAGGCCCAGGGACTGGTGTTTCCTGGGGAGACAAGGCCTTCCCAGGCCATGGCTCTAAAAAGAGGCCTCTCCAGGTGACTTACCAATGGAGACTTATCATTCATGTAAACCATAGGGTCCTGCAGAGGAGACCAAAGGCAACAACTTAGGGTTCTGGAACTGAACACCAGAATGCACGGCATGTGTTTGTCTCAGTTAGTGGAAGGCAAACAGGGCATGGGGAGAGCAAGGAAACCCCTCCCGGGCTCCGTGCAGGCTCACCAAGGACTTATCCTCCTGTCTCAGCCACTGGGAATCTTCCAGCCTCTGCTTCTGCTGCTTGTCCAAGATCTGCCACATCTTGATCTTCTCAGCCTCCCACAGCTGCTGGGCCTCTTCTCTGCTGCTGGGTCGGATGAAGTCCTCCTCCTGGGAGGACAGTGAGAGAAAGGAGAGATGCAATGAGCCCTATCCCAGGCTTGGAGGAGGGACGGTCCCCAGAAGAGCCTCAGGGGAACCACAAGCCTCGGCCTTGCAGCCACTTTTTTCTAGCTTGTTCTTAGACCAGCAGCCCTATATGCAGACAGTTATTATCAGGTGTCGGCCTCACACATGGCCCTGGTGGCAGCAGGAATGATGAACCCAAGCACACACTGCCAAACATGCACCATACTCAAGATGCAACGTGAACTGTCAATGACATTTTAACATTATATTTTCTCGGTTGGCATTGGTGATGTTGCTGTCATTTAATAGATTTAGAAATGCAAAGCCAGCCTCTGGAAGCCCTTGTTTTTTTTTTTTTTTCTCCATCTAAGTGCCATGTGGCAGTCCTGGAAGCTTCATGGGATACAGGTGCAGCCTCCAGCTCTCTGGCATGTAGTCCCACTCAGCTTTGTTAAGGTAGCCGCCAGGGTTATCTAACCAAAGGCCAGGAGTGCAGGAGCTACGAGGCAAGATGAAGAATGGAATTTTAAAAAGCAAACCTCTGCAGATCTCAAGGCTGGTGCTTCCTGTCCCCAGCTTTATTAACCTCACCCCGTTTTCACTCACCTGTGGGACTGTGGACCTACAGACCGAGCTGCTCAATGGAAAGTGCAGGTGTTTTCCTATTTTTCCTCCTTCTTTTTATGGTTCGATTGTGTAATTATCTATTTAGTCCCTCCAACTACTCTGTTTTCCTCCTGCTGTACAGTGACCCCCTTAGCATCTGGGATGGAGGGAGAGTGCCAGGGGCATCCTTTTGAGTACTCCCCAGGGAGCCTTTGCCAGTGGCAGGACTCAGCCATGACAAGCACTCAGCCACAGGCACTCTAGCTCCTGCTATAGTCTGAACATGGTCCTCACAGTTCATGTGTTGGCTGTTTAATCTCCTGCACAACAGCGTGGGAGGTGGGGACTTTAAGAGACCACTAGGCCACAAGGGCTCTGCCTTCATGAATGGGTCAGTGCCACCAACGCAGGGGTGGGCTAGTTAGCACAGGAGGGGAGACTGACAGAATCACGAGTTAGGCCTCCTTCCCTCATTTTCCCATACTGTTTTTCGTCACATGGGTGATGCCTCTGCCAAGCTATGACACAGCAGGAAAACCCTCACCAGCTGTGGCCCTTGATGTTGGACTTCCTAGCCTCCAGAACTGTAAGAGACGGATCTCTGTTCATCATACATCACCCAGTCTCCAGTGTCCTGTTACAGCAGCACAAAATGAACTAAAACAGTTCCCTTCCTTCAAAGTGGCCAGTGCACACACAAATCATGTAAAGAAAATTCTAGAAAAACTCTATACACTTTTAGAAAACTATAATCCCTGCCAAGCCTCTCAAAATAGTTTTCCCAGTACGCCCTATAAAATAAACTTGAATATTACACTATAGTCTAAAAACAGCTGTATTGGAACAGTTTACCTAGAGTTCATTTAGCTTCAGTTACCAATCTTGATTTCTAATAATATCTTCCTTACAAGTTAGCATTTTTGCTAAAATATTCCTTATTCAATGATCTACTCAGTACGTACTCATTAAGCAATACTATGAAGCAGGCATAGAACTGGGTGCTGGGAGAATAGTAATTTTAAAATAGGAGATGTTCCTTTTCTAATGGGGATCAGTAAACAACAGTTTGGCCAGTGTTGGGGCCAGACAATCAATCCTTTATTTCAAGGAAATTTCCTTGTAGGATGCAAAGCAGCCTCTGGCCTCCACCCTCTAGGTACCTGCAACCCTCCCCACTGGGACAAACATGTCTCCAGACATTGCCAAGTGTCCCTACAGAAGCAAAACACCTCAGCTGAGGATCACTGAGCTAGACCTTTTTAAAAGAAAACAGATTTCAGAATGTAAGGGTATTTTACAGCCCTGAGATTGCTGAATATATGATCTACTTCACAGAGACAGAGTGCTATGGTTTGGGCATTGTTTGCCCCCCAGAGGTTCATATGCTGGATGGAGGCTGGGTTCCATGTGGCAGTGCCAAGCTGTTGGCACCTCCAAATGAAATGAGGCCAGGTGGGACATAACTAGGCTGCAGGGGTGCCACTCTTACAAATGGTTTAATACTCACTCATGGGAGTGGGCCAGGTGTGGAAGGAGTGCATTAACTCTTGAGAGAGGGGACTGCTATGAAAAATGTATCCCTCTTGGGATCTTGTTTTCTGTATTGCCATGTGAGCTCTCCTTCCTATATGTGCTCCCCCCGAGATGCCATCCATCAGACTGTGATGTAGCCAGAAGGCTTTCACCAGAGCTAAGCACAGGTAAGTGTCTTATTCTTGGATCTCTGAAACTATGAGCTAAACAAACCCCTCTTCTCTATAAAGTATCCAGCCTCAGGCATTTGGTTATAGCCACACAAAAAGGAATAAGTACTCATTAAGTAATTGAAACTTAGATCTGATACTCCAAAATGAACAAATTTTAAGGCCACAAATATCCTTGGTTAAGTGTCAATACCTGTTAACACAATGGTATGGCTGCCCCAGGCTATTGACAAATAGTGATAAAAAGGAACTAAGTGCCTGAGGTTCTATATACATAGATAAGAATATCTAGGTGTAAGAAAAAAAATATATAGACTGAGAAAGATTCAATGCAGAAAATATCATTTACTGGAGTCCAGAAAATACTGTATAATTTTACAAATGCCACCAGTTTCATGCTTTGTGTGTTCCAACTTAATCTTAGCAAAAACTTTAACGAACCAATATTAGAAGACTCAACAGAACGAGTCTTTCAATTTCATAGTAGGACCAAAGGAAAAAAAATGAGAGCCTTTACAACCTTGAATCTCTAGGCTGGTTTTTCTGAAATACACTCTAGGTATTCTTCCCAGGTCATGGACAGTTAACACTCCCTTTGTCTTTTAAAATGACATTCATGAGCCACGACACCTGCCAGCCTCGTCCCCCCCCCCATTATATACCCTTCCCTGCTCAAACACCACCCCACTTTCCCCTGCCTCTTCCTTCCCTACATTCCAGGTTCTTCCAGTCCAAATTTTCTCCATCCTTCAGGGCCCAGCTGAAAGCCAGCAGCAGGCAGGAGTCACTCTCCCCTCTGAACACCTGCTTTGTGGCCCCCACAGCTTTCTAGCTCACATTACCCATGAGCCTGATCTTGACCTGCTCCTTCTGACTGACTGTAAGCGTCTTGAAAGCAAAACCACGTGTTCCTCCTTCAGCACCCTGGAAAGCGCCCATGAGTGCACAGGTGCACTGTGGCCTGTGGAACTTCAGTACTGACTTGCGAAGACTCCGGGAAGGAGATGCTGCTATCCTGACTCTGCGGCATCCCACAGGCTCCCAGATGAGCCAGGCCATGGGGCCAGTCAGGAGGAAAATTGTTGTTACCATCTCTGGGCGTTCCTTTAATGTTTCCAAATGCCTTGCAGGGGACCTCGTCAGCACTTCACCTGGGGGAGAATTTTCTCAGTGTTTCTGATCTATATTTTTAATTTTTTTTGTTTGATTAAAGAAGTGCTCATTATGTTCTTGCAGACAAATTTTTTCTTGGCAATTACTTCTAAACCTCTGACACAAAAGGTCTTTTTTTCCTGCGACACAGTCTGTCTTTATGGAACGGAACAAAATCCTCCCAGTGGAGCAGGGCTTAGACAAAGGCCACGCAGCCCCTCACATATACAATACAGCTTCTTTCTAAAAGCACAATTTTTAAAATAAAGCTCCCTAAAACTTAATTAATTATGGATAAATAGTCGAGGGCAGAAGGGTAGAGAAACTGCATACTGCCTAAATTATAGTACATGCTTAGAACCATAGTTTTATTATTGTTAAGCATATGAAAAGACAGAAATTGTTTAAATTAATGTGAGAGAGAAAAACGAGGTAAGTTGGGGAAAATGTATTTCACAACAGAGCTCGCTGTCTGGAATTTGAAGCTACCATGGGCATCCAAATTTTTACTAAACAAAGAATAAGAGTACAGATATATGTCAATATACTTGCCCAAAATTTCCAAATCTGTTATGATAAACACATATTCCCTTGCCCCCAAATTTTTAGAGACATATATCTTGAGCCTGAACTATCAGACATATATACAAGTTAGAGCTCAAAGAATGAGTTTAGCCTGTTTTGTAACCCAGTTTGGTAAAATATGTCAAGATTTCATGGCAACAAATGGCAAGAGGTCATTGCATTAAAGGAGTTGATTGGTGGCAAGTGAGCATCTGCTTTCAAGCAAAGATGGTTTTGCTACATAAGATCTGACAATCAACAGATATTCCACAAAGCACTCAGTGTCTCACAGTCACTGATGACATAGGGATCACTGGGGAGTTGGCTTAGCCCCCTCTCTAGCAGTTCATGAACCTGTAACCACAATACGCCCTAAGCTCCTTCCCACCCAGCAACACCTTTACAAAAGCAGCAGCAGTAGAAGCAGCTGCCAGGAAGCCTTTCTTTACTCTGATGGAGGAGAGATTTAGCAATCAGGCAGGATGGCAGAGTGGGGCATAACCTCCAGGGTCTTTTATTCTCCAGCACCACCAGGCCTGGCTGCACTCCACCCACCAGCCTCCACAGTACTGCACTGCACCCTGCCTCTGGGGCTCAGAAAAGGAAGAGAATTTTACATCATTTGCCACAGCACCAGTGTGGACAAGGGCAGTTCCAGCTGGTGTCCAACTGGTGTCCCCAGGAGCAGAGCCTAACTTCATCCCAACTTTGATATATTTGCAAAGGGAAGAGTCACAGAATACCTCAATGACTTGACTGGCACAGAGAAGCATGGAGGGCACCCCCTGAGGCTGAGGATGTGGGGTTCCTAGTATCCCAGGCCACCTCCCTCCAGCAGCCTCCTAAGTCTGGGCTAGGACTCAGCATTCAGTGCCCTCTTACCCACATGCTGTGGCGCTTGAAGACATTGTGCCAGTGGAGAGGTGGGGTATGCAGCAAGTTAACGGGAGCTGGAGAGCGTAGGGGAGCTGGACACAGACCCTTAGGAACCTTTTAAGAAGAAGCAAACAAGCACAAGGCACAGGACAAGGCAAGGGGGTAGACAATCAGCTGCTACAAACAGGAGCACAAAGAAGTGATACAAGACCATCATGGGGGACACAGACTTGCTCTCTCAGAGTTGCTGAAGAATGGGTGTGGCATTTCCTTGGCCCTGTTGGAGACACCTGGTAGAGCATCATGGCCTCTCATCTGCCTAACACTCCCCAAGTGATATTCTGCACACACAGGGTCCATGCAGGCTGCTATTGAGACGCTGACTCCTCCCTCGGGCCCTTTTCCAAACAGTTATGTTTCATAGTCATGTTACAAATTGACAGATATGATTAGTCCATGAATAAGTAAATTCTCACACACATAGTTGTCCTTCCATATTCAAGGGGGATTCATTCCTGTACACCCTGTAGGTACCCCAAATCTGCAGATGCTCCAGTTCCTTGAGCAAACTGGCATGGTATTTGCATGTAATGTACATATATCTCCCAGTATGCTTTAAATCATCTCTAGATTGCTTTTGCCATCTAATGTAATGCAAGTGCTGCACAAATAGCTGGCATACAGTAATTTTAGGGGAATGGCAAGAAAAAAGTCTGTACATATCCAGTATAGATGAGATTTTTTTCCTATGTTAATATTTTTAATTCCTGGTTGGTTGAATCCATAGATACAGAACACATGAATATGGAAAGCCAACTGTGTGTGTATGTGTGTATGTGTAATTTTCAATAATTATATATAGTTATATATAAAATTTAAATAACATCACTATTTTAATTATGTTTAGTTTTTAAGGACATTGCTTCCACCTTCTGAATCAAAGCATTTTATTTTCACATAAAGGATTTATCTGGGGCTGAAGATGTGGCTCAAGTGGTGGCGCACTTGCCTGACATGCATGCGGCCTGGGTTCGATCCTCAGCACCACATACAAACAGTTGCGTCCACTGAAAACTAGAAAATAAATATTAAAAAATTCTCTCTCTCTCTCTCTCTCTCTCTCTCTTTAAAAAAAGAATTTATCTGTTGGTTCTTGGTTGGGCTTACTCAGGCATGGGGCATTTCCTTGGGAGGAGATACACAAACCTGGGTCACAGCCCCCTGTAAGGAGCATCAGTAAACTGATATTGTTGCTATTGGTTGAGATATGTCAGTTCTTGCTGAGAGCCATAGCTAAGTAAGAATGACACATGACTTGACCCAGGTCATTTGCAGTGACATTGCATGAAAGGTGACCTTGCTCAAGGACCAGGGTGGATCCAGGTTTAGGGTGTATCCTGCTGGGATTAGGGAGTATCCTGCTCCTTGGGTTTAGGGCGGTTCCAGGTTTAAGGTGTACCCTACTGGGAATAGGGCATATCCTGCTGCCTCAGGTGCAGGATTCAGAGAGATTTTTGGGATACAGAGCCCAGTGGAGGTGTGGATTTTCCCCAGAACATGCTTGTAGGGTGCGGGTGTGAGTTCGGGAATAAATAATGGCTATTTGAATCTACAAGGCTGTGAGTGGCTCATGATTTTGTGCCCAGCCAGACTGCAGCAAGTTCTGAATGGCAACTCTGATGGGGGATGAAAGACAAGGACAGAGAGGAAGCTGGGCTCCCTCTTACCCAGACACAAGAGAAGGACTCAGGACAGGGGCGTTCTGAGTCAGGGACCTACAGCCTTGGTGAGAGACATGGTTGGTGGTGACAGAGGTGGAGAAGGCTCAGATGGAACCCTTCTCCATTCACTGGCTACCCAGGTCCTGGCCAGGACCTTTGCAGGGAGCCTAAGGGATCCACTCTATTCTCGGGAGACATCATTCATCCCCAGTTCCTTGGGATTACTTCTCAGAGGCTCTGCTCAGGGTAGGAGAAGTCTTGGACATGGGGAAAGCACTACAAGCAGGTACACAAAGCAGCAGACACTGCAGACAGACAGAGTAGGCTGCAGGAAGGTCTGCTTAGCTGAGGACAGTCTGGCAGGACTGAGTTGCTATTCTTTTGATGTGAGTTCAAATTCACATCAAAGAGCCAAACAAAGAAACAAAGAAAAGTCAACCCAGCTATCTTCATCGTCTTAGCAGATGGTTGCTACTCCTTAATGGCTCAGGAATGGAATTTCAAGAAACACCTGACAAGGGATGGGCCTGGCCATTCCAAGCCCCCTGGTTACACATTTACCTGGAACTGTAGCTTGGGAGCAAGCAGGTTGGTTTGTGGAGGGGGTCTAAATAGCAAGAGGTCATTGGGCCGGCTGGGCTGGAAAAGAGGATATAGAGCAGTGTCAGTTGCATCTCTCCCATTAATGAATGGATTGGCCTACTAAGGGGAGCATCAGGTTGAATGTTGCTCAGCCTTATTCACAATGAAGGAGCAATAATGGACAAGGTTGTCATTAAAATAGTTTTGCATCCACTTCTGAGCACCAATTACATGCTGATAGATGGGAAGTCACAGGGGCTGGCCTCTACCACCTGGGCTATGGCTAATTGGTGGGTTAATGACCTCTGTGTGTGCAGCCTCCCTTTATGTGGGAGTGCCTGAGAAAGCAGCCATGGATAGCCACATGAATGTGGAGTTCACTGAGGGCTCAGGGACTCACAGAAACTTCATGGATATAAAAGCTGCATTGGGCCCTAGGGAAAGGGCAGCACATGCCTGGCAGGAGGAACAATGAGAAAAGACCTTGGTCCAGATTTGCCGGGGTCCTGCCCTGGCGGGGTCCAGGGAGTCCTGAAGGATGAATGGCGTCGGCGAAAAGATGAGACTGGAGTCGTTCCATTCGAGCAATCTCCAGAGAGAGAGCTAATGAAGCTTTCTCTGGGTCATCTTTTATTACAATTTTTCTCATCATTATAGATTCAGAATACGTCATTGGATATAGAGCAATGATTATATAATTTAAAACTTTGCCAAGACATGACATTTCCTTAACCATGATTGGGGGTACAAACAATGTAACATTAATTTACATTTTTCCAGGATATGTCAAGTGCCCCTAGATTCAATACCTGGTACAAAAAAAAAAGAGTTACAGTGGAGCTAGGGGTCTAGCTTAGCTCTAGAGCAGGTACTTAGCATATGAGAAGCCTAGGGTTCAATCCCTAAAACCAAAAAAGAAAGAGAATAGAGTGGTAATTTTTATGTTGTGTATATTTGACAACACTATAAAATATTGACTTAAAATGCAAATGCATGAACATGCTGTCAAACACATTCACCACCAACAATACAGAGCACTCCCAGGGAAAAACACAAGCTTACCAAAAGAATTCTTTTAATCACATGAGCAATCATCAATAGGGAGAGCCAAGCAGATTTTCTCTTGGCACTACTTGGTTCTCACTGGCACTAGTCAGGAGCCCCCTGACATCTGGGTGGGACACCAGGAGGATTTAAATACAGCTGGGTGCAGTGGTGCATGCCTGTAATCCCAGTGATTCAGGAGGCTGAAGCAGGAGGATCTCAAGTTCCAAGGCAGACTCAGCAACTTAGCAAGGCCCTAAGCAACTCAGTGAGATCCTGTCTCTAAATAAAATACAAATTAGGGCTGGGGATGTGGTTCAGTGGTTAAGCATATGGGTCTAATTTCTAGTACCAATAAATAAATAAATAAATTTTTAAAATTAAATACAGACATTCTAATAAATTCTACCTCATAGAAGTCCCACCATAAATATTTTATGTGTATTAGATATTTATAAATGCAAATGTTACATCATTAAGAATATTTCCAACATTCATGGATCAGAGCAGAATTACCTGTCCAGGAGCAATGGTGTGAACCTTTAAAACCAGTGAACTTGGGAGGCTGAAACAGGAGGATCAAAAGTTCTAGGCCAGGCTTAGCAATTTATCAAGACTCAGTCTCTAAATAAAGAATAAAAAGGGCTGAGGAAGTAGCTCAGAGGTAAAGCACTCCTGGGTTCAATCCCCAATCACCCCTCCCAAATAGAATTACCTGCTTACCAATGATTATGTGTAATGATCAGTAAAATATTCTGCAGACTAACATTTGGGTATATACATTCCAATCCATATTCTCAGTGCCTATACACTTCCATTGCCAGGTTCTGTCCACAATTTCACATAGTAATGCATCCTCTAACCCTGAATCTTCATTTGAGTAAGCACTGTGGACAATAGGGGTTTCCCTGGAAGCCACTGCTAACCAGGACAGCAAGTAATACTGTTTATGGACCTCACTAAGGGGCACATGAATACACCTCACTAAATGCAAACTAAATGCATCCCCAACTCAACTCTCCTTTATTTTTTTTAATATTTATTTTTTAGTTGTAGTTAGACAAAATACCTTTATTTTTAAATTTATTTTTATGTGGTGCTGAGGATCGAACCCAGGGCCTCACATGTGCTAGGCAAGTGCTCTACCACTGAGCCACAACTTTCTTTTAACTGAATCCCTAAAGTGCTTTTGAACACCCTACACAATTCAAGAAATGTGACAGGAGAATTTCAAATGGAAAGAGAAATTAGTCTTTTATTTTTCAAGGCTTACCACAATATAGGACTATAAGAATACTACTGGGGTTCTTCCTAAAGTTCTGGAAGTCCTGAAGCTTGTGCTTTAATAGTCTTACAATAAGTCAGCCTTTGCCATTGTAAGAGTCTCATGCCTGATGCTAGTCAGGAATTTACAAGATGGTCCTCTGTGTTAGCTTTTTCTAATTATAACAAAACACATGCACACTTAACTTACAAGGATGGAAGTTTTATTTTGGCTCATGGTTTTGGAGGTTCCCATTCACAACTGAGCAGTCGCACTTCTTTGGGCCTCTGATAAGCATATCATAGCAGAGAAGAATGTTCACCTCATCAGCCAGGAAACAAAAGAGGAAGAAAAGGCCACGGTCTCACAAACCCCTTCAAGCTCATGCCTACAATGACTTAAAAGCCTCCCACTAGACCCCAAGTCCGCTGTAACTCACAATAAACAACACCAAACTGGGGACCATAACTATAACACAGAGATCTTTGGGGGCTTTATACAAACTATAATATACTCTCACCTGTTTTCTCCTACCGTCTCATGATGTTCTTTTCACACTCAGATCAATGTTATATTCCACTATAACAGTATCCAAATCAATGGATATGTCAAGAATTTGTCTTTACCCACAGCCTCTTTCTGGTTGGGTTTATCAGTCTTCCCTCTGAACCTTTCTAGTTTGCATCCTGATCATCCCTCACAATTCTCAAAAGAGGATGTGACACCTTTGTCCCTCACTTTCATACTTGAACAGACCCTGACAGGAGAAGAATCATGGAGGAGTCAGAGTCGTGGTGACCAAGGATGGGAAACTAGAAACAAAACAGCTCAAGTCAGGAGGAAAGCCTGGCTGGGTTTAAAATATGATCTTCTCTTATTTATTTTATTTTTAAATTAATCTCATGTGTATAAAAAATAATGTAGTCAGGATTTACATGGAAAATAAGAATCTTTCTCACTCCAAAGACCTAATCCTTTACCCCAAAGTTAATCATTAACCACAGTTCAGTGATTTCCTGTGTGTGTATTTGAAGGATTAGTTTTAAGGGAGAGATGATCACTCTGGCTTGAGACATTAAGTTGAGAATAATGATGATACAGCTTGGTGGCAATGTTCCAAGAAACAGTTAGATATTTTAAATAGGCAATTGGAAAAGTGAGAACTAACAGGTAGATCTAGACTCTTTTATTTTTTTGCATTGCTAATGGTGTGTGTGTGAGAGAAATGAGAGGTAGGGAGGAAAAGAGGACAATTCTTATCTGTAGGGAACACCAACATTTAGGAGACAACCAAGGAAGTAAGTCCCTTGAAGAGACAAAAGCAATAGTCAGTGAAGTGAAAGAAATTGAGAAATGCTTCTTTGTTTTAGTAGCATTGGAAACTTTGCTTCCCTGAGAAAATACAATATACAGATAGCTAGCAGCCAGTACTTCTAGCAACAAGAAAACTTAGAGCAAACATACTGTTTTGTGCGATATTTTATGGTAAAACTTTCTGTTCCTTGCCCTTGGTCACGAGTCCCCTATTAATTTCTATGTGCTAGACTTTGAGCCTTTTTTCTGTCTAGAGATGTGAAGACTATAAGCTCTCCTCAATCCTCAGCTTTTCTTTCCTTTTTCTTTTTTTAAATATATTTTTTTAGTTGTAAATGGACATAATGCCTTTATTTATTTTATTTTATTTATTTTTATGTGGAGCTGAGAATTGAATCCAGTGCCTCACATGTGCTAGGCAGGCACTCTACCACACTGAGCCACAACCCCAGCCTACCTCAGCTTTTATTTTCTGTTCTACCACCATTGCAGAACCTCCCTCCTGTTTCATATGGTAGAAAGACTCCTAAGGTGGACACATATGGTCCCCAACTCGTAGAATTCAGAGCTGTGCATAATTACCTGCTTTGAGTGTGAGCTGAACTTAGTGATTTGATTCTATGGCAAAGATTATGAGATGCCACTTCTATGATTGTAACAAGGGTCATAAATTTGGTTTTCCTAGCTGATTGTCACTATTGCATTTTGGGTTGACTTTAAAAAATGTTTTTATTAGTTATAGATAGACACAGTACTTTATTTATTTTTTTAATGTGGTGCTGAGGAGTGAACCCAATGCCCCACACATGCTAGGCAAGTGCTGTACCACTAAGCCACAACCTCAGCCCCGGGTTGACTGTTTTGATGAAGTAAGCAGCCAGGATGGAGAAGCAAGGAACTGAGGTCAGCTTCTGGCAAAGAGCCAACAAGGAACAGAAGCCCTGAGATTAATAGCCCAACAGGAACTAAATGTCGCTAACAACCACTGAATGAACTTAAACCTTCAGATGAGAGTACAGACCTCAGACCAATAGTCCAGGAGAATAATGCTGAGACCCAAATTGAGACAGTGGCTGAGGGAAGAGAAGAGCAGTATATACAAAACAAGACTAGCTGGACTTGATGATCAACAGGATGGTGGGGAATGACAGAGAGGAGTTGACCAGGGCCCCTAGGTGGAGAGTGGGAATGTTTGCTAAGCAGTAGTGCTTAGGGATGAGGCAGGTTTGGGGAGATGGCTTGGATTGTATGATTATGTCCTTAAGCTAGAAAGAAAAAGTTTATATTTTCCTTGTCTGTTCAAAAGCATATCTGCTGGGAAAATGTGCAGGGGTAAAATAAATCTGAAGCTGGCTCATGGGTGCATGAAATACAATCTACATCTACAATTTTTCTCAACATTTATACGTTTGAACTTTACAATATTAAAATTTGTTAACATAAAAGTTAATAGGTAGGTCATTTAAATTGACTTAAAGAGAAGATGGAGGGAGAGAGGAAGAGGGAAGGAAGGAGGATAAAAGGAAGAGAGGAAAAAAATGAATATCGTCTTTAGACAATGGAGCTGAGCTCTGTGGTACACACCAGAAATCTCAGCTACTCAGGAAGCTGAGGTGGGAGGATGTCAAGTTCAAGGCCAGCCCTGGACAATGTAGTGTGACCCTGTTTCAAACTAAAATAAAGTTTAAAAAGGACTGGGAATAAGCTCAGTGGTAGAGTGCTTTCTTTTTTTTTTTAAAGAGAGAGTGAGAGAGGAGAGAGAGAGAGAGAGAGAGAGAAAGAGAGAGAGAATTTTTTTATCTATTTTAGTTCTCAGCGGACACAACATCTTTGTTGGTATGTGGTGCTGAGGATCGAACCCGGGCCGCACGCATGCCAGGCGAGCGCGCTACCGATTGAGCCACATCCCCAGCCCCTAGAGTGCTTTCAATGGTAGCATGCACAAGGCCCTGGGTTCAATCCATAGTACCACAAAAAGAAAAAGAAGAAAGAGAAGAAGGAGGAGGAGGAGGAAGTAGAGGAATAAGAAGAAAATAGATAGAAGTGAATGCAAATACAGCATAGTAATTTAAAGCAAATGGAAAAGGGGGAGTCTGGGCAATACTCAGTTGAAGAAGGCAGTAGCTAAAATTTTGTTGTTGCTGTTCATTGAACCCAGGGCCTCACAAATGCTAGGCAAGCATTCTACCACTGAGTCACATCCCTAGCACTTTAACAATTTTCTTATATTGAGATAGGGTCTTGCTAACTTGCCTAGGCTGACCTCAAACTTGGGATTCTCTCTGCTTCAGCTTTCCAAATAGGTAGGATTTCAGGCATGCTCTACCTCACCAGGTAGTAGCTAGAGATTTTAAGGGAATCCTGTGCCCTTGCCACTAGAGGCCCTGAGCCAGCCTGAACTCCCAGCTACAAGGATAGACCTATTCTATAGTAAGAGGCTTAGGACATTTCACAGTAGCAGTATCACCCAGAGCAGGGTTATTGTGGAAGAATCTGCAAACCAGACAGGTAAGAAAATGCCAGAAAATGGGCCCAATTTTAGGAGAAGCATTCAAGTAGGTTCCGATAAACTTCTATGGTGCAAAACTGCCTTGGCATCACTGGTTGAGGAAGGGGAAATGGGAACAGAGCAGACCTTGTAAAATTAAGTGAACAGCACTTACTGCACTCAAAATACACTCGCTTCTGCCACCTCCTCATCCCACCTCTCCTTTCAAGTGTGAATAGCATCTGTGCTCTGCAACTGAGTCCTGGCCTTAGCAAAATGTATTAGGAGTGAGTTGTTGGTATACTTAACAACTAGATCCTAAGGACAGGATTGGGGAGAATTACTGATTTGCAGCACTTGCAGTTATCCATCATGTAAATAATCCAGACTTCCGCTTGACGTCATAGAATACAAAGTGGGGAAGAGATGTGCACAATTAGCCTTTATGAACTGGTGAAAGCCAGCTCCAGCATGTCAGGGTAAGGCACTATAAAACATTTTGCTGAACCCAATCATCTCTTGGAATTCACATTGCTTATTCTTCATATATTCTAATGGTTATAGTGAACATCTGTTGCTCTTTGCACAGTATACCTCAACTTCTTTGGTTACTTCTCTTCCCTTACTGCTAGGAACTTCCCCTGCACACCCTTTTTATGGTGTTTCTCAGTGAAACCCCTTGACCTTTGGGGTAGATTCAAGACTCAGGCTAAGATCAGTAAGTACTGTTCACTTAATTTTACAAGGTCCAAATTCTTAATTTTACAGGGTCAGATTCTCTCTGCTTTGTAGAAGAAGACTGAAGTCAAATCATCATTTAATGCAAGCTTCCCAAAAGAGGATACCTGAGATATGTTGGCTCCTGCTGTTTGTGACAACAGTATGTTCCTAAGTTCCTTCCACTCTGTGAGCTACTATGATTTTTTTCTATAAGTAAAATGTTATTGTGAAAATAAATAAAATGGTATTTTAAAATTCTAGCTAGAATTTCAGTCAAAGGTCATGTCTGGTTAAAAAGGAAATCAGCAAGTACCAACTATAAGCTCCCAGCAAACTACAAGTTTCTCTATATAATTAGGATTGAAAGTGCATGTCTTGTGTTTGCACTCCTGAAATTATTCCACATTCCATGCTTGCAAAAACATTGAGCTAGATAATGCACACTCTCCAAAGAGGTGTTTGGACTGGCATGCCACCAGTTGGTCCAGCCCGCTTTCTTCCCCTGTTGCTGCATATAAGCAGAGAGGGATAGGAGTCCTTTTGGCTGCTGTCTCAAACTTAAAGCCTCACTTTAAGCTATAGTTGAGAATGACTTTTGGATTTCATGAGCAGTGTCACAGACAATTCATTTCTTTTTTTTTTTTTAAACGTTTATTTATTTATTTATTTTACAAGGTACTGAGGATCAAACCCAGGGCCTCACACCTAGGCAAGTACTCTACTCCTGAGCACAATCCCAGCCCCATTTCATTTTCTTTTTCTTTCTTTCTTTTTTCTTTTTTATTAGTTGTAGATGGAAATAATACCTTTATTTTATTTGTTTATTTATATGTGATGCTAAGGACTTTTTTCTCCAATCCAGGGCCTCACACATGCGAGGCAAACACTCTACCACTGAGTCACAATCCTAGTCCTGGCAATTCATTTCTTATGGAAAGACCATGGATTTGATTAAAAGGACAATGTGTTATGTTAAAGTAACATTGCAAAATTGAATTTGCAACTGTTTCACTGATTATGTTGGCTGTTGGCCATTACAGCTATGTCCTGCGTTTGATAACCCGGTTGTGTGCTTCACACATTGATCTATTCTGGTTGCCTGTTGACAGTTGAGTAACAGCAAACATTCCATTCCCTCTGTCTTCTTAAATCTCACCAATTAATGGCTTTTAGAAATGTGAATGGAAAACTTTTCAAGTTTCTACCTTTAAATTTATTGTGTAAATATAGATTTACCCTCTTTTGTCAGATACTCAAATGTTTAATATAAAACAGTAATTAAGGTATATAAAACATAGTGATAGGAGGAGAAATACTGATGACAAAAAAATTACGACAAAGTTCTCCTTGTTTCTACTTCATATCTATTTAGGCATCTAGTTCAGGCTGCAGACCCAGTGCAGACAGCGCTGTCTCCTCTGTGTATATCCTTAAAGCCTGGGCCAGGGGAGCAACATCCATCTACTTCTGAGTGGAGGACCACTCTTTCTCCTCTGGCTATACCTGTGCAACTCTCCACACTATGGAAGGGTTTCCACAGACAAGTCCATCAACATGTATGGGTGACTCTAGCAATTCTCTCACCTATGTAGTTCCTCTCAAGGGACAAAGCAGAGGAGCCTGCCTACCCATTTCCACCCCAGCATAGACTTTGCTGTTCTTTTGGAGCTGGGTTCTTGATGGCTCATTCATACTGCCATTGCCCAAGACCACAACTGCAGTCACTTGTGCTGGCTCCTCTAAGTGGACTATTCTGGCTGTGAGCACATGTTCTAGTGCTTCCTTGAGTAAGAGCCTTCTCCCCCTCTGTCAATCACTTGACTCAATAGGAAAAACGGAAAGATTCCACCTTTTCATTACTTATAATTGTCAAACACACCACTGAATATTACTGAAAGAAGTGACTGTTATGATTCTAGATAGGCATGACTGTCTACTGCCTTGACAACCACCAAAAAAGAAAGAAAAAAGTCTGGTTCTCCTTTTGTGCCTCTTTCTTAGTAAATGATTTTACTCTCCATTACGTAGCACCAGTTAGAAATTCCAGAGTAATTCATATTGAAATTACCTTGCCTCTGGGAGGTCAGTTTACTGCCAGATCATCTCTTAAAACCACCTACTGTTTGGTATCTCCTCTAATAAAATACTAGTCCATGCTAGCCTGACCTACATCAAAAAAACTTTTCCAGAAGCCAGGTGTAGTGGTGGTACATACCTGTAATCTTAGCAACTCAGAAGGCTGAGGCAGGAGGACGGTAAGTTTGAGGCCCACCTCAGGAATTTGGTGAGACCCTCAGCAACTCAGCAGGACCCTGTCTAAAAAATAAATAAATAAAGCCAGGCAGGGTGGCTCATGCCTGTAATTCTAGCAGCTTGGGAGGCTGAGGCAAGAGGATCACAGGAGGCTCAGGTAGTGGCTTGAGAGGCTGATGCAGAAGTTCAAAGCCAGCCTCGGTGAATTAGCAAGACCTGAAACTTATTGAGATCCTGTCTCAAAAAATAAAATGGGCTGGGATATAGCTCAGTGGTTAAGCTCCCCTGAATTCAATCCCTAATACCTAAAAATAAAATAAAGAGGTCTGAGGATGTAATTCAGTGTTAAAATTGCCCTAGTTCCAATCCCCATTATTCAGGAAAAAAGAAGAGAGGCAAATGGGGAGGGGGGAGACTGACTTCTCACTTTTACCTTGAATTCACTATCCACACAGCAACTAGTGATCTTTGTAAATCTAATCAGATCACTCTCCTGTTTACAACCCTTTGACTTACTCTGTTGTTAGAATAATGATAAAAACAAGACAAATCCCTCACATTCACTAGATGGAACAAAATGGATGCCCACATACCAAATTTCTAAACACTAAAAGGCCATAAAAACAAGCTGATGATCAGATTTTTCAAAATAGTATCTTCCTCTTATGACAAAGAGGAGGATGTATCTTCATGACTGTATAGAAGAAGTCCAGGTTTCCATTTTGAATTCTCAGACATGAAGTTCCTGAGCCAGGCAGAGCTAAGCACCAAACCCCAACTCTCTCTGCTTTTCTTTCTACCCCAGGTTCTAGACACTCTCACGGGGTCTCACCTGCATATATGCAGTCACCCAAGTCTACATGTTTCATATTTCTGATATAAGTTGTCCTTTGAACAACTTTTTTTTTAGCTGTAGATGGATACAATACTTTATTTTTGTTTGTTTTCATTTTTTTAAAATATGGCTCCAGGGATTGAACCTAGTGCCTCACACATGCTAGGCAAATACTCTACCACTGAGCCACAATCCCTGCCCGCTTTTGAACAACTTCTGAATCCAGAAGTGTGTATTCTAGTAACTAGGTCAACACTCAAGAGAACAGACAAGGGACAGGTTCTGGGAGTCAGGCACAGGGACATTTGCTCAAGGGATTTCAGAGTACCTTGAATATGTTCTAAAGAGTAGGGTGGTACAGGCTTTAGGTGGGCATGTCCCTCTGACCTTGAAAATTCCTTACCTCTTTGGAAAAGTGAAGCTAGAGAAGGGCCAGTGTGGATCCAGAGCTGTTTTTTGCATTCTTCCATGACCTTCTGCCTTTTATTCATACTGAGCTTTTAGTTCTTTAAATCTCCATGTTCCCTTCTGTTACAGGGCCTTTGTAGAAGGGGTTACCCCCTCCTTGGCAACTCATTTTTTTCAGGTCTCAGCTGAAACATCTTCTCCTTGAAGTTGCTTTCTGATAGTCCTCATATCACTCAAGTGCCTCCATTCGGTAGGCTCGTAGAATCCTGTACTTTTTCATAGCACTAATAACAATGCTAATAGAATAATTATTACTTGCCTAGTACTCATATAATTATTAAGTTATTATATAAGTAGTTATTACATAATGAGAAGTTTAATGCTTTTATCCTCTGCTAGAATGAAAATCTCCAAGAGGGAAGGGACACTGTGTCTAATTCATCACTGTCTCCCCAATTCCTAACATGGTACCTTACATAAAATAGCCACTCAAATATATTTGTTAAATGAAGAAAAGCATGCTTTGTGTGACTGTCTCCAGTCTCAGGTTTTCCCTGCCTTGTTATAAGGGAAATCCCTTTTAAGATTCACAATCTTGGTCTCGGCCTCTGTGAAGCACCTGCAGATCCCCTGAACCTTTCTTTCTAGTGGGGGTCCTCATGGACATTGGCATTATGGCCTGTCCCCTTCTAGTTCTAGATGTTTGCTCATGGCATGTATTTTTAGAGACCATTCATTTAAAAGGATTACTCAAATGCTTTAGCTCTATTTAAAAAGAATCTTTTCAGAAATAAAAGTTAGATGCAATTATTTATTATTATTATTTTGGTATTGGGGATTGAACATGAGGGTTCTTTATTACTGAGCTATATACCCAATCCTTTTTATTTTTTATTTTGAAACAGGATCTAGATAAATTACCCAGGCTGGCCTCTAACTTGCAATTCTCCTTCGTCAACCTCCCTAGTAGCTGGGATTATGGGCATACACCACTGTGCCAGTTGCAATTATTTCAATAGATCTTTCATCAGTTAAAATATCAATGTTAGTATTTTAATGTCATCTCTTTATATTGTATGTTTTAAAATGTTAGATGCAACTGTTTTGCAGCTTTGGAAATAAGTTAAAAATGATGTTTGCACTTCTATTCAGTTTCTAGAAATAACTGCATCAAGATATATAATAGTATTGTTTAGTTTTAAAACATGTTTTCTGTGATTCTAACAGTGTATGTTTACTATAGAAAATTTGGAATGAGCACAAAAATATAAAGAAAATAAAAATTATCTATAATTCCAATACCTTTAGATATATACTGATGATCTGACCACCTCTCAGAGGCCCCACCCCTTGAAACTATCACAGTAGGGATTGAGTTTCATCATAGGAATTGGGAGTGGGGCACAAACATTCAGACCTTGGTGTTATATACTGTTCCTATATGTACGTACTGTAACAGAGGGACCATGATTATTCTTTTGATCTCTAAGTAAGAATGTCAATTCAGATTCTAGGACCTATGGTCCTTGAAGTGTTTAGGTATTCCCATGTTCCCAGTTGACAGTTATCTGAGTAAATGGCTTTAGGTCTAAAGGTTCTGAAACAATCTTTGGGGAAATACAGAGGAAATTGATACTATGCACATTCATCATGGTATTTCAAGTCCATCTTCATGGGAACCTGTCTTTCTTTGAATTCATGGTTTTAGATTTAAAAACAGATTCATGCTTGGAAACTTGTCAAGGAATCATTATTTTAATTGAGGAGACTGCTTCACTCTCCTGGTTATAAATCCTAGAATTCATCAAATAGTACAAAATGAGTAGTATCCTCATTAACTGCCCATTTATTTTTCCCTCAGGATCATCATATTAATTATCTTCATATTATTTTCCGTGGTTCTCTTTTTCCTCACTGCACCTGGGACTTTATAATAATTGTCCAAATTGACTTCTGACAGTTAATAACTACTACGTGGCCTTGATCACTTTAGGACCCTGTTATCCCTATTGCTATCAGTGAAACTCATTCTTCCATGGCTTCTTTTACCATCAGTTCTGGCCTACAGGGAGTCACTAGTCATCATCTTAGAGATAGTGGTGCCCCAACAATAGCACATCTTTTACTTTTTCTTTTTTTTTTTAACCATAGTGCTGGGAACTGAACTCAAGGCCTCATGCATGTTAGGCAAGCACTCTACCACTAAACTATGTCCCCAGTACAGCATAACGGTGCATTTCTAATGGCCTTGAAATATGGTGTAAATAATGGCCTTATGTAAACCAGTCATCTGGTAGGGTTTCCATCTTTATAAAGTAAATATTCTTCAGCATAATCAAATTCCTGATCCTTTAAATTTATTCTTCTACTCTCTGCCATGGCAATGGTGACATTTTAGCCTCACTTGATATGGGTCATCAATTTTTTCATGCTTCTGGAACCCATTCACACTAACTGTTGGGGGTCTTGATTTGGTTTTAGATCCTTAGTACTGGGAGGGTGTTTCTGAATATACTTCTCCCTTATCCAATCTGATGTTCCTTTCATTATCATTAAGCACTCTCAAAATTTAATTCTATACATTTTTTCCAGTTTATGCTGGCTGGGTATTAAAGATCTTTTGGGATATAGGTCCTTTCCTGAATGACAATATCCAGCATATTGAGACTTAACACTAGTTAAGGCCTACAAAAAGAGAGAACCTGTGAGCAAATCTTGAGGGCAAAGAGGAGACACTTATTATTTTAATGAAGAGACATGTCTGAATCATCTCTGAGTAATGGGGGACCATTTCTGGAAATGTCCTCATCTGATTGTCAAGCCCCATTCTTTCTCAACTAAGACCCTGCTCTTAGCTTAATATACCTGTCTTGACTGGAGTTTAGCTCACTCTGACTGAATTCATTCTTTGGCTTATTATGGACTCCTACTTCAGGAGATTTTTTTCTCTTCTTTTTTGTGAGGTACTAAGTAGTCACTTTGAGCTTTCAGTTGGAGATTAATCACTCTCAGCTTTTCATTAACTTATTTCCAGTCCATTCATCCAGCTAGACAATAATCTTAATCACCATGAGCTATTGCAATAAAATGCCACAGACAGGGGCTGGGGCTGGGGCTCAGTGGTACATGTGAGGCACTGGGTTCAATCCTCAGCACCACTTAAAAATAAATACATTTAAAAAAAGATATTGTATCAATTTAAAACTAAAAAAATATTTTTTAAAAAATGCCATAGACAGGGCTGGGGTTGTAGCTCAACGGCAGAGTGCTCACCTTACGCATGCTAGACCCTGGGTTCAATCCTCAGCACCACATAAAAATAAATAAATAAAATAAAGGTATTGTGTCCAACTACAACTAAAAAATAAATATTTTTAAAAAACGCCTTAGACAGATTGCTTAACAAGGTGAAATTTTTCACAGTTTCAGGGTCTGAGAAATGCAAAATCAGGGTGCTGGCTCATTTGGTTCCTGGTTAAGGCTCTTTTCCTGGCTTGCAGACCACCATCTTCTTGCTTTGTTCTCTCACATTCTTTCCTCAGTGTGTTCACAAAGAGACACAGCTCTCTTCCTCTTTCTGTATGGCCATGAATCCCATTATATTAGGGCTCACTGCTACAATCTAATTTAACCTGAATTATCTCCTAAAAGCCCTATATCCCAGTACAATCACATTTTTAGTCCAGAGAAATACCCAATTCCATTGTTCTTATAATTTTCATTTTCCCTATATGTACCATTCCACTGGTGTACCAATCCCATTAACCAACCATAAAAATTTTAACACTTAGACTGTAACCTTGTGATAGGAGCCCTCAATGTCAGGTAAGCATCTAATGGTCATATGCAAAACCCCATCTTATTGCTTGCTCCTTCAGACCTTATTCTTGCCCTCAACAGTTATAGGTTGGGTTTCCTGGGAAGGTGACGACAAGACATGAACAGGTAGGGTATTTGGAGAGTGCCCTTTGGATTAAACGCTTGTAGAAGAGTGGGAAAGAAAAAATGATTGGGGAGAGAGATTGTGCAGGTCCCATAAGGAGTTTTGGAGGTTCAAACTGACTATTATAGTTGTCCCAAGTTGGGCAAGTTGGCCAGTCTCTTATATTCCCACTTTGATCCCCAATCGATATGTGGACCAGGCTGGGAGAGGACCTTAACAAAGGTGACAGTCTGCAAATGCAACAGTTCTAAAGGCACCAAAGACTCGGTCAACAGCAGGCTCAATAGCTGGGACAAATCCTTACTCGAAGGGGGATGGTGGTAGCACATCACCATGTTCATGAAACATTTAAATCTCTTATTGTTTTTGTTTTCATATCAGGGAGAAAACTTCCACTCTCATGAGGAAAAAAATGGTAAGAGCTTAATCCCTTACTTTCTAGGGAAGTAGGAATAATTTCACTAACAGTTGAGATCAGAAGAAGGAACCAAATTTGAAACACTAAGCCCATTCTGGGCTTTTTGTTTCGGTCTCACTTTGTTTCTGTTTTTTTTTTTCCCTTCTTGTCTGTAGGATTTAACAAATTTTCTGTTTTATGTGGCAGACCCAAAATCTATGAAGTTGTCCAGTTCTGCTTTTGACTGGGTGATATATCTGGTTGTGGGTAACAAGTACATTTGCTAAACCTTACCTCTTTGTTTAATTGGCTTTATGCAATGTAATTTTTTATAAATTTTATTTATTATAAAAATTTCAAACATGATCAAAAGCAGAAAGAATAAATCAAGGAATGCTGCTTATATTTAATATCCAATTAAATAAATATCAGGATTTTAAAATATTTGTTATATCATAAAAGCCATAAACCTAAGAGGTTGTTATATTTTGATATTTTGAACAAGTAATTTTGCTGCTGAGTTATGTTCTGCAGCTTCTACTTCTACCTGTACCTATTTCTACTTCAGACTAACATTGCAGAATAGGGGAAAGGGAGAATAAAATTGAGTAAGGAGGATAGGGTAAGACAGTTTTCTGCGCCATGTAGTTCATTTTTGTTGGAAAACAAAGGCAAAGACCCTGAAATGGAAACATACCTAGTGTATTTAAAAGATCATAAAGAAGCTAGTGTGACTAAAACATACTAATTGACATTACTGTATTTAATTGTTATGTCTTTAGGACATTTTGAAACTATAAAATAATTTCTCAACTTTTTTTTTCTTTAGGTGGTATTAACTTTTTTTAGTATATATTTTTACATTGTTGATGGATCTTTATTTATGTGGTACTGAGAATTGAACCCAGTGCCTCACACATGTGAAGCAAGCACTCTTCCACTGAACTATAATCCTAGCCTGACATTAACGTTTTTTACAGCATTAAACTAGTTGTCTTGTAAAGCATCCCACATTTTTTGTTTCCCAGATTTTTTTTCTTTCTGTATTATTTAACATGTTCCTATGTCCTTTTTGTTCTTTCATTGAATGTCAGGTCTAATGACCTCCTTAGATTAGATTTTTTTCAAGGAAATTCATTGGTGAAATTTTGTGTGCAATATATACACCAGGGTATTGATTAGCAGAGCTAAAATTGAGCCTTGTTTAAGGTGAATTGCATCTCTTTGTAAAATTACATTTTCTTTTTTTTTGCAATTGCCAAATAATGGTTTGACAACTATTGAAAATTGGCCAAATAATGCTTTCAGTGTTCATTAATAATCTGTTCCTAAAACTTTGGGTTTATTTTAAATCTTGAAATCAGTGTGGCCTGAAGTCTGGAAATTGGATGTTCTACATAAAATGTTTTGAATTAAAGTGTGTCCCATCTATTCTTATGGGACAGAGTAATTGGGCATTCCTAAAGAAAACTTAGTCCTCCTATTGAAAGAATTCCTCCACGAAAGACACTTCGCTGGGGAGAGTTCCACTTTATTACAAAAGGCTGTGGGCTTATATAGATCTAAGGAGAGATGGCAGGGCTTAGGTAAATGACGGCTCACTTGTTTATTGGTAAGTTCCTCCAGATGTCAGTTCCGGAGCCAACGAAATTAGTTCTTATTGGGGCTAAGGTTTCCTGCCAGAGAGATTTGAAATTGAAGCCAGCGTGAGAGTTCACACTTGTGGGAACTTTTCGCACCAGTGAAAAAAGGGGAAAATAGGAAGAGAAGGTCCTTAGGCGCCATGTTGGCGTTTTTTTTTTTTTCCCTGGGGTGCGGCTGCCATTATACTTTTTCCCAACACCTATCAGATGTCAGGAACAATGAATTTTTTATTTTCTGTTGTGGAAAATCCACCAGTCAACCAAACCAAAAACATAAAACTTATTTTTGTCTGTCATTTAAACTGGTAATTTTATTTTTGCACTATTTCAGTGTTTATCACATTCCTTCCATTATCTTTCTCACCATTGCTACTATCTTAAATTTCCTGCTCCATCTCTCATTTGTTTATGAATGTGTTAGAATGGTAAGTCTCCTTAGCTCTTTTTCTGTTCCTTTGCCTAATGACTGACTATTCTCTACATTGCAATCAGTTATTTCTTTATAAAGCTAGTTACTCACTTGGTCAAAATCATTCATCAGCCACCCACTGCCTCGAGAATGAAGTTTAACTTCCTTAGTTTCCTTTATGAGTCACTATGCTCCTGCCCTTATTTTGTTATTTTAATACTAGAAATTCTATTTTAGTTTATGAAACAATGTAGCTCTACGGTCCCATTAGTATGACTTTGCTAATTGTATTGCTTACAATGCTTGTTCCTCTTGCCCATGCCCATTTCATCTGTAGAGAATTGACAATACTTTCTACGTTCTATTTAACAACTCCTGTCGTGTGTGTGCTCGTGTGCACATGCACGCACATGTATACATATTCTTCATTAAAGTAGAAATTCTTTGAAAGAAAAGATATTTGTTGTACTCAAATATTTTTTTTATGTCCAGGACCTGATATAGGAGCATGTTTGTTGTTCAATAAATTATTATTTAGATAGTTGGTAGATGATTGGGGAGGTAAGTTGTTTGTGCTCTATAAACAAGTGTTCATAAATCACTGTTTTAAGTAATAGTAGTACAGTAGTCCTTTCTTATTTGGGGGAAAATGTTCTAAGAACTATAGTAGATGCCTGAAATCAATAATGGTACCAAACTTCTATGTATATATGTGCCTCACTTTACAATGGAATTGTATCCTACTGGCTTCATAATGAGCTGAAAATATCATAAATTGAAAAATTTGATATGCTCAACACACCCAAGCCTTTGACTTCATATATAGCATAGTAACACAGTACATTGTAGAGTAACATTTGCTAACTTTTTTTTTTTTTAAATGTTACTAGGGATTGAACTTTACCACTGGGAACTGAACTTTAAAGGGGGGGGGGGTACTTTACCACTGAGCTATATCCCTATTCCTTTTCAAATTTATAAATCTTGAGACAATGTCTCATTAAGGTGCCAAATTTGGCTGTCCTCAAACTTGCAAGCCTCCTGTATCAGCCTCCCAAGTTATTGAGACTGTAGGCGTAGGACATCACGCCCAGCTCAGTTTTTTACCCTTATAATTGAGTGTCCACTGTACAGCTTTGTGAGAGAATATTATACTGTATGTCATAAGTATAGGAAAATATCACAATTCAAATTCAAAAATTCAAAATGATTTCAAATGAATGCATGTCATTTTCTCATTATCATAAAATCTAAAAGTCATAAAGGGACCATCTGTACTTAAAAGTTTTTTCCAGTACATACATGATAAATTAGGTCTAATTTATAAATTAGGTATATTAAGAGACTGATAATAATAACAAATAATAAAGTAATTATACAAAAATACCATAATAAAAGTTATGTGAATGTGGTCTGTCTTTCCTCTTCACTGCCATGAGGCAGATCTTGAATACAACATGGATATTCTAGATAAATGGATGACTTATGTGCTGGGTAGTGCGATGGTGTAATATTTCATCACACTACTCACAGCAACAATTTAAAATTTAAGAATTGTTTGTTTCTGTAATTTCCCATTAATATTTTCAGACAGAGGTTTACCAAGGTTGACTAAAACTGTGGAAAGCAAACCCACAGATTTGGGTAGGGGATACTGTGTATCTTTGGGTAAATGTGTTGAAATTAGATAGCTAAAAGCATGTCACTAAAAATAGGACAGCATTATCCATTAGCTGGTTTTAAAAGCAATTCTCTCGTATTTGTTCCTAGAGAATGTTTTATCTTATTAGATATCTATAGTTTGTGACCAAATTTAGTTCTCAAATATCTGTAAGGAGACTACTCTTTGCTATTTTAAATTCTGATAGATCATTGTTGGTTGTTATTAAAAAATCACATGCTTAAAGATTGAGCAGTCAGTTCTTTCTACCTCTACTAATTACATAAGTTCAACCATGCAGTGGACCTCTTAGGAGATTATCCTTTTCTGAAGCTCTAAATCTAATTTTGTTGCTGACTCTTTAAACTTGGCACTGTTTTCTTGTTTGTTTGTTTGTTCTTTCTTACCCTATCAGGGCTCCTTTGAAACATCTGTTTCATAAGTAGGTTGTCTCTCTAGTTGACAACAGAACTTCATTTGCCTCTCTGTTGAAAGAAAAATCACCAGACAAACCTCTGTCCTCCAGATTTCCTTTAGTAAACCAAGTGAAGCACAGTGTATGGACTTTACAATACCAGAACCAGAAAACTAAACTCTAGGATCTAGAACAAATTCTTTATTTTTCTACAGGTCTTATTTCTCTTATTATGCCTATTAGTAATCACCAGTGCATGGATATATAAACTTCTTAATGTGCAAAGTATATACCATATATTTTAATGTACAATATATTATATTTTGTGACACAGATTTTCTACCTGTATTTTCTGAACATACTTCAATGAATTGCTTTTTTTCTAGACTTTTTTTGTTAACTCTATTATTAGTCTTTACATTTATTTATTGAATAATTATTTGTTCAAATATTATAAGGCTTTGCCCAAAGATCTTAAATATTAGTTTTTGGATAAAGCTTTTAGGTTACTTGATTATTATCTCTATTTTAATTTCCTTATTAGTTACCTTAGCTTCCCTGAAAAAAAAGATGCTACTTATTTTTCAATGTCCCTTGCCCTTCATTAACTAGACAGTTTTTAAAATGTGGCATGCCTAAGAGCTACTATTAAAGAAATTTTTTACCTTAATGCAGGAGATTTTCTTTTCCCAAAATGTTTTTCCTCTTGATAATAATATTTGTACTAGTTTCAAAAGCAAAAAGGAACAAAATGCTATACATTTTCACTCTAGACAGTAGTATAACTGGATTTGTTTTGTTATAACAGGTTTCAGATTTCTCTAATGGTGTAGTGCTCTTGCCTTGTTATATCTTGCCTAAGGATATCAGAAAGTTTTTTTCTTTGTGTTCCTGCTCCATCCTTGTAGACCTCTGCCATCTCTATACCCAGTGCCACAGAGGAAATCTCTCATCACACTCTTACCCCTTTACCAGTGGTAGACTGGTATTCCTAGTCCTACCTAAGATTTAACCATCCCCTTTGTGCCTGCAGCCACTGAGGGACCTGTCCAGCTTTCTTCTTTCTTTTTGTAGCAGCCAATCTCCTCCTTATATCTGTAGATCGGACTTGATTGAGAGTTTCCTATTCCTTTCCTAGTGCTAGCAGACCTTTGATATTGGCATAGATTACAGAACCCAAGACTGTTTTGCTCCTGACTTACAAGAAGTGAGTTTAAATTTACTCTTATCCCAACCACAATGAATCCTTGCTTGTGCTATGCAGATAATTCAGTTTGCTGTTCTTCCCTTCACTAGATTAAGGCTTTCTGATAAAAAGGAAAGTTCTGAAAAGGGAGCTGGGATTCTTACCTTTTTCTTAGACATTGAAGATTATTCCCTCCTGGCTTTTCTCCCTAGAGAGAGGTTCTCTGCTTTCTTTCTCTGTGCTCAGGTTTGGTTGTGAATACAAGGTTATAGAAAAAGAATTTTGAATGAGTGCAAACTTCCCTTGTTATTCTACATTGACAAGCTAGCACACACTTGATATTGGACAGTTAATGAAATTTTTAGTTGATTTCTCTTACCTGCTTGCCGCAAACTGCCCGGCCCCGGGCCGGCTGAGTCCCGCTCCTGCTGCCGAGCACTGCCTGCGGCACCCCTGCTGAGCGATTCCCTGCTGAGCTTTCAGTGCACGCGCGGGCTTGCAATCTTGCAACCCGGTTGGGCACAAGAACACAAGCCAGTCAAACTGAGACAAAGTTTTATTTAGAGAGAGGCCGTGTGCGTCCCCTAACAGGTGGGTCCGCCAAGTGTGTCTTCTACCTGAGCCGGGGGGTTTCCCCTTCCCCCGGAACACCCTCCTACCATCCTTTCCCAACCAATGGGAACTCTCCCATTACAAGAGTGACATGAGTAACCTGAGTCCTGAAAATGGGCCCAGCTAGACAGCATGAGTCCAATTACCATATGAATGTGAATTGCTGGCTGGCAGTCATAAAATCCAAAGGTGCCTGTATCAATATTTTTGCTGTGGCTCCTAACACCTGCTTAAGTAATGGTCATCTTTCTGCCTTGTGAATTTTTCTTTCTGTATGTAACTGTTTTAGATTATAGAGAGAAACCCCTTAAAAGTTGGGTTCAACTTTCAATTTTTGTACTTTAAGCGGGTGATACAATCTAATGATATCAAGAGCTCATAATAGTTTTTTTCTTAGAAAAGTTAATAAATTCATTCTGCAAAATAGAATTAAGTTTATAGTAAAATTGGAATAAATGATGTAGGTATATCTGATGTGAAAGATTTCTGATGTGAAAGATTTCTGATGTGAAATGATGTAGGTATTTCTGATGTGAAAGTTTTGGGTTCTTCAATGAAATGCTCATCCTTTTGTAATTCTTAAATATTCTACTTAAAATATTGGAAGATGTTTTGTGATATAAGTATCATTATTACTTTGATCTAAATACAAGGGCAAATAACCTTTGTAAGTCTAAACATTAATGTTTTGGGTTTTCTTGAACAAAGATTCAAATACTACATACTAAAATCTATTATTTTGAGTGAAACATTTAGAATAATAAAGTAGATGATGGTTTTAAAGTACTAATTTTTAGCACTTAAATATTTTGTCATGGCAGTATAAAATAATAATAACAACAACTACAAAGCAATCAGTATATATAGGAAAATAACCTCATATTTTTGCCCCCAAGTGCTCTGAAAAAGAGGATGCCTACTTATGTTGTAGGGGGCAGAAAAACTTTTAGCTGTGTGTAGTGGTGCATGCACACAGGAACCTGTAATCCCAGCAGCTCAGGAGGGTGAGGCAGGAAGATCATGAGTTCAAAGCCACCCTTAGCAACTTAGTGAGGCCCTAAGCAACTTAGCTCTGTCTCTAAATAAAATATAAAATAATAAAATATAAAATCCAGTGGGGCTTAACCCAGTGGCTTAACCACTGGATTCAATTCCTGGTACCAAAAAAAGGAGGGGTGGGGACCTTTGATCAGTATACTATCATGTCATACTTACTATTCTTTTTATACTTTTTAGGACAGTGGTGATTATCCCCTTACCATTCCTGGACCACAGTGGAAAAAGTTTCGATCAAATTTTTGTGAATTTATTGGAGTCCTGATTCGACAGTGTCAATATAGCATTATTTATGATGAGTATATGATGGATACAGTAATATCCCTTTTGACTGGTTTGTCAGACTCCCAAGTCAGAGCTTTTAGGCATACAAGTACCCTTGCTGGTAAGTTACCAACATGTTCTTTCTTTTCCATTTGGTTTGTTAAGTATATTTTATTTCAGTTAAGCCTTCTTTAGAGCAAATATTAATTTAATACCAGTGTTCTGGAAAATAACACTTTCTGCCAAATTCATCTCAGTGATTTGTGTTATCTGTTAGGGTAAAGTTTAAGCCTATTTACTTAACTGGCATCTGATAACCTTAAAAATAAAAATGTGTCAGTAAATTTCTTTCTGAATGTGTTTTCCTACATCTTTATTTTACAACCAAAATATTTTAAGAGGTAACTATGCCATATTCTTTGGTAAACCCAATTAATGATAGTGGAAATTCCAAATTGGCATTGTTTTTTCCTCCACTTAATTACATTGCTTTATGGCTTATTGTTTTATTGCAAATATTTTAAATAATTCTATCTAGTATAAAACAGATATTCTTTCTGTAACTAATGCTTTGCTAACTTAAACATATCTAGACCTAATGTCTCTAATATCAGTTCATTCAGGTACACTATAGATAATCTGAAAAACTGATAAGTTTTTACCTTTGCTTTCTTCATTTAGAATTATTATTAACTTGTCAGCCAAGTATATTCATTTTTTTGTTTTCCCACAAGATAATTTTATTAATTGAGTAATTGTCTGTTTTGCCTCTACTACTTTAACTGTGCTTACCTAAAATGACTGTTCCTTTTCATTCATGTATGGAATGTGCATGTGAGAGCACATGTGTATATACAAACATATTTCAATATTCCCAACTGACATCTTTTTGTAGCAGTAACTTTGTGTATCTTCCATCTTAATTTTTACCATGACAAACCAGATTTAGGTTAACTAAATACATTTCATCTTGCATTTAAATTTTAGTATTTCATTTATTTAAAACATTGTTTCTCAAACATCAGCATGCATAAGAATCATCTAAATACATGTAGAAACAGATTATTGGGCCTCACCCTCAGGATTTAACAAGTTTCTAAATGATGTTGATCCTGGTGGTTTGGGAACTATATGCTACAAATGCCTGATTAAATATTGTGTTGTTTTCTGGCTTGACCTATTACCCAATTCCAGTATGATAATATTATCTGGAGTTATTTGAGATAGTCCATTCATTTTTTTCCAATTTTCTTTATATTTATTTATTTATTTTGCTCTATACAGCTATGATTAGTGTTCTACAGTTTTATGCCAAACAAATATGAAACGGTTTATTTTCTTTTATCATTGTCTTTTTTCTCATTGTTAAGAGGAGAGGGAGATGTTTTACCTAGTTTTATCTTTATATAAAAGGTAAAATAGAAATATCATTTATTGTTAAATATTTCTGTACAGAACATAAAGCAAACACAGTTTATTCTGTTTTGAGAATATCCTCTTCTTCATTATTAGGAAGAGAAATGTTTTTACGTAGTTATATATTTTTTAAAATATAATTAAAATGTTTATTCAGTAAGTTGTGTGATACTACACATTGCTTTCTAATTTCATGGCCTTTAATATCTTCTGCATATGTCTGCTTTTTCTTTTATTTTGTTTTCTATTTTCTTTTCATCTTACTTCTCTCTGTGTACAGTAATGCCCATTTACCTGGATGTCAGATGCATAAAGACTTCAGTGATTTGAAATATATACAACTTAAACATAAGGTGGAAATTGCTTCTAAAAAGCCAAAGTTGCTGTCATAAAAAATTAATGTACTTGCCTTCAAAAAGAAGTTATTATCTATTTTCTTAAAGTCAGGAGAGAAGGAGAAGCAACAAATTGAAGATTAACCTTAGATACTATTCTACTGGTGGTGTTTTGAAATGACAATTCACAAAAAAAGACAGAAAGGTTAGTTTATAAATCTTATGTTTCAGAGCAATCTGGGCCTCTTCTTTAGCAGTAGCCTACCTCTCTTGAATCCAGAAAACTTTATGCCACATAACTCTGTTTAAGAACAGAAGTTGGGCACCTTGGTGCAGGCCTCTAATCCCAGTGACTTGGCCGGCCTGAAGCAAGAGGATGGAAATTTCAAGGCCAGCCCAGACACTTAAATAAGACCCTGTCTCAAAATAAAAAGGATGAGTATGTAGCTCAGTGATAAAGAACCCTTGGGTTCTAGTCCCTAGTACTGAGGGGTAAAAAAGGGAAAAGAGAAAGAGTACTGTATTATAGAAATATGCAGGATATTTTCACTTTTAAAATATTGACTTGGGACTAGGGATATTATATATTTCAGTGGTAGAGGGCATGGTTAGGCACAATTCCCTGTCTTCAGTTCCGGAACCAAAAGTAGCATGTTGTCTTAATTCTTTGAACAACACACTTTAATTCATTTGCATTTGTCCTTCGATGCCATGTAAATGATGTATTTCTGTATTTTAACTACATTTATTATGATGATTCATTTTAGTTCTTCTTTCTGTTGACTCATTTTCACTATCCCTTTGGTTGCTTATATCTGCTAATTTTGTATATTTTCATTATGGCTTTTCTTCTGTTTAAGTTGAGTAGCTTCCTTCTAGTTCTTTGTTGTCTCTTTTCCCATTATTTACTTGTGTTCATGATAGCTCTTAAAATTGCTGTATGAATGCCTTTTTGTTTTCACCCAAACTCTTAAAAATTTCATCATGTAGATTATTTGCATTTGAAACTGTTTTTCAAAATCAAATATTGAAAAGTGGAAGATATCAACATTGTTTATACTGATTTTTCAAAACTTAGAACCTATTTTTCAGTCATTCTCTAAATTTGTTTCAAAATAGTACTTTAATTCCCATATGTCTATATTAATCATCATATCTTCTAAAGCTCAGTTGAATAAAATGTGTGAGACATATCAATCACCTTTCTTTCAACAAAGCACAGAGGGCTTGCTGAGAACTTAATTCTAGGTTGGACAATAATTATCCATAGTGTCAAGGATTTTTTGTTCTCATCTTTGCCCTCTTTTTTGTGGTATGTATTGAGGCATAGATTGAAAGATAATCATTTTTATTCACTTTGCAGGACAAATCTTGGGGACTAGATAAACTGGGCAGGAACATTTAATCCTCTGCTTCAAAGACTATGTGCATGGACAGTTACAAGGCAGTTATGGCCAGATATGATTATCGGCTTTGGAATAAAATGCTCCTTGACATTGCTTATATCTTAGCTGAGAAGAGAGACAATCAGGTTAGTTATTTTGTAGGGTACAGATGTGATGAGTTCCATAGCTTCATAAGTTACTAGAGTGGTCTTATCAGTAGTACTTTTAATCTCTTTTCCAAATATTCCACTTTCTTATTATGAATTAACTAATGTGTCCCTATTATCAGTGTTTATGCATTGCGTTAAACTCTATACTACATTTTTGTTAAAAGTTTTCAACATTCTGTAGTTCTTCAGGTCTGTTATCCCAGTTTATAAGTATTCTAACTTTTCATTGGAGGTAAACTCTTTTTGGAGTACTTTTATTATTAAATTGAAACAGGCTGATAACAGTTACATTTTATTTCCTACTTTCCTTATTTTTCTTTTCTATTAATTGAAAATTTAAAGTATAGTGTTTTATTTACTTGACCTGTTTAATAAAGAAGGCTCACATTGCAGTACAGTTTTTATTAACTCTTAATCCTCAGAACTAAGTATCCTTATAATAGCTCCCAGTTGGACATATTAGAACAATTTGTTACACTAATTCTGGTGGATTTATAGTCTGAGACTGGGAACATTTTCCCCCAATTTGATGAAGTTTTTATACTTTAGGAGAAAGTTTTTGTTTTTTTTTTTTTAAAACATGGTCATGAATAAATAGGACTTTCTTTGATTTAGCACTTTGTTTGGAATTATGAAAATAATGGTTTCTTCCAAGAATCTTTTTCAGAATTATAGTTATCTCATTTTTAAGCAATTGCTTTTAAACTGTGTGACAACACTTCAGAACTTGTTCACTTCAAATTTTTGTTAGATGGCAGTTTTCAGAATGAGCAACGTTGGTTTAACTTTATTTTTCATTATTTTCTCACCTATGTAATTTTCTAATGATGTTGCAGATAGTATTAATCTAATACTGGCTGGCTACCTCTCACTTTTAAGGTGAAGATGCTTGTTTGAACAAAGGGAATAAAAAATTAAGTATCTGTATTAATAATGAGGTGATTGATTCTGTTTTAATTTTTTCCAAATTGAGTTTGGGAAAAATTTTAAAATATGGTCAAGATCATTATATAAGGGCAGTCTTGATAAATGGTTTCAAGATAAATTTCAAGATAAAACTCTTGAAGGATTAAATATTTCTTTATATTTTATTGTTTAACATTATTATGTTAACTTGTGGTTGATTTTATATTTGCATATGGTTTATTATTAACATTTCTTAGCATCTCTAAACTTTTTCTGTGAAGAAAGACATTATGTATGTGAAATTGCTTTATTAATAGTAGGGTGAAAATCATTTTGCTTTAGAATATTGACATTTCTTTTCTTTGGCTTTTAGTTGCTGAAACCATATATTAGTGATTGATAGAATGGGTTTTGGAGCCAGACTTTCTGGATTCCCATTCCTCTGTGCCTTTTACTAGTTGGATAAGCTTAACCTACCTGGTCTCATTTTCTTCAAATGCAAAGTGGGAAAGATAATGACAGTTACTTCTTTCTAAAAGAGATTAAGAGAGTTTGGAATGGTGTCTGGAATTTAGTAAGCTGCTACTCTTACTCTATAATGACAAGAGGGCTAATAGTATTTGTCTGTGTTCATACAGAATGTTTGAATACCTACTTATAGTAATAATAGACATGGCTAATGGGGAAATCAGGGAAAAAAAACAAGTTAGTGAATTTTGAAAAATTGCTGTTAAGGAATATTAATATGATGCATTTTCATTTTACTTACCTATTGATTCTCAGAACCCATATTCTGTTTATTAAATTCACTAAGTATTTTTATAATTCTTAAACAGACAGATTATTTCTGTTTTTTATGGTTAGGACTTGAAAAGTTTAGTACAATCTGTCATCATCAAAAAAAGAGACCATAGAGTATAAATAATTTCTCTTTTAATTTTTGTCTTTATATTTAATTTTTCCTACTCATTTTTAAGTGTTTCTTAAAAAGTACAAGTTTTCATTGCCTTGTACTTTTATCCCTTCTGTTATTTTACTTTATCATTCATCTTTCTCACCCATGCTACAGGTATAAAACTTTAATTCAAGTTTCTAATATTTGTTAATCATTACCTTGTAGTATTTTGGGGTTAATATACAGTTGGCCAAAACCGCAAATACCTCCACATCATATAATTATATCTGTAAAAGAAAAGTATGACTTTAAAATTTTAATATCTTTTTTGAGTCTAGAGTAATTTAAATTTTTTTCTTTTTGTTGGTTTTTAGATTCCTTTTGTTTTTTTTTAACAGTTCTGAAAATCGGCTTTATTTTAGAAACCAGTTTCTTAAAATAAACCTTGTTTTTAAAAATCACTTTACAAACATTTTGTATCTTGTATTTATTAACTTAGTGACTTTGGACAAGCAGCTTAACATCTGTGCTTCATCTGTATGGTATCAATACCAATGATCCTTTCTCAGTACTGGCATGTAGTTAAAACAACATGGAGAATCAGAACTCTTACAAACTTAAAATTATGGTCAAAATTAAATAAAATCAAGGAAATAAAATAAGTGTTAAATTTATTTAACAATAATTTTAATGTGCTTTTAATTTTTTTTAAATCATAACCTTATTTGCTACAATTGTAATGTCCCTCAATTTATATAAATTTTCTGTTTTTCCTGTTGTTTGGATCCTTTATCTTTTAGATCCCCTATTATATTTTTTCCCCTTAATTTAGTCTCCTTTTCTGGTATAGGATATTATCTGATACATTTATGAATAAAAGGATATCAGGGAAGTAAATATTTGAGATTTTGCATGTCTACAAAATATGGATTTGGCCTCTTATTTAATAGTTGACTGCAATCTAGATTTAAATATTACAAATTATTTTCTTCAGAATTTGTCTCTATCTTCCAGTATTGCTCCTGAGAAGTTCTTCGCTATTAAGATTTCAAGGGCTGGGATTGTGGCTAAGTGAGAGAATGCTTGCCTAGCATGTGTGAGGCACTAGGTTCGGTTCTCAGCACCACATATAAATTAATAAGATAAAGGTTCATCAACAACTTTACAAATAAATAATTAATTAAAATATTTCAAGCCTCTCTCCTTCCCTCCCTCCCTCCATTCCTTCCTTCCTTTCTTCCTCCCTTCCTTCCCTCCCTCCCTCCCTATTGAACTCGGTTGGGGGGGGCACTTAACCACTAAGCCACATCCTTAACCCTTTTAATTTTTTTATTTTGAGACAGCATCTCACTAAGTTGCTGAGGCTGGCCTCAAACTTGGAATCCTCCTGTCTCAGTCTTCCAGCCACTGGGATAACAGTCTTGAGCTGCTCTGCCAAGCAATGACCCTGTTTCTTGTCTTTAGAAACTTTTACATTTTGCTACTTGTTCCTAATATTCTGAAATTTTATGGTGCTATACTCTGGTGTCTGTTTTTTCCAGATTGGTGGGTATCATTGTGGGGTTGTCTAGTGGTAAACTAATGTTTTCATTATAGGTCCTCAGATGTTGGCTTTGGTAATATTTTTTTTCTCCTGCAAAAGATCAGCTTCTTTGCAGAAGCATGTATAATGGCTGTCTTGACATTTTGGAGTTGGGTAGGGTGAGGAAGTGCTTGACATTCTGCACATCACATATAATTGTGAATGTGAATCACATATGTGTGTGTGTATGTATGTATGCATATGTATTATGTATATATACGATGATTCCAAATCTCTGGTTTATTTTCCTCAAGAAATAAATGTCTGGACTTCCAAAATAAGTATATGGTAGAAAAATTGCCAGGCTGCCTAGGTTTGGTGAGGACATGGAAATTTAATTGCATATTTTACAGACTATATCACTTTCCATCTTCTGTGGAACAGATGCAGTCTGTTTCTGCATTTTACAGAGCAAAATGGCTTTTTGTTTCACAGATAATAGCTGTCATGATTTTTCTACCCCTTTCTTTGATTTAAATGTTCCCTCCTCGTCTCCTTGCTATTCATATATTTGTGATTTGAGACTGCAGGTATTTTCTGGATTCTTTGAAGATAAGAAATCTTTTCTCCTTCCTATTTTGCTTCAAATTTAAAGGGATAAAGGGATTAGTTAAATCTTTTTTGTAAATAGTTTTTTAGTTGTAGATGGATACGATACTTTTATTTGCTTGCTTATTTGTTTGTTTGTTTGTTTGTTTTTATGTGGGTGCTGGGGATTGAACCCAGTGCCTCATGGATGCTAGGCAAGTGCTCTACCCTGAGCCACAACCCCAGTCCCAATTAGTTAAATCTTTATCATTTGAAAATGATGAAGTTTATCATGGCCCCCTTTTAACCTAAGCTTTTTATAGTAAGGCTTATGCAAAATTAAGTATTATCAACCCTCTCTTAATAATCTAATGTGTCCCATTATCAAACATTTCTAGACACTAGATATAGTAACATGTGCCTATAGTCCCCTCCCCACTTTGGAAGATCATTTGAACCTATGAGTTTTAGACCAGCCAGGGCAGTGTAGTGTTTTTTTTTTTTCTGTTTTCCTACTCATCTACTGTTTTTCTTCTATTTGGTCCTGAAATACTTTTACACAGTATTTTTTTAATTTTTTATTTGTTTTAATTAGTTATACATGATAGTAGAATGCATTTATGCACTTTGATATCTATAGATGGGATATAATTTCTCATTTTTCTGAGTGTTCATGTTATAGAATCATATTGGTCATGCAGTCACATACATACATAAAGTAATAATGATTGTTTCATTCCATTATCTTTCCTATCCCTAAATCCCCTTTCCTCCCCTTTTTTCACTTCCCTCTACCTAGTCTAAGGTAACATTCTTCTTCTCTTATTGTCAATTAGCATCTTTATATTAGAGAAAACATTTGGCCTGTGTTTTTTTTCGGATTGGCTTATTTCGATTAGCATGATATTCTCCAACTCCATCTATTTACTAGCAAATGTCATAATTTCATTCTTCTTTAAAGCTGAGTAATATCCCATTGAGTATATATACCCCTTTTTAATCCATTCATCTATTGAAGGACACCTAGGTTGGTTCCATAGTTTAGCTATTGAGAATTGAGCTTCTTTAAACATAGAGTGGCTGCATTACTATAATATGTTGATTTTAAGTCCTTTGGGTATAAACCGAGGAGTGGGATAGCTGGGTCAAATGGAGGCTCCTTTCCAAGTTTTCTGAGGAATCTCCATACTACTTTCCATAGTGGTTGCACCAATTTGCAGTTCCATCCCAGTATTTTTAATATTCTTCACACAATATCTATCTCTTTTTTCCTTTCATCATTTATTATAATCACATCCTTCTTTATACCCTCAATTTCTTGCCTCTGTCTCCCTTCGTCATACTCCCTAGAAAACCCTGTATCACCACATGCACCACACTTGCATCAGAGTACCTGAAAGTGACTGGGGAGGAAACCTAACTATAATGGCTGGATTTTCTGTTAATCTGTCAATGGAACTTTTTTAATGCTGCCTAGTAAACCCTGTGATATTTCATTCTAGAGTTATTTGCACTTCCTTACAAGGTTATGCCTTACCTCAAAACTATAAAACCTCCTGTCTTATCTTCACACTTAGTTGATTATCTTGTTCTTTAATGGAAACAATCAGAAGAGGATTATTCAAAGATTAAACCTACCTGTCTGGCTACAATAGTTGTAATATCTATACGTTCTGTCTTTTCTCTTACTACAATGCCCTCTAAGGCCAGTCCTTATATTTGTACAATGAATCTAATCCCCGTTCACTTTAGAACATTGTTTTTCAGATTGTTCTGTCTCTCTTTTCTGACTTCAATTTGTCCCCTGGGATTAGATAAATCTTATCATTATGCTAACATGCTGTAATGGCTCCCATCTTTTAGCAGATGATACTTTGGAGATAGGAGCCTGATCACTTTACCTTGTTAGTCATTGTGTAGTATATATCTATTTTTTATTCTTGTTTCTTTTCTCTTTAATAAATGGGGATTGAACCTAGAGGCACTACTGAGTTCTTTTTCAATCCCCAGTTGTTCTTATTTTTTTTTTATTTTTAGACAGGGTCTCACCAAGTTTCGGAGGATCTTGCTAAGTTGATGTAACTGGCCTCAAACTTGAATTCCTCCTGCCTCAGGCTCCTGAGTCCTTTAAATTACAGATATTCACTACCATTCCTAGCTAATCCGTGTCTAGATAGAGACAGCAAGAGATTTAAGGTGATAAAGCTGTAGAAATAATGCAAGTATAGTGGTTATTTCAAACATCTATTGCATAATGAGAGAAAGGATAGATAATAACCAGGATTTTAAAACAATTGGAAATGTTCATTCCAAGTAAAATGGCCAGTTTTTCAATTTACATTTTTTTTACTGTCTTTTCTCCCCCCACCAGCTACAAGAAAACCAGGACGAAATCGAAAATATGATGAACTCTATTTTTAAGGGCATATTTGTTCATAGATACCGGTAAGGGATTTTTAAAGTCATTTAGAAAGTCTTTACCTTAGATAATTATTGCTTATTTGTAACAGACTAACTGTAAATCCATAATACTCTACTAATTATTACTTTTGTTTTCTGGAAAACAACTGTGGCTATAAATGCTATGTAAATGACATGTGGAGAATATGCACTTATTACTGCCACATTCTTCCAAACTCAGACTGTCTACTGTTGGAGGCAGCCTATGGACTTGGCATTTGTACTAATAGAATATTTATGTGATTATTAAATTAATGTAGCCTTAATAAGATATGTTTTTCACATTTGAAAAAAATTAAATGCTTTACTTCTTGATCTGTGTTACTTACTGTCTTGTTTAATGATCAAATAAATGACTAATCTTTTTTAAACATGTCTGTTAAGAAGAAAGAGGACAAGAATAAGAAAGGAATTGTTAGCGAAATATTTTTTGTCATACTACATTACGAATGAGTTTAGTTTGTCTTTCTGTGAAGTCATAAAACTTTGAAAATACTACATTATAAAAGCATATTTGACATAAAATTAATAGATTGTATATGTACCTGTATTTCTGTTACTTAGATGCGGTATATATATAGGTAGATACACTCCAATAGAAGCACTGTTTTCAGATAGATTTGAAACTGTAGTTGATAAATTCATATAAAGCAGTAGTTTAACGTAAGAAATTTTGTGTGTAGGTGTGTGTTTATATATAACTTTGAGATTTTAGCAGAATTTAAACATTTTAACTCAAAAGTATATAAATATCTTTTGAAACAGGACCAAGGCCTTAGTTTTAGTATGGATTCTCTGGTTAGATCTTTATATCCTCTTTTTTGCATAAACCTTGTATATAATCCAATACTGACCCATTTATTTGAAACAACAAAAATGAGCTTACATGTATGTGGCATGCAGTCATGTAGTCTTTTGTTCTTTGTGAATGTATAATTGAGGTAAAACTGCACATTTAATTGTATAATTGAATGGGTTTTGACATATTATGTACCTGAAAAGCCACAAGATAAATAATAAGTCCATCAACCTTAGAAGATTTTTCTTGGCACTTTGTAGTTCCTCCCTACCTACTTTCTCAGCACTTTACCCTTGCATCATCCTGTTCTGCTATTTGATTCATGGTTCTCTTATAGACTTTTGCAGCAATAGAATTATACAATATATACTTCTCATTAGTCTGGCTTTTTTTGTCTAAAAAAATTAGTCTTTCACCATTAAATGTATAGTTTACTGTAAGGTTTTCATAGATGCCATCTATTAGACTGAGGAAGTTTGTTTGTTTCTGTTCTTAAGAAAGTTTTAATTCAGAATGTACATTGGATTTTATGAATTGCTGTTCTGCATCGAGAGATCATTGTGTAATTTTCTTTTTGAACATTGTTAATGTGATGAACTGAGTTGTTTGACTTTCATATGTTTACATTTATTCATGGGTCAAAACCCACAGTCATGTTGTAGTTTTTTCTTTTTATTTTTAATGCTATATTTTTAAATATTATTGAATATGATTTGCTAGAATTTGCCCAAGAAGTTTTGCATCTTCAAAGTATATTAATCTCTTTTTATTTTAATGGATGTATCTGACTACTTTAGGTATAAAGATAACAACACTGAACTTGTAGATTGATTTGCATTCTGAGCTATTTGTCCTTACCCTCATGCTACCTTCTTTGAGTAGCATTTGAGTAAGATTTTTTTTAAATGAAGTAACTTTTTTTTCTATAGCTTTATTTTATTCATTTATTTTTTATGTGATGCTAAGGATCAAACCCAGGGCCTCACATGTGCTAGGCAAATACTCTACCACTGAGCCACAGCCACAGCCCTTGAGTAAGATTTTTAAATTAGGTAATATAGTATTTCTACTTTGTACTTCCTTTTCAAAGTTGTTTTGAGTATTATAGGTCCTTTGCAGAATACAAATTTGGGGATAAACTTGTCCTATTTTACACAAAAGCTTCTGAAGTTTTCATATGAATTGTAATGAATCAATTCTTTTCTAATTGTTTTCATATTTTATCTTGTAACTGTGATTTTATTATTTTGTGTTAGATTGTTCCCTGCTATTACACAAAAATACAGTTTTTAAAATTTGTACAATGTAATTTTATCCTAGCAGTTTTGGTAAGGGTGTGGTGAGTTTTGTTTTATTCTGTTTTTTTTTTTAGGTTGTTTAGAACTTTTCTAAATGTGAGATACGGTCATTTTTGAATAAAGAGAGTTTTACTTTTTGCTTCTGTTATCTCTTCATTCTTTTCTTTAAAAGTATCTTTACTTCTAATTGATGCATCGTAATTATACAAACTTATGGAGTATAATCTGACACTTAATACATGTGCACAAATGTAGATAATGTCAGGGTAATTAGCTTATCTGTCACTTAAGGCATTTATTATTTCTTTGTGGTAGGAATATTTGAAATTTTCTCTACTACCTATTTTGAAATATTTTCAGTTAATTGTTGTGAACTATAGTTAGGCTGTTGTGCTGTAAAACATTAGGAGTTATTTTTCCTATCCAGCTGTACCCTTCTACCTGTTAATAATTCATTCTCTGTCTTCTTTTCCCCATGTCCTACTCAGGCTCTGGTAACCACCATTCTCTTCTCCACTTCTTTGAGATCCAACTTTTGTTCTATATATGTCGAAGAACATATTCTTTCTGAGCCTGACTTGCTTCACTTAATATAATGTCTTCTACTTCATCTCTTGTCTCACAATGGACAAGCTTTCATCCTTTTGATGACTGAATAATATTTCATTGTATCTACATATCATATTTTCATTATCTATTCTTTTGTCAGTAGGTGCCTAGGTTGATCCTTTATTGGCCATTTTTTTACTGTATTTGTGAAAAAGTCTGTGTCTTTCAGTCTTTTGAAAACTGGATTGTTTTTGTCTTGAGTTTTTGATTAACTGGTATATTCTAAATATTAATCCCTTGTCAGATACATGGCTTGCAGATATTTTCTCTATTCTGTCAGTTATGTCTTCATTATTTTGATGGGTTTCAGTATCATGAAGAAGTTTTAGTTTATGATAATCCAATTTATCACATATGTTGTTTCCAGTGTTTGTGAATTGATAGCAAAAAAATATCTTTTTCCAGACCAATGTACTGAAACAGCTCTCTATATTTTCATCTAGTAGTTTTATAGATACGGGTCTTACATTTAATTTTTTATCATTTTTTTGTAGTTTTTTTTATATGGTGAAAGATGGGGATCTAGTTTTCATCTTGTGGATATATATATCCAGTTTTTCTGGAACAGTTCAAGGAAGAAACTTTCCATTCGTCAATGTACACTATGGGTACCTTATCCAAAACTGTCCACTGTTATTTGTGGATTTATCTCTAGGAACTCAATTCTTTTGTACTCTATGTTAACACCATGTTGTTTTGGTTACTATATCTTTGTAGTATCTTTTGAAGTCAGGTATTATAGTACCTTCAGCTTTTTTTGCTCAGGACTGCTTTGGCTATTTGGCACCTTTTGTGATTGCATAAAACTTTTAGTTATGTTCCGAGAAAACATATTTGCTTTGTTAGGAATAATATTGAATTTGTAGATTGATTTGAGTACTGTGGATATTTTAATAATAAAGACTTTTTAACTCCATGAACAGGAAGTGTCTTTCTATTTACTTTTGTCCTCTTCAATTTATTTCATCAGCATTTTGTTATGTTTGTTGTAGAGATTAGTCACTTGTTTAAACTTATTCCTAGGTATTTTATTTTTACTTCTTTTCACTTAAGTTTGTAGGTATTGCGAATGGGACTATTTTATTGATTAGTTTTTTTAGCAATTTTGTTTTTGGTGTATTTAAATAAAAAAGCTACTGATTTTTGCTAATTGTTATATCCTACAACCTTAATGAAATTTATCCTTTTTAACAGTTCAGAAGAATCTTCAGTTTTTTCTATATATCAAATCATGTCCTCTGTAAACAAAAATAATTTACTTTTTCTTTCCTATTTGGGTGCCCTTTATTTCTTTCTCTTGCTTTATTCCTCTGCCTAAGATTTCCAATATTGTGTTGAATGAGAACAGTGACAATAGACATCATTATCTTTTCCTTCATCTTAGAGGTAATGATGTCAGCTTTTACCTATTCAGAGTATTGGTTACAATTTTGTCACATGTGGGCTTCATTATCTCAAAGTACATTTCTTCTTTATCTAATTTTTTGAGAGTTTTTATCACAAAGGGACAGTGAATTTTGTTGAATACAGTTTTTCTATCCACTGACATAATTAGATGATTTTGTCCTTTCTTCTATTAATGTATTACTGTGCTAAGTTTATTATTTTGAACCTCCCTGTATCCCTGGGATAAATTTAAGTTGATCATGGCACAGGATCTTTTTAATGTACTTTTGTGTTGGATAACATAGTTTTGAGAATCATTGCATATTTGTTCATCAGGGATATTGATCTGTAATGATCTGGGTTTTGGGGGGAGATGAGGGGGGACAGGGATCAGAGAGAGTTGATCACAGAGCCACATCCCCAGCCCTATTTCGTATTTTATTTAGACACAGGGTCTCACTGAGTTGCTTAATGCCTCAGCCTCCTGGGCCACTCGGATTACAGATATACACCACCGCGCCTGGCTATAGTCTGTTTTTGCTGTTGTTTGTTTTTGCCTGGTTTATTTATCAGGGTAATGCTATCTTAACAGAGTAAGTTTTCAGGGGTTTCCTCCTTTTCATTTCTTTAAAATATTTAGAGGAGAACCGGCATTATTCCTTCTTTAAATGTTTGGCAGAATTCAGGCATGAAGCCATCTCATCCTAGGCATTTCTTCTTTGATAAATTTTTGTATTACTGGTTATTGATCACTTCTGATTTTTGTCATTGTGATTCAACTTTGTTAGGTCATATGTATCCAGAAATTTATACTTTTCTTCTAGGTTTTTCAATTTATTCCTATATAGTTATACATCATAATCCTTAATGATTCTTTGTATTTGTATTCCCTGATGTTATTTACTTGGGTCTTCTGTTTCTTTTTTGTTGTTGCTATTGTTGTTTAGTTAGTCTACATAGTAAAGATTAGTCAGTTTTGTTTATGTTTTAAAAAATCCCTTTTTTATTAATCTTTTGTATTTTTTAAGGCTCTATTTTATTTATTTTTGCTCAATCTTTGTTATTTTTTTTTTCTTCTACTAACTTGGGGTTTGGTTAATTCTTTTCTAGTTCTTTAATTTACATCCTTAATTTGTTTTTGTGAAATCTTATTTTTCTAATGTAAGTACTTGCTACTATAAAAATTACCTATTTGTTCTGCTTTTACCATATTGCCATAAGTTTTAGAACATTATTTTTATATGTTTGCAAGTAATTTTTAAATTTCCCTATTGGTTAATGAAGAGAATATTTTCTAATATGCATGTATTTCTATAGTCAGTGTCTAAAATTCTTACTGTTTTTCTAGTTATATTCCATTGTTTTCAGAGGAAGATACATGCTTCGGCTTCATTTTTTTCAAATTTGCTGAGACTTATTTTGTGACCTAACATGCCTGTCCTGTGCTCATCATTCAGAATTGCATTATTCAATCTCCATGTATTTATATAGTTTCTGTAGTTTTCTTGGCCAATGAATTTATTTTGTTATGATCTGATATGATGCAAAGAATTATTTCAGTTTTTGAAAATGTTTTCAAAGACTTGTTTTGTGTCCTAAAATAGGGTTTACCTTGGAGAACATTTCATGAGCATCTGAAAAGAAAGCATATTCAGCTGTTGTTGGATGAAATATTCTGTAGATGTCCCTAAGTCCATTTGATCTATAGTAGGTTTTATTTGTGTAGTGTCTTTATGATGTATCTATTGGAGAATTATATTGAAGTTACCATGATTGTTGTATTGGAATTTATCTGAGTCTTATTGTCAAATATTGTTTATTTTGTCTCATTCAGTGCATAGGTATTTGGGGGATAATTTTTTCAATCTTTATTTTTTCTTGTTGGACTTTTTTCTCTACCAGTGATCTTTTTAGCCACTTTTTTTTTTTTTGGATTAAAATTTGCTTCTTTCTGATGTGAGAGTTACCACCCCTGCTTCTTTCAGGCTCCATCTGCATTAAATATAATTTTCCATCTTTTCATTTTCAGTCTGTGGATGACTAATATACTCTTCTAATGAGATTTATTCCTTTCCGAGAACTCCTTATTAAAACTTCTATCATCTTCTGTGTGTAGAATTTTCTATTTTTCTATAGTATTTGCTTAGTGGTCATGATTTCCTTTTGTTTATGCTTATCACATATTTTTTTTTATTTCTTCTTAGGGTCTGTCACATAATTACTGGAAATAGCAATCTAGGTTTATAATTACATTCTTTCAGGGCTTGAAACAATTTGTTCCAAGCCTTCCTGGCCTTTAGAGTTTTTGCTGAGAGATTTGCTGTCATTGTGACTGGTTTTCCTTTATATATGACCTTGGCATTTCTGTCTTGTAGCTTTTAAAAATTCTTTACTTGGTCTGTATTTTTGGTATATCAGTGTCATGTATCTCTCTTGTTCTATGAGCCTTGTTAGGTCTTTTAATGTCCCATATTTCTTAGATACTCTGCTCATGTAAAGTATTCTCATTAATATTTTCTCTTCAAGGCCTAAAACTTTGTTTTCTACATCACCTAATCTATTAGTAAGACTTTCAAATGACTTTTTTATTTGATTGAGATTTTTATTTCCAAGATTTCTGTTTGGTGCTTTTTATGAATCTGTATCTTTAAACTGAAATGCTCTTTTATAGCCTACCTTTCTTCAGTGATCATTTTAACCAATTTTTGAATTTTTAAAAAATATTTTTAGTTGTTGATGGATAATACCTTTATTTTATTTGCTTATTTTTATGCAGTGCTCAGAATCAAATCCAGTGCCTGACACTTGCTAGAGGAGCTCTCTACCACTGAGCTACATCCCCTGTCCAAAAACTTGTTGAATTCTTCATCTGACATTTTCTTGACTTCAGTGTCTATGAAATCAGTTATTGGAGAGGTGTGAATTTTGAAAACTATCTTATTACCTTGTTTCCTCACATTTTTTGTATTTTTGGGTTGATATTTTCACATCTGCTAGAATGATTATCTCTTCCAGTGTTATGTAAGGAACTTTTTAGTGAGCTGTTTCTCTTAATTGTGTGCCCTGAGTTGGGAATATGTCTATGTCAAAACTCACACCCAACATTGTTTTTATATTCAGTCCCTCACACTGTTTTGAGAGGAGATACAATCAGCTGTGATCAATTCAGAACAAAGCCATATACTAATAAACCTTAAAAAAATATTCTGAACATGTTCTTCTCAATCTCTTTTATCTAAAAGTGGAAATGTGGAATAATTCTCTAGCATAAGTTAAGAAATTAGGTATTAAAGAAAGTACATTGCTATTAAACTGTGGCGTCATGATGAGGAAAGAGGGAAAGGAAATGGCAGCGGAGAGACAGGAGTAGAAAACACAAAAAGAAAAAGAGGGAGAGAATATAAAGTGAACAAGGGAGAAAGAGGAATGAGTAAATCCATTTAATTCATTAAATATATATATATATATATATATATATATATTTATATATATATAATTGTGTTAATGAATACAATATTAAATAATAGGGAGAAACCTAGCAAATCAATATAAAAATAATATCTGTGAAATAAAAAAAACTATTTTTAAATTTTTTCTTACTAAAATAATTGAGATGGAGAGATTTCTTATTGGGCCTTCTGGATTTGAATTTCATTGGGTTTTGGCAGGCTTAGTAAATGCCCTCACCTCCTAGTTTGCCTGTAAGTTTCTCTGGATGTGGAGGTAATAACCTCTCTAGCCCACCTCTGATGCAAGTCTATTCTGCTCCCTCTGTTGTTTGGTATACTGGGCGTGCCTATGGCTTTCTGGAGGGTGAGAGAAAGAACCCCTAATTGTCTGTAGTTTAGCATCCAGTCTCTTCCTGGTTGGGATTGCAGTCTTATGTGCCGGCCTATAAAAGTGTTTCCTGCACCCAGAGCTGTCAACTGGACTGAGCTTACCTGTGTAGATTTCAAGATGCACAGAGTGTGGCAACCCTGTGCTGTAGTGCAGGGTTCCATCCTTAGTGGCACTGAGTAACCTGCAGGAGGTGCAGAGTAGACGCCTGTGGCTGGGACACAAGCATGATTGAGCCTGAGTCTACTATTGACAGCTTTGGGGTTGCATAAACAGGCTGCTCTTATGGCATGCACTGTGCTATGGCAGTACAGGATGCTTCTGTCAGCTACTGAAGAGGGGACAGCTTTGGTAGGGACTATAATTTATGTATTCCTAGAATAGTGCTTGTGTGTGCTCAGCTGTAGCCAGTTTCTAGGTTGTGTTCAGCACTGCTGGGCCTCAGGTGGCTTCTTCTGTTTTATGGTGCATATTTTCTATGCCTATATGATTTCTCCTGGAATCACCCAGTCCACCCAGGATTCCCACATATGTGATCTGATGTTTGCTTGGCTGGACCAGTAGCAGAGGCATAGCACCTGTCACTTCTTGAAGGCTCATGGGGTTGGGATTGAACCAGTGGGTCCAGGTAAATGCAATGGGGGCCAGGCCACCCCATATGGCTGAAGTACATCCATTCAGCACTGAGGAATTTACTGGTAACTTCATAGGACCTCTTAAGCCTAAGCTGGTCTGCCCACCTGCCTCCCAGGGTTGTGTGTGTCACCAAGGGAACCTGCTTTCCAGTTCATGAACAGGTTGAGCTTCTAAAAATGAGTTGCCTGACTGCAGGCCCTCCTGACTGTTTTAAAGGGACCTCAGTTGGCCATGTCCTCAAGGTAGGCTGCCTAGGTGCTTCCCAGGGCCATATGAAACTGGGCAGCTAGTTCAGAAGGCTGAGTTGGCTAGGAGAAACTGCCTGGCTGCTATACGGATTCCTAGGTGGACAGAGTCTTAAAGTGGTACTCTGTAGCAGGAACCCGTGGTAGAGTGGGCATAGTGTGGGCTGGGCTCTTTTTCTGGGGATAGTGCAGTAGTATGGTAACCCAGTAGCTCCCCAAACGGTGCTCATGATCTTAGAAGACTGAAGACTTATCTAACAGCAAATGATTCAGGCATCTGAAGTGAATAGGGACTGATAGGAGCCTCTTACTTCCATGCTGAGTGTCTTGGTTAGAGGCCAGTCTCAAAAGACAGGGTGAGAAAGTATATGCTGATTGCTTAGTTGCCTTCTTTAAAAGACCATCGTGCGTGTATCCTCATAATCCCTATTGTCTCTTCCATGTCCCCATAGAAACACTCCAGTGAAATAGCTATTCTTTTTTCTTCATTTGGCTCTTCCTGTGGATAGAAGTCTGGCATCTCTTGTTTGTCAATCATCTGGGTGACATCACCTTTATTTTTTCCTTTTGTACTGGCTGTACTCTCCAGTACAGTAATTTACAGGGAAAAAGTACTTATTTCTGATCTTAATATCAGTAGCCATCGAGGAAATACAAAGCAAAAGCACAATGAGGTATCATCTCACCCTAGTTAGAATGGCTATTATCAAAAAGATAACAAACTTGTGAGAACTTGGAGAAAAGGGAATTCATATGTTATTGTTATGAATGTAAATTAGTACAGTCACTAAGGAAAAAGTTAGGCAGATTCCTCCAAAGTTAAAAAAAAAGAAGAAAAAGAAGAAGTACCATATAATCTAGTAATCCAGTATACTAATGGTTATATATCCAACAGAAATGAAATCACTGGGTCAAGAAGACAGCTATGCCCCCATTTATTGCAGCAATATTTACAATATCCAAAATATGGAGCCATCCCCAAGTGTCCATTAACAGAATAATGGATAGAGAAAATGTGGTGTGTGTATATACTAACAGAATACTACTCAGTCTTTATAAAAAAAAAAAGGATGAAATTGTATCATTTGTGAAAACATGGATAAGCCTCAAGGGCATTTTAAGTGGAATAAACCAGGTACAAAAACGTGGTTAGTGTTAAACTTATTCAGAGTTATAAGTTCCCATTCTTTAAGACCTTCACTCTTTATTGCTTCTTTTGCTGTACAGACATTTAGTAGTTTAATATGATACCTTTTTTTTTTGCTTTTGTTTCCTATACTATTTCTGTTGTTTTTTGTTTTGTTTTGTTTTGCTTTGTGTGTGTGTGTGTGTGTGTGTGTGTGCGCTTCTTAAAAATATCCTTGGCCATAGCAGTATCCTGAAGGATTTTTCCTGTTTTCTTTTAGTGGTTTCAGAATTTCAGATCTTACATAAATCTTTTTTTTTTAAATCTTTATTTTATTTTACTTTTTAGTTATCAGCAGACACAACATCTTTGTTTGTACGTGGTGCTGAGGATTGAACCTGGGCCGCATACATGCCAGGCGAGCACACTACCGTTTGAGCCACATCCCCAGCCCCAGATCTTACATAAATCTTTAGTCCATGTACAGTTGATTTTTGAAATGAGGTCTCATTTTATTCTTCTGCATGTGGATACCCAATTTTCCCAGCATCATTTATTTAAAACACGATTCATTCTCCCATGTGTGTTTTTCAAATCTTTCTCAAAAGTCAGTTGGCTATATATGCTTGTGTTTACTTCTAATATGTTTTGTTCCATTGGTCTATATGTCTCTTTTTTGCCAATCCCAGGATGTTTTTATTACTTTGTAGTATTTGGGGGAAGAGGGTACTGGGGATTGATCCTAAGTGCCATAGGTAACCACTGAGCCATATCCCCATCCCCTTTTATTTATTGTTTGTTTGTTTATTTAAAGTTTGAGATAGGGTCTTGCTATATTGCTGAGGCTGGCCTTGAACTTGCAGTCCTCCTGCCTTCACCTCCCAAGTCACTGGGATTATAGGCATCTGTCACCATGCCCAGCAGTTTTGTAGTATATTTTGAAGTGAGGTAGTAAAATGCCTCCTGTATTTTTGTTTTTTCCCAAGGTTGCTTTGGCTATTGGGGGTATTTTGTGAACCCATATAAATTTTAGTATTTTTTTTTTTTTAGTTCTGTGAAAAATGTCATTTGTACTTTGGTGTATAGATTGCTGTCTTGATTCTTATTTCAGGTAATTTTGATGCTGTTGATGTATAACAGTGCTGCTGAAGGGTGTGTGTGTGTGTGTGTGTGTGTGTGTGTGTGTGTGTGTGTGTTTAAGGTTGATTTTATGTCCTTCAACTTGATGAGTTAATTTACAATTTACTACTTATAATTGTTTTCTGGCAAAGAGTCTGGGTGTTTTTTGTTTTTGTATATAATTTTTATATAAGATAAGTTTTGTATATATTTTTATATAAGATCAGGTCATTTGCAAACAGTGACAATTTGATGATGACTTTCCACTTTGTATGCCCTTTATTTCTTTTTCTTACCTAATTGCTCTGGCTAGGATTTCTAGTACTATGTTGCAAATGTGATGAAAGAATGGGCATCCTTCTCCTTTGCAGTTGTATATTTTTGATGCATTTCTTTTTTCATGATTTATTGTTAATTTATTTTCATAATGTTTCATTTAATTCTTCAGATATGCTTTCCTTTAATTCTTTGGTTATATTTGTTAGAGCCACTTTAAATTGTCTTTAGTAAAGCTGGGCATATTACCTTAGTGGTAGAGTGCTTACCTAGCATTCTGCTTTTGGTACTGGGGATTGAACATAGGGTTCACTTTACTACTTAGTTCTATCCCCAGCCCTTTTTACTTATTTTTTTTAATTGTGAGACAGGGTCTCACTGTGTTACTTAGGGTCTCGGTCTCCTGAGCTTTTAGGATTACAGGCATGTGCCACCACACCCAGTTTGCCTAGCTTTCTTGAGACCTATGTCTCATCAATCCTTATTATGATCAAAAGAGAAGATTCTTGGTATTTGACATGTGGGCCCACAGAGTCCTACAGAGTTCAGATCCCGAGTATGGGCCATACTTTGCTGTTTTGTTTTTTGTTTTTCTACTGGTTGGGGGGAGCACAGAGCTTTAGCTTTTCCCCCCACTTATTTTCTTATAGAATGTATTCTTTTAACTTGCCTTCTTCTGTGCTTATGAGTATTTAGTACTTGGATTCCAACAAATCAGCTCCCTGAGCATCAAAGCTGATGGTGTTCATAGGCATGCTCAACCTTGGCAATCTACTCTATCTTAGAATTTTTGAAGAAATCAGTTTCATGCCAGAATGCCATAGGCATCCATTCTTCTTATCCTAAGTTCACTAACTTTTTATAAGTAAATGTTTTTGCCTTTTTTTTTTTCTTAACTGATTTCCAGAGGACCAAAGTTGGGAGTGGGGTTGGTATTGGGTTTTGTTGTTGTTGTTGTTGTTGTTTTTAATATATATATATATATATATATATATATATATATATATATTTACTTGTAGTTGGACACAATATTTTTATTTATTTTTATGTGGTGCTAAGGATCGAACCCAGTGCCTCACACATGAAAGGCAAGCGTTCTTCCACTTTGCCACAACCCCATCATCCCTGACCCCGAGCTCTTTTTGATATTTATTTTGAAAAAGGGTCTTGCTTAGTTGCTAAAGCTGGCTTTGAACTTTTGATCCTCTGGCCTCAGTCTTCAGAATCACTTGGATTACAGGAGTGTGCCACCACACCTGGCAACAACCTCCACCTTGTATACGCCCCCTGCAAGGAGTGAAGAAGAATTTTCATTCTTCTGTTATCCTACCTTCATGTCTGAATATTTTGCCTCTTGGTATGGAAATCTAGGTTAAATTTTGAAGTTCTTTTTTGTGTTTTTATTCTTTAAAGTAATAAATTCACTGTTTCTGTATTGCCTTAATGCCACCTTTAAAAGGAAGTCTCCTGTTATTCTTTTCTTGCATCCTTTGTAGTTAATTTCTTTTTACTTTGGTTACTTTTAGGTGTTTCTCCTACTGGTTGCTTTTACACTGTTCCTTTTCTTTCTTATTGTCTTTCCTTAACATATTATGGTTTTCTGTAGCTTCTTGAACATGTAGGTACTTTTTTTCATTTTTCTCTTTCCTTTCAGGACTTGTATTTTTTATTGAATGCCTGACATGTTGGGTTTTTCTTTCTGTTTCGGATAGTTTTATATTATTACAAATATTGTACTTTTTTTCTTGGACACAGTTATGTTTAATCTTTTCATACCTACTTTTAAGGTTTGTTAAGTGAACTGGAAGAGCATTTAGTCTAAAGCTAATTTTCTCTCCAGTATTTAGATAATAAATTTTGTACTCTATTCTGTCTCCTGTGAATTATAAGATGTTCCCACCCTGGCCTATCAGAACACAAACTTTCTACCCATGTGTTTTTGCCCCCATGCTCATTTTTTCTGGTCCTTCTATTCTTTCTCCATCCTAGGGTGGTTTCTTCACATATATACTCTCTACTACTCAGCTAAAGAGACCATAGGGTTCTTTTGCAGATTTTTAGAACCTTCTCTTTCTGTTTAACTGTCCCTTTTGATCCTGCACCTTATATCATATAATCACCTTGGCCTTGCTGAAGTCCCAGCTCCTTCTCCACTCTATTATGTCCTAGCTCTGCTTAGGTTTCCCTGCTTACTATGCTGCCTGGCATGTATAGAACTGGTCCAATTTTAAGGCTTACCTTGTGTTATCCCTTGTCAGGGATCACTGTCTTTTTATGATTTCCCTGAATCTGTAACACCAAATAAAACAGCATTTACTATTTAATGATTGATTTTTATTGAGTCTTGCCAAAGCTTTCAGCCTATTATTCTCATATAAACAAGAATTATTTAATTTCATGGTGTATTTTATTTTATCAGACCTTATATCAATTTGTATTAGATCTGTTTTAGCTTACTATTGATATATAAAAAATTAAGCCATTCAAAACAAGTGCCAGTATATTTGACAATATAATCTACCTCCCAGACATGAACAGTATGCTATGGATATCAGCCATTAATTTTCCAGAAGTATCATTCAGTTTTCTTTATTGATAAAAGCATGATGTTACTCTCTAGTGCTGAGAGAATAAAAAGATAGTGACGCTGCACTTGAAGGGGTTTGGTCATCGTTGACCAGAGGGCTGAGGGAGAGAGAGAGAGGCCAAGGTGGGCTCCCACAGGTTTCTGCCCTGGGATATGGATGTTTATGCCACCACTGAGGATTTCTAAGAGAGAGAAGTTGGTGTGAGGGAGGGAAGACCATAAAGTCACCTTCAGGATGTATTTGATTGTTCTTGGAACAGTTTCTGGCCTGAGGAAGCACTCAAAACATACTGTTAGATGTCCCAGTGAGGGGTCTGTGGAGGAATTGAAAAATTAGGACCTGATTGATATAACCTGAGGTCAAGAGAGGACATTTAACACGTAGGCAAACGAAGGCACAGAAAGTTTAGGAAACCTGTTCAATGTTTTCTAGTGAGTCAGTATTAACTGTCCGAACGAAATCTAGCTCAATCCCTTTTTCATTCATTGCTCTGGTCATACAATAATGATGCTTATATTAATTGTTTCATTTCTCAACATAGAGAGAGAAATGTCCTCGGACAACAGCAACACAATAACAATAAGTGACCAAATCATGTTTTGGTAGATCTTAGCATCTTCAACCACAACCCAAACAAGCACAGGTTTGTGAAGAGGTTACCTTTGCTGTCCACTGTGTTACACTGCATTTACTGTGTTACAGTAGGATACCAGCTGGCAGCATCGGGTGAGTCAGATATGGAGCTTGAGTAAAGATGTGGCCATAGGGAAAACTCTTCTTGCATACATGAACTTGGACCTTTGGGCTAAGGTTAGAATTAGGTCAGTGCCCTCCACTGAGTTGAAAGAAATTTGGGTTTTCTTTCTCCCAAGAAAGGAAAGACCACATTTGACTTTGATGTAATTATATATCTTAGGCATCAAATTTATATAATGATTGTAAAACCCAGAGAGCCCAAGAGCCTGAGATGATATACTAAGAAGAATGTACATTTAAATAAAACTAGAAGTACTTTACAGCACCCTGGCACAGTGACCTCAGAGAATTGATGCTCCTTTTCTATACTGAAGGGCACACACTGAAATATTCTCAAATAAATCTTTGAGGACACAGGTCAGAGATGTAGATAGCTCTGCACTGAAACTTGCCTGTGTGTCTTATTTGACAGAACAGTTCTTGTTTTCGTTTTTTGTTTGTCTGCAGTACTGGGATTGAACCCAAGGTCTTGGGCATGTTAGGCAAGCACTCTTCCTAATAAGCCACATCCCCACCCCTTTTAATTTAATTTTATTTTAAGTTGCCAGTACTGGCCTCAAACTCACAATCCTCTTGCATTACCCTCCTGAATAGCTATGATAACGAGCATGTGCCTTCATACCCAGCTTTTATTTTCCTCTCTAATTGAATACGTTTTCAAATTAGTCACAATGATTTCACTTTTTGTTCTCTGTCCAGCAGGAAAGGTTTTATGTGATCCACTTAGCCAGCCCCTGAAGCTTTTGAGTTTACTAGTGCTGAACTTTTCTGACAAATTCTACATAAGCAGCCAGTTACCAATAACATAATTACATGAAGCCAAAATATTCTCATGATTCAGCCTATACTGAAACCCTAAGAACTCTCTCTGACTTCCTCTTCCACTGGGTTGGTAAGAACCCAAAGCCGTCTTATATCCTAACTTCACAAAGCCTGGGTCTTAGGTGTGAAAATGAACATACCTGTTGCACATGTATCTGTGTTGCTGAGGGACAGTTGCAACGTTAAGCCCAAATGCTCAAAAATGGCATGTAAAACAATCTTCGACATCAGAGCCCTGAACAACCTGAGTGCATCTGAAAGGCCCCTGATGCATGGTGATTCATAGTGAGGACAGTGTGAGCTGTCCTTTAGCACTGTGGTGAACACTAAATGAGACCACCTTTTATATATTGTCTATATTTGTGTGTGTGTGTGTGTGTGTGTGTGTGTATATATGTGTGTATATATATATATATAAACAAATTTGAATTTTCAGGATATTGTGAAGGACCAAAACACATTAGATGGAAATAAACCTGCCCGCATCTCACCAGTAAAAACTCCAGAGGTCAAGAGTTATCCTTCATGGTCGAGGTACCGTGGTAATCTCCTTAGCTTGGAAGTCCACAGGCATGGCCCACAGCTGTGGTCTTGAAGGTAAACAGACAGAGTGTCATGGGTAGCCAACTCTGGTAGGTTGTATTCCTATTCACAACTATCCACTGTCTCCTCTGTGGGATTATTGTGCATCCAGCCCTTAGACATGTGGCTTTCTGTTTCTCTGAATGGGCAGAGCCCATGTCCTGTGTTTTGGAATGTGAATGGATGTGGTGTCTGAGTTGAAGCTTTAAATGTGCCTGATCGGATGGTTCCTACCCCCTGCCATGAAAACTATACAAACCAAATAAGTTCCATGGTGGTTAAAATCTTTCCTAAACTTTCATGTAAGTATTAATTCATATCATTTTCAAAAAGTATCTGTATGTGCATAGGTATGTGTGTGTCTCTCAATGTCCTCACCTGTAGAGGTGGGACTTCAGTTGGGCCTGAGTCTCCATCACACCTCTTCATGTGTCCTGTATCTCATATCTCAGCCCAGGGAGGTGGGCGGCATGGATGGTATGAAAGTCTTGGAACCAGAAGGATCAGCAAGTTCTCAGTTGGACAAGCCACGTCACTTCCCAGAGCCTTCGTCTTCTCTACTTTAAATGGGTAAGCAGTGCCCAATTTGGAGATGGCTCTGAGGATGTACCTGATGCCTGAGAGGACTTTCTCAGCTCGGTTCTGGGCACTGCTGTTGTTAGGACGTGGGACAGTTAGACAGGCTGCCACTGCCTGCTGTCCTCAGTCCCAACAGACTAGCAACAAAGGCTTCTGTTTACTGTAGACCACCTGCGGGCCAAACGCCTGTCATTTAAGTCTGTCACCTCCTGTCCTCCTCAGAGCACCCCTGCAAGGCGTGGTTGCTTTGGGTCCTTTTCCATATGAGGAAATGGGCATAGACCAAGTAGCTTGGCCAAGCTTACACAGCCAGTGGGGGTTGAGTGGCAGGTAGAGTGGAGAAGTGTGCACAGGCTGCGGGCTCCTGAGGGCTCTGGGGCCCAGGCCCTGCCCACCGGCTTTGTAATCAGGATGCACTCCGGAGAACACCAGGACCCCAGAGGAGCTCAGCTCTGTGACCCAAGGCCTTTGCACCGCTCTGTAAGTGGGTGTGTCTGTTCCATCCCACATGGTGATGCCATGGGGCCTCTCAGGTCCTGCGGTCAGGAGTTCGAGGCTGAATCTCATGTCCAGCTGCGTAGATCCAGTCAGTGCCTCATTGCTCAGCCCTTACACAACCCAACAGGGTGGATTCAGGTTACAACCCAAGGCCAGGGGCCCACTCTCCTGTACCCCCACATCCTGCTTTCTGCTGGTCCACCTGGTGAGCAGCCCCAGGGGTTCCATCCACCAACTTGGTCACTCACCCCATCAGAGAGTTCATGGCTGTATTGAGCCTTTGCCACTGTGAAGTTGCTGACCTGTGAGGGTAGCCGTATTGGGCTGGGGTGGGGAGGGCCCTTGGGGGCCTGAGGAGAGGACAGAGACTTCATCTGAGTCACCCCTGCATCCCTCTTGTATGGGACCCATATCATTCATTCATTCCACAAACGTGACAGGTGCTTACTCTGTGTCAGGCACTGAGCTAAGGACCTGTGTAATACTTAAGAAATAATCACTTGATTATTTAACTATTTAATGGTTTATGGGCTTTTTACCAAATGTGCCTGGCCCAGCAGGTGCTTAATGCCTGTTTGATTCATTAATTACTAATCTCCAGACTTCTAACCATATGTGCCTGGCATCGTGCCTGCATAACTTAACTGTGCAAACAGTAAATCGAATAGACGAAATTTTCTTAGAGATCCTGCACCTACTGGAAGAAAAAGTAGGCCCAAATCTTCATCATGTTGGCCTAGGAACTGGAAGTTGGAGTGAACCACAGAGTAGGAGGATTAAGCCTTTCTCTGCTGAGTGTGTGTACTTGACTGTGCAAGTGTGAGTTGCGAGTGTGTGCATGTACCTCTCTGTCAACAGGGCACATGCAGATCTTCCTCACCTGAAGCTGCCACCTTACCTTGTCCTCACCAAAGTCAGTCCAGAACAACTGGCCAATCAGTGTGGAGCCTGGCCAGCCCAATTGCTCAGCTCATGGCCCAGGACACGGGGAGTGGGGCAGATTCAGCAGCCAGTGTTGCCTGCAACCATCCTTAGGAGTTCCTGTACAGGAAGTTTCTTCACCAGGAACCAAAAGGGAACCCCCAGGGTCAGCTCCTAGCGATCAAACCCAAAACAATTCTGCCAAGTGGGGCCCACACAGAAGAATCCTGCTTCTGCCATGTGTTCCTGGCTCTCAGGGCCTCAGACAGATTTTCCCTGGCCTAGACCCGGGAGAGGAATGAGCCGGGCAGAGGATCAGTGACCCTGGGCCACCTGAGAAAGCAGTGGCCACCTCGGATGTTGACAGTAACCTCGTTACACAGCAGTAGTCCTGACATTGGCCACGGATGCACAAACATCAGGCCAGTCAAGGCAGATCCTCTGGTGATTCTACAAGACCCCCCGGTGAGTGATGTCTGGCCAATGAAGTGCATTCCTGTCCACCCTCCTGCTAGGCCCTCCCTCCCAGAAACTCTCAGGTGCTTTGCAAACAGCAGCCACCAAACAAACAATTATGTTCTCCCAGGAAATATTTCAAAGCATCTTTGATGGCACTATCCAGATGAACGCTTTCAACGTGGGTCTGATTCCTGCTTCTCAGCTGACCACACATCCTAAAGGGAAGAAATATGAGCCCTGCTGCAGGTGGTGACAGGCGCTGGGCAAGGCACTTTCATTCAGTCACTTGTTCATTCCACATATGTGTATTGAAGAGCTGCCGGATGCCAAGCACAGTGACAAGAAGGGGACATAGAGGAGCAAGGGAGATACTGACCCACCCTCAAGCTCATTTCTAGTGCAGGAGGTGGACAGGGAGATATGGTCGTGACGCAGCGCAGCCCACGCTGAGATGGCAAACACCCAGACAGTGAGGGACCCAGAGGGGAAGAGGGTCTGTAAAGGTTTCCCTAAGGAACGGAAGCCTTGGATGAACAGGGCGGGAAACCATTAATTAACTAACCAAATATACATTAAGACCTGCTTGGCCAAGACTATTTGTTTAAAGATCGTCAAACCCTAGAATAGTTAGATAACCTAACGGTCACTGCCCAGGCCCAGCCAGGAACCCAGGGCAGTGTCTGCAGAGGAGGCGCCCGCTGAGGATACCACCTGCAGGTCCGACTCTAGGTGCTGGTTTCTGCTTTTGTCTTCAACCCTGAGCCCCTCAGCAGTCTGCCTTCTGGGTCTTTCCACCAGCCAGGATCGTGCCAAGCTGTACTTCCTGTGGTTTGGTTGTAACAACAATAGGTATTCTTTTTCCTTCCCAAATATGAAGTTTTATCATAATAGTGAATAGGCCTTGTCAAGCGACACACAAGTTCTCTTCCGCCTTCCCCCATAAAGAGTCCTGTCGTCACTGTGGCTGGGGTCGGGGACATGCAACTCTGAAACTCATGACGAGCTCATCTGGAAATATTGAAAATGGCAGCTTCGGTCCTGCCGTAGAAGAGATGCTCTGGATTCACGCACAGTAGCTCAGTAGTTTTTAATTACTGCCTAATCTCAAAATTAAGTCACCCTGATTTTCTTGCTGTGGTGTGACTCCTCTGAGCCCTTCATCCACCTGAAGGACTTGGGGTTTGTCAGCTGAGGTGGATAAGCCCCTGGGGGACCTCCTCAAGACCCTCAGCCCTGCTGGTATTGTTTCTGAGTGAGCTGAAGGCTGCAGTCTTTCCTCCTCTCTAAAGATCAGCCTGGAAGCTCAGACCTGTCTGATGTACCCTGTGTGATGGGATCATGTGAGGTCTTCCTGTCGTCACTGTGAAATGGACCCCGGAAAAACTGAGGCTCAGAGGTTTTGTTTTTGGTTTTCGTTGGCAGTGCTGGGGGTTGACCCAGGGCCTTCGGTGGCAGATGCATACTGCCGAGCTGCGCCCCCAACCCAGGCTCATACAGGAGGTCTCTGCACCAGATTTGAACCCAGATCTACCAGTCTCCAAAGCTACCCAGCCTCACTGCCTCCCTGTGTGGTGAAGGAACCAATCCTGCCAATCAGGCCACTTCAGCCCCTTCTGTGGCCACCAAAGAGGAGACGGACAGCAGGAAAACACGGCCTTGGGGCTGCTGGGCCAGGACAGGCCAGCATTGGCTCTCAGCTCTCCTGTGAGGCTGGATGACCTTGATCTGGTCGCTCTCTCAGAGCCTCAGTTTCCTCAGAGATATCCCACCTGCATCTGACGCTGGAGCAAGGGTTGAAAGACCGTGAACGTGGGTGGTGGTCCTGGTGCCCAGCCTGTTCAGGAAGCAGTCCCCCCTGTGGCCTGGGTGGCTCCTGGGGGCAGGCCATGAGCCTCTGGGTACCTGCCAGATTGGTCCCTTGCAAGAGCTCATCAGACAGCCTTGAGGCAGGGTCCGGCCCTTGCTCACACCTTTGGCAAACCAGCCTCTCAGGTTGTTTCTGTTTATTTATTTATTGTTTTGGTTTAGGGTTGTTCAGCCACCGACCACCCCCCCTCAATTGGGACAAGCAGCTCTCCTGCCTGGTGAGGGAATGGCTTCTCCGAGTCCTTTCCCTGTCCCTGAGTCCTGGTACCATATGTCCGCATCACCCAGTTGGCTCCTAGTCAACGTTCAGTTTAGTTTTGTAAATAAGTAGCAGTTTCTCCTGGTGTGTTTTGACTTTGCTTATGTAACATGTGTGTCCCCAACAGAAAAGGATCGGCTCCTGAAGGGAAGGATTGCCTCCTGTCTCTCCACCTCGCATACACTCTGTACTCGGCAAAGGGCCTCAGTATTGATTTTGTGGAGTAGCTGAGTGCGTGAATGAGTGGATAAGTGTGTTGAGCATCAGGGAATAATAAGAAGTTAGAGAATCTTTGTGGAGGAAGGGTTGATTAAGGGAAAAGCACCCCTGGGTGTGCTGGTGCCCTCCTGTAATCCCAGATTACATCAGAGGCTGAGGTAAAAGGATAGGACATTTGAAGTCACCCTCAGTTTAGCAAAACTGTCTCAAAGTAAAAAGGCTGGGGATATAGCTCCGTGGTGAAGAGCCCCTGGATTCAATCCCTAGAAAGAGAAAAAAGCACCTGGGCTCTAGATTCTTTTAAGCCACAGAAGGGACTTTAGGTAACGGGCAGAAGTCTTATTTTACAAACCAGAAGATCATGAAGCTGCTGAACCCTTTCTTGTTCGGGGTCTAGTGACCATCCAGTTCCTAGTCTATTCGGTCAGGGCAAGGGTAGAGCTTGTGTGCTGGGGACCCTAGGCTACCTGCGCTGCCCTCCCCAACCCTCCTCCCTGCCCATCACTGACTTTTTTCCCTTACCCCTCCAGGAACACCCCCAGTGTGCCTGAGCGAGGCCTGCGTCTCAGTGACCAGCTCCATCTTGAACTCCATGGACCCCACGGTGGACCCCTGCCAGGACTTCTTCAGCTATGCCTGTGGGGGCTGGATCAAGGCCAACCCCGTGCCTGATGGCCACTCACGCTGGGGGACCTTCAGCTACCTCTGGGAACACAATCAAGCCATCATCCAGTACCTGCTGGGTAAGCACCAATGGGGACACTAAGGAATGGGCTGCAGGGGACGCCACCTACTGCACCTGCCAGCCAGGCCTGGTCAGAGGAGGGGCTTTGCCCTGTCACTCGCTGTGGGGCCCTGCTGTGTGAGTTATTCATCTCTAGTCTCAGTTTCTTTGTGTAACAGCATTAATAACATCCAAACTGTAGAGTTGTTTTGTTTGAGGTGCTGGGAATCAAACTCAGGGCCTTGCATATGTTAGGCAGGTGCTTTGTCAAAGTTTTGAAACAGGGTACTTGCAAAATTGGCCAGGGTGGCTTCAAATTTGCAATCCTCCTGCCTCAGCCTCCAAAGTAGCTGAGATTACAATCATGCAGGCCTTTGAGCACTACAGAACACACTGTGATACGTCAGCCCGTCTGTGACATATACCAGGCACACAGGAGCTGATAGCTGTGGTCATTTTATTTTGTGGCTTCAGGATGCAGCATCGTCCTTGGCTAGCATTGACTGAGTTTTGAAAGCTGTGAGCAAATGGAGTCAAGGCTGGACATACCACATCAGACTTTAAGGCTACGGCCCAACGAAAGTTCTAACAGCTTATCGGAGAGTTAAGTTGTCCACGTAGGCAGGGTCTTCCGTGGCCTCACAGACTCTCCAAAGTACTTTTGACTTTGGGGTTGATGGTTTCATCCTCAGATTCCAATTCCCCGCCTGCCTTGTGTGCAGCTGGATTTCTGGTTCATGTTGTTGAATTCCCATCAGCCCCATGGAACCCAGAGGGAGTTGCAGCGCCAGGCTGCACCCCAGTCCTGACTCAAACCCCTTGGCAGTAGGGACCTTTTTCTGCTGCCCCCTGCTGTCCCCTGTCCTGGGACCCTAAATGCTGGGAAGGGCCAGATTATGAAAAAAACAATCCATGCAGCCATGCTGGACAGATCTTGGCTTTGACAAATACTCATTAACTTTTTGAAAACCACTCAAGACACCCAAGGTAGGTAAAATGAAGAAGTTACCTGAGAGGGGAAAAATCTTCTCAAAAGGACAGTCATCTCCTTACGAGACAGGAAATGATTCTAATTTGACAATTATGAAATCAAGGCAGCTGGGGCTCTTGGTGAAGGTGGGAACATGTACACAGGTGAAGGAGTCCTTGACTCACTCGTGTCTCGTGCTGGGGCACAGCTGCCACCAGGTAAAACCTGCCTGTCCTTTCTCCTTGACCCGGGAATTTCCTGGGTGGGATGTCCCTCAGCACCCAGTGCAGCGACAGCCTCCTGCTGGCCCCCCAGGGATGGAGCAGGGTGGTACTTGAACGTGGAGTGAAGGAATCTGCAGGACAAGATGGCCAAGCCCCAGCCTGAGATGGCCCCAGGCCATCTGAGGCCACCAAAGGTGTCTTCCAAAAGGGGTGCCGCCTTTTGTTTCAGATCTAGAAGCTCAAGTGGCAAATATGTCTGGTTTCAAGGCTACAACTCAGGACAGTCCCTTCCCCAGAGCCCAGTGACACAGCCGGGGCCTTGGCAGGACCATAACGAAGCAGTGGGTGGTCCAGACATGTAGCGAGGTGGGCTGGGTTCAGTGCTGACTCTCACTGCGGGGTCTGGGCCAGTCCCGGAGCCTGATTTTTCATTGACACACTGGCAACTGCGCTCCTCCAGGTTATAAAATTTAATGGGAAAATATGAATAAAGAGCTCTCCTCAGTCTGTACGTGGTGGTTGCTCTTTGCGGTGGTAGTACTCTCATTCCTCACATTAATCCCCGCACAGGACTGTATAGTTCACAGAACGCTTTTGAACTGTCATCCCATTTTATCCTGTAGGGTGGAAGCTGGGGAGGTATCGTTCACCTCATTTGATAGATGAAAAAACTGAGGTTCAGAGAGGTCCTCAAGATAGGCTCATAGTTGGCCTGATTCCTGGTCCTGTGCCCTTTCCCCTGTCCCATGCTCTCTTCTCAGGTATAAGGGACAGACATAGCTCCCTTGTCACTGTGTTGAAGGGAGCACAGAACACTGAGGGCTGAAGGAGAGTGGGAAGGACACTGGCAGTTTTTGAGTGTCTGTTATGTTTTAGGCTGTTTATATCTACTGCCTCTTTAATTCTCATTAACATCCTGGAACTTAGGGATTATCATTCCCATTTTACAGATGAGGAAACTGAGGCTCGGAAATGTGAAATAATTTTGCCAAGAACATACCTTCATTCCAGAATGGAGTGGGGCTGGTGCTCTGGGGGGCAGATAGCATCGAGGGGGGGAGGAAGAAAGATGGGCAATTAGGCCCAGAACCACTCCTTTTGCTTTGTGGTCAAGGGCGCTGGCCTCCCACTGGCCTGGAGCTAATTCTTACTGGGAGGACCTTTGACCTGTGCCAAGATTGGATCCATCCTGTCCTGTTTCCTGTACCTTGGCAGGGCTCATGAGGAGTGGCCTCCAGGCCTGGGCGGTAGCCTTACATCACCGTGTCCCTGAGAGTCCCGTTGTACATGGAAAGCTGCTCAGAGCCGGGCACAGAACAGCCGGCACCAGGCCATCAAACCCTTGACCCCAGGGCCAGGGGTTGATGGTATCAGGAGGCAGACCAGAGAGCTGCGAAGTCTGGTGGCCTTGGCCTGCGAGCTTGGCCGCTGCCAAGTGACCTGCTTCTCTCCACCGTAGCTCCAGTCTCTGTGAAATGGAGGAGCCAGTGCCACCGGGAGTGAGGCTGCTGTGACACTGACTGGCACGTGTGGTTCAGAGGGCCACGCACAGGGCCTGGCACCCACCGAGGGCTCATCAGGGCATAGGCGCCCTTCTTGGTGGGGTGGGTTTCAACCGGACTTCATCCTGACAAGCTGTGTGACTGCAGAGGGCCACCAGCCTCTCAGGCCTCAGCTCTCCACCTGTGAAGTGGCGTCTAGCTCACGTGGTTAATCAGGATGCTCTAAGGGAAAGAATCTCTGCTTATTTTATTTCTCAGGGAAGCACTGATGCGGACCTGGCTCCAGAGCAGGCAGTATAGGCACGTCCCCGCCAGCGAGGCCTTGGGTTACTTCATTTTATTCCCGTGGTACATTCAAGTAGGCACCAGTATATTCCCATTTTACAGATGAGACTCACAAAGACAAAAGAAGTGTATTTCCCAGGAAAAGGTAGAGCTGGGATCAGCTATGGGGCCTCAAAACTTCTGTCCTTTGTCTCCTGGCTCTCCTGAAGTCAGATTTCCCACCGACAGGCCCCGAGTGATGCTGCTCAAGAGATTGGCTGAGCAGACCCTCCGGCCTCACGGCTCCCATCTGCAGTGGCTGCCTGGCCGAGCTTTGCAGGCCAGCCAAGCCCTGGCCTAAGCCTGACTCAGTACTGGGATCACCTTCGCATCACACTGACCAGAGGCTTGGAAGGCACATCCTGGGGTCCCGTCCCCATCAGGGTTACTCCTGGGGATTAGTCTAGAACAGCCCCTCACAAGTGGGCCTCGATACCTGGGGCCTTGACACCTGGGTGGACACTGGAACAAGAGAGAGTGCTTTCTTTCTAGATGGACAGAGGAAAAGATATTTGCAGTGCCGGCAAGGATGGTGTCCACTGGTCCAGAGGACAGCAACTGCCATCCATGTGCCAAGTGAGCTTGGTCAAGCCGTGTGTTTCTTTCGTGGGTGAATTCACCCCAGGCCCCTCAGGAAATCCAGAGACCTGGAGCAGGTGGGCTGAACTAGGCCCGGGGCCACTGTGGTGTGTCCTCCTTGCAGCCTGCTGGCTGGAGGGTGCGACCTCAGCTGTTCAGAACACAGGCGCCTCACTGCACTTGCCTCTCCACCAAGAGACATACAAGCACTACCTTGTGGACTTAGGGGAGACAAGAGTGTGGCCTCACCAGATACAGGGGCGCAGGCCTGTAATCCCAGCCACTTGGGAAGCCAAAGCAGGAGGATCACAAGTTCGAGGCCAGCCTCAGCACTTTAGCGAGGCCCTAAGCGACTTAGTGAGACCCTGTCTCAAAATGAAAAATAAAAAGGGCTGGGGATGAGGCTCAGTGGTTAAGCGACCCTGGGTTCAGTCCCAGGTACCAAAAAAAAAAAAAAAGTGTGGCCTCACATCATCGGGGAAGCCAACAGACAGGCCCCTCACTCCTTAGCCTGGCCCTTGCCTGAGGCTTTCCCACTGTGCTTGGATCCAGTCTCTAGAGTGCCCCCACCCGGCCCTTCAAGACCCCTTCGACCCACTGCCTCTGTTGAGTCTTCCAAGGGCTTCTTACGGCCTGAGCTACATCGTGGTACTGCCAGGTTTACTCTACAATATCTACAATATCATATATATATATATATATATATATATATATATATATATATATATATATATATATATTTTTTTGCATAACAAAAAAACATAATGCAAGCTTGTGACAATTCAAGCAATACCGGGATCATAAGGAAAAGTTCGCAGCCTCCTTCCTTCTATCCCAAACACCAATCTACACATGCACGCTATTCCAGCAGCATGAGATGTGTCCACGTCACTGATCTGGCAACGAATCAGGTCACCCTGTGTCATCACTCATGGTTTTGTTTTTATGTTTCCCGCATTTGCTGTTTCATCTTCCTGCCCTCTGTGACAGGCTGTGTCTCTGAAATGCTGGCTCCGTGTGGGGCACATTCTGGGGACAGGGCCACTCTGGGGTCCCAAGGGCATAGAAATTGTTTGGCAGCCTGAGACCAGACCACAGAGTTTCCAACTGCCTGGATACTTCCTTCTTGGGGTCCTGAGTTCCAGAAACTTCCCCAATCACTTCCCCAAAGTCTCGGAGAGGAAGGACAGCATCCCATTTAATCAGGCCACTTCTTCCTCTGGGAGTTTTTATTGGTACGCCCTTTCCCACATCAGTCCTCAGGAGCCTGAAGGAGCCCAGGCAGGCAGAGCGGTGACCCAGGGGGGCAGAGCGGTGACCCAGGCAGGCTGCGGGATGGGGGCTGGGAATTTCATGGTCTCCCTGGCTGCAGCAGGACTGCCTGGCCAGGGACGTGTGGTGCCCCCACTTGGCCATCAGGGCAGGACCTGTGTTTTGTTTTAGATAAAAACCACAGACTCAGTTCCAACAGTCACAGGCTTCCGGAGCCCCATCCTGCTGGGGAAACGGGAGCTGATAAAGAAAGCGCCTTGTTCTGCAGGAGAAAAAACATAAGGATACCATGTGTTGTTGCCATTCCTGGTGCCTACTGCAGGCCAGGCCCTGCACCGAGATCTCGTGGACAGCCCATGGGGATTCAGCATCATCCTCACATTTCAGAGACAGGGAGAAGGTTAGGCCCAGGGAGGGGAGGGGAGGCGCCTGCCTGGGAGGGCAGAGCCCACAGCGGCTTGGGCTTCCTGGAATTTGAACCCAGGCCACTTAAGCCTCTCTGGGGACCAGCCACCCCTGTGTGGGTGTGGCCGTGTGTGTACATCTCATCCTAAGAGTTCCCACTGCACCTCTTACTAGTACCACACCCAATTTATAGGTGAGAGGTTGGGTAACTTACTGGAGTCAGTGGCTGAGGCCCAGGGCAGAGGTCCACTCGGGGGTGTGGTAGAGATCCCCAGGTGTCTGAACCTGAACTTCAGACCGACGCTCTTCACTTGCCACTGGTTCCCGGGCTCCACATCCTGGTAAAGGCAGTTGCTTTCCCAGGCTGAGGAAGCCTGGCACTGTTCCTGACACTCTCACCCCTCCTCTGCTGGCCCACGCCCCCATCTTGGCCCACCTGATCTACTCCAGTGGCCTCCACCTAGCCATCTTGCTTTAGCACTTGTCCCTGGAGCCCTTGAGTGAGGAAGGAGAGGGGTGGGAGAATCCGGGGGCCCCAGGAAGCAGAGGTGGGAAGAGGCTCCACCAGGGCTTCTGCCCCAGCCAGAGCTGAAGCGGGGTCCAGGCGTGGTGCCCCTGGAGGGGGCGTAGCACAGCACACACCTGCATTTCCTCTCTATGCAAATCCTGGGTGGCACCAGCCCCATCACCCTCCTCCCCTGAGGTGACATCCTGCCTTGTTAAACATGGACGCTGAGCTCCCTTCTTTGAGCACATGTTGCTGAAGGCCTACTTTGTGCCTGTTCAGGTTCTGGGGATACAGGGATGACTATGACACAATGTGGGGCGAGGCAGCCCACGCAGCCCCACTCCCACTCCACGTCTGCCTCCTCCTGCCCAAGCAGGGCTTCCTCTGGCCGCCTTCCCAGGCCTCTCCCACCATCCTCTCATGGCTTCCAACACCTTCTCTTCATACTCCCCTGTATGGAATCAAACAGTCTTGTGACTTTAGTTGCCATCTGTTCACCACTGGGCTGCCAGCTTCCTCCACACCAAGCCTGGTGGCCACCAAATACCAAAAACCCACAGCTGTGGGAAAGCCAGTGAGCAGGACCCTAGATTGCTGGAGGAACTTTGAGCTTGGTTGGGGAACCTCTCAACAAAGGAGAGAGGGAGGCCATGCTTGAAGGCGGTGTCCTTGACCTCCAGGTGCTAGGGAAGGAAGGGCCAGGCAGCCTCAAGCTGGAACTCAGAATGTGCTGTGATTAGCACAGCCAGGCTGTACCTGGTGAGCCTTCTGTGGGCCTCTTAATTGGGTGGCCTTGGGCTCTGGAGGAGGGAGATGCCAGGCCCTCTAGCTGTGCACAGAGCACCTCCCCTAACAGTGGCCCTGGCATTCAGGGTCATGACTGGAGCCAGATGTGGATGGTGAGGCGCAGCTTCTGGGCCTGGCAAATGATGACAGTTCTCCTGCTTGTCCTTCCAAGAGCCTAGCTACTGGGAAGGGAAAAGCATTGCCACAGAGCTGAGGCCCCTGGGGTGAGGGACTCCCCTCTGCCGCCCCATGCTCTGCTTCCTGAGTCGGAGGTGTGGCAGCAACCCTAGCTCGGCCCCCTTTCCCTCCTTTGTCCCCAGGAAGCCTCACACAGGTGTCCCCAGAGCCGAGCAGCAGCCCTTGGTCTACAGGGCAGGGCTTGTCCCTCCCTGTTCAAGCCCCCAACCTCCATCTCTCACTCAGGGCCTTCTCTTGGCTCTGACCTGCCTTCAGTCCACCCCGCCACGTGCCCTTTCCGGGGCTACCTCCCAGATCTCAGCTAGACTGGGCTTGATGCCCTCTGACCTGTGATAACTATGGTGCTATTTATGCCAGAATGGAGGGACGGGGAGCCTTCTGGGGTGAGGACTGGAAAAGCTGATTAAAGACTGGCCAGGAAGTGTCTCATGCCCTTGGCACCCAGCGAATGCCGCACACTTTCCTTTTCTTCTAGCAGCAGGCTCTTCCTGCTTCCTTCCTTGGCCCCACGCTGTCCACTCCCTCCACCTAGTGCCCTTTGCCCTGTTTCTACCTGGAGACCGCCTTTGTTTCTCTTTGAGACCCAGCTCCAATAGAACCTCCTCTGGAGGCCCCCCCACCCCCAGGCAGAGGGGGGTGCTTCTCTGTGTTCCAGAGCCTCTGCAGTGTTAAAGCACTTTTGTGTGCTGTGTTCCTTCCTTGGCACATCTATGTCCCCGCTAGACCGTAAGCTCTTTGGGGATAGAGAGCAGATCTTAATTTTGTGCCCAGAGTGCTGAGAATGTTCTGGAAGGAGCAACATAGGAGAGGTTCTGGGTAAAAAAAAAATAGACTGAGAAAGGATGGAAGCAAGTGGGGTTTTAGCAGGGTCCCATGCAGAAGCCTCCTGGGGTTGAGGACATTGTTGTCTGGCCCCAGAGTACCCGCAGTACCTGGCCCAGAGCAACCCTTTGCTCTGCATCCCATGGATGGATGAGTCGATAGAGACCCACGAGAAAGGTGCCTATGGAGGTGGTGGGTTTGGAGAGATCTTGGGAGAAAGCAAAGGAAGAGGTTTAAAGTCAGAGAGCAACTAATCTGAGAGAAGGACAAGTGGCCAGCCCAGGGTGGGAGCAAGCTGGACAGATGGACGCAGGGGCCAGGAATCTGACGTGGTCTGGAGTGGAGCTCTGAGACAAACATGCAGGCCCAGAAGCCCCAGCACATAGTAGGTCCTGGGGACCTGAGTACTCAAACTCACCAGGTACAGATGGGGACCTTCCGTGCTGTGCTCACACAGGAGGGTGGCCTTCAGCAGGCGGCTCTGGACCAGGGGCTAAGGACAGGGGGGATGGGAAGGGAGTCTCCGGGTGGGTGGTTGGGTGGGTGGGGGGTCTGAGAACGAAAGAGGATGAGGTGCTGCTAGCCTGAGCTGGGGAGGGACGGGGAAAACAGCCCTTGGAGTCATCCGCAGGTCTGTTGACTGCGCCTAGCCCCCTGAGGAGGAAGCGGAAAGTCAATTCACAGTGAATGAGGCCCTTCAGGCTTCACTCAACCCCAGTGTTTCTCACAAGGAAGGTGAGCTGGGATCTGAAGCTGAGACATGGCTCTGTCCCAGCACCAGGCAGGGGAGTTCCTGCCACGTGTTGGCTGGCAGGTCTGCCGACTGTCCTGCTGGGTGGGCCCGGGCTGCCATGCCAGGGACAGGTCCTCAGGCCTGATCAGCAGATGGGCAAGAGACAGGGCATGCCCACCTGATCTGCACCCAGCTAGGATGGGGGCACTCATACCCGCTGGGGCTGGCTGCTCCCTGACAGCAGCTGCCCTGACGGCTTCACAGTGGGGAGCACTGAGGCTCCAAAAGAAACTTGCCTGGGGATCCCCAGCAGGTAAATGGGGGCTTATTCAATATCTGCTATCTCTTATCCTTCTAGAAAATTCCACAGCCAGATCGAGTGAGGCAGAAAGGAAGGCCCAAGTATACTACCGCGCATGTATGAATGAAACCAGGATTGAGGAGCTCAGGGCCAAGCCCCTGATGGAGCTGATTGAGAAGGTGAGTCCCTGGGACACACTCTCAACCTCCCTCCTGCCGCGCCTCCTGCCAGCCCCTCTGGCTGCAGCTCTCAGGCCCACTGGTGCTCAGCCACCTCACACCTCCAGCCTCCGCACCCAGCTGGAACACGCAGCCTGTCTGTCTGCCACTGCGTGTTCATGCACATCTGTGCGTGGGGGGACTGTCTGTTGTAATGTGTGGGGTTGTGTGTCAGCATCTGTTGAGGACATCTAAGTGTCTCAGTGCATCTGCGTGGGCCTTGGGGACGATATTCACTGGGAATCTCTTCCTCTGGATTGCCACTTCCCTTTCCTCAGGAGGTGGGTGTGAGTGTGCGAGAGGTGTGTGTTGTTCCAGAGAAACCAACAGGGAGTCTTAGGCCAGCAACAGAGCCAGACCTGCTGGCTGGAGGCCTCACCTTGCTCCTGAGCCCAGGAGAAATCATCCCTCCGGGCCAGGCTGCCTGGCACAGACAGAGATGGCTGCGGCTTTTCTGGCCACCCTTTGCTTGCTCAAGGGCTCGCCATCCTATCTCAGTTCGGGGAAGGTATTGCTGCAGGAATGGGGACTCTCCCAGTCCCTCCTCTCTGGCACAGTCCCCATGTGCCAGTGTGTGCCAATCCTGGAGGACCAAAGAGACTTTTTTTTAAGTCCCAACCTGGAGAGAGACCAAGGTAGACCACAGCTTATCAGCCTTTTTCAAAATACAGAGCCTTATTTCCTGTAGTCACAATTGGATTTATGTCTTAATAGTAATCACGTTCGTGTGATTGATTGTCCAACAAATGAACAGCACAGGGGGCAAAGTCTCTGGGATTCACAGCTCAGTTGTTAAGGATGAGTCTTTGCTCCCTCCGTGGGTCTCCAGGTCACAGGTCAGAAGCCCTTTCATTTGCTCTGGACTCTCCCAGAGGTCAGATGACTGCTCCAGGGTCACAGAGCAAGTCAGCTGCAGAACCAGAATTTGCATACAGGCTCCTTACCACCTTCCCCTCCCTATCTGCTCTGCCTTCTCCCAGCTTGGAGGCTGGAATATCACAAGTCCCTGGGCCAAGGACAACTTCCAGGACACCCTGCAGGTGGTCACTGCCCACTACCGAACCTCACCCTTCTTCTCTGTCTATGTCAGTGCAGACTCTAAGAACTCCAATAGCAATGTGATCCAGGTGAGCAGGCCTGGGCCAGGGAAGCAAAGGGTGTAGCCTCCTGGGGTGGAGGGAGACCTGCCCTGGGCCACGGCAGCAGGCTCTGGTTTCTAAGCCAGGGTTATTTCTGGCAGCCCCAAGCAGTGAGATTTTTACAGGCAAGAGACTATGAGAGGGCAGACTAGCCATCTCCGTGGGCAGCTCATCATGGGCCACAGAAACGACAAGTGATATCAACTCCTGGGCACAGCTGTAGCCAACTCTTTTTCCCCTCACTTAGCCTCTGGCTCTGTGGTGCTGCTTGGAATGCTTTTGGTCCATCTCTCCCACCAGAGCCTGCCCAAGGCTGAGGATCAGCACACCTAGGAGAGCCCCCAGATTAGGGGTCATAAAGGCTTAGTTCTCAGCCCAACTGCGCCACTCACTGTGTGACCTTAACAAGCGTCAACCTCACTGAGCTACACTTTCCTTTTCATCCTAATGAACTATAATAGCAGCTACCCAAGTTGAGTCAAGGTGTGGCCAGAAGGTTCCAATGTTAGCCATCAGGAAGTGACCCTCCTCTGCCTGCCCCACTCTCAGGAAACCCTGTACTGACACTGTCCTCTTGAATTCTCATTCCAGCTCCGAAGGTTAGGTTTTATCTCCCTAACTTTCTGGGCGAGGAACCTGGGGATCAGAAAGGTTAAGTAACTTGGGTTAAGGTTAAGTCACCTGTGTTGGCTCCTCGCCACTTGGGAAGGGTTTAGAGAAGTAGAGTGCATTGCTGAGGCCAAGGGGTGTTTGAAGAGGAAGGAGGCTCTGTCCAGCCCTCAGAAGGGCCCAGGTCCCTGCAGCTGACCCCACAGGTGGACAGGAATGTGTCTGTCTTATCACTGAGTGATCCCATCTGTGACTTCGGCTACCGGCTTGTGCTCCTGCTCGGACCTGAGCTGGTCCTCAGTGCCTGGTGTGAGAAGTCCTGGGGCAGGCAGAGGCCACAGGAGACACACAAGCCTGCAGCAGGGCCTTCCTCTCACTCTGCCTCCCTCTTTAGGTGGACCAGTCTGGCCTGGGCTTCCCCTCCAGAGATTACTACCTGAACAAGACTGAAAACGAGAAGGTGAGTGGGACTTTGCAGTGGTTCTCCCATGGTGTCCCCCACAGCATACCTGGGCAGGTCTTAGAAGCTGGGGGAACACAGGGGTATCACTTTCCTGATGGGCAACAGGCAGCCCAGACAGGGGAGGGATGCCCCCAGGCTCGCTATTCATATGCAGGCACTGTGGGCACAAAGGGCAGGGGTTAGGTGTCATTTGTCCCCATTGTAGAAAGGTGCAGTAGCAGCCCCCACCATTTGAGGGTCTCAGACCTTTTATATACCTCACCTCTAACGCTCCCAGTCACCCCAAAGTCACTCAGCTTCTCTGAACATCATTTGCTTTATCTGTCAAATGGATATTCGTTTTACCTTGCCCTATACAGAGGAATAAATAAGTCTCAGAGACAGAAGTGACCTGTTCAAGGTCACACAGCCAGTAAGTGGGGAGATCCAGAGCCACAACCAGATCACCTCCAACCCCTCACAGCTCTCCCTTCCCCTGCCCGGCCCACCTGAGGTTCACTCGCCTATCCACAGGGCTCGAGGTCCAGTAGGAGAGGGAGACATTACTTAACTGACCACCCAACTACATGCCAACTGTATACATTGTGATCAGGGCAGAGGGAGCTGAGAAAGGACTTGATTCAGCTCTAGGGACGTGGTGGCAGAGGGTGGTTCAGAAAAGGTGCATTTCCAGAACAGGAAGATGGCCGAGGACAAGCCCTGAAGCCAGGGCCAGAGCAGCAGGGGCCAGCCTCAGGGACCTGTGTGTGCCCAGAGGCGGTGGACTTTACCAGGAGCGCCACGGACACCAGTGAATACACACAGCGCCAGAATCCTCCCCAGAGCTATTTTCCAGCTTGTTTCCTGGGCCCCGTGCACAGGGCCGCAGCTGGGCCGGCCTCACCTGGCCCACTGGGCAGCAGGTGGCAGCCACTGACAGACAGTTTTGGGGTGCTGGGTCCCACAGGTGCTGACCGGATACCTGAACTACATGGTCCAGCTGAGGAAGCTGCTGGGCCGGGGGGATGAGGACGCCATCTGGCCCCAGATGCAGCAGATCCTGGACTTTCAGACAGAGCTGGCCAATATCACCATCCCCCAGGAGAAGCGTCGGGACGAGGAGCTCATTTACCACAAAGTGATGGCCGCCGAGCTGCAGGTACCCTGTGTGCCAGCTACTGCAGGGGCAGGGCCACTGGAGTACACAGAGTCGGACAGGGCTCTTGGGGGGAGGGGTCATACCCACTTCATCATGACCTTAAAGCCACCCTTGGAAGGAGGTGTTTATGCCCAGGTTACAGATAGACTGGGGCTCAGACAAGTAAGATGACCTGCTGGTGGCCACAGAGTGCAAAGGGACTCCAGAGCTAGGCTTCTTCCCTCGCTGGGCTGCTTCGTGTGACAGTATTTCCCTAGCAGCTCCCAGTCATCCAGCACCGAGCACTGAGTAAAGGTGGGGTGTGGATTCCGACGTTGCTTCTCCCTTTGCTGAACAGGAGATGAAGAGACATGGTCAGGGCCCGGAGGCTCCTGAGGGCAGGGGTGCTGGCCCTGGGACTCAGGCTTGGCTCAGCTTTTGACCATGTCCCTAGGCAATATCCAGAGGCGTAACTGGGAGTCAGACCTGTACTTTCTGTGAATCTGGTGTGACTCACCGGAGACCTGCTGTCCCCTCCGTAGGTCAGCCTTGCCGAGGCTGCCCCCTGGTGGCTGCTGAGGCCTCCAGGGCCTGGGGTGGACTTGCTACTGCTTCCTTCTTTCTGGCCCGTGTGCTGTTGCTGACCCGCTTGTCCTGGGCCCTGGTGGTCTCCGAGGAATGAGCAGAGTGATCCCATGGATCTCCCTGTTCCTTGCCCTCAGGCAGGAGCGCCTGGTGGCCCTTGCTGTTCTGCTGGGGCGGACCCTGCGCCTGCGGTGGGTTCCAGTGCCAGTCGGTCTTCTCCCGGCTTCTCTCCCATCCTTTCTCTCTTCCTTCAAGGAGGAAGTTCCTGCCCTTTTTTCCCTCCTCCATCTGACAGATGTATCAGGGGCCACTTGGGCCCCACTTTCCTGTGCTTCTGGTCTGGTGGGGACACTAAGAAACAATCCCAGTCTCCCTGCCTAGTGCTGTGGGCGAGAGAAGCAGGGTGCTGAGGCCCGGTGGGGAAGGGCTGGGGAAGCTAAGTGTACACCTGCCCCGAAGGGACCTTGGTGTGTGCAGGGCCTCGTGGGCTTCATTCTGGAAGTCGTGCTTCCATTGGGTTTCCTGGGTGAAGTGTGTGTCCCTCTGGCCCCAGGCACAGGGCTACAGCCAGCCCTGCTCCACCCTGGCCTAATGGGGAGCAGTTTGGGAGTGTTGAGTCCCTGGCTGACTGGATACCTTCACTACATGGTCCAGCTGGGAGGCTGCTGGGCCCGGGGGTTAGGGCACCACCTGGTCCCCGATGCAGCAGATCTTGGACTTTGAGACGAACTTTATCCTGAGGGCTGTGGGGGGTGGGGTCTCCCAGGCACAGGTGCAGCCCATGCAAAGACCTGGGCTGAGGCAAGAAAGCCCAGCCTTCTGGTGGCACAGCTGCCCCTCGGGTCCCCAGGGAGGTTGGTGGCAGGGTGAGTGGTTCGCGCGGGTTGTTATGGAGATCGGCAGCCTGTGTCAGGCACCATCTGGCACTGTTTTTCCGCTCTGAGGCCGGGAGATGGAGGGAGATGCAGTTCGCCCCCCAGCTGCAGGGGTCCGGCCTGAGCGCTTGCCTCACGGCTCTGACGTGGTGCTCAGAGAATGGACATCAATCTGGCGTGGCCAGCAGGTTCTGCCCCGGGGCAGCCTCTCCCCATTGCTTTCGCTCTCTTGTTTCATGGAAGAAAGGAAAGGTCATAACTTCAGCAGGGGCTGAAGACCACACAGTGCCTGCCGGGGGCCTGGAGTCAGAGGGTCACACCTTGAGCTGTGTGGCCTTGGTAGATGAGGATCCCACCCTGAGCCTTGGTTTCCTTCTAGGTAAAAAGCCCTTGCTCATCTGCTCACACCTGTTCTGTGCGGGAACAGAGACAAATGAGACAGCACCCCTGCCTTTACCAGGGACAGTGGCTCTTAACTCTTAAGTCATGGAGTCTTTTGAGAACAGCTCAAAAACTATGGACTGTCACCCAGGAAAAATGGGCATGTGTGCATGAAAAAAACACACAGGCTAACATTTAGAGAAGTCCTGGACGCCCCCAAAACCTGCCTGGCCTGCCCGAGGGTTATGAGGACATAACATGATGCAGAAGATGAGATTTTGTTTTGTAAACTGGCATGTGCCGTGGAAAAGTAGCATCCCAGAAGTCAATATCAGTAGTGCTGTGCTTTTGTGATCAGTGATATTTCTCAGGTCCCTATCACTAAATTAAATTGAATCATTCCACCCTGGGACAGAGTGTCTTCTTCTCTGGTAGCTGGAGACTTGTTTTCTTCTCCTACTCAAGATGAATCGAGGAGAGGGACTCCAGGCTTACGTGTGGTTCAAGGCTAGACCTGCTGGAACAGAATGGTGTTCCAGGCTAGCCCCAAGTGGAGTTCGGATCCAGAGCCATGAGTCAGACCACCTTCTGCTGCTCTAGGGATGGAGGGGGGCCTTCTCATTCTTTTCTAGGACCTCCAGTCCCACAGGCTGTTTGGGCCTCGGCCCCATCCTCTGCCATTTCTCCTGTAAAAATGAAGCCTGAAAGCACCCTCATCTTTCCCACACCTCAGGCCTGAGTTGGTTGGTGCCCAGCGGTCCTCCTAGGCTGTGGGCGTGGGAAGCAGCTCTTGGGCCTGCCTCTAGGGGATCTGAGTCAGGGCAGAGTGTCCTAGTCCATTAAAACTGCTGCATTAGCCAGGCGCACCTGTAATCCCAGTGGCTCGGGAGGCTGAGGCAGGAGGATAGTGAGTTCAAAGCCAGCCTCAGCAAAAATCAAGGTGCTAAGCAACTCAGTGAGACCCTGTCTCTAAAGAAAATAAAAAATAGGGCTGGGGGTGTGGCTCAGTGGTTGAGCACCCTGAGTTTAATTCCCCAGCACCAACCAACCAACCAAACAAACAAAACTTCCACATCCATGGAGATGGATCTCGGCACCTGCGTCTCAGGAGTTCACTAAAGCAAGACACTGAAATGTGGATGTCCTGCTGTCAGCACAAGCCTCTTTATCTCCGAGTTGTGAGAATTGCCCTGTCAGGACTCTGCTCTCCCGGAACGAGCAGGTTTGTGATGAGTAGTAGGGTTTTCCCCACCTGATGCCTCACCCTGCACCAGGGATCCCCCACCTCAGTTCATAAAGCTCTCGTGAGCCCTGTAACTGGTGACATTCAGTAAACTAACCCACTTTCCCAGGGTCTTTGCCGCCAGGCCATGCATTCAGGTGACCCTGATTGTGGGACCCAGTTTGAAGGACTCATCACACACCTCTGAATTCTGTGGCCACAGAAATGTAGAGATTGGCCTGAGGGTCTCCTGCCAGGGAGATGGGAGGCTCCGGGCCACGGGGGAGGCCAGGCTGAGAGGCCTGAGGCAGTCAGCTCTGGGGGCAGGGTCACTGACCCCATCTTAGGGAAAGGATAGACAGTGCCCAGAGCTGGTTCCTGCTGGGAACTCTGATCTAGGCCTCCTCACTCCCAGCTCAATGTCACCAGCTCATGTCACCCAGCTCATGTTGCAGGGCTGCGCTGGCGCCTGCCGGCTTGGGGCCCACTGTGCACTTCTCTTCCCAGCCTCATGGGGGTTTGCCATCAGTGTTGGTGGGAACATTCACCCAGGGATGACGCCAGTCAGCCCCCTACTGAGAACTGGTCGATGACTTGTACCAGCACAATACCGCCTTTGGGAGCTGCCCCCGCCCCGTCCCCAGCCTCATCTGTCCTTTGAGATGTTTGTTCCCCAATGGATTAGATGTCCACTTAAACCCAGGAGCAGGGGCTGGGGTTGTGGCTCAGTGGTAGAGCGCTTGCCTTGCACGTGTGAGGCACTGGGTTCAAGTCTCAGCACCACATATAAATAGAGGAAGGTATTATGTCCATCTACAACCAAAAAAAATTTAAAAATAAAAATAAATAAACCCAGGAACAATGGCCTTGGGGTGGAGCCCAGTGGTAAAGCCTGTGCTTAGCCTGCTCAAGGCCCTGAGTTCAATCCCCAGCACCCCGCCAAATACACCCAGAGACGAGTGCCCTGAGTTTTATTTAACCCCCACAGTAAACCATATAACCTCAGGAAAGTCACCTTCCCTGATCAGCAAACTCAGCCTCTGTGAATTGGGGGTCTTGTGACTGACTGCCTGTCCCAGCAGGCGGGGGTGGATCTTAGGTGGCTTTATGGGTACAGTTTTCCTGTATAAAGGGAATGCATTTCTCACTTCCCGTATTCGTCTTACATTTTGCCCTTTCAAGAGAATAGAGAATGGAGTTTGAAATCTGCCAGGCCCAGGGCCACTTTTGGAAGGTCTTAAGCGATGATCGTAATTTCTGGATTTGCTGGCTAAGTCAGGTGCCCATCCAAGTGATTGACATGTAGAGGTGTCTTTGCTAAGACAAGATATGCAGCCCAAAGCCTCATGTTCTGTAAAACTGCACACTAAAAATAACTGAACGTGTGGGGAATACAGGGCCAGAGCAGACACATTGCACAGCTCTGCTTGAGGAAGTGACACCAAGGGACACACGCCAGCATTGAAGCCCGAATCTCTATGTGTTTGCACTTAAGCCGGGCCGCTCAGGCCAGCGTCAGACTCACAGAGACAGGTGGGGGTGGGAAGTGGAAAGCACAGAGTTCAAGTCTTGCAAAAGTCATCTGCAGCTGGGTGAGCCACATCCCCAGCCCTTTTTATTTTTCATTTTGAGACAGGGTCCCGCTAGGTTGCTGAGGCTGGCCTTGATTTGAGATCCTCCTGCCTCAGCCTCCTGGGTTTCTGGGATTACAAATGTGCAGCATATTTTACCACAATTTATTTTTAAAATGTTGTAGTACTTCATAACAAAAATCTGCAACCTCAAGAGGGATAGCTCGCATGGCTGGAGGCTGCTGCTGCAGGAGATGCTGGCCGTGATGTGGAGGTGTTGGGGGAGACACCTCTGAGCAGGGCACCTTGGGGTGCCAAAGGGAAAGTGAGATCTGTTGGGAGCTGATAGTTATGAAAAGCCAAGTGTCTCTTTGGAAAGCCCTGGGTACAGGTTCTCATTTTAGGTCCTTAAAACAGAGCTGCTGGGGCTGAGGTTGTGGTTCAGTGGTGGAGCGCTCTCCTAACGCGGGTGAGGCAATGGATTCAATCCTCAGCACCACATAAAGATAAATAAATAAAAATAAAGGCATCATGTCCACCTAAAAAAATACTTTAAAAAAAACAGAGCTGCCGCTGGGCATGATGGTGCATGCCTACTATAATCCCAGAGGCTTGGGAGGCTGAGGCAGGAGGATCAAGAGTTCAAGGCCAGCCTCAGCAACTTAGTGAGGTCCCAAGCAACTTAGCTGCCTCAAAATAAAAAGGGCTGGGGGTGTGGCTCAGTGGTAAAGTGGCCCTGAGTTCAGACCCCAATAACTCCCCAAAACAAACAAGCACAAAGAGCCGCGGGCCTAGTGTGTGCAGGGCTGAGCTGCAGGCTTCTCCCTTCTTGCTGCAGTCATCACCGACTTTGCTGTCCCAACTCCCCCCTCGGCAGCCTCACCTGTGGACTACAGTTTACCCCACAACGCTGGCCCTCCTGAATGTTGGATCCTCTGCAGCAGACTGCTGCTGCTGACACCCTTGTTGAGTGGGACAGTTCTGGCTTCTGTGTGTGACCCTCCCAGTTACCAGATATACGGGACTCATTGTCATGATGATCCCAGTTTTTCACATGAGGTGCTGAGGCACAGATGGGCACATTAACTTATTAAAGGTTGCACAGCTCATAAGCAAGAAAGCTACACCAGGAAAGCTACCTAGCCCATCTCCTGATTCTTAATTGTTAGGGGTCTGAAGCTCCATGTCTTCCTCTGTAAATGGGGATAATTGTGGCCACTGCTTGGTCAGTTGGGCAGTGGCACATGCCGCATGGGAAGGGCATGGTGATGGTGGTGGCTGCTGTGCCTGCTGCTGCAGCCTCTCATCCCACCCTGGTTCCGCTTCAGATGAGGTTTGCCTCTGGCTCCTGGGGACGCTGTCCACAGCAGTGCTCACCAGCCAGCCAGCCTCTGCCTGGAGCTCCATCTGCACCGTGGTCCCAGGGCAGAGGCACAATGATGCCTTCCGAGGGACACCCAAAGACGGGGCTGAGGAGAAGCCACCCTCCAGCCTCACGCTGTCCCCTTCCCTTGCAGACCTTGGCACCAGCCATCAACTGGCTGCCCTTCCTCAATGCCATCTTCCACCCCGTGGAGATCAACGCGTCGGAGCCCATTGTGGTCTATGACAAGGACTACCTGGAGCAGGTGTCTGCCCTCATCAACGCCACGGACAGATGGTGAGGCCGGCAGCCCTGCTGGGCAGGAGGGGCAGGGTTCCGCACCCTGGTGGGCTTCCCCGAGAGGCAGCAGAGGTTGCTGGTCCCCTGGGCAGCTTCAAATCCTGCTGCCCTCAGCCATCTGTGTAGCTTTGGGCATGTCCCTTGTCCTTTGTCAGGGTCATACTGTCACCCATAAGATGGAGATGCAGATAGCACCTACCAAGCAGGGGATTCGTGAGAATCACACAAAATGATTCATGTTTTAACACGTTCCTGGCATGGAACAGGACGCTGCCAATACCACCCATAATTTTTTTGGTTAATACTTACAGTTTTTTTTATTTTATTTTATTTTTTTTATTTCAAAGGCTTATAGAAATGTTGAAAAATACAGAAAATAGGAAAAATGTAAAATTATTCAAAATACTACTCTTGGTCATTTTGGGGGGTGTTTGTTTGTGTGCATATCAGGGAGAGAAGGTGTGAGGGAAGAGAGGTTTCCAATCCATAGTTCTTCCTCCTCCTTAATGTTACTAGATGGATAATCTACTTTTCCCTTGACTTTTCATTTTTATTTTAGTAGTAGGAGTACTGAGGATTGAACCCAGGGGCACTTAACCACCGAGCCATATCCCCAAACTTTTTGTATTTTATTTAGAGACAGGGTCTCACTGAGTTGCTTAGGGCCTTGCTGTTGCTGAGGCTGGCTTTGAACTCACTGTCCTCCTGCCTTAACCTCCCGAGCCACTGGGATTACAGACATGCACCACTGCTCCAAGCCTTGCCTTGACTTTCATTATAAATATTTCCCAGTGCCATCCCAAACCCTCTGTGAGGATCATTTTTATAGTTGCATAGAATTCCATCAACTGTACATGCAATATTTGCCATACCCTCCCCCGTAGTCAGACTTTCAGGGTGATTCTGGTTGAGGCTAGATGTTGAATATAGTGAACTTCTTTGTACTAAGGTAACATCTTTGCAAACTTGACTCAGCATGGTCAGTTGGTCAGCCACAGATAGGTTCCCTGTGCCCTGTGGGTGGAACATGGGAATTGTCTTCATGAAACCTGGCTGGCCAGAGCTTCCTTTCCTGCCCCTGCTGCTCTAAGGCCTCTACTTCCTGTCTGGCCTTCAGCAGGGAATGGCAGCCTCCTCCCCACTGTAGCATACACCACCAGGCAAGTCTCTAGGCAGGGGCTTCACAGCTTCAGACACAAAGCAGCTAAGCAGCAGCATGTATTGAGCACTGCTGGTATGCAAGTGATTGCACCGGACACTGGGGGGTTCTAGGCGGAGCCCCAGGCATTCCTCGGAGAGTTACATTCCATGTGCTTGGAAGGCAGCCACCAACCGAGCCCCAGGTAGGCTAGGAAGGAGGTCTGGGTGAGGCTGTTCGGGAGCCCCGGGCATTTCTGAGCCAGCGTCCTCTTCCCCAGCCTGCTGAACAACTACATGATCTGGAACCTGGTGCGGAAAACGAGCTCCTTCCTCGACCAGTGCTTTCAGGACGCCGACGAGAAGTTCATGGAAGTCATGTATGGGACCAAGAAGGTGAGCTGCAACAGTGATTCCTGGGTTCATGCTGAGCACCTACTGTGTGCTCTGCCCTGGGGCTGGTAAGACCACTGTACCCTCAGGGCTGTGGCATTTACGAGGGTTGAGTCTAGGAGGAGAATGAAGAGGCCACTGAGGGTCCATCTGGGGTCATGGGAACACTGATGGGGACTTAGGCCCTCAGGATGGGCAGAGGCTTCTGGAAGGAGGTGGTTATGCCAAGCCAAAGCACAAAGAGGAGTCTTAACAACTCAGCTGGTTTGCAGAGAAGGTAGTTTCTGTTCTGTCCCTCCAGCTGCTTCCCCGTGGAGATGTCAGTGCTCTCCTTATGTAACTGTGACTCTAAAGGTGGGGACTTCTTCCCCAGAAGCATCAAACACCTGCTCACGAGGGTTCCCTGATTCTTATCCTCCCTGTTTGTGGTCAGGGGAATCCAGTCCAGATCCAGGTTCTCTCAGGGAGCAGGAGTCCCAGGCCCCAGACCCAGTAGGCTCCACCCATCTTAAGTGCCCCCAAACCTCTGCGGCTCCTTTTGTAAGAGGCTTCCAGGCCTCCCTCCCTCCCTCTCGCCCGAGAAGCTGATGCCAAGAATTCTGATGCCAAGAATGAGGCCTCCCCATCTCATTTACGCATCCAACAAACAGTTACTCCTGCACTGTCACCGTGGGCCAGGCCCCAAGCCCAGTGTGGGAATACCAAGATGGGTGGGATGGATATGTGCCCAGGAGCCCTGCCTGCCTGGGAGGTGCCAGGGATGACCTGCCCTCATGTACCTAAGGCTCAGAGAATGGCTGGGAGTGCCCCGGCTGCAGAGCAGGGGAGGCTGGGCAGAGATTTGAATGGGAGGTTCTGCTTCTTACCACACAGCCTTGGGCGGGTCACATAAATGGGGCAGGGACTCAGTCTTCCCGTCTGTGAAAAGGTGATCCCTGGGCTCCATTTCCTCAGGCCGTAAAGTCGGTTCCAAAGGCGGAAGCTTCTGCTGCATGCCTGGCCGGCTGTCCCCGTGCTACCTGCCTACAATCCGCAGATCTTGGTGGGGAGGAGGGACCCCTCTCCACTCCCTGCTGGTGCTCCTTGGGTTAGGGTGAAGAGGCTACACGTCACACAGCCTCCTCAGGGGCCTGTTGGCCCCTCCTTTTCTGCCCGGAGGTGGCCCCCATGTCAGATGAACCTGCCTGACCCTTTGTTGTTTCAAAGAGTTTTCTCCTCATTCCAAAACCTTTGTCGTAGGCAGTCAGAGTGGCCTTTTTGCGGGAAGTCACTGGAGCCAGACTCTCTGGGCTCAAGCCCACCGCAGCACTTACTCCCTGGGTGCTCCCTTTGGGCCAGTGACTTAACCTCTCTGTGCCTCGTTCCTCTCCCTTAGTCACCCTGGAGCATTCTAGGCATGCGGCCTGCACACCCTGGGCTCTCAGGCGCTCGGTGCTGTCACGGCTGTTGACATCATTACTGCACCTCTGTCTCCTGCTGGATATTCTGGGCATTTCCACAGAGTCCTCAAGGGCAGGCCCGCCGTTGATTCAGCTCTAAATTCCTGAGACCTGGCACAGTCCCCGAGCAGAGGAGTCACTCAGGGGACAAATGTGTGTGTGTAAAGTGAATGGGCTTCTCCAGAGACGCCGGGCAGAAGACAATAAGAATCTGCCCGTGATCCAGCCGTCAGAGCCTCTGCCCAGCCTCAAAGTTGGAGACTCCCTAGCTGTGACTCACTATGTGCTCGGCCTAAGCATATCCAGGCCAAGTCGGTGTCCAGCTGTGGGCTTCCCAGTGGCTGGCAGGGTGGCGGGCAGGAGGGAGAGGAGAGCAGAAAGCAGCCATTGAAAAGGACACAGGTTGGGACAGCTAAGCAGAATCCAGGGGCTACACTTAGACTAGAATGGCCTTCCCTTCCTTCTTGACTAGAAAAAAAAAATGTTTTAAGTCATAATTTACATACAATAGAGTATTCAGTATACCTGGCCATGGTGGCACACTCTGGTAATTCCAGGGAGACCCTGTCTCAAAATAAAAATTTGAGACATAGAGTAGTTTAGTGTGGTGTTAGGGTGGCCCTGGGTTCCATCCATAGCAACCCATTAAGAAAAAAAGAAAGAAAGCCCGCCTAGCATGTGTGAAGCCCTGGGTTCAACCCCCAGCACTTAAAAACAATATGCACACACATGTGCATAGAGTGTGGGTGAAGGATACAGTTGGTTGATTTGTGACAATGAAGTCGTGCGTGTGACCACCAGCCCGGTCAGGACAAACAAGGTTTCCGTGGACCCAGTTACCCGGCATGCCCTCGGGCCCCTTCCTGAGTCTCCCCGAGGTGCTGCAGATGGGCAGCCGAGTCCTACGCTGCTTGCCTGGCCGCCTGGCTCAGTGAGTCTGTGGAATTCGTCATGTTGTGGCATCTCTGAGTAGCTGGTTCCTCCGTGCTGCCAAGTGGTATGTCTCTGTAGAAAAACACCACATTTTGTTTATCCATCTGTCTGCGGATGGGCATTTGGGTTGTTCGCAGTAGGGCTGGTGTGAAGCAGGCTGCCCCAAGCTGGTTGTCACACCTGTTCCTCAGGGTTAAGAGGACCCTGCAGCCGGACCGGTTTCCATAAGCAGGGTCATCACACCTGGTCATACACACTGTCCATGGAGGGATGGCCGGGCAGGGGGACAGCGAGGCTGAAACCCTCCCAGTGCTCTTTATCAGCCCATGTTCTGGGGAGCTGAAGCTCAAGGACCATTTCTGGTTCATACTGAGGTGTCCTGTGGGCTAGCACTGCTTGTGGGTGAGACTGAGGAAGAACCAACTTAAGCCCAGCACAGTGACACACCTGTGATCCAAGCTGCTGGGGAGGCTGAAGCAGGAGGATTGCAAATTCAAGGCCATTCTGGGCAATGAGCATTGAGAGACCCTATCTCAAAATAAAATATAAGGAAAGAGCTGGGGTTGGGGTGGGCATGCGGCTCAGTGGTGAGGCGCTTGCCTGGCATCCTTAGCACATTAAAAAAAAAGCTGACATTGAAGTTTTGTGATGTCACTGTGGCCTTCTCTCTCTAGGAGGCTGTAAATGGGGCTGGGCCCCTGGCCTTCTGGGAAGGTTGTCGTTGCTCAGGTGGACGGGCAGCTTCCCGAGTTTCTGCACCTCCAAGATTCCTTGTGTCCTCCAGGAGGCAGGACCAGGTGGAGTTGGCGGGAGCCCCGGATGGAGGACCAGGCATGTCAGAGTTCCCATCCCTGTGGCACCCCTACCCACTGTCACCTACTGGACCAGTGACTGCCCTTACTGAATTTCTGCTTCCTGTCTGTCCAGTGGTCCATCCCTGCCCGCTAGGGGTGCTCAGTGGCAGACCTTCGTGAAGTGCCAAGCACAGAGGCTGGTACTCAGGAGACAGTAGATGGTGGCCATGAGGGGTGTCTGTGCCCTAAAGTAACTTCTGTGGCCAGAAGAGGTCTGTCTCCCTGGAGTTCTGGGGGAAGCACAGGCCTCCGATGGCGCCACCTCCCAGCCAGGCCTTGGGAGAAGGAGGACTGGGCCCAGTGACCCTCTGCGCTCGTGTTTTTCAGACCTGCCTTCCTCGCTGGAAGTTTTGCGTGAGTGACATGGAAAACAACCTGGACTTTGCCCTGGGCCCCATGTTTGTCAAAGTGACCTTCGCCGAGGACAGCAAGAACATAGTAAGTACCTCCCCTGTGGACAGAGTGGGCATCGCATCTGCTGGACCATCCCCCACCCTGCCGCCAGCCTGACAGCCCACACTCTGCTCTACCCTGGGCCTTTCCTGCTCCAGGCCGCAGGATCCTGGGGCCTTCTTTAACTCAGAGGCCGTCTTCTCAGGCTGCAGGGTATGACTTACTAAATGACTTCCATGGCTGAGGGCCAGGCCAGTTTGTGTTATTTAATTTGATCTTCCCAGTGACCCCACGAGGCTACCACAGCCATCTCCACCTCCTGGGGCTGTGAAGGACCCCACCAGGTAATGTTGACCTGGAAGTGACATTTTTCTTACTCTGAGGGTGACAGAATTATTCGGGCAGGTAGAGGATCATCATGGCTGAGTGCTGGGGAGACAGCCAGCCCCCAGCTCAGATTCTGGCTCTGTCACTTGGCTGGGTGACTTGAGCGGTGTTCTCCCCTCACCTGGGACATGAAAGTAGGGCTGTCCCGTCTGCAGAGGGGTGTTAAATTGTTAAGGTGAGATTGCAATAAATCACCAAGTCGATCTTAAAGCAAGAGACAGGCCAAGGGCCAGGCTGCTAGTCCACACCCTTCCACCCCCTCCCAGGGTTCGAGCACACCTTTTGTAGTCCAAAACCATATTAACGCATAAGTGGCTGTTGCTATGACTCAAAACCATAAACAAACATCATAAGATCTAAAATCATAAGCAGTAAAGAGGGTGGGCCAAAACGACCCTAGTCGAGGACAAGTTAAAGAATGGCTACTAACATCTAGAAGTCCACCTCTGACAGGGTAGATTGTCCAAGAAAAATGGGAACTGAAGAAGGGACACTTTTATGTTGTATAAGAATTGCCATCTGTGCTACCTAACATGCTATGCTAGGCAACCGCTCGCTGATGGGTGCAGAGGCGGAGCTTTTCCACGGGAGGAGCGTTTCTTACATGATGTGGAGTCTCAGGGCAAAATGGAGTCTGTGTGGTCATTGCCCACACAGCCTGGCCATAACAAAATGAGATGCTACACGTAAAGAACACCTGGCCCAAAATAAGCTACAGTCAATGGCAGCAATTGTTTATCACATCTGCTGAGGCAGAATCTGAATCCAGGTCTGTCTGGCCCCATCCCCAAGGCTCTTGCCTTCCCCTTCCCCAGAATCTTCTATCTTTGGCCCCCCGGGTCTGCCCGTGCATCGTCACCCTCAACAGCTGCCATTTGCGCCCTGAGTGTGGCCTTTCTGAGTGCTCCTCAAATCCAGTTCTCTGGGTGTTAAAGCTCTATTCCATCAAAAAGGATCCCATCAGCCTGGGAGAGGCCATGTCTTCTGGATGGCTCCAAAAGAACACTCCACCATACTAAAGGCTCCGAAAAGTCCTGCTGCAGACCTTTCTGCTTCCCCAAGGCACATCCAAGCTCATTCGACCACAGAGACCAGTGCGCGGAAGGCCCGTCTCATCTCGCAGGATGTCCATGTTAGGAACATGGTCTGGAAGCACAGCCGTGGGCACCCTCTTAGCCCGCTCTGCAGAACCCGAGGCCTTGAACCCACCTCAGTTTGACCTCGGGTCCAGTGTCATCCTGCCTGGGGCACTGGTTGCATCCAGGGGGCCAGTGCCCAGAGCTGAGGGTGCAACATCTGTCTCCTCAGGCCAGCGAGATATTCCTGGAGATCAAGAAGGCCTTTGAGGAGAGCCTGAGCACGCTGAAGTGGATGGATGAGGACACCTGGAAGTCAGCCAAGGAGAAGGTGAGGCCGCCCAGGAGCTTGGGCACCCAGACTTCCTGCACCGGGCGAGAGCAGCAGAGAGAGAGCAGGGCTAGGAGAGGCCAGCCTGTCCCCTGGGCACGCATGGATGCTGACCTGCCTTGTGAACAGTCTAGCAGGCTGGGGGGACAGCCTGAAGCCCAGTGTCACACATCTCTTGGCTGAAGGTGGACAGGCAGGAGAGCACGCGCAAGAGAGGTGGACCAAGCCATTGTGGTGCCCGCTCCCTCCACAGCTCCCAGTTCCCCAGCGGTGGGGGATGGATCCTCAGAACCTCATCACCTGCCAAGGGTTCCAACACTTGAACTTTGGGGACACATTTGGACCATAGCAGCTTCCCTTGGGGAAGCAACATTTAATCAGAAACCCAAAAGATTAACTGGGGGCTGGGGTGGTGGCTCAGCGGTAGAGCACTCGCCTCACCTGTGTGAGGCACTGGGTTCGATCCTCAGCACCACATAAAAGTAAAAAAAGAAAAAAGATATTGTGTTCACCTATAACTAAAAAATAAATATTTTTTTAAAAAGTTAAGTTAGGCAAGGAGGGAATGTTTCCAAAAAGAGATGTGAAAGTCCTAAGTGGGGAGGTGCCTGATCCCCCGCCCCTTGACCTGACCCTGAGCCCAGAGCCCACAGAGCTGGGGCCAGCTGGCCAGCATCGCAGGTGCTCAGTTCTGTGTCCGTCCCATCTAGGCGGACGCCATCTACAACATGATAGGCTACCCCAACTTCATTATGGACCCCAAGGAACTGGACAAAGTGTTCAATGACGTGAGTGGCTTACACCCTGCCATCCCAAGTGCCCACTTGGGGAGGGGCCAAGGTGGGCAGGACGCCCAGGGCTTCTGGAGGCAGGGAGGCTGACCTGGCATCATGACAGCCATCAGTGGGAGAACGCTGGCCTCGCATCATGACTCCAACTGGTTCAACCCAAGCACTACATAAAACGGGGGGCAGGGGGGCTGGGGTTGGCTCAGTGGCAGAGTGCTTGCCTCACACACATGAGGCCCTGGGTTCGATCCTCAGAACCACATTAAATAAATAAAAAAATAAAGATATTATGTCCATCTACAACTAAAAAATTTTTAAAAAAAAGGTCTTGGGGAAGCAGATCCTAAAAGGTGCAGCACCAAATGACCCTGAGCCCAGAGCCCACAGGGCTGGGGTCAGCTGGCCAGCATCGCGGCCCTAAAACACCACAGGGTGGGTAGAAATGTGAAGCCCCTCACACCCCCGCTCCTGCTCCAGAGCGGCCACCTGTCTTCAGGGTTGTACCCCGACCTCCTCAGAGAAAACTTGGACCTCAAATTTTGACCTTGAGATGGGGATGGGAACGAGGAGGCAGCCATCCCAAATGCACGGTGACACTCCACTGAGGCAGAGGGGGATTGCTGCCTCCCTGCTGCCAGAACCTTCGGCACATCACCCCTTTAAGTGGGTTGTGATTTTGCCCCAAATGATAGTTTCCTATCTTCTCATGAGTGAAATTTCTGAAATTCAGGCATTTTTGAAATTATAATAACCTCTCATCATGGTTCTATTTAAAACCTAAGACTATTAAAATTGCTTCTGAGAATAGGAGACTCATTCCACAGCCATGTTTCTTGAGAATAATTTCAGACACCCCAGGGTCATCATGGTGCGAGACCCAGAGTCTCCTGGAGATAGCTCAGGCAGGGCCCACAGGACAGGGGCCCGCCCCTGAGGGCCCAGTGTTTTATCGAAGCCCTTGGGTACACCGTAAAGATCTGGAGTGGACCTGGGGGAGGGCTTTGCACCTGTCAGGAGCTGAGAGGCCTTGCCCAGGGGTAGGGGCATGATAACTCCTGTCCCCTGACATTTCAGAGCTAGATTCCAGCGTGGTTCATTAAATCTGTGTTGTCCAATTTGTTAGCTACCAGCCATGGGGGGCTATTTAATTCATCAAAACTTAAGTTAATTAAAATTTAATTACACTAGCACATTTGAAATGCTCGGTAGCCACCTGTCACCAGAGTCTACCATATTGGCCAGTGTGGGTATAGAACACACGGAGAACACACCCATCGTCACAGTCCTGCAGGACAGTGATGGAGATACTTCTTGCCCAAGGGAACCACTGCCGGGGCATCCTGCAGCACTGTGACACTGTCAGGTGCCTGGAGGAGACAGTTGTTGCTGGGCCCAGCAGGTTAGAGGCCTCCAGAGGGGCGGAGCCTGCAGCTCCGAGCCCACACTCTGGCCCTGAGCCTGCCGACCCATCCCTTCAACTCGAGGGGTCTGAGTTTCTGAGTTTCCTCTGGGCATGCTCCCATCCTGTGTCTCTGCTTCTTTCTTCAGTACACGGCAGTTCCAGACCTCTATTTCGAGAACGCCATGCGATTTTTCAACTTCTCATGGAGGGTCACCGCTGACCAGCTCAGGAAAGCCCCCAACAGAGACCAGTGAGTCCCCCAGGCCCGGCCAGGAAGGCCTTGGTTCCCCACCATGGGGATGCACCCCGCTGAGCTTGCCTTCCCCACCCACTGTCAAGTGCCAGATGTAACTGTCACAGAGGCCCTCTTTTCAAATTAAGAAACCAAAAGCCACTGGGTGCGGTGGCACATGTCTGTAATCCCAGCAGCTCAAGAGGCTGAGGCAAGGGGATCACAAGTTCAAAGCCAGCCTCAGCAACGGCGAGGCGCTAAGCAACTCAGTGAGACCCTGTTTCTAAATAAAATACAAAAGAGGACTGGGGATGTGGCCCAGTGGTCAAGTGCCCCTGAGTTCAATCCCCAGAACCCTCTGCAAAAAAAGCCAGAGTAGAGCCCATCCTGGCCCCAGTCTGTGTGCCGCAGTGCCCAGCCTGTTGGCAGAGTGAACCTGGCCTCTGAGGCCGAGGAGGCCTGGCACCACATCCCAGCTTCATGGCCTCCGCATTCAGAGCCTTCATTTCATTATCTTCTAAGTAGAAGGGAAGGGAACTGGTTCTGGGGTCATTGAAGCAATCCAGTGTGGGAACTGGGGAGAGCCAGGCCCTGAGAGGAGGCCCTCCGCATGGGTGAATGTCCCATAACTCCTCACAAACAGGAGCGGTGGTTTCTCCCACTGTCTCCCTGAGAGCTGGGGAAGGTTCTAGATGGGCGCTGATAACCAAGCACATGAACACACTGCAAATCCCACTGTGCATCAGTGTCCCTTAGGGAGCAGTTTCAAAAATATTCTCCTAGGATGAGGGTGTAGCTCAGTGGTAGAGTACAGCCTAGTACTTGAGACCCTGGGTTCCCTTCCCAACACTGCCAAAAATGTGGGTGTGGGTGTGGGGGTTGCCTCCTGACGTTTTTTGTTGTTGTTGTTGTTGTTGTTGTTGTTGTTATGGTGGTGTTTGGTTGTGGGGGCTTTTGCAGCGGGGGTAGGGAGTTCCTGGGGATTGAACCCAGGAGTGCTTTATCACTGGGCTAAATTCCCAGCCCTTTTTTATTTTTTATCTTGAGACAGGGTTTGACTAAGTTGCTGAGAGCCTCACTAGGTTGCTGAAGCTGGCCTTGAACATGTGATCCTCCTGCCTCTACCTCCCAAATTGCTGGATTACAGTTGGGCACCACTGCACCTGGCCATAGCCTAACTTCTACCCCAGATCATAAGTCAGAATAATCTGGAGAAAGACCCTTCTTTTTAAAATGGTCTCCCCAGGAAAGTTAGATGTAGTCAGCCCAGTACTAGTCCCTCCATTCCTGAAACAGGATAAATCTTACCAAAAGTCAGAACGAGTCCTCTTTGCCTCTGGCGCCCTCTTGTGGGCAATGGAGGTTCAAACATCCTTTTCCTCCAAGTTTTCCATTGTCAACCAGGGTCCCCCTAACAAACAAGAAGGTAGGTGGGCCTTCACCTTCAGAATATGGCACAGACACTACTGCCAAATTACCTGGCTTTTTATATTTTAGATTAAAAATTTTCACTTAAATTTGTCTTCTAGCCAGACACAGCAGTATTCATCTACAACCCAAGCTATGCAGGTGGCTGAGGCAGAAGGAGCCAAAGTTCAAGGCCAGCCTAGGAAATTTAGCAAAGTAAAAAATAAGGGCAAGGGATGAAGCCCAGTGATAGAGCACCCCTGGGTTCAGTCCCCAAGAAAGGAAAGACTAATGCAGTGTGGAAAATCTGAACAGTCGTGGTGGTGCTCACCTGTAACCCCAGTGGCTCAGGAGGCATGGGCAGAAGTTCAAAGCCAGCCTCAGCAAAAGTGAGGTACTAAGCAACTCAGTGAGACCCTGTCTCTAAATACAATACAATATAGAGCTGGGCTGGGGCTCAGTGGTCATGTGCCCTGAGTTCAATCCCCATTAGCCTCCTTGCCCCCCCCCAAAAAAATACAATATGAAAAATCTGAAAACTTATCCATGAACTTTTCATACCCTGTACACTAAAATCATTGATCTGTCTTGCACTTTTTGGATTTTTTACATAATCATGGCCTCATGCATTGGTCCTTTGGAAAATAGCGTTTTGCTGGGCATGGTAGCACACGCCTGCAATCACAGCAGCTAAGGTGGCTGAGTCAGAGGTATCATGAGTTCAAAGCCAGCCTCAGCAACTTAGCAAGGCCCTAAGCAACTCAGCAAGACCCTGTCTCTAAATACTATATTAAAAAGGGCTGAGGATGTGGCTCAGTGGTTACACACCCTGGGTTCAGTCCCCAGTATGAAAAAATAAAACAGAAAAGAAAAAAAATTGTGGTTCCACTAAGATTTACAGATTTTCCACTCTCATATACTGCAGCCAAAAAAAATTTTTTTCACATTAGTTAACATCGTAGTTGACCTCCTGAGAAAAGTCTTAAAGTACTATCAAATTCATGATGGTCAATACAAGTTTTCCAAAATTTTAATTTTTCTTTAAAACTTTAGTTTTTTTGAAACCTCAGATTTTTATCATTGGTAATAAATGACAAAATGTGAATTATTTCCCCTGAGGTGCTAAGCTTCCCTTTTCATTTTCAAGAACATGTCTGCCTAGTTGCCCAAGTCCAAAATTCCATGGCTGGTCAGTCATCCGAAGAGGATGAGAGAGGCCTGAAGCATCACGTGGGTATTTCCCCATTGGTCACAGGGGATATTAAAGACTGGTACTTGGGGGCCGAGATTTAATGGTATTAATAGTTAGGCTACTTTTTCCTGGGTGTTGTCAATGAAAATGACTGGCTGGTTTGTTTTGGTTGGAGCACCTTCTGGGGAAGGAGAGGTGGCCACTAGGACTTGCCTGGCTCCCTGCCCAGGCGGCATCAGTGTCATCCACGGTTGCTTTTGTACCATGATGCACATCTCAACACGTGGCAGAGGCAAAGTGTCTCAATGTTATAATGAAGATAGTTTTGACATCATAAACCAGAGGATCTTGGGGACTGTCCACAGACCACACCTTAGAACAGTTTCTAGACACATTTCAAGCCTCAAAAACAACCTCAGTTCAATATCTGATGGTCCCCCTTGCTGTCTGTGAGCGCCTCGGTGTGGCACCCTCTGAGGTGACATCTCTGATTTATAGACATTCAGGTGTTTTCTAGTTTCCCCCTCAGAAACAGTGCTGCCCGATGCCCTTGTGCTGACTTGGGCCCGGGGTCAAGGAGAACCCACTGGAGTTCCACTGCGCCCACCGCCTGGGCTCTCTCGCACCTGTTGCTTGCAGGTGGAACATGACCCCGCCCATGGTGAACGCTTACTACTCGCCCACCAAGAACGAGATCGTGTTTCCTGCTGGGATCCTGCAGGCGCCCTTCTACACCCGCTCCTCGCCCAAGTAGGCCATCTCTGGTGCTGGTGCCCGGATGGGTCCCCCGCCCCTCAGCCAGCCCTGTGTCTGCAGCTGACCCTGACAGCCATCTTACTGAGCCATCTGCGCCCCGGTGGCCAGGTGACCTAGGATTGCAGCGTCGTGGGTGCAATGCGCAGCAGCCCCCATCCCCTGCCTTCCCTCCAGGGGTCTCTGGGGCCGAAAGCTCCTGCAACCGGGGAACGTGGCACAGTTGTGCAGTCAAGAGCCCCATGTGGGAAATACTGCTGTGATGGTGGCTTAGAGCAGTCACAGCCAGGGAGTTGGCGGGTGAGGGCGCTGTCTTAGAAGCTGGACTCCTGGGATGACCGTGTGGAGCTTGGGAAGAGGTGCTGGCCCATTCCCAGGCTCCGTTTGCTTTAAAGCTTAACTGCTAGTCTGTGGGAGGGGACAGTGATCCTCTAGAGTGTCCAGCACATGCATGTCACCCACAGGGCACAGCTGGCTCCCTTAGACTGCCCAGCCTCCCACTGTCTCCAGGGCTGTGTCTCACAGAGCCCCGAGAGACTCTGCTACATCTCAGGCCCAAGAAGTGAGGGCCACATGACAGGGCAGGAGCCAGAGGCCTTGCTCTCACTTTGCGTTTCTCCCTCCAGGGCCTTAAACTTTGGTGGCATTGGTGTCGTCGTGGGCCATGAGCTGACTCACGCTTTTGATGATCAAGGTACAGGTTCCTTGGGGTCCCTTCAGACAGAGCCCATCAGCTTCTTAGCCCCGCTGCCTCTGCTCCCTGGGACTTAGCTTTGGAGAGAAGGACCAGAGTCTAAACCCTGGCTCAGCCGCTTGCCAAATGCTCTCAACTCGGCAAGTTACGTCATTCTCCAAGCCTCCTTATCTGCAAAATGGGTGCAACAGATCCAGGTGGGGGTGGAGAGGATCGTGTGAAGACTATAACGAGCACCTTCTGCAGGGTGCTGGGTGCTCGGTGCAAAGTGGGAATCAGAGACGTGGAAGTCACACCCTCCTCAGCAGCTAATGTCCAGGGTCTTCCTCAACTGCCCCCTGCTTGGGGACAAGAAGGAAGTGGCAGAGACCCTGGAGACCAGGCCTGTCATGTGCTCCTGATTCTGTCAACTCCACTAGCCCCTTGCTGGCCTCCATTCCTTGGGATCCAAGGCCCTTGGCCAGTGGAGATCCACCCCGCGCCTAGAGACTTTGCACAGCTGCTCGGCCGCCTGCCTGGCCACTTTCCCCCACCCTCTCCCACTCGGTCTGGCCCGTCCTCTGGCCCTCTGATGGGCATCCTGTCCCTGTGCAGGCTGGAGGGTGGGGGTCAGACAGAGGAACCCACTTGTCACTGGGAGGGAAGAAGAGCGATAGCAGGGACAGTCCCACGGTGCCACTCCTGCGCTCCGACCACAGGGCGGGAGTATGACAAGGACGGGAGTATGACAAGGAAGGGAACCTCTGGCCCTGGTGGAAGAACTCCTCGGTGGAGGCCTTCAAGCAGCAGACGAGTGCATGGTGGAGCAGTATAGCAGCTACAGCGTGAACGGGGAGCCCGTGAACGGCCGCCACACCCTTGGGGAGAACATCGCAGACAATGGGGGCCTCAAGGCGGCCTATCGGGTAGGTATGCTCCCCCTGTGCACCTGTCCAGGTCCACATCTGTCCAGATGCCTCATCAGTAGGTCAGCGTAGAGATGCCTGGCAAACTGCAGGAGTGCTGTGCCTCAGTTTCCTCATCTGTCGGTGGGGGTGGGGAGGACGAGAGCAGTGACTGTGGATGCAGAGCCTGAGCCGGGTGCCCAAGGCCTTCTGCTCGGAGACCACCTGCCTGAGAGACCCCGGAGAGAGCCAGGTTGGGGTCCACCTGCAGAGCCGACCCCTTCTTACCTTTGAGGGGGCACCCACTGCCAGGTAGGGCAGCAGGGCCCAGGAGGACACTGAGCACAGAGCCAGTTCTGGGTTCTGATCCTAGTCTAGAGTAAGTGGCTACCATCTGAGCTCATTGGCTTGGCTCTGAGCCCCTGACCTGCACCCTCAGGTGGCCAGAGGTGAAAGCAAGTGACTCAGACACAGGTCCCGGCCCGAGAGGCAGCCTGGCAACTCACCAAGGAAAAAGGGCCAGGGGCAGGGGGTGGTGGAAGGAGTGGGAAGCAAGGGCCTCTGTCACTGAGAAATGAGCTTGATTCTATTCTGGTGACAGTGGGAGCCACTACAGGGTCAAACAGGAGACATGACCTAAATCCTTCTTTAAGGCAGGTCTGCAAGCCCGCAGCCCGTGGGTAAATCCAGCCCCAGCCTGTCCCTGTAGGTTTGGGGGACCTGGCCACACTGTGTCCACAGGTTGCCTGTGGCTACTTTTGCACTCTGAACGCAGAGGAGGATAGTTCAACAGGGACCTAGACTGTTTGCCACATGAGGAGGGGACCAGGCTTGTGTCCTCGGTTCCTCTGAGTCAGGGCGACCCGTTGGAAGCTGTTGTGTGGTTACCCAGGCAAGAGGCCGTGTGGAACAGGGGGAAGGGTAAGGAGGGTCAGATTTGGGGTGTTTGGCTTGGCTGGAAGAGTTGGGGGGCACTCTGGGTTTTGAGCCTGAGTAACTAGGAGGGTGGTGGTGCCATCGTATGGTGGCAGGTTTGGTGAGGGTACGTGTGTGTGTGACTTATTCCTTCTGTGCCATGCTGAGTTGGATGTGACCTTGGGTGTCCAGCTAAGGCAGTTGAATATCCAGATCAGGAAAGAGGCTGGCGCCAAAGTGCACATTGGAGATCCATTGGCATTGTATGGCGTTTTAGGCTTTTGGGTCAATTGCACTCCCCTTTAGGGAGGGAGCAGAGAAAGAGGAGGGATCCTCCAGGCTGAGCCGAGGCCCAGACCCCAGAAACCAGCCCCGGCCTGCACACTAGCCCCTCGCCCCTGTGTCTTGGCTGCCCTCAACCTCTGGCCTTCTCTCCTCCCAGGCTTACCAGAATTGGGTAAAGAAGAATGGGGAGGAGCAGACCTTGCCCACGCTGGGTCTCACCAATGACCAGCTCTTCTTCCTGGGGTTTGCACAGGTGAGTTCATTAGGGGAACAGGTACAGGTCCCCTCCGATCACCAGCTCCCTAACTCATCAGACCATCTTCAGGTCATTACCCTGTGAGGAGGTGAGCTTCCTGTCATTAGAGAGATTCAAGGAAGGGCCAAGAAAGAATACTAATATCCTGTATGTGGTGGAGTAGGCCCCTCCTGGTTCTGGGGTTCTAGAAACTTCTTAACATAGCCAGACACGGTAATGCATGCCTATAATCCCAGCTCCTTGGGAAGCTGAGACAGGAGGATCACAAGTTCGAGGTCAGCCTCAGCAACTTAGTAAGACCCTGTCTCAAAATAGAAAATGAAAAAGGGTTGGGATGTAGCTCAGTGAGAGAGCAGCCCTGGGTTCAGTCCCCAGAACCGGGGGAGAAAGAAATCAAGACCCACCAGGTCGGCACTTGAGTTGGCCTTCAGTTGATTCCCAGAGCTGCTTCTCCCCCTTGTTCCCTCAAAGGTCTGGTGCTCCGTCCGTACGCCCGAGAGCTCCCACGAAGGCCTCATCACCGACCCTCACAGCCCCTCCCGCTTCAGGGTCATCGGCTCCCTCTCCAATTCCAAAGAGTTCTCAGAACACTTCCACTGCCCCCTTGGGTCACCCATGAACCCTCGTCACAAATGTGAAGTCTGATAAAGGGCAGAGCACAGAGAGCCAAGACGGAGGAGAGGAAGGGGCTGAGGACGAGCCCCGAGGGGAGGCTGCCGAGTCTGCCCCTCCTTCCAGCCCCTTGGCCGCCCAGGGCCCCTTCCCCGAACTGGAGGGTTTGCAGCCGGCACTGGGCCAGGTGGGGGTCCTCCGCATACCCGAGTTGCTCCCCTGTGCAGACCGGCATCCCAGCGTGCACCAGCTCCAGCGGGCATTCGGGTATCCGGCTGGTGGCTCACCAGTCCTGAGCCCCACAGCGACAAGGGCCAGGGGACACAGCCCCCTCGCCCACATCCAGCACCACATAGACCACAATTACCACTGTGTCAAATGCTTTAAGATATATTTTGGGGGGGGAAACTATTTTTTAAACATTGTGGAATACACTGGAAATCTTCAGGGAAAAATGCATTTAAAACACTTTTTTTTTGCTGGAAGGATTGTTATGTTTATTATGTTTTCTCTTTTTTTTTTCCTAAATAACCTGTGGACAAGGAAGCCCCACTAATTTACCCCCTCACTGCAAGGCTGGGCTGAGGCAGGGACACACACACACCTGCCCCAGGCCACTAAGCAAATCCTCTGACTGTGGTGACTACTGCATGGCCACCCACACACAGGAAATGTGGGAGCCAGGCAGAGGCCCAGTTCATGGCCAGCTGCTCTCAGCTTGCTGCCCCTGCCCCCAGAGTTCAACCATGGAAACCCCAACAAGGAAGATCTCATCCCCACAGTCACAGCAGGGGACTGATGGCTATGGCAGATGAAGCCAGGTCAGGGTCCCCAGCATAGTCTGAGGGCACCCAAGCACCCTGGATCTGAAACACAGGGCCCTCCAGCACCAGATGCACGCAGCTGCCCATAGATCTTCTCTTTTGGCCCTTCCTCTTCGGGTCACCCCGCGGGACCTGTTGCTTCTCTGTAGGAACCCCCCACCCCAGCCATTCTTGGCTCTGCCTTGCAGGTTCCCTCTCCCCCAAGGGAAGGAGGAAAGAGACTGCCGTTCTTGTCTGCAGAAGGGTCCAGATCCTCCCCTGAGCTCCGTCCTCAGCCCCCAGCCTGGTCAGCTTCCAGACCAGTTCTCTAGTGCCTTATCTGAGGCTGCAGCCTGGGCCGTGCTGAGGAGATGACCCCTGCCCCAGCGGCTCCTGGCCTCCTCAGTGGAGCCCCCAAGTGTCCTGATTGGAACCCAAGGCCATACTCCCACTCCTGATGCTCACAGGGCCACCCCTCAGCCCCCAGGAGCTCTGGCCTGCAGGGCTGTGGCTCTGGGTAGTAGAAGGTAGATGCTGCTGCCCTCGCCCTGGACTCCAGCCATCAAGGCCCCCTGGTTTAGATCAGGACTGCCCCTGCAGCTGGACAGGCTCCCCTCCTTAGACAGGAGGCTAAGGGAAGGGTTCCTCAGCGCAGTCTGGCCCGTGGAGTCAAGAGACCAAGAAGGTCACCCCTTCCTAGAGGCCACAGCTCCTCCCAATAGCAGATGCTCAGGCTCCACCAGGTAGGTGGACCCAACTGCAGCCGCACAGCAGCTCCTGTGAGAGACCAGGCCCTGCCCCATTGGGAGCCCCTTACCGAGAAAGCCTTGTCCAAGAGGCACAGACAGCTCGGGTCAGCAGGAGGCTTGTGAGTGGGCTCCAGGTGAGGCCCCTGTTCCTCACAAACAAGTTCAAGGCCTGGGAGCTCTTTGGGAGAAAGAGAAGAAGGAACCAGGGAAGGAGCTAGAGCCAGCCACCTGGGAGGTGGGCCTTTTCGTCCCTGCACCTCCCTGTGCCTCCGCTGCCCCACCCTCCTGCCTTCCCCAGGGAAGGGTGGTCCAGGAAACTGTCAGCACTACCAGCCAGACACAAGTGTCTTGGGCTGGAGTCTAGCCAGAGGGAATGGAGATGGCACTCCCCGTCAGGATGTGCGGGGCAGGGGGAGAAGTCCAGGCCCATGCAGAGGCAGCATCCCCACTCCCATTGCCCCTCCACAGTGTCAAGGCCAAGGGGAGATGGACAGCTGCACTCCCAAGACCAGGGGAGCCTCGGGCTTGCTTCTCTGTGGGCACATGGGTGTGGGGTTTGGAGGTGGGAATCTATTTTTTGTATTATGTTTCGTGCTACTGTAGTTTTGTGTGGCACTATTGTAATTAAAATAAAGTACTTGTATGAGAGCCACTTGTGTCTGAGTGTCCTTCCAGGGTGCTGTGCATCCTTTGGAACCACAAGAAAGCCCCAGCCAGCTCAGAGCGGCCCACCCTAGCCTCACTAGGAAGAGGCTTTGGACCCTGAGGAACAGCTGGAGCTTCCTCCTGCCTGCACCCACCTAGCCGGCACCCCCACAGCCAGCCGGACTTCATGGGCAGGCTTGTGTGCACCCCCTACCCGTGAGAATGATGCACTCATGGCCTGGGCCCAAGGGGCTCCCTGGTCAACCTCATCTTTCCATTATCTCAGAGCAAAAGAGTTTCTGGATCTCAGATGCTTGGGCAGGGCAGGCAGGAAATTCAAAGAGGTCCGAAAAACAGCCTCCCCTGGCTTTTACATGTGTTCTTCCTGCTGCCTGGAATGTTCTCACTTCCCCACCTGGTGAACTCCTACCATCCTTCAGTGCCCCACTCACCATCACCTCCTCTAGGAAGCTTCGGGTCTGCATGGGGGGGCTCACACAGGCTTTCCTCTCCTTCCAGAGGGTATTAGTTTACTAGGACTGTTGTAACTAAGTACCACAAACATGGTGGCCTACACGACAATTGAGGTGTTGGCCTCCCAAGTCTCTGGGGTTACGGGTGTGGGTCACCAAGCCCGGCCTGACTCTACCTGTCTTTAAAAGGAGTAGGTCATTTCTCTGTTTCTCTGGCTATAAGACCTACAATGTACTCTCTTCTTCTGTCTTGGTAACCATCAGGTATGGGTGACAGTGAGGATGCCAGAGAGAGTGATATGCTTTGAGCTCAGATTGTCCCTATGAGGTGCGAAGGGGCCTGCGAGGCCCATAGGCCCCAGTGTCTCTCTCCGGGGCAGCTGGGAGAGCCCCCTCCCCTCCACCTGTTGTCCTCAGGAGAGCAGCCTGTTAAAAGAGCAGGTCCCTCTCTGTCACTGGCTCCCACCTCATGTGTTTGACCCTGTTGTGTCCTGTTTGTTTTGTCTGGGACAGTGCTGGGATTAACCAGGCCTCAGGCTGCAAGCGCCCCACTGAGCCACACCCCAGGCCTCCAGCTTCTTTCTGGAGCCCAAACAGGCCAAACCCTTTCCCACTGAGGCTCTGGGTCCCTTTTGTCCTCCAGGCTGAAATGTTCTCTGCACAGGGGGCACACCCCTCCCCAGCAGGATGGATGTGTGAATTCTGTTTAGACCTGCCATGAGTCACGTGCCTATTGGAGTGCAGCCATGTGCAAGAGTTCTCACCCGCCTTCCCTGGAGCTCACAGTCTGTGGGACAGAGAATTTCTCAGCCCTGATGCTCAGAGGAGGTGTCATTCGGGGACACTGGGTTGCAGGGCAGGAAGTGGCTGAGTTGGGTTCTGAACCCAGGCCGCTCGCTTGGAAAACGTGAGAAGCCGCTAGAAACAGAATGCCCCAGGGATGCCACGTGTGCAGAACACGCATGTGCGTACACTTACACACACACACACACACACATGAAGGCACAGGATGGAGGAGCTGGCTGCTGCCCACCCTTTTCCCAAGAAGGGAGCTTTTAGCCACCCTTCACCCAGCCCTGGGCCTGCAGATGCCTCCCTCCAGACAGGCCACCTCCTAGGGACTAAGGACAGGCTCCTTCCTCCCCGGGCTGGGGTCCCAGTGCCCCTTGCCGTTCCCATCTTCCTAGATCCTCGCCCAACCTTGTTCTCCCCCCAAGCAGGACTTGAAACCCCAGCCTGGCCCTTCAGACTTCTCCTGACACATGTGGAAACACACAGGATGTAACTTGGGAACAGCTGGAAAAAGTAAGCAATCTGTAACAATCCTGTAAGCAGAAGGGCCTGCAGAGGCCTCTGAAAGGGTGAGGGAGCAGGGGGTTAGGACAGACTTTAAACTTGTAAAGAGTTTGGTCCACTGAAGAGCCCAACCAGAACTTGGAAAACCTCAGAAGAGAAAACTGAGAAACTTTACCAAAAACCGTCAGAGAATGCCCTTGAGCACCGTGCTGGTGGGCAGAAAAGTCCAATGTAATATTCAATGCCAGCTCTCCCCAAATTAATGTGTGATTTCAGCATACTCTCAGCCAAAACCCCAAGATCATTTTGCATAGAATTTGACGAGCTGCTTCACATGAAAGGGAAAAAGCACAATCAGGACAATTCTGAAAAAAAAAAAAAACTGAAACAACGAAGGAGCTACATTCCATATGTAAATATTTATAAAGCAATGGTAAATGAGAGCTGCTGTAGGTTAGGAACAGGTACCAAACAGGAATAGACCCGAAGCCAGAGACAACCCTGCACATATATAGGAATTAGTGTAAGATAGAGGAAGAACTTCGTGAGTGGAGAAATGAACCATTTAATAAATGGTGTTGGGGGATCCATTTGAGAAAAACTGAATTTAGATGGAATTCCTTCCTACTGTGTACATCAGTAAGTTCTCTATGCATTAGAAACCTAAACAGACTAAAATTATAAATGTATTAGATAAAATATAACAATCTGTTTATAACTTTGGATTAGCAAAGCCACCTTTTCTTAGCATTTATTTTTACTGTAATTGGACACACAATACCTGTATTTCTTTTTCTTTTTTTAATTAAAATACTTTTATTTTTAATTTTTTTATTTTTAGATGGTGCTGAGAATTGAACCCGGGCCTTGCACATGCTAGGCAAGTGCTCCACCCCTGAGCCACAACCCCAGTTCCCCTTTATTTCTTTCATGTGGTGCTGAGGATGGAACCCAGAGCCTCACATGAGCTAGGCAAGCGCTGTACCACTGAGCCACAACCTCATACCAGCAAATCCACCTTTTAAAAACCACAAAAAGAAAAACATAAAGAAGATAAACACATTTGGCAATACCGAAATTTCGTTCTTTTAAAAACCAAGGTACCATGGGGAACGGGATGCAGCTCAGCAGTAGAGCGCCTGCCTAGCATGCTGAAGGTGCTGGATTCAACCCCCAGAATCACCAAAAAAAGATAGAAAAAGAGAAATCCAGAAATAAATGAGAAATAAAAATTTTTCCCCTATCCTCTGACCACCATTCACAAAGGAGGGCAGCTTAAAATGGGAATTCTCCTCAAGAAATGGGCTGGGAGAGGGCCAATTACAGTCGCCAAAACACAGGTACAGACAGGGAGGTGGACCCGGGGTGTAGCTCAGTTCTAGAATGCTTGCCTCGCATTCTGGAAGAATGCAAGTTCAAAGCCAGCCTCAGCAATTTAGCACTAAACAACTCAGTAAGACCCTGTCTCTAATAAAATACAAAACAGGACTGGGGATGTGGCTCAGTGATCGAGTGCCCCTGAGTTCAATCCCTAGTACCCAAAAGAAAAAAAATTAAACTTAATAATAATTTAATTATTTACATGCTCATTTAAATGTGTTCCATATACATGTGTTCAATTTTTTATGATTCTAAACAGACTGATTTTTCAGAAATTCTTTTTAATTTTAAATTATCTTTACATCTAGAATCAAGTGAAACATATTTTAAATACTGGACTTAGTTTTCTTCCATCCTATGGGGCTTCATGAAGCAAGAAGTTAATCTAGTTAAAATAAGTAAATAGTAAAAAATAGTAAAAAGAGTAGTTTGCTGGTCTGGCACAGTGTCACAAGCCTATAATCACAGGAATTTGGGAGGCTGAGGCAGGAGGATAGCAGGTTCAAGGCCATCCTGGGCAAGTTAGTGAGACCCTGTCTCAAAATAAAAAATAAAAAGAGGGCTGGGGATGTGGCTCAAGCGGTAGCGCGTTCCCCTGGCATGCGTGCGGCCCGGGTTCGATCCTCAGCACCACATACAAACAAAGATGTTGTGTCCGCCGAAAAACTAAAAAATAAATATTAAAAAAAAGACTCAGGTGGCACAAAGCCTGTGTCATTTATTTTAATAAATAAATAAATAAATTATAAATAAAAAGAGCTGGGGATGTGGCTCAGTGGTAAAGCACCGCTAGGATCCATCTACAGTACACATTTTTAAAAAATAGTATTTTTGCTAGTAACTTTTCTTTTTTAAGCAGGGATTGAACCCACGGTTTCATGCATGCCAGGCAAGCACTGTTCCACAAAGCAACATCCATATCCCTCTTATTAAATTTTTGATTGCACAAAAAAGATAAGGATTAAAACTTGTCATGTGGGGCTAGGATTGTGTCTCAGAGGTAGAGCGCCCCCTTTGCACCCGGCAAGACCCGGGTTCGATTCTCAGCACCACATAAAATAAATAAATAAATAAGTAAATAAATAAATAAATAAATAAAGGCATTGTGTTGTGTCCATCTTAAAAAAACAACAACAACAAAAAAAAACTTGTCATGCCATTGAAACGGACTCTTTGGGAATTCAAGTTTTGTCTTCTTTCTATCCTGATTCCTACAAAGATCCTATATCAGCTTAATTTTTGTTTGAGTATAGTATGGGTTACTACATTTTGATTTTCAGTCTAGTGTGTTAGGGCCTAGAGCATAAATTAGTCCAAAAGAGCCACCACTTAAAACTGTTACCTGACCCACTTTTATTTGTATGGAGGATTTAACTCAGAGGCCCTTTACCACTGAGCTTTATCCCCAGTCCTTTTTATTTTTTATTTTTAAACAAGGTCTTAACATGTTGCTGTGGTCTTGCTAAATTCAAGTGTTGAGGCCGGCCTCCAACCTGCAATCCTCCTGCTTCACCCTCCCCAGTTTCTAGGATTACAGGCATGTACCACCATGCCTGACTGTTATCTAACATTGTTTAAAATGTCATTGTTCCTTAGACGATGCTTTTTTAGGATAAAGGGCCCTGGTGCTGTCTGGGGCTCAGCGTTGCCTGGGAAATGCCCCTGTAGGAAGAACCCTGACACTGAAAGACTCTAGGTGGTAGCAGCCATGATGATAAGGATCCATGCTTTGACCCCCATTTCTTGATCCCAAATCTCCTTTCACCCTCTGTGGCTTCAGACATGAAAAATCGGCCTTCCGAGGGTTGGTGTTCAAAGCTGCCCTCTGGCTTCAGGCCCCAGCTCATATTTGTTAACAATCTTCTTAAGCCAGTTTGCTGAGCGGATCCCCTGGAAATACCCTTTACCTTGTCTCCCCTCCACCCACACGAGCCCCTGCCTGTCAGGAGCACACCGAGAGTCCCTATCAGCGCAGCTGCATTCGCTCAGTGAGCATCTGCTGAGGCCCAGGCACCTGGATTTCGGGACCTGCCGTGTTCCCAGAGCTGGGGCCAGAGGTGGTCAAAACCGGCTCAGGAACTAGGACAGAAAAAAGAAAAGCCCAGGGTCAGGCAGGAGGCCCTAGTGGACCTAGGAAGTCATCTCAACCTGGTAAGTGACCTGCCCTCTCCAGGCAAGGCTGGAAGGCCTCAGAGGCCATGGAAAGGGCTCGGATTTGTTCCAAGAGTAACGGAAACACCTAGAGGGATTGGAGGCTTCTCAGCAGGAAGTGTGGGATCCAGTTGTTAAGATCCACCTGGCGCCTGGTTTTGTTTTATGGATTTTTGTAGAACTGGGACCAAAGCCCAGGGCCTCGCAGGGCTGGGTGAGCACTCTGCATCTGTACCTCCTAGACACTGCCCCAGCCCCACCAGTTCTTTGAGGCCAAGATGGGACTTTGGCTTAGATTAGGACTTGGGATGTTTCAGCTGTCCGGGGCCGTAGGACACACCTGAGCTGGGCCGTGTAGATCTGGAACCGTTGCTCGGTGTTCCTGGCTCAGGAATTTGAGAGGCACATCAGGAACAACGTCTCTGCTCCCATGAGTAGGACCTCCCCTCAGGAGGTCTCTTTTTGGTATGAGGTGAACCCAGGGGTGCTTTATGACTGAGCTACATCCCCAGTCCTTGTTTATTTATTTATTTTTTGAGACAGGGTTTTGCTAAGTTGCTAAGGCTGACCTCCAACCTGTGTTCCTCCTGCCTCAGCCTCCTGAGTGGCTGGTATGTACCTCAGCGCCCTCTAGTCCTCTTCTGTATGTGGCCTGATGCCCACCAGGGCCTCCTTCTCAGCCTGGTGGTCTCAGGAGGGCTGAGATTCCTACATGACAGTGGCTCCCAAGGGGCAGGAAGCCCAGCCTGCCAGGTGTTTTAGGCTCCTCCCCAGGGCCCAGGTTGACATCCTCCTGTGTATTCTATTCCTCGGAGCAGGGCTGTAGCTCAGTGGTAAAGTGCCCGGCTCAGTCCCTTATACCAGGCTCAACCTCTTATATCAGGCTCAAAATTAAAAGATAAAAGGAGGGCTGAGTGTGGTGGCACACGCCTGTAATCCCAGTGACCCAGGAGGCCGACACAGGAGTATCTCAAGTTCAAGGACAGCCTCAGCAATTAGTCAGACCCAGTCTCCCAATAAAAGCAAAAGGGCTAGGGATGTGGCTCAGTGGTAGAGACTCCCTGGGTTCAATCCCCAGTACCAAAAAAGAAAAAAAAATAATATCCTGTGGATACCAGGGGACCGCTGAAAATCTTCCTGCCCCTCCCACCCAGAGCTCTTAGTCTGGGTCTCACTGGGCACATGGCTTCTCTTGTGAACACCAGTGTCTCTGAGCAAAGAATGACCAGTTGGTCCAGTCTGGCATGGAGATTTGAAAACTGTATGGAAAGTACTTGGCACGTGCTAGGAGCTCACTGGGTCACCGGGTCATCAGGAGCCTGACTCTCCATCCTCTCCAAGGCTGGGAACACCCCAGGACACATCTGTTGTCAATTTCTCTGAAGAAGCCCAGGGTTCAAAGCAATCTGGGTGACCCGAGTGCAGAGTCCAGGACTCTGCCCCCAGTCCAGGTGGACTTCTAACTCTGGGCCACCCAAGGCTAAGGGTGCTCTTACAGAACTCAAGCTCATTGCTGATCATTGGAGGCCAGTCCCTCCCTCCCCCACTCACTTCCAATGGTTTGAAATACTCAGACTCAACCTGCACCACCCAGCAGGGGGAGGTTCTGGAGATGGATCCCGCCCTCCTGCATGCTAGGCAAGTCTGGACCTGAGCTACACCTGCAGCCCAGAGCCCTCCTCTGCTATTTGCTGGTTCTATTCTAATTTGTCTGTGTCAATGTTGGTTTCCTTTTGAAGGGCTGGGGCTCAGATCCAAGGCCTTATGCCTGCTGGGTGGGAACTCTGCCCCTAGGCCACATCCCTGGTCCTAGTTTCCATTTCCAGGCTGAACAATGCAAGCTCCTTGGCATTTGCTCTCTTCTGCTTTTATTTATTTTTAAACTGGGGGGGACTGGAATGACCCCAGGGTCTTGCGAGTGGAGCTACATCTGTCTGCTGTTTTCGTGTTTTCCAGTAGTGAATATCTGCCTGTTCGTTCTGTTGGGACCTGCTTGGGAATGGACACACTGGGCAGTGCCTGGGGCAGGGCCTGGCCTGGGCTTGGCTGCTGGTTCTGTGAAAAATGAAGGATCACAGGGCTGGCGTGAGGCAGCGGGAGCCGGGACGGCAGCGCCAATCCGTCCTTGGTTATACATAGCTGTCCAGCAGAAGGTTATGTCATTGACTAATCAGGAGTGAGATGGGACACAGATGGGCCTCTCCACGGCAGGAAGCACATCTTCTCACTATTAGAAGTGCTCTAGTCTGATGTGGCACACGCCTGTAATCCCAGCCTCTCAGGAGGCTGAGGCAGGAGGATCGCAAGTTCGAGGCTAGCCTCAGCAACTTGGTGAGCCCCTGTCTCAAAAATATAAAAGTAAAAAGGATTGGGGATGTGGCTTAATGGTAAAGCACCCCAGGATTTATTCCTCAGTATGTCTCCAAAAGGAAAAAAGAATTGAAATGTTCTAGGGAATCAGCACATGGGCTCTGGAGACGGAAGTCCTGGGTTCAGAAGTCCTGGGTTCAGGTCTTGCCTCTGCCCTCATTTACTGCATAACTGCTGATGGCTGTTCTGACTGGAATGGATTTGTTCGAGAGAGAAGCTTCAGAAAAAATGCAGTTGAAGTGGTAAATCACAGTCCCTGTAACCTTCAAAATAAATTGTCACCATTACAGGAGAGGTTTTCCCCTTTGGGTGAATAGGGTACACAGAATGGAGTAAACCTGAACTTAACACTCATATTAAGTGGTAATGGGAATGCACAAACTTGCAGATTTTTTCCAACAAATGTAAATTGTGAACCAGGTGATCGGCATTCTCAAAATCAGAATGCCGCGTTCTCTTGAGTGTCCTGCTGGAGGAACATGTGGTCCCAAATTGTAGTTTATATTAAGGTCAAATTCAGGATCCAGGGAGTGGCCACATTTTAATTCAAGGAGACAAACTGATTTTTATAAGTGTAGGCAAATGACTATTTGAGGCAGTCTGCATGGATGAGAGTGGATCGATGAGTGTTGAATGCAGGAGTCTAGAGGTCGGTCAAAACCAAAGCTTGCAGAGGGAGACTTGAAAGGGTTGAGCAAAGAGGAAGACCCTTGGGTTTCCTGGATCTCTGCAAAGCCTCTTGTGGAGGTCATGGGTTTCCTCTTTGAGGTGCTCCTCTGCTCAAAGCACCTGGAGAGTGCAGAGCCCCCTGGCTGCTCTCCAGTCTGCATTAGGCAACATCAATCAAGACCCTAATGTCCACCTCAGCAAGACGCAGGGCTCTAGTGTCAGATGTCATATCAGCTGTGGTCAGCCTCTGAACAGAAGGAAAAGAAGCCACCAACAGCACACACCTGTCACCCAGGGCAGCTGATGGCCAGGGTGGCCCAGGCATGGTCACATCCCAGATGTGACGTCCGCCCCAGGATGAGGCGTGGCTTTCTGCAAGAGTCACAGAAGCAGTCCTGCAGGAGGGCTTACCTCTGGGGCTTGCTGGGCTCAGAGAAGGTACCTCCAAAACACAGTGGGGTTTGGGGTGTGTCGGGCTCATGACCTAGGAGAAAGCTGGTGGCTTCTGCCCACCCAAGCACCGGGAGCCCCCGGAGCTCCCTGATCTATGCGAAGAGGAGGCTGCAAAAGGGATTGGGGCCTCCTCCACCCCCACCTTGAAATCCCCTTATCTATCTCAGGAAAGAAGGCTGGAGGTCGTTGCCCCTGTACAGATGTCCCTTACAAGATAGTGTTTGTCCCTGGGGCTCATTCAGATTCTAAAGAGGATGTAGCCCAGTGGTCAGACCTACTGGGTTCCATCCCCAGCACATGTACACACACACACACACACACACAATTCTGGAACTATTCATTACCCAAATAATCATTTATATGCCCTCAAAATTGCAAACATTCTACATTCTCTTCCTGCTATATAGAAAAAGTGACGTATAAGTTTGGCCAGGCACAGAGGTACACGCCAGTAATCCCAGTATCATGGGAGGCTGAGGCAGGAGGATTGTGAGTTCAAAGCCAACCTCAGCAAAAGCAAGGCACTAAGCCACTCAGTGAGACCCTGTCTCTAAATAAAATACAAAATAGGGCTGGGGATGGGGCCCAGCGGTTGAGTGCCCCTGAGTTTAATCCTCAGTACTAAAAAAAAAAAAAAAGCTAGCAGTTTTTCAACAAGCCTGATGGTACACACCTGAAGAGGCTGAGGCAGAAGCATCACAAGTTCATGGCCAGCTTTAGTAATTTAGCAAGACTCTGTCTCAAAATAAATAAAAAAGGGCTGGAGATGTGGCTCAGTGGTAGATCACCCCTAGTTTCAATCCCTGGTACTGAAATATATATATATATATATATATATATATATATATATATATATATATATATATATAGAGAGAGAGAGAGAGAGAGAGAGAGAGAGAGAGAGAGAGCAGTTTTTTTTTGATCACCCAGTAAATGGGTCAGAGCAACACATCCAAATGAAGAATATGATATCTTTCAAGTGCAGAGGTGCCCACTAGGCACCATGCTGCTTTCTTGGACGTAGGGGTACCAGATGGAGCAACTGTAGAAGGGTATCTCAGCATACCCACACTGCTGGACCCCTAGATATTTTGCTGAGGTAGAAGGCTCTGAATTCCAGCTGGATCCCCATTGATTGACAGTATCCTGTGTGTCCAGAACTGTGCTGGATCTTTCCACCTTGCAACTTCCTGGGAACATTGGAACTATCATCATGTCCTACGCACAGAGGAGAGGAATTGAGGTCCAGAGGGTGAAGCAATTCAACTAAGGTTTCGATCAGTCTGGGAGGCCCGTCCTGACTGCCCTGAGCAGGGGCCAGTTGGTCTGAAGCCGGTGCCCTCCCCTGCCAGCCTCTTCGTGGACTCCTCCTCGTGTCTTCCTGACTACGTCCTCTCAGCCAAGCTAGTGCCAGTCCCTGGACAGTCCAGTGATTTCCCCAGGAGCCCTTGACTGTAGTTTCATTTAAGTTATGAAAACAAAGCAAAATTAAAATCTCTTCTGCGTCTCACTCTGTCTGCACGCCTTGGGCTGCCCTGGTTGGCCGGGAGATGACTGACTTGGCACACATGTGGCATTGGTTAAAAAAAATCAGCCAACCAAAAGGGAGGCCTTGAGGACCCATGGTGTGCTAGACAGTCCTGAGCACCTATTCCATACAGGGTAACAGAGGCCGAGCAGAATTAGAATGACACCAATATCAGCTGTCACCACGTACTGACCAGTAAGCCTCTTTGCAAATTCTTGGGCTATTCCTTTTGGATCCTGGTGAGTCTTAAGGCTGGGAAAGCTACAAACTGGACCCCAACCAGAACACGGGCTAGGTCACCTCAGAGGGTCCCACTCTGAGTGGTCTGACCTATCAGAACCCTTGGTCCTGGTGATTGGCCAAAGAACTGACACATGTCTCAATGAGAGCCAATGAGTCTTGGATTGGGGAATGTGGTTGAAACTATTGGGAACAATGAATCCCTATTTCTGTTGGAGGTGCTGAGGCAGTAGGATGTGAGCCTGGTATTGCTGGCAGCCACCTTGTCATCATGAGGCGAGAACTGCCAAAAACAGGCCAGGAGAAAAGGAAACTGTTCTGAGAGATGGAGCGAAGGATATTGAATCCTAATGGCGTCGTCTGAGCTCCTCAAGGAGCCATGCCTAAAGCTAGCTTTCCCCTGTACTTTGTAGTTATATAGGCAAAAGAGTTCTTTGTTTTTGGTTGGCCAGATTAAATTGGCTTTTCTGCCAATTTGAGCCCTGATGCTCTCTGACTGAGCAATCGCTGTGACCAGAGGCTGGAGTAGCTCTCCATCTCTAGGAGTCTAACCAGGGAAACATGTTCTCCCAACCACAATCACCATGTGTCGGTCAGAGAGGGCATGGATGTTGAGCAGAAGCAGGAGGCCAGCAGATGAGAATCCCTTCAGAATAGCTGTGCCTCCTGGAGCAAATCACTTTCCCTCTCTGAATACTGATTTTCCCACCCACAGTGTGGACGTGGGTGGCCATGGGATATTACGGGAATCATAACATCTGTAATATAGAATTGTCAGAATTACTAAGAAAATGCCGCAAAGCACCTACCAAATGATAAATGTCTGGCACACATTAAATGCTCAACGCTTACTACAGCTGGTGTTCCCAGAGAGCTTGGGGGAGATGACCTCTGAGGACCCCAAGGAGACAGAGGTAAGCATTGGAGTTGGCAGCAAACTTCAAGTGCTTCCCCTTGAGCCGCCTAAGACCAGGGGCTGTGTCTCCCAGGGCAGCCTGGGTGATGGAAGAGACTTGGCTTGGTTTTGGGAGGCCCTGGTTCTGCTGCCAGCCCAGTGAGTGGCTTGGGTGGCCCTCTGCTCTTCACCTTGCTCCCTACCTGTGGCACTTCACATGCCTCCTGGCCGTCCTCCCTGTGTCCTTCCCTCTACAGTGAAGAATTCTGAGCACTGTCAAACAAAGGGGGCCAGTGCTGCAGAGAGTTATTTGCTCAGAGCCCCTTCCCACCCTCTGGGTCCTCATACCAGCTGCCCAGGACTCTGCACCTAGCTCTTCTCTCCCTGGTATTCCCAGGGTCACTCTGAGCTAGTTCCTGGACAAGGGTCCAGCCAACTGCTTCTACTGTTCCCTCCCAGTGGTAGGTTCTCTTTTATCCTCAGTCCACTGTCATCCCTAGCCAGTTCAACCCTTCATCCCCTGTGGGGAGTAGGCAAGACTTCCCAGGTCTTTCCTTGGGAGCTCACAAACTGTTATTCATGCTTCAAAACCCAAGTCCCAATTCCTCCAGGCTGCCTTTGCTTTCCTTAACAGGTACTCATCATGCCAGCTCCACATTAGTTCCTTAACCCAAACATAGAGGATGGTGAAACAGACACAATAAATGCTCAACGCTTTCACGGCACACACAGTGTTTTTCTCCCTCTGTCTCATACATTGGGCCACTCACAAAGTTGTAGCAAATCCTAACCACATCCCTCTCCTGTGCGAACATACACACATGCACAAGAGACACCCCCCAAAAAAATAAAACCCACAGGGATTTGCTCTCATCTTGATTATAAGACACAAAGTCTCTTTCCACCACACCCTCGAGCATACACAACATAATGCAAATGTACAAATTACACATCATAAAAACATACAGAGAGGCATGTTTTCTGTTTCTGTTTCTCTGCTGAATCTACCAATGCACACTCCTGGAGAGCCCGCGCTCCTCTCTGCTTCCCTCCCACACCCACTCGTCTCTCTCTCTCTCTCTCTCTCTCTCTCTCTCTCTCTCTCTCTCTCTCACACACACACACACACACACACACACACACACACACGCAGTAACAATCCCCAAATATAGCCATCTGTCTTTCCTTCACACATAAACACACAGGCATGCAGAATCCATCCCTTCACCCTTTTCTCTCTCTCTCTCTCTCTCTCTCTCTCTCTCTCTCTCTCTCTCTCTCACACACACACACACACACACACACACACGCAGCTGCAGAGCCCCGGGTCATACTCCAGTGCAGGCGCCAGGCAGGAGACAAAGGTCGCCAAGACTCCCGCGCCCCGCACCGGACACCACACAGCCTCTCCCCGACTCCTCCTGCCCTCAGGGCCAGTCTTGGCGGGTCTGGACTCTGCACCCCGAAGCCCGAGGCTGGAGCCCGCGCCTGTGCCTCTGAGGTCCCCAGGCAGCCCTGGCCTCGAGCTCCCGGCGCGCCAAGGGTTAAGGGACTGGGGGGGGGGGGGGGGGGCGGGAGGGGCAGTCCGGCCTCGACGTGTGATTGGCTGCTCCGCCCGGGCCCGGGCTCCTGCGCCCCGCGATTGGCCCGCGGCGGGCCCCGCCTTCCCGGGAGTGGGCGCGGGAGCCGCGTGCTCGCCCCCGGGGAGCCAGGCGCGCGGCCCGGGCCAGCCAGCTGCGCCGTCCGAGCTGCGCTGCGCCCTGGGAGCCAGAGCCGGAGTCGGAGCTGGAGCCGCCAGCCGGAGCCTCCAGCTGGAAGCCGCGAGCCGGGAGCCCGAGCCAGGCCAGAGCCGAGCACGCGCGCTATGGTGAGTGCAGTTCCAGCCTGCGCACTGTTCCGGTCCAACCTCGACGGTCTCCCCCAGCCGCCGCGGATGGCACCCGGGCCCGCCCGACTCGCGGGGGCTGGGCGCCCGCTGCAGTGCAGCCCCAACTCGGCCCTCGGGAGCGTGGAGCCGAGGGGCGGCCGGGCATGGCTCGGCTCGCCCCGGTCCCCACTCCCCGCGCTGGCTTCTTGGCCTGAGGCCGGTGGCGCGGAGCTTGGTTCTGGGCAGCTGGCCCAGGCTGGGTGGGGACCGTTGGTGCGGTCTGATTTGGGGCATCCGGAAGTCCTTTCACCCTGCTTGGCGTGCAGACCCTTGGCAGCGCGCTGGGTCGGGTTTGAGGTGGTGATTCTGAGGCTCTGAATCCACCTGGACCTGAGTGTCCGGAAAGCTGGGGGCGTTCTGGGGCTCCATTGGGAAGTGGTGTGTGGCTGCACCGTGAGCATTCTCAGGGCTAGACTGGGACACTCCGAGACTGCTGATCCCGGTGTGGCATAAGGGTTGGTGATTGTGGAGGTTTTGGGATCCTCTAAGTATAGAATCATGTTATTGGCAAATAATGATAGTTTTAGTTCTTCTTTTCCCATTTGCATCCCTTTAATTTCCAATTAGATAGGAAAAAGAAATTCAAGGGATCTATTTACTTCTTTTCAACTCAGTTTTGTTTGAAGTCAAGTCGGGAAATTCTTCACTGAGAGTCTGTGACTGTGGAGGGGCCTGAGAATTTAGAGATAGAAGAGATCGGCTCTGCTCTCAGAATGCTGAATCAGGAGTAGGGAATACCAGAAACCACTCTGATTTAGTGTGTGACAAGAAGAGGGCGCACATGGGGCTTGGGGAAGAGAGAGGAGAGTGCCTGCTCTGAGGGATGTGAGGTGTGAAAGAGGGCAGAAGGGAAGGGAACCAAGAAGACCTCTAGGAGGTGGAAAGCCAAGATGCAATCAGGAGTGACTCTGGCAGACCTGGGGGGCTGGAGCTCATGTGCAAAGCCAGAAGTTTGAGACACCTTGGTACATTTTCAGAGCTGCCAGGAAATCCCATGTGGATAAAGGGTGGGGTTGGAGAAGGGAGCCTGGCAGGGAGAGGAGGAGAAACAGCTCTGAGTGCCAGGGGAGGTAAGCACCAGGCAGGTCTAGAAGGGCTGCTTGGGCCAGAGGGACTTGGACATGAAGATGACAGGGGTTTGTCTATGAGTTTACAAAATTCCTTCCACCTGAGGGATTGGAAATTGGGAGAAAACCCAGATGCACAGAGTGTCTTCAACCTCAGTTGGTCAAAATTGTTTAGTTAGAGGAACCAAGGTCCCCTGTTTCCATAAGAAACATAGATACACTTGGCTGGATTCAAGAGGACATTAATGATGGACTGGGATTCCAAGTCACGCTTGCTGAGTATGCATGGTCGGAAGGTAGCTGTTTCTCCACTCCTTCTTTGGGGTAGATTCTTGGAAGGGTTAACAAAATGGAAAAAGAAGCAGAGCTTTGGCTGTGTGGTATGTGAAAAGATCTTGTGAAAGAAAGCAGCCAGAAACTTGCAGGCAGAGAGCAGAGGGAGAAAAAATATGCAGAGTAACAATGGATTATAGCAAAAATGAGAACCCAAGTCACAGAGGATGTGTATGACTCACTCTTGAACCAGGAATGAAGCAGAGGGGAGCTTGGTGGCTGCCTACTGGCAAGAAAGGTGCAGGGTAATGTCAAAAATCTGCATTCCATTCATTTCAGAGCATTTATGGATCTATGCTAAATGTGGAGGTCAATGCAAATAATTTGACCACAGAAGAGAATAAACTTGGAAGTGTCAGTTCTTACCATTAATAGTGATTCAAGTGGAAGTATAGCTTATGGTACAAAGAGGAGGTTAAGAAGTGATATCTTTGATGGTGCTGTCTTGGGATACAAAAGGTGTCAGAATTTAGTCCTTAGGACTGACATTGGTTAAGTACTCAGAATATGACGGGCACACTTCTTCAGCTTTACCTGCCACACCTTTCACCCTCACAGTAGCCCCAAGAGGGAGGTCCTCTGAACATTTCCATTTCACAGATGAAAAAAGCCAAGACATAAGAGCTTATGTAACTTGCCCAAGGTTCATGGGGGAAGAGCAAGGATTCAAATCCAGGTGGGCTGGCTGCAGAGACCTTTCTTAACTATCATCCTCTGTCTTCTCTCCAAATGGTTTAATGAAGCAAGATCAACCAGTTAGATATCTGGAAATGGTGGTGCATGCTGGTCACGGTTGTTCATGGGTAGCATTTGAAAATTTTTTGTGCCTTCAGAACAACACAATAGTAAGAAAAAAACGAGAAACCCCAAACAAGAAGTATCAGTGCAAAAACACAGCACAGTGCATGCAGCCTTGCTGGATGCAGGAAGACCGGGCATTTTGGTGAGGACATGTGGGAAGGAGAGGCTGGGGGAGAGGTCAACATGACCGGTAAGTGAGAAGAGAACCTTCCAGGGAGAGCATGTACTGGCCTAGCAGGGAGTCACATAGTAAGGAACGCACAGGGCCCTTGCCATGGTGTCCCCAAAGCTCCATCTCCATGACTCTGGCAACCAGAGGCTCACTGGGGTCAGGACTGCCATGGTCCTGGTCAGGGGAGAGAACGGTAAGCATGGTCCCAGAGCCATCCCACTGCCTCCATTTCTTTAAAGGCTTGAGCTTCAGGATGGTTCTCTTTGTTCATAGCCTCATCGACAGAACTGGAAAGAAATTTCGACCTCTGTTAGTGCATCTCCCACCCTTGACAGACTGTAGAAGGGCCTCAGATGAGGGGGGCTTGCCAGGGCCATCCAGTCCACGGGCAGCAGGGCTGGGAGTAGGTCTCAGTTGTCCTGAATCCCGCCCGGCACCTTTTAATGAGCTCATTTTCCTGAAGGCCTCCATTTATAAAGTGCTCTATTCAGCTAACGAATTAAGTGGTTAGTTATTGATTCAGAATCAGTGACTTCCTGTATTAAAAATTATTTTTTTTGCTTTGTTTTCTAGATTTTTTTGCCCTCCTTCCCTCTCCCCAACCACCCCACTCTATGTCTGACTTCTCCCTTGTTGGGCCTGTTTGTTCTCAAATTCTTTATGGTCTCTCCTGGGTTATGGTTCTGTTTCTTTTTCTCCTTCTCGTGGTCCTCCTTCCTCTCTCTCTCCTTTGCCTGTTCCCCCTCCTCAGCCTCTCTTTCTCTTTCCCTCTCCCTCTCCCTAATTCTCACACACACATAGGCAGACACCCTCTCACTCACGCTGGCTCACATTCTCTCTAGATTTAGAGAGAGACAGAGACAGACTGGCTCCATCCTCTCCCCTTCAGGAGTGCTAAAAAACAGTCCATCTGTTGTAGATCTGCTTATTATTTGAAATTTTGCCTTATGGAGAAAGAGGGAAGCTAGGATTCCTGTATTCTCTCACTCTTCTCTTTAAACACAGGGAAGTGACTACTTCTCACCTAATCAGTGCATTAATAAACACTTGGCAGGACCAAAAAAGCCATATTGACGTTCTCCCTTTAGGGGAACTGGTATAGCTCTTTTTTTGCAGAAGGGCACTTCATGAATTTTTAATGACTGAAGTGGTGCAGGCTAGTCAGGGCTTCAGCATAGCTCACTCACTCTCCCTGGATATCTGGTTTCCTTCTTAGCACTGTTGGCCCATATTGGACATAGAAATTGTGTCAATAGGAAGAGTGAGGCTTTTGAGCAACCAATCTTTTTTTTATTGGTTGTTCAAAACATTACAAAGCTCTTGACATATCATATTTCATACATTTGTTTCAAGTGGGTTATGAACTCCCATTTTTACCCCAAATACAGATTGCAGAATCACATCAGTTACACATCCACGTTTTTACATACTGCCATCCTAGTGTCTGTGGTATTCTGCTGAGCAATCAATCTTAACCGTAAGGCTGGTTTTGGTCTTAGGGAGGTTCGGGACTGGAGCCCCATGTTGCTGAGGCTGGTGGTGCCCAGGAATATGGGAGGAGGAGCTTCCATCTTTGAGCTCCTCCCAAGGATTCATTCTTTCCTAGTGCTACTAGAATGGAACTCTGCCAGCAAGGCCTCCTTCTACCTTCCCACCTTCTCTTCCGCATTCATCAGGGATGACTGAATGCGATTCTTCCTCATGAAGAGCTGATGTTACCCAGGAGCCTCCACTTCTCCCCAGAAGCCCCCTCCACCAAACTCACTGAGCCTGGTCTTTGTCACCAGCAGGCACCTAGCTATCTCTCCTTCTCAAGTATGACTTTGCATGCAGAGCTACTCTTAAGGTAGCACTACATAAGGGGTGGCCCTCAGCAAACCAGCTTTCTCCCTATCCCCTCTAGTCTGTCCCTGGGCAGACCATAAGTTTAGGGGAAATTCCATCTTTGATCAATGTGATTTACAAAGTCTCTCCACCTTGCCCTGCCATGTCCCTTGCTGCTCTTCTTCAGAATCATGATGAGCATGATACCAGGTCTCACAAGATGAAGTACCTGGTAGGACGCTTGACAAGTGCTATGTCATCTTTAAGAAGAAGCTAAGTCGAGCCCTTCTCCTTCACAACAAGGCTCCATTTTGGAAATGCAAATGAGATCATTTTAGAAGGGACAGAATGCTCCAGGAAGGAAGTAAATTTTTAGTCCCTGTCTTATAGGTCTTTGAGTTAGTCTTCCTTTTTTTACGGTTGGGTTGATGAGTAATGTGCCACATCCACCCACCTTGGGAGCCAAACCCTATATTTTGTTGACTGGTGTTAGCAATGTCATTCATTGGATGCTAGAGAGTTAAAGTCTTCTTTCCACATGGATTAAGTGCCAACTATAGACCTCATTACCCCACTTGCTCTAACTTCCTGAGATAACCTGCCTGCATTGGCATCTTAGTGTATTTGGGCCACTTTAATAAAGTATCAAAGACAAGCAGCTTATACCAAACAGGAATTCATATTCCACAGTTCTAGATGCTGGAAGTTCAAGATCGGGGGCCAGCATGGCCAGGTCTTGGTACGTGTGCACTTCCTAGCTCACAGATGGCTATCTTCTCACTGTGTTCTCACATGGAGGAAGGGACAAGAGAGCTCTCTGGGGTCTCTTTTATAATGGCACTAATCCCATTTATGAGGACTCTGCTCTTATACCTAATCACCTCCAAAGCCCTTACCTCTGAACATCATCACCCTGGGGATTATATTTCAACCTATAAATTTGGGGGGGACATAAATTCCATCTACAACAATTATTTGGGCAAAAAATTTCCCAGGAGCCCTATAAAGGTACCCTTCCTTTTCACGAGGGAGGGGCCAGGAAGTTGTGGAGAAACGTGGCACTCCCTCCCAAATGTCTCTGCCCTTTCTGGATGAAAGCTTTACCCAGGGTAGACCTGCTCTCCAAGGGGCAACTGGAAATGGGCGGAAAGGTGTTCACTGTGACATCGATGCCAGCAGCCAGGAAGACCAAACGCTCTGCCATGCCGCCTACAGTCTGCACTACCCAAAGCAGAAACACAGCTGGGAAGTCACTAAAACCCAGTGACACGGAGATGGAAGTCCCCTAGAGGCCAGGATTTGTTGTCCTCATTTTACAGAGGAGAAAATCTTGGCCAGAAAGGGAAAGTGGGTTGCTTAAGGTCACACAGCTAGCTAGTAGCAGAGCTGGAGTGGAGCCCAGCCTGGGGTTCACCTTCCAGCCAGGACACCTTCTGCAGTGCTGATGCCGTAGAGGACTGGGGAGGCGTTGGGCGGCAAGAGTGCCTTGCTGAGCATGGACTGCAGGCGCAGGACAGGCAGGGCCACTGGGCAACTGCTGACTGTATCTGAAATTCTGGAGGTGAGCCAGCATGTGGTCCCCTGAGCCTGCAAGGTTGGGCCTGCTCTTTTTCTTTGGATTGACTTATTTTGCTCAGATCTTCCTTCTCTTTCCAAAAGACACCCCCAGACGCCCCTTTCATTCAGGAGTAACATTAGTTAGCTTAATGAAATGGAGTCATTTCCCTTGGGGTAGAAGTTGGTCTTTCTAAGGGAGGGCCCTGTGTAGTGTACCTTCAATGAAGGATAGAGGAGAGGCTGTGGGTGGGTGGGTGGCAGGAGGCCAGAGGCCTATTCTTAGCTCTGTTGCTATGTGTTGTGGTGCAGGCCATTGAGGCTTCTTGTTCTTCTTGGCCCAATCAGCTCTCAGCATTCTGCATCCTGTGCTGGGCCTTGGAGATCACCAGCCATGCATCTCTTTCAAGCCTTGGCTAGGTGGGGATGGGGAGGGAATCCTGGAATAGCTACATGTTTCAGCGAGTGTCCAGCAGGAAACAAAGAGTGTATGCCAATGAGGCAACTCAGGTGAGTTTAATAGAAGAACTGTTTTCTGAGGCAGGATCAGGTGTGGGGTAGCTAATGGTCTCAGAGTCCCTCTATCTCCCCCTGTAGACTTTCTTATCCCTTATAGAGAGGACACTTGGTGGCTGGGTATCTTCCTCTTTTTTTTTCCTCTAAATCCATTTTTCAGGCTTCTTTGCCTGTTCTGGAACCTCAAGTTCTGCTATCCCTTCCTTCTCTCATCTGTTTTGGACTAAAGATATGGGGAACAGACCCCCTTTCTCTCCTAAGCACTCAGTCTAGAGGGGGATTGTATTGGTTGATTTTCTGTTACTCTAACAAAATACTTGAGGCAGGGAACTTTATAAAGGAAAGTTTATTTAGCTCACAGTTCTGTAGATTCAGGAGCATGGTGCCAGCATCTTGGTCTTGAAGTGAGCTTCAGAGTTAGATCACAACATGACTGACAGCATTGTTGTAGGAACATGAGCAAGAGGGAGAAGTGTCAGCGGAGACAGGAAGCCAGAGCAATGCAGGGATCATTCTCTTTCTTTATGGTGACCTGATCACAATACTAAAAACCACAGAATTGCACACTTTAAATGGTGAATTATATATCAATAAAATGTTTCTGGAAAACAAACAAAAACACTTTTAGCTCACAGACCACACACAAATAGCAGATAAGATTAAGTTCATGAGTTCAGCAGACCCCTGCAGCAGGTAGGAACATTTTAGATCAACACGATTCATATACTTTCTTCTTTTCTTGGCGAAAACCACCATCTTCCAGTAATTCTTCAGCATAAAGAACACAAAAGGGAAAAATAGAGGAACCTGACAGATGTTCTCTAGACCTTTTAGCAAGTATGGAGTCATTCATTTGGTCACATATATGCAAATCTGTAAGAAGGGTGACATAGTAAACTTTAGAGAATGGCTTCTATGAAAAGTGCATTATCTTCATGGGCTTAGGCTCAGTTTCTGGTCTTTGCACCTCTCCCTAGTGCTACCCTGCCTCCACCTTCTATCTGGAGATGGTTTACAACTGACAGGCTTGAACTCCAGGCTGAGGGAAAAGTGGGGTTTCCAGTCAGGCACCACTTAAGATGGAATATCATTGATTTCTAGATCATGGGTAAGCAGGTTATTTCTGTAAAAGGCCAACTAGTAAATATTTTAGGTGCTATGGTCCAAAAGCAAAATCAAGATTATTATGTATAGACTTATGTAACAAAGTAGAAAACAAATTTCTACAACATTTTTTATATTAACTAATTTGAAAACATAACAATAATTGAGTACTTTTTTATAATACAGGTAAACTAATAAGAAGACTGGGATTATTTTTGAGGTATAATGTTTTGCTTAATTAATGTTTGCATTCATCAGCTGTCTGTCCACATAACAAACTGGCCAAAACAATTAAATTAAAAGTTCACTGACTGTGGTTCTAGAGATTCCAGTTTTTTATTGCTTACGGGCTCTGGCAAGAGAAGAACATCCTGTTAGGATTGCATGAAGAAGCCAAACTTTTTACCTTTTCAGCCAGGATGCAAAACGAAAAGCAAGAGGCCAGAATCCCACAATTCCTTTAAGACCTGCTCCCAATGATGTAAGAGTCTCCTTCTAGGCCCTTTCTCTTAAAGGCCTTCTTACATCCAAACAGTTTCATACTAGAGACCAAGACTTTAAGGTATAGACTTTGCGGGGGGACACTAAATCACTGCAGGGGTCAGTGTGGGTTTTTCTATCCAGTTGCAAATTTCATCTATAAAAAATTCGTAGTGCACAGGCCTTACTGAAACGGAGAGTAGACTATGGTTTATTGACTTCTGTTGTATTAGTTTATTTTGTTTTAACCATAACACAATTATCTCAGACTGGTAAATTTATAAACAATACAGGTTTATTTGACTTATGGTTAGGAAGGCTGAGTAGTCCAAGATAAAAGGGATGCTTCTCATGAGGCCCTTCATGCTGCATTATTCCATGGCAGAAGGCAGAGAATAATAGAAATCACTCGTCTTACCTTCTCATAAGGCCACTGATCCAACTATGGGGGCCCCATCCTCATGACCTCATCTAATCCTAATTAACTCCCAAAGACTTCATCTCCAAACACCGTCTATGTATAAATTTGGTGGTTAAGTTTCCAACTGATGAATTTTGGATAATACTTTCAAACCAAATCTCCTTGATTCACTACCTACCTGTCTAACATAGCCCTAGCTTTTCCTCATGTCACTCCACCAGAACTATCTTCTATCTAACTCCCTGCCTCCTACCTACTCCCTCATTTCTAGATTCAACTCTGGGAACACTGTTCATTTACTATGTGGACATATGAATTTTTTTAACAGTCCAAGAACCTTCATTCTTTTATATATATCATGCCATGAATTCTTAGGCAACAGAGTCCAGCAGCTAAAGCAATTTCCATTGATATTCATATTCTCTCTCTCTCTCTCTCTCTCTCTCTCTCTCTCTCTCTCTCTCTCTCTCTCTTTCTCTTTCCTCTCTTTCTCTCTCTCTCTATCATGTCTGGGTACCAGGGATTGCACTCAGGGGCGCTTAACCACTGAACCACATCCCCTGTCCTATTTTATATTTTATGTAGATACAGGGTCCCATTGAGTTGCTTAGCACCTCTCTTTTGCTGAAGCTGGCTTTGAACTCACAGTATTCATTCCTCAGCCTCCTGAGCTGCTGGGATTACAGGCACCACTGCACCAAACTCCATTAGTTCTCACAGAATGTGCTCTTTTGGGTGGAGCAGACTGGGGTTTCTACTAAACCCAGCACCTTTCTCTTCTGTGTTCTTATTTTTTCTTATCATTTTTGCACCCATTTCAGGAAGCTGTTTCAGCCTGAGAGCTTATAAATGGGGCTTTTGGAAAACACCCAAAAGAGAAGCCATATTCTGTGTTTGATGAACCAAATTCCCAGCTCCTGAACCCCAAGTCAAACTTCCCAAACAAAGCCCAGAGCAGCTACGCACACCTCGAGTCCCAGCAGCTCTGGAGGCTGAGGCTGGAGGATCATGAGTTAGAGGCCAGCCTCCACATCACTGATGCCATGAGCAACTCGGGGAGACTCTGTGTCTAAATAAAATGCAAAATAGGGCTTTGGATGGGGCTCATGGGTCGAGGGCCCCTGGGTTTAATCCCTGGTACCAAAAATAAATAAATAAATAAATTTCCCAGACAACATGAAGGTATCAGAAAACTCTGTCAAGCTTGGAAAATTCTGCGCTTTTAAGCCTACTTTGATTTTTTAATAGAACCTTTTCTATTCTGCAAAGAGGAAATTCCTCCAAATGAAATGCCTGTCCATACTCACTGTCAGGGGACAGTGACATGAAATTCCTCCAGGAGGGGAAGAAAAGCATCCTCGTCTCTCAGCCACTCATATTTGTCTAGAAGTTTCTCTGTGGTGACAAGTAGACAGGGGAAGGCCCAGTGGACCATGAGCCCAGCTGGTGGCAAGGAGAGGGGCTGCGGGCACTGTCTCAGGCCACAAAAGCACAAAGGACACGGGTTTCATCTGCTGGCTTGGGTTTCTAAGTCCCTGACAGGGACCTTTATCACATCAAGGGAGTGGCACAGACAGGGACAGGTGACCCTCTCTTCTTCCCTTTGCAGCTTCACAGGAATTCAAAGGTGCAGGGACAGAAGGATCCTGTCTGAGGGGAGGCCATGGCTTGCCCTTTCATTCTGTGGCAGGATCTAGAAATTTCTCTTCCTGCAGCAATCAAAAGCCCCTGCTGTCAAATATGCCTGGTGACCTCTACTTTTTCAATTTTTAAAGCATTTCAGTTCCTGCTGAGTCACTGAAATACAAGCAACTGTGTGAAGGCCAGTATTATCAGGTTTTTGTCTCACAAAAATGGGGTTTAAAAAAATTTTTTTTAGGTTGTAGATGGACACAATTTTTTAAATTTTTTTATATTTATGTGTTGCTGAGGATTGAATCTAGGGCCCCACACATGCTAGGTGGGTTTTCTACCACTGAGCCCCTGTCCTAGCCCAGAAAAATGGTGTTTTTAAAATTTAAGTTCTTACAAATATTAATATTCAGGTATTTGAAAGGTTGTGATATCTTACTGGCCACATATTTGGGGGGATTCTTTTTGCTACCAGGAATGGAATTCAGGGGCCCTCAACCCCTGAGCCTCATCCCCAGCCCCTTTTATATTTTATTTAGAGACAAGCTCTCACTGTGTTGCTCAGGGTCTGGCTAAGTTGCTGAGGCTGGCCTCCAACTTGCTATCCTCCTGCCTCAGCCTCTTCCAAATGGCAATGGGGGGCAAAAGAGGGTCCCATGAGTCTCCCCACTTCCAAACGCTGCACCATCCCACTGCATTTTCTTTCCTTCAGCATTAAATCAAAAGCTACCCAAGTAGGCTTCTAAGTCTTATTTATTTATTTATTTATTTATTTATTTATTTATTTATTTGGGTATCAGGGATGGAACCCAGGGGACTTGACCACTGAGCCCCGTCCCCAGCACTTTTTATATTTTATTTACAGACAGAGACTTGCTGAGTTGCTCAGGACTTCACTAAGTTGCTGAGGCTGGCCTCCAACTCATGATCCTCCTACCTCAGCCTCCCAAGCTGCTGGGATGGCTGGCTGCTCTTGCCTGTCTTGTCATCATCACCAAAAGAACACAAGCAGTCAAATCAACACATCAAAGAAGCATTTTTTTAATATTTATTTTTCTTTTTACTTATCAGCAGACACAACATCTCTGTTTGTATGTGGTGCTGAGGATCAAACCTGGGCCGCACGCATGCCAGGCGAGTGTGCTACCACTTGAGCCACATCCCCAGCCCTTCACAGAAGCATTTTTAAGATGAAAAGATTCAAAGCACCAGAGAAGCAACAGCCATCTGTGACTCCAAAGTGACACTCACCAATGGCCCTGTGGAAGTACTCCATCAGCACCTCTGTCTTCTTGATCTCTATGGAATAAACTTTGCTCTCCACCATGGGGCAGAAAGGTACCTTTCTCTCCCGCTCCTGAGCAATCGCCAGGGCTAGGGCTGTCTACAGAGGCAAGAAAGGAAAGGTTTTCATTTTACAGTCTTGAAAACATAATTCAAAGCCATTTATAAAATTTATTCAAGAGGCTGAACATAGTGTCACAGACTTGTGATTCCTGAGACTCAGGAGGGTGAGGCAGAAGGATGCCAAGGTGGAGCCAGCCTCAGCCACTTAGCAAGACCTTGAGCAACTCAGTGAGACTCTGTCTCTAAATAAAATGTAAAAGGGTTAGGGATGGGGCTTGATGGTTAAGCACCCCTGGGTTCAATCCCTGGGTCCAAAAAAATAAAACTAACAAATCAGGAAGGATTTATTACATGACCTTCATTTTATGTTAAAAGGCCCATGAATAGTGGATGATATGTGAGGCCAAATCTGAAAATGGTGGGTTGGTCTGCACAAGCTCCCCCTGACCATGCCCAGTGGTCAACTCTAGATTGAGGCTCAGTAACCTAACTTAGGTTGGCAGATGATAAAGAGAACCAGGTGGAACAGACATCTTGTCAAATACCAAGTGGGACAGACATACTTGTCACATATGGAAAGCAAATGCTCTCCTGTTGGCCCAGGACTGGGAAATGCCATGGCCTCTGAGTGCCATTTCATCCTCCTTCATCTCTGAAACCAGAATGAGGTCAGACCCTAGATGTGCAGGCCATGCAGAGCCTCCTGAGTAGCTGAGGGCCTCCCTAAGTTGCTGAGGCTGGCCTCCAACTTTTGATCCTCCTGCCTCAGACTCCCAAGCTGCTGGGACAAGGCCAACTGGAGCTGCTGCTTCAAATACTGCCCAGGGAAGGCTCCTCTTATATTTTCTTTTCAATGCAATTTTGGTGACACCTCTGAGCAGCCGACCTGGGGGATGATCAGCGAACACTGTCGGGCAAAATCCACTAGCCCATGGGGCAGAGGCTGGTTCTAGTCCTGATATTCGCCCTGTTTTCCAGTGTGGTCTTGAACACACAGTATAGCTAATGCTGCACGGCCTCATCTGACAAATTAAAATACTGTTTAGATTACAAGGAGCCAACGAGCCGCCCACAGGATGGTTTGGTTGGGACCATGTAGTCTTAGTTTTGCCTTTAAACTTGGCTTTTTTTGTGGGGGGATTGAAACCAGGGATACTCAACCTCTGAGCCCCATCCCCAGCACTATTGGGTATTTTATTTAGAGACAGGGTCTCCCTGATTTGCTGAGGGCCTCGCTTTTGCTGAGGCTGACTTTAGAATCACTATCCTCCTTCCTCAGCCTCCTGAGCCAGCCACTGGGATTAAAGGCATGTGCCACTGTGCCTGGCTCTTGCCATTTTTTGAAACCTAGGAACTTTCATGTAGAAATCCAGCTATTTGTTTTCTTTTGAGCACAGAGGCGAGAAATGGTCATTATTACTGTGTTTTAGTGGGGAAAAAAATGCAGTCCCTGGTCCAAACGATTCACACACTCTTCCAACCAACCCTTGGTGCCAGCACCCTCCAGGCACAGCTCTGGGTGCCCTGACAGTGGAGGTGATAGAGAAAAAAGTCTGCTGGGCACAGTGGCCCACATCTGTGATCCCAGGGACTTGGGAGGCTGAGGAAGGAGGATCTCAGTTCAAAACCAGCCTCAGCCAAAGTGAGGCCCTCAGCAACTCAGAGAGACTCTGTCTCTAAATAAAATGCAAAATAGGGCTGGGGAGGGGCTCAGGGGTCGAGGGCTCCCTGAGTTCAAACCCTGGCGCCCCCCACACCAAGAAAAGAGACATAGACAAGAAACCAGAGACTTTTCTTTGGCCCTTTCTGTTAATAGGATTCTCTGAGGCCACAGTCACAAGCTCATATAAATTGTAGGTTTCTGTAGCTGCTCAGCCTCCAGGGAGACCACGGGCTATGACTCTAGGGTCCGGCAGGTTAGATGTGGTGGAGTGCAAACCCTCAGCTGTCATTACTAAACTGGGTGGCCAATGGATGGGCCATGTTTTTCTAAATAATAATAATAATAATAAATAATAATAATAATAATAATAATAATAATAATAATAATAATAAAAATACCATACATGCTGGGACTTGGTACAGTTGCCACTTAACAAAAGTAGATCTGACTTCAAGGTGGAGGCCAGCCTCAGCAGCTCAGCCAGACCCCGTCTTAGAATAAACACAAAAAGGGCTGCAGAGTGGCTCTGTGGGCAGTGCCCTGGGTCAACTCTGGGCACCAAAGTGACACTGAGTGGGGCGAACGCTGGGACGGTCCCCTGCGCCCCCTGGGCACCCCCCCAACCACCGGCCCCTCTCATGCCTTCTCCTGGCCCATGAGCCCTAAGGCTGTCTGTTTGGCCAGGGTGCCTTCGTGAGCTCCAGCCCCTTCCCGTGGCTGTGCGAGGCGATGCAGGGCATCTTCCTGCTGCTCTCCACCTCCGGGATCTTCAAGGTGCCAGCCAGAGCCCTGCAGGAGTCACTTCCTGCACCCGCCCAGGGGTTACCAAGCAACGGTTACTAGGGCAGCTCGCAAGAGCCCGCCTCTGTCGACGCCTCAATAGAGGATATTGGAACACCGCCACTCTCCATTGGCTCAGGTATGCACTCATCACAGTTGCCAGCAGAGCTCCACCCACACACTTCCTGCTGTGGCTCTGGGTTGACTTCCCTGGCAACAGGTACTTCCAGCTTGCTCTGCAGGTGTGAACTCAGAAGGATGGAGCCCTGGAGTTTTGCTCCCTGGCTGAAGAGCTGAGCCTAGGGAGTGGGTGGCCCTGAGGAGCATTGTTCTGGGTGTTTGTTTGGTACCTGGATTGAAACCAGGGGCTCTAGATAACTGAGCCCCATCCCCAGCCCATTTTTGTATTTCATTTAGAGACAGGGTCTCACTCAGTATCTTAGGGCCTTGCTAAGTTGCTGAGGCTGGCCTCCAACTTGCAATCCTCCTGCCTAAGCCTGCAAAGCCACTGGTATTAGAGGGGTGTGCCACCATGCCTGGCACCTAATCAGAATCTTAATAAATGAGTGAGACTTTGTCAGAAGCAAATGGTATTGCACCATTTTTCAGATAAAGAAAAGGCATCCAGAGGAAACAGAACTTCCAGAGATAAGCGAGCTCACATGAGGGTGAAGACTCACGTGAGATCCACTCCAGCTGTGGTGGTTGCTGACTCCCATGTGATTTCTTTGTCCTCTCCAGTCTGACTTTTAAATCTAATTATTTTATTCTGATTACTGACATCATTATTGAGTCGATGTTTGCCTCCTTCCCTCTACTGCTTTACATTATGAAGGTGGAGAACACATAATTAACATTTTAATTTTAATTTTGGAACGTGGTACACAGACTACAAACCAGCTTTTAGATAAGACTTTTTATGAATTTAAAGAAGGTTCTAGAAAACACCCACCTGCACACTCTCACACACTATTGAATCCATATTGTTTATCTTTATACTATGGATTGAAACCAGGGGCACTTTATCACTGAGCCCCATCCCCACCCGTTTTTATATTTTATTTACAAACAAGGTCTCAGTGAGTTACTTAGGGACTCAATAAGTTGCTGAGGCTGGTCTCCAGCTTGTGATCCTTCTGCCTCAGCTTCTAAAGTCACTTGGATGACAGTCATATGCCACTGTGCCTGGCTTCAATTATATTTTTATCTACTAATGCCAGATCAATGCAATGAAAAATACACCAATAATCATATGGAGAACTACCTTCCAGAACCGTGCACTGGAGAACCCATCACTGCCACCTCTCAGTTTCTCATTCCCATCAACTTTCACCTTAAGTACTTCTACCTCTCTTCTCTCCAGCCCAAGACTGAGGCCCTCAGTCACTTGGTTCCAAACTCTTCTGCTCCCTGCCTGCCTTGACCTCTGTCCCTTCTGACCTTTGAACCCCCAAGCCCGGGGTCAAGCCTGCCTATTCCTCGGTACTGTGCTCAGGAGGAGAAAGTCACACAGGGTTCCCCAGGAGCCCTTCTGTCATCATAGCCTTGTACCTCAGCTGAACACTCACAGCTGTGCAAGTGATTATCTCAGGTTGTATTAGTTAGAATGTTAGTATAACTGCATTAACGGAGAGACTCAAAACAATGGTGGATAAAGCAAAATAGAAATTATTTATTTTTCTAAGTTGGGCTCATTGGTGCATGTTTGTAATCACAGGGCTCAGGAGGCTTAGGCAGGAGGATCTCCAGTTGGAGGCCAGCCTCAGTAACTTAGTGAGACCTAGTCTCAAAATAAAACATTAAAAGGTCTGGAGATGTGGATCAATAGTTAAGCACCCCACGGTTCACGCTCCAGTAACAACAACAAAAAAGTTATGGCTAGCTGCAAGGGATTTCCAAGAAAGAAAAGCAAAGCCCCTGACCCAATGGCTTGACTTGATTGTGAATTCTATGATATATTTATAGAATGAACACTAGCAAGGCAATGTGATGCACTCCTGTCATCTCAGCTGCTTGGGACGCTGAGGCAAAGGATTACAAATTAGAGGCCAGCCTAAGTAAAAGTGAGGGCCTAAGAAACTCAGTGAGGCCCTGTCTCTCAATAAAATATAAAAAAGGGCTGGGGATGGGGTTCATTGGATAGTGCCCCTGGGTTCAAACCCCAGTGCCAAAACAAAGAATGAAACCAAATGCATCTCAAACTCTTACCAGATAAATAAACAAATAAATAGGAAGAAATGTTTTCTTATATGTTCCCATGAAGCCAGCATCATCCTGGTAACAGCAGCAGGTAAAGTTTCTACAAGTGAAAACAGAACAAAACAAAAACCCAGGTCAATATCCCTGTGAACAGAGACACAAAATTTCTCACAAATATCTGGTGTTAGTAAACCAAATTCAGCAGCAGGTTTGCTCATTGATTGCGGTCCTAGGGAGGGAACCCAGGGATGCTCTACCTTTGTGCTGTATCCCTCACTCTCTTGGTGTTTTTATTTTGAGTCACTGTCTTACTAAAGTGTGGAGGCTGGCCTCCAACTTGCTTACCATCCTCCTGCCTCAGTCTCCTGAGCCACCTGGATGACAGATGAACACCACTGTGCCCTGCTTGAATGAGATTCTGCCACTGCGTAAGACTTCCTGTACCTCTGATTCAGTGTGGCATTATCAGATCTTTTCATTTCTGGGGGTGACAGGGAGCTCAGCTGGAGTCCTGACACTCTGCTCTAAGGTTGATTATGACCCACTGAGAAACACAGAGGGTTAATGGCAATCGCTGGCAAGGTAGGTCCCCTCTGAGAAAAGAGAAATTTCCATTTCACTCCTGAAAGCATATTTGAAGCCCAAATTCCAATCAAAGGGGAAAGTCTAATAACTTCCTCGGGGCAAATTTATAATGAATCCAGGATTAATTGGCCTTAATGAAGTTGAATTCATGACTGGCTGTTTGTAAAAAACACTGAACCACCTCGGTTTCAAAATGGCATTGAAGACACAGGAAAAAAGCCAGCATCCTATGTCCATGATGCACAAATTCCAAATCATCCAGTTCTGCAGTTTTCCAGCAGTCATGTCCCCAGGGATGGTGCCCAGCTGGTGGGACTGAAGGGGAGCTGGGGAGTGTGCTGTTGAGGAAGATGCCTATATCGGCTAGTGCTCTGGGGGTGAGTCCCACTCAACTTGGGGTCATGGTACATTTACACGTGTCCATGCATACTCAGAGCTGGGTATGGTGGTGCATTCTGTTATCCCAGCAGCTTGGGAGGCTGATGCAGGAGGTTCAAAAGTTGGAGGCCAGCCTCAGCAACTTAATGGAGCCCTGAGCAACTCAACGAGACCCTGTCTCTAAATAAAATACAAAATAGGACTGGGGATGGGGTTTAGGGGTGAAGCAACCCTGTGTTCAGTCCCCAGTACACCCCCCCCCAAAAAAAAAGACCAGCAGCCCTCAGGATGAGGGTGGCCTCAGGATGGCTGACCTGTGGGCTACCCTCTATGCTCAGTCCTGAGGCTGGCTTTGAACACAGGCATGTGGCCAGTATGGAGGGACACGGGGCTGAGGAGGGTCTTGGGCACATCTGGACCACAGATGGCTGTAGAGATTTCCTTACTAGCCTTCTCTCTCCAAATGACAAGAAGATGGAGATGTGTGGACAGAGGGCTTCAACTCCAAGTCAACCCTTCAACAAGCTGGGAACCATAAATAGTGGGCCATAGTTTCTAAATCTGTGAACTGCAGCCAAGGACAGGAGCAGCACTGCCTACTGAGAGGTCTGTTGGGAGACTTACAGACTACAAAATATGGAAATACTCATGAAGCTTTAAAGAACTGTTCAAAGTTGGTAGAGATTCAAAAATGTCTGCCATGTATTGCTACAGGTGATGCTGTGAGTGAAAGACGATAATATGTTTGTATATATGAGTAAGAGAAGTCTGTTCAGTTTTGCTGCCCACCATAATCTGTTGAGATAGGTGCAGAGTCTCACACTCATTACTCATGAAAATAAAACAAGGTTTCTGAGCATGGGAGGAACTTATCCAAATTACCATAGCTCCTCTGTGATGGAAATGATGGCACATTGCACTCTGCCATTTGGGCTCTTGTAGGATTTGGTACAAAGTCCTCTCTAAAGAGTCAGATTGACAAAGCTGGGTGGGCAGAAGACTGGGTGTGATGACACATGCTAGGAGCCTTGGATTCAAGTGGATTATTGCCAGTTTCTGAGAATAAAGTGTCTCCTATTTCTTTTTACCTGAGATGTATTTGTGTCTTCAGAGAAACATTCTGTGCTCTGGCTTCTCTGCTATTTGGCCACCCTGTCTTTGACCCAAGAATTTCCTCCAAGAAGAAGCCAGGTGGTTATATGATGCAAAAGGTAAAATCTGGCTATAGTGCCAAACAGATGCAGTTGGATTCCTGGCTTCACCTTTTCTTAATCTGGGAGATTGCACAAGCCATGGTTTCTGAGCCTCAGTTTCCTCATCTGAACTGACTCCTCTGTGGTTCTGAGATGCTTTGAAAATTTAATGAATTAACAAACCCAAATGAAAGAGCCCAGCCTAGGGCCCAGGACTGATCCAATTCTCAAAGAGAGGGGGCACTTTTGTTTTCACTCCTCCATGGGAGAAGTTCCATGGAAATATAAGATCAGTGGGTCCTCGGGAGCAGGCAGGCAAGACCTTACTATCGCTGGCCACCAGGGACCTGAGAAAAAAAGCAAAGATTCAGTGAGATGAGTCCTGAGAAGGTGGTGTGGAAAAGTTCAGAAACATGTGGCTAAGAATTCCCTGGGAGAAGAAGGAAAAGTTACTTCTTGAAAAAAAAAATCTATGTCAAGAAAAAAATCCAGGGAATCTTAGGAACAAACACTATTATGTGCAGAGTTGATAGGGCCTTAAAGATAATCTTATCCAGCTCCTTTGACCCATGTGAAAACTGAGGCACAAAGAGAAGAGGTTAGCATTGGGGTCACAGAAGGCATTCGTGGAAGACTTCAAACTCCCTCTAGTGTTCATGACACTTCCCATGCAGCTTGGGTGGGACTGTAAGAGGGCCTACTTGTGTCATGGAAAGGGAGATAGAACCTGCTCCTATCTTTTGGTGGTCAGAAGAGGAATAGGAAAGAAGGTGGGTCCATTGGCAGCATCCAAAGCCTGGACCCCAACTTTTCTGTCCAAGGCCTGGTGGCCTTGCAATGACTCTGATCTGCCAGTGGAAGCTGGCTGGCCCGCTCTGTCTAGAACTATCCCTGGCCCATCCTGCCATGAAAGAAGAAATTCTGCACTCAATGTGTGGGCTGGGGCAGGCAGGATGGCCTGGGAGGTCTGCAACAGCTCCAGAAGTCTTCACACAGGGTCTCTGGAAAAATAAGAGGTGATGTCCCTGCAGAAGAACCATTAGAAGCTTCTGTGTGATGGTGACACAATCCATTTCTTCTTCTATAATCCTCCTTGCTATAGCCCTGACTCAGGTCAGACAGCCAGCCATGCATGCAGCTTATTTTAAAATACCTCTTGCTATATCTATATCTAGATCTAGATCTAGATCTATATCTATATCTAGATTTATATCTACCTATCTACCTATCTATATCTTTATATCTATATATTATGTATCTATATCTATATATCATCTATGTATATATCATGTATCTATGTATATATCTATCTATATATATATCTATATATCTGTATATCTGTATATATCTATATCTATATCTATCTATCTATATATCTATCTATCTATATATCTATATCTATATCTCTATATATATCTATATCTATATCTATATCTATATCTATATCTATATCTATATCTATATAATCTATCTATCCCTGTGAATTCGTAAACTCCCAGTCAGAAGAAAACACTCAAATCTGTCTTTGAGTGTGCTGATGAAAATGTGATTTCTCAGACAGAACCCTCTGAGCTCTGCAGCAGAAACAAGCCCCCACCTAATGTAATTTAAAGAATATCCTCCCAATTTTCTCATCTCTTTGCTGGATACACTTTATCCAAAGACAGGATAAGCCAATGTTTGGTTAAATAGTTCAGAGGTTAACTCTCAACAGATGTGAGAACTTTTTTTCTTATATTCCCCCACTCTTAGAGGGAATCTGGTCAGTTCTTCTTGCTGGATTCACAAGGCTTGAAGAGAAGAATGGGGGAGGAAGTGGAATTTTCCCATCATGCCCATTGAGGGAGTCCATTCTCCCCAGCCACTGTCAGCCCCTCAGGGTCTCAGGCTGTGTCTGGAGCCTTCAGAGGACTATGCTTTGGGCAGGGTGCACCAGGCCTTCCTGCATTCAGAAAGGAACACTGTCTCTGCCCTGTGAGGTAAACATATGGAGCTTACAGAAAAGAAAATTAAACAGAAGAAAAGTTAGAATCTCAGATTCTCAATTATCTGTGCTTTGGGCAAATTATTATTTTTTTTTAATTTTAGGTTTTATTTTTGGGGTACCAAGATTAAAACCCAGGGCCCTGAACCACTGAGCCACGCCCTCAGCCATTTAAAAAAAAAAAAATGTTTAGAGACACAGTCTCACTGAGTTGCTTAGGGCCTTGCTTTGTTGCTGAGGCTGATGTTGAACTTGGAATCCTCCTGCCTCAGCCTCTGAGCCACTGGGATTACAGGTGTGTGTCACCACACCTACTGGGTGAATTATTGAATAAGGTTTCAGGGAGCTGAAATCTTACTCATCAGTTGGATATATTAATTTACATGGTAGGGCTGTTGAAGAGATTTAGAATTCTTCTGGGAAACTGGATGTCCACATACTTTGAGTTCCACCCCTAATTGCTATGCCTGTGCCAAAGAGAAGCAATTATATTGCCTGTGAAGTGATCTCACTTCCCTTGTCATAATCTAGTGATCAACTTTGCATCAAAAATCATAGGGTGCCCACATAAGGTGCTTCCTGATGAGATGCTGCATGGAGTGCCCCACATGGCCCCAAAACATCCTTGTCCAAAATGGTTCACCTAACTAGATGACAAGGTCAGAGGAAGAGGGAGGGAGTTAAATAAGACAAGAAAACAAAGTGCAATTTCTAAAGAAAAACTGGTCCAGTCTCTCTTCAAAAGTCAATGTCAAGAGAAGTGGGAGGGAAATAGGGGAGTATGGGAGAAGCAGAAATGGTGGAATGTGATGGATATCATTATCCAAAGTACATGTATGAAGACAAGAATTGGTGTCAACATATTTTATACACAACTAGAAATATGAAAAAAAATGTGCTGAATATGTGTGTAATAAGAATTGCATTGCATTCCACTGTTATTTATTTATTTATTTAACGATTCTTTTATTTTATTTATTTATTTTATTTTTTTTATGTGGTGTCCATGAATCAAACCCAGTGCCTTGGGCATGCTAGGCAAGCGTTCTACCACTGAGCCATCTTTCCACAAGGCATGCAAAGCTAATTTGGGCTTTACTTTAAATTACTGCTTGGAGTGCCTGCCCATGCCTTGAACTCACCCAGGCCTGGCTTTTCCTGGACAGATAATGACCCTCTCTGAAGCTTTAGTTGTGCCTCATAAATTCCAATGTTGAGATCTAATTCACTTCCTGGCACGATTTTTTTAAATTAATTACAAAAGTCAATGTCAAGAAAATAAAGTGATGGGCATGAGGAGAGGTTGTTTTATATAAAAGAAGGTTGGAAGACATGACCATTAAGTATAATCTGAAGTTCTTGTTAGAATTATGTAGTGTTCTTTTCTTGAGGTGTAATTCATATTACATACAATTAACGCTTTTTTTCTTCTTTTTTTTTAATTTTTATTTTTGGTACCAGAGATTAAACATACAGGCTCTTAACCACTGAGCCACATTGCCAGCCAATTTTATTTTTATCTGCAGACAGGGTCTGGCTGAATTGCTAAAGGCCTCACCAAGTTGCCTAGTGTAGCCTTGAACTTTCGATCTTCCTGCCTCAGTCTCCAGATGTGCTGGGGTTATAAACGTGTGCCACCTCACCCAGTTACAAGGAACCATTTTAAAGTGAACAAATAGATCGTGTTTATTGCATTCAAATGTTTTATAACTACAGTCTCTCTCTATTTGCAAACTTCTCCATCATTTCTGAGCATCTCATATCCCTTAAATAATGACTCCCTCTTTTCTCTTTCTGTGCAATCACTAATTTGAAATTCATGACCTAATTTTGTTGTTGTTTTTATTTATTTATTTGTCTGTGCTGGCAATTCAGCCAAAGGTTTTTTTGTATATTAGGCAAGTAGTCTGAAATCAAGCTATACCTTCAGACTTTTTTTTAACAAGTTACTATGAATTTCAGAATATGTTTACCATGTGTTTTTAATTTATTCTCCTGGATGTCTACATTAGAGAAATAAAAACTCACCTTCACATAAAAACCTGTAAACAAACATTGATTTCATCTGTATAAATAATTGATAAAAGCTGTAACCAACCCAAATTTCTTCTGGGAGTCAGAAGAAAAACTAAACAAAACAAAACAAAAAACAAACAAACAAACAAAAAACTGTGACACCTCCATAAAACAAAATAACATTCAGCAATAAAAAGAAATCAAGCTGGGTGCAGTGGTGCAGGCCTATAATCTCGCCAGCTCAGGAGGCTAAGGCAGAGGGATGGTGAATTCAAAGCCAGCCTCAGCAAAAGAGAGGTGCTAAGCAACTCAGTGAGACCCTGACTCTAAATAAAATACCACATAGGGCTATAGATGTGGCTCAGTGGTTGAGTGCTCCTGAGTTCAATCCCCAGTAAATAAATAAATAGGAATGAGCTACTGATACAAACAACTTGGATTAAGCTCAAAATTTTTATTTCTAATATACCCACAATGTGTACTAGGCATGGTGGCACACACCTGTAATCCTATCTGCTAGGGAGGCTGAGGCAGGAGGATCACAAGTTCAAAGCCAATCTCAGTAACTTGACAAGGCCCTAAGTAATTTAATGAGAAAATGTCTCAAAATAAAAAAAAAAATAACAAGGATTTGGAATCTGGCTTACTGGTTAAGTGTCCCTGGGTTCAATTTTTATTATGCAAAACAAAACAAAATGAAAAAAAAAAACTATCCAGAAAAAATGAACCACTTTGTGCCAGGATATGTGTGTTCTTTAAACCCAAAACAAGATAACCCTGTTAGCATGCTTAGAAAACTGACCTTCTAGTGAGAGAGTAATCAATTCCTGTCTCCATATGGTTTTATTCACATAACAGAAGGATCTATGCCTGTGGTGTTCTTCTACAAAGCCATCTCTCTATAGAACTCCACCACCTTAACCTGTAATCACTCACACCCTTACCCTCCCAGGCCTAAGCAAATGCAGGTTTGCCTTATGCCTCCCTGAAAATGATTAAAAGAATGAAAAGAAGAGCCATGTACAGTGGAGTCACAGTGACTCAGGTGGCTGAGGCAGGAGGATCACAAGTTCAAAGACCTCTTGGGTATCTTAGTGAGACACTAATCAAAAAACAAACAAACAAACAATCATATAGGGGGACATTTTAGAGGTAGAGCACCCCTGGTTTCCACTCTCAATACTCAATACCGGGAGAAAGAAATCAAAAGAAGAATATTTTATGATGTGGGACAATTATATGAAATTCACATTTTAGTATCCACAAAGAAACTTTAATTGCAATACAACTGTCCCATTCATTTACATGTTTGTGGCTTTCATGCTACAAGGCTAAGTTAAGTAGTTGTCCCAGAGATTCTATGGCCCATGAGTCTAAAATGTTTACTAGCTAGGCTTTTGCAGAAAAAGTATTCTGACCTCTCCTTAGCCCAAACACAGGGTGGGGTTAGAGAGAAGAAAGGGGCAGGGTTTCTCCCCTGGGTTATAACAGCTTTATAACACAGAAAGTTACAAAAAGAATGGGGGGATGTCTTGAGAACTTATAGATAACACAATTTGAAAAGTAAGACACAAAGGCTTGTTAATGATCTGCGGTCAGCACTTAGGAAGTGAATTAGATCTCAACATTGGAATTTATGAGGCACAACTAAAGCTTCAGAGAGGGTCATTATCTGTCCAGGAAAAGCCAGGCCTGGGTGAGTTCAAGGCATGGGCAGGCACTCCAAGCAGTAATTTAAAGTAAAGCCCAAATTAGCTTTGCATGCCTTGTGGAAAGATGGCTCCCAATCTTAAAAGGGAATTTGGCTACGTTTATCAGGCTAGCATCAGTCACTTAGTGAGACCCTCCCTCAAAATAAAAAAGAAAAAAGGCTGTGGATATGCCTCAGTGGTTAAGTGCCTCTAACCCAAAGTGCTGGCTCCTCCCGAAACTGTATATTAAAATTGGCTTGTGTGTTACTTTATTTCTCTCTCTGTGTGTGTGTGTGTGTGTGTGTGTGTGTGTGTGTGTGTACAGTTCCCTGAATTTTAACACAGAATGTTTTTAACACATTTAATACATGTATAATGAGGTTATGGAACAGCTTCATTACCCAAACAACTCCTGGGTCCAAGTCCTCTCCAGATACCCTGCTCCCATTAAAAACTCTTGGCAAACCCTACTCTATTCTTCACCCATGTTGGTTTCTCCCTTTGGGAGTGTCATGCAAGTGGAGCCACACTGTATATCACATTGGAAGATCGGGTAATGAAATAATGGGGACATGAGAATTACAGTGCCAACCCCAATGACAAAACCACCTTCTACTAGGCTTCCCCTACAGTCTCCCACATGGCCACCTGAAGACCAAACTTCTAGAATATGAACCTTTACACTTAAACCAGATCAGGGAGGTATCTGTACCCACCAGGGATTACTGCACAGTGTGACCTCACAGTGTTTTGGGAATGCCACATTGTGACCTCCTAGCTGTCTGTGGAGATAGCATGGACAGAAGGCTTCTCAGAGGCGAGGACAATTGACCTGAGCCCTGGCCAGATCTGGTGGACAAGGACCCAAACTATGGGCACCAGGAATAGCTCATGCAAAAGCACCACTGAAAATGGAAAAGACAAGTGCTTTCGAAAACCATTCATTTATTTTCATTGCAAATTATAGAAAATAAACCCAAAATAGTTAAAAAGAAAGAAAAAAAACATTTTAAATATGTTACTTATAGTCTCTAAAGTTCAGGGGCTACAAGCATGACTGGCTCCAGGTGGCCAGATACAATTACCAGGCATCTTTCTCTGTCTGTTTCAGACCTGCTGTCTTCTAGGTTAGCCCACTGAGGCAGGATTTCTCCACTGTGGGTCATGGGGTGGGGAAACAGTTCTTAAAGTATTCCGTCCATGTGTTCCATTGACCTTGGGGATCTAGGTAAAGATCGACACCTCTCTTGCAGCCTCCAGATAGCAAGTATTGTGATGAGATACTTTCACCCAGGTCACCAGGCCTCCCAGTTGAGGGGAAGGGAAGGAGAAACTTTGGCAGGTCCTGATCCCTGGCCTCTCCTTGGGCAGATACAGACAAGGAACAGTGCTCCTGGGCTATAGAGGTTCCCACTAGGGAAGAGTAGTTGAATTACCGGAAGAAGAGATGTATTGTCAGTTCGTCATTACTATAACAAAATCCCTGACACAATTAACTGATAAAGAGAAAAACGTTTATTTTGGCCCAGGGTTTTGGAGGTTCCAATCCATAATTAATGACCAGAGCACATGGCCACGCAGACTGCTTATCTTATATGCCAGGAAAGCAAAGAGAGAGAAAGAGGAAGGAGAGGGGTGCAGGTCCTACAATCCCCTTCAAGGACACACCTCCAGTGATCTAAAGACCCTCCACAGGGCCCCACTTCACAAAGGTTCACAGCACCTTCCAACAGTGCCCCCCTGTGGACAGTCACCTAAAGCACAGCAAGAGGGGAAGGCAGAGCATTCTGGGAACTGCAAAAATATTGCTACTGTAGTCCATTTCACTGGGTATAGCTAGAGAGAAGGGTCCAAGTGGTGACAGCCTCCCCCATTGCAATGGAACACTCCTGAAGGATTGTAAACGAAGGAAAGACTTAGACTTGAAAACTTGAGATTTAATCTGAAAACTAAAGCAACTCTCCAAACAACAACAACAATAATAATAATAATGAAAAGCCATACAATACCTTCTAAGCCAAAAAACAACATGTTTGTAATTATCTGCTATTTAAATCTCCTTGTTCCATTCCTTTCCCCCAAATCTTCTCAGGAGACAGGCTGTATCACCTAAGGTCAGTGTGTATTTTCAGATTGCATTAGAATTCTTACTTGTGCAGGGACCAGAACCTTTTAGTTCAGGGCTGGAAGGACTGGGCTAATGTGCCTGATTGCTGGGCTGGGCTCAAGTTCAGCCGTCTCAACGGAGCCAGAAGCATTTGCAGGCAGCTCCTGGCTGGGACATTGACAGGCAGCCTCCTGTGCTGCTGCTCTCAGTAACCCCCACCCCCCTGTGCGCCTGTGAGTCACACCAGGGCCCTGTCAAACTTAGAGCAGGCGCTAAGCCACATGCTCTCCCCGCTCCCCCCACAGCAGCAATTGCTCCTGACAGTGTCTAATTGCACAATCCCTTTCCATTTGTCAAGACCCACCAGTCTCCGTGCAAAATAGAGACTGACAGTCGGGTGGGGGTGGACATGTACCAGAGTGGAGGAAGCAGAGACATCTTGCTAAGAGTGACCAGGGTGCATTGGGAAACAGAAGCTTCTAGTAGGTATGATAAGAAGCTCGTGGCTCAGGGCCTGGGCCTTGGAATTGAAAGGCTTGGGATAGACTTCAGATGCTGCTCCTTCCTAAAAGGGGATCTTGGGCAAGTTGCTTAATTTCCCAAGCCTTTAATTTTTCTCATCTATAAGATGTGAGATTAGAGCACACAGATGAAATGGGATGATTATAAATCACTGTGAGCAGTGCCTGGGTCAATAACTGTCAGCTCTGTCAGTGTTCCATGTCTCCTGCCTTTTGGTTACCATATCCATTTCTGATTAGATCTCTCCAGGTTGCTGGGTGTTATTTCATTCTGGTGCTGGGTTGTCAGTGGGTGGTGAGGTTAGGTGGGTCGCACCAGGTGAGAGGAATCAAGAAGCTTTTACGGCGGCCTTGATCCCTAGGCCTTCTCAGATAGGACTTCCTTCTGTCTGACAATTTCCAGCCAGTCTGGAAGGAGTGAAGGTAATTACAGAGCTGGAAGAGATGTGGGATTGATTTTGTTTGCAGAAATTCCAAGTGTGCAAATATTTTCACAGGTTCCTTGCTTATGAACTTGGGCTACAGGTTGAGAACTTCCATGTTGTAACTCATAAGTAGTGTTGTAGCTTTGGGGGAACTTCTAAATGATCTTTCCTTTCCAGTTTGGAGTAATTGAGAAGTAGGAGCTCACAGCTGCAGGACTAGAGATTTGACCTGTGGTCCTGAAGAGGCTGTCTGCTCCTCCCATTCTAGACTGACTTTTGCAGGTGGACCCAGGTGGAGCTGGACAGCCCAGGCCCCTCACCAGGGAAGGAAGAAGCAAGGTATCTGAGTCCTCAGTTGCCACCAAACACCTAGGGCCAAACCTGCCGCTTCCCAGGTCCTAAAGCCCAGGGCCCCCAAGTGGCCTAACAGCAGCACCTATTCAGGCAGAGGCCCTTGAACACCCTCACCAACCGGTCTCTCTCACTTTCCTTCCAGCTGGATGTGAAGTTTCATTGAATACCTTCCAACAAATCCTAGCTCACTTCCAATCATACTCGAGCCCTCCACCACATTGGCGATTCCAACCATCCTCATTTCCCTATGGACAATCTGAACACCTTCCCTTCTGCTTTCTTTGCTTCTCTCTTGCTACCAAAGTTTCTCTACCCAGCAGCCAGAGTGATGTTTTAAAAGTATGAAACTCCTCATGGTTTCTTATTAGAAGATATCTCCAAGCTTTCTATCTCTGCCTCACAGGATGTCCATGATGTGCCTGCCCAGTGCTCACCTCCTTCCACCCCCACCCACCCCCTCACCTTTGCTCACACAGCTATGGGGCCCTTCCTGGGGTTACTTGAGCATTGTGCTCGCTCTGGCCTCAGGACCGTTGTACATGCTGTCCCCTCTCTGGCACTATTCAGATCAATGCTCAGCTGCTGTCTCCTTGTAGAGGCCTCCCCAGCCATTGTCTGAAGAAGCTGCTCTCTCTGTCACTGTCTTCTACTTTATCTCATTTTTTGAATGTTGCTTTTTACTATTTGACATGATAGTATGCCTTTGTAAAAGCTTATTTGTTTGGATCTGTGTCTGTTCTATTTGGTGCTGGTTCCCCAGAGCTTCACATGGGGCCTGACAAAGAGTAGGAGCTCATCAGTCCTATAGCTGGGCTGATCTGAAAGGGAAAACCAGGAAGGGACCAGCTCACACTGCGCAGGTCCTTCTCCCAGGCTCACTGATTGGTTCAGCCATTCCACCCTGGTAGTTCGAAGTCAGAAGGAACCTCTTCCCCATCCAGAGAGGCTCATAAGCATAGTGAGTATTGCTATTGGGGAACTGAGGGCTCAGATACTTTGCTTCTTCCTTCCCTGGGGAGGGGCCCGGGCTGTCCAGCTCCACCTGGGACCACCTGCAAAGGTCAGTCTAGAATGGGAGGAGCACAGCTTCATCAGGACCACGGGTCAAATCTCCAGTCCTTACAGACAAGAACACTGAGTCTTGATGAAACACCTTGCTGGAGGTCCTGTGGCTGGCACGTGGCACAGCCCCACTGCAGTGCACGTCTCTGAGCTCTTAGTCTCTGCCCTGTCACAGTTCTGCTCAGGTGTTTCTCATAGCTTTCTCTTTTACACTTTATGAGGTGTCCCTTTATAGCTGGGAAAGCTCCTGTTTGAGGTCCGAGTGACTTCCTAGCATCACACAGCTAGAAGTGGCAGAGTTGAATTTGGATTCCAGACATGGACTCAAAGCCTTAGCTTTCCATCCCTGCTGCACCCTTTGGCATTGCCCTTGACCAGACACTGTGATGAGGTGAAGGACACCTGGTTCCTCCATCCTGGGGATTGGTGGGGTGCAGAGCAGGGTGCTCTGGAAAGGTAATAAAGAGCCATGTAGAAGAGCATGAATTACAGCAGCGTTTGGTTTTATCTTGGCTTTGATAGGTTCTCTGGGTGAGGTCTGAGCAGGATGGGTTGTGTCTTTCAACTTTGTTTTATTTAACTGTTCACTAGCAGGGTTATATGGATGGACAAATGAATGATCACAAATCCCTTGGACATACATGTCTTAATCTTTAGTGTGACAGGCCACTGCCTCTTCCCCCTTATAGAATTGAACCACCTAAAAGATTGATTTTCTTTCTTTCTTCCTTCTTTCCTTACCCCGACCCTTTTTTTTTTCTTTTTGGGTACCAGTGATTGAACCCAGGGGCACTTGACCGATGAGCCACATCCCCACCCTATTTTGTATTTTATTTAGAGACAGGGTCTCACTGAGTTGTTTAGCACCTCACTTTTGCTGAGGCTGTCTTTGAACTTGGGATCCTCCTATCTCAGCCCCCCAAGCTGCTGGGGTTACTGGTGTGTGCCACCATGCCTGGTGATCTTTCTTTTTTAGGGATATGCTATAAAATATAAAAATTTAGAGCAAAGCAATCCCCCAAACTTGGTTAATTCATTTACTTCCTCTACTGAGCAAGAGTGGACTTTTCTCCAAATGTTCGTCATAAAGTGCCTACTGGGAAAGTAGAGTGGGCCGTGGATAATACATGACCTCCTTCAGTGTCACCTCTGACATTCACAGGGGGGACTCCTTCTCCTTTTGCACTGCTGAAGGAAGAACTAAGATGTAAATATATTCAGTCATCCACAATATCCAAGAGGGACTGGAATCTGGGACCCTCATCAGATGCCCAGATCCTTGATGATCAAGTTGCTCATGTGACATGGCCTAGCAACTGTATGCAATCCATGTACACCATCCATGCACGTTAAATCATCTCTAGATTACTTCTAATAGCTACTACAATGCAAATGTTATATAGATAGTAGCTGCACTATATTGTTTATGGACTAGTGATAAGAAAAATTCTGGAGATGGGGATGTGGCTCAAGCGGTAGCACGCTCACCTGGCACGTGCGGGGCGCTGGGTTCCATCCTTAGCACCACATAAAAATGAAATAAAGATGTTGTGTCCACTGAAAACTAAAAAAATAAATATTAAAAATTCTCTTTCTCTCAAAAAAAGAGGAAAAAGTACATGTTCAGTACAGAGGCAATTTTTTTTCAAATATTTCATCCATGGTTGGTTGAATTTGCTGAAAGGGAACCTGTGGATACAGAACTTGTGAATATGTAGGGGCTGACTGTATTGTTCCTTTCTTTTGAGAAGCAGGTCTCATACACCAGTTCTGAGTTCTCTAAGTTTCACAGCACTTCTTGCACAAGAGGTAACATGTGTGTTGCAGATCCGAGTGTTAGGCCTGGTCCTTGATGAAGGCTCTGTGGCTACTTGATCTCTCCAACTCTCGGTTAATCATCTATAATAAGGAAATTATAAGAGCATCCACCCCAAAGTGTTGTCAAGGAGGAATAAAATAATGTGCCCCAAACGCTTCTACCTGGTGCACAATAAAAGAAGTTCATTGAATTGGACAACTGGGAATGAAGGGAAGAGAGTGGGGACGGAAATAGGAAAGGCAGTGGAATGAACTGGATATAACTTTCGTATGCTCACATATGAATACATGACCAGTGAAACTCCATATCTTGTACAACCACCAGAATGGGAAGTTTTACTGCATGTAGGTCTGATATGTCAAAATACACTCTACTGTCATGTAAAACTGAAAATAACAAGTCTGAAAATGCTTGAAATGCAACTTCATCATCATGAAAGTAATAGTGATGATAATATAATGAGGGCCTCAAAGCTTTGTTCTTCGAGGTGAAATCACGAGTGCCTAGTTTCCTCGGAAACTCAAGACTTCTGGTGACAAGCCAGAGCTGACTGAGTGAGAAGCAGGACCCACATATCCTAAGCAGGAAAAGCACTCCTCTCGGCTCCTCTTGCACCTGCCCTCTTGTCCTGGGCCCACTCAGTTCTCCAGGGCATTGAGGAAAAGGCTGTGAACGTAGCCCTGGCCAGGAAAGGGAGAGCACTTGGCCAGTTTCTAAGCTGTAGCTGAGGTCTCCAATGAGACTCTACCAGAGGGTGTTTTCTCCTATTAGAAATATGGCTTCTGGAATCCATACAGAACAAAACAAGGTGGTGAGTCCTCTCCCCACAAGTTCCAGAATCCGTCCTGGGCTGAGTGGAGTTACAAGGCACTTTTTGGTTTTTATTGGTGCCACCGTGGCACTCAGGGCCTTGCCCATGCTCAGCACATGCTCTTCCACAGAGGCACCCCCAGTCCCCAGGGAACCGTCACCAGTCCTTCTCCCCAGTGCCCTGATGTGATGGTCAGCTGAGGCACTTTGGCCATCCCTTCCTCCTGTCAGGGGTTCTCCCTTGACTTGTGCCCTTCCAGTTGTCATGTCTTTTTTTTGTCTTTTTTTATGTGTTTCTTTTGTCTTTTTTATTATTATTATTATTTTTTTTGGTACTGGGGATAGAACCCAGGGCCGCTCAACCACTGAACCGCATCTTCAACCCTTTTCTTTACATTTTTTTCTTAGAGACTGGGTCCCGATGAGTTGCTTATGACCTAACTAAGTTGCTGAGGCTGGCTTTGAACTTGTGATTCTCCTGCCTGACTTTCCGGAGCCACTGGAATTACAAGTGTAAAGCACCACTCAAAGCTGCCTTTCTGATTTTTAAGAATTAACAGGTAAATTAAACTAAACATGTGGGTCAAATCCTAAAGGTTCCAAGGCATACACTGGATCTCCCCACATTTCCTCAAAAAAAAAAATTCCCCTATCACTTGGCTCAATAAAAGATGATTCAGGAAGCAAAACTATCTTCATAAAATATGAATTCCATCTGAATTATTTCCACACAATTAAAAAAGGAACTTGGAAAATATAGCACCAATGAAATGGCTTGTGGAATTATATTCATCACTAAATTTTAAAAGATTTTCTTAAACAATTTATGTATTACAAAGTACTTTCCTTTTGTTTTTGTGGTGCTGGGGATTGAACTCGGGGTCTTGTACATGCAAGACAAGCACTCTGCCATCTGAGCTATTTCCCCAGCCCTGCAAGTACTTGGATGCAGGTTCTCCTACTGGGCTTTTCATAACAATTCTGGGATATGAGCAAGGTGGGTTTGACGGTGGCAGTGGCACAGATAAGGAGACTGGAGACCGGGTGCTAAGATGTTGGACTCCAGTGCTACCTTTGTAGCCATAAAAGCCAGGACCCAAATCACAGCCATTGGACCCCACATCCAGCCCCTTTCCCTTGATGCCATGCTGCTGCGCTTTATGGAGACGCCAGCCAGGTCAAGACTGCCAAGCCCCTAGTTCATGCACACCTCTTAATTTCCGTAGTCACCTTTCTGACAGACATTTTTTTTTAAAACGTCAACAGCTGTTTACACTGGAGCCTAGTGTAAAGAAGGATTCTCTAAATCTCAGAGGGAAAAGGAACCTACAGAAGTGCATCACTTGTTCATGCATTTTTGACCTCCTGGGACCTTCAGATGGAAGCTTCTGGATGGAAATCAGTTCTGTTTTCTGCACCTGACTCTTCCATTTAGTGCCTGTGGAACACTGACCACTCCATGAGTGGCACAAACACTTCCACAGTCCCCTGCAGGGCCCCCACCACAGATGAGAACTAGGACTATCATAATCCTTATGAGACTCTGGGGATTGGGAGAATGTCAATGGGGACCTCCATAACCATTTCTTCTCCAGGCGCAATGACGCCTGTTCTTTCTCATCCTCTGGAAAGAACTGTGCTATCTCTTGCTCATTTTCCTTCTCCTCTCCAGACACTGGGTGAACAGCCCTCTTAGTTATGTGCTACAGCAGATGTGAGTTTAGAGCCACATGGCCACCATAAGATCTCTGTCCTGAAGTATTACCTCTTAAATGTTAATCTACCTGAGACTCGTGAGGAGCTTGCTAAAACCCAGATCATAGGTATCAGTCTTTAAGGCATTGCTTTGGGAGTTCTAGAGTTGAGACAGAAGCTGCCTTTCAGGTCAGCTTCTTTAGAAACTCTGATGTAGGTGTTCCTTGGAAACTAGCTCATGATCTGAGCAGTGACTGTAAGTGACTGCAGAGGTCGGCGTGGATCCTGCTACATGGCAGGCATCAAAAGCAACTTGCCCTGACTGGAGTGAGATGAAATCTTAGAGTAGTTTTGATTTGCATTTCTCTAATTGCTAGAGATGTTGAACATTTTTCATATATTTGTTGATTGATTGTTTCTTTTGCCGAGAAGAAGCTTTTTAGTTTGAATCCATCCCATTTATTAATTCTTGATTTTAATTCTTGTGCTATAGGAGTCTTGTTAAGGAAGTAGGGTCCTAATCCGATATGATGGAGATTTGGGCCTACTTTTTCTTCTATTAGACGCAGGGTCTCTGGTTTAATTCCTAGGTCCTTGCTCCATTTTGAGTTGAGTTTTGTCTATATATGAAATATGAATTGTAATGCATTTTGCTGTCATATATGACAAATTAGAATAAAATATTTAAAATAACCCCAACAACTTGCCCACTAAATGAGTACATTGCTCATTTGAGAGTGGATTGATGCTGGTGTTTTGTTTGTTTGTTTGTTTGTTTTGTTTTGTTTTTATTTTTGTTTTTTAAGTGACTTTTCAATCACTACCAGGCACAAGTAAGATCTTTATTAATTTTTGGAGGGGATACCTTGGACCAAACTTAGAGGCACTTGACCACTGAGCCACATCTCCATCCGTACTTTGTATTTTATTTAGAGTTGCTTAATGTTTTACTTTTGCTGAGGCTGGCTTTAAACTGGTGATTCTCCTGCCTCAGCCTCCTGAGCTGCTGGGATTACAGGCATGTGCCACCATGCCTGGCAAGATTACTTTTTGGCATATTCCTAAAATATACTGGGCAATTCCACTGCTGGGAAAACTGAATTCTGATCATTTGCAGCTTGTTGTGTAAAGTTGTAAAGAAGACATATGGCATAGACCAGGAAGTAATAGTCCTTCAGTTGAAAAAGTGGTTTTTTTTTCTTTTTTAATATAAAGATGTACAAAAAACAATTGAAACCTTCAAGGAGTTTTGCCACACACATTGGGAAGATCCCTGGCAATGTTGTTAGACACTTCACCAAAAGGAGTAGTCATATTCAGCTGGTAGATCTTGGAGGATGTTGTGGAAATGGAAGATGTGAGCTGAGAATTTTCGGATGGATCTAATTTGGATAAATGGGAAAGTGGAGGATTCCAGGTGATGGCATATATCGGATCAAGCAATGATTGTGAGAAAATATCTGTCCTGAGGATATGAGGTGATTGACATGGCTAGTCCACAGGAAACTAAGGAGAGGGGGAAACAGCTACAAGGTTCAAGATCACACAGTTAGCCCAAGGCAGACCATGGGTTTGGATGCAGATCATGTGAAGGCCAAGTCTGAGTTCCAGGGTGTTCTTGCAGATGCTTACTTCCCTAATAAAACTGCTACAGAACCCTGAAAATGGCATTTAGGCTTTTGCTGCACCCTCTGTACAATGAGTGACTGGCAAAAAAGTGTCCAGAGTCCAGGTTCCAACCCAGAAGTCCATCTTTGTGCTCTCTGCATCCTCCCTCTTTCTTCTGGAACAGCTATCCTGAAGAAAGCTATAGCCATACCATTTGGACCCGCCAAAACTTGTTGTGTGCAAACACAGTATCATGGAAAAGCAGGTGGAGAGTTGTACAGATTCATTCTTCAGCAGCAATTGTCTAATTAATATTGTCACCACATGGCCCAGTTCTCCTGTCAGGGGCAGGCAAGTGTCAGCAGTGCATGTTTGGGTGCGTGTGTGTGTGTGTAAAGGTTGTTGATAAATCAGCATCTTTTCCACATGAACAAGCCTGCCTCTCCAGCTCGCATCTTAATTCTAGGGCTCAGGAAATCCAGTGCAAGAACAATAGAACTTACTGCCTGTAAGTTGAAGACTGAGAAACTCCTGGGCTCCATGTGGTAGGAATGGCCATGCTGACATCTCTGGTGATGGATCTGCATTAGGAATTTCATGATTGCTACCCTGCATAGGAAGTGATGGTGAAGGCACGTTCTCTTCCAGTAATGGATTTAACTGGACAGTTCTCATTCAGGGCAAACTGGACAGAGGTGGTTTGAAGGTGACTCTCTGGACCCCCAATAATACGTGTTCCTTTATTGTGCAAATGACACGATGATTTAGAAAGGAAATTTCTTCAGTGCTTTCCAAAGTATTTTCTCATGTCAGTTAATCCTAGAGTCCTGAGAGGTCTCTATTATCCTCTTCATGTAGAGATGAGGCAACTGGGGCTCAGGGACAGTCTTGCCCCAAAGCTAAATGTCTTGCCCAAAAGCTAGAGAAGCATTAATGGATATAGGCAGGATGAGTAGAACCCACTTTATATGCTCTTCTGCATGTTCATCCACTTGCTTGTTCATTCATCCTGGCATTTATTCATTCAACATTTATTGAACACTTACTATTTTCCTAGCATTGAGTTAGGTTGCAGAGATCCAAAGATTAAAATGGAAAATACTTTGAATTCTTTGAATAGAGGACTATTAACAGAGGAAGGTGGTCAATTATTAGCTCATCTTTTGAAATCCTGATTGGTATTATTTACATTTAAATCCAAATAAGCCATATTAGGAGCCTGTGAGTCTTCCAGACAATTCTCCAATCCCTAAAGAGATTGTATTCTCATGTATTCATCTACACACTTTTGGGTGTTCAGTTACCTGCCATGAGTCAATATTTGCTTCAGTTCAATAGTAATTACTTCCTGGATGAATGCATTTTCTCTCTCTTGGTTCCTGAAAAGAAACTCCTAAAATGTTTTTATGCATTGATATAGATAATCTTTCAGCCCAAGCCATCTTCACCAAGGTTGTCCCTCACTCCTTGTGTCCTAATCTTCTTGGAAAAAGATGATTTAATTCCCAAAGTCCATAAACTCAGCTCGATTGAATAAAATAATCAGTTCTTTTGGTCCCCTCTGCAATTAGTTTGTCTTTCATATCATACAGGGCCTTGGATTGCAGGTATGTCTACGTGTCCTATCACTTGGTGAGCTCTGTGTGATGAACCATGGGGTCTTCATCACCACACCCCCGTAAGTTCCATGATGTGATAAAGGTGCTCAATAAGTACTGATCAGTTGAGGTCCCAGATTGCCAGGGCTCATCTCTCCAAAAGACTCCTTTGCAGGCACACTGTGGCTCATCCCTGCGCCTCTACTGCAAGGAGTTCTCTCTTCAAAGTGAGTCTGCCCACCATCTCCCGACCTGAAGTGTCTTTTCTGCAACCCACACTCTGTTACAAAGCATTAACTTAACTCTCCCATTTCACTTAACCATTCTTGGGTTGTTCAGACCTCTTGGTGAATCAAAGATTCCTAGCACTAGTGAAGTTGGAGTGTCTGTGACCAGCACTTCACAATAACTCACCAGGCTGCATCTGAGAGGTCTGTGTCTCCCAGAGGCTGGTTTGTGTGACCATTGGGTATTTCATCAAGACAACAGCCAGAAACAGGGAAGAACCCTGATTCCCTGAAGACAGTCAGAGAGCAAGCAGGATGTGGACTATTGTGTTCATGTCAGGCGTGGTTGGGGTTAGGAATCCAGGGCAGGTGCTACCTGGGAATGGAGGATGGAGAAGGATTTGATTTGGTTTTGCCAGATCAGGAATTTATGGGGATGCTCTGAAGGCAAAATTATAGTTATTTTGAACTCTCAATGGGGTTTACTTTGATATATGGACACACCAACTCAGCCTCTTACCCTCTATGAATATACAAATCTAGACACTGGGCACTTATTTGGGGAAATTGTCATTTGTTCTGTAAGGACTTCTCTTTGGAAAAGGCTGCCACTGAAGTTCAGGGAGCTTACTAGGACAGAATATCCTTTTCCCTAAATTTACTAGAATCAATATGTATCTTAGGCTAAGGAGAAGCTGGTTTAAGAAATCCAAGTTTGTTACAATCTTTGGAAGGTGTATGCCTGTTCTTATTGCCTGGTCACTCAGAGCAGGGCTGCAGTGCTTAGGTAAGGGTTACCTGGACATGGTCTTCTCTTTTACAAGGACTTTTGTTATGTTAGAGTAAGTCACTTCACCAATCACCCTTCTGTTTCCTCATCTGTAAAGAGGAAGCAATGGTTTCTGAATAGTTATATACCTTCAGGGACTGGGTAGCTAACATTATTAGGATAAGCTGATAATTGAGTGTTAATAAGGTGTAAGCTGATAATTAGGAGGATTGGAGGACCCAGGACCTACATAAAAGCTTCTAAATGCAACACTTTTCAAGCCATTAATTTGCAACCTCTGTTCTAAAGCGTTTGATCTTCTCCTTAGAAGAAAGGAAATATGCAAATCTAAATTATTATTATTGCCCATCAGTGACCCAGTTAATATCATCATCATTATTTTAAATGTTCCTTATGGATAGGGTTCCATACTATTTGCTGAAGAATAAAAACAAAAAAAGAATTTTTAAATATGATTCCAATTTTTGAAGATGTAGATACTTGTCCTAATTGCATAGACAGATGTCCATTCATCCGTCCTTCCATCCATCCATCAAAAAAATATTTACCGAATACTCACTGTGCACCTAATATAGGACTATAAACCCCCACAGAGTTTACAGCAGTGAGCAAAAACATAGGGTTCCTGCTGTCACGAAGTGGCATTTATTAAATATAAGCCAAGCCCCGTGAAAGCTCCCAGGGAACACAGTGAAGGCTATGACCTGCCCGTTGGGTGTTGGTGGCAGTAGTAATGGAAGCCTATGGCAGGAAACAGAATGGATTATTCACCTAGGAAAGTTCAAGGTGGGCTTTCTAGATGAGGCAATGTTATTGTGGATCTCTGGATTTTGACAGGCAGGGTGGCTTGGACTGAGTAGTAGGTAGAGGTGGGCTTAGGGAAGAAGAGCTACGAGTCAACCAGAGGTGGAAAAGGTGGGGAAAGGCTGAGGGTAACTAAGGACACGAGGGCTGAGATCAACCGTTCATGGACCGTCATACTGCCATGTTAAGGAGCTGGGGTTTTATTCCCTTGTCATCAAGGAGCCATGGAAGAGTTGGGGCAGGGGATTGACATGATTGGACTCCTGAAGCAGCTTCTCCCCACCTGAAGACTCTCTCCATCCCCACCCTCACTTTTCCTTCTTGCCTTAATGGACAAGAGTCCCAACATCTTCAATTCTTGCCCACATATTCTGAGTTCAGCTGCTTTATGGGAACTATTGACCTTCCACTTTAGGATGCTTCTATTAGATTTTTTCATCAAATTATCTCTCTTACTTGAATTTCCTGAATTTTCCTCCTTGGATAAACCTCTTACCTATGAACAAACTTAGTTTCCTCTCTTAAATTTTAAATGGAAAAGTTTCTCCTAGCTAAATACATAATAAGTACTGAAATGAACAATCCTAATTATGACCATTGCTGTTCTTTTGAGCTATTGTCTATGAATTGAAATCTTCCAAACTCTGAGCTAAAATAAACCTTTTATCTTTATTATTTTATCATCTCAGATATTTGTTTTAATGACAGAAAGCTGACTAACTCAGACCTTGTCCTCAGAAGGCCAGGAATAAAGAAAATTGAGAACTAAAGAAATCAACACTTTGTTAAAGGAAGCCAGAGGAAGAAGGGACACTCTTGAACCCAGGCCTGATTTGTGGGGGGTACACAATGTTTGGCTGGTACAAGTAACTTGCATGTCTCAGCCTAAGATCTGGGCACCAAACAGTCAGCAGGAGGATACGAGGAACATCATAAGCAAGAAGGAAAAGAGCAGAGTTTCTGCAGGTGGACGGGAGGGCAGATGTCTTTCTCTAGCCTCACGTGGTCATTGCTCATCTCCATCTACCTTTCCCCTCCCAGATGCTTCTAACTGTTGGCCACACTTCCTCTTATGCTATTTAATCTTCTGTTCCCTGCTCTCAGGCCTCTCGATCACTGATAACTGTTCTCAACAATGTCAATATTTACCACTCAGGTGGGGAAAAAATCCATCAGAAGAAATTGAGTTTTATCTTACAAACCCTACCTTGCCTGGATTTCCATGTTCTAGCACCCTGTGTGGTAACTCTTTCTTCAGTCTTGACCCCTCCTGTCTGTTTTCCAAGGAGTAGTCAGATAAATTGTGAAGCTGACCCTATCACTTCCCTATTTAAAATCATGACATGGTGGTTCACACCTGTAATCCCAGCAGTTTGGGAGTCTGTGGTAGGAGGATCACATGTTCAAAGCCAACCTCAGCAGCTTAGCAAAGTCGTAACCAACTTAAGGAGACCCTGTCTCAAAATAAAATATAAAAAGGGCTGGGAATATGGCTTGGTGGTTAAGTGCCCCTGAGTTCAATCCTTGGTGCCAAAAAAAAAAAAAATTGTCCTTTGCCATTGCTTTCAGGATCACATCTAATGTCTGAGGCTTGGCTGGCAAAGCTCCCACAGTCCACCACCACCTACTTCCCACCCTCCATTTGCTGGTCCCTGCACCTCATGCACTGCCCCTCCTGAGTGCCCCTTCTAAGCACTGTCTCTCCACTCAGCCTACCTAGCACGTGTTGTTCTGGATGCTTGCAATGCCCGGCTTTGATCTCTGTCAGGCTAAACCTTCTTCATCCTTCAGATCTCAGTTTAGAAGTCATTTCTTGAAGGAAGACTTCCTGGCTGTTGAGTCTTAGTTAGGAGCCTCCATGACACACTGTTAAGAGGCCCCTGTCTTTATCCTACCATCACACTCACCATACAATGACGAAATCCATTATGGCTTCTCGTGTCTTCCTCCAGTCTAAAATCTTAGAAACTAAGGAACTCCATGCTTAGGGTGTAGCCCAGTAGAGGCCTCAGTGTTTTGCAATGAATGAGCTAATTATTTTGGTGCCAATTACCATAGTCTATCACTAGCTGATATTTTCTTAGCTCACAAAGCAGGTGTCCAGGAGTGGAAACACTGCTCTCATCACATTGCAAACTAGCATCAAATCATATAACATCTCTTTGAAGACTGCTGGTCTACGTTGTGCCTCATGTCTTATTATTTTAACATATCTTTGTGATATTAGTCACTCTTTATTGTATATTAATCATATGAATCAAGTTTTTGATCACTTCTTGCAATGATTGATTCATCTGGGTACCACATTTTTCAGCATGCTTTCTATTTCATAAGCAACTACTGAATGTCTGTCAACATACTTTAAGTAAAATAGAGTTTCCTAGTTCAATGAGTTTGAGAAATACTAAATCATAAGTACCTCCATGGACTTCAAGAATCAACTTTTCTATTCAAGGCTATCTCCCCAAATGAGAAAGCTATGCCATATAGAGGGCTTGCCTACATGTATAATTGCTCTTACTTTAAAAATAAAAACCCAAGCCTACATGAAATACTAAGTAGTCCATTTCTCTCTTGCACAGAATGAATTTCTATACGGTAAGAAAGAGAGAGACTTTTAATTACACCGCAAAATGCTGATTTTGTCAAAAACCCAACCTGTTGCAGTTGAACTTCAGATATTTTAGATCCTCAGACAGTAAACTATCTGGATCCTGTCCAAAAGCCACAGGCAGCCATTAATCTTAAGACAGATAATATAAGAAACAATTCCATTTTGGATTTTCCGAGTTCTACCACTATATCTATTTGTACGATCTCAATCACAAAATGAAAACAAAAGCTTATGCCCTTGAACCACTTTATTTAACCCAAATTGAAATGTTTCAAAATTACATTTTAATGTGCATTTAGCTTTATTTGAAGGTCAATACAAAAGATGGTTTATGAAATAAAAACCTTACATCTATTGTAAAAGCACTATTGAAGTGCTAAAAATAATTCCAGGTGAAATGAAAATCAAATATTAAAATCGACCTTTTAGAGTTCTGTGTAAGTTAAAATGAGATCGTCCCACCTGCTGAAAGCGTAACATGTGTGTGTTACTACATGATAAAAGCCAGGTGATGCATTATTTTTCCTTTCTTTCCTTGGCTGCCAGGAATCTCAAAGATCAAAAATGTGCTCAACCAAAAGAAAGCTCTTCCTTGTGCAACTGCCTCTGCTTCCACCATCACATGGCTAATTTATCTTTGTTTTTACCATTCTATTGGAAATACCATTTTTATTGTGTACCCTTCCATATGATCTTTGGGAGAAGTACAAGCATGAATAATTAATAAATGAATGAACGTGGCTCAGTAGGTTCAGCTGAGTCAGCTTGCAGGGCCACATCACCATGCCAGCAAAAGGCATTCTACTGAGTCCCACTGAATGTCCACATCATTACTATTAAAGAAACTCGGGGTCAGGCCCAGCAACCTGCCAAGTGACAGAGCAGCTACACCCGCTTGCAGGGAACGCAGACCGGACCCACTAGGACAGGTCAGGCGGCCTGCTGAGGGGCAGGCCCGTCCGCTCCCCCAGTGTCTGCAAGGTAGGTGGGACTGTGACCACGGGCCCAGCGGCCTGCTGAGGGGCAGAACTGGCCCCTCCCCCAGTGCCTGCAAGCTAGGCGAACCTGCAACCCATGGGCGGGCGGGTCAGGCCCAGCAACCTGCGGAGTCACAGAGCAGCTACACGCGCCTGCAGGGAACTCGGACCGGACCCACCAGTAGGACAGGTCCGGCGGCCTGCTGAGGGGTGGAGCCGGCTCCTCCCCCAGTGCCTGCAAGCTAGGGGAACCTGCGACCCATCGGGAGGTTAGGCCCAGCAACCTGCGGAGTGACAGAGGTGCCCCTCGCGCCTGCTGGGTAGGCGGACCTTTGACCAACCAGCAGAGCAGACCTAGGGCCTGCCAGCGTGGTAGACGGATCACACCAATTGGAGGAGGTTCACAGCCACTACCTACCCTGCAAGGGTGATTTTTCAACTATACAAGAGCAATATAAATAAATAGAGGGAAAATTTCAAAAACACAACAGTTTCACCAAGCAGAAAGAAACACCAGCAGTATGAAAAGACAAGGAAAGAAAGGACCACAGGCAATGCAGGTCAACTCAACTTTACATGAGGTAATAGCTGCAACAGATGGAATGTCAGATAGAGAGGTCAGGATATACATGCTTCAGATGATCTGGAGTCTCAAGGAAGACATGAGACAGCAAAATCAGACAATGAAAGATCACATTGACAAACAAATCCAGGAAGTAAAAGATCAATTTCACAGGGAGATAGAGGTAATAAAAAACAAACAAATAGAAATCCTAGAAATGCAGGAAACAATAAACCAACTCAAAAACTCAATTGAGAATACTACCAGCAGAGTAGATCACTTAGAAGAGAGAACATCAGACAACGAAGACAAAGTATTTCAACTGGAAAAGAACATAGAAAGCTCAGCAAGTCTGCTAAGAAACCATGAGCAGAACATCCAAGAATTATGGGACAACATCAAAAGAACAAATTTAAGAGTCATTGGGATACAGGAAGGCACAGAGCTCCATACCAAAGGAATAAACAGTCTATTCAGTGAAATAATACGAGAAAACTTCCCAGACTTGAAGAATGAGACAGAATCCCAAATCCTAGAAGCCTACAGGACGCCGAATGTGCAAAATCATAAGAGATCCACACCTAGACACATTATAATGAAGATGTCCAACATACAGAATAAGGAGAAAATTTTAAAAGCTGCAAGAGAAAGCAGATTACATTTAGGGGTAAACCAATCAGGATAACAGCTGATCTCTCAACACAGACTCTGAAAGCTAGAAGATCCAGGAATAACATATTTCAAACACTGAAAGAAAATGGGTTCCAACCAAGAATTGTGTATCCGGTGAAATTAAGCTTCAGGATAGAAGATGAAATTAAAACCTTCCACGATAAACAAAAGTTAAAAGAATTCGCAGCTAGAAAACCATCTCTTCAAAAAATCCTTGGCAAAACATTTCAGGAAGAGGAAATGGAAAATAACATTGAAAACCAACAATGGGAGGTAGGACAGTAAAGGGGGAAAGTAGTCAAAGAGGATAACAAATCAGGTTTAGTAACATCAATAAACAAATATGGCTAGAAGAACAAACCATATCTCAATAATAACCCTAAATGTTAATGGCTTAAACTCGCCAATTAAGAGACACAGGCTAGTAGAATTGATCAAAAAACAAGACCCAACAATATGCTGCCTACAGGAGACGCATCTGATAGGAAAAGATATTCATAGACTGAAGGTGAAAGGTTGGGAAAAATCATACCACTCATATGGACTGCGGAAACAAGCAGGAGTGTCCATACTCATATCTAATAAAATAGATTTCAAGCCAAAGTTAATCAAAAGGGATAAAGAAGGACACTTCATACGGCTCAAGGGAACCATACACCAACAAGACATAACAATCATAAATATATATGCCCCAAATAATGGTGCAGCTGTGTTCATCAAGCAAACTCTTCTCAAGTTCAAGAGTCTAATAGACCACCATACAATAATCATGGGAGACTTCAACTCACCTCTCTCACCACTCGACAGATCTACCAAACAAAACTTAAATAAGGAAACTATAGAACTCAACAACACAATTAACAACCTAGACTTAATTGACATATATAGACTATACCACCCAACATCAAGTAGTTACACTTTTTTCTCAGCAGCACATGGAACCTTCTCAAAATAGACCATATATTATGTCACAGGGCAACTCTTAGACAATATAAAGGGGTAGAGATAATACCATGCATCTTATCTGATCATAATGGAATGAAACTGAAAATCAATGATAAAAGAAGGAAGGAAAAATCAAGCATCACTTGGAGAATGAACAATAGGTTGCTGAATGATCAATGGGTTTTAGAAGACATCAAGGAGGAAATTAAAAACTTCCTAGAGTTAAATGAAAACACAGACACAACACATTGGAATCTATGGGACACATTGAAAGCAGTTCTAAGAGGAAAATTCATTGCTTGGAGTTCATTCCTCAAAAAAAGAAAAAACCAACAAATAAATGATCTCATACTTCACCTCAAAATCCTAGAAAAAGAAGAGCAAAACAACAGCAAAAGAAGTAGAAGGCAAGAAATAATTAAAATCAGAGCTGAAATTAATGAAATTGAAACAAAAGAAACAATTGAAAAAATTGACAAAACTAAAAGTTGGTTCTTTGAAAAAATAAATAAAATTGACAGACCCTTAGCCATGCTAACGAAGAGAAGAAGAGAGAGAACCCAAATTACTAGCATACGGGATGAAAAAGGCAATATCACAACAGACACTTCAGAAATACAGAAGATAATCAGAAATTATTTTGAATCCTTATACTCCAATAAAATAGAAGATAGTGAAGGCATAGATAAATTCCTTAAGTCTTACGATCTGCCCAGACTGAGTCAGGAGGATATAGACAACCTAAACAGACCAATAACAATAGAGGAAATAGAAGAAACCATCAAAAGATTACCAACTAAGAAAAGCCCAGGACCGGATGGGTATACAGCAGAGTTTTACAAAACCTTTAAAGAGGAACTAACACCAATGCTTTTCAAGCTATTTCAGGAAATAGAAAAAGAGGGAGAACTTCCAAATTCATTCTACGAGGCCAACATCACCCTGATTCCGAAACCAGACAAAGACACTTCAAAGAAAGAAAACTACAGACCAATATCTCTAATGAACCTTGACGCAAAAATCCTCAATAAAATTCTGGCGAATCGGATTCAAATACATATCAAAAAAATTATACACCATGATCAAGTAGGATTCATCCATGGGATGCAAGTCTGGTTCAATATACGGAAATCAATAAATGTTATTCACCACATCAATAAACTTAAAAATAAGAACCATATGATCATCTCGATAGATGCAGAAAAAGCATTCAACAAAGTACAGCATCCCTTTATGTTCAAAACTCTAGAAAAATTAGGGATAACTGGATCATACCTCAACATTGTAAAAGCAATCTATGATAAGCCACAGGCCAGCATCATTCTGAATGGAGAAAAATTGAAGGCATTCCCTCTAAGATCTGGTACAAGACAGGGATGCCCTCTCTCACCACTTCTGTTCAACATAGTCCTCGAAACACTGGCCAGAGCAATTAGACAGACGAAAGAAATTAAAGGCATAAAAATAGGAAAAGAAGAACTTAAATTATCACTATTTGCAGATGATATGATTCTATACCTAGCAGACCCAAAAGGGTCTACAAAGAAGCTATTAGAGCTAATAAATGAATTCAGTAAAGTGGCAGGATATAAGATCAACACGCATAAATCAAAGGCATTCCTGTATATCAGTGACAAATCCTCTGAAACGGAAATGAGGACAACTACTCCATTCACAATATCCCCCCAAAAAATAAAATACTTGGGAATCAACCTAACAAAAGAGGTGAAAGGTTTATACAATGAAAATTACAGAACCCTAAAGAAAGATATAGAAGAAGACCTTAGAAGATGGAAAAATATACCCTGTTCATGGATAGGCAGAACTAACATCATCAAAATGGCGATATTACCAAAAGTTCTCTATAAGTTCAATGCAATGCCAATCAAAATCCCAACAGCATTTCTTGTAGAAATAGATAAAAGAATCATGAAATTCATATGGAATAATAAAAGACCCAGAATAGCAAAAACAATACTAAGCAGGAAGTGTGAATCAGGCGGTATATGGATACCAGACTTCAAACTATACTACAGAGCAATAGTAACAAAAACAGCATGGTATTGGTACCAAAACAGGCAGGTGGACCAATTGTACAGAATAGAGGACACAGTAACCAATCCACAAAACTACAACTATCTTATATTTGATAAAGGGGCTAAAAGCATGCCATGGAGGAAGGATAGCATCTTCAACAAATGGTGCTGGGAAAACTGGAAATCCATTTGCATCAAAATGAATCTGAATCCCTTTCTCTCATCATGCATAAAAGTTAACTCAAAATGGATCAAGTAGCTTGATATTAAATCAGAGACATGGCATCTGATAGAAGAAAAAGTTGGTTATGATCTACATACTGTGGGATCAGGCTCCAAATTCCTCAATAGGACACCCATAGTGCAAGAGTTAACAACTAGAATCAACAAATGGGACTTACTCAAACTAAAAAGTTTTTTCTCAGCAAAAGAAACAATAAGAGAGATAAACAGGGAGCCTACATCCTGGGAACAAATCTTTACTCCACACACTTCAGATAGAGCCCTAATAACCAGAATATACAAAGAACTCAAAAAATTAGACAATAAGATAACAAATAACCCAATCAATAAATGGGCCAAGGACCTGAACAGACACTTCTCAGAGGAGGACATACAATCAATCAACAAGTACATGAAAAAATGCTCACAATCGCTAGCAGTCAGAGAAATGCAAATCAAAACTACCCTAAGATACCATCTCACTCCAGTAAGACTGGCAGCCATTAGGAAGTCAAACAACAATAAGTGCTGGAGAGGATGCGGGGAAAAGGGCACTCTTGTTCATTGCTGGTGGGACTGCAAATTGGTGCAGCCAATTTGGAAAGCAGTATGGAGATTTCTTGGAAAGCTGGGAATGGAACCACCATTTGACCCAGCTATTCCCCTTCTCGGTCTATTCCCTAAAGACCTAATAAGAGCATGCTACAGGGACACTGCTACATCGATGTTCATAGCAGCACAATTCACGATAGCAAGATTGTGGAATCAGCCTAGAAGCCCTTCAATAGATGAATGGATAAAAAATATGTGGCATTTATACACAATGGAGTATTACTCTGCATTAAAAAATGACAAAATCATACAATTTGGAGGGAAATGGATGGCATTAGAGCAGATTATGCTAAGTGAAGCTAGTCAATCTTTAAAAAACAAATACCAAATGACTCCTTTGATATAAGGGGTGTAAACAAGGACAGGGTAGGGACGAAGAGCTTGAGAAGAAGATTTACATTAACAGGGATGAGAGGTGGGAGGGAAAGGAAGTGAGAAGGGAAATCGCATGGAAATGGAAGCGGATCCTCAGGGTTATACAAAATGACATATAAGAGGAAAGGAGGGGTAAGACAAGATAATACAAATGGAAGAAATGATTTACAGTAGAAGGGGTAGAGAGAGAAAAGGGGAGGGGAGAGGAGGGGGGATAGTAGAGAATAGGACAGACAGCAGAATACATCAGACACTAGAAAGGTAATATGTCAATCAATGGAAGGGTAACTGATGTGATACAGCAATCTGTATACGGGGTAAAATTGGGAGTTCATAACCCACTTGAATCAAACAGTGAAATATGATGTATTAAGAACTATGTAATGTTTTGAACGACCAACAATAAAAAAAATAAAGAAACTCTATGAGTTTCTACTTCTTGGGATTCATGTGGAAACCGCTTTACATACAACAAACAAACAAAAAAAAAAACAACCTTAAAATCAAATCCACAAACAAATGAAACGATTTGGTGAAAAAGACAGTTTCCATCTTCCTCCCATACACGTTACAAGAAGTAATTGGAAGAAACATTTGACTCAGTTGCCCCACATTCCTCCCTCTCACTCAATCATAAATGGGTAGGGGCTGGTGGGGGGATATGAGAAGCCAGGGGTCAGAATGATCACAAAGTGAAGAACTGGCCTTGGTAATACAAACCCAGCTATACTTTAAAATTGCAAAACTATACTGAGAAATACAGACAGTAAATCTTCACAAGAATTATTGTTTGTTTGTTTTGGTACCAGGGACTGAACTCAGGGGCACTAGACCACTAAGCCACATCCCCAGCCCTATTTCATATTTTATTTAGAGACAGGGCCTTACTGAGTTGCTTAGTGCCTTGCTGTTGCTGAGACTGTACAAGAATCATCTTGCTCTACTTCAGCTTAGCCTGTGTGACCTCACAGAGCTGAAGGAAAGAGAAACTGAAGCCCAGAGAGAGGAGAGAACTTGCAGAGGATCACACTGCCTCTTAGTGGCCAAGCCAGCTGTAAGGGTCCCACCCAACTTGTTCTACTGAACCCACCCACTCCACAAACATCATTTGCACAAACCTGTGGAAGTTTTTTTTTTTTTTTTTTACCTTTTCCCTGATACTTCCATTGCAAGCAAAAAGAAGGGACAGGATTATATTTATACCCTTGCCAACCATCACAATCAGTTTAGAACCCCAAACTGGGTTTGGAATGTGTGTACCCTTTATAAGCCACTTGAACATGCTAAGACATCAGGATGACTAAGGGGTGGGGGGGGAGAATGAGAGGACACAGTGATCGGATGAATGATTAAAAAGTTAAATGCATATTTGAATATTCCTCTCCTTCCAAGTTTTAGATGAGTGGTGGTGTGAGCACCATATGATCGAGAGGAAAAAGCATACCAAACTTCCATTCTAACCCCCACAATACCTGTCCCCAGGGCACAGGGGCTGGCAGCCCACAGCAATGAAAAGTTGAGGCCAGGCAAACAGAGAAGGCTCAGTGGCCAGGAGAAGACACATCCTCGTTTTTAAGTGAAACCGAGTAATATACTTTCAACCTTTGTCCCCCATTGATGCAACTTATTTGCTGCAACTTTAAAGTAGAAACATGAGAGGGCAAGATTTCAGAAAGAGAAATAGTTTCCTTGGTATTTAGTTCAGGGAATATTAGCTCATCCATTCCTTCATTCCCTGGTTCATTTATCTACATGTCTATCTATTCACCAGGTGAAGCATGCTAGCAGTTTGTAGGGGTCACACTTGAATATACAGCATGGCTTCTATCAGTAGGACCTCATAATGTTGTATGAGAGAAAGATACAAATAAATAATTATGGAACACTAAGCAGCACAAAAGAGGAAAATACAATGCTTTGGGAATTTGCAGAATAGAGAAATGATGTTTAGCTGCTATTGGTCTGAAGGTCTACTCTATCCAAACAGGTGCTATAAAGAAGAAACAAATAAAAATGCTTATGGCTGGCCAGGAGTGATGGCCCATGCCTGTAATCCCAGTGGCTCAGGAGGCTGAAGCAGATGGATAACGAATGCAAAGCCAGCCTCAGCAACTTAGTGAGGCCCTAAGCAACTCTGCAATACCCTGTCTCTAAATGAAACATATAAAAACTGGGTGGGGATGTGGCTCAGTGGTTCAATGTCCCTGGGTTCAATTCCCAGTACCCCCACCCCCCAAAAAAAGCTTATGGATTTTTAGGGTATTTCCATGACTGAACTGAACTGAGAAATGTAGTTTGGGTGATTATAACTTAGGGAGGCAGAAAATGGATAGTTACACTGAAATGATCAACAACCACAGTGAGAAATAAGAATGACCTCTGATGATAAAATGTGAAGATACTTACTGGGTTAAGGTGGACCTTGATCAGTAACTGATATCATTTTAAAACAAAGGGAATTTGGAGAGACACAGAAGGAAGACAGCCCCCAAAGATAGAGGTGGGGACTCGAGCTATGCCATCACAAAAGGAGGAACACCAAGGCCCATCATCACTTACCAGCAGCTCAAGGGAAAGGAAGAACCCCTCTCCAGGACCCAGCAAGAGAGCATGGCTTTGCCAGGACCTTAATTTCAGACTTCCACCCTCCACAATTGTGAGGAAATAAACTTTGGTTGCTTTAAGCCAAAACCAAAGCAGGATGATGAGAGCTCCAGGTTCAGAGCCCCTCCCCACCCCACGCTTTCAGAACTAACTGCTTCCTCTGCTCCTGGTTCTCTGTCCCTACCAGACTGTCAGTGGTCATGTCTGTCCCATTACACCAAGCTCCTTGTGAGCAGGGAACATGTCATATTCGTTTTCCCATTCCCAAAGCCTAGAATATCAAAGTCAAATATAATCCATCCCTCAAAAGAAATGAGATCATACATTCCTCATCCGACATTTGGGGGCCAAGGGCAAGGGTGAGCCTATTTTAAGCCACAAGCAAGTGTGCAAGTGTGTGTACTTCTGCACATGCCACACACACGTACTGGGGTTCACCAAGGCTGCTGGCATCTCTTGGGCAGAGGAGCAGGCTGCCCTTGCCACCTCCTGGGCATCTGGGTCCTCTGTCAACTCTCTGGCTACTGTCTCTTTCCTCCCTGGAAATAATCACTAGAAACAAATGAAAATCAGGCTGCAGGCAGTTGTATTCTTCCCTCACCAAATCCCTTCTTTCTCACCAAGTGAGTCCTCAGCTCTCTGCTGATTATAAGATAAAGCTGCAAAGTAAGGGGTTCTCTGTCTCCCTTGGAAAACAACTGCAAGCTGGTTTATAAGCACTGCCACATGGATTAGAAACAGTTGAGAGGAGTGTAAACAAAGGGTAATGATAAATGGTTATGTTGCCTGTGGTGGGAGGTGTTTAGTGGGGTGTTCCATGGATTGGTGATGGGCCCAGTTTCCCTTAACATCTTCATTAATGATGAGGTAGGAGGGGGAAACACTAACAGCACATTCATTAAAGGCAGGAGGATGCTAAATTGGGAGGTGTTGCAAACACCACAAAGGACAAAGAAACAGCCCAAGATCGAGATGGTGGAGGCAATCCCAGCCAAGAAGAGCAAGACAGGAATCCACCAGATGAAGGGGTCCAGACTCCGCCTGGGAAGAGAGAGCTCGCAGCTCTGGGAAATCACCTGAAACTTATTTAGAAAAATATATTCCCCCACCCCCAAAAAATCATATTTCTATGGTATAATGACTTTCTTTGTAATTTTTTGGTTTGGGCTGGTTTAAATTTTGGAGCATTTAAAGAGTTAGGCCACTTCGTGAGCCACACAAATTAAAGGACCTAAATGAAAATCCCCAAACAACTCCTGGACTTGAGGGAGAACAGCAGTTTCCCCTGCACTGTGAAGAGGTATTGTTGGACTTCTAGCAGAATATCTCAACCCTGTTGGGCCTCCTGGATTCTAGATTGAATTCTGCCATTCATTTGGTGTCATTTTAGAAGGTTCTGTTTCTTTTCTAGCCTTGTTTCATTGTCTTTTCCAGGAAGTTCTCCCCATTTTCTTTCCATCTTCCAGGGTGTGCTGAAAGGAGTGTGGTTATCACTGTAATTTTGAATTTCATGTATACAAGCTTAAAATGCATCAGGAAGACACAGATCCATGTGAAAGAGAGAAGTCTGTCTCCTGCCCACAGGAATAACAGACAGATGGAGAACTTTTTACCCTATTTTCAAAAGTCAAATGGTACATCTGGATGGATAAAACAAAGCTAAAGACTTTAGAACATTAAGCTCCTTGAAGAAAGCTGTTGTATAAATAATATATTATAAGCACTTAAAAATCTTACCTGCTTGCAAAATTTTCTTGAGTCTTCCCCCACAGCACGGAACTGAGCAAATTATTTTTTCTTTCCTTATTCACTCAGTGCTCATCAAACACTTACTGTGTGCCAAACATTATTTCTACCCCAAAAGAACTCAGGGTAAGAAGTGACATGAACCAAGAAAAAAATTAGTTTAAATATATTTCTTAAAGTCTTGTGGGAATACACGGATGCTGATGCATGACCTGGATCTTTGTGGATCAAATAGATGTCTAGAAGAATAAAACTGGAAGGGCCAGAAAACATCAAGCACTGTACAGTGCCTCCACAGGTACGATGACATAGTGATAAATATGTCACTAATCGAATTTCGAGAAATGGTGAGTAGTTCTGTGAGGTTGGAATGAATACAGGGTACACAAAGCGAAGTAGCAGGAGATGATGGTTGTGAAACGAAAATGTATGAAGTGTTGCTTACTAAGAAGAAAAGGCAACATTTTCCATCGCTCTGCACTTTCCAATTTGTAAGATAAAGTTTATAATACATTAATATTGTTATGGTTTGGATATGAGATGTCTACCAGAAGCTCCAGTGTTAATGCAGGATGAGAGGTGAGAAGACTGGATTGTGAAAGCCATGACCTAATCAGTCCATCCTGGCATGAATGGATTACTGAGTGGTAATTGAAGCAGGTGGGGCATGACTGGAGGAGGTGGTCACCAAAGGTATGCTCTGAGGCCCAGATGACTCAGAACCTCACATTCATACCAATTTCCAAGACTGGCTCCATGGAGTCTTAGATAGGACCAAATATTTTTATTTCCCAAATCGAATCCATCCCTACAATTCCATATGTCTATTCAGTTGATTCCATAGAAATAACACCTTCCTTCAGCAAAAGCCAAATCAGTAGTAATGATCTCATTTGTTTAGAGACTTTCTGGATTTATGACCAGCTCTGAAGAGAACACCTCATTCCATGTGGGGAGGCTTGCTCATGTCTCTAGAAGAATCAAATGATGATTATGATATTTCTACAGTGCTAGAAAGAAATGAACTTTCCAACTCAGTCTTTTCCAATAGGTCATTTGTCTAAAAGTCTGAATCAGAAATAAGGACATAAAAAGTTATTTTTTACTGATGGCTAGAAAAATTTTAATTTAAAAAAGTAAGAAAAAATGGTCTATAAGGAAGTGAAGGTTCCCCAGAAGGACATGCATACACACACAGAAGTAAAAGAGACCTAACCTATGAGGTATTTCTTCTCTATCTTCTCTCTCCTTTTGTATAGACACCTGCAGGCTTCTAGTAATCAAATGACCCCAGTAACTCTGCCAATATCTAAATATCACTGGGACTTTAACACCTGAAACTTTCTTGACTTAAATATGGCTAAACCAATTTTACTCATTCAATGGTTAGTTTACAAACTGCAGGAATCCATGGGCTTAGATGTTCTGTTTTACAACCCAAACCAGAAGAAGCTGGCATTGTATTATAAACTTCAAGTATTAAACTGCTAAGATTTGGAACTGAAAACACAAACTCTGGATTCCCAGCACAACTGTGATTCAATACCACACAATGGCAGAAGTTTGGGGAAATCCCATTTGTTCTCTGAATAGTTTCAAATCTACTCTGGACCAGATCTGTTTCTGATGCAACAAACTGGTCTTTTTTACAAAATGCAAATTTTCTGCTAACAGTTTGGAAACCACAGAGTAATGATAATCACCATTAGTTACATGTCCTAGAAGTTTGGTTTGGTTTGGTTTTACTAGGGATTGAACCCAGAAACCCAGGGGCACTTTACCACTGAGGTACATCCCCAGCCCTTTTTAAAACTTATTTTATTTTTTTAATTTCGAGACATGATCTTGCTAAGTTACATAGGGTTTTGCTAAGTTGCTGAGGCTGGCCTCAAACATGCAATCCTCCTGCTTCAGCCTCCTAGCCACTGGGATTTCAGGTGTGCGTCATCCTGCCTGGCATCAAGAGGGTTTTATTTTTTTTTCTTAGATGCAAGGGCAAAGCTGCCCAAACAATTAGTTTCCCTGAGGTCTGTTTTCAAGGGGAAAAAAAAATCTAAACAACTCTGTCGTTTCTTGACCAAATGTCAAGCTGATTGACAATGAAGATGCAGGTGTATGAATTCCATGCTGAGTAGTTCTAAATTGGCCACAAAACACTTAGGGGCACTGTGATAGTGCCACAAGGCCTCGGAGTTTGCTTTTAAAACCCCCCTTACCACTAGCTCCTTTCCAGGCACTTCTTTATCATCCGTGTGACACATTAAGAGGAAATGCTAATGTTATACAGATGCATTAAGTCACACAAGTGGTTTGGTGCATTTCTCTGGAACCTCAAAGTATTATACCACAGAGGTGTCCAGACACAGGGGGGTATAGGCCATGTCAATTCCAGCCGAACCTGTGCCCCGAACATGCATTAAGGAGGAGCACAATTACCCAGCCTTGCCATTAGGCAACATTAGCCAGCATCACACATTGTTTCTGATTAATAATTGAACTCAATCCATACAGGAGAGCTCAGGCTAGTCTTAAGGAGGCCTTCTAGTATGCATTAGAATAGAGCATCTCCAGGGGCCTCCGAGCACTTTGTCCATTTAACAAGTCAATCTATAAACTACAGTCAACTCTGGCTTATTAGAAACTGATGATCCCTCTTCCGAATGCTCCTTCTCACTGTTCCCCTGACTTCCTCGGGGTGCCTCTCCTATAGCTACATATAAGCTCATTATCCTCCACAGTCAGCACTCTGATACACAACCCTTACATCCTTTGTGACCAGAGAACTTATCACCCTATCTGTTTTCACTGGGAATTGCCTCTTTCATAAGAGTTACTTGCTCGAGGACATGTTTCCTCCTGGGACATCTGTACCCAAAGACAGGTCAATGAGAGAATCTAGAGGCCTGGCCCCATGCTCCAACTCAGGATACATCTGAAGGACCTTCAGCTTCAGACCTCCTTGCAAGAATGGCTGGGCCTGTTTGTACCATGTTACAGCCCAACTTCTCCTTCTGATCTCCCCTACTTTCCTTGCTGCCTTCACATGTCATCCCAAGAACATTCTCTAATAATCTTATAATCTACCTGTGCACAATCTCCATCTCCAAGTTTGCCTCCCAGGGAATGCAATCTATAACTGGGGGGTGGGGAATATTCCTAACCTGCCACCTAACCTGCTAGTATGAGGGCCAAATAATATAATGTGTGTGAAACTCTTTCACAAATTTTAAAAGATAGAAAAAGAACACTTATTATACTCCCCCTTTTAACTAAAATACCATTAAATTATGTGGGTGTTGTACATGGGAAACAAAAGTACCCCTTTCCTGTGGTCTGTAAATTTATGGTTTAAATAAAGCTAGAGGGTCCAAGGTTGTGGAGGTGTGAATTTAATTAAGACTAAAACTGCATGCCTTTAGAACATTGTACCACATGAATGTTTGCATGCTCATGACAAATCTTCCATTCATATAAATTTAAGGAGTGTTGCTGGGCTTAGTAAGGCTGAAGCACCTTTCTTCAGAACTTATCACCAATAGCATTGGAGATTCAACCAAATAGCATCACTGAAACCAATCTTTTTATTATCACCTATTTTATAAACTTGCAAAAAAAAAAAAAAAAAAGCTTTGGAGTAAGAGACATGCCATTGGCCCACAAACCTAAATTTCTGCAAATTCAAGGAAATTACTTAAAACTTTTGGTCCCATGTTCCACTTAAGAATGTCATTTCCTGAGCAGGCCATAAGATAGAAAATGCCTAATTTTTTGAATTTAACAAAGTAGAACATAGTGGCTCATGCAAGAACAGAACAAAGTTCAGAGATGGCCACATGTCCGATCCTATCAGGGTTCCACCTATAAATCGTCCAACCCAACCCAGGCCCACTGTTCATCACTGTGCACTTAAGCTGCCCAAGAAGCAGATGGAATATAAACCCGGACACGACAGAATGAGAGCCATCCTCACTGTGGTGATCACCCAGAGCCCAAAGAAGAGTAACCTGGGTTCCTCAGCTTCTGCTGGTTGGTTTCATTTCTTTTCTTTCCTTGAGTGGACAATTTATCTAAATAAAAAAAAAGGAAAATGGTATCATGATATCTTCATGAAATTTGTTCTTTGTTTAATTAAAGCAAGTGGTCATGAATATTCAGTATGAATTGAGAGTGCTATCCTATTGGAGCAACCATACACCTGCACAGGTTCATGGACAGGTAGATGAGTAGAGGTCACAGTATATAGATGTGTATGCGTATGTGTACATGGGTGTGTTTGTATGTAAACAGATATGTGTGCACATACATGCATAAGCTGGGGCTGGGAACAGGTATCTTCCTGGATATAAAGGAATAAGGGCTCCAAAATTAGTGATAATTGTGCATATGATAGCATAAGAAATGAAACATACCTGGAATATAATTCCAATTCTAGCAACTCATCCACCACCACTTGTTTTTTATAGTGTCCCATTTCTCTATCTTCAAATTCAATGTCTGGTGCCTTGATTCTACTTTCATGGATGTTCCAGTAAAACAGATTTTAAGACTCTCATTAAATATTAGAATACTTACAACTGCCAATCCCAACCATTATGCTCTAGCAAATCAAAACTCTGTTAGTTGACCTAAGAATATAAGAATATGAACATTAATCTTCTAGCATAATTAGCTGCCAACCTTTAACCTCTGATGGAAGCAGCGATGTGGGTGAGAAATGCCCCAATCCAGTCTTCAGCAGAATGGATAAAGAAGTATAGACTCTGGAAATGTCCCACCTCCAGGTCTTGAGAGGGAACTCTGTTATCAATGAGCTATTTCAATTAAAATGACAGCCCCTCTCAAAGAGAACCACAATCAAGATTCTTCTTTCAAAGAGAGAACATAAGAACAATAGGATTTATTGAGAATCTTAATTACTATATTTTCTGAATTAGGGAATGGAACATAATATGATGAAGGTCATATGTCAGCCCAGCCAGAAAAGTTGGGGATTGCTGTGACTGGCTAAGGAATTCAGATTTTCATTTTCAGAGTAATTGCAAATGAATATGAATGTGAATGTGTATGTATATGAATGTTACTTGTGAGAATGGTGGAGAGTGCCCAGTTTATAAAGGAAGGGAATTAAATAAAACACCATTATTCTTACTCTAATCTTCATTACAACTCTGTACTTTAACAATCATCTTTAATTATTTTGCCTTTAGATCAGTATGTAGATTTGGGACCTAATAAAATGATACTTCCTGCTTTTGAACACTAGGATTCTCAGATTTCAAAGATCCTATCTTAAAATCATCTCATGTATTCCTCTCCTCTTCCTCTCTGCAAGACTCTTATCTGTATGATCTGTGATTACCAAGAGTCTATCTTACTGAACTCCATCACACTCTCTGGTTAATTTAGTCCACAGTCCAACAACAATGAACTCCCCCGAAATCTGGCTGACCATTCAGAACCCTAATTGATCTATGATGTACACGACTTTTCTTAAACAGCTTAATGGTCCATCATTTAACAATAAACAGCATTAACTGATGAGCCACTGTGTCGGTTGCCATAATAACTTTGGGTTGTTAATAAGTGACTTGATCTATTACTTATTGCTCAGCAGGTGAGGCAGGTCTCTGTCCTCCCCAAGTCAATGTCTGCCCATTTCCTAATAACCCATCAGAAATCTAGAGACTTGAAAGTTTTCCTGGCTACCTTTTCCAACTTAGGCCGGTAAACATTATCATTTTCTTTTTTCCATCATGCTCTTGCAGCAAACCCTAAAGAGTCATTATTGAAGTATTTTACTTTTACATGCCAGACAACCTGTTTTTGCTTTTTCCTCAAATCCAATGGGTGTTCTTGGCTGAAAACAATCTGCTCTGATGTGCCCTTTGGAGATTTTTGCAGTAGTCAAACACTCTTTCTTCTAACACACTAATCATTATGTAAAGGTACACTATTCTGTTTAGGAATGACCCATACTGACATTAAATGATGTTTACAGGTCTCATTTTTTATCCACTGAAGGCAAGCATTATTTTTTTAAACATCAACAAATTTGATTTTCATCCTGTAGAAGTTTTTAAGACAGCTATTCCATCTTTACTAGAAATGTCCTTTAGTAATAAGCTAATATCCTGCAATCTTTAAAAAACTGAAGTGGGTGTCTCATCTTTGAAGGGCTGACATACGCACAACTTTCTATAAGATAAAAAAAAGTGTTTGGTTTGTTAATAATGAAAGGAGAACATACTGTACAGTGAATCTTGGTCTCAGAATGGATCCCTTTGAAACTCACATAAAACAAAATTACTTCCTTTCTGAAGCAGAGAAATAATGATAATGCATGAGATGCAAAAAACAAAAAACAATAAGCAGTCACCATTATAGATATTTAAAGCATCTTGGATTTCTAAGCACTCTTATTTTTCGAAATGGACAAGCAAGAATTTTTAATAAATGTTGGATTTGGCTCTGAGCTCAAAACCTACTTATCTTAAACTTAAATCCTTATTCATTGATCATCTCTGATTTTAGTTCTGGAAAAAAAATTCTCAACTAGAATTAGTTTTTCTGGAAATATTTCTAGAGAGCATTGAATGCTCATAACTTGAAACAACGTTGAGAACAGGATATCTACCACAGCAAACATGGACACACCACACAAAATCTATTTTTAAAAATCACTGATAAGTGAAAGAACTCAAGGTAGCCCTTAACTGTCATTGTCTAGAAAAAAATATTTTGTGAGCCAAAGATTTTAATAGATACTCAACTTCTTAATTACAATGAAATTCCTTAAGAAAAGCAGACAAAAGGCTTATTGTTGTTTAAATTCAATTGATTTTGCCAAAGGGCTTGACCACTGTAGAGATATTACAATTGATAAATTTTTATAAACATCTTTATAGTATGTGCTACTCAGGAAAAGACTATATTGACTCATAAGTTCTTAGGAGAGTTAGTTGCTTTATTTTTAGGAAAGACAGTTAAGAATAGTATTTTTTTACGTTTATAAAGTGTCTCTCAGACAAGCATATGAAAAACCTACCCAAGCAACATCTTGCATTATTTTTCAATATTCACAGGTGGAACAGGAAAAGTAAATCAAATCAGACAATATTTTGCACATGAGGAAATGAGACAATCAGAGGGATGTAAGTATTAGATACCTTCTGGTTCCTCAAGGTAGAGCACAGCAGAGTTCACCCTTGATATTTGGGTGCTGAAGATGTAAAATAGGAAGTCTGTCGAAGAGCAAGGAAGGAACAAAGATGAGAAGTGGTAGCTCAGGCCTGTGCACTGCCCAGTGCTCTGGGGCAGGATGTAACAAAGTTTCCGCCTGAAAACATCTCCACCCCAAGTCCTCAAATCCCACCACAATATAGTCAGATGACCCTTTGACTTGAGCCTCTCATCTCCCTGGCATCTGCCTTTAAAACACAGCTCCTGCTCTGGGAAGACCCAATGGCCTCCTTCTCTTGCTCTCCACTTCATCATTATAATTAATAACTTATCTATTACCATCTCAAACTTACACGACAATTTAGAATTTACACCTAGATATATATTATCTCATTTAATCCATGCAATCCTATGAGGTATTATATTTCTATTTTAGAAACGAGTAATTGAGAGCCTCAAAGAGGTTAAGTACCTAGGAAAAGTCTTCTGAGCTTTCTTTAACATGTAACATGATGCTTTCCACATCTAATCAGATCAATAGACAGAGTCCCCATCATGTATCAGGCACTAGGCCACATCCATAAAACCAGGCCTGCTCCCTTAGCCTACAAAATAAGAATATCTATAATGGGGCTGGGCATGGTGGTACAGCCTGTAACCCCAGTGACCAGGAGGCATGAGGATGGCAAATTCAAAGCCAGCCTCAGTAACTTAGTGAGACTCCCATCTCAAAACAAAAATAAATAAAAATAAAAAGGACTGGAGATGTGGCACAGTGGTTAAGTACCCCTGGGTTCAATCCCTGATACTACAACAACAGAAAAGAAAGAAAGAAAGGAAGGAAGGAAGGAAGGAAGGAAGGAAGGAAGGAAGGAAGGAAGGAAGGAAGGAAGGAAGGAACGGTACCCATAAAGGCCCTAGGTAATTCATCAAGAAAAATAAAGAAATGTAATTAATGAGGAAGTGATATGAAAACTGCAAAGAGAACAACATAAACAGTTGCCATTAGCACCTCAGCTCAATGGCACTGAGCTTACCAGATGGCCCTGAACTTTTTAAAAGCAAAGGGCTGTTGATGATTCTGAAGGTCAGAAGATAGAGGTAGTGCTTTTAAGGGATAAGAAGGAGTAACAGAAAAACCAAACCTCATGATAATTAAGTCTCAGTCCCTCTCTGGGAAACAACCTTTGAAACACATCACTTTGTTGGCTAGCACATCTCCAAGGCCTAAAGGTAGAGTTGGGGTCAAACCAAACACTGTGGGATAAAAACACAAGTAAAAGAAGACCTCCAGGTTCTAACCAGGGGGTAGGGGTGTGGCCATTGGTAGAGTACTTGCCCAGCCTGCATGAAGCCCTGGGTTCCATCCTCAGGGAGGGAGGGAGGGAGGGAAGGAAGGAAGGAAGGAAGGAAGGAAGGAAGGAAGGAAGGAAGGAAGGAAGGAAGGAAGGAAGGACGGACTATAAAAGTTCAAGCCAGATCCAGGTTAAGGTCTGAAGAAAACTGTCAAATTTAAAGGGTTTAGAATTCACAACTGTATACCATATGAGGAAACAAAGAAGAACATGCATTAGAATCACTGTATTTTCATTCATTCTAAGATACACACTGTTCTATCTGTGAAAGTGGAATGAATCAATGAGACGATGGGTTATAAATGTCATTGTTATCTGTTCTTACAAATATGTCAAAGGATGTATCTTACAATTGAAGATAGCTTAGATTAAATTAATTAGGTATTTTTGAATTACCTGTTTTCAGGATGGTTCAAGAGAATGCTTTCCATTCATGCCACCTGACCAAGCTGTGTCTTACCTGCACAGGACTTGCAACCAGGCTGGCCCTCCCTTCCTCCCTCCCACCACACTCAAGCCTGGTCCCGCAAGCCCGGTCAGTTCTGATGTGACAGACTGCAGCAGGCAGCTCCCCTACCCAGCCACAGAGGGGCGATGATCAGACTACATTGCTGTCTGTTCACAACTCTTCTGGTTGGCTTCCCCTAAACTGGCTTGATTTCTTTTCTAAAAGCTTCCAGTTGCAGGCTTCCCCCTGGCAGTTACCTGCTTCAATAAGGGCTTCCTAAGGCTGAGCTTTGAGAAACACACAAGGAAGAGAGTGTGTCCTGACTCTCATGTGCCCACTGCTGTTGTCATGAATCTCTCTCTTACCTTCTCTGTCAGAGCTTAGTCTGTCTCGTTATCTGACCATAACCAAAAAAATCACAGAGAGCCTGCCTAGACTCATAATTTATTTTCAATAATAACTTCTGATGCAAACACAAGTTTTATCTCTGAACCTTGACAACTTGAACCCATCACAACATGTGACAATTCCATGACAGTGCATGGGCACATAACAGACCTGTCATAAGATGTAGTCCTGTTTGCCCTGACATAGAGATGTGGTATAAAATGTGATATTCATAATAAAGAAAATAGATCTAAATCTCAGGAAACGTCAAAAGGAAATGCACCCACAAGTCATTTTTAATAAAAACAACACTAAGAGGAAGAAAGAAATGTTAACCACACACAGAACTATGTGGAAAGAACTCCCAGGAACCACTTTGGTTTTCCAAACCCAATCACTTCTAACACCATAGTGTAAATTTCAAGTCATCTGATGCCAGGCCACAGCACTGTATCTCTCTCTCTCTCTCTCTCTCTCTCTCTCTCTCTCTCTCTCTCTCTCTCTCTCTCTCACACACACACACACACACACACACACACTCCTTCCTACAGATTATGGATGAAAAATACAATTTCAGATCAAAAGCAACTGGTTTAAGCAAACACAATCAATGATCTTCATTCAACTTTTCCTTTTCCAAGCTTGATTCCCCCACCATTTTTCATAGGCCAAATTTTATCAGCCTCTACTGGGGATCTTATCTAAGGCCAAACTGAATTTATTCTCAACATGAAAATTCAGTGTACTTCCTTGGACAGCAGAAAAAGCCTGTGAACACCAAAGGATATCAGGGTGCTTCATGATATCATTTTGATCCATTATGTTATTTAAAGAGACCCTGCACCAAAGAGCCCCCAGGAGACCAGTTAAGCAAGAGACAAAGAACCAGTTAAGATATTTCATGATAAGATCCTTAAAAATTATCTTTAATTAATGCCAAATATGAACAGATCATAAAGTGACAGAAGGAAGTAAAATTGCATACACCCTAGACTTTCCCAGAAAGTTTGTGGTCATTTTGCCTGAGCAAAGAGACTGGCATTTGATCCCAAGGCTTCTAACCTGACATCAATACCCTGAATGAGTTTGCACAGTGACCCAAGATAATGGGACAGTTTTGGTTAACAATTCAGCCCATTTGCTTCTTTACAAAGTGATAAGTAATGTACATTCTTTTAAGATTTACCTGAGTCATGCTGGACAGGTTCGCATATACCCTGAAATTCATGATATAGGTACAAGTGCTAACATAGCCAATGGCGGGCAAGAGGCCGCCTCCCAAGATAGCAATTCAGCTTGGGTTGTGTCTGGACTTCAATTTTTAGTTTGTTTATTTTTCTTCTTAAAATGAACATGAACATCAAAAGATTCCACTCTGGCTTGGAAAAAGCCAGAAGATAAAGTGGCTGTTTGGCAGTTTATATTCTTTCTAGCAATTTTATGCTATGAATGGTTACCACCCACCAATTCCCACCACTCCCAGGAATAAGTCATTCCTGGAAGAAAATGGAGAACTGCTTCCTGCTGATGTTTCCTTTTCTCCTTTCTGTTCAAGCTGATCTAGCAAACAAAGAATTAAAATTTTAAAAGTCTGCTTAGAAAGCATATGTTTTGAGGTCTCCTATGTTAAATGGGAGGGTTAGAAACTATTATTACTGACTCTTTAGATGTCAACAAATTGTTGAAAATTTTGTTAACTATACACAACATGAAGAAGGCTCTTATTGGACAAAACTAAGTTTCTACTTAGAGAAATCTACTCCTCATTTACCACTTACATGTATTTTCTTTAATTCTCAAGCGAATCAAGATTGTGCTGTCCCTTGTGCTTTAGTTTCACTATAGTGGCTTTTCATTTCTGAAGATTTCATTTTCAAGAAATAACTGCCCAACAGCCACCATGAGGAAAAAAAATCTTGCTGTTGGTTTGTCTGATTTTTCTGGGCTAACCCACTAACACACTCCCAGTGAACTGGTTGAACTCATCATCAGAACCCGAGACTCAACGGGGGAGCCAGGGGGGTTATGCACAGATGGGTAAGAAGGGGTAAGCAAAAAACAAAAACCTTTCCTGACTCTAATCTGCCTCCTAGAAATCTGAGGACAGAGGAAGTTAATGTCTTTGGTCTCTCTGGTTCAGATCACTTGAAGTGAGTTAACCACTTCAGAGATTCTGGGATGGCTAACAGCCCTGGTATGACCAAACCCTTCCACTGCCACCCTATTGAACTAGGGCCCCCACGTACTGGAAGAGCTGAGGTATGGCTATCAGCATTTCAGAAGTTTTCTCTTCCTGGAGGAAACAAGTGTTCAAGGTTTGAGATACCGAAGCTCAGTCCCTAAGAAGGGGACGAAAAGGCAAGAAGTCTGATAAAGTAAATACAATAAAGAAGCCAAATGATAGTCATTCCCTGCTAGGCAGTTTTGTTAAGTGCACCTTCAGGTCTACAAAGACATTTCAGCACATTACAGTGCAAGGGGGAGGGGGGGAGCTTTGTCAAACGTTGCATGCCTATGCTACACAGATAATCCCTGTACGCTGTTCTCACTGAATTCAATACAATGAGCTAAGATGGATAAGCAGCATACATTTTTTCCCATACCACCCCAAATTCATAACAACAGCTCATCCCTAATTCCAGGCTGAGAGGTTCACCACATGCAGCACTTTTCCCTATAACACATGTAGAAGAATCAGCCAGTCCAAGGTATAACTATGAGAGGTATACCAAGTAGCCAGAGACAGTCTCATGAGTCTTGGTCCCTTTTTCTCATCCTTAACCCATCCATTCCATAGTACTGAGTGGATTATTGCTGTTGACAGAATGCAGCGTTCTGAGTTCTGTTGTGTCCTAGACCTCAAAGTCAAAATAAAAATCAAGATATCCCCAGGGATTGGGGAAGCAGTTGGCATTTCTTTTTCACCAACTGGGGGCTTTAAAGCAAAGAGGAAAGAGATGGATAGCCAGGATGAGTTAAGGTTCAAATGCAGAGAATACATCACAGGGGAAGGTTTAATGCCCTGTAGTCAGAGGCTGTGTAGTTCTAGGCCCTCATCTTCCAGGATGTGTGTTGTGTTCATCTTACAGGAAAATAGAAGTTGCACAGGGAAATATAATATCCACATTCTTTCTTTCAATCGAGTCAGCCAGCCTGGGTGCCACTCTTGTTTCTTGTTGATTGCCTCGCTGCTAGTTTGAGGACAGGATGGGGGGGAAAGGATAGAAGTCACAGGGAAGATTCCAGAAGAAGCTGGGCAGGAATGTAAGGCGGTCAGCAGCAGGCAGCCACATGCTAAGTGCAGAATGATGATTCCCTACTTTGGTGTCCTTATAAAGGCTGAGTGCCTCTCCACTGGTGGACAGCTGCCGGGCTCCAGAGGCCTATGTAACCTGGCTCTCTTTCAGCTGGGCATGAGGTCCCCACTGTTCTTTTAGCTGGGTGACTGGGGCAGCAGAAGGTAGATGCTCAGCCTGTGAAGTGACTGCCAGGTGGGATGATCAAAGGAGCATCATAGGAAACATCGAAAGAGGGTGGGTCAGGAGGGAAGGCCTAGGAAAGGTCATGGTAAACCCAGTGTTCCACAGTGATGCCTGAAAAAAAATCAGGCTATCAGAGATTTGCAAAGTGCTGTAGCTAACGGAGAAAGAGTAAGGAAATGTACCAGGAGCACTATATTGGACCTAGGAAACTGCATGTCCGGAGAGGCCCTCCATTGGAAACAAATTTCCAAAGAGTTTATCCTGGCTTCTGGTGTAGAAGAGGGGAAAAAAAAGTTCACAGTTCATGTCCGGTTCAAAGATGGGTCTCACTTCCTGTCCAGAGTCAGGCTACCAAAGGGGCCGAGTCCAGTGATGGCCAGTGAGACAGCACCCTCCTGGATCTTTCCTCTCCAGAGTTTAGGGTAGCTCAGTCTTCTTACAGTGGTGAAGTGAGAGTGAGGATGGAAAAACAAAAACAAAACAAAACAAAACAAAAAGAAAAATATCTGTGCCCCAACCCCTCCTCCCTTCTGTTATGTAACTTCTCAGCTGTGTTTTGGAGGCACTTCCTGCAGTTCACTGTGGGTACAGGATAAAGGCACTAAGCAACTATTAAATCAATTGGTTGAGTTTCTTCAGGGAGCCTCAAGGGGAGGGCTGAAGTCTCTGAAGACTTCAAATCATGACTGCAAAAAGAAATCAGCTCTGCTTTGGATGCATACAATAGATAAACATTATCATTTACATCCTAAGAATGCACCAAAAACATGCTATATTGCACCTTTTTTGTTTGTTTTTGTTTTGCTTGTGTTTATCTTCAGCTAGAAAGAATACTTGTTCTTAGGTATCACTATATACACCTTGATGACTTATTTTAGTTTTCCATATAGTTGCCCTTTAAAGGGATGGGCATATTGGTCCACTCTCTGCCCACACCTACACAGAAACCTGACATTTCCCTGAGCAAAGGCAGGAAAATTGACTGAGTATCCCCCACCTCACCCCCACCCCACCCCCACCCCACCCCCATTATTTCTTTTGGGCCTTTCATCCCACAGACTTGTAATTTTTATTTTTTAAAATTTTTATTACTGAAATCATGCATTAACTAATTTAAGGTACATCTTAATCAAATAGGACATAGTGCTGAATAAGAGAACATGCTTTGAGCTCCGAAAAGTTGGTTGTTCCCATCTGACTAACATATGCACTTAAATACAGTACTTTATTTACTAATAAAATTGTTAATAAATGAAGGAGTGCACTTTTGGTGAATGCAAATGAAAAAGAATCTATTTTTATAAGAGTCAATTTCAACGTAAGCTTATTCCCTATCATCTGGGTTAACTTTCTTAGCATGCGATAATAAAATAAATGTTATCAGATTCAAACATGCTTACATTTAACTCCATTTGTGCTCTCTTGCAAAAAGGAGGCTAAAGTTTTATATCCAGTTCTGAAGGTCAGGGGTCAAGGTGCAGGACTGGTGAGAAATGACCTGTATCTGGCACTCATCTGCACTTGAGAAAACTTAGCAGCACTGCAGATGAATCAATTAATTTAACTCAGTTATGTTTTTCTTAGAGAATAGTCTGAGTTAGAGGAAGAATGGGGCAGAGGGAAAATCCCTACCAATCAGGACCAGTATCAGATTTATAATAGGTGCTTTGTGAACCAGTCTTAAGTAGTTTTGGTTTTCTTCGCCTTGTAGTATGCAGTTCAGTCGACCAAAATAAAAACATTTGTTCTTTGCCCATGAGGCTGGTATGTCATGTTACATATAATACATCTGATGCACTGTCTTAAATGTACTATGCAGTTTGCAAAGATTTCATATTGGAGTCCCATGCAAGTTTTAATTTTATATTTCTAAGTGATCATCTGGTTTTTAATTTAAAAAAAATTAAAGAAGCCAAAGAATTAGAAATGTTTCAGAATAGGAAAGCATATGAATCTTATTTTACCTGGACTAATTCATGGACTGCAATTTTAAAGCCAGTTTTAGAAAATATTCTTCCTTTTCCCATTTTTTAAATAAAATGAAAATAGGTTTCCCCCCTCCATGGGTCTTGAAAGCTTCAGTTCATCATGTCCAAAATCCACAATGCAACAATGCATTGACAATTAGAACATTCAAAGACTATTCAGTAAAGTATCTACAAAGTGTGACAGAGTCACTAGGGTTTTGTTTTGTTTCTTTAAGTCTTTTGAGTGGGGCTTTTTTTGTTGGCTGACTTTTTTTGTTTTGTTTTGTTTAAACATCGGTCAGTAGCTTGCTCTTATTAACACAGTTTTGATTAGCTGTGGTGCAATTGCCAGTTCTGATATTGGCCTGTCTATAGTGGGCTATGCTATTATTCATATCCTCTTTGATCTCCATGTACTCAAGACTTGCTGATGGTGGAGGAACTGCGCCGACTGAGGTCACTGTCAGAGGCTAAGTTAGGGGAACTAACATGAAGCAACTGAGCCTGCTCTTCCCCCTCAGTTTCTCGGTGGTAGAAATAGTTGAAATTGGACACAATGACAGGTACGGGCAGGGCAATTGTCAGCACACCAGCTATGGCACACAAGGAGCCCACGATCTTGCCTCCAATTGTCACAGGGTACATGTCACCGTATCCTACAGTGGTCATGGACACCACCAGAAAGCATCGGGGATACTGGAGAAGTGAGACTCAGCTTCTTCCGCCTCGGCAAAGTACACTGCACTAGAAAACAATAAGACCCCAATAAAGAGGAAAAAGATGAGCAGCCCTAGCTCTCTCATACTAGCTTTGAGGGTCTGGTCCAGGATTTGGAGACCCTTAGAGTGACGGGAGAGTTTGAAGATTCTAAAAACCCTTACCAACCGAATGACCCTGAGGATGGCCAGCAAAATGGCCTGCTCACCCTTCTGATTTCCCTCCTGCTCAGCTATCTCGTACATAGGGTGATGAAATAAGGGATGATGGCCACAATGTCGATGAAGTTCATGATGTTTTTAAAGAAGTCTGTCTTGCTGGGGCAGGCGAAGAAGCGCACCAGCAGCTCAAAGGAGAACCAGATAATGCACAGGGTTTACATGATGAAGAAGGGGTTTGTGAAGATGTTGGAATTGTAGGTAACCGTGGTGTTGTCGATGCGGTGGATGGTGCCCGTGAAGTCCTTTTCATCCTTCAGCTCGGGGAGAGTCTCCAGGCAAAAGATGATAATGGAGATGAGGATGACCATGACCGAGATTATAGTGATGACCCGGGCTGGCCCCAAGCTCTCGGGATACTCAAAGAGCAGCCACACCTGGCGCTGATATTCCTTCTAGGGCAGGGGGTGCTCTTCCTTGATGAAGCCCTCGTCCTCTCGGAACTTCTCCATAGCCTCCTCGCCCAACTTGTAAAATTTGATCTCCTCAGAGAACATGTCCAGGGGCACGTTGACTGGCCTCCGCAGGCGGCCCCCCGACTGGTAGTAGTACAGGATGGCATCGAAGCTGGGTCGGTTGCTGTCAAAGAAGTACTCGTTTCTCAGGGGGTCGAAGTAGCTCATGTGTTTCTTCGGGTTGCCCAGCAGCGTGTTGGGAAACTGTGCCAAGGTCTTGAGCTGCGTCTCAAAGCGCAGCCCGGAGATGTTGATCACCACACGTTCACAGCACTCATGGTCATCGTGCTCGGCTTGCCGGGGATAGGTGCCATCCTGGGGGTGGCCCTGGGCGGCCGAAGCTTCGTCCACGTTGTCCCTCGACAACACCGTCATGGTGGAAGCCCGGCGCAGAGATGTGAGGCCAGCAGAGAGCCCGGGATGAGAAAGAGCAAGGGAAGAGGGGTGGGGGGGACCCAAGCGCCCCACACACACCGGAGAGTGCGTCTCCCCCACGCTCAGGGGGAGAGGCTTCGAAGCAAGCAGGTCCGGAGATCCGCAACTTCACTTGCTATTACCTTCCCCTCCACCCTGCCTTGTACTCAATTTGGAATCCCCCTTTCCTAGGGCCCGAGTGCAGCTTTTTTTTTTTTTTTTTTTTTTTGCAAGGGTTGGGTTTGGGGATTGTGCTCTGGTTTTGCTTGGGGTGAGCGGGGGTGAGGGGCGGGTGATTTTAGTATTTCTTCCTGATCCAAGGTGCCTTAACGCAGTGCCATTCTAGCAGACCCGGCCATCGCTTCGGGGATTCGCCCTGGCCTCCCCTCCCCTCTGTGAGCCCTCCTAGGACCGGGTGCAGTGCCAGCTCAGCAGATCCCCATGCCTTCCACCCCCTCTGCTGCTCCTTGGCTCTACCCCCTCCTACCCCTCTTCGCCTGCCGCCTTCTAAGCTCCCACCAGGGCGATCGATGGACGCTGCAGAGAAATAGAAAGTGATATGGGGGTAGAAAATCAGAAGCATTCAGAAGGGACGGACCTACAGACAGCAAAGAGCACAGACTTCTAGCTTTTATAGAAAACACTGGTTTTTACTGGGGTTACCACATACATACAGACAGACACACACGCAGACACCCAGAAATCCAAGTTTGGGGCTCTTCCACCCCACTTTCCCCAATGCCCAATAGCCGATCTGTTTACAACTTCGTTAAACTAAAGATCGGGAAAGCTCTGAGAGACGCTGGGGGAGTTCAGAGTCCCAGGCAGCATCCTCATATCCTCGCCCTCCCCCGCCCGGTCACCCCAACCCCCTTCTCTGCAGCCCGGAATTGGGGAGCCCCCTACCTGGCCGGCCGGCTTGGCGCAGGGGGGGTGCTGAGCCGGCAGAGAGCCCGAGTCCGAATGCGGCAGGTCGCCTTTGCAGTACCGGGGCAAGATCAGTGGCGGTAGCCACAGCAGCATCTAGAGGTGCAGGGCAACTCGCCCCCTTGGTGGGTCCGCTGGTCCAGTGTCCCTCTCAGTTGGACAACCGCTTTACTGAGCAGCTACCGCGGAAATGTCCATACCCTATCCCCATTCTCACCCAATGCCAGCAACCTGGAGATACTGTCCTGCCTCCTGTGCAGGGATTCCGGAGAATGCGGGGCTGAAAAGCAAAACTGCCACCCTCTCTTGAATCTCTGAAGCAAATGACGATAAACAGCACTCGCCCCCTCCTAACACTATGGGAGCCCTTGATTCGATCCCGAAGGAGGCGGGCGGGCAAAAGCCTGGATCTACATGGCTTTCCGGTCCCCTCTGCTCTCCGCACCCCAGTGCGGACCTCTCCAGGGCTGCACGATGCGCCAGGAGCCTTTAGGAGCTCCGAATGGGGCAGTGTGCTTGCGACGGCGGGTCAGCTCGGTCCATTTCTGGGCGCTGCAAGATCAGCAGAAACCTGAGAAAGCGCCTGGAATGCGGAGCAGCGTTTGGCCCACCCGGGCGTGGGTTGGGGAGGGCGCGGGAGGGCAGGAGCGAGGAGGTAGATGGAAAATATGAGGGGGTGGTTTGGCAGAGAGGGGGTTGTCATTCAGTTCCCACCCTTGCCAGCACAGCTCTTCCCTCACCTACCAGAAAAACCCACCACCGACTCTTACTTCCCTTGTGGCCCACAGCCCCACCCACGCAGGGCCCCCAGCCACGCGGGACCTTCCCCGGGAATTTCACATTGGAAATGGTCAGGTCCAACGCAATGCAGGAGGTGGCGTTCCTGGCAAAACTCCTCTTATGGGTTTGCGTTTGTGCAGTCCCACAATAATTCACTTCCATCCTACTGCTCTATACGCCATCCCGCCCCTCCTCCAGGGGGCTCTCCGCTGGGCCCACTCGCTTCTCCCCGCCGGCCGAATTCAGAGATGTAGGTAGAGCTCTGCAGTTGAGGATCACTGGATTTCTTCTGTGTAGTGTAACTGGAAGATAGTGGTGCTGAGTCGGTCCCTCTGTAACCTACCACGGGAGTTGAAGTTTCCTTACAATCGGATTATTTTGAAAGATAGAGAATGTGACTTGTGGGGGACTGAAGGCTTCCTGGGTTTGTGGGGTTGTCTGCCAACTTGCTGCTAATTGGGAGGAATCTGAGAAGCAAGTCGCCTACTCACCTCCCACCCTCCGTCCCGCCTCCCGCAGCCTCTTTCCCCAGCCTTCTGACTTCCACAGATTCACTTTCAAGGCTTGCAACTTATTAGGGAAAGGGTTCCCACAGAGGCGCTAGGCTGCGCGAATACGGGGCGTGCACGGCGTCCTGGGAGTGAGGCCGGAGCTGCTCCCCCAGAGGCGCGGCGCCCCGGCGCCTGCAGCACTGGAGGAGGCAGTCAGTAGCTCTTACTTCAGCTGCTGCAGATTCTCTAAGGAGCCAGCAAAGAGCCAGAGTCACTGTTGATTGGTTCTTCGTGTGGCCTTGAGAACACCCCTTCACACTACCACTGTTCACGCTGCCTACAGCCCACACCACCCACCTCTTTAATCAAAGCCAATGATTGCATCCTCCCCACACTATCCTGGCTAGTGGAAAGCAGGGGCCTCTAAGGGGTTACCCAGGCAGCACAAGAATCTCAGGTATGGAACTAGTTTAATCCATCCTCCAGTTTCAGACTCCAGCATTCCTTTCAGAAAAATAAAAGTGTTTGTTCCCTCTCTCAGATTTTGTACCCCAGCTTTTCTTCTATGAACAATGAGTCGTCTTATAGAGTACTCCTCCTTGACATTAAACTTTGCGCTTTTCGCACCTTCCACACACACATTCCTCAGTCTCACGCAGTAACTTCACTGACAGGTCTGCACAGACAGGTCTGCACTGCTGCTTTAAAAAAAAAAAAAAAAGACACACACACACACACACACACACACACACACACACCAAACAATCTCCCCCAAAACAGAGAAAATAGGCAGAAATGAACATTGAGATTTGTTGTTGTTTTGTTGGTGGTTTATTGTTGTTCCTGCTACCACTGCTGATAGAATCCTAAAGGACAAAACCCTAATAGACATAATAAACATTTTTGTGACTATTCCCTATTCTTCTGTTTCTCCATCTCTGCTCTTGTTTCTCCTTCTTCCTGAGTAGCACCCTGCTCTCCTTTGAATGCCTCTAAATCTCTGCAGCTTGATGTGAATGCACTTACTCTGGTTCAACATTTGGAGACTGCTTTGATAAGGAGATTTGCGGACTGCGTGGGATTCCAGGTTTCTAAATTCAGGATTTTATGTCAGGGAATGATAGGCTCAAGGGGTCTTCAAGATCTCTGGGGTGTTATTCCCCTTGGACACTCAAAGGGAATAAAGTTGTTAGGAACTCAGCATTTGTGATGCAAGCCCTCTCTCAATAAGGGTCTGAAGATATTCATTCCGCCCATATTTCTTCAGCCCCAGCTATATGGCAGGCATTGTTCTGACACCAGAGACCAGGAATAACTAAGAAACAAGGTCTCAGACCTCATGGAGCTCACATTCCAGTGAGAGATGTGGGCAATAAACAAATACTCCATGCATAATAGCTTCAGGTAAGGAAAATTAAGAAAAGGGGAGAATGACAAATACAAATTTATAGATAGGAAGGGCCTCCATACAAAGGTATCACTTGAACAGAAGACTTCAAGGAGAGACAGGGAAGAGCTGTAGCTCAGTGGTAAATTGTCTGCCTACCCTGCATGAGACCCTGAGTTCAATATTGAGCACCACCAGGAGGTAGGGGATGAGAATGTGGGGTACAGGGTACACTCATACATTGTTGATGGGACTGATGGGTTGTACTAATGTACAACCAGTCTGGAAAGCAGTATAGAGATTTATCAAGACTAAGAATGGATCTACCATATCACCTAGCTATCCTATTTCTTGGTATTTATCCAAAACAAAATCAGCATACTATAATGATCTGTGCCTACCAATGTTTATAGCAGCACAATTCACAATAACCAGGTTATAGAATCAGCCTAGGTGCCCTTAATAGAAGATTGCATAAAGAAAACGTTATACACACACACACACACACACACACACACACACACACACTAGAGTTTTACTCAACCATAAAGAAAAATGAAATTATTTCATTTGTGTAACTAGATGGAACTAGAAAACATCATACTGTGTGAAATAAGCCAGACACAGAAAGTCAAGGATTAAATATTTTCTCTTATATGTGGAAGCTAGAGAGTAATAAGGAAATTTTTTAAAAGAGCCGGGAGAGATCTCACGAAAATAGAAGGGAAAACAGTGGAGGAGAGGAAGGGGAATGAAAGGGAGGGAGAAGGGATAGGAAAGGAGAGGAACATCATGTTTACGTATGAAAACATCATCATGTATGAACACACCATGTATGAAAACACATGTTTTCCACTTTTATGTCTAGCATACCAATTAAAATTTAATCAGCAAAAAACAAGAATGAGGAACAGCAAGATCAAACCTAAAGATGTAAGAGTAAGGCAAGGACAAGTTTAATATATTGGGAAAATAATATAAGACCAGTATGGATAGAAAGAAGAAACCAATAGAGGGCAATTCAGAAGGGTAGACGGGCGCTAGATAGGCAGGCCTCAGAATATTTCTCTTTATTCTGAGTGCAGTGGGAAGATGTTGAAGGGCTTGCATCACTGTGGTAACATGGCTTGGATATTTTAAAGATTACTGTGGCTACAAAGAGCAAGACACATGGTTGAAGGCTGTTAAGTGGCATAAGCAATGACAACTTAGTCTAGGAAGATAGTGGTGAGCTTGCAAAGAGTGGTTAGAATAGGACGACAGTTACTAACAGAGATGGCAGAAATGAAGAGAGGAAGAGAAGAAATGTTAACATGAAAATGCAAGAATGTCTCTTAGGCTTGTAGACTTAGACCAGATGGATGGTGGTGTCATGTACTGCAGGTGTGTATCGGACCACCTCTCCTGCCTGAATGTGGACTGCATGAAGTCTGGGAGCTTGTGTGTCTTGGTTATCACTGCACTGGGCAATTTAAGTCTCTCCCCCAGACTCTCCACCTCACCTTTCTTCCTGCCCTATATCTGCTTGCCCTTCCACAGGTGCTGAAAAGCCAACTCTGTGGGCAGCTGAGTTCTGCCTCCTGGGTTGACTACACTGCAGCAAGTGGAATCTGAATTCCTTAAGTCTGTGAAAAGACCCGGGTGAGCAACACAGCGACCTAAAGGTATAGTATTAGCTCAGCGGACCAGTAGCAGCTCACCCAGTGGGCAAAACATGGTAGGATGGAGCCAGTAGGCAAATCCCCTCTACTTTTCCCCTTTCATGGCTAATCAACCAAGCACATGACCTAGTGACAGGCTGTGTCTTTGTAAGCTCCTGAAGCAGTGACCTGCTTTATGACTTGTCACCTTGTATTTGCATCTTATTCTCCTCTGTCTTGCTTTCCCTTTCCTTTATTCTTACTGCTTTGAGTTCATACCTCTCACTAAAGCATTAGATCCTGAGTACTGTCTCAGGTTTTGTTTTCCAGGGAACCTGAAATGAGGCAGGGAAATCAAAACTTCATTTTGGGACCTGTTAAATTTGAGAGATCTATTTAATATCAAATAAGGATATTGAACATGAAATTCTCTAGAGTTCAAAGAAAAAGTCTGAGTAAATCAAGATTTGTCATCCTTAGCACTGTTGACATTTGGGCCAGATCCTTTTTTGTTCTTAATGCTGTGGAGGGCTATCCTGTGGATTTTAGGATGTTCATCAGCATCCCTGTATTCTACCTACTAGATGCTGGTAGCACCTGTCCTCAGTTTCAACAACCAAAAATATCTCCAGCCACTGCCAAAGTCACCCTCAGGTGAGATCCACTGGGATAGATGTTAATTAAAGCCAGAATACTTGATGAGAGCACTTGAACATAAGGGTAGAGAGAGAAGAGGAAATGTGCAAATATTGTGCTCTAGATGCTGTAATGCTAAGAGGTCAAGAAAAGAAGGACTGGAGAAGGTGTGACTGGTGTAAACAAACCAGGAGAGTGTGGTGGCTGTAAAAACAAATGAAAACTGTGTCAAGAGGGCAAGATCAACTTTGCTGCCTACAGCCAGTATGATAAGAAAAACGAGAAACTGAGCATTGACTATCAGACCAGGGAAAATGGAGTTGAAAAGAAATTGAGGGAGAACTGATGATATTGGGTAAAAACAACTCTTGAAGTTTTGGGTGTCAAGGGGAGCAGATGACTAGAGTTTTAGGCTGAAGGAAGATGAAGGGTGAAAGACTTCTTTAGGATGAGAGCTCTGACAATACGCACACACATGCACACACACACACACACACACATATTTAAAGATAGAGAAGAGAGAGAGAATTTTTTAATATTTATTTTTCAGTTTTCGGGGGACACAACATCTTTATTTTTATGTGGTGCTGAGGATCGAACCCAGCGCCCTGCGTATACCAGGCAAGCATGTTACCGCTTAAGCCACATCCCCAGCCCCAATATATTTTTATGCTAATGGAGAAGATAGAAAGGAAAAATTTTTGGTGCAGTAGAAAGAGGAAAATGATGGGGACATTCTTGAGAAGGCAAAAGGAGAATGAGATCTGAGACCCCAAAATATGGATTGGCCTTGGATAAGGACAGTTATTCTATAGGAGAGGAAAGGGCAGAGAAAACACAGGGTCAGACACAGGTAGCTGAATAGATGTATCTGATTTGTGGACATCACTTATGCCATCAGAAGAAATTTTCTCAAGAGAGATCATCAGTTAAAACTGAGGGTGGGTAAAGAAGTCTTGGAAATTGGAGATGAAAACTGTGAAATAACCAATAGGAGAACAGCAAAGCAAAGAGATTAGGAATGCAGCCCCACAGGATCAAGGACTCACTCTTGGTAAGGAACCATGCTTTTAAGCAATCAGACCCTGGGTGTTTCAGAGAAACTTGGATGAGGGTCATGGTAGAATTGATGCTGATGATCTTTTGTGGAAAATGTGTAACTAGTTCTAAATATAGCATCCTTCTTGGGATTGTTTTTTTTTTATTTTTTATGATCATTTTATTTATTTATTTATTTATTTATAGTTTGTTGATTTTATTTTTTAAAATACACATCTGTGGAATGCATTGCAGTTCTTATTAGATATAGAGTAGAATTTTTCATATCTTTGTATATAGACTATATTCACACCAACTCATGCCTTTATACATGTACTTTGTTTTTGTTTGTTTGTTTTGCATTACCATTCATATTACACATGGGGGCAGGGGATTAGCAAGGGCAGTGGAATGTGATGGACATCATTATTCAAAGTACATGTATGAAGACTTGAATTTGGTGTCAACATACTTTATATATAAACAGATATGAAATATTGGGATTGTCTTTTTTTAAGTGTTGTGTAGTAGAAAGGCAAGAGGTGGCATGAGAAGATGTGGTCTTACCAGACAGGATCTGTCACTGAGTGCTCACCTTAGATTTTACAGTGTTACAAGCAGAGGAATGGTGATCTTACAAAGTCCGAAGTGTAACTGTAAGAAGTAATATACAATAAGTAGGAGTTAAGAAGAGTCACAAAGGATTGAAGATAACAATGGATATAACTGGGGTAATCTTGTTGACACTTGTGATTTGATTCATCTGTGGAAGATCCCCAGGGGCCTGTGAACCCTCTGAAATAGTGCATATCTATAATCTTATTTCTCAGGACAAGATCCTTAAGTAATTTTATCAAAAACTCAGAGAGATTACACTAGAACAGTTAAAAACCTGAATTTTTAAATTAGAGATAGATTCTAATTCAATCTCTCTGATCTTGGATAAATCCCTTCATCATTTTACATTCTCATCCCCTTATTTACCAATAAGGAGATGGAACTTTACATATGTAAGATGTAGTATCTATATCACAGGCTATTATGAGAATAAAATGCAAATCAAATTCTGGTCGGTGCCTGGCACAAAGTTATGTTCAATGAAATATCAGCTTCCAAAAAAGAAGAAGGAGGAGAAGGAGAAGATGACCAAACAAGTCAGGAACTGCTACATTAGAAGGATCTTTAACATTCACCAATATTTACAAAGAAAAAAAATAACAATTTCTAGATATTTAACAATCAGAGAAAAGAATAAGTAGCCTTACCATCAGGAATCTTTTACATGTAGCTTGGGGTGGTGGCACACAACTGTAATTCCAGTGATTCAGGTGGCTGAGGCAGAAAGAGCACAAGTTCCAATCTAGTCTCAGCAACTTAGCAAGGACCTCAGCAACTTAGTGAGACTCTGTCTCAAAAATTAAAAAAATAAAAAGAGCTGGGGATGTGGCTCTGTGATTAAGCATTTCCAGGTACAATGCCCAGTGCAAAAAAATTACATATGTATATTCACATATATATGTGCATATATATACACCCATATACATAATATAAGTGTATATATATATATATATATATATATATATATTTGTATACAAATATACATGGCAACACTGGACAACACGCAGGTAGGCAGGCAAGTCAGAATGCTGATCTTTTAGAAGTGGGAAACAAATGAGATGTATGTGATTGACCTGGCTTTCTGCCTAGAGGTACTTTCCAGAAGTGGAACCCAAGCAGAGTCTGACAGTTTCATGAGCCAGGGGTTAGAGTCTGGTGAGGCTGAGGCAGCTGAAAGTCATAGGCAAAGTGCTAGAGAGGAAGGGCCCACACAGAGAAAAAGCAACAGAAATCCACAGAGTTCTCCCATTGAGTCTGTTACTGAATAATAAACCACACATGGGTAGGGTAAAAATCTATGAGGCCAAGTTATTTAATATTTAAAAATTAGTGCAATTCACTGAATTGAAAGAATCACAGGAAATTCTCAGGAGATTCAGAAAAGCTCTTTGAGAAAATTCAACATGCATTCATGATTAAAACAAAACATTCATCACACTGGAAACAGAAGGAACTTCCTCAACCTGATGAATGACATCTACACCAAATAATGTACAGCAAACATTATACTTAATAGTAAAAAGGCTAAATGTTTCCTTCTAGGATCAGGATGTACTCCTATTGCCTCTATTCAACACTGCATCAAAGGTCCTCACCAATGCAGTAAAGAAATAAAAGGCATGTGGATTGGAAAGGAAGAAGGAAAAGTGTCCTTATCACAGACAAGCATGATTGTGTACATAGAAAATCCGAAGGAATCTACAAGAATGCTACTATGAGTGATAACTGAATTTAACAAGACTAAAAGATACAAGGTGAATATATAAAAAAACAGTAGTATCTCTACCATTCACAATAACATCAAAAAAACTTGAAACTTAGATTAATGTAAGAAAATATATTACATGCAAACTGGTACATGGAAAATTATAAAATATTGCTGAGGCTGTGGCTCAGGTGGCTGAGACAGGAGGATCATTAGTTCAAAGCCAGCCTCAGCAATGGTGAGGCACTAAGCAACTCAATGAGACCCTGTCTCTAAATAAAATACAAAATGGGGCTTGGGATGTGGCTCAGTGGTCAAGTGCCCCCGAGTTTAGCCCCAGTACCACCCCAAATATACATATATATATATATATATATATATATATATATATATGAGAAATGAAAGAAAATCTAATTAAATTGAAAGATATACTATGATCATGGATTGGAAGAGATTGTTGTGATATCAGTTCTCCCCAATTGAACAAATATTCAGCTTAGCCACAATCAAAATATTAGGAGGGGGCTGACGTTGTGGCTCAGTGGTAGAGCACTTGCCTGGCATGTGTGAGGCCCTGGGTTTGATTCTCAGCACCACATAAAAATAAATAAATAAAAATTAAGTTATTGTGCCCATCTACAACTAAAAAAAATTAAAAAGCTATCATGCTGATTCTAAAACATATATGAAAATACAAAGAACTTAGAAAAGCTAAAAGAAGTCATAAAAACTTAGATATAGGATTTATACCACCTCATTTTAAGTCTTTCTTTAAAGCTACAATAATCAAGGCAGTGAAGTATTGATTTCACCCTTATAATTCTAAGAATAAGGAGACAAACAACAAATTAAAAATGGTCAATTTAAATAGATATGTCACAATAGAACATAGACTGTGTGATTCCATTCATATGAAATTCTAGATCAAGCAAACACTGGTCTGCTGTTTCATCCCTGGTTCCAGGGATGAGGGGATTGCCTGCACACGGGCATAAAAGAACTTGTAGGGTCCCACATCTTGATTGTGATGGTTACATAGGTGTCTGGTTTTATCAGAAAATACCTCATTAAAAAGTCGATATTTAATTAGATTGTGCTTACAGAAGAAGTTTAGAAACCTCCATAATTTTCAAGGACTTAACCTGTATAGGTTTCTTAAAAAAAAACTGCTCTGAGTTGTTCTTGAAAGGAAGAGTAGATCAGTATGAAGGACTGGAAGAATATTCTGCCATACTAGAACCATTTGGGCAGGCTCAGGGCTTGAAGGGAGATGGCATTCAGAAATTTACAAAAAGCAATTATTGTGCACCTATGATAACTCAATCATTGTACAATGCATCAGAGACCAAGAGAGAACCCCTGAATTCTAGTTGTACAGAAGTTAAGAGGCAATTTACAATGCAATAGACAAACACATTAACAGAACAGGTAAAAGTGTATTAGGAATACTGGCCCCTAACCAAGCCTTGGGAGCAAGGGAAGAATTCTCAGGAGAAGTAACAAAATAATAAGCAATATAAAGTAGAAGGTATGGAAGTGGGAGTGCCTTACAGAATAAAGGCAGCAGCATACTCTAAGGCTCTAATGTGCAGGTGAGTGCTGAGCATGCTCAAAAACCCAGAACTTAATATAGCTGGAGAGTCAAGGCAAGGAGATGAAGGTCAAAAGAAGAGACCAGAGAAGTTGGCAGGAGCCAGTGGAGAAGCCCCTTGTGAGTGACTGCAGAGGCCCTCTTGGCTTCCTCCTGAACTTCCGGGTCTCCCCAGCAGAACTCCCTTCCACAAAACCACACACCAGAAGAGAGCCCCACTGCTCCAGGTGTCTTATTTAGGAATTGGCCTGTGACAGAAGTCTAGCCCAGGAGGTGTGAGGGGGAGTCTGCTGGAGGTCCTCAGAAAAAGGTTTCCTCAGTGATAAGAGGAACCCATAGATAAACTGCTTTCTGTTCATTCTCTAAATGTCATGTCTGAATGAGTCAAATTGCTATAACCATCCTGTTAACAGCCCAAATGATTAAGCCAGCATTGATGATGTCATAGCAGAAGAGGAGGATAAAAGAATCTGGAATCTAATGATGTTATTGAGCTACTGAATCAATCAGCCATGAAAATTGCTTACCATGGAAATGTTATACAGTTCAATAACTTTCCTGGTGGTTAAGTTAGAGTGCAGCTTGCTCATTAGACCCCATTAAAGAACTTCTCATTAAAATGTTTAAACAGACGTGCACAGTATAGATAATATTTGGAGAAATCATTTTGATGTGGAGATTGTGTCAGAACTCTTTCTTGTGAAATATGTGACCCAAAATGATTTAGACAGGGAAAAAAAAAAGATATTTCCTGGCGAAGAAAATTGAGCACTTTTCAACAGGTCTGAAGCTTCAGGAAGGTTTTATCCAGTTAAATTTTTATCCTCTGTTTCTCCATTCTTCTAATCCTCAGGGCAGACTCTACTCTCAAGCAGGCCCCTGTTGTGTGTGTTCCCAAAATGTCCTCCAGCAATTTCCGAGGCTATATCTCTCCTGTCAGGTAGGAAACAGGTTCACTTATCTCAGAGTTTGATGGAAATTTGGAATTAACCCTCTTAGTGTCCCTGATTGGCCTGACTTGGATTGTTTTCTCATCCAAAAACCAATCACTGAAGTCAGGAAGGGATATGCTTACTGGATTGAGGGAAACCAAGATCCTTCTCTGAAGACAGGAAGGGGTTCATCTAACAAAAATCATGAGGTCAAAAATTTCAGAGTACTGTTGAAAAGGATAAAAGAAGCCAGACATGGTGGCACATGCCTGTAATCCCAATGACTCGGGAGGTTAAAGCAGGAGGATCGCAAGTTTGAGGCCAGCCTTATCAATTGAGCAAGGCCCTAAGCAACTTAGTAAGACCTTAATCTCAAATAAAAAGTAAAAAGACTCAAGGTGTAACGCAGTGGAAGAGCATTCCTGGATTCCATCCCTAGTATCAAGACAAGAAGAGGAAAGGAGAACAAGAGAAGATAGATGCTAAGGAGATGATTGACAAGTGTGTAGAATACTGGGTGATAGAGTAAAAGATGGCTCCCAGGTCTCTGGCTTTGGCATCCAAGAGAGACATGCACAAAGAGGAGAAAGCACTTCAGAAAATCAGTTAAGATAAGAAATGTAGTGAGATGTAGTTACCAACTGGTCCTTCGTTATCTTGCATGGAAACGGCACTTTCAATGAAGTAGTAGGAACAGATGCCAGATTGCAGAATTTATGGAGTAAGCAAGTGATGTTAGGGCAAGTTGCCATTCTTTAAAGAAACTTGGAACTACAGGGCAGGAAGGAGAAGGGAAGATAATAGTTAAGGAGTCCATTGGATGGAGGGCTTTTTCTTTTTCTTTCTTTTTTTTTTAAATGTGGGAACAATTTGAGTATGTTTAAAGATGGTAAGTGAAGAAAATATGAGAAAGATCAAGTTCAAACAAAACAGAGAAAATAAATGAGATAATTAATATAGAAAGATCTCTGGGAATAAGGAGTAGAGGGATCCAGGGTACTACTAGAATAATTTAAAGAAGAGTATGGGACCATTTCCTTGTGATAGAAGGGAAAGGAAGGATGGAAGAAGTGTATTACTGCATCTGTAATAGAAAAGTGAATTCAAGAAACTGATGGAGAGGATCCTGAAGGTTTCCAGTTTCTCAGAGAAGTAGATGTTAACTATTGACAATCACATGAACAGGCACCATAGAAGGTGGAAGCTAGTCCCTAAGAAGCACAGAAGAGAGGATGGATTAGGAAAGCCTATCGAACCTTGATACTCTCCCCACCCCAACTGGAAGATTCATGCTCCTTTACCGCAGACTCAGTCTTACTCAGTGTCAGAATCCAAAGGCTGGAAAATCTGTTCAACTTTTGTCCATTAGATGACCTCCAGTGCACTCTGACTCCAGCACAGATAGAAGCCCAGAAGTCTTTTCTCTCCTGGCAACCCACTTTCTAATCCATTGCCTCCCTCTCAGGATCCCAGAGTCATCCTTTTCTTCCCAGGGGTAGAGTGGAGAGAATTTTCCATCTCTTGTGCCAAGCCTACAGGGACTCACGTTTATACATCTAGTAGTAGCTCAATGAATGGTAGGGCCCTCAGTAAAGATCCTTGCAAGAAAAGGTAGCTTCTCCCTAGCTAATATCAATCAATTCTCATAGTAATAAGCAAACTGTGTTATTTTGGAAAAGGCCCCCACTCCACCAGACATGAGATGTAGAAATGAAAAGGGCAGATATGGAATGACCACAAGAAAGCATCAAAGACCCAGTTGAGATAAAAAGGAAAAAGCAAAAAAAAAAAAAAAAAAAAAACAGGATTCATTTGCGTGTTTCTCCAAAAAACAATTTAGCATCTCAAGTGTTAAGCAGAAAAAGAAGTAGATAGTATTAGGTAAAAAATTGTGAAAATAGTTGGTAAGTGATGTACATGGTCATAAGTATAAAATAGAGCTGAACATAGATCATATTTTTACATAGTTTGAATGCCCCCCCCAAAAAAAAAAAAACTCATGTCGAAGTTAACTGCCATGGTACAGTACTAAGAGATGGATAGATGGGTCATGAAGGCTCTGCTCTCATGAATAAGTTAATGTCACTATGTAGTGAGTAGATTAGTTATTGCAGGAGTAGGTTCCTGATAAAAAGATGAATTTGGAGGTGGAGATGTAGCTCAGTGATAGAGTGAGGGCTTTGCATGTGTAAGACCCTGGGTTCAATTCTCCAGTTTGGGTGATATTTCTCTTTCTGGGTTACTTGCTTCCTTGCCCTTCATCCATATTATATGATGCAGTATGAAGGCCCTCACCAGTTGCCAGTGCCCAGCTCCTGGATTTCTCAGCTGTAGTACCTTGAGCCAAATAAACTTTTTTTTTGTATGAATTACCGAATATATGGTAATCTGTTATAGCAACATGAAATGGACTGAGACAATTTCTAACCAAAAATACACATGCTAGGAGTGTTTACATCTCAAAATGATTTTTTAGTAAGAGTTCATCTGCCTAAAAGACCTCTATTGCCTGATTTTCTCCATATTGTAGCAGACTCAGAAATGTCTTCAGAAGTAAAATTGGAGCCTGCTTTAAGTATTCAGCCCAGTAACTTACCAAATCTCCGTCACAAATGCTACTCATAAAAGATTTTTGGAAAGATATAACTTACACTGTCCAATACAATAGCCATTAGCCATGTGTGGCTGTTTACATTTAAATGGATCACAGCAAGAGTTGGGCTTGTGCTCCTCAGGCCCTGGCCTCACAGCAAGTGTGTGACAGCCCTGTGCAACTAGTATTGACCATTCCAGACAGTGCAAACAGGACATCTCCACATCATAGAAAACTGTATCAGACAATGCTGCTTTTGAGATGCTACCCCTGGGTCACTCCAGGCCATCAGTGAGCTCATGAAAGGGGAGCACAGTTTGTGTGCCTCATAGAATTGTTTCTATGTTTTTAGCCTGCAATGAGGAACATGCAAAGAATAAAAGCCCTTTTCACTCATGATGTACCTGTCGTCAGGGCTTCATGGAAAACATCATTCACCATGTCACACAATGACTTCTTTTATGGAGATCCCTGGAAGACATTCTCAGTGTCAGAGAAATCAAGGGTTCCCTTGAAGAATTAACTGTTTTCATCTCATGATTCTTGAAGCCAATTGCACTTGCCTGGTTGCCCTTGGGTAAACATAGAGCCACATCGGTAGCCTACATTCAGCAACCAAATAGGACACCATGGTGTTTATTTCTCTGCATGTATATGTGTATATCTGCCCTTATTTCCCTCTAGAATGTATTTAATTTTTGAGTTGTACTTTTTAAACCTCACAAATTCTTCCTAACATAACTAATTAAAACAAATTTTTGAAAAGAAAATATAAGAAGATAGAACCATAAAAAAAGAAGATAGAACCATCATATGCATACACATATATTGCATGCATGCCACTATCTCTCATGCACAGCTAAGATATGCATCCCTGGATGAGAACATTAATGAAAACACAGACCCTTAAATATAGCTCTTAGGCACCATAATTCATCACTCTGGTCATTCTCAGACACCCAGGGCTGTAGCCTAAACCATTGCTTTTCTGTTTATAACATCAGTCATAACCAAGGTGACACTGTCATGTGACAAATACTCAAAAATATTAAAGCACTACATTTCCAGGACTTGACCTCACTAACAGGTAGTTTTTGCTAGCAGGTTAGTAGGCAAAGCATAGAGGCAATTTTAATGGTTTCCAGAGTGGTTACAGTGAGTGTGTGTGTGTGTGTGTGTGTGTGTGTGTGTGTGTGCGTGCATGTGTGTGTGTGTGTGTATATTTTAGTGAATTATTTATCTTTTTTTAAAATCCTAATCATTTAGGAGCATAATACTATTGCTCTTGCTTCAGACTAATGAAACCTTCTAAAATGCCAGTCTTTCCTCTTTGCCTGATTATATGACATACAGTTTACTTACATGATACATTAGTTCACAAATAAATACAGTGCTTATTTACCTAACATAATTAAGGAGAGGGATTTCATAGAAAAGTTAAGTAGACTTCAATTCATAGTTTCCAAACCAATCTTGTTTCTTCTTTCTTTTAACATCCTATGAGAGAGGGAGAAGGGTGAGGGGACTATTCTCAATATCTTGCATTTTCGACCTTTTAGTCATATTAACTTATTCTTTGCAATATTTACAAGGCACATGTCTTTTTGCTATTGATAAGGCAAGAAAAAAATCACTGCCTATACCCTCAATAAATTTATAATCTTCCTTGTTGAGGAGACAAGACTTTTCTGAATGTAAAAGGCAGGAAGTGAGTGGTACAAATTCAGGTGACCTCATGTGACTGAGTAACCACTTGGGACAAGGGACAGGTGGTGCACACGGAGTGGGATGCTGGGGCAGCTTTGCAGATGTGGTGATCTTCCAAAGCTCTGCTAAGGGGAATAGAATCATGCTGCTGATGAGGGAGGGGAGGGGAGAGCAAAGATGCCACCATGGCAGCCCAAGGACCTTTTAGGAGACGATGGACAGGTCAATCTGGTGGAGGCACCCTCAAGTGGAGTTGCTAATGAGCAGTGAGATGACAGACTCAGGCAGGAGGGAGAGGGAAGACCACGGAAGGAACTGCGAAAGCCCTGAGCAGTGGGCAATCCACACTTGAACAGCCAAGCCGTATCCATGCCACACCAATTACTTTGAGCCTCAGAAGAAATGTCAGAGCCAAATTGCAGCCAGTTTTCAGTGATAATTTACAATCAAAGAAGGTAGATCCCTGATGTCATTTGTCATTCAGCATGTGACAATGAAATGTTTGAAATCTTCATCTTTGTATCATATTTTATGCTTTCCGAAGATCTTTGTTAGGCATAAGTGTTTAACCTCTTATAAACTCCGGGAGGTGGAGGAAGCAAGCACTCATTATCCTAAAACCATAAGGACATGTGGCAAGAAGGACTGATAAGCCCTTTGCTCATCAGCAGTGGTAGAGCCAGGTAGCAAACAGACCCTGACTCACACCTTCCTTGATTTCTCTTAACACCAGACAGTCTTCAGCTGCTGCTACTCCACTCAGGTACATTTGGAACTTGGAGTTCATTGTCAGCGACTTTGGGATTTTTTCTTTAAACACTGCATTCTAACCAACACACAAAATGCAGCGGGAACAGAGTGGGTCACTCAGAACTTTCTGATTTAGAGAGGGGTTATGTGAAAATTAGGAAAGATTGACCATTCTTCCTTCCTGGGGTTTTCAGTTTAAGGAGACATGCCTTGTTGATTGGGATATTTGGGGTTCCTTCTCACCCAAAGATAGCAGGATGGATGGCTTGACATTTTGGGGCTTTGTGAGTTGTAATGAGTCTGTGCTTCTCCTAACTGTTGGCTTGGATGACATTGTCAAGAGTCCAAATCTTATTTAAAGTGCATCAGAGATAAATGCAACTGGATGTAAGCAATGTGTTTATGTAGAATAACATTGTAAATATTTTATGGACTGCAGCACAACAGAATTAAATATTTTTGCTTCTACAAAGAATTTCCATCTTCAAAACTACTGAAAAGGAGCTTATGTATTAGGCATAAGAATTTTGCAAATAATTGAATACACTGTGGCTCCCAAATAGCTCTGCATCTCTCCAAAATCCTGTTGGGAACAGTCTTACCTATTGTTCTTAGGAAGGAATGTTTTCTCTTGGCAGCCTGATAGATTATGCAACTCATCTATTTCAGTAATTAACTTATTGAGCCATATGTGCTTTTTCCTTCTGTACTGTTAAGCATTTATCCTGCCTTTACTTTGAGAGCAATGTCCAGCCACTTCCCCAACCACAGCAATGACCCATTCAACTATGATCAAGTTTCCAAAGGTCCACTCTTCAACATCTGACCAATGCCAACACTTAATTATCCTCCAACCCAGGGTACTCTCTAAATCTCAGATGTCAAAGTATCTTAGAGACCAGGAAGTTAAGACTGACCTTGACTTAGAGCTCTCAAGTTGTATGGCTATTCTCAAGCCTTCTCTCTCTCCTGACCTTTTTTAGCTCCCAAACTTTTAATCATTGCTGAAATGACCTTATATTGAATCCCTCATTATCAGAAGACACCCCTGCCTTTTATTTAACAGAGAAAACCCAAACAGAACATACTGGTGATAAGTCCCCACACTTTACCGATATCCAGAAAACAGTGGACCCCAGCTATCTGTGCTTTTTCTTCTCTAAGGCCAATGCCTCCATCTGAGCTTTGGACCCTGAACCCTCCCACCATCTCAAGAAATCTCATTATGGATTACCACCCCCACTCCCTTGTATTTTTAAATTCCCTTTTTAGTGAACCCTTTTGTAAGACTTTCTATCCTTTATAAAAATGTGATAGTCAGCTTTTCGTTTCTGTGACAAAATACCTGAGAAAAACAACTTAAAGGAGGAAAGATTTTTGGTTCATAGTTTCAGAGATTTTAGTCTATGGTTGGCCAGCTTCATTGTTTTAGGCCTGAGTTAAGGCAGGAAATCATGGTGGAAGGTGGAAGGGTATGGTGGAGTAAAGAGACTCTCCTTATGGCATCCAGGAAGCGGAGAGAGAGGGTAAGGGGCTAGGAACAAAATACAGTCCCCAAGCATACCCCCAACAATCCACTCCCTTCAACTAGGTCCCACCTCTCACAGTTTCACTTCCCAATAGTCCATCCAGCTTGGAACTCATCAGTGGATTAATCAGAGCCCTTGTGATCCAGTCACTCATTCTATAAGTCCACCTTGAAACTGGGGAAAAAGCCTTCAATTCATGAGCCTTTGGGGAACAATCCAGATCCAATCTAACAAATTATATGTTTTCTCTATATACACACAGATTTGGGTTAAGGCACTTGAGTCTCTAATTGGTTATCTCTTGACACATTTTCCAACATACCTGTGGGCTGGTGTTAAAAAAAATTGGTAAATATTTGAAAAGATACAAATTAATATTTCTCAAAGAGATTTAAGACATTCAAAATTCAGTAAACAATCACATACTTAACTTCAGGCTTCATAAATAAAACATCACCACTACCTTTTTACTTTCAGGCTTAATAAATTAAACATCCCCCATACCTTTGAAATCCACAGTGGCCTCTGTGTCTCAGCCCCTTCCTGCCCCTGTGCAGAGGTAAATGCTCTCCTAACTCTGGGTTTCTGACTACATTCCTTTGTTTTTCCTTATAGCTTTACAACATTTGTTACATTATATCCTTACACAGCATAATATAATTTTGTAAACTTTTGAACATATTTAACAGACTCTCCTCAACATAATATATGTGTTGTTTTGTCATTTGCTTTTTTCTTAGTCAATATGATGAGCCTAGCATTCAGGCTTGCTTCATAGCTGTGTAATATTTCCTTTTACCAATGTATAACCATGGATTTACCCATTCCACTGTAGACACATAAATAGGTTATTTTTGGTTGGTCTGCTTGTGCTGCGATTATAAACAGTTTTAGAAGTGTATCTGTATAAAAATCAGTTTAAGCTCTATACCTAGAGGGCTGAGGATGTGGCTTAGTGGTAGGGTGTTGGGCACTAGCATGCAGGAGGCCCAGGGAAAATACAGGGTATCTAGTATATCAGTCTTTAATTTTATAAGAAAATACCAAATAAATTTCCCAAAGTAGTTGATAAAAAGTAGTACTCCCACCAGCAGTATATAGAATTGGTAGCTGCCCCACAAACTTATCATCATTTCCTGTTGTCCAAACTTTTTAAATTTCGCCATTCTGATGGGCATGAAATATTTTGTATTTAATTTATTATTTTGATTTTTAGTTTTTTTTTTAAAAATTGTAGTTCAATACACAGAACAAAAATTTAACATCTTAACCATTTTATGTGCACAGTTCCATAACATTGAGTCCATTCACACTGTTGTGAAGCCATCGGCACTATCTGTCTCTAGAACTCTTTTCATGTTGCAGAACTGAAACTCCATATCCATTAACTACTAACTCCAAATTCCTCCCTCTCACCACCATTGGCAACCACCATTTTCTATGAATTTAACTGTTCTAAGTGTCTCACAGAAGTAGAATCATATATCATCTGTCACTGTGTGACAAGGTTATTTCACTTAGCATAATATCCTCAACATTCATACCTATCAGTGTGTGTCAGAATGTTCTTCCTTTTTATAGGTTAAATAATATTCCATTGTTTGTAGGTAATACCTTTTTTCTTATCTGTTGATGGATACCTTAGTTGCTTCCATTTATTTGATATTGTGAAAAATGCTGCTATAAACATAGATATGCAGCTATCTTTCCAGGACCCTATTTTCAATTCTTTCGGGTGTATACCTAGAAATGGAATTACTAGGTCTTAGGGTAAATTCTGTTTTTAATTTTGTAAGAAACAATCAGACTGTTTTGCAGAGCAGCTGTACCATTTTCTCTTTTTATTTGTTGACTTTTAGATACACAGGACAGTGGGGTATATTTTGACATATTATACATGTATGGAGTACAACCCATTCCAATTAGGATCCCATTCTAATTGAGCTGTACATAATTTTCCATTCCCACATATAGTGCACAAGAGTTCTAATTCCTCCACATTCTTGCCAATATGTGTAATTTTACAGGTTTGTTTATTTTTTTCTTAATTTAATAATCCTAACAGATAGGAGCTGGGATATCTTATTGTATTTTAATTTTTATTTCTGACCATTAATTAAATTGAAAATTTTCATGATAACCATTCTCTTGGTGAATACTTACTTTTCTCCATTTTTATTTAGATTTTTTCCCATATATATTAATTTGTAAGAGTTCTTATATATGCTGGATATTAATCCTCTGTCAATTATGGTGCTATAAATTCTTCTTCCAGCTTGTGGTTTAATTTCACTTTCTCTATACTATACTTTTATGAACAGAAACTCTTTTTGAATATTTTCCATTACAAATTGAATTTCTTATGAATTATCCAGGAGTCTTTGCCTACCCTATGCAAAAAAGTTATCTTACATTATCTTTTAAAGTTTTTATAGTTTTATAAGATAATACCAAATAATTTTCCCAAAGTAGTTGAGTTACTCTATACACTCCCACCAGCAGTGTATAGAATTGGTAGCTGCCCCACAAACTTACCACTTCCTATTGTCCATACTTTTTAAATTTTGCCATTCTGATGGGCATGAAATATATACTTACATACCTTCATATATAAATCTTTGAACTACTGAAATTAATTTTGTTTATGCTAGGGGTTTGGTTTCTATGCATATGGACATCATAATTATCCAAATAATCCTTGTTGAAAAGATCTTATTTTCCCACTGATCTATTGTGTAACTTCTATTATGAATCAAGGATAAATACATATATGGGTTTGTTTCTGGGTTGCCTTTTCTGAATTACCTATTTACTGTTTCTATACCTCAGTCAATCCTATTTAATTACTATGCCATCATATTCAACCTTAATATCCTTTGTTTTTCAGGAATATTCTGGCTTTTCTTGGCCTTTTGCTGGTTTGTGTATATTGTCAAATTTAATCAAATCAAATCAATTAATACTGTGGGGCTATTATTTGATTTGAGTCTAAAAATAAATCTTGGGGAAATAGACATTTTAATGAACATTTCATTCAAAAACAAGTAAATGTCTCCACTTAGGTCTTTGCTAATATCCTTCAATAAAAATTTTTTACCATTTTTCAACATAAAGGTCTTCTATAACTTTAATAGATTTACTTACAGGTACCTTATGTTTTTATGCTATGGTGGAAATGATACAATTTTTTAATATATAATTTCTAACAATTGCCAGGGCAGAGAAATACAATTTCATGTTGAATGGTACTTAGGGTTGATTTGAACATTGCTCCATTAGGACTGATCTTGGTTCAGAATACACATTATTTTTTATAAATAATATCTACATCTGTGTCTATATCTATACACATATTTAGATATTCATATTAGGTTAAAGAAAGTTAAGGAAACTCCCTTGTAATCCTAGTTTCCCAACAGTTACTATCATGAATACATGAATTTTATTTATTCCTTTTTCCACCTAGATGGGATGACTTGAATAGCTAACAATTTTTTCTCAAAGTTATAGAGACTAGGACCTCTGAGATCAAGGTGCCAAAAGTTTCAGTTTGTAGATAGCTGCCTTCTTACTTTGTCTTCACATGGAGTGACACACACAGACAGACACACACACACACACACACACACACACACATACACATACACAAACACAAATCCCATCATGAGGGCAGGACCCTCAGGACCTAAATGTTACATCTCCAATTCCATCACATTGGGGGATCAGAGTTTCAACATATGAATTAAGGATAAGGGGGAGCCCCAGGCAATTCATAGCATTCTTTTTTAAATTCCTCTTTTAATTTGGTAAATTTAGTTTATTATTAAACATTCTCTGCATTCTTCAGGTAAACCCAATTTTGTTTGTTTTGTCATGCTATCTTATTTTATTTAGAATTTTTGTATTTGTATGATATATAAAAGTACAATTATGCATATATGAAATGCATGAGTGAGATTGGCTTGTTAGATATCAAAGTTATGGTAGCTTCATAAAATGAATTAGGGACCCTCTAGCCTTTTGTGGGGTACACTATGGATAGTTTTGTAAATATTAGACTTTTCCACTAAATTTTAGTAGTATTAATTAGTAAAACCAAATGATTATTTCTTTATTAAAAGATTTTAACTTTTAATTTAATTATCACTTCAAGGTAATAAGATTAATCAAGGTATCTGTTTCCTTTTTGAATTAGTTTTTACATACAATATATTTCCTAAGAAGTCTAGATTTTCAATATTGTTGGATTGAACTTGCTAATAGTGTCTTATTATTTTTAAATTCTACAACATTTATAGTTAGTTATATCCCTCTTTTTATTCCAAATATTGTTTATTTTCACCTTCTCTTATTTTTTTTATCATTTGTCCATCAGATTTTTCAATTTTGTTATATCTTTCAAAGAACCCATTTACATTTGTTAATCCACTCTACTATATATATCCTATTACACAAATTTCTGCCTGCCTTATGTTTTCCATTAAAGGTAATGTTTCTTCCCAAAGGTACTTTTTCCTGAAGTATATATATTCTTTAGTGCAGGTTCTCTGGTATTGAACTTACTTTTTATTTGATTATTTTGGCTCCTTATTTTTTTAATGTTTTAGAATTACAGTATTTTCTTTGAACTCCTTTAGGTTCTTTGGAAAGTCTAACATTAATCTTATTGTTCCTTTGTAGGTAATTTGTCTCTTTTCCTTTTGATGCACATAAAATTTTCTGTCTTCAGTTCTCTGTAGTTTCCCTCCAATGAATCCAGATATTAATTTTGTTCATTCATCTTGTGTAACTTATTTTTTAATATGTGAACTGATGCCCTCCCTCGGGCTTTTTCTTCTTCAAATATTTTCTGTGCCTCATTTTCTCCCTGCTTCTTCTGGAATTATATTTTTAAATTTTTTTTTTACTTCTCCTCTTTATTTTTCATCCTTTTATCTCATTGTGTTCCCTTTTGATTCATTTATTTTAATCTATCTTTTGGTTCATGAATTTTCCCTTCCTTGGGGTCAGTTCTGCTACTAATCCCATCATTTCACTTCATTTCCAATTTTTATGTTTTTCAATTCTAGAAACTTTTTTGTTTAAACAAATCTAGTATCATATTTTTGCACACACTTGTACTTACTTATGGGGTACCCCACAACAATTTGATACATGTATACAATGCATAATCGTCCAATCAGGATAATTAGCATTTCCATCTACTCAAACATTAATCGCTTCTGTGTGCTGGGGAACTTCTCACTCATATTGTCTTGTTTTCTTTTTTGTTCTTGTGTTTTACTGTGTACTGTTACTATCCTTACACAAGGTGTTTATGGGTGATCTTTCAAGGCCTAGGATGAAGGGTATCTTTATCCAGAAAGTTTTTTCCAGGCTCTGGGAAATACTACCATTCTAGGTCCACCTAAATAAAGTTCACTGCCTGACGTTCTTTGGACTTCCTAGCCAATGCCAGTCATACCTGCAAATCCCTGATAGGACCCTCTACTATCCCTCTACTATCCTCTACTCCTGACATTTTAATTCCTCTTACCTTTATTTTTCGATCTTCGATGCAACTTTACCTGGGTTTGGATTTTTCACGCCTCTTATTCTTATGGTGCATCATGTTACATCCTGGTTGAATGGAAGGATGGTTTCCTATTAGAATTCCCACTTTGAGTGAGACTAAGACCTTGACTTTTTTCCTCATTACCCCATAGTTTACCCCAAAACTACACCTTTGTTTGCTAGGATTAAGAATTTTCAAGACAAGGGACTCTGCTTTTCAGTTTATCACTTTCTCTTAGATTTTTCTTTCCTTAGTATTTATTATTATCTCACCAACACATCTGCTTTTAAGAACATGTTTTAAAATTGTGATCTAGTTTTTCCTTGCATCTAGGGGAAAGATTGAGTTACATAACCTAGCTCACCATAAGAATTAGAATTGATCACCATCTCTTTACTCAGTATTGTTCAAAACCTAGAATTAATGAATTATTGTTAATTTTTATTACATATTATGATTATACATAATAATGGAATTCATTGTTTCATTTTCAAGAATTAATAAATTCTTAGATGCCCCTTTGGAAAGATTATTGTTCCAAATAAAAATGGACTCTTAGAGAAGATATCTCTCAAAAGAGGAATGAAGATAAAAGAATAAGATTAGAAATTCTTTGGTTTTGAATGTGGCCTTATAATATCTGTGCTGATAGGTGTCACTAGAAGATGAAAGAGAAATGGAAGAATGAAGGGATGAACAGGAAAGCAATGAAGGAAGGAAGGCACACATCCTTATGCACATACATGCATATGTTTATCTACCAATTCTATGTTTACCTAATCAGTGTTTTTCTGCAGAAAGAATGAGCCAGGGCACGATGCTCTTAGAATTTCATTCCAATCTAATGATTCTAACTCTTTGGAAATCAATGGCTGAACCTCAATTTGGGTCAAAAGGAAATCTTCCTAAGAGGCCATGAGGTTGTTTTTAATAGATGTGGATAGTGGACATTATCATCAGTTTAAATTTCATGATCACGACAGCTACTGCTGCAAAATGGTATTTTAAGGATCTTAAAATACATGCCTGTTTGAACAAGTACCCCGAATCAGCCTACATTCTGACATTCTCAAAGCTCCCTGGGTCTCTGCATTTGCTTTATTATAATAACAGAGTGTCTCCTTTGCATATTTTTGCTGGCATGTCCTTTTGGCAACATCTTCTTCATCCATCACTACTGGTGGCTGCAGTTGCACGTGGACAGGATTTTGGCTTTGATCAATGGGTTCTTTTTGCAAGGGAGCCATGGTTGGTCAAGGTGATTTTGTATATCTGGAACATAGTTTTTCCTTGGAGACCTCAAGACTTTACCCCCAACTCATTTGAATTTTAGTGTTACCAAATGGCTTCAAAAATCTGCATTCATCCTCAGACCTTGAGGCCACCTTTAGAATTTGCAGTCTATAAGTGTCCCTACCTCCCATCTCCCTCTTATCCAATATGCCTGGCATACCACAATCAGATTCATGTCCCCGAGCAAGGTCTGGGTAAATCTCTTTCTTGATTTATTTATTTATTCTTGTTTAATTCTCTAGATAGAGAATAAAACAGTGGTTCCAGAGTCCAAGGATAGGGAGAAGGAAATGGGAAGATGTAGGTGAATGGATATAAAGCAGCAGATATGTAGGATGAGCAGGTCTAGAGGTCTAGGATTCAATATGAGGACTATAGATGATAAAATTGTATGTTAGGGATTGTGCTACAGGAGCAGATTTTTATCTGATCTAGCCACACAAAAAATATGGTAACTATGAGAGATGAAGAATATATGAATTTGCTTCACTATAGCAACTATTTTACTATCCACATTATAGAAACATCATAACATCATCCTGCATACTTTAAATGCACACAATAACACTTCATCAAGAAAAAAAGAGTGTCCTTCAGTCCCAACTTTTTGGGAGGACAGGTAGAGGGTGCCAGGGATTTAACTCAGGGGCACTCCACCACTGAGCCACATCCCCAGCCCTATTTTGTATTTTATTTAGAGACAGGGTCTCACTGTGTTGCTTAGTGTCTCATTTGTGCTGAGGCTGACTTTGAACTCCTGATACTCGTGCCTCAGACTCCCTAGCTGCTGGGATTATAGGCATGTGCCACCACACCCAGCTCTCTCCCATCTTTTTTGATGTTCTGTCGTTCAGTCTTATTCCCTGCTTCTGCTGCTCAGCCCCCACCTGCTCCTTTGCTTGGGCTGATCTCCTGACTCCCATTCCCACATCATGAGCATCTTCATTTCCCACCTTTACACCTGTGGTTGGAAATGGGAGGTGCTGACCCAGGGCTTTCTGGATCTCTCCTTCTTCTCTACCCTCCACCTCTACACTGACCCCTGTTCACTTCAACACCCCGAACAGAGTCTCCCTCTCTGATTCTTAGTTATCATTCTTTTCAGTGCTTCACAAACACTAGTATGCAGAAGGATGGGTAAATACCACTTCTTGCCTTTTCTCCATTCCTTAGATACAGTAATTGTCATGCTTTATCTACAAGGTGTCCTCCCAAAGCTCTTGTGGTAGATAGTACAAGAATTTTCAGAGGTGAAATGTTTGGGTTATAAAAGCCTTAACCTAATCACTGGATTAATCCACTGATATGGATTAACTGGACAATAACTGTAGGCAGGTAGGGTGTGACTGGAGGAGGTAGGCACTGGGGTTTATATTTTGTCTTTGGTGAGCACAGCTCTCTCTCTGCTTCCTGGTGGCCATGTCCTGAGCTGCTTTCCTCCTCCACTCCTTTCCACTCTAATGCTCTGCCTGCCTCTGCCCAGAGCAATGGAGCCACCATTTATGAACTGAGGACCTCTGAAACTGCAAGCACCAAATATACTTCTCCTCTGCTAAATTGTTCTTGTCAGGTTTGTTGGCTACAGCAGCAAAAAAAAAGCTGACTAAAACAGTATTAATAACAGCCTTTATTAAGTGTTTGATTTATTTATTTTAATCCTTGCCACATCTCATTTTATTGATGAAAGCAAGACTCTGGGAAGTAAAGCAACTTCTCATTTACTCAAGGGCAGAGTTGAGATTTAAATCCAGAAATACCTGGCTTCAAAATATATAATTACAATTCACTAAATTTGATGATAATAGACTTTTACTACCATTATCCCATTTCTTGCCTTCTTTCCAAGAGACCCTAGTAGATCATTTTGTTGGTTAAGATGCAATGTGGTACAGAAGAAAAAGTCAGGCTTTGGAACAAGGACCAGAGTTTGGAATTACAACTTCCAGACTTACAGATGATCTGGCTTTGGGAAAATGACTTACCCTCTCTGTCCTTTGATTTTCTGATCTTCTCAAATAAGGTCACAGTGCCCTGGAACCCAGAACAGAGCCCACTATATCATAGATTTTCCATAAATACATCTCAATTAATTTCGCCCCTCTTTCTCTTATTTTCTCTTTTTCTCTCATTCCTTCTTTTTTATTATTATTTTAAATTTTATTTCAGATTGATTACAGTCTCAAGTGCAACTAGGAGACACAGAAATTTGAACATTGGATTTTTTAATATAGTAGAATGATCATAAATTTCATACATGATAATGGTACTGCAGTTATGTTTTCAGGTGTGTTCTTAACTTTAAAGACACATAACCAAAGAATTTATGTAGGTACCAATATGATGTCTAGGATTTGTTTCAATAAAACCCTGTGAGGCTGGGGATCAGGGATCAGGAATGAGTAGAATGTGAATGAAACAGGATTGCCTTTGAGTTGGTCCCTGTTGAAGCTGGACAGTGGGCACACGAGAACTTAACCACACCATGTCTCTACTCCCGTGTATGTTTCAAATTTTCCAAAATAAAGCATTTAAATGTCCAGTGCAGAAGACTCAAGCCTCGGTATCTTCCCCCATCCTCACCAAAGTGCCCGATGCTTGCCTAATCACATTCTGGGCAGCTCTTCTCCTTGCTTTCCCTAGTCCTTGCTGGGTGATTTCCAAATCCATGCCAGCAGAGCCCCACACTACCTCAGCCCCCTCACTTGGCATTTGGACAAAAATCTTTTCCTGACCCCAGATGGCAGCCCAGCTTCCTCAGTCTGATCCTGTCAGCATATTGTTTCCAGGCTCCTGATTCCTGGATGGGGCAACAATAAAACCAACCAAGAGCATTTTGTCAGCCCCCTCTGGAGCAGGTATTTCCCATTCGATGCCATCGGCCATCTCAGCATGCTGCTTCCAAGAGCTCTGAGTAAGAATTTCAGATTGCAAACCATGCTCCTAGACTCCTGGCCAGGGTGTTCCTGAGGCATGGAGGGTCAATGGTGGAATAGACACAGATATTACTGATGATTAACAGTAGAGCTGATACAAATGAACAATGTATGGGTCGCATGAAGCTGGCATGAGCCAGGGGAGGAAAATAAAGAGCCAGCCGAGGTGCTCTGCTATTTGTCACATCATCCCTTAGTTGAAATACACACTGATTCCAATCTCAGTGAATAAAATGATGGAGTTGATTGAGCTTTCCAGCCTTTGTGATGGGAGGAGCAAAAGGAAAATGATGAGTGATGGAAATTAGGCCACGTTGGTGGGGAGGCCTGGACATGGGACCTCAGCAGGTGTGCTTGGGGACCACCCTTTGAGGGCTGTGTGTGTGTTCTGTGGAGTCATAAATCTACTGGGTCAGTTATGCACACAGCTCCTCCCTCTGGGTTGTGATTTTAGGCCAGGTCACTCAGGTTGAAATATATGAATATGATGGCTCACTAATGGAACAGCTGATACAAATGATCAGTTGTGTGGGTTACATTTTATCAGCAGTTGGCACGAGCAGAATAAAATCAAGATACAAGAGTTGGAGTAAAGGATTTCCAGCTATTTTTTCCAAGGTAGGAGTCCTCCCTTGCTTCCAAAGCCACACATCACTTCATACTTTTAATTTCTCCTAGTTGATTCTCTCTTTGGAGCCTCAGTCCAAGGTCAGGCAGGTAGGAATCTAGGAAACTAAGGCAGAGACATGGTGATGAAGTGACTTGTCCCGGGCCACACTGTGTCAGTGGTGCTGCTGGAACAAGAACCCAAGTCCATTCCATGTTTTTCCTTCCCAAATTATCCTGTGTTGTTATGCTCAGAAATCACTGGTTATCGGCCTGGAGAGAGTGTGCTTAAAATGGGCAAAGTAAACTTTCCCCACAGAGTGTCTTGCCTGTCAATGTCCAGGTAGCATTTCCCATGGATGCCCACTCAAGATGGAGATGACAACAATATTGACAATGGCCCTAGATAACTCAGTCCCCCATGTAGTTCTGAATGGAGAACATTCTTTCCTCTGCCAGGAAGCCACTTGGTCTCCAACAGAGTAATTCTGCATTGTCAACCTGGTGTATCTTCAAGCTTTGGATAGCAATTACTGTGCATCTTCTCATAAATCTAGATACAGCTTTCCTGCTCCAACTTGTCTCTAACCTCTTGTTCTAGCCTTTCTGTCTTTAGTTAATGTGTATTGAGTACTTGCTCTGCACCAGGCACTGGGCTGGGCCATGAGGGTAGGGAGAACTCTTCTAATCCACACCTCATCATATATTCACTTCCACCTTTGTCATGATCTTCTGGAATGTCATTTTCTTCTGCCTGGAATGCTCACTTCCATCCTTTCTGTTAGTCTGCTCTTTCCACTCTTAAACAACACTGGGCAAAAGTAGTCACTTTGGGTAACAGGTGGCACAATATTCATTTTGGTGTTGAGGGAGAGAACTCAGACAAGGAGTTCTTCCAGGTTTTAGCCTTTGGACAGTCACTGAAACTCTGGGAGTCTCAGTCTCACCCATTGGAAAAAGAGAGTCATAAGAATAGCCCAATTTTCATAGAAATAATTGTGGATATTAAAACCAATTGAAAAATGTTGAGGAAAGTAAAGTCATTGGTTTCATATATATGGGGTTGCTATTACATATAAATCATTTGCCTAGGCACTAGATGGGATAAAATAGTAACTATATAAAGCTTTCAATACAGTTTGGGAGAGCAGGTTCATGACTAACATTAACATAAAGCCCTGAAAGATGCTAGGAAAGATGAGAGGAGGAAAGACATGAATTCTGATGGAAACACTCAGAGATGGTATTACAAAGGAGGTGGCATCAGAGCCTGACAATGAGCAGCAAGAATGACTGAGTCTTGTGCAGGAGATGGAAAGATGTAGAAGGAACAACATAAGCCTGTGTCTGGGTTTGAGGAAAAGGGTGTCATGCAAGACCACAAACAGCATGTGATTTAGTTTGGCTGAAGTGTAAGTGTTCATAGGAGAGTCAGACAGGTGGATTTGCAAGATTATCCAATGCAGGGTTTCGGAGCTTAGACCTTAGTTAAGAAGCCATATATAAAGCCTTGAAGGTACTTGGATATGTAAGTACTCAAACACCAGGAGGTATCTGGGGATAGGTTTCCCCAGCTGAATCAGGAAGAAGGAGCTATGGCCCTTTTCTCTGTGCAGGAGGCCCAAGGAGGGGGCCCTGATCGCAATGAATCTCAGTGAATCTCTTTTACCATAAATCCAGCCCTTGTCCCTCCATGGTGCTTTCCTTGAGGAACTTGAAGTATATCTATGGCTCAAGAAGAAAGACTCTTACCATCAAAATGCAAAGCTATATATCTTCTGACTGGAAATGGAAGCTATGGAGTTTTGCATTTGTTATACACACATTTTGTTTTGTTTTCTTTTCAGAGAGGAAATAAAATATAACCTTGTACCTCTAATTACTTGTGAAGTAGCATGAGATTATACTCAAGGGAGAAGATACTTTGCAAATCATTGATCCACATTAAGCTTCATTTTGCCAGTCTACAAAGTATCTTGTACATTGCAAGAGAGCAGAGAAGCATCTTCCTTCACATACAACAGGGAATTTGTTCTGATAGCTTTCCCCCCCATGTTTTCCTGCTAATGTACTTTAGGAGACCTTGCATCAAAACAAGAGGGGTCCAAATATGCTTTGATGGAACCTATTTTACTGAAGCTTCATTTGTCAAAATAACAGAGATCATTTGGTCTCTGTTGGAAAAAAATAAGCTCTATTTTCTTTGTTCAGAATTGGTTCTTGTTCATTTCTTCCCATCTTTCACCTATCACTGCCAAATATATGAGGAAAGATGTGTTTCTCCTCCCAACCCCACCATCCCCGGTGATTACCGTGCCTTTGCACAGCAAATGGAGAATTGTTGAAGTTGGAAATAAGCAGTGAAGGAGACCCAATGGCACATTCATCAAAAGGCAGATAACTGCTGCTCTCAGGCAATGCCACACTCTGTTGCACAGCCTTGCTTCGTGAGATGTCATCTGCAGACCAGTGGCATAAACATCTACAGGAGTCTGTGGGAGACTCAGTCTCAGGCCCCTCCCTAGACCTTCTGCATCAGAATCTGCATCTTAGGATATCCCTCATCAGGACAAATGCACATGGGTCTGAACAAAGGTAGATGCACTGGCCAATCGGAAACTGCAGATGGAGTCCTGAACTCCACCTCTGTCTCTCTGTAAGAACTTTGGCAGCTTCCACAGTTTCCTCATCTTCAAAACTGAAATAATAATTGCACCTCCCTGAGCACTGTTGAGAAGGTACATGAGAAAATGCATGGACCATTCTTAGCACAGTGCTCAGCACATAGTAGGCCTCCAGAAGGGAAGTGATTATGACCAATGATGATTTTGTACACAAGTCTCAGCTAGGGAGTGTTATGCTCCAAAGTACATTAACTCAGGCCCCAGCAAGATCTATGTGGTCAGCAGTATGGCTATAAGCAACATATATTACCAATGTAATTCTCCTCATTTGCTAAAAAATAAAGTTTTGTTAAAAACAAAAGAAATATAAGATATATTGTTTAAGGAAAAGGTAGTAACACTGTAGAGAGAATTCTACCTCTGGATAAAAGTGGGAATATGCATATATACACTCAGCCCCCTGTATTCATTCATGGTTTCAGCATCACTGGATTCAACAAACTGTGAAACAAAGATAGTCGGAAGACAAAGCTGTACCTGTACGTACTGAACATGTACAGACTTTGCCCCCTTGTCAACATTGCCTAAGCAATATAGTAAGACAGCTGCTTACATAGCATTTCCATTGTATTAAGTATTACAAGCAATCTAGAGATGATGTAAAGTACACAGGAGGATTGCATAATGATAGGCAAATATTATGTCATTTTGCATAAGGTATTTGAGCTTCTGCAGATTTTGGTGTCCAAGGGAGGACCTGAAACTAATGCCCTACAGATACCAAGGGAACATGATCTTCATATTCATTTGTACCTGCCTTTAAAAAAAAGCCCACTTTTTTTATAATACTTTCCCACAAAAAGATTCACTTACCACATCTTGTATTAGGGGAAAAAAAACGTTGAATTTAGTATAATCAGGTTTGGATTCCAGACCAAACTCCCCTCCTTCTTTTTCATTTCTGGCACTTAACCTACTCAGCTATTTCCTTATTTGTGACATACATACTTCCCAAGGTGTTGTGAGAAGTCCGTGTGTTTTCAAACATAGGTTTTATTATTTGGGTCTGGCAAAGCCAACTTATCAGAGAATGACCACCACTGCAAAGGTAGGTTGTTATCTTCACATCATGTCACAGGGTGCCCCACAGGGAAGAGCCAGGGCTGGCCACAAGGCAGAGAGAAAGGGAAGAACAGCCTTTCATATGGTTTCTGAAGGAAAGATGGACACAGCAGGATGAGAAAGTTTAGGATTGGCTAGTTTCAATTGTTTCAGTGGGTTCTGAGATTAGGCAGGGTGGTAGTGGCCTGGAGTATGAGAGCCTATAAAAGAGGTTGGTTTTCACCGAGACGCATGTTCATGGAGCAGTTGTTTTCTGTCTCTAGGAAGTCACTATCTCTGGGAGGTCAGACTGCAGGGAGCTCAAGATGAGAATGTGCACACTTCCTATTGATCCTTTTCCTTCCTCATCAGCCATTCTTTCTGTCCTTATGTCAGTCCTACTTGCTGTCTATGTAACCCAGCTGTTAGGGTTCAGATCTTAAATGTCCCTGCAAATTCTGCATGTTGGAAGCTTGCTCCCCAGTACAGCAGTGTTCTGAGTCATGGCCTTTGAGAGGTGACTGGAGTGTGAGGACCCTGACCTCATGATTGGATTCATAAATGGGCTCATGGGTGGGGCTTTGCTCTAACGGGGAGCTTTCTTTCTTTTGCTTTCCTGCTTCCATGAGTTAAACACTTCTGCTCCACCATGCATTCCTCACCGTGATGTTCCCTTCTGCCTCTACACAGGACCGAAACCTCTGAAACCATGAGCCAAATACATCTTTCCTCCTTACAGTTGATTATCTCAGAAAAAAAATTTAAAAGAGAGAGTGAGAGACAGAGAGAGAGAGAATAGTTTTTTAATATTTATTTTTTAGTTTTCAGCAGGCACAACATCTTTGTTTGTATGTGGTGCTGAGGATCGAACCCGGGCCACACGCATGCCAGGTGAGTGCACTACCACTTGAGCCACATCCCCAGCCCTATCTCAGAAATTTTGTCATAGCAACAGAAAGCTAACTAATATACCAACCATCAGTCGTGTTAATACGTTTTATATCTCTTGAAGCCTCCACTGAGCCAAATCATTCCAGTCCATTGGCAAAATCCATTTTGTCCTAGGTTTCCATCTGAATCTGTCTTAAGTGTGGTTGCTTGCCCTTGCATATTCCCATTTTGAGCATTCAATACCAGACCTGACATACAACATACTCTGTATATGATCTATTTAGTATTTGTACTTTTCCTACCTGTCTCCATAATCAAGTTATTTCAGAATAACTGAGGCTTCAAAGTGATTCTTCTGCATGATATCAGGCTCGTGTGTTAAAGGATGACTGACTCTTAGTGGAATTTCCATTCCATTCAATTTCATTTGGGAACCAACAGGACCACAGGTGAAGAAATTAGGTTAGAAAGAAGTAAAAACGTTTTACAGAGGAAAAACATTTCAGACCTGGAATGGGTGTTTCATTAGTGATGTTCTTTTTCATCTGGCTTTTGTTGAGTGGGGATACAAGGGGTTGAACTCAGGGACACTTGGCCACCGAGTCACATCCCCAGCCCGATTTTGTATTTTATTTTGAGACAGGGTCTCACTGAGTTGCTTAGCATCTCGCTTTTGCTGAGGCTTGCTTTGAACTCCTAACCCTCCTGCCTCAGCCTTCCTAGTCGCTGGGACTACAGGCATGCACCACAGTGCCAGGCTTTCATCTAGGTTTCACAAAGAAAATGTCTCTGCCTCAGTCCCACAGTGCTAAGGATAGCCCTGCCAGGGGACAAGTGGCTGGAGCAGATGACTTTTGGATATTTCTACTCATAAGAAAGACAAAGACTGCATCAAACAATCATCATTTATAGCATGATATCCCAACAAAGCAGAAAAAGGAGAACATTAATCACTGGGTAAGAAAAAAGGAAAGGCTCCCCCAATTAAAAAACCTCATCAAGAACCTACAAAATGAAGAAGGTGTGCGGCCTCATCAGACAGCCTAAACCACAGCACTTTGCAATTTCCTTACATTGTTCTTTCTTCTGTGGGACTCAGTGCACCGCCCACAAGGCCCTAGCTCATTTATCTTCCTGCAGTTGTATTTCATTATGGGAAGGACATTTCAAGGGAGATTTCCAAGTAACAGAATCCAAAAGACATACCTCCAAATCATTCTTTCCTCCCCACCTACCTTGTTCAGGCTTTATAACATTATCCATTTCCATTCAACACCGACACCAGGAAAATGAAACAGAGCATAAAGTTCCTTTCTTTGTTTTCACCCTAATTTTCCCTTAGGGAGAGTTTTCTGCTCTTTCTTCAGTAGCCTCAATCCCAAAAATTGGTTTCCGTGGACTTTGTTTGCACAGCACGTCTTAGTCTAAAACATAAGCTATCCACCAGTGGCCGAACACCGGTTGTGGTAGCTTTGCATGCTAAACACAAGCACTAGTTGGGTGGGAGTTGGGCAGTTTGGGGTGCACGGGTCCTGTGGGGAAGCAGGTCCCCTTCCACTGGAGGAGCTCACATTACTCACACCCTGTGGTAGAAGATTGCCTGGAAGTCCAAGCCATGTCTCCCATTCAGTCCTGCTTCTTCTTCCTTGGATAGTCCCTAGGAAACACAAACAGCATACTGCCACAGGCCCGCCAGTGGTGGCTGTTCACATGAGAAGACATGAAAACCAGTCTGTCTTCACACCTGCTTGCCACCACTGTGCCTCAAAATTTGCAGCTAGAGAGTCTTTCCTCCTTTTTTCTTTCTTTTCTTTTCTTTTTTTTTTTTTTTTGGTACTGGGGATTGAACTCAGGGGCACTCAACCACTGAGCCACATCCCCAGCCCTTTTTTCCTATTTCATTTAGAGGCAAGGTCTCACTGAGTTGCTTAGTGCCTCACTAAGTTGCTGAGGCTGGCTTGGAACTCTTGATCCTCCAGCCTTAGCTTCCCAAGCTGCTGGGATTACAGGCATGCACCACCACACCCGGCAATTCTTTCCTTCTTAAAATTTAAAAATGAAATGTTTAAAATATGCAAAAGATAATGAAGTAATATAATAGACACTGAAATTAAACTGGTGTTAACACTTTATGATATTCACGTCCTCCTCCTCCTTGCTCTTTTCTTTTCTATATTATTATACTGAGGGCCTCATTCATGTGTATTCTATGGAGCTATGCTCCCAGCCCTGAAATCCCTCTCTTAACACAAGAACCATTGAATTCTGCAGAATCTTTAACCTTGGTCTCCTTGCTGGGTCTCTGTCCCCAGAGTTGCCACTATCCTGGAAGGTTTCTATCACTTCTCAGCATTATTTTTTTGCTTTGTCTATATTTATGGAATCAGGCTGCACATATTTGCAGCTTCCTTTTCTGAACTCAATGTGTTGTGTTGATTGAGATACTGCCCTATAGTATCCAATTCCTAAATACACTACAATTTATTCATCATTTGTTGTTGATTAGACATAGATGCTTGTTGTTTTGTGCACTGGTCTTATACTTTGGTGAATTCTTACCATTTCTGATTCTTGGTCGATATTTTTTTCAGGTCTTCATACATGTACTTTGAATGATGATGTCCATCACATTCCTCCCTCCATGCTAACCCCCTGCTCCCTCCCTTCCACTCCCACCCCTCTGTCCTATCTATAATTCCTCTATTCCTCCCATGCTACCCCTCTCTATCCCACTATGAATTAGCCTCCTTATATCAGAGAAAACATTCAGCATTTGTTTTGGGGGGATTTGGATAACTTCACTTAGCATTATCTTCTCCAATGCCATCCATTTACCTGCAAATACCATAATTTTATTTCCTTTTAGTGCTGAGTAATATTCCATTGTGTATATATGCCATTTTTTTATCCATTTCATCTACTGAAGGGCATCTATGTTGGTTCCACAGTTGAGCTATTGTGAATTGTGCTGCTATAGGCTGTGTCCCTACAATATGCTGTTTTTTTAAGTCCTTTGAGTATAGACCGAGGAGAGGGATAGCTGGGTCAAATGGTGGTTCCATTCCCAGATTTCCAAGAAATCTCCATACTGCTCTCTGTATTGGTTGCACCAACTTGCAGTCCCACCAGCAATATATATGAGGGTACCTTTTCCCCACATCCCCGCCAACATTTATTGTTGTTTGTCTTCATAATAGCTGCCATTCTGACTGGAGTGAGATGATATCTTAAAGTAGTTTTGATTTCTCTAATTGCTAGAGATGATGAACATTTTTTCATATATTTGTTGATTGATTATATATCCTCTTCTGAGAAGTGTCTGTTCAGGTCCTTGGCCCATTTATTGATTGGGTTACTTGGTTGTTTTTCTTTTCTTTTCTATTCTTTTTTTTTTTTGTACTTAGCTTTTTGAGTTCTTTATATATCCTAGATATTAGTGCTCTATCTGATGTGTGAAGGGTAAAAATTTGCTCCCAAGATGTAGGCTCTCTATTCAACTCACAGATTGTTTCTTTTGCTCAGAAGAACTTGGTCGATATTTTAATTTTCTAGGCTAACAATTGTTTTATCCATGATAATGATGGACTTTTTCTTCCTTTCAAATCTTTTTCTTTTTTAAATTTTTTTTATTGGTTGTTCAAAACATTACAAAGCTCTTGACATATCATATTTCATACATTAGATTCAAGTGGGTTATGAACTCCCATTTTTACCCCAAATACAGATTGCAGAATCAAATCTTTTTATTTTATTTTCTTTTTCATGTAAGTACCATGTTGAACAGAATTAGCAATAGCAGGCATCATGGTCTTGTTTCTGATTTTCAAGACAGTATTTCTTAGGTAGAACTATAGAATAGGATTTTGCTGTGGATGTTAAGTGGATGCTTTCTATAAGATGGAAGAAATTCCCTTCAATTCTCAGATTGTTAAGGATTTTTTTAATCAAAAGTGAGAGTTGATTTTTAAAATGCTATTTTTCTATCACTGAGATGATAATAGGTTATATTACTCTAATTTTTAACATGGTTAATTATGTTAATTATGTTTTAAATGAACTATTCTTAAATTCCTGTGATTAATTCAACATGGTCACAATTTATTTTTCTAATGCATTAGTGGAATTTGGCTTGAGAATTTTTTATTTAGTTTTTTTATGTCTATTTATAAATGAGATTGGTCCCTAATTTCTCTTTTAACTTACGTGATTTTGATCTCAAAGTTGATAGTTTTCCCTCTTTGTTTTCTGAAGAGGTTTTTATAAGGCAGAAATTGCTTTTTTCTTAAATATTTGCTATAATTTATTGTGAAACTATCTGAGCAAAATGTTTTTGTTTCTGTTATTTTTGTTTGTATTATAGATAGATTTATAAACCACCAATGTACTTTCACTGATAGTTTTAGGACTATTCTTACGATCTTTTCATTCACTTCATAATTTGTAAGTTGGCTAGGTTTTCATACATATTGACATAAAGTTAATCATGATGATTTCATAATTTTAAAATCTATATATATATATGGTAAAAGAAATTCTCAGTTTTTCATTTCTATTGTTTTGGTTTCATGTTTTTTATTTTATCAATATTACCTAAGGATTGTCTATTAGAACCAACTTTTAAAATCATTTTTATTTTTCTTGATTTATTAATTTTTGTGCTCTTTTTCCTTTTTCTGCTTCCAATAGATTGACCCCTTTGCTCTTTTATAACTTTTTTGAGTTTGACTCTTATTTCAATTATCTCAGCATTTTTAATTTTAAATATACATCACTGGTGATATGCAAAAAAATTTGGGGAGTGCCTGTACTTTAAAAAAATAGTGTGCTACTTTCTTACTTGCTAAAATGTCTTAGAAAGGAATATAGTAACTATCACACCAAACAGTCATGGGTGGTATTATTTATGATAAGGCAAGCAGTAAACTACAAGAAAAAAAGTTCAATCAGTTTGCAAAGAATTTGTGATTCGAGACATCTCCTAGAAACAAACAAAAAAATACAATCAATTTTTAAAAAATAAGTATCATACATGAAGGATAATTTGGCTATTGCTCCAGTTTGATTAAAGAGATAAAATTCCCTAATTTTCAGAGGTAAGAGTTTACAGATGTACATTGAGCAAAGGTTGCTAATCATGTTCTTCAAATCTCTGTGGTATTACTTTTTTTGCCTAATTGATCTATGCATTTTTAGAAAGGTGTATTAAAATGTATTGGTCAATACTTCTTTATGGTGCTGGCAATAGTCACATTATACATCTCCAGTGTAAATCATTGGTGCAATTCAGCTCTGCATTACTATATACTACTCATGAATTATTCCTCTAGTTATTAAAGAATGACTATCTCCAAAAATGTCTTTTCCTTAAATCCTTTTTGTCTGGTATCTATATGGCCATCCTGGCTCTCTCTTAGTTATTATTTCGCTTGGCATGGATTTTTCCCTACCTTTGTTTCCAACCTGGAGCTGTCATTAATACTCTTTCCCTCATCTCAGGATGTTCCTTTCCTGGTTCACTCTTCACCACCAAGGTCTTTCATAGTCTGGGGTTCTGTAAATGTTCACATGACATATGCATCCAAGTATCCAGATTTAAGCTAGAAGCTTTTAGAAATGTTTGGTTGCTCACGAAACCAAGTTAGAGTCTCCCGGTCTGCACCTAGAGATAGGGGATTGAACCACAGGAGCTCTGCTGGCATCTGCCAGCCTAGAGAATCTACATACAGCTAGTGCTTAGTGGCCAAACTAGACCCAGGAAGATCCTGCTCTAAAGCATCAGCACACACAGTTCTTCTGCCTCCTGATATTTATAGCTCCATGTAGGTGGAGAAGATGTTCCTTGGAACAGAAAGAGAAGGTCTCAGCCCTTGTGATTCACTGTAAACCACTGTGTGGCTGATCCAGTTTCTTGCTCCAGAGGATGCTGTCACCCAGGTCTCTGCTTCAGGCCATGGAGATGGGATGAAGGCAGAGCGTCTGATGACAGGCCCTTCTCAAGCTGGAGATCCACAGCTGTCTGCCTCCATGTGGGGCTCTTCATGAAATGAGGAGCCAGAAATGATTTTCCTCAATTTTTCCAAAACATCCACACAACAGTGAGGTTCCTGAGGCTCTTGAAAAACCCTACCCGTCTCGGGTCTCCAGAAGAAAAGAATTTCATATTCCACAAAGTGAGAGCCATGCATGCGTCTGGTGGAACAAAGATGGGCCATCCCTGGCCTTCAGTAGGGGGAGGGAACGGTGGCTCAGCTCCATGGGAAGAGCCCCATCAATCAGGACCTGGGAGTCTGGGGAAGCATTAGTCAGTCTCTAGGTGTGGGTTTTAGGAGAAAATGGCCCTAGGAAAACATTCCTAGGAAGCAGGGGACACCACAGTTCTAGTCCTGGATTGGACATTTCTTTTACTTGGGCCTCAGTTTCTTCATTTGTAAAACCAGGGGGGTACCAGATCAGAATTTTCCAAACTCCATTTATTTAGTGTCACTTTGATACTTTCTGGACATTTTCACATACTAACTTCAAGATTATTGACATTCCTCTTTAAATTCACTAACATGGTTTTCCTTACTACTTGCTCTGTCTTAATCAATACATTTTATAGACTAAAGGGTTTGCTATGATAGTTGTAGAATTTTTTTTCTGAGACACTTGGAACTGAATATACAAGTAATGGTCATTTTTGAAGTCAGTATAACCCCTGAAATCTCCTTGCATGCTATCAGGGATAGAACATCTCATACCTGAAAATGTTGTGATGATCTCTAGATTTCTGTCTAATTCCAAAGAGTCTATGTTTCCACGAAACATGATCCATGTCCCCGAGGCTCCAAATAAATCAGGTAGGAGGACAGGAGGAGCATCCAGTAGTGAGCCCCAGAATCTACATGGTTCTTCACTTCTTCAGTTCATTGGTTGTTAGTTTGTTTCCTAGAAACTCTGAGAAGGCTCTAGGTGGTTGAGAGCACAGACCAAGAGAGCCCAAGCTCACACCTAGGTGCCAAACCAGGTTGATGTATGGTAAGTCCAAACAAGGCATAAAACTATAACCCACGCAGGGGCTGAGATACGGAGAGTCCAGCTTGGTGAACACATAGGTCTGGAGACAACATTCATCACTACCCAGTTATGCACTCTGCTTGTCCCCCCTCCTCCGAGTGGTACTAATCCCAGATGTATTTGGTGTTGACATTCCACTAACTTAGAGCTTGAGCCTTAGTCAAGCCTTCATGCAGTGGATATGTGATCCTGACCTTCAGAGAGGGGCTCTGTGGGCCGTTCAGTCACTGGTCATTTTCAGAGCTGGGGACATGTGTGGTCTCATGTATTACTATGCAAACAAGGATTTTTAGTGACAGTGATGTTATCATAAGCATTTTGAATCCACTCAGAGAGAGTGGATTCAAAATGCTTATGATAATATCTATAAATGCATTCTGACATAGATCCATTTGGTAGTTGTCACTTGATTTGGGTCCTCCTGTTGAATTTTGTCTGGTGTGGACCAGTTGGACCACAATTAGTTAAGGGACATTGAAGACCTTATATCTTGGCATAGAAGAAAAAAGAGTGGCCTAGAATTAGGACATCTGCATAAGAATTAAAATTTGGGCTCTGTGTGACTCTGGAAATGTCACTTATAGGACCATGAACAGTAATAATACAGACTTTATTAATTTTCTAGGAATGTTGGAATTTTATGTTATTGTCTGCTCACTAATCCTGCTTGAGAACAGACTCATGATCTTGAGACCTGACAGAAAGGAAACCAGGGGTCTATAGAACCTGAAAGTCCAGGGTGACAGTAGCAAGGGTATTGGTAATGCAGGACCAAGTCTTTGTGGTATTGTCAGGCTGTGCAGGCTGGGTGGAGGGACACATCTACTCACAGTGTCAGGACAGAGCCCAAGTCTGTCTCTTCTAAATAGGGCAACTATAATGTATTGTCCAAACTGGGACACTTTGAGAGTGAAAGCAGACTGGGCAATTGTATAAACCAGGCCTGTCCTAACCATATGTTGAGGAAATAGTTGAAGGTGTTTTCCTTTCAAATCTATGTAGAGTTTGGTAGAAATATAAGAAAATCCATGCTGGACCAGCCTGGTGTCCTGCGGAAATGAAAGAATCGAAATGCAGAGTGTCCAGTGATCTGCTGCCTTTACCTCCTCAGTCTTAGACCTAAGACCTAAGATGCCATTCAACTCAAAGCTCCTAGGAAGGAAGAAAAGATTCTTAAAGCCTTGACCTCAGGCCCTGCACACCTCCAACGCTGGTGTCGGAGTCATTTGAATGAGTGAGCTAAAATGACCCACAATGAAGCCACTTCTCCAAAGGCTTAATTCGTGAAGTCTCAGATTTGTAAGCTTTTCTCAGTGATGAGGTCAGAGATGCCCCCAATATTAGCTGGCTTCAGTGCAGGGTCGAGAGTCCAGGTTTGAGGCCCAAGCACTCCCAAAGAGAAGGTCTGAGCAGCCTTCAAAGCAGTTTGGAGTCAGCCAGGAAGTGCGGATGTCAGGCTAGCCTGAGGGAGACCACAGAGACCTCCCCTTACAACAGCTTCCTAACACACAGTGACTTCCAGAAACCTCAGAAAGCAAGGGCCCAGGACAGGTTACCAGTTCACCAAGCCCAGCTCCTTTTTCCTTCTGGGAATTTCATTTCCAATCTTGCTTTCAGTCAGATGGAACCATGTGACAAGAGTGCACTCAAGACCAGTCTCCAGAGTGAAATTAAGAAGTGTTGTAAACCTTTAAGAGGTGGGGCCTCATGGGTGATCCTTAGGTCATTCAGTGTGCCCTTGAAGGGAATTATGGGGCTCTGGCCTGTCTTCTTGCTCTCTCTGCTCTGGTTCAGATGTGACCCACCATAATGTGCTTTCATCCATTGCCTTCATCAGAGGCCAAACCAATGAGGCTACTTGATCTAGGAATGTGAACCTACAATACTGTGAACTGAATGAACCTTTTCTCTTTGTAAGTTACTAGCCTCAGTTATTTCACTGTAGTAATGCAAAGCTGCCAAATACATTGTGTTAAGCACTGAGCAATATTTTGGGTTGTTTGGTACCATCTCTCCTCACCAGGATACAATGCTAAATCTTTCAGATTAGCTAAAACCAAAGCAATAAGGAGGAAAACCTAATGTTGAATTAAAACAGTATGGGGATTGCTCATGGTTATGGATTTCAGATTTTTCTGTGTCCTCATGAGGGGGTACAGCATGAGGCAAGGAAACTTTTGACCTATTTTCCCACTCAGGCCTGCTCAAAGGATTCAGAGATTCAAACCCGCTTGCACTCCCAGTTTTCCTTTCTCTGTCAAGTGGGATGGATTGACGCCTCCCAAACTACAGAGTCCAGGCTGGGAGAAGGTCCTCCTCATGGCTTACTTAATCCCTGCTCAGCAGTGGTGCTGCTGACAAACTTTCCCATAATGATCCCTAAAACTTTCTGAATGACCAGTTAACACATCTCACTGTTTCCCAGCTCTTCCAATGAGGAAGTGCTTCCACTTGTCTGACCTAAATCTCTCTTCCGATGAAAGAAGCTCTTTCACTCCTAGACTCCTATCCTTGTGGAGGATGCACTCACATTCTCATCTCTAGACATTTGCTGTCACCCCACCCCTGGCCCAGATCCAGCAGGATCCCTGCTTGCCCTATTTCTAGGCCATGACTTCCCCTCCCCCACTGCCTACCTGGGCAAGAAGCAGTCACCGCCCTTCGGACCAGGCACAGGGGGAGCCAGGCAGGCAGCCTCCAAGCTCTCAGCTTCAGCCTCTCCTTGGACATTGCTTTGCTGGTCCAGATGGTGAGCCTGGTAAACAAGAAGTCCCTGTTCTCCATCAGCATGTCAACAAGCCTCTCGCTCCCAGGCATCTGCCGAGCTGGGGGTATGATCTCCGTTTATAGTTTGGACCTCCTCAGCATGCCAGAAATGCCCTTGAGTCAACACTCACCGCGCTCCCTCCAGGGAGAAGGATGCGTCGACAGGGCCATGAGCACCTTGCTCCTAATAGCAGAGAAAATGTCACTCTGCCTCCCTAACTCCAGCTCAGCAACAAACAAGAGCCCTGACATGCAGGGAGACACCCAATTGATTCACCTGCCGACTCATCTACTCATCCCCTTTGGCTCTGCCACTTACTAGCTGTGCGATGATAAGCAAAGCACTCAACCTCTCTGAGCATCTGTTCTCTTGAATTATGAACACCACAAGATTCTCCCCTTGCCACTAGGTCTTGAAAAAATATATGTGAAAAATCTCTTCCTGAGGGATGTCCAGGCCTCTCTACAAGAATTAATTGTCCTTTTCCCTGTTCCACCCCAGTGCAATCCCCTGACATTATCTGTTGTCCCAACAAGAGGTGGTAAGGACCCTACATCAGTCTTTGGCTTCAATGTCAGGGGATTGCCTTGATCAGGTTCTCTGCTGGCTGGTGTTAAGCACCTCCCTCCGACTCCCTCCTACGCTTCTCATCTGTTTGCTCTTGATACTCCAGTGACTGCTCGCTCAGGATCACCTACCTGCTCTGCCTCTGACCTCTGACCCCTAACCTCTGCTTCTCCACCCCTGGCCTTGCTCTCATGTCGGTACCTACCTGGGGAGGGATGCTGCTGTTCCATCACCCGCAGTCTCCATATCTGGGCTCCCAACTTATGTCAGCGAATGATCAAATTAATGACTGAATGGATGAACAAATGAATATAAACATTATGGAAACTGAAAAATGATATATAACCTTCTCGCAGACTGGCCAGCCTTGAATCCTCAGACTTCATCCATCACTGTAGGGGATTTGTACTCACTATTTAAAATATTCTATGACATTATTTTTCTAGTTATAGTAGGAGGTTGTGGCTGACACATATGTCTTAAAAGTCAGAGGAAAATTTTGCCACCACTTGTCTTCTGAAGAGAGACCAGGCAGAGACCAAATTTTGCTCTTCTACACAGAGCTCCCATACACCAGTGGACTGGGGGCCAAGAGGTCCGTTCCTACACCTCATGTGATTCCTGAGTCCCCAGGCTGCTGGCTGTGGCCTGGGCGATTTCCTTTGGAAAGCTCTCTGCTTCTGCAGGAAAACAGATCCAAGTCACCAGGAGGTTGCGAGCAGAGGTGTGTTGGAGCCAGCCGGTGCTGGTTTGCTGGAACTCATTGTTAAACTTTCAGGAATTCTGCAACCCGATCGACATCATGCTGGTATCTAGAAATAGGCCACAGTGGGAATACTTACCATGGGGATCTGCAAATGCTTCAAATCAGGCCTTTTTCTCCCTGAGCAGGTCGACCGTTGAACATCTACAGATACTCACTGGTTGTGCAGGTGTGTGCCCTCGCCTCTGAGTGCTTTGGGAAGCCAAAACAGCTTGGTACCTCTGTACAAGCCTCAGCTTCCTCCGTGTAGACAGAGGGACTCTCCATGGCCATTGAGCTCACAGACCAGCTCAGGGTCCCAGGTGGGTGGAAGAGAGGGCCTTCCCGGGGATGCAACATGGAGGAATATGGATGGAATCTCCCCATCCAAATCTTAAACCCTGCAGTTGTTCCTAAAGTAAAAACTTTCTCTTGGTATTTCTGAGCTCAAGAACATTTGATGCCCCCCCATCACTGCCAAGATACAGACAAAGGCTAGTCTCCTTCATGCGTTACCCCATCTACCTCTCTAGTTTACTCTGCCTCTAATCCTTCCTATACCTCTCACCCCAGTCACAGATGGAGACTGGTTTTCAAGCTGTTATGAACAGTTCTGTTGTATTCTGCTGCCTTTCATATCCTCTACTATCCCCGAACTGTTACTAATAGGGCATTATGTAAAAATGTGGATGTGATTCTGCAATCTGTATTGGGGGTAAAATTGGGAGTTCATAACCAACTTGATTCTAATGTATGAAATATGATATGTCAATAGCTTTGTAGTGTTTTGAACAACCAATAAAAAAAAAGAACAGCTCTGGTTATTACCTGCTCACTCCCCATGCCCTTTCCACTGGGGGAGACCACTTTAACTTTCAAGCCCATTTTCTGGAATAAAGACCAGGAATGTCTAAAGGGCAACCAGAAATGAAAAACACAGTAGGAGGTATTGCTTCAGCTGTGGGGCTCTGGAGACACACTTCCTATGTGTGAGCTCAGTTCCACCGCTCACCTGCTATGTGACCTCAAGAGAGTTATTTAACCTCTCTGAGCCTCTTCTTTCTTGTCTGAAAATGTAAATACAAGTAATGCCTACCTTAAGGGGGTTTCTGGGAGGATGAAATAAGTTATTGCATGTCAAGGGCTCTGCACAATATGGGGTACAGAGCTAGCATTCAGTAAATATGAGCTGCTCTTATCATCATCATCACTGTCATTATTATTCCCAGCCTCAAGTCACCGTCACAATTGAGATTCCCAGAAGCATAGGAAGTCTTTGCTCATGCATTGCTCTGTGTTTTGGTTTCCCGGAAATCTCTTCAGACCAAGAAAGGTTCTGGAAATAAGTCAGTGCCATCCGTCTTCACCCCCCAATGCTGCTGAGGACAGGCTTTGAAGTCTCCTGGAGCCCCATGAGCAGTCCTGACTTTCAAAATCCCTTATCAAAGCCCCACACTATGAGCAGATAAATAAACTAATAGTCAAGTAAGATCATTACTTTGGAAACATACAAAGGCAGAAGGAATGTTCTACAAATAAGGCTCCATCCAGAGCTCTTCCACCTTGCACAGCTAGGTGTTAGCTCAGTCTTCTTTGCTGAAGACATCTCCTTCTAGAAGCTACACATTTTTTCCAAAATGGAAGCCCAAATGGCCAGGGCCATCCCTCCCCAGACCTTGCCAGGACAGCAGAAGTGCCCCAGAGGTGGATCACCCCAGGAGGTTAAAATGGGGAGGGAATGTGTTATGAATATGAGAAAATGTTCTCCACATTCTAATGCACTCCTATGGCGGCTCCAGGGAGCCCCTAAGGCCTGGTGCATGGCAGTCAAACTCCCCAGCTTGCCAGCTCCCTCCCCAGCATGACTCATCTCGAAGCATCAGTTTGAAGTTCCAGACTGGGTTCACCACAAAGCCAGACTCATCTGCACATATCTGAAGGAGAATGTAAGAGGAGAGACCCTAACAGAGCAGGGGGCTTGCATGAGGCACTGACACCTGCCAAGGTCTTGGATTGGCACAGAATCACGAGCCACCACACACCTTGTCGATTCAAACAGCAATCCTTTATTCCCCAACTCACACCGCCTCCACACAGGTTCAGCGCAATCTAAAATCTCTCCACCCAATCTACCTACTCCAGGAGGCTTTTTCCAAATTCCATTTGAATCTCACGAGAACTCAATGGGAACAAGCAGCAGGAACACCCTAATCCCAGCAGCAATAATCTTCAACCTCCAACTTCCCTAAAACCCCTATTGTCTTAAACCAGGACCACCTTAAACTCAAGGAGCGGGAAACTTCCTCAAACCTGATCAGCTCTAAACCCGGATCCGCCCTTGTCTTTGAGCAAGGTCACCTTACTAAAGCATACATGCAATGTCCCATCGAATGTCCTCTAAGCAGCATGGCGTACGCTGGCAAGGAAATTTTGATGCGTCATTCCTACTTGGCAATGGCCCTCAGCAGACACCTACTGGGAATCATGGACTGCAGACTGGACCCACTTTCCAGCTGGGCACCTGGAACCGCAAGAGTGGGGAGGAGGGACCTGGAGTTACACCCATTCCTGATGCATCGATTGGGTGGCCTGCCCCTGGACCCACACCCACTCCTACATGGTGGAGAGTGTGAGAAGGAGTGGAACCCAGAGGTGGGGAAGAGCCAGTGAGATCTGCTCTCCCTCTGGGGAGTGCCAGTGGAACATTTTAAAGCAAGGAAGAGAAAGACATTCACCAGCAGCTGAAGCAGGACCAAGAAGAGCCTTGTGATGTTGCACCAGAGGCACGAGAGGAAAATGATAATCAACTGAGCACTAGCTGCCAGGGTGAATTTGGGGGGCTCATGAGGTACTCTGGCAACACTCAGAACAGTGTGGAAAGACTTTGGGTGGAACGAAGGCTCCTCTGGAACATAGCTTGACTCTACATGAGACCAGATGAGTGCCCAGGTTGGTACCCAGTCCTGGAGACAGAGGACTGGGCTGACTTCCACAGCATGCCAACGTCAAATCCTGCCCCACCACTGGCTAACAGTGACAGTGGGCCTGAGTGCCCCCCTGAGTTCTCTAGGTCTCCATTTTTTTCACCTATAATTATACCTGCTTCTAGGGTACCTGGATTAGCAAGTACAAAGGACTTGGGGAAGCATCCAGCATATGATAAGAGGTCTGTGCTAGCTACGTCACCACCCTACCAGATTTGTCCCAAGGTAGAAAGAAGAGCAAGAACAGCCCTGAGCCTACCCTGGACCAAATTGTTCAGGTGTGAATTCCATCAATAACACCCCCCACCCCTACCCCCTTCACCACCTTATTAATTGAGAGATGACGGTGGGCAATGGACTTTCTTTCTCTGTGCTTTGTTCTCTCTACAAGTGAGAATAATGCTAATGATTCTCCCTTAGGGTGTTCACAGGGATTCAGCAGCCCATAAAAAAGGCTTCCATCTGATTCTTTGGAAGCACATCCTAGGTGAAAGTACTTAATAGCTTTTATGCAGCATCTGGCTGGTCTTGCTGGACTTCTTACTACCCGGTGCCAGCACCCACCTAGGTGACAATGCCGAGCCTCATTGCTGTGCTCTGCTCACGCTGACCTCCTGATAGAATACTCGCTTTCTCACTTTCATCTTTCTAGACCTACCTCAAGCTCCACTTCTCCAGAACAGGGATCCCTCACCTCTCTGACTTCTGATTCAATGTGCTCCCACACTCCTGATCATTTGGGTGTTCTCTGACCCATGCACCTGCCACTGAGGACCCACCCAGTAGGGACCCCATGAAGATATGGGAAGTAAGGTCCTAACCAAAAAAGGTCCTTGTCCTCAAGGCTCAGGTTTCGAGGAGCAAAGGGGCGTGTGCATCTGAGTTGACTCAGGCAAGGACAAGCCTGAGCTCAGAGGTCTGGGGAACATGGGGAAGAAGACCTCAATAGGGGAGAGGCTTCCAGGCAATGAGGACCTGTGTTGGGTCCCGAAGAGGAGATGCCAGCCAATGGGGGAGCTGGGAGAGGGATACTCCAACGGTGCTCATTGCCTAGGGTCCATGGAAACAACCAGACTGGGGGGCTCCAAACATCATAAATGTATCCTCTCATGTCTCTGGAGACCCGAAGTCCAAAATCATGGCATCAGCAGGGGATGCTCCCTGAAGAGGCTCATGGGAAGAATACTCCCTTGCTGCTGCCAGCTCTGGTGGCCCAGGGGTCTGTAGCTTGTGTCAATCTGTCTCCCACTCCACATGGCTTTCTCCTCTTGTGTCCCCTCTGTGAATCTCTGATATGGATATTTGTCACCAGATGATGCAGGACAATTGCATCTCAGGATTATTAACCAAATGACATCTGCAAAGAGTCTGTATCCACATGAAGTCATACTCACATCCCCAGGGGTCAGGATGGGGTGGCCACAATTCACAACCTACTGCACAGAGGGATTAGTGTGAGTAAGGGGATGGTGGCCAGGGGATCTCCTTGCCACCCTCCCGCAGGCACTCTGGGCCCCAGAAGCCAAGGGGCCAACACTTGCCTCGTTGGACTTGGCCTTGGACCCGTCCTAGCCAGGAGAGCCCCTGGAGCAGGCCTTAAGTGGCCCCTTCCTCCAAACTGACTGGGCCCTTGAGGGAGCTCCAGCCCCAAGCCTGGCCCCAGCCCTGCTGGCACATGTTCCTTTCCTCCCTCAGACCTGGGCTCAGAGTCCCCTCCTTGAAGCTGGCCCTGGTTAGCCCACCTGGCCAGGAGTGGGCCTTTGCAGCCAGGAGGTTGGTTTCTGGTTCCAACTCCACCACTCACCTGCGGAGCAACTTCAGACACACCTGGGACTCAACGTGTCCAGACTTCCATTTCCTTCATCATAAGCATACAGAGTCCCCCTGACTTTCTTGTTGCACCACATATTGCCCCCTCCCCCCATTGGTTCTTTTCAGTTATACATGACAGTGGAATCCTTTCTGACATAATTACAAAAGCATGGAGTATATCTTGTTCTAATTCAGACCCCAGCACCTCTCCTTCCCCTCCCCTCTCCCTACTCCCTGCTCCCTTCCTGCTATTGATCTTTTTGCCATGGGTACATAGTTTTGTTTTTAATTAATTTCTTGTGGATGTACATGATGGTGAGATTCACTGTGTATGTCAGATTCATTCCCCATCCTTCCTTTCCCACCCCCTTCCTTCCCTTTATTCCCCTTTGTCTAATCCCATGAACTTCTATTCTCCTCCCTCCCCCACCTTTATTGTGGGTTAATTTCTGCATACCAGAGAAAACATTTGACCTTTGGTTTGGGGGGACTGGCTTATTTTACTTAGTATGATAGTCAGGTCAGAGTGTTCTAGAAATGGGAGCTCAGAAATGGGGGAGTCCTGGGAAACTGAAGGAAACAGGAAAAGAAGGTAAGGTGTGAATGGCAGATCGCTGTGGTCTGGGCAGATCAATGTAGAGGGCATGAGAGCAGGGCTGTTAGTTCTTCTAGGAGTGCACAGAGGTCTTCTCCACTCTCTTGGCCTGTCCCCAGTGCCAAGTGCGAGTTGCCACGTCAGCTCCTACCCAAGGAGGGCGGCCTTGCCCAGGGTCCTGCCAACCCCACTGGTGACACACAGTAGCACCCCGAGCTGCAGTGGTCTGAAGGGGTGTGATGGTCTGCTCATGGCTGGTGTTCAAGATTCCCTCCCTCACCTCTTCCTTGCTGGTCACTGGAGCTCAGCAGAGGAACTGGAGGGACAGCACACCAACAACCACAGTCATTATCAGGGCAGAACCAGGCCATGGCCCCAGGAACCAGGTTCTAAGGAGAGAGAGAAACAAGGGGCACAGGAGTCTAACTTGTTTGGGTGCTGCCAGACTTCCTGCCAGGAGGAGCCCTCTGTCTGTTCACAACATGGCAGGCAGAGATAAGACAGGACTTTGGTTCCACAACTCTGGAATTTTCTACCCAGGCCCCTTCCCACTTGCTCCATGAAGGTCTTGTAAACCTTGACCCCCCAAATCCCATAAGCCTTTGAGTAACTAGTTAAGAGCCAGGTATGGGAGTGGGAGAAGAAAGGGCAAGGGGAGGCTCTGGGGATGACAGTGTCCCCACCCAGGACTGTCTCTGCTCAAGTCCCTCCAAGGGGACTTCCTTTTTATTTCCTTGAGTCCTCATTTTCCCTCTACTCCAGCTTTTCTGGAGCCTGAGACCTTCCTCCAGCCAGACACAGACCTCATCCATTCCTGGCCACCTGGGCCCACTTAGGGTCAGCTTCATGACCAACATATTGTCCGATACTGTCCACAACCCAATGTGCTTCTGTGCAAACATGTCATGAACAGAGGAGATGGGGAAGAGATCTGAGCGCAGTAATTCAGGGCAAAGAAAAGAAAATGTGGCAAATTAAACCAATGGCCACATTCAAAGGCAATGCCATTGCAGATTCTGGGTGACAGCCCGGCTGCTCTGAACCCAAAGCCTCGGGTGATTTGAGGGAGGGGCATGGTGGGTTCTTCCTGTGCTCCCAGCATGACAGAGCTCCTGCCCTCCCCCACCTGGGCATCTATCCTCCCCCTGCTTCGCTTAGGCCTTAACTGACCACCCTGTGATCTGCAGGCAGGCCCACCCTCCGTGCCCCAGCTCCCATTTAACTTTCTTCAAAGTCCCTATGAACAGCGTTGGATGATTTGGCCTCCGTAAGGGCTTTAAAAATAGACTGTGGGCTGAGGGGCGGAACCGGCCCCTCCCCCAGTGCCTGCAAGCGAGGGGAACCTGCAAGCCATGGGCGGGCGGGTCAGGACCAGCAACCAGCCAAGTGACAGCAGCTACACGCGCCGGCGGGGAACGCAGACCGGACCCACAAGGACAGGTCCGGCGGACGGCTGAGGGCTAGGCCCGTCCCCTCCCCCAGTGTCTGCAGGTAGGCGGGGGACTGTGAACACCAGCAGAGCGGGCCCAAAGCCTGCTGAGGGGCGGAACCGGCACCTCCCCCAGTGCCTGCAAGCGAGGCGAACCTGCAAGCCACGGGCGGGCGGGTCAGGCCCAGCAACCAGCCAAGTGACAGCAGCTACACGCACCGGCGGGGAACGCAGACCGGACCCACAAGGACAGGTCCGGCGGACGGCTGAGGGCTAGGCCCGTCCCCTCCCCCAGTGTCTGCAGGTAGGCGGGGGACTGTGAACACCAGCAGAGCGGGCCCAAAGACTGCTGAGGGGCGGAACCGGCCCCTCCCCCAGTGCCTGCAAGCGAGGCGAACCTGCAACCCATCGGGATGTTAGGCCCAGCAAACAATGGAGTGACACAGGTGCCCCTGGCGCCTGCTGGGTAGGTGGACCTTTGACCGACCAGCAAAGCAGACCTAGGGCCTGCCAGCATGGTAGACGGATCACACTAATTGGAGGAGGATCACAGCCACTGCCTGCCCTGCAAGGGTGATTTTTCAACTATACAAGAGCAATATAAATAAATAGAGGGGGAAAATATCAAAGACACAACAATTTCACCAAGCAGAAAGAAACGACAGCAGTATGAAACAACAAGGAAAGAAAGGACCACAGGCAATGCAGGTCAACTCAACTTTAGAAGAGGTAATAGCTGCAACAGATGGAATGTCAGATAGAGAGCTCAGGACATACATGCTTCAGATGATCTGGAGTCTCAAGGAAGACATGAGACAGCAAAATCAGACAATGAAAGATCACATTGACAAACAAATCCAGGAAGTAAAAGATCAATTTCACAGGGAGATAGAGGTAATAAAAAACAAACAAATAGAAATACTAGAAATGCAGGAAACAATAAACCAACTTAAAAACTCAATTGAGAATACTACCAGCAGAGTGGATCACTTAGAAGATAGAACATCAGACAATGAAGACAGAGTATTTCAACTTGAAAAGAACATAGATAGCTCAGCAAGTCTACTAAGAAACCATGAGCAGTACATTCAAGAGCTATGGGATAATATCAAAAGACCAAACTTAAGAGTCATTGGGATACAGGAAGGCACAGAGCTCCAAACCAAAGGATTAAGCAATCTATTCAGTGAAATAATACAAGAAAACTTCCCAGACTTGAAGAATGAGACAGAATCCCAAATCCTAGAAGCCTACAGGACGCCGAATGTGCAAAATCATAAGAGATCCACACCTAGACACATTATAATGAAGATGTCCAACATACAGAATAAGGAGAGAATTTTAAAAGCTACAAGGGAAAGGAAGCAGATTACATTTAGGGGTAAACCAATCAGAATAACAGCTGATCTCTCAACACAGACTCTAAAAGCTAGAAGATCCTGGAATAACATATTTCAAACGCTTAAAGAAAATGGATTCCAACCAAGAATCTTGTATCCGGCGAAATTAAGCTTCAGGTTAGAAGATGAAATTAAAACCTTCCACGATAAACAAAAGTTAAAAGAATTCGCAGCTAGAAAACCATCTCTTCAAAAAATCCTTGGCAAAACATTACAGGAAGAGGAAATGGAAAATAACATTGAAAACCAACAATGGGAGGTAGGACAGTAAAGGGGGGAAAGTAGTCAAAGAGGATAACAAATCAGGTTTAGTAACATCAATAAACAAACATGGATAGAAGAACAAACCATATCTCAATAATAACCCTAAATGTTAATGGCTTAAACTCACCAATTAAGAGACACAGGCTAGTAGAATGGATCAAAAAACAAGACCCAACAATATGCTGTCTACAGGAGACGCATTTGATAGGAAAAGATATACATAGACTGAAGGTGAAAGGTTGGGAAAAATCATATCACTCATATGGACCGCGGAAACAAGCAGGAGTGTCCATACTCATATCTAATAAAATAGATTTCAAGCCAAAGCTAATCAAAAGGGACAAAGAAGGACACTTCATACTGCTCAAGGGAACCATACACCAACAAGACATAACAATCATAAATATATATGCCCCAAATAATGGTGCAGCTGTGTTCATCAAGCAAACTCTTCTCAAGTTCAAGAATCTAATAGACCACCATACAATAATCATGGGAGACTTCAACACACCTCTCTCACCACTGGACAGATCTTCCAAACAAAAGTTAAATAAGGAAACTATAGAACTCAATAACACAATTAACAACCTAGACTTAGTTGACATATATAGACTATATCACCCAACATCAAGTAGCTACACTTTTTTCTCAGCAGCACATGGAACCTTCTCAAAAATAGACCATATACTATGTCACAGGGCAACTCTTAGACAATACAAAGAGGTAGAGATAATACCATGCATCTTGTCTGATCATAATGGAATGAAACTGAAAATCAATGATAAAAGAAGAAAGGAAAAATCAAACATCACCTGGAGAATGAACAATAGGTTGCTGAGTGATCAATGGGTTTTAGAAGACATCAAGGAGGAAATTAAAAAATTCCTAGAGTTAAATGAAAACACAGACACAACATATCGGAATCTATGGGACACATTGAAAGCAGTTCTAAGAGGAAAATTCATTGCTTGGAGTTCATTCCTCAAAAAAAGAAAAAACCAACAAATAAATGATCTCATACTTCATCTCAAAATCATAGAAAAAGAAGAGCAAAACAACAGCAAAAGAAGTAGAAGGCAAGAAATAATTAAAATCAGAGCTGAAATTAATGAAATTGAAACAAAAGAAACAATTGAAAAAATTGACAAAACTAAAAGCTGGTTCTTTGAAAAAATAAATAAAATTGACAGACCCTTAGCCATGCTAACGAAGAGAAGAAGAGAGAGAACCCAAATTACTAGCATACGGGATGAAAAAGGCAATATCACAACAGACACTTCAGAAATACAGAAGATAATCAGAAATTACTTTGAATCCTTATACTCCAATAAAATAGAAGATAGTGAAGGCATAGATAAATTCCTTAAGTCTTACGATCTGCCCAGACTGAGTCAGGAGGATATAGACAACCTAAACAGACCAATAACAATAGAGGAAATAGAAGAAACCATCAAAAGATTACCAACTAAGAAAAGCCCAGGACCGGATGGGTATACAGCAGAGTTTTACAAAACCTTTAAAGAGGAACTAACACCAATGCTTTTCAAGCTATTTCAGGAAATAGAAAAAGAGGGAGAACTTCCAAATTCATTCTACGAGGCCAACATCACCCTGATTCCGAAACCAGACAAAGACACTTCAAAGAAAGAAAACTACAGACCAATATCTCTAATGAACCTTGATGCAAAAATCCTCAATAAAATTCTGGCGAATCGGATTCAAATACATATCAAAAAAATTATACACCATGATCAAGTAGGATTCATCCATGGGATGCAAGGCTGGTTCAATATACGGAAATCAATAAATGTTATCCACCACATCAATAGACTTAAAAATAAGAACCATATGATCATCTCGATAGATGCAGAAAAAGCTTTCGACAAAGTACAGCATCCCTTTATGTTCAAAACTCTAGAAAAATTAGGGATAACTGGATCATACCTCAACATTGTAAAAGCAATCTATGATAAGCCACAGGCCAGCATCATTCTGAATGGAGAAAAATTGAAGGCATTCCCTCTAAGATCTGGTACAAGACAGGGATGCCCTCTCTCACCACTTCTGTTCAACATAGTCCTCGAAACACTGGCCAGAGCAATTAGGCAGACGAAAGAAATTAAAGGCATAAAAATAGGAAAAGAAGAACTTAAATTATCACTATTTGCAGATGATATGATTCTATACCTAGCAGACCCAAAAGGGTCTACAAAGAAGCTATTAGAGCTAATAAATGAATTCAGCAAAGTGGCAGGATATAAGATCAACACGCATAAATCAAAGGCATTCCTGTATATCAGTGACAAATCCTCTGAAACGGAAATGAGGACAACTACTCCATTCACAATATCCCCCCAAAAAATAAAATACTTGGGAATCAACCTAACAAAAGAGGTGAAAGATTTATACAATGAAAATTACAGAACCCTAAAGAAAGACATAGAAGAAGACCTTAGAAGATGGAAAAATATACCCTGCTCATGGATAGGCAGAACTAACATCATCAAAATGGCGATATTACCAAAAGTCCTATATAAGTTCAATGCAATGCCAATCAAAATCCCAACAGCATATCTTGTAGAAATCGATAAAAGAATCATGAAATTCATATGGAATAATAAAAGACCCAGAATAGCAAAAACAATACTAAGCAGGAAGTGTGAATCAGGTGGTATAGCGATACCAGACTTCAAACTATACTACAGAGCAATAGTAACAAAAACAGCATGGTACTGGTACCAAAACAGGCGGGTGGACCAATGGTACAGAATAGAGGACACAGTAACCAATCCACAAAACTACAACTATCTTATTTTTGATAAAGGGGCTAAAAGCATGCCATGGAGGAAGGATAGCATCTTCAACAAATGGTGCTGGGAAAACTGGAAATCCATTTGCACCAAAATGAATCTGAATCCCTATCTCTCGCCGTGCACAAAAGTTAACTCAAAATGGATCAAGGAGCTTGATATTAAATCAGAGACATGGCATCTGATAGAAGAAAAAGTTGGTTATGATCTACACGCTGTGGGATCGGGCTCCAAATTCCTCAATAGGACACCCATAGCGCTAGAGTTAACAAATAGAATCAACAAATGGGACTTACTCAAACTAAAAAGTTTTGTCTCAGCAAAAGAAACAATAAGAGAGATAAACAGGGAGCCTACATCCTGGGAACAAATCTTTACTCCACACACTTCAGATAGAGCCCTAATAACCAGAATATACAAAGAACTCAAAAAATTAGACAATAAGATAACAAATAACCCAATCAATAAATGGGCCAAGGACCTGAACAGACACTTCTCAGAGGAGGACATACAATCAATCAACAAGTACATGAAAAAATGCTCACAATCGCTAGCAGTCAGAGAAATGCAAATCAAAACTACCCTAAGATACCATCTCACTCCAGTAAGACTGGCAGCCATTAGGAAGCCAAACAACAATAAGTGCTGGAGAGGATGCGGGGAAAAGGGCACTCTTGTTCATTGCTGGTGGGACTGCAAATTGGTGCAGCCAATTTGGAAAGCAGTATGGAGATTTCTTGGAAAGCTGGGAATGGAACCACCATTTGACCCAGCTATTCCCCTTCTCGGTCTATTCCCTAAAGCCCTAACAAGAGCATGCTACAGGGACACTGCTACATCGATGTTCATAGCAGCTCAATTCACGATAGCAAGACTGTGGAACCAGCCTAGATGCCCTTCAATAGATGAATGGATAAAAAAAAGTGGCATTTATATACTATGGAGTATTACTCTGCATTAAAAAATGACAAAATCATAGAATTTGGAGGGAAATGGATGGCATTAGAGCAGATTATGCTAAGTGAAGCTAGTCAATCTTTAAAAAACAAATACCAAATGACTCCTTTGATATAAGGGGAGTAAACAAGGACAGGGTAGGGACGAAGAGCTTGAGAAGAAGATTTACATTAAACAGGGATGAGAGGTGGGAGGGAAAGGGAGTGAGAAGGGAAATTGCATGGAAATGGAAGGCGATCCTCAGGGTTATACAAAATGTCATATAAGAGGAAAGGAGGGGCAAGACAAGATAATACAAATGGAAGTAATGATTTACAGTAGAAGGGGTAGAGAGAGAAAAGGGGAGGGGAGGGGAGGGGAAGGGAGGGGGGATAGTAGAGAATAGGACAGACAGCAGAATACATCAGACACTAGAAAGGCAATATGTCAATCAATGGAAGTGAAACTGATGTGATACAGCAATTTGTATACGGGGTAAAAGCGGGAGTTCATAATCCACGTGAATCAACCGTGTAATATGATGTATTAAGAACTATGTAATGTTATGAATGACCAATAAAAAAATAAAATAAAAATAAAAATAGACTGTGGATCCCCTGCAAAAAAAAAAAAAAAGTCCCTGGCTAAAAATAGCTCTCAGCATCTAGGGGAGAAAAACAGAAACTGCAGCAAAATTCAACTGCAGCAGTGACTTTCCTATCTCTGATGTTCCAGGTCAGTTACAGCTTGGAGAAGGCTGAGCAGGAGAGTGGGGAGGAGGGTACTTCAAGGACAAGGGAGGGATCACAATAGCAATCTGCGGCAAGTATTTCTCTCTATTCCCTGGATTTTGGTCATTGGATCCTTCCAGGTCCATGATGCAGCCAGGCAGCATGTAACAACAGCAGAGAGCAGCATGTGCCTGGGTCTGTGATGGAGAGGACGGAGGGGCCCTTGGGGTGGCAATGGGGTGCAGGGCTGCCAGGGAAGGATGAGCCTCCTGCAGGGTCCCTAAACATGTGCATGCAGGGGGAGCTTTAGGGCAGCCCAGATCTGATGCTGGTAGTGCCTGCCATCCAGACAGCAGTGGACTGCCAAGGGGCAAGGGAGACACTGTGCACCAAAGAGCTGCTGCTTCTGCACTCAGCAGGGCAAAGAAGCCTCTGAGAACTGGACTCTAGGCTAGTCTGAATTTACAGCCAGGGCTGGAGTGAGGTGGGCTGTCTGGGAGATAAGAACAGCATGAAGACCTGGTTTTGTTTATTAAAAAAGTTCTAGGAATGTTTGGGATGGCACCTGAGAGATTCCAAGCACAGACACATATACACATGCAATGCATACAGACGAAAATACATTTATACACACACATGCACACACACACTCAGATACAGATGAACATACATACATACATACTCACACACTTGCTCACATACATACTGCACACCTACACATACATACATGCTTATATACATGCACAGATACACACCCATACACACTTTTCATTTACAATCATAAAAGAAGCAGGCTGCTCACTTGCTCAGGTGAAAGTAACAGTGAATGGGAGAAACACAGGCTGCAGCTGGAGCAGAAAACTCTGTCCCTCTTTTGAGGTGTCAAGGGGCTCTGAGCAAGAGCTTTGCTTGCATTGGTCACAGGGCCAAGAGAATGCTAATACTCAAGTAGAGAATGCACTAGGGGTCAAAGGGCAGCTCCCTGGGAGAGGCATGAGTGTTCTGTGTGCACCAAGTCTCCAAACTAAATTTTCACAGCTGGTGCTTTGCTGCCATTATTTGCCACAGAGGTCGTTCAACCCGTGCACACAGAGGCGAGTGCCCCCCCACACACACGTGTACACACACACACACACACACACATACACTCATGTTGTGGAAATGTTTTCTTCAAGTGAATTAGCATTCAAAATACACATCAGGCTCACCAAGGATCCTATATGTGTTACCTGGACTCATTCATATCTTCTCTCTAAAACCACTAGACACATGCCAAGAAAGTGGGAAAGGGATTCTCAATGAATGAATTGCAAATTCCTTTCAAATAATCTGGGAAAGGTTGAAGTTATTTCCAAAGCCCATGCATACTCTGGGGAAGACAGAGCCTCATGTGTGAGCAAGAGGGCTGTCATAGAACATTAGGAGGCGAGCTCCTGGTCAGCGGGCACTGCATCAGCTTCTCCGTCCACCGTGGTGCTCAGAGCACGCCTGTCCCCTGAAGTGATCAGCTCACAGGGTGTACAGTGAGGACATGAGATGGCCCATAGACTGCACATCTTATCAAGTTCGGAGCAGGTAAAATGCCCTCTTGGTATTTTGTCTTCTTAGCCTCGAGGTCAGCCTTACTCGGTGGGTCCTCTGCTTCCAAAAGAATTCCTGGACCTTCCCCCACCCCCACCCCCAGGGGAGAACATGATCATCAGCAGCACAACACGCGGGATTGACAGGAGACCCTGGGGCTTTACCCTTCCACAACACACCTGGGCAGGAAACATTCTGGTCCAGCCGGCTGGGCCCTCCCCACTGTCTTCCTGTGCCACCTCCTTTCTACCCCTCCTTCACTTACTCCATCCGCAAGGTGGGCATAGCAATGGTCTCTCTTCTCATGCCACCCATCATGTATTGCATAATGAGACTAATGTGCAGCACTTTGAAACCAGATGACTTGGGAAATAAACAAGCCCCCTTCCCGCCAAGCCTGTGGCTCTGGATGGTGTCTCCGCACCAGATTGCGGCGGTGAGCTGGGTCCCGGCACGCAGCGTTGCAGTATTTTCTCACAGGCGCCCCAGTACTTGTCCTCTTCTCATACCCTTCTGCCTGGAAAGAAATGGCCCTGGCTCCCCCTAGGGGCCAGAAGCTTATGGCGCTGATCTGGGATGTTTCCCATTGTCGCGGTAATTAGCCACTAGTTCAGTTGCAGCCACACTCTCCTCTGTTTCTTTGGAGACTTAACTATACTCTCATCTATTGCATTGACTGTTGCCTATAAGCTCAAAATGAAAAAAAAATCCAGGTTATTATTTTAGAGGCCACTGCCCTATACAGTGCAGTACATGACAACCTGTGTGTTCCCCTGACCTACAGTGCCAGCCCTGCCTGGGAGGTTGATAGAATTTTCATTCTTGGTCCCCTTCTCATCCCTACTCAATTGTTACCTCTTGGGGTTGGAGCCCAGGAATCTGTGTCTTAATAGTTCTCTAGAGGATTCTGATCCACAACGAAGAATGGGAAGAACTGGTCTAGACCAAGCATCCATGGCATTTTGTTCCTATTAATCTCCAGAAACCTCATTTTATTATTAAAGAGCTGCACAAAAAGACTGTCAAAGACACTGCTTCCTTATTCCAATCAGTAATAAGCAATAATGCTTTAAAGACCTTCCAGGAGCCCAAAAGACCTTCCAGGTTTGTCTCTGGATCCTTCATGTCATTAAATGGAGTCTGGGTTATTCAGGCATCTTTGGAAGGAAAAGCTTGGAAATTAAAAGTGAGAACCCAGCCTGGGAGGCCACTTCAAAGAACCCCCATCACTTGGCACCAGCCAACTGAAGAAACCAGAGGCCCCCAAAGAAACTAGAGAGCAGGCAGGTTGAATCAGAAAGCCTAAACTTTGGCTCTGTTTTCAGACTTTTCCAGTTAATTGCTATGAAATGCATTGATTGCTTTCAACACTCTTAAGCAAGGCAAGGCTCAGGATCAGTTGACTGGTTCCAAGAGGGTAATTTTATTTTTAAAAGATATTTATGTAGGGAGCAGGGCACATTTAATAGATTCCAATTTCCAGAAAACTGGTGACCAAAGGGACTCAATACAGAAGAACAAACTGAACATAACACTGTCACAGAAAAGATTTTGAATCAACTCCCTGCTTGACAAGGGGGAAACTGAGTCCCAGAGTAGATGTGCACTGGTGGGGACAAAGTTGTGCACAGGGTCACCTTTCAGTCTGTCTCCAGGTACTTTCAACTGATTCCAGTTCCAGTTACCAGGTAACAGTTCTAAATCATTCCACCTGATTCTTAGCCTAGTGGGAGTCCAGAAAATCTCTGTGACCAACTGGTATTTGAACTGGAAAAATCATTTTTCTAAAAGACACCTGATCTCTTTGCTGTGTCATCTCCTGGTCCCTATAGATAATGCCCTTCCACAGAGAGCAAACTGGGCCAAAGTCCCCAGGACGTCAATTCTCTGTGTGGAGTTTCCAAGGCAGTGTCCTTCAGTTTCCGGCTGCTCTATTGCCCCTTCCAGGAGATTGGGGACACCCCACAGGGTCTACCCCACAAAGGCTCTTGAGATTGCCCACCTGCTTTCGCAAGCTAGGGATCAGAGAGCCTGTAACATCTGCACAGGAATAACCCTTCCAAGGGGCAGCTCATTGTCCACGTTATCTCTAGACATCCACCACAGCATGGCTGGCTGCTCCTCTCTGCCAGGCAGAGCAACCAATAGGCCTAGAGGAAGGGCAGTACAGACTGTCAGCCCACAACAGATTTCCACAACACCTTTGGTTGGTCCTTCCAACAGAGGGCCATGACAAACCCCAGGGTAGGCAGGCTCTGAGGGGCTTTGGGGAAACTGAGTGATGTAGGCTCCCTCTAGTGGCGTGTTGTGGGAAATTGAAAGTGGCTCTGTCCAGTGAAGAAGGTGCAAAGGGATCTGCTGGACATTATAGAACTGAGGAGTGTGTCGCAAAGATTGTCACACAGTCACCTCAAGTAACACGTTCAGTTTGTAAAGGAGGCTGTTTGGCTTTCTCCTTCACATCGAGCACAGAAGGCCTGGCTACAGAGTCACTCCTGCTCTCTGACTATGGGCCCATGACAACAGCAGGTCAGCCGCCGGAGCACCAGCAGTGCTGATCCTCTGCCCAGGCAACCTTCTCCAGCCACTGTCACACTGGGAACAAACCACCTGCACTTCTCTGTGGATTTCTTCCCTTCATTAGTTAGGGAGTATGGTGTACAGGTCAACCAGCTGACCCCCAGCTCTGAAATGCTGTAAAACACCATGACTCTGTAGCCATGACTCTAAAATGAGCTCCGACTATTGCTCATCTAAGAGGAAGCTGAAGCATTGTTCACAACCTCCTACGTTTGCCTGGAGTCTGTCAGCGAGCACCTTCACGAACATTACAGAACTTTGCTCTCACAGCCGCCGTCTGACACACCTTATCCTGAGCCCTCCCACTCTGCCCCAGTAACCAGGTAGGTTTTGTATTCTGAGATGGAGCTAAAGAGAGAGAGATCCTCTTGTGTGGTCCACAGAGACCAAGGCTCCAACCCAGTGTTCAATGGTGTTCTTAGCTTGGCCTGGAAGCCCTGTGAAAATGAAGCAGAGGAACCCACCCTTCCTGGGCAGGAGGAAAAAGTCTATGTGACCCAGCCCATAATAGTTATGATAATAATAATGATGGTTAGTGCTTACACTGGCTTACTGCCAGCCAGTCAGCACTCTACTTATATTAACTCTATGTCATAGGTAATCCATAAGCCCACCGTTCTTGCCTGGATACCAGTATCCTTGTAACAGAAACCAAAGTCACCTGGATATTATAACTTCCTACCACAGAGCATCCAAACATCAAAGAATTGAAACAACATGGAACTCACTAGGACAGAGGAAAGGGCTTTCATTATCTGTCATGGACCTGGAAATTGGCTTGCCTTAGGTTGTTCAGGTGCAGTTTTAAATCTCAGAACTACAAAGCGGAGTTCCCACAAAGCGGGAAGCAACACAGGAGACCACCTGGTCCAACTCCCCACTCCCCAGATAGACAGGAAGAGTCTTGAGATGTATCATGCAGTGAGTTAGCAGCAGAACCAGATTTGATCCCAGGGCTACAGATTCTTGGCCCAGAGTATTTCCCCTTCTACCATGCTGTGACTGTCCAGCACCTGAGTTGACAGACAGTACTGGAGTCTCCCCCTTGAGGGCTGCAGGCACTCCCTGGTTATCAGCCAGCCCACATGAGCTCAAGAAGCAGAATCCTGCTAATGTCAACCAAAGGCATCTAAACTTCTGTCTGGTAAATCAGTTGTCTGCCACCTTGCCCTATAAACAAAGATAGTAATTACTCCTGAAATAATAGACTCAGAGAGCTGGGACAGTCTGGGGAAGCCTGTGACAGAACTCCTGTCCACCGCATGAGGAGGAACCTTCCTCCTTTATCCATCCACCCATCCCCTCTAGACAAGACCTCCCGGGTCCACACCAGAAGCTTTCATCAGAATTCTCTTCTTTTCTCCAAAGTGACTTTCAGTTCTTTTGCTGGTGCCCACCATGAACCCCACCTTTTCCTCACCCATCATCTCTGCCCTGGACATTTTGACCTCCCACTTTCCATTTTGGTATGGCTTCCTCCAGATGTGACAATACTCTGCCACTCTGTCACTTCCCAGCCAGAGTCAAGTCCCTGACATTTCCAGGAGTGGTCCTGGTGGAAAGAGAGCCTCCCAGATGGTTTCTCTTTGTTACTCCAGTGGGCCTAGACTTGGGTGGCAGTTCCTTGGTACCCTAAGGTTCGCTGGCCACTTTGTTTATGGGCGTTCTGTCACTTGGCTGGAAAGCAGACTTGCTGTGCTCTCATCTGAGTGGAGAGGGAGAGGAACGTGAGGAGGGTAGTGAATACGATCCGGGGGTGGGTGCATGGAGGAGGAGAGTGAGAGACCAGAATGAATCACGGAAACTCTGAAGCATCCTATCCTAGACACGGGGTCAGGAAGACAGATGGGGCAGGGGCGACAACAGCTGCCCCCTCCCACTGGCGGCTCTTCCTGGAGAAAAAGAGGTGGGGCTGGGAGACAGTCAAACTTCCATGTACCTGAAGGAGTCTGCAGGGTAGAGAGCCTGCTCTGCCTCAGGGTCCTGGGGCAGCCCAGCCTCTGGGAGGGGCTCAGCGGACTCCAGCAGCACTGGGGAGGGGATCCAGCCTCCAGCCCCATTGCTGACTTAGCTGGCTTTCCTTTCTTTCATGTATCACTCAAATCTATGACCTTAGAGTCGTCCTTGCTTTCATTCTTTCTCTAACACCCCACAGCAGTTCTTCCTGATGACACGCCCACCAAAAGCTTCAGAATCGGTCCACATCTCACCATCTCCCCTGTAATATCCTGGTCCAAACCACCATCAGACCCCTGCTAGGTTATTTGACTAGTCTCCTACCCAGTAATTCCATTAACATTTAAGTCCAATCATATCACTTTTCTGCCCAAAACTCTGCAGGAATGGCTTCCCAGCCAGCTCAGTACACAAGCAATATCCCATAAGGCCCTGGTGGCCTGCCTCCCTCTCCATCCCCAGCTCTCTCTAGCCTCATCTCCTGCTGCTCCTCTGGCTGCTCACTGTCCTCTGGCCATATGACCTCCCTCACTGCTTCTAGAGCATACCAGCAATGCTCAGACCTCAGGGCCGAGCACAGGCTACTCACTTGGTGGAATGTTCCCACAGGGATCTACAGCTCACCCTATGACCTCCTTCAGTTCTTTACTCAAATACTACATTTTAGGTGAGGATTTCTCTAAATCCCCTATTTTAACCTCCTCTCCACACTCCCCACACATTTCCTGATTTTCCTCTATTGCAGATCAACTCACATAGCACACAATAAAGTTTAGCTACTTACTGCATCAATTGCCTGTCTCTCCCCACCAGTACCTAGCCTTCTTGTTCCTGGTATTTATTTAGTGAATCTCTGGTACCCAGAAAAATGCCCAGCACATAGTCAGTACTCAATAAACACTTATTGAATGAACCAACAAACAAATGTCAGACACATTTTGAGAAGTAGGCCTTCACAGAGTAGGAAGGGAAGCCTGGTGAAATGGTGTGTGTGTGTGTGTGTGAGAGAGAGAGAGAGAGAGAGAGAGAGAGAGAGAGAGAGAGAGAGAGAGAGAGAGAGAGAGAGAGAGAGAGAGAGAAAGAGAGAGAGAGAAAGTGTGTGTGTGTGTGTGCATGTGCGTGTGTGTTTCAGGGATGTTTGACAACCACCTTCACTTGGATTCAACAATTTGTGAGCACTTGATTATTTGTATACATGTTTTAAACTTATCTATTAACCAGAGTCAATCCTTCATTTGTTCTCTTGCTCAGGAATTCACCAGACACTAATGAGGGAAGTTGGGTATCAGGTGCTCTGCTAGACGTGTGGTAAACACGTGATGAAGAGCACAGTCCCTGCGGTATGAAAATGAGGGCCCAGCACTTGGAACAGAACTGAGAGGGCCTCAGCCTTGACTCAAACGGAACCCAGCAACATCTAATTGAAAACTAAACCCAGTGCAAGAAATTCATCCTAATGTGTTTTGCCACCAACAGGAAAAGACATTTGGATGAGTGGCTACAAATGGGAATGTCCCCAGTCAGAGATCCTGGAAGAGTGTAGGACTGGTTGTCAAGGGCCTTCCTAGAAGTAAGACTGCACTCCTTCCAGTGAGGACAATCAAGGGTGAGCAACTGTCAACAACGAGAGGGAGCAACGTGGGTGACTAGAAAGGCTGCCCTCTATGAACACAGGAAACCCTGCGCACGGTGTCCCCCCAGTTCTGAGAGGGCACGTGAGAGACAACTCTAACCTTGATATTTGTCTAATCCTGTAGAGGTAAGGGGCAGATAACTCCTGACATGGCTGATCTATCTTGCCTTCTTGAAAAATGTCCCCTCTCTATAGTGACCTGCAGAGGGGGATCAAGCCCTTTCTCTGCAGGTGCCCAGCACATGCTCACATGTACTGATGACAGCTGGAAAGCTGGTCAGGGGACCTGGCATCTTGGCTATCTGCCCGCTTTTGTTGAAACCCCTTGACGTGTCAGCGGGACTCGGCAGTCGATGTTTTCACGCAGCGTAACACACAGCCTCAGAGACTCTGCCATTTATTTATTTGTTACTTTTCCACAGCCACCTGCTCCTGGGTGGGTCTGCGGCTCTGCCATGCACTTTCTGGAATCTCCAGTCCTCCCCATACCTTGTCTCTTTTGACCACACCACTAGCTTTCACCCTCCTCCTCACAGCCTCACCCCAACCTTCTGGGCCCCATCTTTGACTCCAGGGGGTCCGATCTCAAGGTTTTCTGTCCTGGTTGCTGCTTGTGCAAGGCCTCCAGAGGGCCATTAGGCAGGGTCATCCAAGGAAGGGTCTCGTCTTCCAGGGAAGTTGAGGGTTCACGTCTTCTCTGACCAGCCATTACCACAAATGTATGCATCAGTCTCCTTTCCAGGACCACCGTGCCCACATTTTCCCTGCCAGGAAGGAAGGAGAACAAAAGGAAGTGCAGTTAGTGACATGATGGAGGGACATACGAGGACGCCACCAAGAAACATGAGGATTCAGCTTCTTTCCTGGCTCGTCAGTAGTGGCACTGTGTCCCCCCGCCCCCCATCAGAACCTTATTCCTGGGCTCCCCAGTTTGCTCAGACCATCCTCCCACCACCCACTTGGACCCAACAACTCACCAGCAGCTACTGGACATGCGGCCTGAAGCCATTTCTGCATGACTTGTCTTTCTACACTGCTGTCCTTAATTCTCTACCTTGAATAGTCCCTTAATCCCCCGAGAATCAAGTCCAAGCAATCTGCTTGCCTTCCAGACTGCCAAAGTGCTGCCTTCCATAATCCACCTAGCTGGTCTCCCTCTAACACTTCTGGTCATCTACTTACACCTCAGGGGGACATCTCTGATCCTCAACAGGCATTCAAGTAAGGAATAACCCTCCTTCCCTGGAAGAGTCCTTGCAACAGCCTAGCTCCTCCCTTATCCCACTCCCTAGAGTGCTTCTGTTTCCAAAGCCTACTTTCCTCAGTCCTCCCCTCCAGACCCAGGGAAACCCCACCACCCGCATGAGCCTCTCCCATCATCCCAAGGATGAGTGATCTCTCCCTCTTCACTGATTTCCTGCCGCTTTACTGTGTGTTCATTCTCATGACACAGTGTGGTTGGTTTCTATTGGAAAGTGAGTGAAATATTCAGCTCAAAGTGTCTGGTGCCTGCCTCTACCAGGCCCTGGGTATGGAACTCCTCATTTGTCAACCCTGAGGAGATGCATGTGTCTCTATCACTAGCACAGAGCACTTCAAGAGCAGGCCCGTGGTTGTCTAAACACAAACCAATCAACATCACCTGCAGCTCTGTTTCTGCATGTATGAAAACTGGCATGACAATGACATGGTTGTTCCAAGTGTGTAGAGCTAGCCCAAGATCCAGGTGTTTGTGAAACTGCTTTGGGAAAAGAGAAGAATCACAAGAACTCCAGGTGATGTTATTATCATGCCTATGCCATGGACTCCTGCAGGATGAAGATATCTAATACTTGTAATTTCAATTAATTGGGAGCCTGCCCAAGGGTCCCACATCTGGAGGGACCTCACTGAAGCATGAACTGAAGGCAAGAGTAGACGGCCTGCGTGGACTAAGAGTCGCTGACCTTCTAGCCATGAAAGGACAAGGATGTCACCCAGTGCTTTCTACTGGCCTCACCAGTAGGCAGCAGCTCCTACACAGGGGTTACAAACAAACAGGAGCCAGGCACAGTGGTAAAAGCCTGTAATCCTAGAGGCTCTGGAGGCTTGGGAGGCTGAGGCAGCCTCAGCAACAGCGAGGCACTAAGCAACTCAGTGAGACCCTGTCTCTAAATAAAATACAAAATAGGGCTGAGGGTGTGGCTCAGTGGTTGAGTGAGTCCAATCTCCAGTACCAATAAAACAGAAAAGAAAGAAAAAAAAGTGGATGGGGGAGGGGTCCTTCCTAAAGCCCCACAAAAAATAACAGTAACAAAATAATTTTCAAAGAGGAAGGTCGAGGTGAAGTAATAAAGAAAATAAAAATCAGGAGAGTAGATGATGGAAGGAACAGCATTGAACTTGGAAGGCCAAGATTTAGGCCATGCCATTGAAATAGAAGTTGATTAACTCCAGGGAACCCACAGATGCTCAGAGTTGGAGATAACCCAGTACAACAGAAGCAGGGTCAAAAATGATCACAGTGAGACACACCCTTCCAGCTCTCCTCCACCATCTCAGAAAGCCACGCTGCTACGTATTCACTAACCTACCAAAAGATGAGATGTTTATTGCAGAGAAACTGGATCAGAAGGGCTGGAGTTGGGAACAGCTGTCACTGTGTAAGACAGGCTGGGGTGGTGCACTGAAAATAGGGGGCTTAAGGTTGTGATGTGAGAGACCACGTGCTCAGTGGTGAGACAGTCTGCCACCTTCCTTGCTCTGCTCCCAGAACAGTATCAGGCAGACAGTATCTTTCCTGGAGGAAACAAAGAGTTCCAAAAGAGAAGGACCTACAGCCATTGGTTCGCAGAAGTCCCCAGTAAGACGTCCTGATCCAGCTTCATCACCTTGCAGTGAGCTCACCACTCAACAAGCTCAGACTCAGAGCCACCAACCAGTTTATTATTAGCACTCCACTCTTGAAAATAAACAGGTATTCTCGTAGGACAAACATCCAAGGAAAGCTTCCAACAGTTCAAAACAGAAGAGAAAAGCAGGGGAAACAGAAAATCCCAGAAGCAGAAAAATACTTGGAAAATATTCTAAATCCCCTGATAAATGAGAGAACATTTTACATATGAAACAAGAATAGACTGTCTTGAAAAAATGAACCACCCAAGAAGAAAAGATATTCTTAAAAATCATAAAAAATACGTTAACTAAAATTTAAATGCCAATTGAAGATCTAGAAGACAATGTGGAGGAAGACTTCCAGAAATCAAGACAAAACTATCATGGAAAAGAGAAAAGATAAAGAAACTTGAGAACCAGTCCAGGAGTTCCGAAGTCTGATTAATAGAGTTCTAGAAAAAGAAAATGGGCAAAAAGAATGGGGGAAAATAATGAAATAATTAAAGAAAAATGTTCAACAGTTGAAAAACATGCATTTCAGACCAAGAGTGCTCACTGAACAACCATTAAAGGGGATAAAACTAGTCCTACAAAGTCCAGGACCATGAAATCTAGAAATTAGGATGGCATCAGATTTTACCAAAAGCATCACAAGGAGTTAGAAGATAATGGAGGTAATTGTGAACCTAAAATGCTATTCTCATTCAAGCAAGTGGTTTCCTAGTCCAGAGGTGAAGGAAAGTATTGGATAAAGTCAAGTTTAAGGTGAAAGTTAGCCTGGTACGTCCACATGAACTAGGAGGAGATTTACATTGCTCAGGAGACATTTACTGAACCCCCACCCTCCTTTTGGGCATCAAACAATGACAAGTATATAAAAAATTAAGCAATAAAAAGAAGATATTTAGCAATTCCATAGGAAAATAAAGTCATGTGAGCAATGAAAAATAATTATAGCACAGAACACTAGGTGGCTCAATGAGGAATAATATTTACACAGTCATAATAAAGTAGAACTGAATAGTGAGCTAATAAATATCATGACATTTATACTATAGTGGGTTGAGAAAGTCTATATAGTGGGGTGTTTGTGTATATCATGGAGAGTAATGGTGGGTGGTGTTAAAAAAGCTAAAAGCTTTCCTAGTAGGAAGTCGATTTTTTAAGACTCAAAAAATAAAAATTAAAAAGCAATGGAAGTGTATTATTAAGAAGCACAGTCACAAGTCTAGATGAAACAGCTACAGAGCTGAAGGATATTCTATTTGGGAACACAAGAGGGCAAGTTCACAGTTGGCTAGTGGCCTTATTGAATACGTTATCTTTTAAGCTTAGACTAATATTTCAATTTAGAGGAATAACACATGAAAAATTCCCCAAACCAAAAGATACAAGTTTCCAGAATGAAAAGCAGAGCTTCTAAAGTTGCCATATTTTAGCACAAGTAAGGACACTCAGTTAAATTTGCATTTTGGATAAGCAGAGAAAAGTGTTTAGTGTAAGTATGTCCCAAATATTACAAACTTTATTTACAGTTTATCTGAAATTCAAATTTAATGGGCATCTTCTATCTTGTCCAGGAAGCCTATACCCAACACATCCACATGAAAGCACAGAGCCATGATTGCAAAGTACCAAGAAAAAGAGAACACATTAACACTTGAGGGGGAGGGGGGTCACCTAAAAAGAAATCAGAAAAGCATGGACATCTCACGGCAAGACCGGAAGTTAGGAAGGAGAGGAGGAAGGCCTCCAGAATTCCGAGGCAAAATGATATCCATCCTGGAATATTATATCCATCCAACCATAAATGAAATTTCAGAATTGAACAGAGGCATTGTGAGGGAAAGGTTAAAAACCCTAGTTTCTACTTACCTTTTCTTAGAAGCTGACTGGAGGATTTCCCTTCCCTAAAAGGAAATAAATCAAGAAAGAAAGAAACAGAGTCCAGGAAAACAGAAATGCAACATAGAGGCGAAGGAAGACAAATTCCCGCGATACTGGCTGTGCTGGGGCAGAGAGAAAGCAGGCAAGATGGACAGGGAGAATGGAAGGTTCCAGAATGAAAGATTTTAGGGGGAAATAAAAGAACCCACAGTGTGATGCATTCTATACATTCAGTGTGATATGTCACCAAAAAAATGGTGTCTAGAGGGATTTTCCAACTCAGTCGGAGAGTTCGGGACAAATTATAAATAGGAACACAGAAAATTAATCAGGTGAAGAAAATGAGGCTATTATTAACAAAATATTTACAAGAGATTAAATGAATATTATCATAATGCACTGCTTGACAATGCAGAAAATAATACTTGATAATGACATAAACACTGAACACTGACTTAAACAAAATATTATGTGGGAGGCAGAGAAAGCAGTAGAAGACATATGGCTTCATGGACAAACACAAGAGGTAATGTTCTACCTCTCAGAGTCGAGGTGTTAAGAGTAGCCCTAAATGATCTATCAGTCCACCTTACCACTCTAACCTTAACCCTTAGTGCTCTCCCATGACTTAATTTGCTCCTGCGGTGAGGACCATAGGATGTTCTCTTCCTCAATTATATCACATCTTCCCACCTCAGGGCCTTTGCACATGCTGTTCCCTTTGCTTAGAGTGCACTTCCCCATGTATCCATGGGGCTCCCTCCTCCTGTATTCCAAGTCTTTTCTCAGATTTTTTTTTCTCAGTAGCATCCCCCACTCTCCCACTTCCTTATTAAGGTTGCATTTTATCCCTGATATTCCCTATGTCACCCTCACCACTGTTTATTTATCATCCATAAACTTCTGTAAATAGGTTACTACTTCTATAGAAAGAGGTGGTTAGAGTAATGGTTTATTTAAACATTTAAAAAAATTAAATCCACAACTTGTCCACCGAGATATCCCTGCATAGAACAGAGTGACTGGCACCCAGTAGGAGCTTTAAAAGTATTCATCAAATGAAAAAAATAAATCAAGAAATAGCAGCATATATATTTACTGAAAGACAAAGGTAAATACAAAAAAAAAAAAAAACCTGTTAAGATAATTGAAACACTCCACTGAGGACTTGCTAAGGACAAGAGAGAGAGAGAGGGTGTGCTGGTTTTCCTGAGAAGACTTATATTCTTGTTTGGTTCACCAAAGCATTTTCAAATATTACCTTAATGAACATTAAAGTAATTTTTAAAAATATGATCAGTTTTTAGCCCATACACACCCAAATCGTACTTCACCAATTTCCAAATGAAATGGCAACTGGTCACCTACTCCCATGTTCAGATGTGATTTGAGTGTGTCTCCCAAAGGCTCACTGGCTGGAAGCATGGTCCCCTAGGGGGTGATGGTGAGCATGGAACCCTTATGAAATGGGGCCTGGTGGAAGGTAATTAGGTCACAGGGGCTCCACCCTCATAAACGGATCAGTGACATCCGGGAGAGAAGTTTGTTGTGGAGTGAGATCATCCATGCCCTTCTGCACACCGCCATTTTTCCTTTCCACTTCTCCACCATGTTGTGGTGCAGCCAGGAGCGCCCTCGCCTGCATGCTGCTGTCATGCTGTTTGGATCATTCAGCTTCTCAAATTGTGAGTCAAAAACACCTCTTTACCCAGCCTCAGGTATTTTATTATAGCAACACAAACAGATCAAGGTACCTGCAGCTTTATGTAATTAAGGCCTACAAGTCTTGCTCCTCTTCTCATCCACCCCTTTTCCTCTCATCTACTACCCCAATCCCTCCTGAGTCTTGAAGTAGCTCTCACCTTCTCATCAGTCTCAAACTCACTCACGTCTGTCCATCTGCATCACTATTGCCCTAAGACCATCTTTCACCTGCATACTAGCAAAACTCCATAAATGGACCACCCACATTCATCCAGTACCTCCAACCTATTAAACTGTGGCCAGACTGATATTTTCAACACAAATCTGATCCTATTACCCCCCCCCACACACACATCTGCTTAAAACCTGTCCATGGCATCCCATAGATAAAACTCTTAACCTCTATGCCTGCAATTGCTGTACCATGTTTCCCCACCCCAGGGGATGGCATGCTGTTCCCTCTGCCTGGAATGCGAACTCCATCTCCTTTGACTACTTAGCTCCTATTCATCATTCAAATGTCAGCTAAAATGTCATTAAACTATATTCCCCTATTTTAGGCTGTCATAGCACTTTTGTGGGTATCGGTCCTTTATAACACTTGGCACAATTGCAGTTTTACACTCAGACTTATTGGGTTAATATCTGTTTCCACCCCCCCATCTCCAACACACATACACACGTGCGCATGCACACACACACACACACACACACACACACACACCAGAGAGAGGCCGAGTTCTAAGCTTCATGGAAGAAGTCATTTGTTTCATTATATTCCAGCTATGTTTTAAAACTTCAACAAGCAATATAGATGACATGGCTTTAAACTTCCATTCATCTGTCTCATCCCTACCCTAAAATTCTACAACATGGAGACTGCATGCTTTTCTGTGAAAGCCCAGTCACCCTCTGCTCTCTATACCACCAGTGCCCAACCTCAGACGTGATTCTGGAAATGCATGCTGACATGCAGTGTGCAGGAGATTGTGTTGCATGTAGTTGCTGGCCTGGAGAGGTGTCACCAAACCCAGGAGGTTTGCCTTTTAGACAGTCATCAATGATATATTTTGAGAATTCCACATATGACCTTGAATTAATTCCTTCCTCCACAATCCACCATACCTTCAACTGGCTGAACCCCAGTGACCATCTGACTGAAGCTAAAGATTCATCACTGTAGCAAATCTAATGATTTTCATCTTGTCTCAACACTATTAGCACAAGGCTTTTGTGTTGTGGATGTGAATGTGTGTATTTTCCCTTGTTTTTATAAAATTGGAGTAAAATATACAAGAAACTAGCCAAACTATTGCACATACTTTTTTAATTTTTTATTTTGTTTGTTTGTTTGTTTCTTTGGTTACGAAACAGGGGATTGAACTTAAGGGCACTTGCCCACTGAGCCACATCTCCAGCCCTATTTTGTATTTTATTTGGAGACAGGGTGTCACCGAGTTGCTTAGCACCTTGCTTTTGCTAAGGCTGGCTTTGAACTCACAATCCTCCTGCCTCAGCCTCCCTAGTCACTGGGATTACAGGCATGCACCACCAGTGCACAGCAGCACATACACTGTTATATAAAGCTGGTGTTGCTGACTGGCAGAAAGTGCACCATGAGAATGACAATTCATCAGGTAATGCATACAATTCTAAGCTCAGCATCAGATGGGGCACTAGGGGGCTCTAAATTTCAACATTTAATGTTGAACACCACTTATTTACACTACCTGTGCAATTTGACACTACCTGATAAACCAATGTTAATTTAACCCTTTGCTGAGTAAAATAAGTTTAAGTTCATCTTTTTTCTTTCTTCCTCTTTATTCAGAACTATATGAGAAACCAATATTTTTTTAAGTTCCTTTTAAAGAGTAAGACTACCAGGTAATCTTCCTTTAAAATAACTCTCATTTAGATGCAAGTGGTAATTAGTCATGGGGACTCCCAATTTTTAAAATTCTACAATATAATGCAACTGGACCACTACATTTATATTTTAAATATATATATATATATATATATATATATATATATATATATATATATATATTACATATATTTTTAAAATATCCATCTTTCCCCCCAAATCAGTCTCTGGCATTACCTACTAGGGATCACATCTTTTTTTTTTGGGGGGGGGTACAGGTACCAGGGATTGATTTCAGGGGCACTCGACCACAGAGCCACATCCCCAGCCCTATTTTGTATTTTATTTAGACACAGGGTCTCACAGAGTTGCTTAGCACTTTGCTTTTGCTGAGGCTGGCTTTGAACTCACAATCCTCCTGCCTCAACCTCCCTATTCGCTGGGATTACAGGCATGTGCCACCGCGCCCAAGTGGGGGTCACATCTGTAGTGGACTTCACTCCCCAGAGCTTGGACTATGCCATGACATCAGGGAGAGTCGAGGATCAGAATCTGAGGGATCTCCTTTACTGGACGCTGTGTGAACCACTGACCAACTCCATCGCCCCATCAGCACTCACTCTTCCTGTCATTGTTTCAGAAGTGAGGCCCAACCACTGCTCCCCACCATCCTGCCATTTCTGCGAGTGGCGTGTTACTTCCTACTCCCTTCCAATATATCATCCAAGCCCTCTGCCTGCCCGGAGAGGTGGAGCTGTGACGTGCGACAAATTAGGTCTACAGTTTATTTCAGCACCGATAGGAAAATTGTCAGGACACTCTCAAAGCTTCAGCTCACCCTTATCTTTAAGGGCATTTCAGTCACAATCATCTATGAGAAATAAATTCAACAAGAAACCATTCTATACCCATCAGATTAACGCCTTCCCTGCAAACCTTCAGCTAGAACATTCAGGAGTGAGAAGCATGACTCTCAGACAGAGCTGGTGATTTCTTCCATCTGTTAGTCTCAATTTCTATATTCATCCATTATAGTTTTTTTAAGATGAGAATTTTTTTCCTGATACCCTCCACAAAATATACTCAGTATAAACAATTCACACACTTCTGCCATCTAAAAAACAAAAAAAAAACTTAAAAAAAATTTTTACACTAAAAAAAATCACTCATGTCCTAAATGAAAACATCTTGCTTTGGAAGTCATACAAACTTGGCCTTAAACCACTTGCTTACTTGGTGGCCTCATCTAATAAGTGGAAATAATAACTGAAGTCACCCCACAGTGTGAGGATTTGGGACAATTGTTGTTATAAGCCACAGTGTTCTGTAACTGTTTATAATTTATGGCTACTAATGTTATTGATATACTTTCTAGTCTATACATATGTACATATCAATGTGTGGATTTTATGTTTCCACAAGGTAACTTCTGCATGCTGAAAGGTTATTTAGGAGATACATTGTTTTAAATAAATAAATAAATAAATATTCAGTTTATTAAAGTTACAAATCTTTAAGTCAAGTTACAAATCCTTAAGTCAAGTTCCTCCTTAATTTCCTGAGTTTAACCCATAAATTTTATTTTTCTATTCATAAGCAAAGTTTGCTTGTTTTGCATTTCTTTTCTTTTTTTTTAGCAAAAGCATGAATTCCTTGAGAGTCTTTGAAAGCAAATAGTGAGAGAACATTCCTAAAGTTATATGTTATGGACTGAATATTTGTGTCCCTCCACTCCCCCAAATAATTTAATGCTGAAGATCTAACCCGTGTAAATGGGACCTCTAATTAAGGTTAGGTGAGGTCATAAGGGTGGGTCCCTGATCTGATGGGACTGGTGTTCTCATGAAAAAGGAAGAGAAAAAGAGCTCATTCTCTCTTGTATGCACAGAGGGAAGAAAGGCCATGTGAAGGCACAATGAGAAGCCAGGAAGAGAGCCCTCATCAGGAGCTACTTTGATGACACCTTGATTCTGCACTTTGCTATCATGTGGATGCCCAATGTTGCCCAAAGGCCCATGTGTTAAAGGCCTGGTACCCAAGGTGAAAATATTGGGAGGTGGTAGAGCCTTCAGGAGGTGGGGCCTAGTGGGAGGTCTCTAGGTCATTAGGGGTGTGCCCTTGAAAGGAGTTCTGGTCCCCCTCTTGCTCTCTTTCACCTCCTGGTGATAAGGTGAGCAGTTTTGCTCAACCACATACTCCTGCCATGATGTGTGGCCTCACCTCAGGTCCAAAGCAACAGGGCCAACCAATCATGGACTGGAACCTCCAAAAATCTGGGAGCCAAAATAAACTTTTTCTCTTTATAAGTTGATTATCTCTGGTATTTGTTATAGTGACAGAAAGCTGGCTAACACAGACTGCCAGGCTCCAGAACTGTGAAAAAATAAATTTGTGTTGTTGAAGTCACCCAGCCTATAATATTCGAGTATAGCAGTCTGAGCAGACAAATTTAATATGAGAAGCAGTGAGGATTCCCCAATATTTTGGACATAAGAAAAGTTAGAGATCAGCAGTAGGGAAAGTGAAGGGACCCACACACCTCTAGATGTGTGGCCAGACTTGGAGGTTGGAGGCCTGGGGCTCCCGGTCTAGAAAATGCAGAAACATTATTGGGTTTGTGAATCAGAGATTGATACTCAGTCTTAAATTCACCAGACATAGCAAATAAAAATGCAGGATCCCCAGTTACACTTGAATTTCAGATGATTTTATAATATTTGGGACATTCTTATACTAAAAGCTACCCAGTATAGATACAACCTCTGAAGTACAATTTAGCAATACATGTCAAAGTCTTTAAGGCATATACAATCTTCAGCATAGCAATTCTACTTCCAGACATTTATTCACAAGATAAGAGATAAATGTGTATAGGTAAGGAAATTTATCAGTGTATTGCTTTATAATCATGAAAAAGTGAATTAATAGAAGATGGTTAAATATTTATGGTATTTCTATTCAAATGTATGCAGTCTTTAAAGTCATAATTTTATGATCTATATTTATTAACACAAAAGGACATCCAGAATATAGGAAGTTAAAAAAGATAATAAAGTAAATTTAAGTTTTATTTTATGTCAACTAAATATTTTATATGCACAAGATATATACACACATAAACAAATCTGGAATCATTATGCTAAGATGTTGACAGGATTGTGAGATTACTGGTAACTTTTACTTTGCTCTCTATACTTATATGCATATTATATCTCAATAATCATAATAAAACTATTATCATTTTGAAAAAAGTACTAGTGACTTTTAGATAAAAATCATTCAAAAAATTCTTTGGTAGTTCTGTAATCCTTTAATCTGAAGTAGCAAGTCCATGTATGAATACAGAAATTCATTACACAAAGTCTGAACAGGTTCCTTTTCCTATTTTGGTGTTGGTATGAATAAGCTATGACATCTTTCTCGTGCTGAAAGAGCCATTGAAGAACCTGGATGCAGTAGATACTTGTTTATAATTATTTGTTTGTTTGAAGAAAGGGTATTACTTTCTTGGCTACCCAACATTTTAACCCTTCTTTTCATGATGGATTACAAATTTCCCTAGAGAAATTGTCTCCATATTCCATGATCAGTCTAAGTCCTTGGGGTAAAAGCTGCTCCGACCTTGGATCCAAGGTGTGCATGTAACCCAGATATGTCAAATTGGAGCATACCATTCCCTTGGCCTAATAATTTATCCACATATAAGCAGAAGGTGAATTTCTAACCAATGAAAATCAGATCACAGGCATTGTCATGTCAAACACTATTTTTATTGAAGGAGAACCTGGGAGGATGTATGCCTGGATTTATTAGCTATCTTGCCATCTTTGGAACCCAACATGAAGAGCAAATTGCATTAAAATAAATGAAAAAAAAAACCAGAAACCCCATAGATCACATACTGTACCCTTAGCCCAAGTTTAGATGAAGTTACATGAGTTAATCAAAGTCCCTTTTATGATTATTTGAGCTAGATTTTTAGTCATTTATAACCAAAATAAAGAACTGCACTAAATTAATTACAGAACCAATGAGACCTAAGCAATATAGCCTAATTATAATGATAATTATGTTTTATTCATCAGTTACTATGTTTAAGATATTTTAAATAAATTAATCATGAATAAATCCATCCATCCTTTGAGATAGACATTATCTTCTCTGTTTCATGGATGAGAATCCTGTGGCTCCACAAACTTAAATAATTCACCCCAAATCACACTGCTGGCTAGACGAAACCAAGACAGCAAAATACCAAAGTCTATGTTCTTCTACTGCACCAGGATTGATCTTCATTTAGACTTAGAACCCTCAGTTCTGGTCTCACACCACAGAGAATTATTTTACTGGGCTTTGGTTCACTACCAGTTGAGGCAAAGGAACTACCAGAAAGCCTAACTTCCCCTAAATAGCTCTGAGTTGAAGCCAACCATATAAAAAGTACACAGAGCCTCAGTTTAGGGTGGGGAAGGAAGTTGCCTGGTGCTAGCATTTTCTCTAATTTCCAAGCAAGAATCAACAACTGAGATTTTAGCTCATCGAGTGAACTAAAATGTCAGACGCCAATCACTACTATGAATCCCAGAAACATTACTTAGAGTTGACAATAACTGCAAACCTCCTACTTTTTACTACCTAAAACCATGTATGGTGGACATGAACTTTGCATTAATGCAAACCTGACACACAGGAGTCATCAGATGTCCAATAAATCATCTTACAAAAACACAAGCATATAAATAAAATGATTCAGACACATTTACCCATGACCTGGTCTCTACGTAGAATTTATTTTCTTACTTTTCACAGTGACCCAAATCCCTCTCAAGAAAATGAGGTACAACAGAGAAGCTAATAAATTTAACTCCTTGACCTAATAAGCAAGTGTGATATCACAGGATACAAGACCAATGTGCAAAACTTGGTTGTATTTCTATACATCAGAAATGGGCACATGAGAATTGTGATTATAAATGCAATAATATTGACAACTGCTTTTTCAAGATACAGGTAAGCATATATCTAACAGAACATGTAACAGGGCTTGTATGATGAAAAGTTCAAGGTAATAATGAAAGAAATGAAAGTATATCTAATTAAATGGAGAGATGTAGCATGTTCTTGGATTAAAATACTCTAGATGATAATGAGATCAATGCTCAAATCTATTTATAGATTTAACACAATTCCTATCAAAATCTTAGCAAGACTTTTTTCCATGTAGAATTAATTATATCTTAAATTTTATATGGAAAGGCAAAGGAACAGAAAGAGCTAAGGCAATTTTTCAAATAAAAAGTAAATGGGGAAGAATCAATTGACCACATTTTGCATCAATTTTTTAGCTGTAGTAATTAAGTCTGGTAGCTGACTGGATGCATGCATCAATAGAACAGAATAGAGCCCATCAACATACCCTCTTATAAGTATGGACAACTAAAATAATTTAATGCAGGAATATAGATTTTATAGCAAATGGTGTTGAAGTAATTGAACATCTATCAGATGCGGGGGGGGGGTGGTGGAAAAAACTTTGACCCAAACCTCATGCTACATAAAAAGAATTTCAAACAGAATATAGATTTCAGTATAATATTTAAAACTACAAACTTTTTAAAGAAAATTTGGGAGAAAACTTTGAAGACCTATGGTTTGATGAACAGTGTTAGATTTTATACCAAAAGCATAATTCCTAAATCAAAGTATTGATAAATACGATTTTATCAACAATTTATGGCTCATCTTGTAAACAACATGTTAGATAAAATATTCATATCTAGAATATTGTCCCTAAGGTCAGTCAAATGACGATAACCACCCCTGGCGCCATCCCAGCCTCATCCTGAACTCTGGGAATTTTCTAACCTCAGGACTCTTGGAGAAAGTTCTCTGCAGCCTGGTGCAGCAGCACCCCAATACAAATGTTCTTTTGAAATCCACCTCTGAGCTGCCAAGCCTTCACTGAGCCCATCCAACCACAAATTCCTAGCAGATGTTTAGCACATGAGTGTTGCCCTCCTCCCTGGATTCCTGCAAGAGTCCCTCACCCCACCCCATCTGCTATGAACCAAGCAGGGTGCATTGAGGGTCTGCCCCTGCTCAGGGAGTATAGGGGTACATTGTACACAGAGAATTTAAAAACCATCGTCAAACTGGCCAAAAGTCAGACCACTTTTTATTTTCATGTCAAATATAAATAATGTCAGTGATAAAATATTCCTCCTGGCCAGGTGGACCACCCTAACACCTCTCCCAGAAATTGGCTATGCTAGTCTTGGCTCCTGGGGGACAGCTAATCTTTCCCATTCCTGTCTTTCCTTCAACAGGAGACTTCATTCAAATATACGTACCGAGCATGTCCTGCCCCTGATTTAAAATTCTTGCTTGCTCCCATGGCCACCAGAAGGAATCAACTTCTGGTAGCTTCATGGCTCTTCACCATCAGAATCCAACCCTGTTCTCCAGCCTGCCCTGCACCCTTTCTCCCATTTCCTGTAACCCAAGCTCCCAGTTCCTTGAACACACTATCTCATTCTCCAGCTCTGTGCATGCATATGTTGAAGCCATTTCTTTTATTAAGAATTTTCTTTTCAACTGTGAAATTTCCACGTCCTCTTCCAAGGCCCTGCTGATGAGGTCATTTCTCTGAGGAACTTTCCCTGATTCCCTCCACCCCTCAGGAAGAATCCAGAGCACCTACTATGTGACTCTGTTTCATTGCAGATTCTACCTGCTCTGCTTGTATTTCCTAGTTTCCCCTAAATGTTCTCTAAAGCAGAGTAATTCCTAATCTAAAGGTCAAGCCAAAAAAAAAAAAAAAAAGGCGGGGGGGAATTTTTTTTGGCAAACCAAGTCTTAGTAGTTAACTGAGTTACTGTGCCTTCAACCTGTCTTCATAACCAGCTTGCTTTTCAGTTCTTGGCCCCTTGGGCCAAGCATATTTTCTTCTGTCCATATGATTCACACTCTATAAAACCATCAGGGCAAGTGGACCTAGAGCAACTCTGTGGTCTTGCTTTCTCTCTTTCTCCCAGAAGTCACCTCTAAATGAGATGGTCACAGATTTTAGTTCTAAGGTACATAAGAAAAAGAGACCCTCCCTTTGGTCTGTATCCCAGCCACATGTCTCAATTCAGTCTTTTACCCAAGAGCACAGAATTGCAGGCAACTGGAAGCAGCTTTAATTACATACTAACTAGATAATTTAACTAGATACTAACTAGTTGTATCCTGACTCCTGCATTGTTTGTTTTTCTATCACTCTTAGTGAGAGATCAGTGGTGAAGGGGTGAACAGCTGGGTGGGATCTGGGCCCTGGTGTAAGTCCCAAAGGTGCCCCCAACTTCTACCTCTCACCACTGTAACTTACCACAGCCAGTTGCTCACTGTCTCTGCCCTCAGGATGTGGTCTCGCTACAAAGACTGAAGTCCTGCTTACTTTCCATTTCATGGGGCCTGGCACATTTAAGCTGCAGATCAATGTCTACTGAAGGGAGACAGCCTCCATGTAGAGTGTCCTCCACACCCTAATGATTCCCAGCCCTGCTGCCAACTCCTGCTTCTGTTTTCTTTGGTCTCTAATCTCCTGTTTTGTTCAGATTTCTGGTCCCTCCCCAGCCCTGCCGGGTGACTCCCACTGAGAGTCACAGTGGTGAGCAGGTGGTATGTGCCTGAAGCCCCAGCTTCTCAGGAGGCTGAGGTGGGAGGATCGCTTGACTGAGAGTTCAAGCACAACCTGGGCAACATAAGGAGACCTTGTCTCAAAAGTTAAAAATAAATAAATAAATAAATAAACACATCATGGTTATCCCACCCTCCCAGTGATCCTGGTTAGGGAGTGTCCTAACCACGTCCTAGTGGGAGCCACAAGTTCTGATCCCTAGGAGGACTCTTGGCCCTTCCTGAATTCAGTCACAGCTGTGGGAGCACAGGAGACCTGGAAGTGCTGCTGCCGTCTGTGAGCACAAGGGGGAAGTCCAGCAAGTCCCAAGAACAGAATCCCTCAAACCAACATCATTGGCTGTGGCAAACCCATTGCCAAAATGGTTCCATTTCCCCATGCACCCTTGGCAAAGTGACTTGGAAGCTCCTCCCATCAGGAGAGGGGGTCTACTTCCCCATTACAGAGCCTGGCTTGACTAGATCTTTTGTTTCTAAATGCCACTGTCAGATGCAGCCAACAGCTCCCTAAAAGAGTGCTGCTGAAGAATTGAAGAGAGAGAGAGAGAGAGAGAGAGAGAGAGAGAGAGAGAGAGAGAGACAGAGAGAGAGAAGGGCCCTAAATAATTTCAAAACCACACCAGCTGCAGAATAGAATACTAGGAATACAGAATATTATTGATTTAAATAGAAAGACCTCTTTTCTTTTATGAAGCAAAGATTAATTGCAAAGTGTCTTTAATCCTCATTAGAACACCCTGTAACAACAAAACCCCTCCCCATTTTTTGTTGTTGTTTTTTGTTTCTTGTTGAATTTTTTGTTTTGTATTGTTTTGCACTGCTGGATGGAACCCAGGGCCTCACAAATGCTAGGCAAGCACTCTACTGCTGAGTTACATGCCCAGCCCTATGATCCCCATTGTATAGTTGAGGAATCAATACCTAAATGTGAGAAATGTGCCCAAGGTCCAAATGCTAGTGAGAACAGCCAGAGTTCAAGTCCAGCTCAGTCAGATGCTGGGACCTGTGCAGTTTCCACTAAACACCATGTAGTGCCAAATTAATATCATTTCTTCAAAATTTGAGCTGAATATAAGCTTCCATAAGATATTATTTGCCAATTCATTACCTCTTAGCCAAGAGAATATTTGTATTAACACTTTGAACACCAAGATCCAGCTCTGTTATAAAGTAGCTATAGTGGCCATGTGGATTTGGGTCAATCAAATGATCTCTTAGGTCTTCAACTATTTATTTCATTTACAAATGGGAAGTGAAGTCAGAAGATGGTTCAGACCCCTTCCAGCTCCCCTGACTGGAAGGTTTGCTATTTCTCCCATAGAGTACAAGCTGAACCAGAACCTTTTGTCCCAACTAAGCTTTCTAGGAAAGAGACTGAGACTGGCTCAAGTTCAACCCTGGTCCAATCCACCGTGGGGAAATGGGTCCGACAATACCAATCTGGCTCATCAGCTGTGGATATTGGGAAGTAAAGGAGGTTACTGGGTAGGACTCTTGGGCCATCTGACAGATGTCAGACCATATCCAACCAGAAAGGTAAGATCCAGATGTTCTGGGTCACATGTAACTCCAGGGACCACTTTGAGAGTCAAAATCTTTCCTTTGCTTTGGGAGAGAAGAGCTGGCCACTACCCTCCTTCCCTCTGCTCCTTCCAAATATCCTCCAGCAGAAAGTTCACAGCCGCATAAGGATCTTTGTATAACAGGAGAGGAACCCAGTAGCAGGCTGGCCTTGCTGGCAGAGAGAGAGAGAGAGCCTTCTCTGAAAGTCAGTGCGGGGAGATGAAAAGCCACGGACCCTCCAGGCCAACTTGCAGTGTGCAAGCCCTGCGAGAGGAAAAGAAAGATGTCGCTGCACAAAAAAGCTGGTGGTGGCTTGGCCTCAATGACAGGGCTGCCACATCAGTAGGCGATGTTAGATCAGCATTTGGTACTCCTGTCTAGGTGCAGTTCTGCTGCCTGCATCGCCTGTAAGGCCAAACCCCACCTCCTCCATCCTGCCCCCCCCCAGCATCCCAATGGAGACTGCAGGATGCTGACACAGAAAGCCTGCAGTTGCTGGGAGCTTCTCCAGGATGCAGCCTGTGCGAGGAAAAAGGTTTGGACAAGGAAAAGAAGAGGAAAGAGAAACAAAAGTCCTCAGTTTGAGTCAGGGACATATTTCCAGCTGAGAGCAGGTTGCTGGGTGGGGGCTGTGGAAGGGACGCATGCAGTTCCTGGTTATGGCTCTTCTGCCCCCTGACCCACCTTGCGAAGCTCCTGATAGCTCAGAGAGGGGACTCAGCCGCAGCAGGAAGTGGCCTCTGAGGAAGGACTCAGGTGGGCTTTGGGGTTATTGGGAAGTGGGGAGGGAGAAGGTATTGGGTACAGGGCCAGGGAAGCCCCAGTGATGGCTGTGAGAATTCTTGACTGGGGTGGCAATAGGGGAGAAGGGAACACAGCTGTAGGACAGCCTGGGTGTAGATGAGTTTCTTGGTGCCGGCAAGGCACTGTGCTTTCTGCAGAGCGACAGCAGAGAAGGGCCTGGATCTGAGGCTAAGGGACAGCATGTCTGTGTCTTCAGACCACTGTGGGTGATGTGGACTGGCCAGCTCCCAGGCTTTCTGTCCCTCAGTGTCATTCTCTCACTGGTAAGTGGGATGGCGCGTGGGAGGATGGCATCACTGCACAGTGCACAGGGAAGGAGGAAGGGTGCAGTCACAGAGGTGGGTGAGGAGGGAAAGAAAGGGCTCCCGAGTCAGCACTGAGAGGCACCTGAAGGACTGTTTCATCCTGGGAGACTCTCGGGGAATGGAGGCTGCTCTTCCCAAAGGGCCTGGCAGGACTGGCTGTGGGCTGGGCAGAGAATGGCAGCTGCTGACACACAGAGATGCTATGTGACCTTGCGCAACACAGTCAACCTCTCTGGGACAAGGGCAATCATAACACTGACCTTTGTAGATTGTTATGGTAGTCCATAGTAAAAGAGACCTATAAAATATTATAAAATTATAAAAGTCTTAACTATAAAATCATATGTTAAATATAAAATATTGAATATAAATATAAATTTATTAAATATAAAATTACATATAAAGTATAAAATTATTAAATATAAAGGTGTAATAGAATTTCTTGGGCTAGTGGTGTCTTACTGGCTCCACACAAGACCTCTTGAGAATTTTTTTTAATGCTGTATCTGGATTTCACCCTGGATCAATTATTCAAATTAGAGCAGGGGACAGCAGACAGGCAGGAAGACTTTTTTTAAATCTTCATGGGTAATTCCAATGCTCTGTAAAGTTGAGACCTGCTTACGGGTCATAGGAAGTCTAAATATCCTGAAATAATCACTTGGAGCTCATGTATTTAAAAAATGCATTTAAAAAATGGAGTCTCCGAATTCTCCCAAATCTACTGAGTTTTAGGGAGGCCATGAGTTTCATACCCATGGATTCAACCAACCTTGGATCAAAAACCATTCAGATTGGGGCTGGAGATGTGGCTCAGCGGTAGCGCGCTCGCCTGGCATGCGTGCGGCCCGGGTTCGATCCTCAGCACCACATACCAACAAAGATGTTGTGTTCGCCGAGAACTAAAAAATAAATATTAAAAATTCTCTCTCTCTCTCTCTCTCTCTCTCTCTCTCTCTCTCTCTCTCTCTTTAAAAAAAAAATTAAAAAAAAAAACATTCAGATAAAGATTGCACCTGTACTGTATAGGTACACTATTTTTCTTGTTCACTACTCCCTAAACAATGTAGTTTAACAAATATTTAAATATAGCTCTTACATTTTACTAGGCACACAAAGCATCTAGAGATGATTTAAAGCATACAGGAGGATGTCTAGGTTCTATGCAAATACTATATGGTGTTACATAAGAGACTTGAGCATCTGAAGATTTGGGTATCTGTGGGGAATTCTGGAACCAGTCTTCTTCAGATTCCAAAGGACAACTGAAGTTAGCAAGCAATAAAAGCAGTGTAGACATGTTTATTCCAGCAAGGAGTTTGCCAATTATCTCCTTACCCACTGGATGAATAATCACACCTAGTGATGGTTCCTGAAGGCACAGCAAGGGGACACATTCTCTTCAGACAGCATATTCAGATGATTGTTTTGAGGAAGGGGTCTTGCCAGGTAGCCAAATCCAACCCCATTCCAGCTCCACCAAAGTGATGGTCCAATTAAAAAATAACAAATTTCCCAGCCAGAGAGCCTGGGAACTTTAAGATAAAAGGGAAAGCGGGATGAGCTATCTGGATCACACCGATGAGCCATGTTTTTGTGTTTTGTCGATAAGGTTGTTCAGGATTCCTTGCTTCACATTCTGTCTGCCTTCCGTTCCATTCATAAGGCTGTACAAACACACATGCAGACACATACACACGCTTGCACTCACTCCACCCCCATCAAGCCAGGAATGGGAGAATAAAGAGGAATAAAGGAGCCTGTGAACTGCGATCAGGCGACTGTGTTCCAAGGGAACACAAATAGTGTTAGTTATGAAAAGTACCTAGGGGTTGTTTGGTTCAAACTTTTGATCTCACAAAGGCAATATCAGCAATAGCAGTTGAGAGTAGTACTTCGCAGCCAGACGGCCTGGGGTGAAATCCCACCACCCTGCTTCCTGGAGAGCTCCTTCCATGAAATGGGAAGACCACGGCAGGACAGCTGGGTAGGTTACATAGGTGGGTAGCTGTGCCCGGTGTGTGGTGCACAGGACGGTTTTTGCTGCTGTGAGCATTGTTGCTGATGATTTATTCCAGGCAAGGAAGTCAAGGCCTAGCAAGATGATTGCTTTGTTCACACTCTCTGACTCTTATAAGAATATTGCCAAAGGGAAGAGTCATGAATGTGAGCAAATCTCTATACTAAGAGCGCTCACTGTAGCAGTACTTATAAGAACAAAAAACCAAGCAGCAGCTTAACTGTCCAACAGTGGGGTAGTTTACCAATCTGATGAAATCCGTGTGACAATTGCCTGAGAAAACTACAGCTATAATGTGAGTTTTTAAAAATGAAATCCTGCATGATTTCTGTAGAGATACAGAGACAGAACTAGTGTTCTGTCAACAAAATATCAACACAGGGTATCTCTGGTTGTGAGTTGTGGGGATTTTATTTTCTTTGCTATAGTTTTCTGAATCATATTAATTTTCATAGTGAGTAGTGACTGATATTAGAGTAAAAAAATAAATAAAACAAAATAAAGTGTTTGTTTCCAGAAACTTGCTCAAGGCCAAACAGCACCTTAGAAGCACACAGGTTTTCCACTCCTGTCCAGGGCTCTGCCCCAACCTCAGGCTGGATTAACAGTGGTTGTAAGAGAAGCCAAATGGGACAAGAAGGATGAACAGACACCAAAAAGTGGCAAGATGTGGTGGAAACGTGCAAGTCTGGATTCCAGCCCAGAAGCTTCCTAGGGCATAGCTGCAAAGGCAGCCCTAGACACATTGCCCAGAACCTTCTATCCTAAAGCCATAGTGTGGCAGGATGCATGAGCCCAGCACACAGTGTGTTCCCTGGAGGTTGCTCTCTCAGAAATAGGAAGAAGAATGTGTGAGAATACGTGTTGACAGAGGATTCTACCAATGTTTCTTTTATCCTTTCTGCAGTCTCCCTAAGGTGCTGAGATGCAGAGAGTACTGGTTAGCATCCCTGCTAGTCTGCATTCCCACTTCTCCTTAATATAGAAGTGCCTTTCTGTGCCCAACATTTTTCCAATCATAATGCCAAGGTGCTCGACACAGCCCAAACCAAGGAATGTTTATTTTGCAACATCAAAATAAAAAAGGATCTGGAAACACTTAAAACTAAGATAGATCTCATCTAAGAAAAATAAAAAGGTAGAAAGAAAGGGGGGACAGAGAAAGGGAGGGAAGACAAAAGTACAAAGATTTATCTTACTTTATACCAGATAAAATTATTACCTCTAAAAACTTCTCTATAACCTGTTCAGTTGGTTCTTTAGATGTTAAATTCTGATCTTTGTATCTAAAATAAGAATCTGGAGCAGAGGAGCTTTGAGATTCAAATATTCAATATACAATAGAAATTTTAGCAAATCCAACTCTTTTTCAAAAATCTCTCCAGTGGCAACAACCAAGCAATAATGTGATTAAGGAAATGATCAAGAAGTGATCAAGCAAGCCCCCCACATGCTTGGTGAATGCCCTTGAGCATCATAGGATCTTCAAGCAGAAACTCAACTGTCCAATCCAACCATCTCATTTTACAAATGAAGACACTGGGCCAGAGAACAGTGCTACTGGCCAACACATGCTGAGAGCCAGACAGGTGACTCATCCAGGGCCACACAGCAGCCTAGTGACAGACCCAGAATTAGATGCAATTCCCATCTTCCCCCACAGCCTATTTGTTCTGATTTTCAGTAGATTTAAAGATCAGAGATGCAAGCAGATATCAGAAATGCTTTCTCATGGCTCAGGATGTCTAGAAAAGGAACAGGTACAAAGGCATCCACAGGTAAAAGCAATGACATCCTTTCTTCTTCTGATTCTGAGCACAGAAGGAAAACTACAGAAAAAAGGTTTAGTCCTGGGCCAGCTGGTGTAGGAGCAGGTGGTGAGCCTCAGGCCCTCTGGGATGAGCAGAGAAGAGTCAAGGCTGAGCTCCTCCAGCAGCCCAAAGAAATTCTAGCTGAAAAGAGCTGCCTGGGAAGAACCCAGTCCACATGGAATTGTTTAACACTTGAAACACTTCAGGAGACAGAGCAAGTATCACACTTGAAAGCAGTGTTTAAGGAAATATGAAAGAATGAGAAAACCCAGTTGCTTATAGCTCACTAATGGTATTTGTGTCTTGCTCACATTGTGAATAAGATTTTATAAACTGGGCTCTGTGGTACATGCCTGCAATCCCAGTGGCTCGGGAGGCTGAGGCAGGAGGATCATGAGTTCAAAACTAGCCTCAGCAAAATTGAGGTGCTAAACAACTCAGTGAGACCCAATCTCTAAATAAAATACAAAATGGGGCTGCGGAAGTGGCCCAGTGGTGGAGTGAGTGTCCTGAGTTCAATCCCCAGTACCTCACCCATAAAAAAAGATTTTGTAAATATGACAATTAGTAATATGATCATTAGTAAGGTTATGTTCTCATTAGTATGTTTAGTTCATTAGAATAGTGCTCATGAAAACAAACATGTGACAATCTTTGATTTTGTTAAGAACATGCATAGATTAGTTAAGACCACACCACAGCGAAGTGATGCAGGCATCCTCATCCACCCGGAAGAGCATCCAAATTGTAGACAACTGCTAACAAAGTAGATCAGAAATGGAATCTACAAAGACCAGCTCCCACATCTACCTTCTTAGAAGAATTTCTATTGAAGAAGGCTATAAAGGGCCATAGGGAGAGGGTGTCTCCTTTCACATTATCCAGAGCCTTATCAATAATTGTAAATATTGTGACTTTTTATGTAACATAAATTAATAGATTGAGAGTTATTGTGATGGGTTGTAAACAAGAATGGCTAGTGGAAACGGAAGAATGGGAGGCTCACAATGGGTTTCCTATTAGGGGCTGAGACGTGGCTCTGTGGTACAGCATGTGCCCAGCATGTACAAGGCCCTTGGTTTAGTCCCCAGGGCAACCAAAAACCAAGAATAAACAAACACTTTCTGCCCAACTGAAGAGGGGTGTGGAGAACGCAAAGAGGATTGAAGCAACAACATGGTCCATATGAAAAATCTCTGATGGCAGAAACTCCATGGACTCAAATCCCTTGGAAGGAGTTTCAGATCTCTTTGACTTTCTCAAAATGTATTTCTTGGATTAAACTTTCCATAGGTAACTTGAGAGAGAGACAGGCAAAATAATTATGATAATAATTTTTACAACCCATCATAATAACTCTCAATCTATTAATTTATGTTACATAAAAAGTCACAATATTTACTGGGTTAAAGAATTGACCTAGGCTTACTTGCTGCAAAACTTCTCAGAGCCTTTAATTTGAGGCACACATGTGCTGTGTGTCTCCCAGAGGCAACATTCTGAAGCTCAGTGCCTGGGGATGGCTTTTCATGAGAATACCATGTAGGACCAGAGTTCTGCAAATCACATCTGGGGAACTCTGGCATGAGTTATTGTAGGTAGCAGGGCCAGTTAAAGCATCCATCTCAGTAGAGGACAAAATAGGAGAAAGGAAGTCGAAAGTGCGACAGGTGATGTGTATCTAAGGCAGGAGGAAAACAACTCAACAAAAAAGATCATGAAGCTCAAACACAAAGAGTTCAAAGGCATCTGTGCTGGGATGCTCCTTCTCTGGGGAATATTCAGAACAGGTCTGTAATAACTTAGAAATGCAGAATGATGGATTCCATGAGTTTTACCTAAGTCTCTTCCTGCTCCATTATTCTCTGTCACTTTGCTTTGTTCTCTATTTATGTACCATTAAGTGAGTGCAGATGGCTTACTTGCAAATGAAACACATTCCTGAAATGCTGTGTATAAAGCAAATACATTATTTGTAAATGGAGTCATATTTTCCACTGATACAATTCCAAAGAAGCATGTTAACCTCACACATCATCAAAGGTGTAGAGGAGGCAATTCCACCTGTGTCCTTGAGCAGCTCTTGAGAGCTCTTCTCCCCAGGGCCAACCCTGGAGAGGGATTGGCCAGGGACTTCTGATCTGAGCACACTGTCCACAATTGGTTATGCAACCTCTCAGTCAATCCCCAAGCATGATGGAAGTTCTCAAATGATGCCAGAGATTCAGAATGGACAAGTCATCTCATTGCTTTTTCTGGGCCCACTTATATGAAGAAGCACCTCTGATAGCAAAATGATACTACTATACACACACAACTTTTCTGGAAGGTGTATACTGGAAAAACTGAAGCAGACAGACATTGAAATGGAGGCTCAGGATAGATTTCTTTTAATTGCAGCATGATTTAACTTTTTTTTGCACTCTTGTCTCATCTAACCTGCTACATCTGAACCAGAGCCAACTTTGACAAAGTTAAGTTAGGGCATATATTTGGGGGAAATGAAAGTAGAGGATCCTTTTACTTTTTTTTTTTTTGTTATATACTGGGGATTGAACCCAGGCACACTTAACCACCAAGCCACATCCCCAGCCATTTTTATATCTTATTTAGAAACAGGATCACACTGACTTGCTGAAGGCCTCACTAAATTGCTGAAAATGGCTTTGAACTCACCATCCTCCTGCCTCAACCTCTTGAGCCCCTGGGATTACAGGTGTGCATCCAGCAGGATCCTTTTAAATTCCGGTTTTCAGATATAAAAGATATCCCCAAGGAGAGAAGACCCACATGAAGTCACTGATCTCTTGGAATCCCAAGGATTTGGAGCTGACTCCAGTTCTAATTGCTTTGGCAACTGACCTCTTGAATTCTGGCCCTGAAATATTTTAATAAAATTACAGGTAAAACTAGAAGCTGAGGAAGGTCTTTCTGATCTCCTTCCAACAGCAGTTGGTTCAGATCTATGACCATTTAATCTGCGACCAATAAACTTCCAAGGCAGGAGAGTCCACCTCAAAGACAAAATACTGAGAACCACCCAGGATCTGGGAACACAAAGGATCTGGGAAGGATGATGACGTCATTCCCCCAACAGGACAAGGGCAGAGCCTGAGCTAACAGCCAGTCATTATCCAGCCCTCTTGGTGCTGGCGAGCAGGAATAGACTGGTGTCTCATTATCTGACACCCTGGAAGTAGGAGGCAGTCCTCAAATCAAAAATATCCAAATACTGAATTTTGCCCTGCTGTGTAGTTTGAATCTTAAATGTCTCCCCAAAAGACTCAGTCTTCAGCTTGGTGCTATTGGGAGATGGTGAAAACTTTAAGAGGATGGGCCTAGAGGGAAGGCGTTCAGTCATCAGGGGATATGACCTTAGAGGGGATAGTAGAGCCCTGGTCCCTTCTTCTTCCTCTGTCTCACTCTCTTCCATATCCCAGCCCCTACCATGATGTGCTTGCTATTCTTCCACTAGAGGCCTAAAAGTAATGTGTCTGTCCAGTCATGGACTGGAACTTCCAAAACTGTTAGTCAAAATAACCTTTTTGTCTTTATAAGCTTATTTATCTGGGATATTTGTTATAGTAATGGAAAACTGACTAACACGGCCTGACTGCTCATTTTAATCACTTTAGTTGGAAATCCTTAATTGCATCACATATTTCTCTGCCTGCTTAACTGGACAGAGGACACAGCACATTCTTGTTACTATGTGGTACTGTCTTCATTCAGCCTCATGATCCTGTCTCTCCTAGGTCACAGGGATTATCTTCTCCCAGATACAAGCTTCCACTTCCATGCTCATTGTCTTTTCTATCAGCCACATGCACTCCCACCTCATCTAACCTGCTACCTCTGAACCAGAGACACAGTTAAGTCAGATCACAGAGGAAAGCTCTGCAGAGAGGCCACAGTCACCAAAGTCTACAGGGTCACAGGATGACAGAGGTCAGTATAGTTTCCCTAAACATGGCACCCTTTGCTCTTTTGCTTCATAACCTTTGGCAGAAATGGACATATAGAGAAATGTTTTCCACCCATGAGGAAAATAAGGCCATGGGCATCATGAAAGCTGACCAACAGCCCCAGTCTCCGCATTCAGAAGGCTCACAGACAGCCTCTGGCCTTGGCAGCAGGACCCCAGGCTTCTGGTCTCATGGATTAAGGGTCCTTTTACCTTTCAGAGACTTGCTTTTTCTGTTAAATTTACTGACTTGGTAAAGGAAATGATCATGGATTGGAAATCAGGAATGAGGATTATTGGAAGCAAAAAGAGACTCAACTCACTCTGAAGGGAACAACTATAACCCAGCTCCTGCTGATGATTGTTGGAAAGCAGATCAGGCCCAGACCTTTTGTTTTTCAATAAAAAAAAATACAGAACTGTGAGTGGAATCTCCCAATACTTCCTAATATCACATCATTATTGTCACACCCAATTGACGACTTAGGACCTAATTAAAAGAATAACCTTGTTTTAGGGTAGGCACTCTGCTTGTGCTCCTTCTATAGTCATTAAAGTCATGTACAAGAAGGTTCCATATGCAGAAAATAAATGAATAAATAAATAACAACACACACACACACACACACACACACTTCCAGGTGCATGTGTTGGGCTCCTACAGGTGCACATGTGTGTGCTCTCCTGGGTGAATATGGTCCCTGCTGCGAAGCACAGAAAGCAGTTACTGCAGGGAACACAAGCTATTTTCCCCATCATTCCAGACCTATCTTCTCTTTCCAGCAATGCCAAATTGCCTTAAGGCAGCTAGGGAGTGCTTGTCTGATTTATGGCTCGACTACCATGGCTTCTGGAAACTTTGTTCATTCTTGCACTAGTCCTGTGATTTATAAAAGACATCTATAACCCAGCAGCAACTTTTCCTTCTCTACCAGGGCAAGCAAGTGCAGGGAAGAGTGGAGAAGCTGGTTTCTAATTCCCAGAGCATCTGAAGTCAGCACTCTTGGGTAAGATGCTAAACTTTTGCATTCCTTCTTCCTTCCTGAATCCAAAACAGAAGCCTCAAGTGACCCCCTGCTTTTCTGACAGGGGTTCCTCTAGCTAAGCCTGATGCTTCGGTAACCTGGAAAGTTTGGGGAGGGAAAGATAAAATTGCAAACATTTTAATTCCATTTCCTATGGGAAGTTCTGCTAAGGAGTTTGGTTGGATAGGAAATAAAGTCATTCATTAAAAAGAAAATATTCAAGTAATCCTTAGATTTCCATCTTCTGGGGAAAAAGGATGCTGGGATCAGAGTCAGTAAATGAGTGTTCCTCACTCAGCTCTGCCCACATACCTGTGGGGTCTTGAGTTAATCAGTTCACTTCTCTGCCTCAGTTTCCTCCTTCATGAAAAGAGGCATTTACTGCCCCTTTCAGCTCTCACATCCCATCTGTCTGTGACCTTCAGTACTGCCCTTGGAAAACTGACTAACACGGCCTGATTGCTCATTTTAATCACTTTAGTTGGATTAGTACTGCTCTGGTGCTCAGAGAAAGGTTTAAGTAAAATTTCTCCTTTTTATTTTGGTTGGAAATGAACCTTGTGTATATGTGTATATACATACACATACATACACATACATACACACATACATATATGAGAATGTATAGAAATGTCATCCATATGATTATCAGAGGAATAGGATGGATATACTGGTTATATATATGACATTTCTATACATTCACTCATATCTTAAGTGCAATTATTTTAAGAAATTCTGCTGTGATTCTTCCAGGCAAAGAGCCTTCTGGTAAAGCAGAGAGCTAACCAAAGTCTATTTTTTATATCATTTTTCATTTAAATGTTTGTGTCAAAGAACAAAACCAAAAGGTGAGGACCCTGCCTTTCTTTTGAGAGAGCAGGTGGGCCTGGGCCTACTCTCAGGTGGACATTCAGTGTCACTCATCAGAACTGTGCTTTGCTGAGAGTTCATTTCCTGCTAAGCCCTTTAACTGGCAGCCTCGTGTAACCCTCACCACAATCCTAAGAGGCAAGTGGTATCAGCTTCCTTGTTTTGCAGATGACAAAACTAAAGTTAGCAAGGTCAAATGAGGTGTAGGCCCAAGTTCAACTCCAAAGGCAGGCAAGCTCTGAATCCAGAAACAGGAGGGCAGCCATGCTTCCCTGCCCTGGTCTGGGTCCTTCAAGAGAAGCTAAAGGGGTCACAGCAGTGCGCTGAGGGCATGCAGAGCATTCTGGGCTGCACTGAGACCCCCAAGGAAAGCTGCAGTAGTTGCTCTCTAGCCAGGAGGAGGCAAATAAGACTCTCATATGTAGAAGAAGCTGGCTTCTTCCAACTTCAGGGTCTCCTCTCCCTCCACCTTTGAGAAGGACAGGGAAGCTGAAACAGCCTGCAAAGTGGAGAGGACATGAAAGTGGTCGGGAACCGAATGGGGAGTGAGGATGATGACCAGAGGGAGAAGAATGGAACAGAGTAACAAAGGGCTCTGTAGAACAATGTTCTATTTATCTGAGATGTCCACACAGACACAGGAGAGATCTCCAGGTGCTTTCAGAGCCCCATGGGGGAGGGGCTTAGCACACCTGCAGCTTCTCCATCACAGACAAATTGGCACGTAAACAAAAATCTATCTATGCAATTAGGAGCCACAGCTTCGCTCTTTCTTCTTGCTCAGTATGGGTCAGACACTCACTGCACTCCATTCCACACACCATCTGTGATAGACCACATATGGCCATGTGCCCTTGAACATATCACCACCCCTCTGAGCCTCAATTTCTCTTCTCCACCAAAGAGGAAAACCACCTGCCTACCTGCCTTGTTTTGTGGTAGTAGGCACATGATCATCATAGTCGATCTTTATATAGTGCTTGCGAGTTTAAACATTGTACGTGTATTAATCTATTTAATCGGGGCTGGGATTGTGGCTCAGCAGTAGAGTGCTTGCCTAGCACCGGGGGGAACCGGGTTCGATCCTCAGCACCACATAAAAATAAGGGCATTGTGTAGAGTCTGTCTACCCTCCTTGCAAACTGCAGCAGAGGCAACTTAAGGGTCCAAAATGTTTCCCAGGGGCAGGCAAAGTGTATCATCCAGGGCACAGGAGCAACTGAGAGAAAATTCTCCATATAGTAACAATGATACGGTTGGAGTTGGGTAAAATGAAGAAGAAGAAAAAATTTGCCATAATCCACAGCAGGGTCGGATCCAAATAGGTCAAGTGATAGCAGAGGCTAGACCATTGTTACCTGTCCTGGCTGGTTCTCTCGTTCTCTCTCTCTCTCTCTCTCTCTCTCTCTCTCTCTCTCTCTCTCTCTAGGAATGAGAGAGTCATTATCCTTTTGGGATAACACTTCCTAAGTGTCACTGATAGGTTTCCACTCCTCCTTTAGGGTCACATGTGAAGCAAGGGGATGAGGACCAAGAAGGAACAAAGAAGCAGGCTAAACTACTTCCTCAAGTTCAGAACAAAGGGACATGAAAACAGGACAATCTGCAACTCCGCAGGGACTGCAAGCCCAGAAGGGGAAAGTGGTGCATCGGGAAAACCAGCAACATGAGAACTAAGAGCCCACCTGTCCTTATTCCCAGTGGCCCGTGAGTGGGAAAATATGTTCTCTCCCTCCAAACCCCCAAGCGCCAGACCTTATTCTGCCATGAGATATCTGTGCAGCCTGGTATAAAGAGGAACACAGAAAGGAACCCTACTGTTGAATAAATGGATTTCTTTCCCTCCTCTAAGTGATCATGACACGCTAGAATTAGACCACACTTTCCTTCCCATGGTAATAGCACACCATCAAAACCAATCAGAGCCAGGATGGCAAGTCCAGCCACATTGTCCTGGGAGGACAATGTTCTCTGGGAATCTAGCTTGGCATTTATGTAGAGATGCAGGGCAACAGAAATACTGCCTGAAGCAAGTGCTCAACCAGTAGGGAGAAGGAATAATAAGTTGGCAGGACTAGAAAGTGTCATCTGACAAAAAGCCCTAAGGGAGAGAAGGAAGAGATCCTGTGGCACAGGCCAGAGGAAGAAGAGAAGGAACTGGCTCACAGATAACAATGCAAAGGTAAGATGAATGAAGGTTGTCATCTTCCACTTCTTTGGTTTATCCAAAGCACTAGAGACTGCTGGTCCTCGTTCTAGAGCAACGAAAGAAGGGTTAATGTCTACTTTAGTGGGTAGTTAGGGTTGGAGGCTGGGAGAAATAAAACCTTGGCTTCTAGGAAATTTCTTAAGGAAGTCAGAGTTTACAGGTCCAAGAATTAGGTGGGGCTTTTGGTTTGTTTGCAGAGGATTTATTTATTTGTTTGTTTGTTTGTGGCCCCCCAAAAACACATTCTTTAAGCAAGCTCACCTCCCTACTCCTATATAATTAATATGTCCAACACATTCATCATTAGTTCAGGATGTGCTAATCATACTCTGCACCTACCAAAAGAATGGCTTGACATAATTTTGGAGAAAGAAAAAGGATATAAATCCTACAGTAGCTTCATTGACAAAATAAACACACACACTATCAGTTCTTCGTATTGTACACAAATTGCAAGGTGCAACTGCATGAAAGCTCTGAAGTGTCCCCATGTGGCAGAAGAAAAAAACTGTCATTCCATTACAGACCTTCAATCTGGTCCATCACTAGAGATGCTAACCTTAACTTATAAAACTAAGTCTTCCTCCCATTGCAGTGGGAGACTCCCAGGTTATTAGACTCCTGTCTCCTTTTCCCCAAAATTGCAATGTTTTCTGTTGTTGTTGTTAACTTTTGGAGTTGTTAATGACAATATTGATTGTCCCCACAGTCCTATTTCAGAACATTTCCATCACCCCCAAAAGTACTTTGGTGCTAGCTTAACATCCCAGTCTTGGCCCCTTGAGGAGCCTGGGGGTTGTCCCAATGTTCTGATGTCCTGATGCAGATGGGACTTAACCCTATGTGCCACGGCCTCCAGTAGGACAACCACACAGTCTCCTTATGGACTGGTGGGGAATCTTAACCTACATCCCCAAGGAGCATCTCCTGCACCTTACACCACTGGGAATGGTGTCTCTCCTTCTCATTCTGCCCTTAGTGCACAAGGGAGCCAGCCACAGGCTAAGCAAACCTCCAAGTCAGGTGACCCCGAGTGAAGGACTTTTCCATTCTAACTTCAATCTTATACCTTCCTCCCAAGTCCTCTTTTTTTCTTTTTATTTTACTACTCCTACTGTTCCTTTGTCTTCAACATCTCTGCAAGGCTCTTAAGGCTCAGGAACCCTAAGATGACGTACTCTAGTACTATATGGCAGAATGTTAATATAAGGCATCAAGCTCATTCTCTCTCCCCTGCTCCCACCCCTCTCCCCCTCCCTCTTTCATCTTTATATGTTCAGGAAATCACTGGGGGATGTTTTTCTAAACCCAGAGCATCCCAAGTTCCTTGGTAAGTGCAGGACATCCCCCAGTAGGGGAGTGTGGCAAGAAATGATGGAGAACTGAGATGTCAGGAAACTGGGAATCCTCTGGCTGGAGGCCGACCTTTTCAAAAACACCCAGGATCACAGCTGTCCTAGAATTCAACAGAAATTCAAGTTTCTGAAGACTCACAATCGTAGGTGCTGCCAGCCACCCAAAAGGTACAGAGAGGGAGAAAGAGGAAGAAAAATACGCAGAGAAAGAAGAAGAGGTTGAAAACAATGGGGTGGGGGCAGGAGAAATGAAACAGAGAAGGAAGGAAAAAAAAGGCACAGAAAGTGAATAAAAAAAAGGAGAAAAGGGAGAGGAAGGAGAGGAGGGAAAGAGATGGTAAGAAAGGTGTGGGAGAAGCGGCACTGAGAGGACAGAGACAGAGGAAAAGGAAATGAATGGAGGCACAGAAAATACACCGAGATGGAGCAAGGTTGTCACAGAGAAAAGGCAAATGAAACCCTTCTCCCCCACCCAACTGAATCTTCTCCTTCTTTCTCTCCCTGCCATCCAGATTTCTAATTTGGCATGGAGGCTGATCCAGGAGCAAAATTCCCCCACAGTAGGACCTACCTCAGGTACAAAGACAGCCAGCTGTCCGTCCTCACTCCTCAGGGACACTCCCGGGCAGAAGGAGCATCCCTCAGTTCAGGCTGAGGCTGACAGTCCCAGGAAGTCCTCTGGGAGCCCCTGCCGGCTCCAATCAGGTATAAAGATGGCTTGGTATAAAGAGTCCACCTTTCCTGGCAGCTGGGAGTCCCAATCCCAGCTGGGCCAGCCACACACAGTGCGGATTCTCCTGATGCTCAGGTCACGACATCCACATAAAGAGGCCCAGAGTCAGAGAGGCGCCATTGGACAAAATCCTTCACAGAAACTAGGTGGGGCCACAGTCTTTCGGTTTTTCTTCCATGTCTCAAGAAGAACTGTGAGATCCCTCCCAGGAGCTCGACTGCTCCCCAAGAAGAAGGGGCTTCATTTCCCTCAGTCTCTCTTAGAGCTGGGAAGATCCTCTGTCTCAGGAGATGAGAACTCCATGACACCTAAGGCTAGGACTGTTCTCAGCAAAGCCCAGCCTGGCTGCTTCTGGAGGAACACCTTGTCCTTTCTGAGGGTTCCCCTGGTCATTTTTTAAAGCATAACATTGATGTTGGTTTAACTGGGCAGCTACTAAGCATTCAAGTTTCTGAAGACTCAGGGGAAAGATTAGGCAGCTTCAAAGACTGGGTAGGGGAAACCAGGAAGAATCCAAGGAGGAAGTTCAAGAAGTTTAGTTTCCTCCACATTTTCCAAGGTCCTGTGTCCCTGTCCTGCCTCTACCTACCCCTAAACCAATAATAGAAGGTGCTCCCATTTGAGAAGCTGGGGATATGTAGTCTGTTCTCCCTTGAGGCCCGAGTCAGAAGACTGAGAGAACAGTCTGGAAGGTTGCTACGGCAACCAGAGTCCCTAGAGATCCCAGCTCTCCACAAACCTTTTACTTTCAGGCATGCTCTGATTTGAAAAGACAATGTTTGCTCAGGGATGATGATGAGCATGATCACATACACATATCTACAGATACATGCACACATGGCCCAAAAGGGGGCATCCCTTTAGCCACTGACATGGGCACTTCTTTTCCCAAATAGCCAGGAGTAACAGAAGAGATTTGGAAAAAAATAGCACTTCCTGACCTTGGAACAGGTTTCTGAATCATAAACACCTTTGTCTCCTATTGGATTTCAGGTTTAAGGAAGCCAATATCCTAGGAAAGGTGAGCTCCAGCCCTAAAAAGGATATACTCAGCCTGTCTAAAGAAGATTCTCCATTCCAAAGCGTAAGAAAAAAGACTGAGGCACAGCCCAAGAGCTCAGGGAGGGATTTAGGAAGTTAAGAGCTCATAATGAATGGCTATTCTTGGGTTTTGGTTCCAAGGCAGAAAATCTGGGGGGGGTCTTACTTCTGGGAGGTGGGGAGACAGGATAATGAACTAAAAATCAAATCAATGACTATAATTCACACATGTGCATAGTGTCTTCCCCAGCTTCCCAGATGAGCTCATTGACAATCACCATGAGGTAGGGAGGGGAAAACATTAATGTTCCCATTTAATGGGGAGAAATTGAGGCACAAAGAGGGACTGTGGAGCCAGAGCTACCCTGTAAAGCTGTGGCAAAATCCAGATTTCAGTCTGGCACTCACAGAAGCTACACTGCCTCTCAAGAAAACTCTCAAAGGCTATCCCTCAGAAGTTGCTCTTCGGGAAGTTTTATTTTTAAAAAATTTTCATCTAAGAGTCTTAAAGCATAGTTATAAAATTAAAAGCATTGTAACAGTCCTTTCAGTTTCAGAACTGCATTCAGAAGAGATTTAAACAGTACATCACAGTTTATCAAAGGCAAGAAACAAATGGTAATGTGACTGGGGAGAAAAGAGGGAAGTTGGCAGATGGGATGGATGGCAGTAGTTTCACAATGGAAGAGGATGGCTGAGTCCAGGTGGGAAACAGCCAGATTACCTTACCAGTTAGAGCAGGCCAGATGCAGCTCCAGGTGGCAGTGCAGGTGAATGTTTGCTTGACTCAGCAAAAACCTCTACCAGTGTCAGCAAAGGAATAATGCTTGTTCCTTAACCTAAGCCACATATGTCAATACCAATAAAATGAGAAGAAACTGGCAATCAATATGTGCTTTCACCTGTCTACAGATTTGAGCTGGGGTTGCTTTAGAAAGCCTTCACCTGCAATCCTAAGTCAAATTCCCAGGAAGAAGAGTGGAAAGCCAGAGAGAGTTCTGGTGAAATGAGGGAGAAAAAAACTGACATCTGTAACAAGATTCCTCTGCCCCTCCAAGATGACAATCTCTGTTTAGTGGTTCCTTGCTTCTGGTTTGTGATAAAGCCAGTTGCTTGACTATATTCAGCCATTTCTCCTGGCTCTGTAGGACCTGTTTCCAGATCCTCTGCACAGGAAGGCACTTGCACAAAAAGAGTATTTGTCTCTGAGAAGGAACCTTCCTGGAAGCTCAAGAGAGTCAGGGATAAGAGTGGGGAGGACTAAATGCAGACCAAAGACCAGTGTCTCCTATACCAGATCACAGCTGGGAGAATCCATTGGCCCCTTTGGTCCAGGACTGACCCTCATGTCCTCCAGATCATCCACTTTAATTGCATTTTCTTTCATTCCATCCAAGATTAGAAATGGATAACATATTTTGAGGATGACCAACTAAGTCTCTATAGAGGGTGCTCTGCAGGATGACCAGCAGGTGTTACAGTTCATGGAATGAAACAGCACATTGAGTACTGTTTCCATCTTCCAGCTTCCACCAGTTATCAAGAAGCTAAGACAGGTACATGCCCCCCAAAGTAAAGGACAATAAGGAGAGTAATAGGACCCAAGTATGGCTGATTTTCATCCTATTAACGTTTCTGCTCCTAAAGATAAGACAAGTTCCAGACAGGAAAAATCAGAGTCTTGAGGGAAGGTCAGACAGAACAGTATATCTCATCCACGGGACAGAAGATGGACATAATTGGATGGCACTGTTGCAATTTCAAAAATGTGACTTAGATGGATAAACCTTGAATGCTGTACAGGTCAAGCAACAAGTTGACAGTTGACAGTCCAGGTATTTGGTCCTGGTTACCATGTACTGGGTGTAGGGGGAGGGAGTCAAGAGGTCAGCTGGATCTAGTGTGAGAGTTGTGAGGATGAGAAGGAAGCCTAATAGTTAGTTCACTTAGTACACCCCTTCTCATGCAGGCTCTGCCCGCCTGGGTCAAACCTCTGTGAGCATCCTTTTCTCTGCAAATGCCCGATGTGGAGTGGGAATGTAGCTGGGCCTCCGTTCCTGGGGGGCCTCAGAGAAGTCCGGCTTGCCAAGTCCATTGTCAGTTGCCTTCAGGTCTGGTGTAGGCTGCCCACAAGTGACATGGGTATACTGGCCTTGCTCCTCCTGCTCTGTCTCCCAGTGGTAGAAGTAGTTGAAGTTGGAAACGATGACCGGCACAGGCAGGGCAATGGTGAGGACCCCAGCAATGGCACACAGAGAGCCCACGATCTTGCCCCCCACAGTCATGGGGTACATGTCTCCATAACCCACTGTGGTCATTGTAACCACTGCCCACCAGAAGGCATCTGGGATGCTGGGGAAGAGTGAATCATCATCATCAGCCTCTGCAAAGTAGACAGCACTGGAAAAGAGGATGACTCCAATGAAGAGGAAGAAGATGAGCAGGCCCAGCTCCCTCATGGAGGCCTGCAAGGTCTTCCCCAGGATCTGCAGCCCTTTGGAATGGCGGGAGAGCTTGAAGATGCGGAACACCCGAACCAAGCGAATCACCCTGAGGATGCCCAGGGACATGGCCTGCTGCCCATTCTGGCCACCCCCTCCACTGGCTGGCTGCTGCTCCTGCTGCTGCACTAATTCAGTGCCCAGGGTGATGAAGTAGGGGAAGATGGCCACCAAGTCAATGATGTTCATGATGTTTCAGAAGAAGGCCGGCTTGCTGGGGCAGGCAGAAAAGCGCACCAGGAGCTCAAAAGTGAACCAAACAATGCAGAGAGTCTCCACCAGAAAGAAGGGATCTGTGAAGAAGGAGCCCCCAAGAGTACTGAGTGAGGACGAACCTCCTGTCCCCATTCCCCCAGAGGTGATGCCAGGGTGAAATGTATAGGAATCATCTTCTTCCTCCTCCTCCTGACTTCCCCTGGAAACTGGGGAGACTCGGCTCACACCACCATCATTGCTTCCACTGCGACCATCTGCACGAAACGGGGGCAAGGTCTCCAGGCAAAAGATGACGATGGAGATGAGAATGACCAACACGGAGACAATAGCGATGCCCCTGGCGGCCCGGAGCTCTCAGGATACCCAAAAAGAAGCCAAACCTGGCGCTGGAAGGGCTAGGAGGGTAGCGGCTTCTCGTCCTCTCCACCTTCAGGCAGACAGCCTTCATCCTCCTGGAAGGCCGCCAAGGCTTCATCCCCTAGTTGATAGAAGCGAATCTCCTCCATGAAGATGTCGAGGGGCACGTTGACAGGCCTCCGCAGGCAGCACCCCGACTGATAGTAGTACAGGATGGCATCCAAGCTGTGCCGGTTGCGGTCAAAGAAGTATTCATTCCTCAGTGGGTCAAAGAAGCGGACTCGCGGCAGGGGTCCCCAAGCAGTGTGTCAGGAAACAGCGACAGGGTGCGCAGCTGTGTCTCAAAGCGCAGCCCGGAGATATTGATCACCAGCCGCTCGCTACTACAGCAGCCCCCACCGCCAGCGGCCTCCGGGAAGTCTCCTGCATCCTGTTGCTCCCCCTCTGGCCCAAGGACCTCCCCCGGCGCCGCCAGGGTAAGGGATTTCTCCGATCCCATGTCCTCTTGGCTGTGCGCTCCCCGCCACTAGGACGGCGCCCACGACCCAACCTCGCGAGCGCTGCACCGGCTTCCCAGTTCCCGGTGGCGCTCCCTCCTTAGGGTGGGGCTCGCGCTCCTGCAGGCTAGCGGTCTGACCTGGCGTTTGGGTTGGTGAGCCCTGAAGCCCTGATCCCTGCAAGGATAGGTCTGGGAGGTGAACTGGGCGCAGAGGATTTGGCTCCGCGCTTCTGATACCCGGGCCTCGGTGCTGGTGCTTACTGGGATGCCTGGAATCTCAAACTGGTGCGTGAAATTGGCCGTCTGAAAAGACGCGTGGCTTCGCCCCTTGCTGTGCCTGAGGCTGGGCTCCTGGACGCTGGGGTCCGCCCTCCAGAGGAGCTGGCTCTTCCCAGCTCCCACTGCGCTTCTCCAACAGCTCAAGCCCCCGGCCGCCGCTGGTACCAAAGCGCCAGATGCGCCTCCCTCCGGCTCCGCAGACTCCTGCCCGGACTCGGCCTCCGCCCTAGGTCCACCGCGGGGTTTGGTTTGGCCAAGGTCGTGGTTAAAGCCGCCACAGACACCACCTCCTCCCCAGGAGCTGCTCCGCAAGCTTCGGAGAGGGCCCTGAGGCTGCCCCGGCGCCGGAGCGCGGGGACCCACCTCCCCACGACTCTAGCCTTCGCTGCCGCCGCTGCCGCAGCAGCAGCAGCAGCAGCGGCTCGGCTCTCCGCTCTGCCCTTCCTTCCCAACACACTCTCCAAGTGACGTGGCAGGCCCCGCCTGCTGCCCCCTCCCACCCCACTTCCACATCACACCCCTCACCCAGCCAGGGGCTGCAGGGAGCCCGGGCGCTGTGGAAATAGACACATACTTGCCTCCCCCAGTAATCTTCCCCGTGCTCTCTTGGCACGCCTCTCGCTTTCACACAATCACCATTCATGGTCCCCCTAAACGGGAGCCAGTACCCTAGTACCACACCCCCTCAATTGCCGCAATCAGCTTTTCTCATATGGGTTTACCGAGTTGACCTGCACAGTGTTCGATCAATAAGAAATCACACCTCACCTCCACCTCAACACACCCCTCCCACTTCTTGATACAGAGCAGTGTGCCTCCAGTCATCCAGACATCTAATTAAAAAAATTAAATTCTATGTTGTCTCTCTGTATTTACAAAGACCCATATGCTGGTTTCTCCAATATCCTACTGTAAAGAAGAAGAAGAAGAAAAAAGAAAGACGGGGTGGGGGGGGGGAGAAAAAGGAAGTATTTTTTAAATGTCTTGAAAGCTTCCAAATTAGATTGTATTCCAATGCAATTCCCCCAGGGAATATCTCTTTGAAAACCTGGGAAGGCGAGGCTGCAACTCTCCTAGGATGGCAAAGTGATAGTAGGAAAGGGTTGGGAAGCCTGCCAATGCCTTTCTCATCACAAGTCTTCCATCTCCCAGGGAGTCCTGGGTTAGGTAGCAGCCCCAGTGAAGAAAGAACCAGAAGATGGTGGCATCAAAGACATCACAGCCAGGAAAATACACCTGGGGGAAGCCTTTGCTTCCAGCCTCCCTGGAATGCATCTGGAATTTCTGCTTATTGCACAGCCAAGAAAAGGGAGGAAAAGGTGAAAGAAAAGGTATGTCGGGGGCTTAATTTAAAAAAATCTACATTTATTAAGCATCTAATGTGTACCAGCCACATTCTAAGTGCTTTACCAGAAATATGGCCTCTGCTCCTAGACCAGGCTACAATGAAGACCCATTCACCAATATTTGGATAGGACAAAGTTTGTTATTAGGGACCACTTAACTCTTTCCCTGACTCTCTAAGAGCATACAAGTAAGAGTGGCTTTCTATCCATTTCTGCCTTTCACCAAATAATCTTTCTTCACTACACCAGCTGATTGGGGGTCTATAGGGGGAGGGCTCATCTTTTCAAACTGCTACTTCCAGGTAGATTGACATTTGCTTTTCTATGCCTCAGTTTTCTCCTTTTTGCCTGGCTTTGGCCAAAATTAGCTAACAACTACAAGGTGTCTTTGTGTGGTTGCTTCCATATTAGTAAGAGTTCATTGAAGATAGCAATGAGAACGATACATAAATGTACTCTCAAACCACAAGATGCATGGAAGAGTTCTTTGTATTGCACAAAGTGTTTTAAAAATGCAGTTGTTCTCAGCAGCATTTGCTCCCAGAGGGGGTGAAGGGGAGGAGGGAACTAAGGCTTCTGGACCTCTAGGGAAGAGGTCAGGTGGTGAGCGGGTAAGGGAGATGCTAGCTTTAGAATTCACTGTCTTCTCTACTTTGTTCCTCACCAGGTCTTCCATGCTACAGCTTCTGCTTCTTTTCTACACTGTTAGCATCCGTTCCCCCCTCCTCTCCCTTGCATGTTTCACTGAAAGGTGAGAAAGCTAGTATACTGGTTGACCCAGTTTTCCCATTTACAGCCTTTGTAATTAAGCAATTTGGTCTTCATGCAAAAATTGTTCCATTCAAAAAAATAAAAAATAAAGGGAAATAGCAATAAACACAACATAGGAGATACTTTTTTATCTCTGTCCAATTTTCTATAATATTCTCTGGTTTATAAACTGGCTGGCCCTTGATTCTTTTTGGTTTTGTTTTCAAATTTTATAATCAATTATTCACTGGCATATTCATTTAAATCATTGTCGTTTTTATTCAGGAGATTGTCAACTAAGTCAGTAACTTTGAAACAAAGAAGAATGGGAAGAACCTTGAATTCTGCCAGAAGGGTACACAGCCAGTTAAGCCTGACAAGTGCTGCCTGCCACCCTACAGGCAAAACTGATGTTCTGTGGTCAACCTTCACATCAGGCATAAGGCTGAGCCCCAAGAAAGGTTTCATTGTGCACGGGAGGATCCCCTGAGAGGGAAAAGCCATTAGCAAGTTCATGAATCAGAGTTCTGCTTTTAGTTCTTTTGTGAAATAGACTCATTTCTTAGTTCAAGAAAATCCCTATGCCTAGATCATTCTTCCTAAGTATGTATTAAGGATGAATCAAATCAAACCTTCAGAAGTGCCAGTTCCCAGGTGAAGGAAGACAGGAGGCTCAGCTCCTTCCGTAGACACTGCAATGCTGCTTCTAGTGACAGCTGATCATTTCCCAACACACACCCAGCACAATTTCATACCGGCACAGATTGTTTTCTTGTGTTGTTGTATCTAGATTCAGATGTCTGCAATGTTCATATGGGGCTGTTCATTTACTTAACTTGTATTGGAGCAACTACTGGGTGCTCTACATGGTGTCGGGTACTGAGAATTTAACAGTGAACTAGACAAAATGTCTACTCTTGTAAGTTTATATTTTAATGCAATATATACATTAAATTTTCATGATAAACAATAAAGAAGATATTTACATATTGTATAAATGTTTTAGAGAAAGGGAAGCTATGTCAGCAATGAACCTGGGATTTAGTTTTGAAGAGGGTAGGTTGGTGAGGGAAGTTCCCTCTGAAGAAGTAGTATTTCAATGGAGATTTCAAAGATGGGAATGCAGCAGCCATGCTAACAAGCAAGGGGAGAGCATTCTGAGCAGGTAAGTATCAAAGCCCTCAGCTATACAGGTCATGGATGTCGAAGGATCATAAATAAGACCACATATAAGAGAAGTACAAGGTGATGTTGGAGAAGAAGCAAGAGATAAGGTCTTAGGGGGTGAGCTGTTTAGATTTTGTCTTAAGGGCCATGTGAAGTCAGTGACAGTTCTTAAGTAGAGGAGAGAGATGAGGGCAAAGACCAGGAAATCGCAGTTGTCTGGGGAAGGGGTGGTGGTGAGTTGGATTAGGGTAATGAAAAGAGATTAAAGACAGAGTGGGGAGTTCAGGGAGCATCGGGGTGGTGACTTTAGGAGATATAAGCAGCAGGAATTGATAATCCATAGGCATGAGAAATAAGCAATACCAGGTTTGGAGTTGGAGCAACTAGTGGTGCTATTGATTGAGAAACGTAACATGAAGGGTTAAACAATGGGATCTATCAAGACCTCATTTTTACACGTTAAACTGGAGAGAAGAACTAGACATGCAAATGAAGACATCAATGAGGCAATTGTTTATTCAAGCCTGGAATGGGGACAAGAAATCTATAATTATGAATTAATTTAAAAATCAAGAAATACTTAAATCCATTACACTAAAGCCTTCAAGAAAGACAATAGACACCTGGATGTATGTACCAATTGAGATAAGTGGACAGCATGGTACATAATTTGATGATCATTGATATTCTTAACTCAGCCCCAGGCCCTAGAATGTACTTACCCCAGGTATATAAATGATTAGTCTACCCTATTTTTTTAAAGAGAGAGAGAGAGAGAGAGAGAATTTCAATATTTATTTTTCAGTTTTTGGCAGACACAACATCTTTGTATGTGGTGTTAAAGATCAAACCCGGGCCGCATGCATGCCAGGTGAGCGTGCTACCGCTTGAGCCACATCCCCAGCCCTAATCTACCCTATTTTCCAGGCTTCTTTTTGTTACCTTTAGTACTTTGCTGTGTGCATGTGTGTGTGTGTGTGTGGTGTGTGTGTGTGCGCACGCGCATGCGCATGTGCACGCGCACTGGTCATTATCCTGGTAGTCAAACCCCTAAAGTTGTGTTCTGGGAGAGGAAGACAGTAGTTATAGTCTCAGCTTCATTATTTCAAGGGCTCTGTGGGAATGTTTTTTCTCTCTGCCTCCTACCCACAGGCCCCTGCAGTAAGGATGGGTAGCACATGGTCAGATTCCTGGCTATTTGCTGAGTGATCACCTGTGCATGAGGATACGCTCCCTAAGAAATCACCCGGTCCTAAGCATTTCACTATGGAATGCAAACCATTCAAAGCCAATTGGATGCAGACATGTGTCCCTCATCTCACTGTCTCATCTCTGGGTAAGGCTCTTGTTCTATGCTTCAGTTCCTCAGGATGTACTATGTGGAAGTTCCTCTGACAGAAGACAATCATGATCCACAAGACCCAGCCTCTCTTTCTTGTACTTCATTTACCCCTTTACCCAAGGGGAACTGGGCAATTTTCACTCTTTCTCCTAATCTTCTCCTACTTTCTTAACTGGGGCAATGAGGGAAGAAAGTTTTGAACCCAAGGAATCCTGGGGAACAATACCTGGTGATTGGATGGTTTTATACTTTGCAGACAACTTTTGCTATTTGCCTTTTGTTTTCCTACACACACACACACACACACACACACAATGTCCTAAATTTTGGTTGTCTAAGAATTCCATTAAAAACAAATCAGATATCCTCTACTTTGAGGGCTAATTTCCTGTTGATGGCACCCATTGTTTCCACAAACTAAAGTCCCCTGCACATATTTAGTAGTATCATTCTAGGACCTAATGTCCCCTTCCATTTAGTGCTTGGAAGCAGTGTGATCATTTCCTTCCTCATGGGCTTTCTCCATGACCTAGTGGACAGGGGGAAGGATAATTGCAAAGACCTGTTCTATAGATAAGCACTCTTTATAATTAACTGCTTAATCAGAGTTTTTAACAGTGATGATGAGGATGTCCATCACAAAAATAGTGACAATGACAATGAGGCTCCAGAAGTCACTAGAGAAAGATCTAACAGCTTTCACCTAAGTGAAGTGTATATTGAGGAAGGAATGCATTAGATGTCCATGCCATGAGAATTGACAGACTTAGGAAAGGATTCTCTGTGTCAAGAAATACATCTATAGGAAAACCCTTATCTTTCAGGAGGATTCCAAGAGAGCTTGCTAGCATGACAAGTATGCAGTCTGCTTCCTCCTGCCATCCCCTTATTGCTATAGTCATGAGTGCTGTTTTCCAAATTTCTCCAGCTCTAGCTGCTCTCAGGGCTCTTTAGCTCACATATGCCTGGATGGTACCAGGCAAGTAGGTCCAGCCAGTGAACTACAAACAGAAGGACTGTTTGTAATTTGACTTTTGGGAAGGGCCCCAACGTTTTCTTAACCAGCATCACTCGAGATGAAGGCTGATCCATCAGAAGTGTGTTCTAGGGTGAGGTGACATGAAGCGGGACCCCCAGCCAAAGCAACAGTAGCATGACTAGGAAGCAACCCTTTGTAGTTCTAAGCCTCTGGCAGTCAGGGATTGATTTACTACCATTGTGTAATTGTGTCTGTACAAACTGATTTAGATATTGGTGCCCAGAAGTGAGAAGTTGCGATAACCATACTTAAAATTTGTGATGTTGGCTCAGGGGCCAGATGATGGACAGTGAAGGAAATTTATTAGAGACCACTGCATGCAATCCCTGTCAAAAGTAACAAAATATTTTTAAAAACTGTTGCCTATAATCATTTAGAAGGCCGATTAAAACTTGCATATCTAGAAAGAGGTTCAAAAACAGATTGTTACTATCATACAGTGGCTACTCTTGGCTGTGGGTAAAAAGACAATGCGCTCAGAATAGAGTTGGCCAGTGAACAAGAAGAGATGAAGAGGACAGGAGGGTCCAAAATGGTAGGGCATTTTCAGGGTTGGCAAAGGTAACTGCTTCTCATCACCCAAAATAAGTAAATAAGATTTAAAACATCTTTGTGTAGTATAGGTTGACTAGGACCCAGGCTTGCTTCATAGAACAAATCTTCTGAATGGATTAAGGTAGATTAGAGCAAAACTTTGAAGCTGTGGATTCCAGAAAAGTACTTTGAACTGGACAAAGTGAATTAGGAAACAGAGAAAGATTGAGACAAAGTTGTAACTTCTCACAGAAAACAGATAAGACTTGTATTACCCACTGTTAAGTTCATTGAGAAAAAAATGTAAGTGTGATTATTGGCTATTGGCACAAGTTGATTGGATTAGAGAAGGAAAAGCTGTGCTAGTCAGCTTTCTATTACTATAATAAAATACCTGAGAAATCAACTTAACAGAAAAAAAAGCTATCTTTACTCAGAGCTACAGAATTTTCAGACCATGATCACTTAGTCCCATCATTTTGGGCCTATGTCAGCACAACCCATCATACTGAGAGCCCATGATGGAGAAGGCTGCTCACCTCATAGCACCAGAAAAGCAAAGAGTGAGAGAGAGAGAGAGAGAGAGACAGAGAGAGAGAGAGAGAGAGAGAGAGAGAGAGAGAGAGAAGAGAGGGGAAGAGTCCAGGATCCCAATATCCGCTTCCAGTGGACATCCCAATGACCTACCTTCCTTCCACTGGGCCTCGCTCCTAAAGGTTTCACCACCTCCCAATAGTGACACAAGGCTACCAGACCTTCAACACATGGGCCTTTGTGGGACATTCAAGATCTGAACTCTAACACAGTCACTCCATCAAAGGAACCATGACCTGTAGCCATCCACCACTGTTCGGAACCTGTAGGCCCCTAAATTTTTATGGACAGGAAGAAAGAGGAAGCTGCTCAGGTCCCAGGGAAGATGTCATCTCGTTGCCCATCTCAGCTCTAATCCAGGAGGATAACACAAAGAAGGACCTCGGAGGGAGAAGCCAAGGGCCAGAATACAGTGGACTGGGAGCCCCTCCTGGGCAGCGGAATGACACTGAACTCTGCTTAGCAGGACTTTAGACTTGTGATGGACCAGAGATTGTTCTGTTTCCTCCATTTTGCCTACTTCTGAATAAGAATGCCTAATGCAGTTTCCCTGTTCCAAGTGAACCACTGCATAGTGTGTTGTGGGAGAGGGGCGGATCACTGTCCTTTCCATTCATAAATCTCTGAATTAGAAAAATCTACACCCATAACTAATGTGGAGACTAGAAATACAACTTCCTAATGTACAGCTTACTTACTTACTTACACCATGAGAGATCCTACAACTTCACTGTGATACCACCAAGACTGGGTAGAACTTTAGGGTTAGCTACCACAACTGGGAGCCAAAATTTCCATGGTCAAAAGGGTAGAATGTAGTAATTATTGCTGTTCATCAAATATTTCCAGCTCTCCACCTCCTGAGCATTTTGTAGGATTCTTCCTGGTGATCCCATGATTGAGTAGGAATCGTGTGCCCAGATTCAGAGGATAAGTTGTGTCATGTGTTATATCTGACCTGCAGCATTCAATTGCTAGAATTTTTTTGCCTACCATAATAATCCCTAGCACTTGAGAAGTTGGCAGCCCCATAAGTTTATGATCCAGATTGAAAGGTAAAACAGAACGCCAAGAATGCGCAATAAGTAGTTTGAGAAATAAACAGTCCTTTGTTGTAATCCACTGACACTTAGAGGTTGTTTGTTACTGCAGCAAAACCTAATCCCTCCTCACCAATATGCCTACTCACATTCCTGCTTAGAAGATATAGACAGAGGTGATTAATGTTCTGTTGTTCTGTTTTCTAATGCTAACAAAGAAAATTGAACAGATAACATGATTTCAATTGACCCCAACTTCCTTAATAAGACTCTCTTGTCACAAGAATTAAAATAAAAAATAAATAAATGGGATAGACTCAAATTAAAAAGTTTCTTCTCAGCAAAAGAAACAACCTGTGAGGTGAATAGAGTGGCTACATCTTGGGAGAAAAATCTTTAAACCTCACATATCAGATAGAGCAATAATTTCTATGGTATATAAGGAACTCAAAAAGGTAAGCACCAAAACAACAAATAACCAAATCAATAAATGGGCCAAGAACCTGAAGAAACACTTCCCAGAAGATAATGTACAATCAATAAACAAATACATGAAAAAATGTTCATCATTACTAGCAATTAGAGAAATGCAAATCAAAACCACTCTAATGTTTCATCTCACTCCAGTCAGAATGGCAGCTATTATGAAGACAAACAACAATAAGTGGTGGTGAGGATGTGGGGAAAAGGTACACTCATACTCTGCTGGTGGGACTGCAAATTAGTGCAGCCAATATGGAAAGCAGTATGAAGATTTCTTGGAAAATTGGGAATGGAATCACCATTTGACCCAGGTATCCCTCTTCTCAGTCTATATCCAAAGGACTTAAAATCAGCATACTACACGAACACAGCCACATCAATGTTTATAGCAACACAATTCACAATAGCTAAACTGTGGAACCAACCTAGATGCCCTTTAGTAGATGAATGCATAAAAAATGTGGCATATATACACAATGGAATATTACTCAGCAATATAAGAGAATAAAATTATGGCATTTGCAGGTAAATGGATGGTTGGAGAAGGTAATACTAAGTGAAGTTAGGTAATCCCGCAGAACAAATGCCAAAGGTTTTCTCTGATATAAGGAGGCTGATTAACAGTGGCGTATGGAGGTGGAGCATGGGAGAGATAGACAACTCTAGATAGGGCAGAGCAGTGGGAGGGGAAGAGAAGGGTTGGGGGTTTAGCAAGGATGGTGAAATGTGATAGACATCATCATCCAAAGTACATGTATAAAGACACAAATTGGTGTCAACATAGTTTGTATACAAACAGAGATATGAAAAATTGTGCTCTATATGTATAATAAGAATTGTAATGCATTCTGCTGTCATTTATTTTTATAAAATCAATTAAAATTTTTTTAAAAGATATACAAATGAGGTCAGCGGTTGTGGCTCAGTGGCAGAGCACTTTCCTAGCACATGTGAGATACTGGGTTTGATCCTTAGCATCACATAAAATAAACAAATAATGACATTCTGTCTATCTATACAAAAACAACTAACATTAAAAAATATGCAAATGATACATCTGAATATTTTTTTTAATCTGGGAAAATGTGTTTTGTTAAAAATATGAATGCCACGTTTGCATTTTCTGTTGTCTCTGATATTATGCTATAATAATATTTAATGTTATATTTATATTTTAAAACTGAAAAAGACATAAAAATTCTTTACTGTAATCTTGTTAGTAAAGAGGATATTTTAGCAAATAGAATGTATGCTTTTCTGTTTTTATAGCTATCATGAATTAAATGCTTGAATTCATTTTCTATTCCATCTTCTCCTATGCAAGTTTTCAAAATATTTTGTTTTTTTTTTTTAGATTCACATGACTGTAGAGTGTATTTTCACATATTATACATACATGGAGTATAACTATTTCTAACTAGGATCCTGTTCTTGCAGTTGTACATGTTGTGGAGTTCCATTGGTCATGAATTCAGATATGAACACCTCCCCTTATGTAACTTTATTTTAAAATTTATATATAGCATAGATTTTCACATGAATTCAAATTTTGAAAGTGGATGGATAATTCCCATTTCTTTTATTATTTTATTTATATTATCTGATGTTTTAAAACTGTTTCTTAATAATAATGGAGCCTTAAAACCTTCAATAATGGAGTTCAATTTTCTTTGTTCATGTACATAACTAATGTTTAGACATTTCCCTACAAAAGATTATATACAGTCTCTGCTCACTAGTGTATAATTCCCTGCTGAGTTTTACTATATTCTATACTATTATTTTGTTGGTAAGTCTTCTAATGGTTTATCTAAGTTTTATCTTCATAAAAAGTAATCACTAAATTACTCACTTTTACAAAGTTTCCTTGTGCCCTTTTGGGATTCTTCCGGCACCATCCCCAGGCAAACACAGATGCACCTTAACGCCAGTATGGGTATGAGCTCTGATTCTTGTGACTCTTGTTGGAAATTGCACTTTTCTGTTGTCTCAGTTATAGAATTAAATTAGCTCTCATGTGTTTGCCAGCTTCATGAGTTATGCATTCATATATTTTATCTCAGAGAACTTATCCCATGCACCATAATTAATCATTGTAAAACCAGCTATTGGCTTGTTAACAGAAGTTTTCACAATCCAAGATGGTAGTTCCTTTCCAGACACAGTTCTGCAGGCAAATGAGAGACTCATATGGATATCTCTGGATATCAAAGATTTCCTGTGGGAGCACTAAAAGAAAGTTTGAGAGGAGCAGGACCCTCATAATAACAGCAATTTCTAGAATTCAAATATCATTTTACCTAATAATAAAATGTGTTTGTTGTTTAGTTTAATCTGTGACCTTTGTATCTATGAACACTGAATAAACCTCTGAGGAATTTTTAAGTCTCCCTCCCCATTCTACTGAGACACTTGAAGGGCAACCTTAGACTAATATAGCCCCATGCAGCCAGCACATTAAAGTCACTTAGTAAATTAATATTAATGGAATGAAATTTTGTTATATTCCAAATGACTATCCAGGAGAAGGTCATGGTTGTTTATTTTTTAATAATCTCTTGTTGTCCTTTTGTTAAAGACTGTTCAGGTTACACAAGACACATCTGCAGACATTTACAGGTCCTTTCTCAAAGAATAGTGACAGTTTCCACCATATCTGATGATGTCACAGTTTGTTGAATTGTGATTAGAATGAGCTGTTTGAGTGACAGACAATGATACAGACTCAGCATGAATTTGAATCTTACAAAAGAATATTCAAATTATATGCATCATGATGCACCTGTGGAACCAGCTACTCAGGAGGCTGAGGCAAGGGTATCATTTCAGCTAAGAGTTCAAGACCATCCTCTGAAATATAGTAATATCCCATATTCAAAAGAGAAGAAAAAAGCACAAGAATATTGGATTATTTTCTGATGGACCATCTATTTTAGAACATGCAATGAGATGGTGGGAGGGTTAGGGTTAGGCAACAAGGAATGCTTATAGTTTTGGAAAATTTATGGGAGAAAAACTTAATGTTAAAAATGTTCTCTTCCTGGTCACTGTCATGTTTACTCAGAAATGCAGTGGTACCATCCAGTGTTCCCACAGCACATATTAGGTTGGAGAAGGTATTTATTCTCAGAATATTCTTCTTAGTTAGAGAATCATTCATTATTGTCAGTTTTTCTTTTCTTTAGTGTGTTTCACAGGGTTACTGGTAATTAAAACTGTGAGTGCTTTACCACCAAGATGCTTTTTAAAATTGTTATTTTTTTATTTTAATTTTGAGATAGTGTCTCACTGTGTTGCTTCAGGCTGGCCTTGAACTTGTGATCCTTTTGCCTCAGCCTCCCAACTAGCTGAGATTACAGGCCTGCACCACCACACCCATCTTATGATTGTCACTTTGAAGAGCCACACATTATACTGTAAACATTGAGTAAGAGATGATTAGCAATTTCTAGATATTTTATCCTATCAATAAATTCACTGATTTACTAGCTCATGCCATCACATTGCTGTGAACTGCTTTCTTGGCTTGGTCACCACTGTACACAGTGGTGTACAGAGTTCTGCCACATGAAGGCACAGCTGGGAGTCAGCCTCCCAATTCTTAAGGACCTCAGCCTGATGAGCTGGCAACACTTGTGGAGTGAAGGACTGCCAGCGTGCATGCCATAGGAGAAAGGCAGGGGCAGAGGAAGGGATAGAGAAGCTTTCGGGAGGAAGTGACTACTGAGCTGAGAGTTGAAGGATAAGGGAGCACTTCAGAGGACAGAGGATGGGGGTAAGCTTGCCATGTTGTGGAAAATAAAATGCTTTGTTGGACACAACTTACTTAAAAAGAAGCCATTAGGTCAGAAACATTAATGGGAATTAAGAAGCACTCTTCTATACCCAGAATATAGTTCTGAGGAAGGTGAAGCCACAATAAAAAGTCTCAATACCTTTATCAAGATCTGCTCTTCAGACAGCATAGAGGATGGGTCATGGGCTTCCAGGGAAGCCAGGACACCCTCTTGACAGCTTTCCAGGTCCTTTGAAAAGAGAATTAATAATGCCTGCCTAAGGAGTCCTGACGGAACATCCTGGGAACAGCTAAGGAAAATAGCCAGTGCTCATGACAAGGACAGAATGGAATGGGGCTTCTCTGTGAGGAAGGGTCTGCACAGAGGCTTCGGGCACCAGGGGGCAGAATAGGATGATGCTGCCTGCCTTAGAGCTGTCCTTCTCGCCCTCCCAGGCCCTGTTTACTCTAATTTAAAAGACAAAATTTTAAAAAATACATCAAAAGACAAAACAAAAACTAGAGTTTCTGGAATAATTATGGGTCAGAAGTTTAAAGAACCTCATCACCTCCTTCCCACTCCCCCAATTTCATCAAAACTATTAATGTTCCTTTCCATTAGATTCAAGGACTCATAGGGAAACAAAATGATAGTTTAAATAAATACTGCATCTGGCAAAGCCATCCAACAGTTTGTCTTACTATCACTTTTCTTTTCTTTTTTTCTTTCTCTCTTTTTGTTAGAGTGTGGGTGGGGCTGAGGGGGTGGTACTAGGGATTAAACCCAGGAGAGCTCAAAGAATGAGCCATATACCCAGCCCTTTTTATTTTTTATTTTGAGACAGGATCTCTCTAACTTGTTTAGAGCCTCAATAAGTTGTTGAGGCTGGCTTTTATTTTTTGGTCCTCCTGCCTCAGCCCCCCTAGTTTTGGGGATCAATTAGTACACACAATCACTCCTGGCTTACCATTGCTTTTAACTTAAAAATTTGGGAAGCATATAAAAGGCTCACTGTTAGGTGTGGCAATGCCTATGAAAAATAAATTGAATTAAGTGTGTCACCCAATATTTTCTTTAAAGAAAGTGTATTGGTCAGGATTCTTCATAGAAACTGAAGAAGAAGGTATGTTTGTATACATGTAGAGGGATTTAATTAGCTCACAGAATTACGGGGGCTAGAAAATCTAAACACCATGCAGCAGATGGGTGAGCTAGAGACCCAGGGAATATTTGATTCTAGAATTTCCTCCTCTTTGAGAGACCTTGTTTTTAAGGCATTCAACAGATTAGATAAGGCCTATTTATATCATAGAGGAAAACCTGCTTTATTTAATTAAACTCTTAGGTTTGTATTAATCTCATCTAAAAAGTACCTTGGCAGTAACAGCCAGACACCTTTGATCAAAGATCTGAATATTGTGGCCTAGCCATATTGACACATAAAATTACCCCTCATAAAACATGACACAGGATGATGAACTACAGCATAATTTTGGTGTCTCCATGCCCATGCAAGTGGAGTCCCTGTGCTCCATCTTGCGCTCTTCAGGTAGATGTAGGCCAACCTTCTGCCTGAGAGTGTGGGGGCTGGAGATCCTAGTCATGGACAGAGGGGCCTGGCTCACAGTCATCCCTTTCCTAGCATTTTTACTCTTGAACTTCATGTTCCTTCATGACCAGTGAGCACACTGCTGTGTAAACCAGTCTTGCTGGATTATTGTGTGAGATGGAAATAATGTATGGGGGGTGATGTTTTTTTTCTTCTAAGTTCAGTCATTGCCCTGTCAGGAAGGGATAAAATGCTCTGATACAGAGAGGGGAAAAAAGGGTCCCATGTCTTGGGGGGGGGTTTCCTTGGGGGAAAGGAAAAACTAACTTTAAGGATGAATCTGGCTTCCATGGGAAAGCATCAGCAATTATCCCAACCCTAAGCTCCTAATTGAGTGTCTCTATCTTCTTAAATTACTATGTGTTCTTTTCCAAAAATTCAAGTTAAAAAGTCTAAGTTCCCTTGTTTCATCACAACCTACTCCAATCTACTTCCTTTTTCAAAGGAAACAATTATTAACTCCTTGGTACAAATAATTTCACATTCTTTATTAATGGCTTTTTCACTTTTGCTATAAAAATGAAATTTGTTTTAATAAATTTTCTGCTACTACATCAGAATACCACATGCTGAGTAAATTATAAACAACAGAGATTTATTTGGCTCCTGATTCTGGCAGGTGGAAAGTCCAAGAACATGGCACCTTCTGGTACAGGGCTTTGTACTGTGGCATCCCATGATGGAAGGGCAGTTACAACAAGACAGACAGGGTAGGGGCTGATCTCATTCTTTTTATCAGGAACCATCTCCTGAGATAACTAAACCACTACTTTAATAACCATTAATCCATTTACAAGGGCAGAGCATTTGTGATCTGATCATCTTTTAAAGACAACACCTCCCAACATGGTTGCACCCAGGAGTAAGTTTCCAGAATGTGAACTTGAGAGGATGTATTCAGAGGATGGAAGGTTTTGTCTATGGTTTTCTGATTTTATTGCTGTTGTTCAGTTAGCTGCATAGTATATGTGCATTTTCATATCTAAAGCTTGACTTTTTGTATGTGGGTGTTTTAAATTTTGCTGTTATCTATTAAAATAGCGAAGAGAGAGAAAAAGGGTTCTTACAAATAAAAGATGAGCCTTGCTAGGAAATCAGTTTTTTTGAGTGGGAATGTCCCCATTATCTAACCCCCTTTTCCCTTGAAAGGGCCTTGGCCTAGTCAGTGCTAGGCCTTTGGTCTCTTGCCTTTGGTCTCTGAGACCCAACTTGCACCTAGAAGTCCCCAGTTACTAACTCCATCCCTGGAGTGTCTTTTCTTTATTTTGGCCTCTGTAGTCACGTGTGCCTTTCAGGCTGAGCCAAAAGCATTGACCCTCTGCCACTTCATAAGCAAAGAAATGATAGCATCAACTTTCAGAGAAAATAGAAATCAAAGGGTACAGATCCTTAGTTTACTGTTTTTCTACAAAACCTTCCAAACAGCCACTCAAGGAGTTTGGGAGCAATTATACAAAGGTATCTACTTTTGGAGCATCATTTTTAAAGACTGGTATTATCTCTGAAGGGACTTTTTCTTTGAATAGACCAGGAACTCTCATCTTTATCACCAGTTAAAAATTTCCTTTCTGTTTATTATGAGGAAAGCTATCAGTCAGCAAGGCCTTGGCTAGATCCCTGCAAAAAAGCCCTTGTTATATTCCACATTGAAAACCCCCAGGCCATGCCCTCTTGCATTCATGCTGGAAAGGTCCAAAGTTTCATGTCACCAGGGCTGGTGGTTATATCTCATTTTTCTGACTCCAAGCAGAGGAAAGTTGTATGTTCAGTGCACATTGAACACCTGTCATCAGCCAGCATACTATAGACCAGGAAAATACTTCCCTATTTTCCCCATCCAACCCTGTCACCAAAACAATGGTGAGCAATAAGCCCTGTTTTTGTCTTTAGGGTTTTACAGCTTTTGTTCACATGGGAAACAAACAGTGGTATATATATGATGAATACCAAAAAAGGTATAAAGCAATGATTTTTAATAAGTCCAGTGAGTGGTTTCTGTCGGTTCCTACTCTGCCTTCTTTATTCTGAAGGAGCTCATCCATCAATGTCCATCCTACGACCTTCTCATCTCCTCTCTTCTCCAAGCCTAAATCACAGATAATTTACTTATATTTTTAGTTGGTTGTTTATTGTTTCCCTTAACCAATAAATCTTTATAGCTGGCTTGTTAAAATTCACAGAATAAAGGATGGAGTATGTGTCCAAGATAATACATGAAAAAGATAAGAAAAATAATTTATAGAAAATAAAGAGGAGTATGTTACTTTGTCCATCTTAGGATGTAGTTCACTTACTGGAGTGGGCCACAAATTTGGTTCAAAAAGTTATAAGCCAAAGAATTGAAGATAAAAGTCAGAAGGGGCAAGAAAGAAAGACATCTGCCTTGGTAATGCCCAGACCAGGGAAGGTGGCTGATCACCATTTACCCAGCAAAGGCCTGAGTTTGATGCTCAGCTGATATTTTCCCATTGGATCCTGACAATCATGTGGGATGGACACCATTATAATGCTCATCTTACAAATAAGAAAAGTTAAGAATTCAAGAGTAAGGTATAACTTTTCCAAAACTACAGAGTTAGTCTATTGTAAAAGTAACAATCAAACCCAGGTGATCAGGCTCCATGACTGGGTGCTGAACCAGAAAACTCAACTTGCAGGAAAGTGGGAGATTCTAGGGGGTGAGTCTGCAAAGACATAATAGGCATTTTTGAAGGCCTGTTTCACCTCTTTCAGTGCAGTTCCTTAATATAAGAGCTCAAAAGCATAAACCCAGTTGAAATTTAGTGACAGCAATTTCTTAAATTCAAGAGTTGGTTACGTGCTTAGTTCTTTGATGATCTTATTCCCTTCCCTGTGTTTCCAGGTGAAAGCAGGAGGGCATGGCATAGGGGTCTGCAGTGTGGTACTGCAAGGGCCTTTTATGGAGGATCCAGCCAAGGCCTTGCTGACTGATAGTTCCCCTCATAACAACTGAGAAGAAAATTGCTAACTAGAGATAAAGATGAGAATTTATGGTCTTTTCTATAAAAAAAGTCTTTTCAAAGACACACCAGATCTTGAAAATGATGTTTTAAAAATTTATATTTGTACAATTCCCCCAAACTCCTTGCTTGACTGTCTGGAAGGTTTTGTAGATAAACTATATCCTAATAATGTGCCTACTCACTACCAATATTCTCTATGTGTAGTGTCTATCGGGAATTTGAGTATCAGGTATTTTATCAAACTATTGCCGGTCATTACAGTGTGTCCCAAACCCTCTTTAGCATGATTCATTTATACCCCATGAGACACTCAGTGCTGATATCTTTGGTCTCCTTCTTCTTATGCTCACTCACTTCACAGAAGATACTCCTAAGTACTCTCACTGTCCTCCAGGACAACTGAGCATCCAACAAAGATTTCTATTAAGAACATGTAAAAAACAGGGTCACCCACCTTGTTCTTTTCTCCTAATCTCTTCTTTGTGAGTTGATTTATGATTGAGTGTTTTCTCAATTCAACATGTAATCATTCAGGAAGCATTTATCAAACTTTAAGCACCTACAAGCCAATTCAAGTTAATACAGATCACCATTTTCATCACAATGTGTAGGAATGAGAACATCATGGTCTTTAAATTTTTTTTATAACTCAAACACAAACAAAAGTAGAATAAACCTCCATGTAGTTAGCACTTAGCTTTAACAATAACTGACCCATGGCCAATCTTATTTTAGCACTACTCCCATCCACTTCCTTCCTCTCACATCATCCTAAACCAGATTCCAGAAATCGTAGCATTCCATCCATAAATATTTCAACATGTGTCTCTAAAAATATGAACTCTTTATTTCAACATGTAAATAACACTATTTGTTCCATATTTGTAAGAGGACATAATTTGCAATCTCTCCCCAATGTGTCTGCCCTGTTTGGTGAGGGGGCCAATATCTGCTTCTTTCTTTACCCTTTATTTTTACCTAGTTCAACAAACAAACCCAACTTACAGATATAGCTCTGGAAACAGTATCAGGTGTCTGGTATCTCCTCCAAAGAGCCATGAGTTCATAAAACAGATATTTCTCATTGTAAACAATTTTAGACCTCCATCAGGTACCAAATCAATTTCAAAACACATATCAAATCTGGATGGATGCATGCTTTAACTTGAGAGGCAGGGCAAATAGATCTCCTTCACCCATGAATGTTACCCATGGTTCTGGATAGCACATCTCCAACATTACATGTAGTCCTAAAATATGCCTAGATTGCTCTCCTCTTACTGTACAAATATGCATCAGATATTTTCAAACTTCAGTTAGATTAGATTTATCTTAGTGTGTTTTCAAAAAGAAAATCTGATTTCTCAAATTCAGCTCACTGTTTTCCTTTTAAGAGCTGTGTTTATCATCTGGGCCCCAGAAGGCAATGCCATAATTGACTAGGTATCAGAGACAAGTTACCAGGGGACAGGCCTTGATGGGCAAAGCCATTCAAAACTCCTCTGACAATAGAGTAGAAAGAAAAGGGGGAGGAGTCAGCATCTAGGAAAGAGAAGGAAGGACACTGAAAGTGTGCAAGGAGGAGGTGAGGTATTTCTGAAGTCACACTGGAGGATGGACAAGTAGAAGAGGAGGGGGACAGTGAGAGAACTGAGGAGAAAGAAATTGAATTTTCAATGTAAAGACAGAAAGAGAGTCTGCAGTGACATTTATATTTCCAACTCCAGTGTGGAGTGCTATAAGTAGGAATCCTAAATACACACTGCCATGATTTTTAGGTTTTTGTCCTCCAAAGGTTCATGTGTTGGGACTTGGCCGTCAGGGTGGAAATGTTTCTGGGAACTTTAAGAGGTGAGGTCTCTAAGTGGGAGGTCCTTAGGTCTTCTGGATTGCCCTCTGAAGGAAATGAACCACCCCTGTCTTCCTCTGACTTCCTGGTTTTTGATGTGATCTCTCTTCTAACATGTGTTCCGTCACCATGCCCTTCAATCTCCAGAGCTGTGATCTAAATATATCTCTTTTCTTTATAAAGTTAGCCTGCCTCAGGTATTTCATTATATTAATGAAAAATGGACACACACACACACACACACGCACACACACACACACACACCCTGAATCCCCTTCTAAATTTTCCCTTTTCCTGAGACAGAAGGAGTTGGTTGATCCCATGTGATATGTTTTCTTTGTATTTCTAAAAAGAATTCTCAAAATGGACTACATATTAAAATCATTTGAAGAGTTTTTATAATAATATCCCTAGGCCCTGCTCAGCCCAGTTGAATCAGAATCTGAGTTTCTTTTTTCTTCAAACCAGGAAAAAATGGCTTAATTTAGTTAATTACAAATAAGGTATGAGCATAAGGAAAACTTGAAACTTATAACTCCTCCATTTATATTTCATTACAATATAAATGATGAAAAAAACAGCTCCTACATTTTGAAATGAATTAAAATTTCCATGTAGTGATTTTGAGGGAGACTTAATGGTATTCATTTGTCAAAACTCATTGCATAATAACTTAAAATTAGCAACTTATACTGTTTAAATTATAATTTAATAAATCTAGTTTTTAAAACAAACCCCAAAATCTCTCTGGGTATTTTTATTTTTTATTTATTTTTATTTTTTTATTAGTTGTTCAAAACATTACATAGCTCTTGATATATCATATTTCATACATTTGATTAAACTGGGTTATGAACTCCCATTTTTCCCCCATATACAGATTGCAGATTCACATCGGTTACACATCCACGTTTTTACCTACTAGTGTCTGTTGTATTCTGCTGTCTTTCCTATCCTCTACTATCCACCCCCCCCTCCCCTCCCCTCCCATATTCTCTCTCTACCCCATATACTGTACTTCATTTCTCTCCCTTGTTTTTCTTTCCCCCCTTTCCCTTCAGCTCCTCTTATATGTAATTTTGTATAACCATGAGGATCTCCTTCCATTTCCATGCAATTTCCCTTCTCTCTCCCTTTCCCTCCCACCTCTCATCCCTGTTTAATGTTAATCTTCTTCTCATGCTCTTCCTCCCTGCTTTGTTCTTAGTTGCTCTCCTAATATCAAAGATGACATTTGACATTTGTTTTTTAGGGATTGACTAGCTTCACTTAGCATAATCTGCTCTAGTGCCATCCATTTTCCTGCAAATGCCATAATTTTGTCATTTTTTAGTGCTCAGTAGTACTCCATTGCATTTAAATGCCACATTTTTTTATCCATTCATCTATTGAAGGGCATCAAGGTTGGTTCCACAGTCTAGCAATTGTGAATTGTGCTGCTATGAACATCGATGTAGCAGTATCCCTACAGTATACTCTTTTAAGGTCTTTAGGGAATAGTCCAAGAAGGGGAATAGCTGGGTCAAATGGTGGTTCCATTCCCAGCTTTCCCAAGAATCTCCATACTGCTTTCCAAATTGGCTACACCAATTTGCAGTCCCACCTGCAACGGACAAGTGTACCCTTTTCCCCACATCCACGCCAGCACTTGTTGTTGTTTGACTTCATAATGGCTGCCAAGCTTACTGGAGTGAGATGGTATCTTAGGGTGGTTTTGATTTGCATTTCTCTTATTGCTAGAGATAGTGAGCATTTTTTCATGTACTTGTTGATTGATTGTATGTCCTCCTCTGAGAAGTGTCTGTTCAGGTCATTGGCCCATTTGTTGATTGGGTTATTTGTTTTCTTATTGTTTATTTTTTTTGATTTATTTGTATACTCTTAATATTAGGGCTGTATCTGAAGTGAGAGGAGTAAAAATTTGGTCCCAGGATGTAGACTCCCTATTTACCTCTCTTATTGTTTCTCCTCCTGAGAAAAAACTTTTTAATTTTAAGTAAGTCCCATTTGTTGATTCTTTTTATTAACTCTTGTGCTATGGGTGTCCTAATAAGGAATTTGGAGCCTGACCCCACAATATGTAGATCAGAGTCAACTTTTTCTTCTATCAGATGCAGAGTCTCTGATTTGATATCAAGCTCCTTGATCCATTTTGAGTTAACTTTTGTGCATGGCGAGAGAAAGGGATTCAGTTTCATTTTGTTGCATATGGATTTCCAGTTTTCCCAGCACTATTTGTTGAAGATGCTATCCTTCCTCCATTGCATGCTTTTAGCCCCTTTATCAAATATAAGATAGTTGTAATTTTGTGGATAAGTCTCTGTGTCCTCTATTCTGTACCATTGGTCCACCTGCCTGTTTTGGTACCAGTACCATGCTGTTTTTGTTACTATTGCTGTGTAGTTTAGTTTCAACTTACCTCAACATTGTAAAAGCTATCTATGCTAAGCCTCAGGCTAGCATCATTCTAAATGGAGAAAGACTGAAGGCATTCCCTCTAAAATCTGGAACAAGACAGGTATGCCCTCTCTCACCACTTCTATTCAATTTAGTTCTTGAAATACAGGCCAGAGCAATTAGACAGACCAAAGAAATTTAACGCATAAAAATAGGAAAAGAAGAACTTAAATTATCACTATTTTCAGACCACATGATTCTATACTTGGCACACCCAAAAGGGTCTACAAAGAAACTACCAGAGCTAATAAATGAATTCAGCAAAGTAGCAGGATATAAAATCAACATGCATAAATCAAAGGCATTCCTGTATATCAGTGACAAATCTTCTGAAATGAAAATGAGGACAACCACCCCATTCATGATATCCTCAAAAATATAAAAAAATTGGGAATTTACCTAATAAAAGAGGTGAAAGATTTATACAGTGAAAACTACAGAACCCTAAAGAGAGAAATATAAGAAGGTCTTAGAAGACAGAAAAATGTACCCTGTTTATGGATAGGCAGAACTAACATCATCAAAATCGTGATATTACCAAAAGTTCTCTATGGGTTTGATGCAATGCCAATCAAAATCCCAACGGAATTTCTTGTAGAAATAGATAAAGCAATCTGAAATTCATATGGAAAAATAAAAGACGCAGAATAGCAAAAGCAATTATAAGCAGGAAGTGTGAATCAGGCGGTATAGCGATTTCAGATTTCAAACTATACTACAGAGCAATAGTAACAAAAACAGCATAGTACTGGTATCTCTGGGTATTTTTAAGTCCCTCCCCTTTCCCACTCCCCATCTGCACAGCTGGATTCTTTTTTTTTAATATACTAAGTTTTATATCCTTTTTAAATGCATGCATGGATGAAATATTTGGAAGGAGGTGCACTAAAAGGTTAATAGTAGCTACTTACAAGTTGGGGGATTGTGCATATTTCTGAATTTTTAAATTTTATTTATCAATACTTCCTAAATTTCCTAGAACATGAATTACTTGGTTAAGAGTAAAACAAATAATTTTTAATTCAGAAAATGGAACATGATAGCTACAGAAGCATTGTCAATGCAATAAAATCCATATATATCTCAAACACATTATTTACCTTGTGTTCTCTTCTACGTGAAGTGAAAACCCCTTTCCAAGAAAAATGAAAAAAAAATAAAGACTAAAATGGCTGTACTTAATGCTACTCTGCTATAGTTACCCTGAAACAACAAATATTGAAATTATCTGAGAGCAATATTAAACAATATTAGTTTAAATTTAGGAGTGTCTTTCAGTGAAGTATAGCCTTGGTATTTAATCAACTATTATGAGCATATATGATCTTTCAGCATCACAGTTTAATTACTAATAAAAGGGAGATAATGTGAGTCATCCTCAGCTCTTTGAAGAATATTAGGCCAATCAAACCAAAACAATGCTTTAATTTTATTTGGTTCTAGTTCATGCTTTAGAACAGAATTAAAAATCAATATAGAAAAAGAAAAGGAGAAAGTGAGTCACACACAAGCAATTCTTGCATATAGCCAGGGTTGGGCCACCACATGGATGACAAGGGCTATTTCAGCCTTGTATTGATTACCTTCCCATTTTAAAGCCTATAGGACTCATTGGAAATATTCTAGCTTGAAGTTTGAATATTGGTTTGGCTCAGCTTGAACTTCTGGAGGTTGGGGTGAGAAATGACCTGAACTTTGGAACTCATAGCTCTTCAGCAAAAACCTAGCAGGGGAATAGGAAGGACAAGAGCAAAGTATCCAATCCACAATCTTGTATTCTTCCTGTGGAAGGGAGTGATTCTCAAACTCCTGTGTGTATTATAACCACACATTTAAATACAGATTTCTGAGCCTCACTCTCTGAGTCTGCCAGAAGTGTCTCACATGTGAAATAGAAGACTGCATTTTAGCAGTCCACCACTTGATTCAGAGAGGGTTCATGGAAAATGCACCCAGAACATGGTGAAAAGGGAACTGGCCAAGTGCCAAGGGGCACGTGTGTAAACAAGGAAAGGAAGCAAGAGACCAGAGAGGGGCCAGGTTCACTGCTCTTCCTACAATAACTCTCTCATAGGAATTAATTCATTCCTGGAATATCAGACCTAAACCTGACCCAGTCCTAGGAAAGAGCACTAAGCCATTTATGATGGTGGACCTCTGTGATCTAAGTACCTTTGATTTAGTCCACCTCTTAAAGGCTCCATTGTCTTAATATTGCCACACTGGAAACCAAGCTTTATAGTACGTGAACTTTTGGGGGACAAACTGTATCCAAACTATATCATATACAGTACTAATGTCATACAAATAAAAATGACCTTAGAACAATAAAAATAATCAGGAATGAAGAAGGTTATATATAAAATAGAAATTCCCTCAAAGTAAGGAGGCAATTCTCTTTTATATAATGTGTATATAACTAATTTAGTCAAATTGTTATAGAATTTGGGGGTCACACATTTTCATTAAAATGTAAAAGATTTAAGTGATAGGTATAAGTGTTTAAAAACAGCAAGTTTTATTTCTATAGTTATGAGAAAAAGCCCATCTTACAAATTCATAAGAGATGAAAAACAGATTAAGAAGTTGAGGGGAAGATGTCTTTACACGTACCCCACTTGCTTTACATTATGCAAATAAGGAAATAGGCCTCTTTTCAGTTTCTGAATTTCAGTAACTTTCCCAATTCTTACTTCCAGCTCCACTAATGTTTTCCAAACTTTGTTCCCTAGAAGCACTTGAGGGGGTCATCAGGAAGAGGGTAGGGAGGAGGAAAAGAAACAGGAGACCTCAATGGCTAGGAAGGACTCTAGCTCTTTTAGATGTATGGATTCTCTTATGATTTTATTTAGAGAAAAAATGGGTTCTGGTGTTTAAGTTTGGAAATCACAGTGCTTCCATGAAACATTTACTTTTTTTCCCCAAATACTATAAATTGAACCCAGGGTCTGAAGCAAATGATGTGTTCATTCTATGACTGACCTACACCTCCAGCCCTAAATATATTGTTTTAAGTATAATCATCTAAAATGCAGGTTTTGAAATTTTAGCAGTAAAAAAAGTAATTGTTTCTTTCATGTTGTTTCAAATAGTTAACTATATGAGAAAAAGGAAGTAAATTTCATGTCTCCTGCTTTCTAGAACAATGCACCCTCTGGGATGCCCACATAGCTCTCCCAGTTTGCAGAGTGGATGCCTATTACCTAATCACAGTACCTGGGCTATAGGTAGAACCATTGGTGGTGGATATTGAACAGAGTCTGGACATTACTCTAAATTTTCTTTAGTTGAGTGTTATAATAAATATTGATATAATTATACTCACAAGAAGAACTGAAACATCAGAATACTTCTTGGCTGGTCTAAAGGATGGAGGAGCATTAATAATAAAGTCTGAGGGGGGAAAAATGAGATGACTAAACTGGCCATAAACCATTCTAATTCCATTCCACTCTTTCTCTGCCTCCCCCCACCACTTTAAATAACATTTGATAATATTCCTGAAATTTTCTTTTATGATTACATACTTATAGAATTCTCTGTGGATTAACCAAGCAAATAAGAGAGGAGTCTTAGAAAAATAGTATAGTAAATTACAGATCAAGTACAGGGTTGGATCCAGCCCTGCCTTGTCACCAAGGACCTTCTATTCCAGCAGTATTGCTGGAAAATTCATCTGCCCAGAAGCTACTTTCACAATCCCAGGCTTCATGGGTTGATGGTGATGAAATGTCAAACAACGCAACTGGATCTGAGCACCCAGACTCCTGCATGTCCACACCTAGTTGACTGAATAGCTTATTTGTATTCATCTGAGTCATCCCCATGAAAGATGAACAGCAAGACAGGAGGTGGAGTGATCAACAAATCTACATTTTACAATAAAGTTCAACAGAACATCTAACAGTGTTTTATTTAAATTTAAACATAATGCAGCAAAAAGTATTCACATTCAAAAATGCTGGCTTAAGAGGGCAAAAAAGTTGGACTTTAAGCTGATTGTTGAAATCCTCCTAAATCTAGCATTATAGTTGGGCTACCCTGTTCTTAGAAATAAATGTTAAGAGTAGACTTTTAAATAAGAATTTTGTCTAATATAAACATCAATATTATTATAACAGGAACTATCTCTCAAACTGAAATGTTAATAATTGACACTAAAAACCATACAGCATGACAACACAAACAGGTTCAACACAAACAAAGTTAACAGGTAAACACAAAGTATTCCTAGATCAATGCCAGTATAAAATTTTTAAGCTAAAAACAATTTCCTACAATAATGCCAACACAATAAAATAACACAGGTCTGTCTTAAGGAAATTCCTAGTCTGAGCACTATAATCACATGGAAGACTCTAGATAGCTCACATTTAGGATCATTCAGTTGCCACAGCCCATTCAGCAGTGAGAATGTGTTTCAGGTTTTTCCAGGTTCTGTTCTTCTTGCCAGCTACTGCACCACCATAGCCAGAATGCTCAAGTTAAAAAACATGGATTAGAAGAAACAAAAATCAATAGAAACTACTATGAAAATCTGACATTTATGCTATCATAATTGTTAAGTACCTTTCATTCTATCACCAATAATTTGTACTCTGAGACCTGTTTAAAAAGTACTTCATTGTACACTCTCATTTTAATTTGAACAAATGAAAAATTTGGACTATCATAACCCACGAGTTAGATGGTAATTGAATAGAAATAAAAGGTTATGTTTTGATATGCACACAAAAAATCAAATCTTTTATTGGGTGTAACTTCGGAGAATTCACTATGACTTCATCACCTTAAAATAAATTTACTACAAACTTAGATTTAATCTCATGATGGAATCCCTAAACTCCTTTCTGAGGGCAAGTCTCTGCCTTTCAAATTACTAGTGATCCTGAAAAACTTGAGTAAGCCTCAATTGTGGCATGGCAAGGCTTCTGGAAATCTCTCTCTTTTTTTTTTTTTTTTTTTTGGTCCTATGAAGATTACAAAATAAAATGGAAAAAAAAACTACCAAAATATTTGTGACACTAGTAACACTGTATTTACAAAACTCATTCTAAAAACTAAACTTTTAATAGGGCAATCTGAAACTTTGAGTCAATATGTTATTGTATCCCTCAAGAATTAAAGAAAAAGTGCCCATTTCTACTTCATAGCACATCACTTAAATTTGTTTAAAGAAATTAATGAGGAACACTCTTCTTTCAGTTAAATATTTGAAGCCTTGTCTGAAACTAATGTAAGACCAATAAAATGGGAAGAAAAGATATCATCATGGGAATGACCCACGCTCAAGATGTTATCCTCTGGAGGGGCCCCGCTGCCTGCTTGCATGGAAGGAAGACCATGTGACCCAGAGAGGGGGCTCAGCCGCTTGCCCATGCTGTAGGCAGACCAACCAAACTGGAGGAGGGGCCCAGCCGCCCGCCCGCATGGTCACGGGACTGAGCTCTAGACAAACATAAGGTCTCCCCAACACCCCTCACCTCATCAAACACCTTATAAGAAAAACTGATGGAACTCATCTTGGAAAATCCCACCAAACTTTAAAACCCATCTACTGGTGGGCTTGGCTACCAGCTCAGTTCTGCAGCAGATAAGGCGCCTGGTTTACATCTCAGAGAATAAGAATAGAGAGTCCACAGGTGGAAGCTCAAGTCCTCGCACACTGGCTACCACCACCACCCTGAACACAGAGACTCAAGCTAGGAAGAGACAACACCACCTACTGGAAGAAAATAAAAAGTTATGAGAGACATTTTTTCTTTCTTTTTTTCTTTTTTTCCCTTTCTTTCTCTTCTCTCTCTCTTTAAATCCATTTATCCAGCCTCCTCTACCCTTCCCCCTCTGGTCCTCACAACCTCAACATTTGTGAAACCAAGAATTGTGCATGAAAAACGTCTTTAACAACTGAATCACCAGAATAACATAATACAGAAGAATTGCATATGTCCCACCTCCCTCCCCTCCTTTTATTTCTTTTCTTTTTTCTGTTTTTCTCTTATTTTCTTTTCCCCACTCACTTTATTCTCTTTCTTTCCTCATTATTTGTTTTTCTCCTTCTTGCTCCCTCTATCCCACTTGAAACCCCCTAAATTTTACTATTTATAAGTAGGGTAATCTTATAAATACAGATAGGAATTTGAATCTATACATTCTTCCATAAATTACCCATCTATTGGTTAGAGCTTTCCAAAGTTACTAAGTTAGATTAACCCCATACACTCACTCTTTTCCTCCTAAACATAACATCCTACACCTGAAATTCAGTTTTCTTCATGCTACCAGAAATGATATGACTTTCAAGAAACTAATAACTATATTTTTAAATGATAATTGAAACCAACATTTGTAGACAAAGAGTCTAGAGATAAATGTAGTAATAAGGAAAATGTGTGCTTAGATGATGAACTATTGATATTGGGAACTTTTAACATTGTCTTTCTCCTCAAAAGAGAGACTTTGAAACTATACAAGAACAATATAAATATATAGGGGAAAAATCAATAACACACCAATTTCACAAAGCTGGAAAGAAACGTGAGCAGTATGAAAAGACAAGGAAAGAAAGGATCACAAGCTATGCAGGTCAACTCAACTTTAGAAGAGGTAATATCTGCAGCTGTTGGAATATCAGATAAAGAGTTCAGGATATACATGCTTCAGATGATCTGGAGTCTCAAGGAAGACATTAGACAGCAAATTCAGACAATGAAAGATCACTTTGACAATGAATTACATAAACAAATCCAAGAAGCAAAAGATCAACTATACAGTGAGATAGAGATTATATATATATATATAATAAAAGGAATCCTGGAAATGCAGGAAGCAATAAACCAAATTAAAAACTCAAATGAGAGTATTACCAGCAGAGTAGAACACTTAGAAGATAGAACATCAAATAATGAAGACAAAGTATTTCAACTTGAAAAGAACATACACACTTCCATCATCTCACAAAGTTCTCTCATGCCCCTTCCTTGTCAATACCTTTCAGCCCCAGGGCAACCACTACTCTGATTTCTACCCCATTACTTACACCACTTCTAGAACTTCATATAAATGGAATCTGACAGCATGTACTTCTTTAGCTCAGCATAACGTTTTTGAGACCTATACAAGTTGATATATGGATCAGCAGTTTGTTTCAATATATTTGTCTACTACTATTCAGCAGAAGAGAATTCCATGATATAGACATAAAAAAGTGTCTATTCATTTTCCTGTTGATGAACATTTGGTTTATTTTCAGTGCCAAGATACTCCAAATAAAGCTGATGTAATATTTTCCTTTTTCTGGGGTAAATACTTTGGAATGGAGTAGTTATACTTTTGAGTAAGTGCATGTTTAACTTCATGAGAAGTTACATCTCAGGACATGTGTGTATGCATGCTTCCGTGTCCTCTCAATGGGATCAGTGAGAGGAAAGAGGAGTGGGGAAAACAAGAAGCATTCACTCTATCACAACAGTTCTCTGACCACTCTCCTCAAATACCTTCCCAGATTCCTCTTTGGGGTTTCTGGGTTGGCTGGGGCTCCAGCCAAGGAATCTGGAACCTGCACTCCCTCCCCTCTGTCTGAATGGCTCCTCCCTTCATCTTCACTCAATCCAGTCTTACTAGTCATTATACAAAACCTTTTGTTTTGGGAAATTCACACTGAAGTCACTCTATTTAGAGGTTATAGTTCAGGAACAAAGGAGAAAGTCCAGGCCACTGACTGGAAAGGACATGATGGGAATAGGTCTAAGGAAACCTGCCAATATTAGAAGGAAAGAGATCACTCTCCCAAGGAATCCAATTCTTCATAAGGGTGCTCCATCAGACTACTCAGCAGGAAACAGGCCAATGCCCCTGCAATGTCTGGAGGCTAGGCTTATGAGTGGTCTAAATTTAAGAAAAAAGAGAAAAACAAAAATCCTAAGAACTAGAGACAGACAGACCAACAACCCTAAGAAGGGATCATATCAGAAGGGATACCAAGACAGGTAGGGGCAACTTAGAGTCTTGTCCAGAGAAAATGGGCAGAATTTAAAGATTTCCTGGAGCCTGGTACACCTCAAGTTTCAACTTTATTAATAATTTGAGATTTCCATAAAGAATATATGACTACTGATATAATACTGTTTCCATCTGAGAAAAACAAACAAATTGAACTGCTAAATAAGGAAAGAGGAAATTCAAAAGAAAAAATAAACCTTCCCCAAGACCTTGAACAGTGTGTCCAGAACCATCCACAAGAACATGCTCAGCTCCCAGAGCCCTAGCCTCAGGGAGTGCAACTGACTTTTTATTCTACTCCAGAAAGGCTCCAAGACTGCACCTCTCCAGTTCTGTTTATCCCACCTGCCATTCCCAACAAAGAAGCTCAAAGGTGTTGAGTGCCGGTGAAGGGGAAGGAATGCAGATTCTTTTGACATCAGCTTTTTGTATCAAAAAAGACCAGGGGGAATAGTGTGGGATTAAGATAGGCGACTTCCCCAGAAGCCACTATAAAAAGCAGGCACTCAGAAAGTCACTGTATGCTAGATAATCTGGAAGTACTGCCAGGGAAGAGGTCATACAATCAGACAAGTGCATTGCTGATAGTAAGAGAAGGATGACTTCTAAAAGACAGGCCAGAAGTTCAAGTTCCAGACCCCAAGCTAGAGAGTCAAGAAGGAAATGAAGATGATGTACGTGGGTTTTTTTCAAACAGACTCTTCCTCCTGGAGGGCCTAATAAATTCTCTGCTCCTTCCTTCAGCAGTCCTGAATCCCCTGAGAAGTCAAGCTGAAGAAGCGGCTGAGAAAGGAAACCATCTGAACAGAACTGAGCAATACAATTCCAGAGTGGATCTTGCCTCTGAAAATAGTGGGGGGCTTATTTGAATATCTAACCACATAAACCTCCACAGGAAGTTCAGACTGGTTTTCTGCTTTCTTCCTTCCTTACCCTTACTACCACCCCCATGTTACTCTATCTTCACCTTCCTTCCTCTTTACCTCAGCCAAGGTCATGGGAGGGAGATACCTTAGTAAAGGGAAGACCAAGTCTCTGGGGCTCAGATGATTAAAAGAAGATTTACAATAATGTATAGTTTCCATATTATGAAAGCACTATTAAGATGAAGAGATTTTTATGAGATGAACAGTCCAGAGACACAAACACCCTAAGTAGAGGAGAGGAAGCAACACGTAACATTAAGGGCTGTTCTCTCTTTGCAGCACTAAAAGAGCTGATATAAGCACAAGAGAAGAGAAACCTGGACTGCTATTAAAGAAGCACATGTCTGTCACTAAGACACGGAAGTCAGCAAGGCCTAAGGTCTGAGCTCGTCTATGTCCAACTACAGAGCCCAAATACATAGGCTCTTCTCTCCAGACAGCAGCCTGTATGACTCAGACACAGATTTCAGGATAACTTGGGCTTTCTGTCTGTGGTTACACAAAAAAGAAGACAAATGTCTTCTTTTTTTTTTTTTTAAAGGAAGGAAGGAAGGAAGGGAGAGGAGAGGAGAGAGAGAGAAAGAAAGGCAAGTCTCTTTTTTTTTTTAGAGAGAGAGAGAGAGAATTTTTTTAATATTTATTTTCCAGTTCTCGGTGGACACAACATCTTTGCTGGTATGTGGTGCTGAGGATCGAACCCGGGCCGCACGCATGCCAGGCGAGCGCGCTACCACTTGAGCCACATCCCCAGCCCATGTCTTCTTGTCTTATCATTGAAAAAGCAAATACCAGATACATCTAGTATCCCAGATTTTTTAAAAAGGATAATTGTAGTCTAAAACTGAAGAGTTACTATAGCAAAAATGCAATATAAAACCTCAATATTAAATAAAGTCAAATAAATAAGAGGAATTAATTCCTTAGAACACAATGAAGTAAGTTAATCTTAAAAGTCTATGAAACTGACTGAGATGACTATCAATACAGAGAAATGTTTACAAATAATCCTAAGTGAAAAACAGGATACAGAATGTAACACACCAAATAAAATACAAAAACTATACCTAGTATAGAAAGAGTAACATGATTTAAGATTAACATACTTTTTAAAAGTTGGAATAGAATAATGTTTTAAATGAATAAATCAAGTCAGTCTAGCATTATTTGGCTGCCTCCAATGACAAAAGGGTCTTTCATCATCTCTATGCCTCTAGTCATCTGCAGTCTGCATGATTCTTCTCAAGAAGCAAAGCAGCCTCAACTTAAGATGCTTTGTTAACTGCTTATTAACCATTATAAATCAAAAGTCGACCAAGTAACACTCAATCTCTTGGTCAATTAGATTTCTCATAAAAATTCAACAACTAGAATAGGTTTTTGAGAAGATTTAAATGTCATATAATAGGGCAAAATAATTTCTCTGCCTCATGGAATTCATTATGCCAGAAATCTAATTCCATCTTCCAACATAGATAAAGAAAGGCAATTAAAAAAACAATTTGAACTCTGGACAGCCCACTTGAGTTTGAACCCTGACTCTTACCACTTATTAGGTATGTGGAAGTGGGCAAGGTATTTACTTTTTTATTTATTTGCCCTTAATCTTTAGATCTGTAAAATGAGAAAAACAACCCACATAAAGTTAGTTCGAGAATTAAATGTCATTGCTTAGGAAATGCTTAGAACAGGTTCTAGCACATAGTAAATGCTCAAACATTAATTACTATTATTTATCACTATTTCTTTTATTTTTAACACAATATCTGTTCCCCGTACCACCAGTCCAGTAATCCTTTTCAAAGTATAATTAACCAGAATGAATGGAAGACTGTACTCTCGTAACATTATTAATCAATAACCACATTAGTTACATTGAGAACATAAATCCAAACACAGCATTGTAATTCTAAGACAATACACAAACTTTAACAAGTATAAACACTTAATAGTAATTTGTGCTGAACTGAATAAAGATCCACCTTGATGGCATAATAAAACAAAATTGTTTTTGTACTATTAAACTATTTCTTTAAGTTTGAGTAGAGGGAAACATGAAAAAATGCTTTGCTCAAAATACTATTAGATCATAAATATTCTCTTCAAATCCTGAGATTTACAACTATGCACTAAATTTTACTTAAGAAATCATATGCATATTTCTGGAAAGCAAAACTTGCCTTAAGAACCCATGATATTAAAAAGAATCCATGAATCCACAATGTTGAATTTTTTCAACAATCTCTAAAAACATTGTAATAATCTCTAAAGTAAAAATCCTTTGTAAAATTTTAAATCTCATGGAAGTTTTATACATTTTTCTTTTAAGAAAAAAATAGTTAAAATTATTGATGTAGGGAAAATTAGGTGCTGAAAGATCTAAAATCCCTTTTAACTCAAGAAAGTCATTTATATAAAAACACTCACCTCCACACTAATGAAACCTTGGGGAGCCTGAGTTAATTTTAATATATACAAATCTCTGAGCCAGGAATGCCTTCCCCATTCAAACCTACCACCCCTCAGTCAATCTCAAGTCCCTTTGTCTCCCCACCTCTCCTATACTACTATCACAAGTTATCATCTTCCTCTGTCTTGTCACAGTAAAACAGTAACATGAAAGTTATACATAATCAACTTGGGCTCAAATTTAGAAATTATTATATTTCCCAATGTAGATGATAGGTAGAATTGTAGCATGGTCCCAGGTATACTAGCACCTTCTCCCAGTTATTCAAGTTACTATGGTGAAGAAACCCTTATCTAGTTACTATGGTAAAAGAGATTTGCAAATGCAATTAAGGTCCAAAATTAGCTGACCTTAAACAAAGGCAATTATCTAAGTAGGCTTGTCCTAATCACATAAATTCTTTAAATCAAAATCCAGAGATGATAAGTCAGAGATATTTGAAGCTTGAGAAGAAATGGATAAAGGGAGATTATCCATAGCCAGTTGGGAGATGTAGGAAGCCATGTCCCCATGAATATAGGCAGCATCTGTCTGCCAGGAAGAAGATAGGGACCCACAGCCCTACTGCCCCCAAAATAATTGAATTCTGCCAACAATCTGAATGAGTCCTAATGCCCCCAGGACCTTTAGATAAGAAAGCCCAACAAACATTTGGATTTCAGCTTTGTAATACCCAGAGCAGAGAGCAACCAGTCATGTTATACTAGAACTTCTGATCTATAGAACCATGAGCTAATGAGTGTGTTACCAAAGAAAGCTTAAATAAATCTTCTAGCTTCACTTGCTATTTATTGATTTGAAATTACTAATTTTGTAGATCACAGAGCTAGTAATAAATTATTAGTCTTCCACTAGCTTTGTTTAGATAATACCTCTGACATGTGGACTATGATGATAACTGTTGCCTACATTTCTCTTTAGGGAACTGAAGACCACTTTTGCTGAAAGCACTAACTATTTACTTAGGCCTGCAGATGTCCCATGGGTGACTGAATATTGGCATCTCTATCTTTATATTACATGTATCCCCTTTGTTGTATTGACTTTTGGGTCATATTCTATTCAGCTCCACAAGTAAACCTGTTGAACATTTGAGAAATGTTTTGTCCCAAACTATAATATAGGATTAATATGACAAGACCTACCTTCCTAGTTTCTCCCCACTTAAAACTAAAGACATCTGCCAGCTGCCATGCCCAGACACACCAGATCATGGAATTAGTGAAAAAAGGTAGCATGCAAGTTCTTGGATGATCACTACCTAATCCCAGAAAAAAAACATGAATATTCCTTCCTTTTATTAGCCTCTCTCTCACCATTCCTATCCTAGATCTGTAATCTTCAACCACCTGCTAGAGTCCAGAAGTTTATTTGTGGGCAAAGCTCCCTCTTCCCATTTTTTTGGCCACTGAATAAAGCTTTTCTTTTCTCTCCAACACTCCACTCTCAGACAGCAGTTTTTTCTGTGGGTTGAACTTCTCATCTGATGAGTTATTTAAGATACTTTTGGTATTCATAACAACAACAGAAAACTAATACAATATATATCTGTCATTCTCTTGGTCTGAGAAGCTTTGGGGAGGGAAGGAACAAGATATAATACTTTGAAATATCTTAAGCATATTTCTGGGGACATAACGGAAACACAATACTATTAAGCACTTGCTGACATAACTGAATTGAAATATAACAGAAAGGCTGAGCAAGCAACACAGTTGAGCATCACATCTAGAAAATTTCCAGGCAATTCTCAAGAAAGTACTGTGCTAATGGCTGCGGATCAGGGAATTACAGGAGGACAAAAATTTAAGACTTGTTGCCAGAGACAGAAGCCACATTGTTTTCCTTCCTATTTCCAGCATCCTAAAGTCATTTGGTCATTCTCTGAAGATTACTATGGTGGGAATTGATCAATGCTACTTTTGAAGTCAAAGCATTATTCCTCCCAAAATGTAATGACTACATTTCTTGGCCCTGGAATAGCTGAATATCAAAAGAATAGGCATATTGGGAGAAAGTATTCATGATAGATCTCAGAAAAGACTCCAATAAAGAATATGCAGAAGTGGAGCATGCCTTGAATCAGAGCCAAATTAACTCAAAGGTTCACCAGTAGTTAATGTTTGTACAAGATGAGAGATGTACTTAGGTCTCATAAAGACTTTTACACATGCACACTAAAAAAGTCTCAAGACTTTTCCAAAAAGGAACCTATAGGGACACAAAAGAATATTCTGTGTGATTTCATTTATATTACATTTGAAAACACAAAGGATGTTTTAAGAGGCCAGCCTGTCTCTGCTCTGGTATCATAATGCAGAAGCTAAAAATTTCCTAAATGAGGGAAATCATATATTATCAATGCCTCTCTATATTCCTCCATGTAGGACAAGGCGCTCTACATCTCAGACACTCAGCAAATGTCTGTAGGATGCACCAAAGGGAGACACGCTACCTTTCAAAGACACTCAAGTCCTAAGTCATGTGCCTCACTGGAAGTGCTACCTCCATAGGAATGGGCAGTCCTTGTTCTAAATTTGTAATGATCACTCATCTCCTCTTCTAGCCTCACAATACAAGGTGGGTGGTAAGTCTAACCAAAGCCAAAGTGTAACTAAGAGGGAGGAAAAATACTCATTTACACCACCAACCAGTATCTACTTCAGCCAGCAGGACCACAGCCCGACACTGCACATGTGCACAATGCCCAGCTGGCCATGCTCATGTGCTCTCTCAATGTCGGCCTGCATATGCGCCGAGTAGACCTCTTTCTTTTTACTGATGCCAAAGCCCCCTCCGCTGCTGCCTTTGTAGGAAGGACTAGTTGGCCTCTTATTGTTGTTTTGGGCTATCCAGGGGGTGGAAGTGACTGCCACAATTAGAATTTGTGCTGCCGTCCTACCCAGTCTTTCTCCTGCTCCCCCCTCCTGCTTTCCAGAGGCTGGCTCTGGAACTTCCTGCTTGTCATTACTTCCATATAGATGCTAGAAAACCTTGTCTGGACTCCCACAGATTTCCCTGTCTTCTCTGGATGGAGTATAAAAGGTGGAGCTTGGAGTGGTTTATTTGATCAGGTGGAAAGGTGTCAGTCAGGTGGTGCCCTGGGAGTTGGCTCACATACCTGGAAATCCCCAATGAACATCTTATCTTTTAAAATAACTATGTTTTAAGAATTAAGGATTATGTTGCCTTTTCTCACACTAAGTCAGAAGATTAGTCACTTTTGATGTTAGTAAGAATGAAGGTAATTTAGGGTTGAGGGTGTAGCCAGTGGAAGAGTGCTTGCCTGGTAGGCAAGAGGCCCTTAGCTCAGTCCCCAGTACCACAAAAATAAAAATAAAAGACAATATAGTCCATTATCAGTGGACTAGACAGATTGCCAAGCTGTTAGCTTCTCCTTGGTCTCTGCCTTTCCATGCTGAAAAAGTATTTCAATAGTTCTCAAATGAACTTGAAAGATAGAGTGTTTCTTAACCTTTTAAGGGTCAGAGACCTGTTTGAGCAAACTACTCTTTCTTCTTTTTCTCTACTCCTCCTACCAAATGAATTTTACATACAGAGATTAGGGAGGTCACAGATCTGCTAAACCTTATTTATTAACCTCTTTGCTCCACCTCGTTTTTCTTTGTTTTGTTCTGCCCCATACTTCTTTAGAACATTTATGGCCTCAAACTACATGATTTATAACTGGGTGGTTATAACTTTTGGGTCCAACTAAAATGTCATCTCTGAGGAGAGGGCACGTTATGTGTTACTTGTCTGTTCAGAGTTACGGTAACTTACAAATCATTGGTGCATTGTAATTATGTTTTAATGAAGTAAATAATAAATGAATGAACTTCATGCAGTGACTAGTTGGAAACTGATATTTGAAAGGAGAATGCTATAGAATGACTTTCAGGTAAAAGAGCAGTTAAGGAAACAATTTTTTTACTGATATTTTTCTCTTGTGGAGAAGAGAATAACCTACCAGTGTCGCAATGTTCTCTGCCATATGGAATCTCCACCCCTATCCTCCCCTAAATCTAGTTTCTTTTTTCTTTTTTCCTCATCTCAAGGACTGATACCTTCCACCAGCCAGTCACCTAAGCAAATTTCTGGTATCCTACCCACCTCCCATTTCAATCACACCTGCAGCTCAGCTCATCTCTCTTCTTCACTGCTCTTACCCTGGGGAACCCATCTCTTACATCTGGATCCTTGCAAGAGTCTCCCAGTGGGATTTGGGTCTCTATCTTTTCTTTATATATACCCAACCCAGACCATCCTCCCTGCTGACTGACAGAATGGGCTTTCCAAGTCACAAATCTAACTGTATCACTTATTTTATTATATTCCTTGGTTACTTTTACCTTGAAAATAAAAACCAAATAAATTCAGGCTTTCTATATAAGATCTTAAATAACTTGGGCACTATCCTAATTTCTAACACTTAAAGCCTTTTGCTCCTGCCAAGTAACTAACTCTTTTTCCTAGACTGTACATTGTTATCTTAACTCATACTTTTGTTTTCATTATTTCCTCTCCTAGGAATGCTTAGCTGCTTGCCTCATTACCATCTGTTTTCTCTGAGTTCTAATTCTGCTTCCAATGAAACACTTTCTGCCATCTAAAGCATATTCCTTCTCCTCTCCTTCCAATCTCTGTTTTGTCCATGTGTCTGAGGACACAGAGCACAGGGTGCTTTGCTAGGCTCCTTTATGTAATGTTAATTGAGTTCAAATAATAACTTCCTTCTTTTAAGGAGAACGACAAGTGGATGCACAATCATTTGGCTACCTGATACTAAAGTCAATTCTGCTTTTATAAGATTGCTTTCTTTATGAAATTCTCCCCTTCATATCTGAAACACTACCATCCATTCCCCAACCACTGTTTACCTCTTTGATAGTTATCTTTTACCATATGGTTTCTAATGCTATTACAGTCTTTTCAAAATATATATTGCATTGTCTCATCCTCACATATTTTAAAAGTTTCCCAGATGTTCTCATGAGAAGCCCTCTTTGGAACTAGTCTCTTCCTTCTAAGTCTTTACACATGAGAGTTTCCTGATGTCCAAGAAAAACTGTCCTTCTTATTGTGAATTCTCTTCAGACATTTACTAACTCTTGGTGCCTAAATTACTATCTAATAGAAACTACTTTCCATGTGTAGCTCCTTCCTGATTCATTCCCCAAAGATATATTTCCAGATATAAAATTTCAATCATATATATATATATATATATATATATATATATATATATTGGATGCAAATACTTACAGTTATTTTGTACTCAGCATGAAAAACATAATTCATCATCCTTTCTTCTCTCCTTCAATGTTTTCTATGTCAGTAAGTTTCACAATCATCTACTAGTTGTTCAAACGAAAAAGCTGGGAGTCATGCTTGATTCCTCTTTTTCATATCCCCTCCACACAATAACCTTGTTCTGGCACCATCATCTGTCTCTTCTGTACGTGCACATTGCCTTATGATTTGTTTTCCTGCTTCCACTGATGATCCAGATAATCTCTTTGAAGATATTGCAGTTTTCAGATAATGTCCCCTTGCTTGAAACACTTCAGTGGCTTAATACAGACCCTAGAATGAATCCCAATTTACACAACATGGTTTTGAAGGCCTTCAGAGGCTTGCCATCTCTCCACCCTTACTTTCACTCCAAGTGTCAGTTTTCACTTTTGTCAGTTCCAACAACTAGCTGTGCACTTTCATCACTCAACGGCTAGAGACTTTGCTCCAGCATGGAAACTCCTTTTCTCCAAACACCATCCTCCTATAGTCTCATTAATTTCCACTTACTTTTTCTGTCTTGGTTGATATGCAATGTTTATATCCTTTTAAAATCCCGTTGGTTCAGTTCCATGTTCCCATCATTCACAGTTATCCAGTATTCCTTGACCACCTTTTATATATTAATTACTGAGGATGAAAACAATGGATTGTTCTTAGTTCCTGCTTTCAGGAGCCTCCAATCTAGAATGGAAAGAGAAGCATTTATTTGTCTTCTTTACTGGATATAAACTCCCTGTGGACCGTTAACAGAGTCATCAAGGATTGAGTGGCAGAGCACCAAGAGATGGTAGCAGGAAATAGCATGAAAGAAATGCTGGAGTACATCCTTGAAGGTAGGAAAGGCTTTGAGCTGGCAAGAAACCTGATCCATATCTACCTTGATAACTCCAGTCACTGCTCAGTGTTCACACAAAGGGAAACTTCATACATCTTTTTTTAATATTTATTTTTTGGTTTTTGTCGTACACAACATCTTTGTTTGTATGTGGTGCTGAGGGTCGAACCCAGGCAACCCCGCTACTGCCTGAGCCACATCCCCAGCCCAAGGAACTTCATACATCTTGAGGCATTTGTAATTTATGTATTCCCATATGCATAGCTATAGATTAATTATCACTGAATACCGGTATTCTGCTACCTAGTATAATGAAACAGGACCTAAGCCTCCTCCAAATTCCTTCCCAAGTTATGCCTGAGAACTTGCAAGGCATGTCTCCCTTCTGTGCTGCAGTCTGGCTGGGCACAAATCACAAGCCACTCAAGCAGGAACAAACTTTATTTCCAAACTCCACCAGCACACTCCCTGGGAACTCTCCCAAACGCCACCCACGCGGCTCCTCCAGGAACACACCACACACCAACTGGAACTCTCACCATCGTAACTTCACCAACCAAAGCAAACTCTTCAGGAATCACCATGAGAGCTCAACCAGAACTCAACAGGACCTCTGCGAGAACTCAAAAGTCATCATCTTAATGGCTCACTGACGTCACCTCTCAACCACTACTTCTGGCAAAAATGCCATGCGTCATCCCAACTCGGCTGTGGCCCTCAACATCTCTCCCCTTCTGTTTAATTAAACAAAAAGCAATGTGGCTTAGGGACCGTGCCTATCTTAGGTTGTCCAATACTACATATGGTCCTTACCCGTCATCGGGTGAGCTGACCTTAAGGCGTCAGCCTCCTGTCTTAAGTTGGTACCATTGCAATTGGATCTTACCTATCAATGACTACCGGTCCAGCATACAGCCATACTTGTGGATAGGCCTATGCATCAGTAGGGGGGTGAGGTTCTTTGCCTCACCTCTGTTGGTCCCCAATTTTGGCCTTTGCACCAGTGTGGGGGTTGAGGTTCTTTGCCTCACCTCTGTTGGCCCCCAAATTTGGCCTTGGTGCCAGTGGGGGGTGAGGTTTTCTGCCTCACCTCTGTTGGCCCCCAAATTTGGCCTTGGTGCAAGTGTGGGGGGGTGAGGTTCTTTGCCTCACCTCTGTTGGCCCCCAAATTTTAGATCATCACTAGCAGAAAGGGAGGAGGATGCAAATGCCACAACACCAAGCCAAGTGATGGTTCTTTTTGGAAAAATGGTACCTCTGATGACACCATTTGCAAAGATACACCAGCACTACCACAATTCGCTGCACCAACAGATATTTCACAATGCATACAAGTGATATATAGGCCAGGTGAGTTCTGTAAGCAGTTCAAAGCAGAGGAATCCATCAATATGTCCATTTCATCCCAAAGTAAATCGACTCCTTGATTGAGCATTACTTGTTGCGTTATTATTCGTTCATGCATCAGTTTATACAGTTTGTTGTAATAGCTATCATAGAAGCTGTAGTTTGGTTTTATCTTTGTCTTCACCGGCACTGAGATGAAGATAGGAATTCTGGCAATAATGGCTAAAAAAAATTATGTAATATTCCAACAGGTTCTAAGAAAACAGTTTTCTGAACAATTTACATTATCCTGAAGAGAATTATTAAATATAATGAAAAGGAAAGGAGAAAGTAAACAAAGAGATCTGTTAATCTTCTTTGTTGTTCACATATTAAAATAATCCTCAACAGCTATTTACCCAATTTAAATTAAATCATATAAATCATGTGAATAAAAAAATATTTGGATCCATTTTTTCATGAGTGCTCCTTATATATGATATATGACATATGCACATACAGACATACAATACAAAACAGAAGTGTGCACGTATAACATAATACATACAACATATAATATAATAGTAAAGGCCTTGTAGCTTTTCATAGGTGAAATCTCCATTGCAATGTTTAAAAACTCCACAGTCAAAAAATAGAACTGATCAGAAAAATATTAACCTAGGTCTGTATGAGCTCAAAAAATAAAATAGAACTTCATGATATGGGAAAAGATAATAAAATAATAAAATAGATATCGAAAAAAGCATCCTGGTTTCCACCAGGGTGTGACTCTTATTTGGATATTCCATCCTTTTTCCTGTAACTTGTATATGGGTCTGAAGGTATTCCCACAAGCAAGCCTCAAGGTTTTTTTACATTTGAAATAGGCCTTAATGGTGTTCATTAATCATTAGCCTCCAGGTGTGGGAGAATCACTGTCGCAGATGTAAGAATAGTCAAGCTGGGATTCTGGATATCAGCTGCTATGGATTTGAGTCAAATTATCTTCTTTTTGGTCTGTAGAAATCGCTTTGGTTAGTCTCTCTGGAATCCAAATCTGCTGCTGTTCTCCCTCCGAGCTTCAAGCATTCCCTGCATGGGCCACCAAATGTTGCAGTCTGGCTGGGCACAAATCACGAGCCACTCAAGCAGGAACACATTTTATTTCCAAACTCCACCAGCACACTCCCTGGGAACTCTCCCGAACGCCACCCACGCGGCTCCTCCAGGAACACACCACACACCAACCAAAACTCCCACCACTGTAACTTCATCAACCAATGCGAACTCTTCGGGAATACCCATGAGAGCTCAACTGGAACTCAACGGGAACTGTTTGAGAACTCAAAGGTCATTATCTTAATGTCTCCCTGGCATCACCTCTCAACCACTACTTCTGGCAAAAATGCCATGCATCATCCTGACTTGGCTGTGACCCTCAACACTTCTGCAGTAGTGTGAGCCCTTCTGTATACTTTCCCTTCAGCAAGCACCTGAGTCCTTCACCAGTGCTATGCTTCCTTTGGCAAAGTTTCTTAGAGCCTCCTTAAGATGTAGGTGATATTACTGAGGTGCCTCAGTTACACAGTCTCAGCCAAAGTCTTGAACTCAGTTAAGACTTAAGGATTACACATGAATAATGTACTTGTTAATCTTCCCAGTATCATCTGAGACATAGAGTGCCTTGTTTGTTGTTTCTCAAGAATCTCAGGAAACAGGGTGGATATTTGGGATCATGGGGCTGTTGGATAGAAAGCACATTGTGCCTCTTCTCTGGAATAATATGATAACTGCTTACCACATGAAAAATGGCTGTTCCAGTTAATATGGGACTTCTTGATTAAGGAGGGGGGGATTTTGAAGCTCAGTCGAGACCCTCTAAACTCCTAACTCAGACCCATTGCAAGAAATAGTACATTGTGCATTGTATATTCTAAGCTATGGGATAAGAAACCCAAGACAAACTCACTGCAACAAGAAGCTAGTTGAGCCCCTCAGAAGTCAGTCACAGCCTTCTCAGGGGTGTCAGTGTGATGCTTGTTTTGGGGATACCTCTCTGAAGAATCTTTTTAAAATAGTCTATGTTTTCTCCATCGCAGACCAAAGTATGTGTGAGGTAAATATCTGTGGATCACAGGTTTACTTAGACAGAGGTAGTCTTCATTGTTTTCAGAGCTCTGCAGTTCCTCTGTGACAGTATGCTGAGTTCTTCTTTAGTTAAACAATCTGTATTTAAAAAGAGAGAGATCAGAAGAGTGAGGGCTATGGACAGGTCTTTGATCATTTAGTTACTTGCTTATTTCTCATCTGACAGATGCATTGAAATATTTAAAGGCAGGAAAGAGAGAAGGACTGAAAATAAGCCTGCCCTTACCATTTGCTTGATCTAGGGCAAGATTATAAATGGGGGCCTTGATACTTGAATGCCTCAATATTTAAATGTACAAATCAAGCAAATAAACTACAAACTAAAATGTGGTCTACTCTTCTAGCTTGGCAAACATACCTTCTAGATCAGAAAGCTAGAGTTTGATTAGAAATGCTCAAATTCATTGGAATCCTATTCTGGATATTATAATGTAGTCAGAGCTATTTTTGCCCCATTCCCCCTCTCTTTCATTCCTGGCTTCTCAGTGAATGACAAGGGGACTTGTGTTCACACACATGGAAATCCAACCCACATGTTCAAGCTTCATCCATCTTCTCCAGCCTCACAAACAGCCTCCTGCTGACCACCTCTCATTTCTTTGGGCAGGCACCTCAAACCCAGAACAAGGGTTTTAGAGTCCCTGAAGGGGACACAGAACCATTTGGGCAGGAGATTCTGAGGTTCTCAGTACCTATAGCACATTCTCAAAGCGGGAGCCTGGGCCCATGTCACACTCTTCCCTGTCTCCAGACTCCTTGCTCATTGCAGAAGGGCACAACCAGAAGGGAGCCCTCTTGCCCAAGCCAGAGTGTATATGGATTATAGACTGTGCTGGAGAGAAGGCCCTGATAAGGAGCTTGAGTTAAGGTCAAGGAATTCCATCTTTCCTTTCAGCTGAGCTGAGAGAGGGAAATGCAGACCCAGAAAGAGACGCATTTTTAATTGAGAGAGCAGGGAGTTGATGTGGTCTCTAACTTGTAGTCCTGACTTTTTCAGGGACAGGAAAGTGGAGGATGCAGCATCCCTTGCTAGGTGGAGGGAAGGTGGCAGAAACTTGGGAGGGGTCAGAGGCAAGATTTGGAAAAACCACCCTCTAATACTATCATGAGAGAAGGCTGAGAAGAGACTGATGGAAACTTCCTGACAGTTCCAAGTGTATGTTCACATGGGCATGTTGGGCACAGCTCAACTCCAGAGTGCCCTTTACAGCAATTGCAATGCAAATGGCAACTTCTGGAGTCAAGCACTGTGCCTCTTGCATAGACATACCTGGCACACCCAGGCTCATGCAATCTTCTCTCTGAATTTAGACTTCAACAGGTTATAATGTCTTTCAAAATCTGAATGAGGGAAAATAATTTTATGGGCCCCTTTGCTTAATGGAATTACTTCCTAAATCCATGTGTGTAAAGTAAACACCAATTTAGCACTACATATATAGCCCAAAAAATGCTGACGAAGGACTTCCCAAATAGTGTGGTGAGGGAAGGAGCCAAGGCCCAGTGGGGGTGCCTGGGCCACTGGAAGCAAGTCACTAGTGCAAGCCCAGGCCAGGCCTCTGCATTTTCAGCAGAACCCAATGGTTGGCAGAGCCCTGCCCTTTGTGGTATTCTAAGTGCTTGGGTCATAATTGACTCCTTGACACTCCAGGAGGTTCAGAGCAGAGGTGGATAGAAACTGAGGTGGTTTTCAGAGTGGGTCTGATGGCTAACTAAAATTGTGGTAATGTTGTCCTGGTTTAGAGGCCTAGGTTCTGGCTTGGGCCACTCTTCAGGTCAGGTGGGGGGCAGCATGGCTTCCCTCACCAGCCATATCTCCAATGTCACTGAAAACAAGGTTCTCAATGATTTCAAGGATGTAGAAGAAGGTTTACCTAATTATTGGAGGAAGAACATTGAAGATACCAAATGGATAATCAGATATGACATGAAAGACTTAAAAGCTATTGTACTGAGCTGGAAGGAAGGTATGCAGCACCGGAGCTATGGATCCAACATCAATCTGCAAATTACTGAAATGAACTGGAAGAGAAAGAAGTAGAAATCAGGCAACTTAAAGCAAGACAATTTGCACTACAAGATGAGTGGTCCACACTGCAATCAGTACATTCAGGAGCTGGTGGTGTACCAGCAACCACTGCCCTGTCTTCATTCAGTAATGAGATCAGTCATTGTTCAACTTTTCCTGGTGATGACATGGACTTCAGTGACATCATTTTCATCACAACAAAAAAATCAACAGACTGTCAATTGAAGTTTCAAGACTTGAATCTCAAGTTAGCCATTGAGAGGGATATAGCTCAGGGAAAGGGAACATATAATTCTGATAAAAGTGAAATCTGCAAATTACAAGATACTATTAAGGTACTTGAACAAAACTGAAGTCAAGACCTTGATCATTATCAAGAGGAAATGTCAGTTTTGCAGAATGCACATCAACAGAAACTGGCAAAGAAAAGTCACTGGTATCAAGAGGCATTAAATGACTATGAAGAAAGTATTCAAAAATTGAAAATCATTACAACAAGGTGACTCAGGAGTAACAGTAACTGATGAGCCTAAAATTGGAGAGATGGAAAAATGTATTCAGGTTCTACAAAATGAAAAAGTAGAGTCTTGCAACAAATATAGGATCAAATAAAAGACATAAATAAAATTATTTTTGGTAGAAAATTACAGAGATTCCTTGAATACAGAAAAAGAGCAGCTCAGTATGGAAAGGTGACAAATAATTGAACAGTGTGAAAACTTAAAAAGGGAATGTAGTCAATTGTGGCCTTCTGTGATGGAGCAGAAAGATGAGGAAATTAAGAATTTGCAGAAAACCATTGAACAAATAAAAGCCCAGTTGCAGGACGACACACACAGCACTCCAGCAGACAATTCTGATAGTTTTCAAGAAACAAAAGGTAAAAGCCTTCCTATAGAAAAAGGAAGTGAAAAACACAACCTATATAACTATGAAACTGAAAAATTAGTGAAAAATCCAAGAACAAGAACTTGAGATTCAACTTCTAAATGAAAAGAATCAAACAAATTGATCAGCTGTCCAAAGATGAAGTTGGTAAACTCAATCAAGTCATCCAGCAGAAAGACATAGAGATACAAGCTCTTCAGGCTAAAATTTATTCAGGAAAACTTGATATGGTAACACCGCAGCTCTTGTCTGCATCATCACTTACGTCCCTGTCAGCAGAGGCCAAAGATCTGAGACAATCACTGCAAGAAAAAAGATGCCACCATTAGGATGCTCCAAGAAAGTAACCACAGGTAGTTTGATGTAACTGCTGCTACCTCCATGAGAGTAAAGAAAGAGCATGAACAAAGATATTCTAAAATTAAACAGTTCAAGGAAAAACAAGATCTGTTACAAAATTTACTGAAAAAAAGACCTCTTAATCCAAGGCAAAAGCAATCAGTTTCTTCAAATGTAAAGTTCACTAACAAAGTGAATGAAAATGAGTTGTTGAGGCAAGCAATAACTAACCTCAAGGTGAGAATATTAATTTTATAAATGGACATATCTCATTAAAAGGGAAAATGAAAAAAAAATAGAAACATCCAAAGAAAAGAGAATAGAGTATCAAGTATTACAAGAGATGAACATAAAGTTCTCTGTGATGCTGCGAGAATAAGAGTTGGAGTACCAGTGGATGAAGGAGAAAGCTCTTGCCTTTGAGCAACTGTTACAAGAAAAAAAAAAAAAACACAGGGCAAGCCTGGAGAATTAAATCAGCTTTTAAATGCAATTAAATCCATGCAGGAGAAGACCATTCTATGTCAGCAAGAGAGAGACCACCTCATCTTGTCCTAAAGAACAAACAGAAGAGTACCCTCCATCAAGATGTTCAACACTTATGTGACAAAGAATTACACTTAAATCAGGAGGTACAAAGAGTAAGGAGCTATTTTTTAGAATCAGAAGATTCTTACACCTGGGAAATTTGGGCTGCAGAAGAAAGAGATGAACTTGAGAGAGAAAGTGATACTATTGGAGGAAAGCCTACTTTCCTCTTCTAATGCAAGTCATCAAGCCAGTGTGGAGATAGAGTTCCTGCAGAAACAGGTGCATTAACTCTCCCAACAGAGGGATGAGAATGCACTGCAGCTTTCACTCAACAAGGACCAAGAAAAAGAGTATTCCATGTCATTAACCTGCAAATGGTTCTAGAGTATTTCCAACAAGAAAAAAAAAAGCTATGTATTCAGCTGAATTAGAAAAGGAAAGACAACATATAACCGAATGGAAGGAAAAGACAGAAAATCTAGAAAAAGACGTATTATTATTACAAGAACATTTGGATGAAGCCAATGGTGTGCTGGATTAAGCAACCAGTCTTACACAACAGTTACATCTAAAGGAAGAATAGACTGAAGAACTTAAAAATCACAGTGAGCTCCAACAAGAAATGTTGAATGGTGCACAAAAGAAATTGATGAACGCAGAAAATGGCACAGAAGGAAAAGCAGAAAAAGCCCTAATGAGAAACCTATTTATTGGGCATTTTCATACTCTGAAAAGTAAGCATCATGAAGTGCTTCAATTAATGGGAAGCATCCTAAACTTTGAAAAGGAGGAAATGGAGCAGTTGTTGAATGGAGATGAAGGTGGTGTTACTAAGTGGATGACATGTTGGCTTGGAGGAGGATCAAAAAATGTCCCCAGCACATCTTTGAGACCAAATGAGCTATCTCTGCTTAATAGTTCTTTTTTCAGAACTTTTTGTTAAATTTTTGGAAACAGAATCTCCTTCATGTGTTTCACCACAAAAACTTTCTGCTCATGCTATGAAACATCTAGACTCCACAGGAAAGAGAAAGGAAGGTGAGAATGTACCAAGAAGTTTGAAAGATGCAGAAGAATTTAAAGCCAATAAAAGAGCAGCTGTGAATCCATTTTTGGCTGTGCCACTGATTAGCCTAGCTGGACTTGGACCCGGTGCACCTCGGAATCTCCTTTTGAATCCCATTGCAGACTTCATGCCCACCTTTACTGGATTACCACTGTCCCCTGACATTAGCAGCAAGGTTGTACAAAAGGACCTTTTAAAGCAATAGGTGATTCTCAAGCCAGAGATGATTTAGCAGTTTAAAGAAGCCATAAACACTTTGAACTTTTTACAAGGTGGCCTTTTCAAAAAGAATTCATGTATTTGCAGAGAAAAACAAAAAGAAAAAAGTTGATATATAGAGCTACCAGGTATTTTGACTCCCCCTCCACCTAGCTTTTATTTGGTGTGTGTGTGTGTGTGTGTGTGTGTGTGTGTGTTTGCAGTAGCACTTATTAAAATTTTATTTGTGTTTGTTTGCTGTAGCTTCTTTATATAAAATTTTGTTCCTGTGCTATCAGGTAATCAACAGCAATAATAACTATAGCTTCAAACTTTTTTATGATTATATATGTTAAATTTAATTATATTAAGATAAAATGTATTCAATTGTATATCAGAAAAGAAGAAAAATCCAACTCAAAAGAAAAAGATACATAACTCAGAATTTGGGCTATATGCAAACAAAATATGATGTAGCAAAATTGTAAATTTTTTAGTTCATAAAAGAAAACACTGTATAACTACTAAAAGAAAATTACAGTGGGAGGGCCTGAACATGAAGTTTAGTGGATAAATTCTAGGATTCTTTTAATCCAAATGCTCTGACACCTATCCCTTTTACTTATCTTCATTCTATTAAAAAAGTCACTTGACATTCATTCCCTTTTCTAGATGTTAAATATGTCCAGAAGGAAGACGACATTTGTCAGTGAAAATAAAAATATAATCTCATGCATCCTTTTTAATTTGTAAGAATGTATTATTAAATGGCTGGACTGTTTACATACTTTTCTGGGCTTTAAAGTAATGCTTATAAACACATTTTTAAAAATATTTGATCAAAAACAGAAATTGGGGAAGAGAAACAAAATAATACAGAGTTTTTAAAGATGAAAAAGTTAAGAAATATGTAATGTTATGAACGACCAATAAAAAAATAAATAAATAAATAAATATATAAAAATAAATAAATAAATAGAAAAAAAAAGATGAAAAAGTTAACAAAGGAGGGGTCAAAATCTTTTTTTAATTTTTGTAAATTAAAATAAAAGATAGACCAAAATTTTCTAGCTTAAGTCAGGTGATATCAGAGAAGTGAAAAAGCAGATTATACAGCAAATGCTTCTCTGACACTTGTAATTTCTAAAACCGTTGAGAATATTTTTATTAAAATTAATTCAAATAAAATTTAATATAAATTAAATTATTTAAATAAATCATATTATAATTTAATATGAGATAATTTCATTAATAAATTATTTCATTTATTTTATTGAAGAACTTAATTGATTTCATTAATTAATTTTATCTATGTATTTAATAAATTAATTTAATTTAATTTTGATTTATATTTAAAATTTTATTGGATAAAAATAGTTTAGTAAAGGTAATTTAAATAAATATTACTATACATCAAATTATTTGATATTGATTATATAATTTAATATGAACTTTAGTAAAATTCAATTAATTTTGATAAAATATTCTCAATGGTTTTAGAAATTTCAGGTGTCAGAGAAGTTTTTGCTATATAATCTACTTTTTTCTCTGATTTCACCCATCTTGGGCTGGAAACTTTTGATTTATCTTTTGTCTTAATTTACAAAAATAAAAAGTGAAGACAAAATACCTAGTGGCTATATAGTATAGATCAGCTTTTTCTTTCAATTTTAAATTTTATCTCAGTTTTAGCTTCTTATTTCTTTATTTAATTTTCAAGCTCCTTTAGGATAGGAACATGTGGTGTATCTTTTAAACCTCAAGCAATTTACAAATAGAAAATAAAGTAGACCTGAAGCAAAAATGAATCATCTTTAGAAGAATTTGTATCAAAATGCTGAGAACAAGATTTTCTGCACAAGTCCCCTATACACTCTGCCTATGTGGTTCTCTGTAATTTTATCATACATATAGGTTGATGTGACGATCACCACAACAGCCAGCAGACACACGTGAATCCTAAGGATCAGTGAAATCACCTCCTTGCACAAGCACCAGCTGTTTAGAAATTAAGATTTTTTTATCAGCCCATTATTTTAAAAATCCTGACTTGAAGCTTAAGTGTCTGAGGATGTTCATATTTATACTTTGAAGTTATATATTGAAGAGCTTTTTCTTGCAGATTTTGTCAATATAACTATGCCTTAGAAAGAGAAACATTTGGGTAGCAAGAAAACGTGAAAACAATTTGTGTTCAAATATGTAAAGAGCTCTGGCTCCAACTAGAGTGAAATTTGATTGTCAAATTTTCAGTGATTACTGTATATTTCTAATGTATTTGGGAGCCTGGAAGTTTTGATTATGTGTTGATGAATAAAACTTGTTTTTCCAATAAATTAACAGACCACACTGCTTCACAGAGTGTCACCTTTCTTCTTAGCTAACTGATTTAAATTGCTATTTTTCCATACATTGTAAAGGAAGTTCCATAAGAGTTCATTTGAGAAATGTTCAACTACCTCCTGAGCTCTGCCTGGTTTGCATCATAGATGCTTCTCTTCTTAACCCCACCATAAATGAAAACATCTCAAATTGAAAATGCATGTGCCTAGAAGCACAGCACTCTTGAGTGTGCTGCTTGCTTCCTCTGATGATCCTGTCACTGATGGGTAGCTGCCACTCAATGATGCTTCCCCCACCAAGAAGGTGTTGTGCTGTATATTGCTAGCCCAGGACAAAGGAAAATCTAAAATCTAAAGTAAAAATTCTACTGTCCTACTTTTGAACTAAAAAGACATTGAAAAATATTTTTTTAAATAAAAGCATTTTAGCTATGGTTATAATTAAATTAGAGCATTTATCTGTTTTCCAGCTTATTTAGCTATCTCCTATAAGGATGAATGAGTTACCCCAATTACTTTCACATTACATAGGAAATTTGGAGATTTACAACTCTGTTTATGTGGTACTCTGTGATTTCATCATGCATATAGGTTGAAGTGACCACCACCACAAGAACCACAAGACACACTTGCATCCTAAGGATAACTAAAATCACTTCATTGCACCAGCTTCAGCTGTTTGCATCTTAAGAATAAGAGTATTTCTTATGTGATCTACATTCATTTCAAAATTATATATGTTAACATCATTGTCAGAGGTCCTGTCTTCCAAGTGGTGTAATCTGTTGGTGATTTCAATTGAACTTTTAAATTTTGGTTTACAATCTCTATCTCTCTACTAAAATAATTTTTTGCTTCCAATATTTGTTTTGTTTATGTAGCTCTTCATCAAAATGATATTTTGCTGCCTGTATTTGGTCTTTTATATCATCCTTTAATTTTCAGAACATTTTAATTATGTACATCCTGAACTTTTTCTGTCATATCCTCTGCTGTGCTGGCCATGAATTCTAATAATATGGTATCTTGATTTGTTTTGGGCCCTTTCTTCCCTTGTCTTTTCATATTGCTAGTGTGTCTTCCTTTCTAACACTGTGGATCCTAGGCATTATCATTTTTACCCTACAGGCTTACAGTGCCCCTGTAGGGATCACACCCTTTAAGGTGAAGGACAATGTTATCATATCCCAATATAAACCATATACACCCTAAAAACCAATGTTTGCTAATAGGATGTTTACACTTGTTCACAATGTATGGATATTGTTAATTCAATTATTATCTACAATATACACAGTAGGTTTGTTAAAGTGTTTACACTTTACAAAGAAGTGGATGAGGAATATGATGATATGCTGAGGAGGTAGGAGGTGACGATATAGAGTTGTTATATTTTAGAAAGTGTAAAAGAGAAACATAAAGAGGAATATTAGTAGCAGGAGAAAGGAGAGGAAGTAAATTTGGGTAGACAATAAGTGGAAAGACAAGAGAGTACATAAACAAACACACATATGTATCAAGAAAAATTTTAAAAATGTTAAAGTAGCAGAAATTGGTGAGAAAAAAGAAAAAGAAAAAATAAGAATAAAAAGAATGTACAACTCCACTGTAACATACTATTCAGAAGTTCCAGTACTCAAAGTCCTTGGTTTTACATATGTTGGGGATGGGAGGTGGGGAGATGGAAAAAAAAAAAAAAACTTGAAGGAAGACACAGGACTTGTTTTGGTTGGAGATCAGTATCTTTCCTGTTTCCCTTCTCATCCAATATGTGGAGTCATCTGTTGTTAGCTGGTATCTCTGCCCTCAGGATGGTGAAGTTAACTAAGGTGCCACTGTGCCAGGTTAGCAGCTGTCGGGGAGAATAGTAGTTAGAAACTGGGTACCTGGAAGATGGTGATAAAGGTGACCCAAGATGGAGGCTCTTGCTTGCAGAAGAGGGGTGTTAGGTTGTGTAGGGGGATCCAGGCAATAATGTTGGATGATGATTTTAGCGATGAGCTGTGTGGCTTGCAGTGTGGGCTGACTTGGGAGTCTTTGTGAAATTCCTGGGGGCAGGCAGGTTATTGCATATAGGGGGATGAGTCTACTGATGCTGAGTCCCAGGATGGCAGCTACAAGGGAGCCCCACTTAGGTAGATGGGAGTCCACGTGAGGATGGTGGTCTAAGTTCCTACTCAGGGGAAGCAGCCAGGTGTCCTCCATGGGAGCCACATCAATGCTTTCTGCTTGAGTTGTTGGCTGAATGTTCTTCACAGGTGCTGCTACCACCTCTGATTATCTCGCTGGGGTACAGAGTAACCCTGTGTGGGCAAGTAGTTGGGAGACCTACTCTGATGCTGAGGCCTGGAGCCCTGTATGGGTGCAGGGGGCAGGAAGATTGCTTGCAGAGAAACAATATTCTCACTACTTGCATCCCAGGTCATGGAGCAATGCAGAATCCTGCCTCCCTCTGGCCCACCATCCTGGATCCAGAAATAGAAACATTTATATAGCAAGAAAAGGTGAAAACAAGACTAGTCCAAATATGTAAAGAGGTCTAGCTACAACTAGAACAAAATTAGATTGTAAATTTTGCTGTGATTAACTGTATATTTCTAATGTATTTGTGAGACTGGAAGTTTTGATTATGTGTTGATGGTTAAAACTTGTATTTCCAAAAGATTATCAGGAGACACTGTGAGAAACAATGTCACCTCTCTTTTTTACTTACTTATTTGTATAGCCATTCTTTGGTAGATTGTAAAGGAAGTTTCCATAGCAGTTCATATGAGAAATGTTCAACTGCCTCCTGAGCTACGCCCAGTTGGCATCATAGATGTTCCTCTACTTAACCCCACCATACACAATTTAAACAGATTGATTTCAAGCAAGAAAAAAGAGGATGCCATCAGTAGCTTATGAACTAAGAAAAGCCCAAATTTGGAGGGATGCTCAGCTGAGTTCTACAAAACGTTTAAAGAAGAACTAACACCAATGCATCTCAAATTATTTCATGAAATATAAAAAGAGGGAATGCTTCCAAACACATTCTGTGTGGCCAGTATTACCCTGACCAAAACCAGACAAAGATTCAGCAAAGAAAGGAAGCTTCAGACCAATATCGCTAATTAATATAGATGCAAAAATTCTCAATAAAATTCTGAAAAATTGTATAAAAACATATCAAAAAGATAGTGCACCATGATCAACTAGGGTTTCTCTGAGGGATCAAGTTTGGTTCAACATACAGAAATCAATAAATGTAATTCATCACATCAGTAGACTTAAAGATAAGAATCATAGGATATTCTCAATAGATTCATAGAAAGCATTTGAAAAACTGCACCCCTTCATGGTTCAAAATGCTAGAAAAACTAGGTATATCATAAACATACCCCAACATTGTAAAGAGTATCTATGCTAAGCCCCAGGCCAACATCATTCTAAATGGAGAAAAATTGAAAGTGTTCCCTCTAATAACTGGAACAAGACAGGGATGCCCTCTTTCACTAATTTTAACGTAATTCTTGAAACTAGCCATAGCAATTAGACAGATGAAAGAAATTAAAGAGAAACAGATAGGAGAAGAACAACTCAAATTTTCATTTTTTTTGCAGATGATATGATTATATAGCTAGAAGACCCAAAACATTCCTCCAGAAATCTTCTGCAACTAATAAATGAATTCAGCAAAGTAGCTGGATATAAAATCAACAACATAAATAAAAGGCTTTTCTTTTGTATACACCAGTGACAAATTCTCAGAAAGAAAAATTAGAAAAACCACCCCATTTACAATAGCCTCAAAAACACAAAAACAAATGAAAAGACAAAAAAAAAAAAAAACCCCTTGGGAATCAACTGAATGAAAGAGGTAAAAGACCTCTACAATGAAAACTACAGTATTCTAAAACACAAAAGAAAAGACTACCTTGTGAGGTCAAGTTAGGTGGCCCAGATACACCCATTCCAGCCTGAATGGAAGCCAGGCTCACAGTAGGCCCAGCTCCACCCCTCCATTGGCAGGTAGCCACTGGATCTCAGCCTCTGGCATAGGACCACCTCTTCAGACCAGCAAACAACCGTGGGAGCCCAGGCTTGGCCCAGATCCACCCACGCCATATTACACAGAACCCAGATCCAGAGTTTGCCCCACCACACACCTGGGAACCTGAACCTAACCCACTTCCATCTTGGGACACTGCCATCATCTCCATAGCCTTACCCACACCAACTTACACAGAACCCAGATCCAGAGTTTGCCCCACCACACACCTGGGATCCTGAACCTAACCCACTTTCATCTTGGGACACTGCATTCATTCCATAGCATTCCCCATGCAGGAGCCCCTAACTATTTAAAACAGATAGTGCCTAGAATCAGCTGCATCTCAGAGCAGGCATCCCAAAAAGAGTGTGGGTCCCACCCTTTCAGTGCCATTTCTGTAAGATATTGCTTCCTTCTTTCGGCACCTCAACTATTATCTCAAGTTACCTCAACTATTGCTGCCACCAATTTAGATGCAGTAGCATATATTGAGGAACACCAGCAAGGTCTGGAAGCCCAACATCAAGATGAGGTACAGACAATCTTTTTGGTGTTTGGCTTTTTGAGTTCTTTATGTACCCTAGAGATTAGTGCTCTATCTATTAGTGCTCCCTCTTTTGCTGAGAAGCAGCTTTTTAGTTTGAATCCATCTTATTGATTAAATCTTCATTTTAATTCTTGCACTATAGGAGCCTTATTAAGGAAGTAGAGGCCTAAACTGATATGATGGTGATTTGGGCCTAGTTGTTCTTCTATTAGACACAGGGTCTCAGGTTTAAATAGTTTCATGTATGCTGAGAGATAGGGGTTTAATTTCATTTTGTTGCATATGGATTTCCAGTTTTCCCAGCACCATTTGTAGAAGAGGCTATCTTTTCTCCAATGCACCTTCTCTAACATTAGATAACCATAATTATGTGGGTTAGTCTCTGTGTTCTCTATTCTGTACCATTGGCATACCAGTCTATTTTGGTGCCAATACCATGCTGTTTTTGTTACTATTGCTCTGTAGTATAGTTTAAGGTCTGGTATAGTGATGCCACCTGCTTCATTATTCTTGCTAAGGATTGTTTTAGCTATTATGGATTTCTATTTTCCAGATGAATTTCATGACAGCTTTTTCTATTTCTATAAGGAATGACATTGGGATTTTGATTGGAATTGCATTAAATCTGTACAATGCTTTTGGAAGTATGGTTATTTTGACAATATTAATTCTGCCTATCCTAGAACAAGGGAGACTTTCCATCTTATAAAATCTTCTTTAATTTATTTCTTTAGCATTCTGTAGTTTTTGTTGTAAAGTTGTCTTTCACTACTTTTGTTAGATTGCTTTCAAAGTATTTTATTTTATTTTTTGAGGCTATTGTAAATGGGGTGGTTTTCCTTATTTCCCTTTCAGAGTATTTGTCACTGATACACACGGGTCCCTGGGTAAGGGTCGCGAAATCACCGGGACACAGGGGATGCAGAGCCAAGGCAGCAATCGCAACTGCATGCTGAGGTTTATTTGCAAGTTCCTTTTATATTCTTCTTCTAACAAAACAAGCAATTCTTCAGTAACACTTCACCCACATAGCCCAAATATCATGCCTCATCAGGTACACAGAGCTAAATTCAAATTTTCCTGTTCTTTTTGATAAGTACCCTCCCAAAGTTCTTTGTAGACATTATCTAATCCCCGAATGTACTGTTCGCAGGTCCAGTATGCAGAAAGCTTCTTCCTCTAGGCCAAACCATGCAGAAGCTTGTGTCTTATGATAAGGGGAAGAGAATTTTTCCTCCTCCTAGCGAGGCGTGCCTCAGCTGACCTAAATCACAGCCACAGCTTCTTGCAAAGTGTCAGGTTGAGGAGGCTAAACTCTGCACACTTAAACCCCAACAGGACACTGCATGACATTAGACCCAGTCTGGAAGGACACAAGGTCGAAAGTCTAAAGGAAGACTCACAGAGTCCACTGTTGTCTGTTAAACTCCAGGTATGAAGTGTGGATCATTCAATTATTATTGATACATCCAAAGGTGTTTAAGCTCACAAGAAATTGCCATGTCTTCATAAGAGTTAAAAATGTTGAAAAGTATTTTGCATTCAGTAGGTGCTCAAATGTTGGGATAGCAATAATTTATACTAGCATTAAAAATTTTAGTTTTGTGGGAATTGCCTAACCCTACAACTGGTAAGTTGGGGAGAAATAACATTATCCTTACAAATTAGTGGTGAGAAAAACTTGACCAAAAGGTCAAAGCACATTAGAATACCAGGCAGAGGGACAAAACAAACCATCAAAGGCTTGGGAGGAAAGAAACTAATACATTCAATAAAGACAAAAAGCAAATCAAAGGCTGACATAAGTATACTTTTTGTACTTTTTGAAGAGAAGTCTGCATATAATATGGCTATCAGATGTTTTCTGTCAGTAAGACAACTAAACAAGATAATTTCAGCAGGAAAATGTTACATTAGACATGAGTTTCTCCCTGAGAGATTTTACCTCCTTCGTGGGACTTCAACTACACAAATAATTTGTGCATCTGTTCTATATTCTGACTGCTAAAAGCTCCTGCAGATAAAGGCCTATGTGATCATTAATGAGTCCTCTCTACCTAGCTTCATGTCAAGCATTCAGAATATACACATTTCACATGTATTTTAATACTAATTAAATCAGCAGTTTTGAAAAGCAATCCTCCATACAACTATTCCCCCCAGAAATCAAATTTAACCTAATTCTGTTTAACTTTCCACCAATCAACTAGACTCCAAATATCTGAATCCTTTTTGAATGCTTTGCTTACCTTTTATAACCATTCTGCCTGCCCACAACAAATTACTGATTCCTCTCTGTTCTTTCTTCACTAGCTCTTTGTGTATGTTTTCTTCTTTATAGAAATTCTGTTCCTATGACTCTGGCTCAAATGTTTCACTCATGTTCAAACACTAACTAACCTCTTTGGTGTTTTATGAGTCTCCATATTTTCATTCACAATTTCAGACCATATTTTAACTTAGGTCATGATTCCAAGACACTGTTTTCATTTTCTCTGTCCAAAAACATTTTGACACTTGTCTCCAAGTTTTTGCAAGTTGCCCTAAGATTCAATATTTATGAAGCTTTCACAGTGCTTCCCACAGTATTCCTAGGCTGTTCTAAACAACTTAACCTATGGTCAGAGCCAGAAAATCGATTGGTGAAAGGGGGATACAAGCTATCTTTCAAGCCACTGTTACAAGTAGTTCTACTTCCAGATGGACAGCCCCATCCTATAACCTGGTAAAGTTTCAGTGTGTTAATGTCAGTAAAAGAAGAGGCACTCATTAAAAATATTGTACATACCCATTTACAAAATTATTGGGGGGAGTGAAATATAAGGCTTGCATTTGGAGTATCTTCCATTTTACAAAGAGTACATTTCTTTTAACTATGAAATTTTGTATTTAGCATGTAGTGAATACAACTCTTTTTGACATTAATCTTGGATTCATTTCCCCATTTAGGGTATAAAACTAATGACTCCTTACCAATTTTATTTATCTCATAAGCACTTGGAGTGCTGATGGATACACAAACACATCTGTTATTGACTTTTCACCCAAATCGTTTCTTTAGAGAAATCTAAGAGAACTATAAATGTTCTTACTTCAGTAATTCAATCACACGTGACAGATAGTTACTAGCTAAAGAAACTAGATAGAACAGGAGGGTAAGATAACCAAAAGGGAGAGATTTGTCCAAATGTAAATGCTATTCACCCCCCCCCTAAAAGTTTATTCTTACATTGTATTTTGTTTTGTAAACTGACAAAAGAACTGGCAGGGCTCAGGAAGGTTTTGTGTTGTGCCCAAGGTTGGGGGCAAGAACTTGAAAGGGATCAGTGAATCAGATGTAATATGGGCTCTGTTGGAGCCTCCCAATCCGTTTTGCTGAGGGTCAGTATTTCCACTTATAAAAAGCTGCATCAGCATTTCCGGTATTTCCCTCAGCTCAAAAGAACTTTATCCCTGTTTTCATTCTGACATACCTATTATGACTTTGTTCACTAAGCAGAAGGAATTATGGGAAATGGAAACTCAATGGCATGTTTTTATTAAGGAGCCATGAGTATATCTTCAGTGAGAAACTAAAGAAAAAAGCAGAGTTGTATGTTTTCCTTTCAGGTGGGAAAGGAAAAAAAAAAATTCCATCTAATACTGTGATTTAGTTAACTTGGAAAACAAAGTAGCAGAAAATGAGAAGGCTTATGTCAAAAATAGATTTTTATATTTTAAACAAGGAATGCAATTATTTTATAAATTTAACAACAACAACAGAAAAAATAAAATAAAATTCAAAAAAACCTCTGCAGATTTATTCTGTGAAGGCATATACTTAGTCATAAACTATATTGTCCCTTTCTTTACAATAGACATTTTCTTACAAACTGCTGGTAAATTAAACATTTTATAAACCAATTGTTTTTGTGGTAAATTTTATGCTGTTGGTGATACTCTATTTAATTATGTTGTGAAATGTCAACTTTAGCTTTTAAATTTCTTGGCCTAATATCTCCATTAAGCAGATCTTCATCTTCATTCACATAATTTGCTAGAGAAATGCTTAGATAATATCATGAGGTCCTTGATGTGTAAGATGCTTGTTAAATGCACATTCATACCCAGTTCTCACAGCTCCTAGCATATATGTGCATGGTAGGAAGTGGAAAGCCAGGCTGCCCACAAATAAGAAGTACTATTAATATCTCTTTACATTTTAGTTCAGAGGTCTTAATTTTTATAAATCTAATTTATTCTAAATGGGATTTACCTATATTTAGTTGGCTAATGTGTTTAAAATTAAGACAGTGTTACACATGTCTCTCCTTTTTGAGTCTCTACTTTGAGCTTAGTAAAATTTTCTTAAGAGAAAGTCATAAGACCTTGAGTATGAGTGAGTCATCGTGAACTGAGAGATCTGTCATAGCATGAAGTGACTTTGAAAGTGTGAAGAATGAAGGTTGACCTCCTTATTTTTGTAAAAATTCACCAAACATCAAGGGAGTTGAAACCGCCTAGAAAAACAATAAGGTATTCTGCAAAATTGCTTGTTTTAAAGTCTAAACTCTAGTCCATGAAAGAATTATCAAAAGGTAGTGGGTGCATATAAAACAGGCTGTTAAGAAAAATGGCTTTGAACCTGAAAAAAGAATGTCATTCATTAGAAACCAAAACTTGTGACAGAATGTCTACATATGGCCATTATGATAGGAAAATTAAATATAGAATGGCTCTTTTATTAAAAAAAAATAAATATTGAGTTTATGACTGCAATCTTAAAATAAGATGGTTATGTGACATAAATTTAAAGGAGCATCTTTTCCCTTGTAGCTTAAACTTAAAATAGTGTCATACTGGTTTTCTCACCAGGTATCTCCCAAGGAACTTGGTAGGTTTTCAGCTCATCTTCCCTATAGTGGATGTGTCCTCACAGGTCAATGACTGGGAACACATAAACTATATCCTTAGGTGTCTAGAAGCATAATTTTATTTCCCAGAGTTATGTCTGCTTTTGTCTTCATTTTAAAACAATTCTTAAGAACTCTTAGATAAGTGTGTTCCAAAGGAGTTTGAATTTTATCTTTTCTATTTGACATCTACTATGTTTAAAGGCTTTGAGACACAGAATTTGGAACTGGAAATATGGGTAGTATCATTTGATCTTCAGGGATGTGAATCTATCATGGTACATTAGTGCTGACATGACTGAAATCTACTTCATGCAAAAAAAAAAAATATCCGATTGGTCTGTAGGGTGGTTCAAACCGAATAACTGGGGTTTCTTTTGCATTTTGTAATGGCATGCGTTATTAGCAAAAGAAAAGCACCTAGATTATAAATTGCAGTTCATTAATGCCTGTGTAACTTTTTAACACAGAGTGATGATTGAATAATTACTATGATTTCTATTGATGCAGCTACTGTTGCCCTTTGGTTTACAATTACCTGGGATGTGAAATGTACTTAAAACAACTTTATTCTTAAGGTTTTCTCATGTGCTTTTTGTCCCAGAACAACCATTTTATTCTTTATAAGGCCTGCTCTGCAACCACAGAGCAAACAAAAGTCCAGCTTCAAATGGAGCTATTTGCTCAGGGACTTGCTAGGGTATGGAATTTTGGATTATGGGGTATGCAGATTTTCAGTGATGCAAAAAAGATATTAACAGAATAGGCCTCTTGCAAGGTTTCCTCCTACTACAGCTAAAGAAATGAAGATCCAAAGCAGTTCAGAGATTATTCAGTATCATTGGAACCAGAAACAGAACTAAGTATACTGGCTTGTTCTTCACTCAGCTTGTTTACTTTTTTCCCATTAAACAGGAATAAAATGATAAAAATCTCTATCAATGCAACTTCTTCCTATTTATTAAAAAAAACTAAAACAGACTAGTTGAGGATGTGGTTCAACTGAGTATAAAATGAGAGTGGTTTATTGAAGATTATTTGTAAAATACATGACATTAGAGTTGGCCTTTATATGGGCACCTTCTTTTAGTATCCTTTAGCGTTGATTAATGATTCATCTCATTAGATAATAAGGTTACTTTTGTACTGTACTCCAAATTAAAGTGAATATTTAGTGCCCTTTGTGGCTGGACTATAATTTACACAAGGCAAGACTGTCACATAATGAATCTGATTTTTCTGTGGGATTTGTGAAATCAGTCTCATTCCTTTATAATCACACTTTGCATATTATATTGTGTATTTTAAAATAATTCCTGTGTTTAAAAAGTGCCCCTGGCTTCTCCTCCTCGCTGCTCCGCGCCGTCCTCGCGGGGAGTCAAGCTAGGGTGAGGGACAGGCCCAGCGGCGGCCACGGCGGCAGGGCGGGGGCGCGGGGCAGGCGGCCGCACTCGGGGGAGGCGCCGGGGCCCGCCCTCCTCCGGGGCTGAGCCGGGCGGGGGCCGGGGCCGGCGCGGGGCGGGGAGAGCCGCCTGGCCCCTCCCCTCCCCAAAGTTGCCATCTCCCCCGGGGCCGGACAGTCTTATGATCCAGCGATCCTCCTGGGGAGGCCGGGCAGGGGAGAGGGCGCGGGCACCGAGCAGCCGGGGCAGAGGGCAGGCGCGGCGACCGGGGCCGGGCCGGGGATCCGGGCCACGACCGAGGCGGCGGCAGCGCCCTGGGCCCGCCGACCCCTCCCCTCCAGTGAGGGGAGCTGCTGCATGGGGGGGGGGGCGGCCCTGCTGCGCTGAGCGGCGGCGACGGCGGCGGACCCCCCAGGCGGGCTGGGGCTGAGCCCGGGGCCGGGGCTGGGGATCCAGGGGGACCATGCCCGGAGGCCGGCCGGCCGCAGCATGGCTCATGGGCCTGGCGCGCTGATGCTCAAGTGCGTGATGGTTGGCGACGGGGCTGTGGGCAAGACGTGCCTGCTCATGAGCTATGCCAACGACGCCTTCCCGGAGGAGTACATGCCCACCGTCTTCGACCACTACGAAGTCAGCGTTACCTTGGGGCGCAAGCAGTACCTCCTGGGACTCTATGACAGGGCCGGACAGGAAGACTATGATCGTCTGAGGCCTTTATCTTATCCAATGACTGATGTCTTCCTCATATGCTTCTCTGTGGTAAACCCAGCCTCATTTCAAAATGTGAAAGAGGAATGGGTACCAGAACTTAAGGAATATGCACCAAATGTACCCTTTTTATTAATAGGAACTCAGATTGATCTCTGAGATGACCCCAAAACTTTAGCAAGACTGAATGATATGAAAGAAAAACCTATATGTGTGGAACAAGGACAGAAACTAGCAAAAGAGATAGGAGCATGCTGCTATATGGAATGTTCAGCTTTAACCCAGAAGGGACTGAAGACTGTTTTCGATGAGGCTATCATAGCCATTTTAACTCCAAAGAAACACACGGTTAAAAAAAGAATAGGATCAAGATGTATAAACTGTTGTTTGATTACTTGAGACACATCTTCAGTGGCCAAGGAAACTCAATTTCTCTCAGAAAGTGTGTGAAATGGTACAGCTTATCAGACTTCTCATAGATAATGAAGCAGTTTAAAACTTGAAAGAAAAAAAACAACTGTCCTCAGAATTCTATCAAGTTCATTAAGAATGTTTCTTAAAGGTCTAAGAAGCAGCAAACAGCATCTGAAGCCACAATCTATTATAAATACTTTATTTCAACTAGAAGGTACAATCTCTCAGGGGTTTCATAGTTTAAAAAGCTACAATCACATCATGTTGAAACTACATTAAAAAAAAAACAGTGCTGTAAATGGAACTGCTTGGCTTTGACCACACACATTTCTGCACAGCCCTGTGGAATCTGCACAAAGAAATATCTTCTCCGTTTGCTCTAATTAATTGTTCTTGTATGTAAGTTGCTTTCTATTCCAGTATATCCAGAGTGGTGAAATAACAAGGCCAGCCACGTAGCCAAAGGTCGCTCCAAGCCTACAGGAGATGGGCCAAACCTGAGGAAAACAATGTATGAGATCAAAAAAGAACAAATGTTTTATTATTACTTGAGCACAAGTTAAGTGTAACCTAAATATTTCTATATTAAAGCTTAATGTGCTTTCTTAAAGAATGCCAAAAGTGTAATAAGGTCATAACTGCATTATCATGACACTAAAAATGTACACATTTTAGTTAATGTGCATTAAACTGTAACAAGGCTTCTGACAATTGTAGATTTAGTTTGATGCTCCCCAAACTGCATGAGAAACATGCTGAAATTACAAATTACAATTTTGGGTCAGAAAAAAAAAGTGCCCCTAATGGTTTAATGTTAATAGGTCAAACCCATGGGATCAGGGAAAAGAGTAATGCCATATAACGGAACTTAAATTTTTGCTCTTAATCCTGCTGTCAGATATATGTTACACACACACACCTTAAATTCTGTGAACCAATTAATGTGCATCTATATTTAGATCTAAATTTTTTGCATATGTTGCCATTTTTTTAATTTAGTCTAATGGATTTCAGTCTACCTGGAGATTTCCTTTGTCCATAAGATCCTGTAGTCAATAAAAATTTCCCCACAAAGATAAAAACTCTGTGCCAAACAAATATTCCTAGAACAAAATACTTCCTAGGTACTCACCATTAAGGAAAGCATGGAGTGAAGAACAGTTGTGTTGACCCAGCATCTCCTTTTCCCTAAGTTCTTATACTTCTGTAAATGGACTGTCACTGCCTGATTCATGTGCCCCTGTTCATGCTGAAGCTGCTACCATTCACCAGTCCACTGCTGGGATGTGTCAAAAGCCATTTCTGTTGCATCTTGTTAGTCTCTTCTTCCCTTTAAGCTTAATTGTCAACTACCTTGGTTTTGCCCATTTGTTATATTTTGTTTACTTTACTCTTACCTATGGAAGTTATTTCACCCTAAATATAAACCCTTTGGATATTAGGCTATATCCATCTCCACATTCACCTTAAAAATAGTTTAGGAATCATTTGGGTAATTTTCATTGAGTGTGGGCAGTTCAACAAATATGGAATACATTCTTGGTCTTGAAATTTAGTGGGTAATGCCCCCAGAATGCCCCTCAAAATTTGGACAACAGTTCTACCCACTACTTCCAGTGTGCCTGGATAACTCACATTCCATACATTTTGTCTTCTTACATATAAAGGTGGGGAAACATTATATGAACACACACACAAGGTATGTGTACTTGGATCACTGCAGATGATGTCCAAATGAGAGACTTTATTCCTCACATTCTGAACTATGAACTCCTGACTTAGAAACAGTTGTCATGAGAGTGATTGTTAATTACTTATTCTGTTCAGGGTGTGGGGCTAATTGCTTCATTTTATTAGATGAACTCACATGTGTATACTGATATTAATAGAATGCCATTCAAAACTGCTGTTGGATCTAAGGAAGTAGGATGAATCTCTAACTTTGTCCTTTGTTTCCTCATGTTATGTCTTGGCATGTACACATTCTCTTTGAAGGAGGGCTGTGATTGATGCTCGAGTCTCGGGGCCCATGAGTTTCTATTAAAGCCTGTTTTTATTAAACCCAATTTGTAGAATGTTTAGTGCATATATCAGTGAACAATGGAGCAACACTAGACAATTGTTTTTTGCCTGTTTATTACTACTGAGGAGCTGGTTGTAATTTGTTTACATTCCAGTGTTGTATAAGAGGTAGTGTGGCAAACAGTCATAGCCCAGATTCTGGGTTCTCTATGGCAACTCACCATGGCTAGATGTTATGTTTGCTGGCCTGATGACTAGATAACAGGCATAACAACACTTTTATTTGCTGCCTCTTACTTAATTTTTAGAAAAGGACACACTTTGCTACACACCCCTCTATGCATTTAGTGATTTGTATCACTCATTTCTAGTTAAACTAGCTGATAAATACAAAGAAGGCCCAAATTTCTTTTATTCATTCTCTAGGCTAAGTATGTCAACTCTGATCATCCATTGAATATCCCTGTCATGTAAAGTACATAGATAAAAAAGATAGGAAGAATTAAGGAAAGGTAATTTTAGCCATAAATTCTGTAAAAGATAATAAACTTAAAGATCTTTCTAACCCAGACAGCTGATTTTATCTCCTGCATAGTTTTTTTTTTTTTAGGTTTTCTTGAGTCCTCTCCTTTTCTCTTCCCTCTCATTTACTGTGTAATATTTTAGATACACAGACAAGGACCTGAGGCAGGAACCATATGGCTTGTTGGAAGAATCACTAGAAAATGAGCTAGAAGAAGAAAGGAAGATGAAGCTTCAGGACAGGGGCTTAGCTAAGGGTTTTGTTCTGTGTGTGATGGGATCCAACTTAAAATTTTTAAATGCTACCACACCTGTCCTGAAGAGTGGAAACAAGGGACTAGGTAGAGGCTCTCCTGTGAGTTATTGGAATCATGACTGACAGTAATATGAGATGGTAGCTGTGCATGTGTTGAGAAGTGGCCTTGTTGTGGTTATATTTGAAACTGGATCTGCAGAACTTGCAAATAGAATAAATATATTTGGAATAAGAAAAGTAACAAACCCCATTCCTAGATTCAGAGTCTGAACATTTGTGTGAAAGGTGAAACTATCCACTATACCTGTGCAGTTGGTTTTGTTGGGGGGTGTGGAGGCTGAATCAAGAATTGGCCTTGCCATCTATTCAGTTTGAGTTGCCTATTCTATATGTCCAGGTGGAGATGTCAAGGAGGTAGTTGAATGTAGGAATCTGTATCTTAGTTGAAGGATCAAAGTTTAAAGGCACATGTTCAAGATTCTTATTGATAGCAGCTGATTTAAAAAAAAAACTTAGGGCTGGTTGCAGTTACTCAGGGTGAGAATGTGAAGTGAGATCTAGGGTTAAATTCTGATGCACTGAAGGGGATTGGAGAAGGAACGCCATAGGAACAGGTATTTAAGTCAGTTTTTTTTGCTGCTGTGACTAAAAGAGTTGCCAAGAACAATTTTAGAGAAAAAAGCTTTATTTGTGGGCTCACAGTTTCGGAAGTCTCAGTCCAGAAACAGCTGGCTCCATTTCACGGGGCTAGAGATGAGGCAGAACATCATGGCAGAAGAGTTTGGTGGAGGGAAGCTGCTCACAGGATAAACAGGAAGCAGAGAAAGAGAGAGATAGAGTCCACTGCCCAGATATAAATATACCCCAAAGGCATACTCCCAGTGACCACCTCTTCTAGCCACACCCTACCTGCCTTCATTTACCAATCAGTTAATCCCATCAGGAGGCTAATTCATTAATTGTGTTAAGTCTCTCATAACCCAAACATTTCTCCTCTGAACCTTCTTGCTTTGTATCACACGTGAGATTGCAGAAAGGGTACATCCAGGAATTAATTTCATTCAGATTGTAGCTGATTGTTGATTTTGTTGGCTCTCCTTAGTACTCGATTTTTTTTAATGTATAATGATTTAAGAATTTCAGGCTCATGTTGAATGAGATTTTAGTTTCCAACTCTCCATTGTTACCTTGTGCAAACCCCACCTCTTCCACAGCACCAGCCTTATTCCTTGGAGTCCAGTGGCATCTAGGCTGCTGTATCCTCCTTCCCATATCTTTCATGGTCTGCAGAGGCAGAGCTCCCAGGTGCCCCTTCTTGTTTCCTATCCAGTTGACAGTTTATACTGGATCATCTCTGGTCTTCAGAGGTGTTTATTTTGCTCTCAAGTATGGCTAGTTAGTTTCTTTCTTTCTTTTTTATGCCATTTATAATTTATTATTATTGCTGTGCTTTGGGACCCACTCTGCCATGCCTTACTCTCAGAAAGTCTTAATACCTTGAATTTATAGACAATAAAAATCACACTTAATAATTCTTTCGTCATTCCTATTTAGGTATGTGTATGTCTAGGGTTTTTTTTTTTTTGTCACTGTACCAATTATTCCCAGCAGTTGCTTTTCTTCACCTATATATTTCTGCAAGTTAAATGTCTTCTGTAAGTTAGTTTAATATTTAAACCAGAAAAGATTTTTAGCTTATAATCCTAAATTAGTGTTGTGGGACTCTTAGGCAAAAAAGGTGCAATTCAGACCAATCAGCTTATTTTATCTACTCATCAAGACAAGATAAGAATATTTTAGTTTTACTCAATTTATTGTAGCTAATACATAAAGATTGGGTAATGGTAAATTGGAAGCAAATAACATATGCCTAGAATACTTGCTTTAACGTCCTTTTAGTTAACACCATGAAAATTTCTTTAGTAAGTGCTTGTGTATTTACACAGGGTAAATTAAATGTGAGAAATCCTTATCTCTGTAACATGTAAAGATACCTTGACCCCTCCTAAGTACCCCTAAAAGCTGAGCTAAGTAACATGGGGGCATCTGGGGAGAGTTGGGGAAGGATTAATTCTCCTAGGCAGAGCACTCATGCTTCTCAGATGTTTTCCAGATAAATCACATGGTGTGAAGCTGCAGCATACTTTAGATGGCTGTAATGTTAGTGTGTGACAATTAATCCCATTGCCTCCTCCACACACACCTTTTCCCCCCTAAACCAGTGATAACATGTTGACATCTCTGCAATTATAGGATACCAAAATAAAAATTTAGTAAACATAAAGTATTACATCTAAATATAACTAACTGGCATTTACAAAGAGCATTACCCATGTGAAGCATTTATGTGTGTGTGTGTGTGTGTGTGTGTGTGTGTGTAAAATCCTTAAATTTTCCTTTATTGCTATTATGGTAATGCACTAAAAACATTATCCATTTCTTAAAATGTTCTGTGGGGATTACTGTCCTTCTTTTTAGACCCATTCTGTCATGCCATGCTATCAGAAAGTCTTTAGATCTTTAGTTTTAGATTTAAAAAAATCACTTTTAATAGTTTTTTTTTATCATTACTGCTTAGGTGTGTTCGTGTGTGGTTTTCTTTCAGTCAATGTCCCGTTGTATATTAAATTGGAATGAGTTGAACTGGAGCTCAGAAATACTATCTCTTTAAGTTACTGGAACACTATCTTTTGCTACTAGGTTCATGCAGTACTTCTTCAAATAGTTGGAAAACATCTGGGAGTGGTGGCACACACCTGTAATCCCAGTAGTGTGGAGGCTGAAGCAGGAGGATCACAAGTTCAAAGCCAGCCTCAGCAAAAGCAAGGCGCCAAAAAACTCAGTGAGACCCTGTCTCTGAATAAAACATAAAATAGGGCTGGAGATGTGGCTCAGTGTTTGAATGCCTCTGAGTTCAATTCCCAAAAACAAACAAAAAAAAAAAGTTGGAATATTGGTAAGGTGCCCTGCATTGAATCGCTAGTACCAAAAAAAGAAAAAAAAAAAAAAAAACGTTGGAAAGTAGTGAATTTAGAGACAATCACAAAATGATATATTGAGTTTTTCAAGTTATATAATGATGTTTCCAAGTTATATAATGATGTTTCCTAAATACTAATCTATTATTAGTATTCTTGCATTAATGAATGTACATGATAATGTATTAATTTTTATTTGTACTTTAGGGATTTTATGAAATTGTTTCAAATAACTTCATTGCCTTTATAAAAGAAATAGTAACATTGCTGAATTTTTAATGGAATTCTTCATATATGAATGCTTAATACACATCATGTTGCTAATGTTAAAAAGTGTAGGCAGCCTTTAGAAATAACAGAGTTTGTGTTGCTTTGATTAAATGTTTATAGTTTGTTTTCTGTTAAAAGTCCAACTTGGCTGCTTAGGAAGTACTTCCCAGCACTTAGTGATGCAACCATTTGGTGGATTGGCAGTTTAAAAATGGAGATCAGCTTTGAAACTGTGAGTTATATATTATTATGACAGTTTTTTAGGAATTATATATACATTGCTATTCATATTTGATCATGATCTTTTTCTGCTACTAGCAAGTAAAGGAATAAACATTTCTTAAATTGTTGGGTTTAGAATAAAGTCTTATACTTTTAAAACTATTACCAGGAAATGACTTTGTATATAATAGTTTAATAATTCATTGTACTTTAATTTCAGTTAATGCAATATCATATCAACCCAGTAGGGCCAATTTGCTTAATGAACAGTATGTTCCTTGTACCTCTTTCTTTTTTTCAAGAAACAGGTAACATCCTTTTTTACCCTTAAGGTATCTGTAGTGCATTTTGAGCATTTTGAGGCCACATTGTTGAACTCAGTTGAGACAGGTTTATTTTACTTGCTCCCTCCCCTTTCTTACTGGCATTTTGGGAAACTTCGATTATTTAAAATTTGTTTTCAATAAAATGAATACTGAAAACTCTCTCTCTTCTTTAAAAGTCAAGTAAAACCCATAGTTAATTAGGATTCTGTATTGACATAGTGGACTGAAATATGGAGCTAGATAAAGTGCCTCAAATTTCAGTGACTAATAGCCATTTGGTTGGGACAAGGGAAAGTCGGCCACCTGTATTCTGTAATCATAATTTAATTAGAGGTAGTGATATTCAGTGTAATTTGTTAAGGGCACATTCTACCAAAAAAGGGGGGGGGAGAAGAAGAAAGGGAGAGAAAATAATTCTGCCTGAACACTGATAATTTTATATATCTGTAGCTAGATTGTATCAAAAGATAGGGTTTTCATTGCATTGTTTGGCATAAAAATGCCTAAAGGAAGAATATCAATGAAGTGAAGAACTGCTTAAATTTTGAGTTATTAGGATACTAATAATTAATCCTGATCCTATTCCTAATTCTACTGCTTTTCCAATAGTTAAGTATATAAAATTGTATAGACAGCATTATTAGAATTTTGAAAATCTAAATTTCATATTTTTGAGGTCATAATCATTCTTCTCTATTGTCCCTACTGCTGTTTTGATTTTTTTCATTTTCATATCCCAGAAGAACATCATAGAACTTCATTCCTTTCTTTTACTCGTGGCAGTTTGTACACAGATGTTAGTTAAATATTACATGACTTTCCCTAGAAAGGGAAAAAATACCACCTCTTGTACCAGATTTCATAAAAGTTTTACAATATTACAATAAAACTTTTTTTTTTCCCTTGGGCGAGAAGTGTCAAACTTTTAGAAATAAAAATGTTTGTTCTTGTGAATTTCACCAACAATAAATTTGATTTAATCAACTTTTATAGACATTCCATTCTAATTCCCCTGCACTAACTACTTCAGGTGACTCAAGTGGAGGCATTATCAGACATAATGGGCTAGCATGGGCTGCACTGAGTTACCATGTTTTCTGTGCCTAACTCATGCCTAAGTCCTCCTTCATGCAGAGTCGCTGGTGAGTTGTTGGGTCAGGTGGCTCTCAGGGGTGTTCTCCGTGGGGTGGCTCACTCATCCCCAGATTTTATCTTGTGTTACCTCCATCTAGCAAGTTCTATGATGACTACCACAGCAAGGGAAGAGGGCAGGAACTCTGAAATGATTCAACCTGGGAGAGATATACATCACTTCACCCCCCCCCCAGATTTTATTAGCCCCATTGTCTTGCCTAATTTTAAAGGCTGAGACAATTATGATTTTTCTGAATGTCTAGGAGGAGGAGAAAAACCAAAGAAATTGCTGAGAATTACTATTGTCTAAATAAGGCTTATTATAATTCCAGCAGCAGAGCAAAACAGATCAGCATATCCCACCAGGAATGCCATGAATGATGTACAGGTGTGCTACTGATACTTGTTTACTTATAATTGTTGTTTGTTTTTTATTTTTAATTAAAAAAACACATTAATAAGGTGAAAAACATAAATGACTCACATTCTGTGTCTATAGAGAGTACTGCCCTTAGGGCTGTTAGTGGGTCAGCTCCCTGTGCTGAGAGAGCACAATTCTGAAGTATAAATAGTGATCTCTCAGGTGGTCCATAAGGGTGGCAGTCTCAGGCTGAGGGTCCTGGAATACTTACTCTTCCTGTTAATGCAGTCAATCTTGTGTCCTTGGAAGGCTCTCTGAATTGCACCAACTTTTCTCGTGCACTTCCATTTTCAAAGGTCAATACCGAGATTTCTTAGCTGTTTCAGGTTATTGTTATATTTTGATCCAGATAGGCTCTACCCTGTTAGACTAGGAGAGTTAGGTAAATGAAGATAGAGGGACAGTTGTGGAGAAACATTTGGCTACTGCTTCTGTAGTCTCATTTTCTGAGCAAATTAGAGTCTTTGGTTTCTTTCTTGCCCCAAAATAGGAAGGAAAAGAAACAGAAGAACATGAAATTACTTTGTTGAACATGCTGCAAGAGTCAAAAAAAAAAAAAAAGCATGTCTGGAGACTGTGGTTGAACCTACCTGCATGTGATCACTTCTCTACAATTTAAAGTTGCAAACAAAGCTAGTTTCTGATAAAGCTATTTATTTGATTGATCAGTGGAGTCTAATGAGTTAAGAGTTGATAGAATCCAGCCTTCTAAAAGATTAAGAAACTAATTAGGTACTATAATATTGATCCCCTAAAATCAAACTTTTTAAAAATAAAAATATTAAAGAATATTTTTAAATAAAATATTAAATTTTTGTAATGAAACAATTAAAATTATATTTGAATGCTGTTCATGTCTCTGTTTTGAAAACTTCTTGCAATTGGCTTTTTTTTTCTTTTTTGTTATTTTCTGTTACTTTCTAGAGTAAAGCTAGTTTGTTTCTATTGTGGGAAATAGCTCCCAGGTGACATCTCCCTGGGCCATCTCTCTGGCCAAGAACTCACCCCCACCAAGAGCAAGATCCAAAATTTATCCATTTCCACACCAGATCTCTGGAATCTGATTTCTACTTTACTATCATTATGTTTTAATGTAGATTTAATGAAGATTTTTATACAAGTATTAATTTTATGAATCTTTCAATTTAATTTGCTTTCAATTTAATTTTCTCACATTTTCACTTTATATAATAGAAGACATTCATTAATTTTACCATTTAAAGTTTTTGTCAAATATCAGAATCATTAATTTTGTTCATTTCAATTGTTTATTTCTTATTCTACATATTTTTTTCTTTTCTCTCTTCATTTGATTTTCTTTCTTCCTTCAGTTGTTCAGAAATCTTATTTTTAATGGAAATTAATAATCAATGCTTATGCATCATAGAATTAAAATATTTATTTTATGTAAAATTTAGCTATAAATCCCTTAGAATGAAATTAGTGTGGACATAAAGTTGGTTAAATTGCTACAGAAAACTGAAAGTTCCAGAATTACTTGTTTTAAAATACTTTTAGTTGTTCAGGAATATTAAAAATGACTATATTTTAAATATTTTAACTTATCAATTATTAATTTAAAATTACTGATTTTTCCCTAGTTTTACTGTCGTGTTTAAATTTTAAACTTTTCATATGCTTGAAAGTATTTTAGAATGCAGATGCTCTTGAATACATTTACATTTATATATCTTATGTTTATATAAATTATTCCTGCCTGCAATCTATTTTGTCCTTAGTTTTTACTTTTACATATGTTTACATTGTCAACACAATGGATACATCAAGAATGACAGGTTGAAGTGACTTTAGAGTCCCTCGAACTTTTCTTTCCAGAATCAACACCAATCTGGTAGAGTGAGCTTTTCCTAAAGGTCCTGCCTTTCCTTAACCTCTTATGGTTCCTTTATTGGCCTCCTGTTCACTAAGGCTGTTTCCTTGATGGACTGAGCCCAAGCACACCTGGGGGCTTCTGAACACCATGATAAGATCCCAAGACAGTAATGATCTAGTTTTCTGAGTGTGGTCATGATCTGCTGACTCTCTGTCATGACTCCTAGCTGGAATCTCGAATTGGGTTGTGCTGGTTCCAGCACCCTTGTCATTCTTCCTGTGCTGAACAGTCCTCAGGGATATCCAATATAGGAAGAGAGATGAGTGGTCAAGCCATTTAGTAATTCCACCACGGTGAAGAGAAGCTCAAACAACATGATGAGAACTATGTGACTGCCACAATTCTGGGCTCTGGGGACACTACCCTCATAGAATCCAGATGGCAGGCACTAGAGACCTAATGCATCAAGGGGGCTGGCATGGCCCTGCAGGCTCCCAAGGCAAGCTGTGGAATGAGTAGTTTCCAGTGGGCCTTGTGGGCCCTCATTGTGCTTTGGGTTTTATATGGAACAGATGAAAAATCACTGGAAAATTTCACGATAGAGGGTGACATGGTCTGTCTTTTTTTCTCCTATTATATTGAAGATCAGTTTATTCTGGCCACATGTTGACCAAAGTCCTAGTTGCTGATCAATTTTTTAATTTTTTTATTTGCTTTCATTGGTTATACATGACAGTAGAATGCATTGATGCACTTTGATAGATCAAATATAAATCGGGATTGTTAAAAGGCCCCATGGGTTGCTGGTGAAGGAGCAGAGTGAGGAGGCCTAGTGAAGCCTGAGGAGTGCCAGGAGGATATTCCCACACCATGCTGGAGATGGAATGCAGCCAGGGCTACCCTGGGCTAAAGCTCTGTCCAGGAGCCGGGACCCAGGCAAGGCCAAGTTTCTAAGTGCCACTGCCTGACGCCCCACAGATCCTTGGGCTCGGCCAAGGACTGGCTCTACTCCTCAGCAAACCTCCTTGGGAGTTCAGGATCCACCCAGATCTCCCTCGATGATGACAGGAGGAAGCCATCAGGGCAAAGGGTAGTCACACATCCATCCCGCCTGGGGCTGACCCCAGCCTAGGAATGAATCCACCCACTGTCAGATGCCTGCCAGAGCTCAGTATCCATCCTGCATGCACTGATGCCACCTAGTGGCCATTGCAGCCTGGACTTTCTTCTCCCACAGCAATTCCTTTAAATTATAGCTTAATGGTAGTAGAAGTAAAAGAATGCTTTTTTTCTCAATAAGGTTGCATCCTGAGGATTGTGAAAAATTTGTTTACAGTGTCCCAGCAATTAATTTTAAAGAACCTGTTAAAAGATATTGCTGGAAGGTTTTGCCTCAAGGGATGCATAATAGTCCAACTTTATGTAAAAAATTTGTGGGTCAAACGACAGATCCTATAAGAGGTAACTTTTGTGATGCATATATTATTCATTTTATGGATCATATATTATTGGCTTATGCTAATCCAGAAGTGCTTTCAGAAATTTATACTCAGAGGCTTCACTTACATCAATGGATTTGTGCATTTCTCCTCAAAAGATACAAAAATGCCTCCCTTTAAATATTTGGGTCAGAAAATTCAAGTAAGTTGAAATAACCACTAACAATCACCAAAAAAAGGAAATGAGTATATCTCCATTCTCAAAGAAAAACAAGAAAAACATGGATAACCAACAACAATTAGATCTAAATTATTTCTGAATATTCTATTCATGATGGGCATTCTTTCACTCTATAGTGGTCTTCACAAAGGCCTGAAATATATATTCTAGTGCTTGGCTAGCATCTACTCTTCCACAATAGAGGACATGGGAACAATGAATTTGACAGAACACAGTAGATTCATATATTGAGGGATATCAATATTCCTCAAAAATGCTGTGGACAACAGAGTATTGATATTGGGTAAAAGGATCCTGTTTACAATTTGTGAAGTAGGAGACTGTAAAATCATTAATACAATTGTTTTTAGTAATTACCAAGACCACATATTTCTAGGCTAGGTACTTAAAATAAAGGGAATGTGTAAAAAAGATTGTGGAGATGAAAGTTTCTCTAGCTTTCATATTATTTTCAAGAATAGGAATATTTCAAAAGTATAGGATTTAATACTCTTCCATTATAAAGAGGTTATACTTAATCTCACTAGTTAAAATTAAAATTGAATAGAACTTTCACCCTCCACATTCTACAACATGTAAAACTCTGACAGAATATTAAATAGTGATTAGCTTGTGGGGAGTATAAAAAGGCATTGCCACTTGTTGGCTGTGTCTAACAAAATATGACGTGGCCTATGATCCAGAATAATCCACTTCTGAACACAAAATCTGGAGCAGACTAAGATGTACAGTATAAAATATATTTTGTATTACACCATAAACTTTTTGACTGAGTCCTACTGTAGAAGGTATAGTGAATATTCACCATTCAAAACCAAATAATAATATTCATGAAAAAATAAATACCATTTACTCTGACACCTTTTAGGGCATTCTCTTCTCTTTTAAAATGTAGACTGCAAACTATACTAAATTGATTTTATTATATGATGCTGGGAAAACAATGCCCTGAGAGATTAGCAATATATATGTAAGGACTACTATATGTCTCTTTACTGTTGTATTGCTTAATGGGGAATGTGGGGATGGGGTGTGGCTCAATAAACCTTAAATGTCAATCAGTAGGTAGAACACAATAATGTGAATTACTATACAGTTACCAGTTTGAAATTGATCAAGAAAACACAGATACATCTATGTTTAATAGGCATGCTTCTGAAAAATGAAATGTAGAGCTGCAAAAGCAGAAAGATAATTTCAGAATAGCATGTTACGTGTGTTGGGTGTGTGTGTGTTTGTGTGTATGTTTGTATTCATGTATATATATATATGAAAATGGTCTGGAAGTATATTTTTAATTATATTAACATCTCAGTAGTGTGGGAATACTAGCAGATAAAGAGCACTGAAGATACATGTGCAATGGTATAATTTTAAAGGGTTTTTAAAATGTAAATTCAGAAAAACTTCAAGGTTTCAGTAAATGTTGAGGTGTGACTTGGTAAAATGAGCACAGAGGTGACAAGTAATTAGGTCCAGTTCAATATAACCAAGTATAATATCCATACACATGAATTCATGAATAAGAGCAAAGAGGAAACTTCAATTAAAACCATAAGGACTGAGGAGAGATTCAGATTAGGGGATGTGTAGGAAGAGCTGGATAAAAAGTCATGAAGTGGGCAGGAAAGGAGAAAGAAAAGGCCTCACGGCTGGTAAATTGGTCCATCCCTCCCTGGTGGTTCAAATAACAGAGTGGCCTGCTTAGTGGGAAACTACTTTGCAACTCTGTTGACACAGACAACAGAAAGTGCCACCAGAGTGGCAAACTGAAACCTGTAAGGCCAATTCACCACTTTGCTTTGGTGTTTTCTACTAGCTGTCTTTCTTACTGTGCCTCTGTTGATCTCCAGGTGCGTGTCAACACATGAATGAATGAAGAAAATGTGGTATATCTATGCAAGGGAGTTTTATTCAGCTATGAGTAAGAATGAAATGATGGCTTTTATTAGTAATTGAATGAATGAATGGAATTGGAAAACATCATGATAAGTGAAATAAGCCAGACTGAGAAATTCAAGGGACATTTCTTTCTTATATATGGAAGCTAGAGCACAATATGAAAAAAAAGAGTGGATCCCAGAAAAATAGAGAGATCAATGGTGTAGAGAAGGAGGTAGAAGGCCCAGAAAAAGAGAAGAATGGTGAAATGAAATTGACCAAATTATGCTATGAATACCTACGAATATACCGCAGTGAAGTCCACCTTTGGGTATAGCTATACAGCACCGATTTAAAAAGAAGCAATAAGTAAAGAGAAGGAAGACCAGCAGAGTAGAGGAAGGAGAACAGGTATGGGAGTAGGGGAAGGAAAAAGGAAGTACTGGGTAATGAAATGGGGAAATTATATTTCATGTATATATGATTATATATCTATTATATAAACTATAATGCACCAATAAAAACATTAAAAAAACACTTTGACACTCTCTCCTAAAGCTGAATGTAACCCTTAACCTAATTTCACTCTTAGATTGCACATAGATGAGGTTGAATAGATGTAAGAATGTTCATAAAAGCACAGTTCATAATATCAATAACCTATGAGTAACCCAGACAACCAGGAAAGGCAGTGTTGGTGAATAAATTCTGATATATTCATATAATAAAATATTATAGAAAATCTAAACCAAATGCCTTCCACATGCATCACCAGGGTGGATCTTACCAATATAAGTAAGGCCTACAATTACACATTCTTTTTTAAAGTTAAAACAACATGTATGCATATACATACTTTTTAAAATATGTATAACACAAAGAAGATTTTATTTATTTATTTATTTATTTATTTATTTATCTATCTATCTATCTATTTATTTATTTATTTTTTGTGGTGCTGAGGATTGAACCCAGGGCCTTGTACATGTGAGGCAAGCACTCTACCAACTGAGCTGTATTCCCAGCCCCCACAAAGAAGACTTGATAAGATCCTTTGGAAAAGAATTCCAGGGAATATTAATCACATAACTCGGGATGAGGGTTCACTTTGTCTTGAGAGAAGGAGGAAAATGAGATGAATGTGGATAAATAAGGTTGTTGTATGTTTTAATTTCTTGTCAAGGTCCTAGAATTTTTTTGGCAGTGGGGGGAGAGGGAGTTTCAGGATTTTTCCTTCATTGAAAATAACATAGAAGGTCATTTCATGGATCAATGCATGCTTTGTGGACCACATAGTATGAGGGGCCCAATTATAAAAGCATCTATTTTGCTGGGGATGTGGCTCAAGAGGTAGCATGCTTATCTGGCATGCGTGCGGCCTAGGTTTGATCCTCAGCACTACATACAAACAAAGATGTTGTGTCCGTCAAAAACTAAAAAATAAATATTAAAAAATTCTCTCTCTCTCTCTCTCTCTCTCTCTCTCTCTCTCTCTCTCTCTCTCTCTCCTCTCTTTAAAAAAAGCATCTATTTTAAACAGAAGACAGATTTTAAGATTAGGGAAATCAGGTTATTAGTTATAAGAAACACAGGAGGTTTGAGTCTTGACTACAGATTAATAATTCAATTCAAAGGGCCAAATAGAAGGTTCAGAGCTAGTGCTAAAAAGACCCATTATGAAACTTATCTCCACCACAGCTTTCAAGAGTACATCACAAAAGACCCACATGAAAAATGTATTTTCTTTTGTAAATATTCTCTTCCATTTTCCAGATCGCACATGGACCCAGCTCAGTAAAACCAGGGAGTGACTTGGAGATCTCCAGCAATGGAGGGCATGGATTCCTTGCTTTTCACAACTGAACTCTCCTGTCTGCTCCAAAGACTCCTCTCCTGTTCTCTTCTTCCTATAAGGCATTAAATGTGAAATAAGGTCTTGCTTGGCACATTGTCACAAAGTATCCTTTTGCAACTTCTGTAACTCATGCTTATAGCACCAGAGAGCTCTGTAATGCATATTGGAGTGCTGGGAACACAGGATACTTCCAGGCAATGAGTTCTTTGTTTGCCGCAGTCTGGCTGGGCACAAATCACCAGCCACTCAAGCAGGAACAAACTTTATTTCTGAACTCCACCAGCACACTCCACACACGCTCCCTGGGAACTTTCCCGAATGCCACCCATGCGGTTCCTCCAGGAATGCCACACACCAACCGGAACTCCCTCTACCAGAGCTTCACCCACCAATGAGAACTCTCCAGGAATTCCCACGAGAGCTCAACTGGAACTCAACGGGACCTCTGCGAGAACTCAAAAGTACTGGCAAAATGCTAGGCGCCATCCCAACTTGGCTGTGGCTCTCAATAGTTGTTATTATTTTAAATAAGTAACATGTTGCTGCAATTCCATTATTACAAATACAGACGCTTGCTCTGCTTTTGGGATTCCTTTGGACCTGGAGAAAACAACAACCAGTTAACTCTGATCTATGGGATGGGCTCTGTTGTTCTTTGTCTTGGGAGAAGGAGGAAAATGAGATGAATGTGGATTAATAAGGTTGAATAGGCATTTCAGAATGCTTGTTGAATAAACATGCATGATTTTCCAAATACTAATTTTTGGATTTCAAGAGAAAGGCTAGTTGAGAACATACTTCCTCTGGACAGTGTTTTCTCTGGCAAAAAGATCAACCTAAATAATATAAATGTATTTATGGTAAATGTATTATGGTATATATGGTATATGTGTGTGTGTGTGCACGTGCACACACACACACACACACACACACACACACACACACACACACACACACTGATTGAGAAATCAGGAGACTAACAAAGCCCTCCTACATAGATGGCCCCCTTGTTAAAATGATAAATTCGCCAGTTGGCTAGGATGCAAACCTTGAATTTCTTTGCCAAAAGACAGCAGCAAGGTCTAATGCTGGTCATATTAGAATCCAAAGGGAAAAGGGGAAAATGAAAGACATAATTAAGTCCTTTGGGATAAGTTAACCATCAAAATTAAAGAAATACAGACCTTTCCCATAAAGTTAGCCATCAAAAGCAAATATTCACAAGAGTATACCTCTATAAAGAGAAAGAAAAAGTCCCTTTTCCTGTCTCTTATGGGCATTTTATCCAAAAGGAGAAAAATCCCATATACTTTTCAGGAACTCATAGGACATTCATGCATAGACACATGTTCATATTTTCCTAATTGAGATTATTTATATTAAAAGAAGTCTGAACTTTCCCTCTGCTGGTGACTACTCATTCTTTGAGTGACTCTACTTGCCAAACTACTTCATTTTTTGTTGTTTTGTTTTCCATCTAGGTCCTGTGTTCATTTTCCCTTAAATTAATATGCTTGATGGTAAGCAGGTCTCCAACCGTGAAGTCATTTCTCATGTGCATGTTTTGCAGGCACTGCTGATAGCCAGCTCTTAAGTGCAGTCATGCTGTCAACTTGACCCAACTTGCCTCCACTGAAACACGAGGGCACAAACAGCCACACCATGGCTGCCTGAGGTGGGGTGGCGCAGAGTTCACAGAAGATGCTTCTTTTTCCTTGGCTACCTACCATTTCTCCTGACCACTTGAAATTGGTTGTCAACCTAGGATTCACCCCTTCCTGCTGCTACAATTCCCTTTGAAGAGTGGGGTGTTGTGTGAAAAAAATAAGTAACACACTTACCAACAAATGTTCTGGGAAACTGGGATCAGTGTTTGATGATACAACATCAGGATCCCTGCAGGCTGGTGTCTTTTATGGGTTTGCATCCACACACAATAGAACAAGGATATGGATGGAAAAAGGAGAGCTACCTGGAGCTTAAGATACAGCACACTGAAGATGGGTTGTGGCTAGGTGTTTTTACCTCTACTAATCTGGAAATTGTATTATTATTTCTTCTTCTTCTCTCCACAATTATCTGAAGCAGACACATTAACACCACATTAAAGAAGCAGCTCAACTATTTGTGTTGATTTGTTTTCCACAGCAAACATGAGGGCTGCTCTAAAATAAGAGAGAAAACTTCAAACTTAGGCATTTTCATAAATTTAGTTTAAAATGTCATTGTATTACATTTTACCAATTTGATATCTAGCTTTACATAGAGTAACAGACATATACATCTTGTAAGATCAAATCTTTATCTTTGCAAATCATTTGGAAGTCTAAAAGAAAAACAAACAAATGAAAAAAAGAAATCACTTGTCCCAAAAGGGGAGTTACAAACTTAAAATCTTTCAATGAATAGTAACTATGATGATGTCATTCATTTGGAGTTGGCAAAGATTTCAATGAATAAAGCTCCGTTTTCTTCCTAGGGTTATGTAATATATTGTAACTCACAGTCAGCTAAAGGTCAAGAAATAGGGGCTGGGGATGTGGCTCAAGCGGTAGCACACTCGCCTCGCATGCGTGCGGCCCGGGTTCGATCCTCAGCAGCACCATATACCAACAAAGATGTTGTGACCGCCGAGAACTAAAAAATAAATATTAAAAATTCTCTCTCTCTATCTCTCTCTCTCCTCTCCCACTCTCTCTTTATAAAAAAAAAAGAAATAAAAAAGCTATTTGCAGGTATAACATAATATCAGTAGCACTGGTGATAATAATAGTCATTGTTGCTTCAGTCATTCTCTCTGAGAAGCATTTGCCAGACACTGAAATCAATGCTATGTGTATAATATTGCAACCAGCCTTCAAGCATATATTATCCTGTTTTTAATTAGAAATGTATAATATTTGTCAAGAGCAATTAACACTCACATAGGAAAAATATGAAATCAATATTGTACAAATTAAGTAATTTAAAGCAAATAGATAAAGGAAAAAATAATTTTCATTTCTTTATGTTCAACACAGCATTTACAAAAGAAAACTATATCAGGAGAAGATAAAATATTACAGAAATTTTAAAAAGATTAATAGACCACTAGCCATGCTAACAAAGAGAAGAAGAGAGAGAACCCAAATTACTAGCTTATGGGATGAAAAAGGCAATATCAAAACAGACACTTCAGAAATACAGAAGATAATTAGAAATTATTTTGAAACCCTATACTCTAATAAAATAGAAGATAGTGAAGGCATCGATAAATTCCTTAAGGCATATGAGCTGCCCATATTGAGTCAGGATGATATAAACAACCTAAAAAGACCAATATCAAGTGAGGAAATAGAAGAAGCCATCAAAAGACTACCAACCAAGAAAAGCCCAGAACCAGATGGATACACAGCAGAGTTTTACAAGAATTTTAAAGAAGAACCAATACCAATACTCCATAATCTATTTCAGGAGATAGAAAAAGAGGGAGTACTTCCAAATTCATTCTATGAGGCCAACATCACCCTGATTCCCAAACCAGATAAAGACACCTCAAAGAAAGAAAACTTCAGACCAATATCCCTAATGAATTTAGATGCAAAAATCCTCAATAAACTGCTGGCAAATCAGATACAAAAACATATCAAAAAGATAGTGCACCATGACCAAGTGGGATTCATCACTGGGATACAAGGCTGGTTCAGTATACAGAAATCAATAAATGTAATTCACCACATCAATAGACTTAGAGATAAGAACCATATGATCAACTCAAAAAAGCATTTGACAAAATACAGAATCCCTTTATGTTTAAAACACTAGAAAAATTAGGGATAACAGGAAATTACCTCAAAATGATAAAAGCTATATACAATAAGCCTCAGGACAGCATCTTTCTCAATGGAGAAAAATTGAAGACATTCCCTTTAAAATCTGTAACAAGACAGAGATGCCCTCTCTCACCACTTCTATTCAACATAGTTCTTGAAACACTAGCCAGAGCAATTAGACAGGTGAAAGACGTTAAAGGCATAAATATAGGAAAAGAAGAACTTAAATTAGCACTATTTGCCGATGACATGATCCTATACCTAGCAGACTCAAAAAATTCAACCAAGAAACTTCTAGAAATAGTAAATGAATCCAGCAAAGTGCAGGATATAAAATCAATACCAATAAATCAAAGGCATTCCTGTATATCAGTAACAAATTCTCTGAAATGGAAATGAGGACAACTACTCCATTCACAATATCCTCAAAAAAAAAAAAAACCTGGGAATCAACTTAACAAAAGAGGTGAAGGAGCTATACAATGAAAACTACAGAACCCTGAAGAAAGAAATAGAAGACCTTAGAAGATGGAAGGATTTACCTTGCTCATGGATTGGTAGAATTAATATTATTAAGATGGCCATATTACCAAAAGCACTTTAGAGATTCAATGCAATTCCCATCAAAATCCCAATGACATTCTTGCGGAAATGGAAAAAGCAATCATGAAATTCATCTGGAAAACAAGAGACCCAGAATAGCTAAAGTAATTCTAAGCAGGAAGAGTGAAATTGGTGGTATCACGATTCCAGATTTTAAACTATACTATAGAGCAATAGTAACAAAAACTGCATGGTACTGGCACCAAAACAGGCTGGTAGACCAAGGGTACAAAATAGAGGACACAGAGACAAATCCACAAAACTACAACTACCTTATATTAGACAAAGGTGCTAAAACCATGCAATGGAGAAAGAATAGCATCTTCAACAATGGTGCTGGGAGAACTGGAAATCCATATGCAACAAAATGAAATTGAACCCCTTTCTCTCACCATGCACAAAAGTCAACTCAAAATGGATCAAGGAGCTAGGAATCAGACCAGAGACTCTGCATGTTAAAGAAGATAAAGTTGTCCCTAATCTTCATCACGTGCGGGCAGGCCCCAAATGTCTTAATAAGACACCTATAGCACAAGAGTTAAAACCAAGAATCAACAAATGGGACAAATTCAAACTAAAAAGTTTTTTCTCAGCAAGAGAAATAATATGTGAGGTAAATAGGGAGCCTACATACTGGGAACAAATTTTTACCCCCCCAAACATCAGATAGAGCTCTAATCTCAAAGAACAAAAAAAGTTAAACAACAAAAAAGCAAATAACCCAATCAACAAATGGGACAAGGACCTGAACAGAAACTTCTCAGAAGAGGACATACAATCAATCAACAAGTACATAAAAAAATGCTAATCATCTTTACCAATCAGAGAAATGCAAATTAAAACTACTCTAAGATACCATCTCACTCCAATAACAATGGCAGCCATTATGAAGTCAAACAACAATAAGTGCTGGCGACGTTGCGGGGGGGAAAAAAGTACACTCATACCTTGCTGGTGTGACTGAAAATTGGTGCAGCCAATTTGGAAAGCAGTATGGAGATTCCTTAGAAAGCTGGGAATGGAACCACCATTTGACCCAGCTATTCCGCTTCTTGGGCTAGAGCAAAAAGACCTAAAAAGAGCATACTACAGGACACAGCCACATCAATGTTTATAGCAGCACAATTCACAATAGCTAGAATGTGGAACCAACCTAGATGCCCTTCAATAGACAAATGGATTAAAAAAATATGGCATTTATACTCCATGGAATATTACGCAGCACTAAAAAATAACAAGATCATGGCATTTGCAGGCAAATGGATGGCATTAGAGCAGACTATGCTAAGTGAAGTGAGCCAATCCCTGAAAAACAAATGCAAAATGTCTACTATGATATAAGGGGGGTGACTCAAAATGGGATAGGGAGGAAGAGCATGAGAAGAAGACTACCACTAAATAGGAAAGAAAGGTGGGAGGGAAAAAGAGGTAGAAGGAAAGTTGCACGGAAGATGGAAGGAGAAGCACATTGTTATACAGAATACATATATGATGTTCTAATGAGAAAAAGAAAAAAAGTGTGTCACATTAGATTGGATAGACAGAAAGGATGGGAGAGGAAGGGAGGAGTAAAAAGGATAGGAAGGGCAGCAGAATAAAATAGACAATATGATTGATGTATGTACACTCCATGTATGTATTATATGTAAAAATACATTCTGCTGTCATGTATGACTAAAAAAATTAAAACATAAAGTAAAAAAAAATGACAGTACAATGATCTAAAATAACAGTTCTTATTTAACCAGTTGTTTAATTTTTATGGTTGCTTGCTCTATAAAGAAAATAAAACTTAATAAAAATAAAAACACTCCATTCACAATCTCCTCAAAAAAAAAATAAAATACTTGGGAATCAAGCTAACAAAAGAGGTGAAAGATTTATACAATGAAAACGACAGAACCCTAAAGAGAGAAGTAGAAGAAGATCTTAGAAGATGGAAAAATATACCATGTTCATGGATAGGCAGAACTAACATTATCAAAATGGCGATATTGCCAAAAGTTCTCTATAGGTTTAATGCAATGCCAATCAAAATCCCAAAGGCATTTCTTGTAGAAATAGATAAAGCAATCATGAAATTCATATGGAAAAATAAAAGACCCAGAATAGCAAAAGCAATTCTAAGCAGGAAGTGTGAATCAGGCGGTATAGCGGTACCAGATTTCAAACTATATTACAGAGCAATAGTGCCAAAAACAGCATGGTACTGGTACCAAAACAGTCGGGTGGACCAATGGTATAGAATAGAGGACACAGAGACTAATCCACAAAGTTACAACTATCTTATATTTGATAAAGGGGCTAAAAGCATGCAATGGAAGAAGGATAGCATCTTCAACAAATAGTGCTGGGAAAACTGGAAATCCATATGCAACAAAATGAAACTGAATCCCTTTCTCTCGCCATGCACAAAAGTTAACTCAAAATGGATCAAGGAGCTTGATATCAAATCAGAGACTCTGCGTCTGATAGAAGAAAAGTTGGCTCCGATCTACAGATTGTGGGGTCGGGCTCCAAATTCCTTAATAGGACACCCATACCACAAGAGTTAATAACAAGAATCAACAAATGGGACTTACTTAAACTAAAAAGTTTTTTCTCAGCAAGAGAAACAATTAGAGATGTAAATAGGGAGCCTACATCCTGGGAACAAATCTTTACTGCTCACACTTCAGATAGAGCCCTAGTATCCAGAGTATACAAGGAACTCAAAAAATTAGACAAAAAGACAACAAATAACCCAATCAACAAATGGGCCAAGGACCTGAACAGACACTTCTCAGAGGAGGATATATAATCAATCAAAAAGTACATGAAAAAATGCTCACCATCTCTAGCAGTCAGAGAAATGCAAATCAAAACCACCCTAAGATACCATCTCACTCCAGTAAGATTGGCAGCCACTATGAAGTCAAACAACAATAAGTGCTGGCGAGGATGTGGAGAAAAGGGTACACTTGTACATTGCTGGTGGGACTGCAAATTGGTGCAGCCAATTTGGAAAGCAGTATGGAGACTCTTGGGAAAGCTGGGAATGGAACCCTGCTATTGCCCTTCTGGGACTATTCCCTGAAGACCTTAAAAGAGCATGCTACAGGGATACTGCCACATCGATGTTCATAGCAGCACAATTCACAATAGCTAGACTGTGGAACCAACCCAGATGCCCTTCAATAGATGAATGGATAAAAAAAATGTGGCATTTATACACCATGGAATATTATGCAGCACTTAAAAATGACAAAATCATGGAATTTGCAGGGAAATGGATGGCACTAGAGCAGATTATGCTTAGTGAAGCTAGCCATTCCCTAAAAAACAAATACCAAATGTCTTCTTTGATATAATAAGAGCAACTATGAACAGAGCAGGGAGGAAGAACAGGAAAAAAAGATTAACCTTAAACAGAGACATGAGATGGTAGGGAAAGGGAGAGAAAAGGGAAATTGCATGGAAATGAAGGGAGTCCCTCATTGCTATACAAAATTACATACAAGATGTTGGGAGGGGAATGGGAAAATAAACAAGGAGATAAATGAATTACAGTAGATGGGGTAGAGAGAGAAGATGTGAGGGAAGGGGATGGGGAATACTAGGGGATAGGAAAAGTAGTAGAATACAACAATTACTAATAGGGCATTATGTAAAATTGTGGATGTGTAACCGACGTGATTCTGCAATCTGCATTTGGGGTAAAAATTGGGAGTTCATAACCCACTTCAATCTAATGTATGAAATATGATATGGCAAGAGCTTTGTAATGTTGTGAACAACCAATAAAAAAATGAATGTAAAATGCAAATAAGATGAAAATAAAAAAAAGAAAGAAAAATAAAATAAAATAGAGACCTAAAAAAAAATGTTATGAATAAGCTTAAAAAAAAGAAAAATAAGTCATTAACCCAGCTTTAAAAAGAAAGAAAGAAAGAAGTGTATCATGAGAGTTTACTCCTTTAGAAATAATTCAAATGACCTTCCTAGAAAGAGTCAGCAGGTCTGGGGATATAGCATGCAGAAGGCCTTGGAGTTTAAAGCCCAATACTGCAAGAAAAGAAAAGGGAGGGAAGGGAGAAAAAAGAAGAAAGGGAGGGAGGAAGGGAGGAACTAAAGAAGGAAGAAAAAAAGGAAAAATGAAGAAAGGGAGGGAGGAAGGAAGGAAGGAAGAAAAAAGGGATAGAACCAAAGCAGGGAAAGCAATGGGTCATTAAAGCAAAAGGGCACGCAGTACAAATATAAATATATGACATAAAATCTGTTGAGACAGTTTAGAAAGCTTTAGAATTTGCATGACATCAAACTGAGTGGTATTATGACTGTACAGAAACTTAAGAAGCTCCACCTTGGATAGAGTGCCAGGGATCCCAGCAGCCTGCAGCAGGGCCCCGGAGACCCAGGCCAACTGATTCGCGTGGCCTGCCCTGCGGCTACAGAAGGCGTGGCGCCTCAGTGAAGCCATTAATTGGCAAGCAGGGAGGTTAGGGAAGGACATTAGGTGGAATCCCACCAGCCAAGCCCACACGGACCCTTGGGCCGAGCACGGGTTCTCAGAAGGGGAAGGAAGCGGTACAGTCCCATCCCCCACAGCGGACACTCCGCCGAGGCAGTCAGCAGCCACCATCCGGGAAAGCTGAAGGATACACCGCCACTCTCCTTCAGAGTGCGACATCAAAACAGGTCGGTGTCATTCAGCTCACCCCCCAGACAGCGGGAATTCGCATAAAATCTCTCCTAGGCTTGCCGGGAGAGGGAGTATCAAGCTGAGCCTCCATACAGGCTAGGGGGAAACCAGAGACACCTGACCTCCAACCCCTCCTCCCAGTAGCAGCCAAAAGGAAACCTGGCTAGCCAGCGCTGGGGGAGGGGCAAGCAGAAAAAATCAAAGTGATAGAGTGCCAGGGATCCCAGCAGCCTGCAGCAGGGTCCCGGAGATCCAGGCCAACTGATTCGCGTGGCCTGCCCTGCGGCTACAGAAGGCGTGGCGCCTCAGTGAAGCCATTAATTGGCAAGCAGGGAGGTTAGGGAAGGACACTAGGTGGAATCCCACCAGCCAAGCCCACACGGACCCTTGGGCCGAGCACGGGATCTCAGAAGGGGAAGGAAGCGGTACAGTCCCATCCCCCACAGCGGACACTCCACCGAGGCAGTCAGCGGCCACCATCCGGGAAAGCTGAAGGATACACCACCACTCTCCTTCAGAGTGCAACATCAAAACAGCGGACACTCCATCCAGGCAGTCAGCGGCCACCATCCGGGAAAGCTGAAGAATACACCACCACTCTCCAACAGCTTGCAACATCAAAACAGCCAGCAGCAGGACCCCGGAGATCCAGGCCAACTGATTCGCGCGGCCTGCCCCGCAGCTACAGAAGGCGTGGCGCCTCAGAGGAGCCATTAATTAGCAAGCAGGGAGGTTAGGGACTGCCATTAGGTGGAATCCCGCCAGCCAAGCCCACCGCCCACGCCTGGAACAGGCCCAGCGTCCTGCCAGCATTGTAGTCACGACACCCCAATTGGAATAGGGACAGAGCAGAGCCGCCTTCCACTCCCAGAACAGGCCCAGAGAGCCGCCAGCGTGGTAGACACGTCACCCCAATAGGAGTAGGGGCACAGCCGCCGCCCGCACCTGCAAGGGAGACTTTTCAAGTATACAAGAGCAACATAAATAAATAGGGGGTAAATTTCAAAACACAACAGTTGCACCAAGCAGAAAGAAACGTGAGCAGTATGAAAAGACAAGGAAAGAAAGGACCACAAGCAATGCAGGTCAACTCAACTTTAGAAGAGGTAATAGCTGCAACAGATGGAATATCAGATAAAGAGTTCAGGATATATATGCTTCAGATGATCTGGAGTCTCAAGGAAGACATGAGACAGCAAAATCAGACAATGAAAGATCACATTGACAAACAAATCCAGGAAGTAAAAGATCAATTTCACAGGGAGATAGAGGTAATAAAAAACAAACAAATTGAAATTCTAGAAATGCAGGAAACAATAAACCAACTTAAAAACTCAATTGAGAATACTACCAGCAGAGTAGATCACTTAGAAGAGAGAACATCAGACAATGAAGACAAAGTATTTCAACTGGAAAAGAACATAGACAGCTCAGCAAGTCTGCTAAGAAACCATGAGCAGAACATCCAAGAATTATGGGACAATATCAAAAGACCAAATTTAAGAGTCATTGGGATACAGGAAGGCACAGAGCTCCATTCCAAAGGAATAAACAGTCTATTCAGTGAAATAATACGAGAAAACTTCCCAGAATTGAAGATTGAGACAGAATCCCAAATCCTAGGAGCCTACAGGACGCCGAATGTGCAAAATCATAAGAGATCCACACCTAGACACATTATAATGAAGATGTCCAACATACAGAATAAGGAGAGAATTTTAAAAGCTGCAAGAGAAAGAAAGCAGATTACATTTAGGGGTAAACCAATCAGGATAACAGCTGATCTCTCAACACAGACTCTGAAAGCTAGAAGATCCTGGAATAACATATTTCAAACACTGAAAGACAATGGGCTCCAACCAAGAATCGTGTATCCGGCGAAATTAAGCTTCAGGTTAGAAGATGAAATTAAAACCTTCCACAATAAACAAAAGTTAAAAGAATTCGCAGCTAGAAAACCATCTCTTCAAAAAATCCTTGGCAAAACATTACAGGAAGAGGAAATGGAAAACAACATTGAAAACCAACAATGGGAGGTAGGACAGTAAAGGGGGGAAAGTAGTCAAAGAGGATAACAAATCAGGTTTAGTAACATCAATAAACAAATATGGATAGAAGAACAAACCATATCTCAATAATAACCCTAAATGTTAATGGCTTAAACTCACCAATTAAGAGACACAGGCTAGTAGAATGGATCAAAAAACATGACCCAACAATATGCTGTCTACAGGAGACGCATTTGATAGGAAAAGATATACATAGACTGAAGGTGAAAGGTTGGGAAAAATCATATCACTCATATGGACCGCGGAAACAAGCAGGAGTGTCCATACTCATATCTAATAAAATAGATTTCAAGCCAAAGCTAATCAAAAGGGATATAGAAGGACACTTCATACTGCTCAAGGGAACCATACACCAACAAGACATAACAATCATAAATATATATGCCCCAAATAATGGTGCAGCTGTATTCATCAAGCAAACTCTTCTCAAGTTCAAGAGTCTAATAGACCAACATACAATAATCATGGGAGACTTCAACACACCTCTCTCACCACTGGACAGATCTTCCAAACAAAAGTTAAATAAGGAAACTATAGAACTCAATAACACAATTAACAACCTAGACTTAATTGACATATATAGACTATACCACCCAACATCAAGTAGCTACACTTTTTTCTCAGCAGCACATGGAACCTTCTCAAAAATAGACCATATACTATGTCACAGGGCAACTCTTAGACAATACAAAGGGGTAGAGATAATACCATGCATCTTATCTGATCATAATGGAATGAAACTGAAAATCAATGATAAAAGAAGAAAGGAAAAAGCAAGCATCACCTGGAGAATGAACAATAGGTTGCTGAGTGATCAATGGGTTTTAGAAGACATCAAGGAGGAAATTAAAAAATTCCTAGAGTTAAATGAAAACACAGACACAACATATCGGAATCTATGGGACACATTGAAAGCAGTTCTAAGAGGAAAATTCATTGCTTGGAGTTCATTCCTCAAAAAAAGAAAAAACCAACAAATAAATGATCTCATACTTCATCTCAAAATCCTAGAAAAAGAAGAGCAAAACAACAGCAAAAGAAGTAGAAGTCAAGAAATAATTAAAATCAGAGCTGAAATTAATGAAATTGAAACAAAAGAAACAATTGAAAAAATTGACAAAACTAAAAGCTGGTTCTTTGAAAAAATAAATAAAATTGACAGACCCTTAGCCATGCTAACGAAGAGAAGAAGAGAGAGAACCCAAATTACTAGCATACGGGATGAAAAAGGCAATATCACAACAGACACTTCAGAAATACAGAAGATAATCAGAAATTACTTTGAATCCTTATACTCCAATAAAATAGAAGATAGTGAAGGCATAGATAAATTCCTTGAGTCCTATGATCTGCCCAGATTGAGCCAGGAGGATATAGACAACCTAAACAGACCAATAACAATAGAGGAAATAGAAGAAACCATCAAAAGACTACCAACTAAGAAAAGCCCAGGACCGGATGGGTATACAGCAGAGTTTTACAAAACCTTTAAAGAGGAACTAACACCAATACTTTTCAAGCTATTTCAGGAAATAGAAAAAGAGGGAGAACTTCCAAATTCATTCTACGAGGCCAACATCACCCTGATTCCGAAACCAGACAAAGACACATCAAAGAAGGAAAACTACAGACCAATATCTCTAATGAACGTTGACGCAAAAATCCTCAATAAAATTCTGGCGAATCGGATTCAAATACATATCAAAAAAATTATACATCATGATCAAGTAGGATTCATCCCTGGGATGCAAGGCTGGTTCAATATACGGAAATCAATAAATGTTATTCACCACATCAATATACTTAAAAATAAGAACCATATGATCATCTCAATAGATGCAGAAAAAGCATTCAACAAAGTACAGCATCCCTTTATGTTCAAAACGCTAGAAAAATTAGGGATAACAGGATCATACCTCAACATTGTAAAAGCAATCTATGATAAGCCACAGGCCAGCATCATTCTGAATGGAGAACAATTGAAGGCATTCCCTCTAAGATCTGGTACAAGACAGGGATGCCCTCTCTCACCACTTCTGTTCAACATAGTCCTCGAAACACTGGCCAGAGAAATTAGACAGTCAAAAGAAATTAAAGGCATAAAAATAGGAAAAGAAGAACTTAAATTATCACTATTTGCAGATGATATGATTCTATACCTAGCAGACCCAAAAGGGTCTACAAAGAAGCTATTAGAGCTAATAAATGAATTCAGCAAAGTGGCAGGATATAAGATCAACACGCATAAATCAAAGGCATTCCTGTATATCAGCGACAAATCCTCTGAAACGGAAATGAGGACAACTACTCCATTCACAATATCCCCCCCAAAAATAAAATACTTGGGAATCAACCTAACAAAAGAGGTGAAAGATTTATACAATGAAAATTACAGAACCCTAAAGAAAGACATAGAAGAAGACCTTAGAAGATGGAAAAACATACCCTGCTCATGGATAGGCAGAACTAACATCATCAAAATGGCGATATTACCAAAAGTTCTCTATAAGTTCAATGCAATGCCAATCAAAATCCCAACAGCATATCTTGTAGAAATAGATAAAAGAATCATGAAATTCATATGGAATAATAAAAGACCCAGAATAGCAAAAACAATACTAAGCAGGAAGTGTGAATCAGGTGGTATAGCGATACCAGACTTCAAACTATACTACAGAGCAATAGTAACAAAAACAGCATGGTACTGGTACCAAAACAGGCGGGTGGACCAATGGTACAGAATAGAGGACACAGTAACCCATCCACAAAACTACAACTATCTTATTTTTGATAAAGGGGCTAAAAGCATGCAATGGAGGAAGGATAGCATCTTCAACAAATGGTGCTGGGAAAACTGGAAATCCATTTGCACCAAAATGAATCTGAATCCCTATCTCTCGCCGTGCACAAAAGTTAACTCAAAATGGATCAAGGAGCTTGATATTAAATCAGAGACACGGCATCTGATAGAAGAAAAAGTTGGTTATGATCTACACGCTGTGGGATCGGGCTCCAAATTCCTCAATAGGACACCCATAGCGCTAGAGTTAACAAATAGAATCAACAAATGGGACTTACTCAAACTAAAAAGTTTTTTCTCAGCAAAAGAAACAATAAGAGAGATAAATAGGGAGCCTACATCCTGGGAACAAATCTTTACTCCACACACTTCAGATAGAGCCCTAATAACCAGAATATACAAAGAACTCAAAAAATTAGACAATAAGATAACAAATAACCCAATCAATAAATGGGCCAAGGACCTGAACAGACACTTCTCAGAGGAGGACATACAATCAATCAACAAGTACATGAAAAAATGCTCACCATCGCTAGCAGTCAGAGAAATGCAAATCAAAACTACCCTAAGATACCATCTCACTCCAGTAAGACTGGCAGCCATTAGGAAGTCAAACAACAATAAGTGCTGGAGAGGATGCGGGGAAAAGGGCACTCTTGTTCATTGCTGGTGGGACTGCAAATTGGTGCAGCCAATTTGGAAAGCAGTATGGAGATTTCTCGGAAAGCTGGGAATGGAACCACCATTTGACCCAGCTATTCCCCTTCTCGGTCTATTCCCTAAAGCCCTAACAAGAGCATGCTACAGGGACACTGCTACATCGATGTTCATAGCAGCTCAATTCACGATAGCAAGACTGTGGAACCAGCCTAGATGCCCTTCAATAGATGAATGGATAAAAAAAATGTGGCATTTATACACTATGGAGTATTACTCTGCATTAAAAAATGACAAAATTATAGAATTTGGAGGGAAATGGATGGCATTAGAGCAGATTATGCTAAGTGAAGCTAGTCAATCTTTAAAAAACAAATACCAAATGACTCCTTTGATATAAGGGGTGTAAACAAGGACAGGGTAGGGACGAAGAGCTTGAGAAGAATATTTACAGTAAACAGGGATGAGAGGTGGGAGGGAATGGGAGTGAGAAGGGAAATTGCATGGAAATGGAAGGCGATCCTCAGGGTTATACAAAATGTCATATAAGAGGTAAGGAGGGGTAAGTCAAGAGAATACAAATGGAAGACATGATTTACAGTAGAAGGGGTAGAGAGAGAAAAGGGGAGTGGAGGGGAGGGGAGGGGAGGGGGGATAGTAGACAATAGGACAGACAGCAGAATACATCAGACACTAGAAAGGCAATATGTCAATCAATGGAAGGGTAACTGATGTGATACAGCAATTTTTATATGGGGTAAAAGCGGGAGTTCATAATCCACTTGAATCAAACCGTGTAATATGATGTATTAAGAACTATGTAATGTTATGAACGACCAATAAAAAAAAAAAAAAGAAGCTCCACCTTGGCCTGGCCTAAACCAAACTCAGGGGTGGGAGGCATAGAGAGGACTCCTGTCTGGCTGGAGTGGAAGGGACCTGAACCTGTGACACTTCAGGATGCACTGGTTAGGGAAGGAAGGGGCCAAGACTCCCCTGATGGGCACTTGAGCACCACAAGGCTCCTGGGAGTCCTTCCCCCCAGCTCCCCACCTTCACAACCCCCGCCCCCTTGCAGGGGTTCTCAGTGGTCTGTTCTGTTGCCTGGTGCAGGTTTGAGTTCCTCACCAAGCACCTGAGTGTTCACAGTCTACGTTGGCCTGCCTGGGCAGGCTGTGGTTGTGGTAGCAAGAGCCAAAGCCAACTTAGCTTGATGGAGGCACCAAGGACTGCCCTACAGCCATATTAGCGGGTGGTCCTGGAAGAAGTAGGCAGGGTTTTGGCAGCATTGTCTGAAGACATGAAGCCAGGCCCTAATCCTTATGGTGTTCCTTGGGAGTTGGTGATGTGTAGAGTTATTGGATGTTTTGCTCTTCTCTTGTTTTTGTGGAGAAGTTTTCAGTGTGTTAGAAGCAGGCTTTATGTGGGAAGAGAAAAACAGCTGGCTTTAAAATTTTCTAGAAGAATTGAAGAAAAATGTGAACTACTTCAGAAAGTTAGCCTTGTTCAAAAAGAGCTTGAAGGCTTAGAGTCAACTTTAAAGGGCAGCAATTCTGAGAAGGGTCCAAGAGACGTCCCAAATTTGGAGGCAACCTATGAAAAGCTGCATAGGTCCAAACCGAGCCATGGGGATGAAAGACTCTTTCTAGAAAAAGAGCTAAAAGAACAAAAGGCCAAACATTGTAAACAGGATGAAATCATGGCAGATATATCCAGAAGTATAAAGTCCCTTGAAGGTGAATCAGAATCAATCAGATCACAAATAGCTGAAACTAAAACAAACTTGAGACTGCTTCAAATGAGTGAGTAAGGACGTCAGCTGGCAATGAAGGAAGCCTTGGATGAAAGTTCCCAGCTTCAGCAAAGTCAGAAACCGATCTTACAAGGAGATGCTGAAGCATGGAGGGAACAAGGACGTGTCCAATGTAAAGAGAGCACCACATTGGAAGACTCTCAATTCCATGCAAAACAAGTTCAAACTGATAAAGAAAATCACATGGAGTCTCTGACTGAAGGCTTGCTGAAGATGAAAGATAGGTCTTCTCCAACCAAGGGAGCCCAAACAGACATTGGGAACTTGGAATGGGGAATGACGAGTGAATCAGGAATTGGTGCTCACTTGGATGATGAGCCCAAAGGAGCTTTGAAGAAACTGGTTGATGGTGTTAAGCTAAAGGCCTCCTTAGAAACATTAGAAGGACAAAGATATCAAACTTGTGCTTTCTTATCTGAAGTAGAGAAAACAAAGGAAGACCTTAGAGAACAGATTAGAAGTCTGAAGATGGAACTGGCAACCTTGCTGTCAGAAAATACACGGCTTGAAGGTGAGAATGAGAACCTTCAGCAGAAATTTAAAGTCATGATGGAATGCTATCAAGAAAATATGATGAAATTCCATGGGAAACTCAGAGTAGAGGAAATTTACCGGGTGGAGCAAGAGAAGAAACTTTCCAAGGTTAAAGAAGAGATGGGCCATACAAGAGAAGAGCTGGAGACCTACAGAAAGCGAGCCAAATATCTTAAAGAAGAATTGGAGAGAACCATTCAGTCCTGTCAGGGGAAGATTATTTACTGTGAGAAAAAAGCACATGAGAGTTAGTTGGCGGCTTGGATTGCTGAAAGAAACCTCCATTATTTCATGTAACAAAACGCTCGCAACAGACAAAAGTTAACTGAAAGGGAGCTTCAATTTGAACTTGTAGAGGAAGGTCCCTGTGCACTTGGTGTTTCAAATGCAGCATTGGGCAGAAAGCATTCCCCCAATGGTCCCTCACCATTGGGTCCTCCTTGGCAAGGTGGATGTTATTCGAATTATGGTAGACCATCGCGACCAGCAGAACTCAGAGGTTCTAATCTGCCTTCTTTGGATAAAGAGGATGGGCCTATGTCTTCAGAAAGTCAATCCAGTAGAAAGGAGACCAAAATCAATCTTGATGATTCCAATGTGCCCGATTCATCTCTCCCTGCTGAAAACCAAGCAACTGGCTCCGGCTCATTGTTGGCACCTTTCCCTCCAGTCAGAGGTGAATTGTTTCCTGTGGACCCGAGGAGGAGTCAGTTCATGAGAAGAAGACCATTTTTCCCTCCGCCTTCTATAGTAAACAGGTATGGGGCATCTCGAGATTATTTTTCACTGGGCCCACCATCCCCTCCATTTTTTCCAATGCCAGATATCTATGAATGTAGGTATTTTCCTCATGACCTTCCCCCGAGAGGTAGATTTCCTCCCCCTACCCCCGAATTCTGAATGTAGCAATGAGTGCCCTTGAGGCTTCATTCCACCTTCCAGTGAGCCTGCTACTGAACATCAAAAAGAAACCTGATGTTTTTGATCTCTCTTCAAAAGTAATTTGACTTACCTCTCATTTTTAGTTTTTCAGTAACTGCTTTTACTTTAGTAAGTGATTATACTTTTGCTCCGATTGAAGCTAACTAAAACTATAATTCTTAGGATAGTATTTTGGAAATAAAGATGGTTTAAATATGAATCTTATGAGTAAATTATTTCCCTTCTATTGTACTCTAAAGAGTACAGCATTGAATTTGATTAATCCATGATTCCATAAACAACAATGGGATTTTCAGTTATGACATCTAGTTTTGGGGGATATTTTAAATGCCCAACAAAGACAGTCCCTTTATACCAAGAAGTGTATTTACTATGATTGTAGCAAATGTGAAAGGAACTTTATGCTTAATGAAAGATTTCCATTGATTTACACTCTTGTGGGGCATGTCACCTGGTTTTTACTTAAAAGAATAACTACAGCATATTAAGAGTAAACCAGAAAACACTACTAAACATGTCATGGAAGTAGGAGATCTCAAATACAAAAAAAGTTGCAGTTCTCAAGAAACATTTTGGAATTGGAAGCCAAAATTTAAACTCACTCTATTGCCATTTTCGCTTAGTCATAGTTGATGACATCTTCTTCTTCTTCTTCCTCCTCCTCCTTTTGCTCCTCCTCCTTCTCCTGCTCCTCCTCCTACTACTACTACTACTATTCTTCTTCTTCTTCTTCTTCTTCTTCTTCTTCTTCTTCTTCTTCTTCTTCTTCTTCTTCTTCTTCTTCTTCTTCTTCCTATTCTTCTTCATGTTCTTCATCTTTGAGTTCTTCTTCTACCTTTAATAAATTAATCACTCAATTAATTAATTAATTTTTATGTGATTCTGAGGATCCTACTCAGTATCTTGCATGTGCTAAGTGAGTGCTGTGCCACTGACCCAACACCCCATTCCCTGTGTTTTATATTTTATGCCCATTTTCATGAAATTCAGAATTGCATTAAGGCATTAAAAATATTGAGTCCAAAAATGAAATTAGAATATACAGTATGTACTTATAGGCAATTACCTAAATGATAGATGGCTGCCTGGTAGTGTAAAAATCAAAATTCCCACAAGTAAAGGACAATCTTTGTTCCAACATTTGAGCTGTCATAAGTAAAGTATACTATTTCCTTCATTATTTATGAGGACACATATAGCACCAATGAATGAATCTAGTAGGTATACCAGTGAGTTGAAATAACCACTAACAATCACCAAAAAAAGGAATTGAGTATATCTCCATTCTCAAAGAAAAACATGGATAACCAACAACAATTAGACCTAAATTATTTCTGAATGTTCTATTCATGATGGGGATTCTTTCATTCTATAGTGGTCTTCACAAAGGCCTGAAATATATTCTAGTGCTTGCTAGCATCTGCTTTTCCACAATAGAGGACTTGGGAACAATAGAATTTGACTGAAACACAGTAGATTCATATAGTGAGGGATATCAATATTCCTCAAAAATGCTGTGGACACCAGAGTACTGATATTTGGTAAAAAGATCCTGTTTACAGTTTGTGAAGTAGAAGACTCTGAATCATTGTTTTTAGTAATTACCAAGACCACATGGTTCTAGGCTTGGTACTTTACAAAAGGGAAATGTTAGAAAAGTTTATGGAGATGAAAGTTTCTCTAGCTTTCATATTATTTTTAAGAATAGGAATCTTTTAAAAGTATAGGATTTAATACTCTTTAAGAGGTTATCCTTAACTTTAGTTTTTAAAATTAAAATAGTATAGAACTTTTCACCCTCCACATTTTACAACATGTAAAACTCTGGCTAGAATTTTAAATAATGATTATCATGTAGGGAGTATAAATAGGCATTGCACTTGTTGTCTGTGTCTAACAAAATATGATGGTGCCTATGATCCAGAATACTCCACTTCTGAATCCAAAACCCAGAGCACATTGAAGTGTACAATACAAAATAAGTTTTTTAATACCCCATAAACTTTTTGACTGAATTTTACCATAGAAGTTATAGTGAATATTCACCTATTAGAGCCTAGTAATATATATTCATGAAAATTAAATAACATTTACTCTGACACCTTTTACTACATTTTCTTCTCTTTTCAAATGTAGATTGCATACTACTTAATTTATTTTATTAACTGGTGTTTGGAAAAAAACTGCCATGAAACACTAGCAATATGTTCATCATGGCAACTATATGTCTCTTCACTATGGTATTGCTTAATGGGAAGGGGGGAGAGCTGAATATAACTTAAAAGTCCTTTAGTATATAGAAAAGTATAATGTGAATTACAATTCAGTTACCAGTTTGAACTTGATCTGGGTAACAGGGATACATCTCTCTGCAATAGGCATGCTTCTGAAAAATAGAATGTAGAGCTACAAAAGTGTAGAGAGCCACAAACAAGTCAAGATGGCGCCTGGCAATTTGCCAAGAGGAGTGGTTTGAGGTAATGCCAGCGAGTCTCTAAGATGATGTTAATTGAGTTAAGCTGTGTATAATTGTTAAAATGATGAGGATTGCTGTATCTGGATGATGTTAATTGAAACAAGCTGTGTATAATTACTTAAGTGTATATATACCTCTACTCTCCTACAATAAAGCGGCTCCTGCTGTATCAAACTTCACAAGTTGCCTGTCACTCCTCCCGGCTATTTTGCCCAGCCAGCCGGACTGTGGCAGATGGTGGCCTGTACGGGGAGCCCCGGGATACTCAGGGGTGAGTGACAAGGAAAAGCTGCCCACCCTTAAAGACAGATAGGACAGGAGCAAATTTGCTTGTCTCTAGCAGACAGGTTGAGAGGAAGTATGGCCATTTTTAAAAAATGGAGAAGATTGATACAATATGTTTGTATCTTGTTTTGTCTTTGTCTTTGTTATGGAAATATGGAAGGGGTGTTAGGTAAATTGCTGAGGAAAGGAGGCACCCAGTGAAATCAAGAACAGTTAAGACATATGTTGATAAAAGATCAGGAACTCTAGTCAGAGGAAGAAAGAAAGTTTAGAGGAGGAAGGATTATCAGGGAAGGAATTACAACAGGAGGCTCCTATGAATCTCTTTTCATCAACGGAGGGTGCATGAAGCATGTTGGCTGCTGTGGGCGTGAGCCGGTCGTGGATGCAGTGGGGACCTTCCAGCTGGCGGCTCTTCCCCGACCCCCCACCATGGGACTGCCGGAGGATGCTGCAGCTGTGGAGGCCGGGCCACAGGGCCCCTGAAGTTTGGTCATTTCCAATGCCAATAACTACAATGGTTCTCTCCTACCTGGAAGCTAATGAGTAATGAGCACCATTAAGGCCTATTTCTTTTTTTAAAATTCTTTATTATTTATTTATTTTTAGTCATACATGACAGCAGAATTAATTTTGACATATAATACATACATGGAATATTCATATATCAATCATATTATCAATTCTTTTCTGCTGCCTTTTCTATCCTCCTTACTCCTCCCCTCCTCTCCCATCCTTTCTCTCTATCCAATCTAATGTGACACACTTTTTTTCTTTTCTCATTACAACATCATATATGTATTCCGTAAATAGTGAGGTTCTCATTCCAACTTCCATGCAACTCCCCTTCTCCCTCTTTTTCCCTCCCACCTCTCTTCCCTATTTAGTGGTAGTCTTCTTCTAAAACCATGCAATGGAGAAAGGATAGCATCTTCAACAAATGGTGCTGGGAGAACTGGAAATCCAATGCAACAAAATGAAATTGAATCCCTTTCTCTCACCATGCACAAAAGTCAACTCAAAATGGATCAAGGTGCTAGGAATCAGACCAGAGACTCTGCATCTAATAGAAGATAAAGTTGGCCCTATTCTTCTTCACATGGGGGTAGGCCCCATATTTCTTAATAAGACACCTGTAGCACAAGAGTTAAAACCAAGAATCAACAAATGGGACAAATTCAAACTAAAAAGTTTTTTCTCAGCAAGAGAAATAATATGTGAGGTAAATAGGGAGCCTACATACTGGGAACAAATTTTTACCCCCCAAACATCAGATACAGCTCTAATCTCAAAGAACTAAAAAAGTTAAACAACAAAAAAGCAAATAACCCAATCAACAAATGGGACAAGGACTTGAACAGAAACTTCTCAGAATAGAACATACAATCAATCAACAAGTACATAAAAAATGCTCATCATCTCTAGCAATCAGAGAAATTCAAATTAAAACTACTCTAAGATACCATCTCACTCCAATAAGAATGGCAGCAATTATGAAGTCAAACAACAATAAGAGCTGGCAAGGTTTCGGGGGAAAAAAGTACACTCATACCTTGCTGGTGGGACTGCAAATTGGTGCAGCCAATTTAGAAAGCAGTATGTAGATTCCTTAGAAAGCTGGGAATGGAACCACCATTTGACCCAGCTATTCCCCTTCTCATACTATAAACAAAAGACCTAAAAACAGCATACTACAGGGACACAGCCATATCAATGTATATAGCAGCACAATTCACAATAGCTGGAATGTGGAACTAACCTAGATGCCCTTCAATAGATGAAAGGATTTAAAAAATATGGCATTTATACACAATGGAATATTACTCAGCACTAAAAAATAATGAGATCATGGCATTTGCAGGCAAATGGATTGCATTAGAGCAGATTATGCTAAGTGAAGTTAGCCAATCCCTAAAAAACAAATGCCGAATATCTTCTCTGATATAAGGGGGTTGACTCAAAATGGGATAGGGAAGAAGAGCATGAGAAGAAGACTACCACTAAAAAGGCCTATTTCAAATGTAAAAAGTCTTGAGATAATGTACTAAATTTTTCAGAAAGTTGTTTCTTAGTGCCTGCTGGAATACTACAGGATTTTCTTTAGCCATCATTGTCGGAGTTCCTGCCTTCGTCCCAGTGCCGGTGAGTACGAGGGTGGAGAGATTTCCACTGTTGCTGAGAACCGGATGAGACTTCAGATCATCATAGCTGATTGCTGTTTCTGCTGCTACAGCTTAGGCTAGCTGCCTGCAGAAATTATCTGGGCTGTGATTTACCTGGACTGTGAACTTCATGGACTGTGATTTAATTAGATACTGCTTTACCTGGATTGTGACAACAAACTGTAATCTATTGAGACAACAAATTGTAACTCGGTATCTTTGCTAAAGGTGTCATTTCTGGTATAATTTTTCCAAATGCTTCTTACTTGGAGCCATCAATTGGCATGGTATCATGGCATTTTGTATCCTCCCCTTCTGCTTGTAGCAGATTATTTATGGTGTTTGTGTAAAAGCCACAATGGTCATTATCCACAATATGGCTAAGTGTATTGGGCCAGTAGTCAAAGACAGGTAGGATCCAATTACAATGCTACCAACCTAAGACAGGAGGCTGACGATTTGAGGTCAGACCATCCAATGTCGGGTAAGGACCATGTATAGTATTGGACAACCTAGAAGAGGCAGGGTCCCTAAGTCACATACTTGTTGTTTAAAAATAAAAGGGGGAAATGTAGAGAGCCACAAACAAGTCAAGATGGCGCCTGGCACTTTGCCAAGAGGAGTGGTGTGAGGTAAAGCTATGGAGTCATTAAGATGATGTTGATTGAGTTGAGCTGTGTATAACTGTTAAGATGAGAGGATTCCTGTATCTGAATGATGTTAACTAATTATACACAGCTTGTTTCAATTAGGTGTATATATACCTCTACTCTCCTACAATGAAGTGGCTCCCTCTGTATCAACCTTTTCAAGTTGCTTGTCACGCCCCTCCCCTCTACCCCCCCCCCGTTTTTATGCCCAGCCAGCCAGACTCTGGCACAAAAGCAGAATGATATTTTCAGAATGCCATGTTATGTTTGTAGATAGATAGACAGACAGATAGATAGATAGATAGATAGATAGATAGATAGATAGATAGATAGATAGATATACAAATATGAGAATGGTCTGGCAGTATGTTTTTTTAAATAATAACATCTCAGTAGTGTGGAGGTACTAGCAGATAAAGAGGACTGTAGCTACGTGTGCAATGGTTTAACTTCTAAAGAGTTTTTAAAAGGTTTACTGACAAAAATTTCAAAGGGTTTCAGTAAGTTTTGAGGTGTAACTTAGTAAAATGAGTTTAGAGGTGACAAGCAATCATGTGCAGTTCAATAGAACCAGGTATAAAATGCATACACATGAATCCATGAATAAGAGGAAAGAGGAAAATTAAATAAAAATCAGAAGAACTGAGGAGAGATTAGGAATATGGAGGTGTGTAGGAACAGCTGGATAAGAAAGCATGAAGTGGGCAGAAAAAGAGGAAGAAAAGGCCTCCCAGCTTGTAAACTGATCCATCCCTCCTGGGTAGTACAACTGTATAAATAACAGAGTGGATGGCTTAGTGGGAATATACTTTTGAAACTCTGTTGATACAGACAAAAGAAAGTGCCATGAGGGTGGCAAACTGAAACCAGTAAGGCCAATTAACTCCTTTGCCTTGGTATTATATACTAGCTATCTATCTTACAGTGCCTCTGTTGATCTACATTGATATGTCTTAGGACCAAATGCAATGATAAATTATTGTTTCATGTATTGATGAATTCTCCCAATTTCACAAAGCACACATCCATTTTATTGTGTGTTCTGAATACCTTCTTTTTTACTCACATCTGGTTTTAAGAAACACTTTGAAAGGAAAGAAGATAAGCCACCCACATCCTTTATTATACTACAAATTGAGTGTTATTTCAAGTTGTTTTTTCTTGCTCCTCAAGATAGCATGTCAAACATAGAAATTGTCATTCTCCAACTAGATGTACAAATATTTGCAAAATAACATGTTGTGAAGAGTTGAAATATGTGAAAACCTCCTTTTTATGAAGTACAGTAATAACAAAAGCTTGTAATTGTCCAGTTGAAAAGGAAGTCAATTCTCATAAATGCTTATTCATCAATTCTATCACTGACTCTTCTTCAGTATCCACCACGCAAAGGTGTCAACATCATCCCACCATCAAATGAAGTACCATGTCAAATTTTCTCCTGGCCATATTATTTATCATTGGAACCTATTAATAATTACTTTTCTAAATGCTAGTCAAACAATGGGAATTTAACAACAGGTTCTTTTGAGGAGGGCAATTAAGGAATAATACACTGTGTTTCTTATCCCAACAAAGATCAATAGCACTCTGAAAAGATTTAAAAACAATGAATGTTGTCCTGCTCTGCTTTTTCTCTGTGCTTCCCACTGAGTAACAAAATGCAAAGGAGCTGGAGAATCCTGTTTTCCTCATGAAAGGGATGCTCTGCTGACTTCTGTAGGCACATCAAAATTGGAGAAGGAGAAGAGATGAATTGCAATTTCAGCCTTTCTCTTAATCTTAAAGATCTCTGATTTCTCTTTTTTTCATTACAACACCAGCACAACCATTGCAAAAGCAACCAGTCATCACAATCAGCATCAGTAAAGAGGCAAAGGGCCAATGATGAGCAAGAGAAGAAAGAAGCAGATACAACCCCACATGTGCTCTCTTGAATCAGTTGGGAGCTTCTTGATGTTTTTTACAGGTAGGCAGAAAATGGAGTGGACTTTCCCCACACTACTGGACCCCTACTCTTTTGAAATAGTCTCATAATCACAAAAAGCAGAATACTCATACTTAAATACCAGGCAACATTTAAGGCTTTATCTTAGCAATTTAAAGAAATTACCAAACTTTATAAAGGAAAAGAAAAAAACATTCCAAGTGAACACTGTGTAGCTAAAAGCTACATTCTACATTTTCTAATTAATATACAAAGCTTAATTTCTCGAAAGGAATCATTGCCATATTATTTTCTAGAAAACTGTAGATATATATAGAAACAAAACTATGAATTAAGTTAAAGATTCTGAAAAAAAATCCCAAAGTAAAAAAACCGAAGCAAAAATATATGTGACTCCAAGTGTCTTTTGAACTCTTTAACTACAGGAGTCAATTTTGAACTGAATCCCAGAGTAGGAGACTAAATTACATGTGCCAAGTAGCCTATCTTCAATTAGTATAATTTTTTTTCTCCATTAAACAAAATCATCCTAATATGCCCAATAGAATATTTATATTAGAGGCTTATATTCTGTTATCTTACATGCCATTAAGATAATTACATCATTCTCAATCTCCACTTTCTATCTGGATAATGAGGATTTATAATAGGTCATCTGTCTCTTTAGGAAAGTAATAGACCATTTGTCTCTTTAGGAATGATGATAAAATTTTCTAATACAAAAATTCTTTGAAAAATCTCAAGAAAACTAGAATTTTTTTTTCAAATCAACATGGGGGAAAAATCCATTCTCAAGATACTTTTTACATTCTCTATATCACACAAAACATTATATAATATTTACCTGCAAAAAGGTTATTTACTTTTTTGTTTGTGTGCCAGGAAGTGAACCCAGAGGCACGTTACCACTGATAAATATTGCCAGCATTTTTTTTTTTAATTGAAGACAGGGTCTTGCTAAGTTGCTGAGACTGTCATTGAACTTGCAATTCTCTTGGTTGAGCCTCCGAAGTTGCTGATATTACACTAGTACACTACCATACTAGGTGTTTATTTTTTAATATAAATGGGAATATCTATATTCTATATAAAGACATTTACTTGATTATATTATTTAGATAAGCATAAATAATTTCTCTCTAAAATTCTTCTAAATTACTTCCATCTTTTTTATTTCTCAACAACTAGATATATATGAACAATATATTTTCCTTAATTAACTTTCTAATAAATAATATAATATTCAAGAAGTAGTAAAGAGTTTTGTAGCCACCTGCCACCCTAAAGTATATCTTCACCCAAAGAGGAAATTTGAACAGAAACAATATGTAAATTGCAAAAGGTTTCTTCTTGTTTCTTTTTTTTTTTTTTTTTTACTGTTCAGTCTTTAGTAATTTATTTTACATTTTGTTTTCTTCTTCACATGGGTTATGTAAAAACACATTTTTTTTATTGTTGGTAGTTCAAAACATTACATCTATTTTGATATATTTCACAGTTTGATTCAAAAGGGTTATGAACTCCCATTTTTACCCCGTATACAGATTGCTGAATCACATCAGTTACATCAATTACATTTCCATTGATTTACATATTGCCATTCTAGTGTCTGATGAATTCTGCTCTCTATCCTATTCTCTACTATCCCCCCTCCCCTCCCCTCCCCTCCCCTCTTCTCTCTCAACCCCCTTTACTGTAAAACACTTCTTCCACTTGTATTATTCTTTCCTTACCCCTCACTTCCTCTTGTATGTAATTTTGTATAACCCTGAGGATCACCATCCCTTTCCATGCAATTTCCCTTCTCTCTCCCTTTCCCTCCCCCTCTCATCTCTATTAATGTTGATCTGCTTCTCCTGTTCTTTGTCCCTACTCTGTCCTTAGTTACTTCCCTTATATCAAAGAAATCATTTGGCATTTGTTTTTTAAGGATTGGCTAGCTTCACTTAGCATAATCTGCTCTAATGCCATCCATTTCCCTCCGAATTCTATGATCTTGTCGTTTCTTAATGCAGAGTAATACTCCATTGTGTATAAATGCCACATTTTTTTATCCATTCATCTATTGAAGGGCATCTAGGTTTGTTCCACAATCTTGCTATCATGAATTGTGCTGCTATGAACATCGATGTAGCAGTGTCCCTGTAGCATGCTCTTATTAGGTCTTTGGGGAATAGACCGAGAAAGGGAATAGCTGGGTCAAATGGTGGTTCCATTCCCAGCTTTCCAAGAAATCTCCATACTGCTTTCCAAATTGGCTGCACCAATTTGCAGTCCCACCAACAATGAACCAGTGTACCCTTTTCCCCACATCCTTGCCAACACTTGTTGTCATTTGACTTCATAATGGCTGCCATTCTTACTGGAGTGAGATGGTATCTTAGGGTGGTTTTGATTTGCATTTCTCTGACTGCTAGAGATGTTGAGCATTTTTTCATGTACTTATTGATTGATTGTATGTCCTCCTCTGAGAAGTGTCTGTTCAGGTCCTTGGCCCATTTGTTGATTGGGTTATTTGTTGTCTTTTTGTCTAATTTTTTGAGTTCCTTGTATACTCTGGATACTAGGGCTCTATCTGAAGTGTGAGCAGTAAAGATTTGTTCCCAGGATGTAGGCTCCCTATTTACCTCTCTTATTGTTTCTTTTGCTGAGAAAAAACTTTTTAGTTTGAGTAAGTCACATTTGTTAATTCTAGTTGTTAACTCTTGCGCTATGGGTGTCCTATTGAGGAATTTGGAGCCCGACCCCACGGTATGTAGATCATAGCCAACTTTTTCTTCTACCAGACGCTGTGTCTCTGTTTTGATATCAAGCTCTTTGATCCATTTTGAGTTAACTTTTGTGCATGGCGAGAGAAAGAGATTCAGTTTCATTTTGATGCAAATGGATTTCCAGTTTTCCCAGAAATCCATTTGCATCAAAATGAAACTGAATCTCTTTCTCTTCTTATTTCTTGAGGCAAGATTTTGTGGTACTGATGGACTCATTTTTTTAAGTTGGCTTTTTCACTGCTGTCACCAAAAGACGTAACAAGAACAATTAGAGCATGAAAAATTTATTTGGGGGCTCACAATTTAAGAGGTCTCAGTCCGTTGAAGCTTGTCTCCATTTCTTGAGTGTAGAGGTGAGGTTGAACACAATGACATGAGAGTGTTGTGGAGGGAAATTGCTCAAGATATCACACCAGGAATAGGGGAGTTTAAGAGAGGGGGGAAGGAGGAGAGGGAGAGAAAGAGAAAGAGAGAGAGAGAGAGAGAGAGAGAGAGAGAGAGAGAGAGAGAGAGAGATGGTGCCAGATGGCGCTTATTTCACTAGGACAAAATATAAACATCAAAGACATGCCCCAAGGACCCACCTTCTCCAGCCATATCATACCTGCCTATAGTTACCATCCAAGTTCATTCCTATCAGGGAATCAGTGTACTGATTAGGTCAAACCTTGTCACCCAATCATTTCATCTCTAAACTTTCTTGCATTCTCTCTCAATTAGCTTTTTGGGGACTCCAAACAGCTAAACCATAATACTGACAAAGTAAATCTATAGAATTTAGAAACCCTCTCCTTTCAGTAAATTGGGAATGTCAACAAGTGAAAAGATCAGTTCACAACTTGTTATGACTGAGAAGGATCAGCAACATCTCCCATTGGAAGTGCATTTTGAAAAACTGGGCAATGTTAGGACATAGCACAAGCAAGCCCAGTGTTTATAACTGCACACAGCATTCTACCAATTGATTACATTTTGTCTTATAATACTTCCAAATTATTTCCAATCTGTAAAGAGTAGGAATTGTATGATTCTTCAATATTTTTTCTTTCATAAAACCTAGCCCCAAGTTGGGGACTAATGAAATGGGTGAAGGGATTGAAGGAGGCAGAAGAATCTGAGGAAAGGAATTTAAAAGACTGTACAACTATACACAAAACTACCACTGAAAAAAAAGCCTCTATAACACCCAGGTATCCAAAGATTACTTCAGGAAACCACTGTTTATTCAGAGACTCTACAGGTTGAACAAGCAATATTTTAGAAACATCTAAGACTATAAAAATGCACATGTTGGAAATAGAAACTCTGGTTAAATATTGTTATTGAGAGGTAAACATAGTAGTAGTCACTCAGCATATTGACAGTTAATTACTGCTAGAAGTTTTTGTTAATACATATAAAGTTCCATAAATTTTGAGGGCTCTACCCTAATCTATTTTTTTTGTGTTTCATTCTTGTTATTTTTAGGCTACTATTTTGCAGACTATAAAGTATGTTTAGCATTATAGCAGAAATACCTATACTTGGATCTCATCTATCTAAAGTAAAAAATAATGGAAAGAAAGCAAATTTATGTTGGAACTCTAATAAAGAAAATATCCTCATTTGCTTTGTTTCTTTTTTCACCATAGCTTTACTGATGAAGCCTTCTGCAAGTCAGGCTAAAATGGATAAAAGGATTTTTATGCCTTCAACTCCCTTCACTGTTTCTGATAATAATCAAAGCTTTCTGTTCCAGTGAGCACAAAGCTCATTGTTCTTATTATGAACACTACAGAGAGTATGTTTATTTGATATAAATTTATATATCTGAGAAATCCCTTCTATAGCATTAGCTATAAATTTTGTGCTAAATATGCTAGTTTTTAATAGTAGTAAACAAAAAGACACAAAAAATCTAGATATCAAATTATAATACATATATTTTCTAATAATATTCCATTGAGAAATACACAAAGGCACTTCAGAGACTTAAGCACATTTAGTGCCTGCATTTTGATATCTAAACTAACTATTTGCTAATAAAAAAAAAAAAACAGACATCCTTAGAAAAATGACTGACTCAAGGGCAAGGGCAATGGAAATACAGGATTAGTACATAATATTATATAGTAAGAAAAAAATAAAAGAAAATATCCTGAAAAATAATATGAATAAGACAAAGAAGACAGGAATCAAGGTAAATAAATTTCCAATGGCCAAATGTAGTATGGTATGAGCAACAAAATAATGATAGAAATAGAGTAAAATCCACTGAGTAAAATAAAATTTTATGTTGTTTCAGTGTTCTCATTTAACTCTTAAGAATATATTTATTTCTTTCTTGATTTCTTCTTTCATTTCATCATTCAAATAGTGTATTACTTAGTCTCCATTTGTTACCATAGTTTGTATTTTTTATTTTATCATTGATTTTTAATTTCATTCCATTGTGGCTGGTTAGATTGCAAGGTATAATCTATTTTTTTTTTCAATTTACTAATAGTTTCTTTCTGGCATAAGATTTGTTTCATCTTAGAGAAGAAGCCATGTGCTGCTGAGGAGAAAGTATATTTGCTCATTGATGGATGAAATACTCTATATATCTATGTTAAGTATAAATTATTAATTATATTATTTAGTTTTATAGTTTCCTTATTTTGTTTTTTTGGTTTTTTTGGAAGATAAGACATGTCCAGTAGTGGGAGAGGTTTGTTAAAATCACCCAGTATTATTGTATTGTGGTCTGTTTGTCTCTTGAAATTGAGAAGGGTTTGTTTGATGTACATAGATGCTCCATTGTTTGGGGCATAAATATTTATAAGTGTTATGTCCTGCTTATATATACTTCCCTTAAGAAGTATGAAATGTCCTTCTTGTCTCTATTAATTAACTTTGGAATGAAGTCTACTTTTTCTGAGACGAGAATGGAAACCCCTGCTTTTTTATGTAATCCATATGAGTGATAAGTTTTATCCCATTCTTTCACCTTAAGCCTATGGATCTTTGTCCATGAGGTGAGTCTCTTGAGGACAGCATATTGTTGGGTTTTACTTTTAGTCCCATCTGCCAATCTATGTCTTTTCATTGATGATTTTAGGCCATTAACATTCAAAGTTATTATTGAGATATGATTTGTGTTCCCTGTAATTTTATTTATTTTTGGGTTTTGATTTGTTTTAGTTTCTCCTTTTGGTTCCTTTAGTGTAGATCCTCCCTTTGTTGGTTTTTATTTTTTTTTCACTTCATTCTCATGGAATAGTTTTTCAAGGATGCTCTGTTGTGTAGGCTGTCTAGTTTTGAATTCTTTGTATTTTTGTTTATCATGGAAGGTTTCCGTTTATATCCAAAGAACTTAATATTAAAATACTACAATATTTTACCACAGTATTTACCACATCAATGTTTATAGCAGCTCAATTCACAATAGCTAATCTATGAAACCAACTTAGGTGTCTGTCCTTCAATAGATGAATGGATAAAGAAATGTGATATATACACACACTCAGTGGAATATCACTCAGCTTTAAAGAAGAGTGAAATTATGTAATTTGCCAGTAAATGGATGGAATTGGAGAATATCATGCTAGATGAAACAATCCAATCTTAAAAAAAATATCAAAGGCTGAATGTTTTTCACTAATATGTAGATGGTAGTTCACAATAAGGTGGGGGGCACTAGAGAAGAATAGTTTTACCTTAGATTAGGTAGCGGGAAGTATTGGGAGGGAAGGAGGTGGGATGTGGGGATAGGAATGATAGTAGAATTAAACAGACATTATTACTTTATATATATATATACGTGACTGCATAACCAATATGATTCTACAACATGTACACTCAGAAAAATGAGAAATTACATCCCATCTATGTATGATATATTAAAGTGCATAAATGCATTCTACTGTCATGTATAATTAAAACAAATTTAAAAATTAATTTAAAAACAAAATTTATGTCTATCCTGATATAAATAAATGAATAAAGAGTTAAAAAAAAACACCTCGTTCATCACAGAATTCCAAGGAAAAAATAGTATAATGAAAAGAGAAACATCACCGTTTGGCAAATATTATGCCAATAATGATTGTAGGCAAAAATCATTACTGGATGCTAAAATTACTGGGTAAAAATATTATAAGTAATAGGATATTTGCATAGTCTGAAAGTACTGTCATATAAGAAAAAACACACTCCAAATATTAACTCTATGGTAGAAAAAAGACAGAAAATTTTAAAATGGCAGATATTTAATCAAGTGATCAAAGCAAATATCATCTGTGATGAGACATCTTCTTTAAGAGCACATCACTTCCATGGTATTTATGGAGAACATGCATAGTCTGAATTGAGTCATAAAGAGTTTCTTTTTTTTTTTTTGAGACAAGCCTTGCTATGTTGCACAGGCTGGCCTCCTACTTCTAGACTCAAGCAATCTTCCTGTCTCAGTTTCAAGAATAGTTGGAATTATTAGTGTGGCCACTAAGCTCAGCTCATGAAGAACTTTTAGTCAAACTCAAATTGAGAGACCTTCTAAAATATAGCTGTTCAATGCTCTTTTAAAAAAGGACCAAGGTCATGAAAGACAAAAATTAAGATAGTGTCCCCTAGTGGAGAAAATTAATGTGATAACACAACTTAATGTGTGATTCTGGAACAGGAAAAGGAAGCTAATGGGACAGTTGACAAAAATTGAGTAATATGTATACATAAGTCAATATTATTTTATCAGTGTTAATTTCCTGGTTTTCATCAATTCACTAAGGTTATGAAAGACATTTGGGAAAGCTGGGTGAAAAATATACCAGTATCCTATTCTTTGTGCTAGTTTTAAAGTCTGAAATTATTATAAAATGAAGAAGTTTAAGTGAAAATGAGCTAGAAATGTATTTTTTAATTCTAACATTTGAAGTTAGGAATCATATATCTCCTCAGCCTTTCCTTTGTATGCTAAATATGTTTCACTTTGGACAAGATTCCCAGAACCCGTACTATATTTGCAACTCCATTATTTAAAACTCATTTGTCAGTAGCCCTTCTAATGTATGTTACCAGGAATGTCTATAATATACTGATACAGAATTTTTTAAATGTAATTTATGAAATTTAATTTAAATTTTAATCAAATTTGATGTCTTATTTTTTAAAATAAAAGAGCTGAAAGTTTATTAGTGAAAATTGCAGTTAAACTTTAAAAACAGATTAAAGCATACAGTTGGATTAATTCAACATGAATTCAAATTAAACTTGAGGATTTCTTTTTACTGAGGTCAAACTATATTTTCCCATCTTATCCTATGCAATTGATTGGTTTAAGCCAACTGTAAAATTACATTTTCCCTTCAATATTCCCATCCTTTCAATTTTAACTTATATTTTACACTGGTTTGGCAATTGTAGACTAGTCTGATTATTCTGATTATATCTGACTATGATGAATATATATTTTTTTCAATTGACAAAAAGAAAAAGTATATATTTGTGTCCTACAATATGACATTTTAATACATGTACACAGTGTGAGATGATGAGGTCAGGCTAACTGGCATATCTGTCATCTTAAATATTTTTTGTTGTTGTTCTGGGAACATTCAAAATTATTTGTACTACTTATTTAAAATATTCAGTTAATCTTTGCCAATTATAAATATGCTGCTGTACTTCTAAAACTTAAGAAGTTTTTCTACCTACACTCTGTTAGCCATCATCTCTTCATAACCCCTTCGCAGGCTCTGGACTTAACAGCCTAGCGAAAGCGACCTCACAAACTTGGGTCCATGGAGGCTCAGGGCCCGCCCTAGCGACCAACGTAGGGCCCTGGAGAAGGGAATCTCCGCCTGGAGGGGCGGTCGGGGGCGTCGCACCCGGCGGTTTCCTGGGCAACCAGGGCCGCCTCAACTCCGTCACCGCCCCTAGCGCCTCGCCGCGGCTCCCCGCCTCGGCGCTGAGGCACCAACAAGCGCCCTAGATTCTTTCCAGAAAGCATTCGGCCTTTCTCACCTCTCAGTGCGTGGTGCATGCCACCAATGCCGCTGTACAGCTCAAGGACCCGCAAGGGCTCCATTCCTCCAGCAGCCTCCTCCGCCGCAGCAGCCTGGGAGCTAGGCCTGCCGGTCCCTCCACTCCTGCTCCCGCAGCCCCCACCGCTCCTTCTGCCTCTGGTTCTGCGGTTTTTCAGTTCCTCCGACTCTGTCGCTGGGCTCAGGACTTTACTGGGCAGCGCAGGGCCTGGGGACTTGACAGAGGTGGGGGGGGGGGGGAACAAAGCACGGAAAACTATGAGGCTTCCAAGTGAATAGCAGCCATTCCAGAGCCTGATTGACGTTCATTCTTCACTGATTGTTTGCTGTGGCCTTGAGTGGGAAAGAAACCCGGAGCTCAGTAGAGGAGTGAAAAACTGCCTTGCCTTCGAAGTGAATCCAGAACAAATTGTTTTTCAGGCGGGCTATTTTTCTGCCCCTTGGAAGTCTGAAGTGTCGAAACATTCCTTCTACTAATCTTGAGCAGGACCACCTACTCAGTGGTGTGTGGCTGCAGCTGCCTGCTGGGATGATGCAGATAAATCAGACCAGCCTATTCTCTAGAGAAACTTCCAGAATTAGAAGCAGAACACTGAGTGTGTGACAATAACTCCAGCGATGCTTATTGTCATCATTAATAGCGTTAATTATATTTCAGCTTGGGAAATAAGCCCACATAGGATACATTGTTCTTAATAGTTCTCTGCACTATGAGCTTCCAGGAACTAGGGCCTTGACTCTCCAGGATGGTCCTTGTGATCAAGTGGTTAAAGGTTCGATTATAAACTAAGATAAGTAGCCAGGAAAGAGGAAGAGGAAATATTCTCATGGTGAAGAGAATGTCCTTCTATTTGTTCTCAATACTGCCACAGGTTAACCTTTGTTAAGATCAATTTAGAGGTACTGCTTGTAGAGAAAATGATTTGTTAGAAACTTTGCATGCCTGCTAATGTAATGGTAACAAAAATTTTACTACTATATCTGAATTATAGAACTGACTGACTGATCCATTTTGATGTGATCTATTTTTAATTGCAAGTGTATGTTAGTCTTTAAATATTTTGTTTTTATTGGTCACTTATTTCATATAAGAAGAGTTTCTATGATAGAAAGATACCAGAAAACTGAATTTTAGCCTTGGCATTGCCAGTAACTGATTGTGAGTTTGAGATAAGTGGTGTTGTCTCATCTGTAAAATAAAGGGGAAGGAAGGAAGGAAGAGATGAGTGCTGACAGTGTTGCAGTTCCAAGATTCCATGGTTGGTTTAGTATTTGATAAAATAAGTTCTTTTTTGGCCCCATGATAAGTATCTGTTCCAATTAAATATCTAGAAAGATTTTTTATCTACCTTAAACAAATATAGTTTTAAACAAACTCATAAAACTATACATATATACACAAATATATACACAACATACATGTAATGCATGAAACAAACTCATATTTATTATATGATATTAACACCATAAACAATTATCCGCACATAAAGTATAAAGGGGGCTTGATAGTCCCAGAGATTTGTATATAGTCAACTACCAATTTAATAAATAAACCTAGAATTTGTTCAGCTTTAGCACTATAAATCAAAACATACAATGGAGAGCCTTCCCTTGTAGGAGGGGCCAGTACATACATATGTGGCACAGTTGATGAAAAATACCAACCTCCTAAAAGAAAGGGGGCTAAACCACCATTCCTGCACAGGCTAGTATTTAAGTATTAAATCTGATACATGAGAGTCTTTGCAATGTAGCCTGGAACTTATTTTTCTTATTTTGATTTCTCCCTTTCTTGAACTCTGTTGTAAACTAAGTTGATCAGCATTCCCTAGACATACCTGTCACTTCTCTGCCTCTTTCCTTGCTGATATTCGTTACCTTACCTAGAAATCTCCTAACCGTCTTTAATGCCTACACTTCAAGTGAAGCCTTCCTTTTAGATTCCCAGGCTAGACACCTTAACTCATTTCAGTTTTCTCAATCTCCCTCCTTTGCTGAAAACACAGGTTTCTCCCTGTTCCTACACTAAATCCTTTTAGTTCCTTCTAAACCTGTTTACAGCTCCCATGAGCCACATCATCTCTTTTTGTGGTATTTTCTCTCTAAAGTTCTTCGTATGTGATAAATTTTTCAAGAAAAAACTTTCTGCATAATCATAATTCATAACTACCTCCATGAAAGTATCTGTACAAGTTAGGATCCCTTGGATTACATGCACTCTCTTCCAATTTCTGATACAAACTGTGTGATTTAGGAAGAGAACCTGGAAGGTTGACACAATGGGGAGCAGCTGAGAAGAAAGATAGGATGAACAAATAGAGGGGGAAAAGAGAACATATATTGACTTATTTTTTTTCTCAAACTGAATCTAGAATGTTCACAGGGGAGAAAAAAAAAACCTCTCTAATCCCCTTGTTTCCCATAAAATTATCCTTAACAACTTTTCCAATAATGCTTATATTCTAATAAGAGAAAGTCAACACATTTTCAAAAATACAACTATCAAATCTTAGATTTTAGTATATTCAGTGTATTTTCTCTTAAAACATAAAGTGCATCTTTAAGAAATAAAAATGTTAGTGAATCCATGGAAAATGAAGGCACACATAAAGCATATCAGAATTCACCAAGAGCACCTTGTAATACCAAGATGAATATTAAAATACTAGCAGGACTCTCAGTTATAGAAGGGCACATCCTGCAACTTGGAATCCAGTGTCATTTCCTTCTTCCTTTCCTGCTTGTCATTATTGTCTAACAAAATTAAATAGATCTGTTTAAAATACTTTTGGCAATCACCTTAGGGTTTCCATGACCCAGCTCATTTTTTATTCCTCAGTGAAAAGTGAAGTGGATTCCTCTACAGGTTCACCTACAGTGAGAGAATACCCTCCTTCTGCCAATTTAGGTAATAAACAAATTCCATTCTGGTTTTACATAGAAAAAAGAATCATCTTAACAAATTTCATGGAAAACGAAAGCTCATCATATATAATAAATTGATAATAAATGTCCTCAAGAGACAAATTATAATCAGAAGATATTTGAATTGGAAAGGTCCCTAGCACGCATGTGCCACTCATGAGCTCCCATGAATTTAAGAACTCTTTCTACCAAGTTACTGATATTTGAGCATTAAAAAATGCAGGCATTCAAGTAGCTAATTAGGGTACATGGTACTACCTAGAGTGAGCAGTTTGATCGTGAAGACCTTGAAGTATTAGAAAACTGTTCCTTATAATTACTAAACTCAATTCCTTTTAGACTTGCCCTCTGTACTGACTTTTAAAACTCTATTTTATTATGCATTATAACTAAAAACAAGAGCCAGAATGTAGATAGGAATCACAGGTCTCTACTTCTTACCTGGGTGACCTGGATTAAGTCACTTAGCCTCTCTGAGCCTAAGCATAACTCTAAAATATACAAATAAATTGGACATGTGATTGCTGAAAAGGTTAAATGAGGATCATTTAATTATATTCTGGTATGCAACTTTGCGTGTTGCATACCAGAATATAAATAGCTGTATGCTTATTGAATAGTTTCTATATACAGTAGCCCCTCCTTATCTGCTGTTTCACTTTTTGCAGTTTCAGTTACCTCCAGTCAGCTGGGGTCCAAAAATATTAAATAGAATTCTCCAAAAACAGTGCTTTAAATTATGCATTATTCTGAGTAACAACATGAAATCTTGTGCAGTCCCATTCCATCCTGCCCTGAACATCAATCAGTCCTTTGTCTGGTATTATGCATTAAACCCATGTTTGATATGCTACCTGCCATTGGCATCTTGATTATCAGATAGACTGTTGAAATATTGCCATGCTTGTGTTCAGTAACCTTTATTTTACTTCACTGCAGCCCCAAAGCACAAAAATAGTGATGCTGACAATTTTATTACAGCATATCATTATAATTGTTCTATTTTGTTATTATTGTTATTAAACTTTATCTGTTCTTAACTTTTAATTTTAACTGTATCACAGGTGTGTATATGTGGAAAAAACAGTACACACACACACACACACACACACACATATATATATATATATATATATATATATATATATATAGAGAGAGAGAGAGAGAGAGAGAGAGAATTTTTTAATATTTATTTTTTAGTTTTCCATGGACACAACATCTTTATTTTATTTTTATGTGGTGCTGAGGATTGAACCCAGCAACCCGCGCATGCCAGGTGAGTGCATTCCAGCTTGAGCCACATCCCCAGCCTCCACATTATATTTTGAGTTCAGTACTACCCATGATTTTAGGCATCCACTGGGAGTCTTGGAGCATATCTCCCAAGGATAAAAGAGGACTAATGTAATGGTCCCTTCAACTCTGATGTGACATGAATCCAATCTTTTATGTCAGTTATACTCCAGTTTGGTGATGCTCATTTTAGGAGCTAAAACTGAACATTGGACCCTGAAAAAGGTCAAATATTCAGACTATAGAATGGTCCAGTTAGCTACACTCTAAGGGATCTAGGAAAGGGTGGGCCTTGTTGTAGGTGTTCAGGAGTAGCCTGGGCTTGGGCCAGGGTGAGTAAAACTGGAAACTGGAATCCATAGACTTGCTGAGAAGATGATGAGTGTGAAAACACAAGAAGTCAAAGACAGACTTTTCCATAGGTAGTAAGAGACACCTCCTAATTGAGGTTAAGCAGACCTGGTGTGGAGGTGGAGGGTACCACTAAAAGCATAGTAATTTGTTAACTGTTTTATGTTCCCAACACTGAAGAAATATTCAATCAAAAAATTAAAAAAAAAATTTAAAAATCTATCTCAAACCATAAATTGTCAATAGTATTTTAAAAGTGGGGAATGTCTTCTATTTCCTAAGCATAGGACTTTTTACTAATTTCACTGATAGTTGATCAAAATTTTCATTGATCCTCTAGAGCTAAACTTTACAATAGAAGAGCCACTACCCACATCTGATGACTTATTTAATTCACAAAAAATTTAGTTCAGCAGTCACAGTGGGTAGATTCAAGTGCTCAACAGTCACAAGTCGCTACTGGTTACCCTATTGCTTAACACAGAGAGTATTTTCATATCACAGAATGTTCTCCTGGGTAAAACCACTCTAGAATGATGGTCTCCAAGTTACCACTTTTATGTCTAGGACTTCCATAAAGAAACTGTGCCAAAATGTCTACAAACTGCTTAATAATTCATATTGAACACTGATTTAAAATAAGACCCCCAAAATAGGACTAGAAGGAACTCAAATAAAGCAAGTTTTGCATCAAAACTCCTTCCCTTTCTCTAGCATCTAGTTACCTTTTCGATTGACTGTTACAACAGGAAAGAGCAGATGTGTTCTGTCAGCAGCATGATAAATTTTCAAGAGAAAAAGAACAGATGGAAAGTAAACTTTCTGGTGTCTTCAAGGAGTAGTACTTTTCTATTGAAAAAGAATATTCTGGTGACCTCTAACTGGGAATAATGTTATCTTATACTTACCCCAGAAGAAAAAGAATACTTTTAAAAGAAACAAGAGGAAATTTTATTTTAATTTCTACTGGAACACATAAATACAATGCAGCCTGCCTGATATCTTGCCATAATTTTGCTACTTGAGATTATTTTTGAAATTTCTCATTCAAAACTGTTTTGCAGCAATATTAAATATTATATTTTAGTCAAATTAAAGATAGTGGGGGTCTTTGGGGGCGGGGGTTGTAGCTCAGTGGTAGAGTACCTGCCCATCCCATGTGAGACACTGGGTTCAATCCTCTGCACCCCATAAAAATTAATTAATTAATTAATTAAAGGCATTGTGTCCAACTAAAAAATATTTTTAAAATATATAGTGGGAATCTTTCTTTAAAACTGCTTTCACCAGCTCCTTCCTCTGGAAGGAACCTTAAGAACTATTTGGTCCAGTGTTTTCCAAATTCTTTTTACCCCAAAACTTTTGTTCAAACACAAACTCATTTAGAATCAGAGCCAAGAGAGACAGAGACATAGAACAAGTGCAAGGTCCCATGCACACAAATCCTAACTGCTCTGTTGTTGAAGCATGGATGGTAGTGGGCCCAGAATAATACTAGATTACCTCCTATTCCCCATCAATTCCTATGGCTTCCTCCCCAAAAGACCTATATCATATACCACTGATTTCATGTAATCTGTTTTAAAGATGAAGACCTGAAGATCCAGAAAGTTTTAATATTTTGTCTGGTGTCACAGCTAGGTGGAAGAAGCCCAGCTCAGTTCCCTCTCAGTTCTCTCTGTCAATCGCTGGCTTTGCCATAACATAATACAAAACATGCTGAGTAGGCTCAGTGGACCCAGGCCTGCTGGGCCCCTTGACACAGAAGCAAAGCCAGGAATCTAAAGTAGCTCTAGGGTGAAGATCACATTGCTTCCTGAGAACAGGCTGACCTGAGAACTGAGGGCAACTTTTGAGATCTATCAAGCACACCAAAGCCAACAAAGCAATGCATGTTATAGAGGTCAGACAAAAAAGGTTAACATTGCATAGTAAAAGAGGACCGATCCCACAGACTAATTAGCAGCATGTGTGATAGCTCTTCTGCCAATCACTCTAGCAAGACAGCCTAATACAGTGCGAGAAACATGGCCCTTAGAATCAGATGGGTTAATATGAATCTTGCTTCTTGCTTAAAATACTCAGTTCTCCTACGAAATAGGTAATATTTGCTAAAAGGTAGCTATTTGTACTCAATTTTATACATATGTACTTCATAGATGTGGAAGATGGATAGATACATATAATCAATAATAAGCCTAAAATATTAAATAACTTTTTCTTCCAATTTTCTGAACAACTTTGTCAAAACATAAGATATAACCCATTCTTTTCTAATAGAGGAAATTCTAGTATGCTTTCAAAAGCAGTATATTAACATGAGATCAGTTTGCATATTACACAACAAGATTTCTTTCCTCATCTATTTCTAACACAGCTTTCATTCTTCCATGTGCGCAAATATAGCCCATGCTGGGACTACAGGAGAGCTGTTGTTATTTTATTCCTTTTGTCTAGCAATTCACCCACTTAGATCTGCTGGAGGGAACCAAAACATACAATCCAGAACTATCAATATTAAGAAAAGGAAATAAATATTCAAACTCCATGAACTCCTTATTCTTCTTCATAGTCTGTTTCTGTTTTTCATTGCTATATCATTAGAATGATAAACTACAATACAAAAATAAAGGACATACTTACAAGATTTTTTCTAGCCCTGTTTATTTAGGACTAGATTTGTTACATGAAAGTATCACTTAGAATCATCTGCATATGATCCAATCATGATTAAAATAGCTAAAATGTAATAATAGTTCCCTGGAACTACAATCAATATATTCTGTCTACATAAGAAAAAACCCTATATTCTAAATTGTTAACTTATCAGCTTACAAAGTCAGTTTTAGAGTCTAATACAAGCACACCTATTCCCCAAACTCTCACTTCATATGCAGAATCTATCAATCCTTATTTTACAGAGCTAAACTTTTTCCTGCAGACAGACCATGAGTGTTTCATTTCCATGTAGGGTAACTATTGCTAAGCTAAAATATCTAAATTCCCTAAAGGAACTTGTTCTATGTTTACTCTCTCAAAAAATACTGAGTGGCTAAAATAGGCTATATTTCAATTGATGGCAAAAGTACATTTTACCAGCAGGGTGGTATAACTAATAAGACAATCTAGGCTTTTAAGTTTCAAAGAATTTTAAATAATTAAAATGTTTATTAATCAGTTTTAGACCTATCAGCTTTTATTTTTGGATATTCAATTTTTTTATGAAGAAAAAAGAAAAACTTCATGTTTATAAATTAACATATATTTGCAAATCACATAATCACATATATAAACAAAGGAAAATAAAAAGATAGCACCAGCTTTATCTTTAAAAAAAAAAAAACCCTACAAGTTATCAAATAAAAAAAAGAGTTGGCAAATATTTTAAGGAAGAATTCCATATTAGGAGTTTTAAAAATGATTCTTGTTAGGAAAGAATGTCAGGAATCCACATATCACATTCTCTCTTATTACTTTCATTTTAGGACTACATTCTAAAGTAGGGTGGAAAAATGCAACAAAGACCATTTTGTATAAATCCTTGTAGTTTATAGATTTAATATCCAAAACTTAACATCACAGTTGAATCGTATCACTTGTTCCTTCTAGGGCAAGATATTACTATTTGGAAAACAATTTTTAAAATATTACCAGAAGTGAGAGGGTCCTGATAAGCAGTAAAGTAATAATAATCAGTAAACCTCAGAATATTGGGAGCCCAATCCAATTGTAAGAGTCTTCTGACCATTGTTTCTCAATTTTGCTAATAAGAAAATGTTGACCAATAACACATAATCTAGAAAATGAAGAAATACATAAACAAAGAAAATCAGAACTACATTAGATACCCATGGCTGAATTTTCATGTTTTTCCCTTTAATATTTGCACTAATTGTCTTTTACCAGACCTATTTAGCACTAATTATCTTTTAATCAGAACATTATTGCAGATCCATCCTACATATATGAGCCCTCTCATCTAGTATTTTAACATGATCAGTTCTGTTTTTCATTAGACATACCAAAGAGACCTGTGATTTTTAAATTTATTTTTACTTTTTCTGAATTTTAGAAAGAATATGTGCTGATGGTGAGGGGTAAAACAAATGACACAAATTTAACATTCAAAGCTCCTAATATATTCTTCAGATAGAGTCTACAAGTGGGGTTCCTGGGTAAAGACTTATAATTATAACCTGAGTTCTTGAAACTGGTTTCCAGAAATACCAGAGCCCCAAATCCCATCAGCAGTGCCAGAGAATGCTCACCCTCTGCACTGTCATGAGCAGTGAGCCAAAACAGTGTATCATTTTTATTTACCATTACTGATTAGTATTGAGGGTTAATTATTGTCACCTGTATTTTTTTATTTTGTCAATTACTGGTGATATGCATTCTTTTCTGATGAAGAAATATTGCGTTTCTTACTGAATAATCATAATTTAATTTTTATCATTTATTTTTTAAATGAGCCAAATTTGCCTACATGTTCTTATTTTTAAAATTTATTTTCATGTAGGATGTGAAATGAGGTTTTAAGACTGAACTTTTCTCCAAATATCCAGTTTTTCCTTTCATATTGTTTTGTGATACTTTTTAAAAACAAGTTATAATTTTATTTGGTATGATCTGTATTTCTGTCATGTGTCTGCTATTTTTGCTGAAAATTTAACCCAGTAGTCCCCCATTTTCCCTGAAAAAAATGAAATGTAGTCTTTCAATTCAAAGGATACAAAATATCAGACTTGCTTTCTGTAATGAAAAAGGTGTATTTATTTCCACCATTTCATGAGAAAATGGAAACGTTCCTTCAATGGAGCATTAGAAGACAAATAAACATACCTATTTTTATAACCTTAAAATCTGCTGATATGCATACTTATTCTACATTCCCAGGTGATGTCATCATGTCAACAATCATGAAACTTACCCAACCCAGACACAAAATAACAACGATCACAACAACAATACTTAAAAATGGTATGTTCGATTTTTAAAAGCTGCATTTTCATACTTGCCTAACATTATTTTCACAATAATCCTGTAAGTAGGCATTATCAACATGATGCTTTAGATGAAGAAAGTAAAGTTAAAAGCTCTTAAAAATTGTGATTTGTTGGGGCTGGGGTTGTGGCTCAATGGTAGAGTGCTTGCCTTGCATGTGTGAGGCACTGGGTTCTATCCTCAGCACCACATATTAAAAAAAAAAAACAAAGTTACTGCTACAACTAAAAAACATTTTTTTAAATTGTGATTTGTCTAAAATCAAACAGCTCATATATGACTGAGTCAGCACCAAAAGGCACATCTATCAAAGAGAAATTAAAATAAGCAACTAATTTTTTAATCAAATCTACACAATTTTTGTATCAAATCTACTTCTTTATCATCAGTGTTTATGTTAATCACTTTTGATCCTTGTGCTCTGCATTTCTTAGTAATCAAAATGCTTCAAAATTCTCTTACTTCCTTCACACAGATGAGATAATCCATGGAGAGTGGCAACACATGGTTTTCAGATGTCTGAAATGGGTCTCAAGAGACAAATGAGTCAGCCAAGTCAACAGAATACAAGAATCCTATAGGATTTTATAAACCCGAGTTGAATTTATGTCCTAATAAAGAAAAGTTGCATTTACTCACTAAAGAGATTCTTCTACAATTTCAGAATGAAGCCAATATATTTCATAATATCCTAGTCATCTGGATTGCCCCTCTCTAAGAAAGCAAAGATTCGTGCAAGTCCAAGCATTTAGTCCTGTAAATTAAATTCCAGGCTTTAAGACTTTTTTTTTTCTTTTTTGAATTAAAAAATGCCTAAGTGTTCTTTTTTATCATCTCATCAATTTCCCCCATTCTCCAAGCACAGCATTATTCATACTCTGCATGGCCACATGTACTCAGGATTCCCCCTAGCACAGTAGGTCTCTTAATCACCTCTTGTTAAAACACAGGTGGCTAGACCTCACCTGCTCCTGGAGTTTCTGATTCAGTTGGTTTTGGGTGAGGACCCAGTATTGGAATTCCTAACAAATTCCCAGATGATGCCGGTCAGGGTACCACAATTGAAGAAATGGTTTGGATGCCAAGTTCCAAGCATCCATTGTACACATGGTACTCAGAGCCTTGGCTTCAGGTTTAGCATGACTCATTGACTTCTTCAAGCTCTTCCAGCAACAAAAAATAAAAACAGAAAAGGAGTAAATTGAAAACACAATGGAAACAGCTGACGTAACCCTGTCTAAATTTCAAGACTTGTGGCATGATTTCTGGAATCAGGACAAAAGATCTAATGGTGATTCAGGTGAGTCCCCCTGACCACATTGAGAGCTGGCACCACTGAGATTCCAGCAAAACCTGCAGCCCAAGCCAGGAAATTTTGAGAATAATCCCCAAATGCAACTCATACTCTCAGTTTCTGGTTTGCTTAATCTGTCAATAGTAAGTTCTTCCATACAATTCTCCAAATATATTATTTACCTGTAATTCTTTTATGTGACTGACTTTTTCTACGACTTCTTGAATGCTTTTTCTACTATTTGTTAGTACAGAAAAAATATCAACTGTCAATCAGCAAATGCTATTGGAACCACGAGTTGATAGACTGAAAATCTGAAGGGAGAAGAGGACAAAGGAATTTCCTTAGGGTTTCTTCCTTTTTGTAGCTATTATTACTAGATAACTCTCAGAGGAAATTTTTAATTCCATTGCTCCTTTCTTTGGTGTGTGGGGGGGAATAAGGCTTTTTATGTAATAGTATAAAATACTTCAGTATTCCACTTTAATTACCAAAAGTGTAACTAGTATTTTAAATGGCACTATTACATTCAATACAAAATAATTGACAAGAAACATTGTTATGAGATACAACATTTCTGCCTAAAAAAGTAACTGTTAGTTCTACCATTAATATATCAATATATTGCAGGAACTACTGACCTTTAACTCTGATCACCAGGAGTCCAGTACATTTCAAATTATGAGCTGGTCAATAAATAATATGCTTTCAAGTAGTAAACTTATTCCATCCAAATGTAGGTTTCCTAACTTAGTCGAAAGAAGAGACAACAGAACATAATGGTAAAGTTACTGAACACTCAGATTTTGAAATAAGTCATTCTGTATGAAAATGAGTCACCAAAACTACTTCTTTAGTGACAAGAGTTGCCTAAGTAACATAGATGCCTTACCATGCAAAGAAGTACATGGGCAGTGTGTTGGGTTTCAAACCCACTAGTCATTTCCTTATTTAATTGCTAACTGCTCTTCCCAGCTGCAGTCTGGGGGCCTGTGTTTTATGTAGTAACCCAGCAACCAGGTATTGTGCTATATTTTATCAAGGGGAACAAAACAGTAAACTTTATTTCTGTGGATTTCAGAGAAAAGTAAGTGTTATTGCCCCCATACCCTTTGACTTTGGGGAGATATTACAAAGCTTATTCACCTACATCTCAATGTTAGCACACCGTTATGCAAGACGTAGAGACAAAATTATTTATCAGAGAAGAAAGAAGTAGATGAGGCACCCTCTAAAAGCAAGGAAGGGGTTTTATTCATTTTTATGTTCTTAGCACCCAGCAGAGAGCCTGGAAAATTAACTAACTCAAAATACATCAACTGAGTGGGGTTGCTGATTCTTTTCAGAATCATCTCATCTTCAAGGTAATGATGTAACCGGTTACCGTTTAACCAGGCTTTTTAACATTTATATGTGTGTTTTCCCCTTATACCCACGATGTAACTGTGATATGTGCTGCTGTTGCTTTCACGTGTAAAGTACTTTAACATGCTCTATTTAAAAATGAAACTGGTGTTGATAAGTATTGCTTAGAAAAACCAAATTAGGCAAAAGCAATAAGATCAGAATTGCACAAAAATTTTAAAAAACTGGGTAGGAAGCTCATATGTATTATCAGTACAGCTGCTTTGGTGTGGCCTTGAAAGATCTTGGTTGCCCTTGTAATTCCCGGAACCCTCTATCTTTTCATGCAACTCTTCACTATTCTTAGATTGTACAGTATTAGCATCCTGGAATTAAATATCAACATATCTCCCTAAAACTCACACTAATGATGAGTGAGTATGGGAAGTCATTCCTACTTATGAAATTAATGTGTTCCAAAAAGGTAGTCAGTTTCTTTCTTTTCCACTGGCAAATGTGGCTAAGCATTTTATTCATTTAGCTATGTGGGAGTCGAATACCATAACTATTAATTCATTCTGGCAGGTTGAGTCAGAATTAAAAATGAGATCTCTACAGAAAACTCCCCAAAATGTCCATAAAATTCATGATGATTCATCGCGGGCACCATATTCTCTGAATCAAAATGAATCCTGTTGCTGCATCAGAACAGGAATAAAGAAAAATCCAGAGACAGACACCAGGATATAAATGGGAAAGAGACTTGGAGCATTATCAACAAGAGTGCAAACTTACCATGGTAGGTGAGGTGCAGTGAAATTTAGAGTGGGAACCTGGAGTTAGAAGCCCTGGGTTCAGTCCCAGATCTGCCATATTCTGACTTGGTAAGCTTGAGTAAGCTTCTTCAGACATCTCATAGACAGCCGTAAGGATTTAAAAAGTTACCATGTTCCAAGTATTGGTCACATGGCAGGCCCGTAATCTCCAAAAGCAATCATCATGATTACTGTTAGAGTTCTCTCCTGGTTATCACTGCTTAGAGTTCATTAATCAAAGGTTTTGAAAGCCAGATCAAAGTTAGTAAAAGAAGAATGTTGATCCAGACATACAAACATCTCTGCACTGTCTCATGTGTCTAACTTTCTAAAGTTCCAGAAAGAATGCATGAGTAAATAATAATATGGTATCAGAAAAAAAATTGTAAATTCTTTTATGAATAACATGTACTTAATCTATATTAAGCTCAAATTTCTGTAATTTTTTTTGGTCCTTATTCTACATATACACATGAGTCACATTAGAGAGCCTTATTAGTACTTAGTTAATTAGAAATACAAAACTTTACTCTGTATTTTAGAAACCACTGTAGTAGAATTATGGACAGGGCCGATGATCCCTTTATTCTGCTAGGGTTAACTCAGAATGGTTCTTTCTTTACTAATATCCTGCTGTAATTTAATGAATTTAAAAAAACTTTCTTGCCTTGCATAGTTTTAGCATTATGTCATTTTATATTTCTTACATTTGCCACATTATTTCACTTAGGGATATTTGGTTTATGTGTTTATTTTTTTTTCTATTCTTTGTCTTTTGATTGGCATTTTTAACCTCTACAAATCAGTATGATCTTTGTCACTATACCCAGAAACCAAAGCTTGGTAGGGTATATTTTAAACATCAAGCTTATCAAACATATTCACAAGTAAGTGTCATATTTAATATTCTGAAAACAATCACTTCATTGGCTTAATGAACGAGATATGCAGAGTTAAAGCATCTCCCAGTTGTCCATTTGTTGAAAGACTAGTTAATTCATTAATCAGCTTTGACATAAGGCGGATACAGTTCTTTTCTTTTCCCCCCCAAATACAGAAAACAACTTATGCCTACATAGTTACTTGATGTTCTTTCTACAAGTCCACAGGTTACCATAAAGACAAATCAGAAATTATTTTAAAATTTTTCAGTTCTTTAAAAGAAAACTGTGCTATTAAATAAAGTTCTTATTATAATTCAGTCCTTTACATAAGTATTTCAGGAAGAAAATGTGCACCACTTAGGAACTACATGATAGCCTCATAATAGGCAGAGTAAATTCCCAGGATAATAATGCACTAGGCAAAATTTTGGCAGTAACATGACCTTTCCCTTGATTCTAAAAAAATAAAATAAAAGTGGTGAAAGCAACATTAAAATCCACTGGGTAAACACCTGCTAGTTTTATTGTAGTTGTCTCGCTCAATAACTGTACTGTGGCAATATTTTTTAGGGCTCTTTCAAATAATGTCTTGTTTTTATAACTGGGCTGGAGATTGTTTACCTCCTCCTCACCTTTTTTCTTTATTTCTGTTTTTAATCAACTGAACCAATTCTGAAAATGTACCTTCACTTCTATGTCTAATATTAGCTGTTTTAGAGAATACAAAAAAAAACCTTATTTTATTCTAGCTGTGGAAAACTAATCAATACACCCAAAGCAGCTAAAGAACAATAAAAGACCATTAACTATTCTTTAAGTGAACAGCTTAGAAATGCTATAGAATGTAAAACCACATGATCCAGTTATACCTCAGCTTATGAGGTTTTATTTTATATAGAGGAGAGAAGGGAAGACACCTTCAGGTCAGGGGATCTAATCACCTTTCGCCTCAAATTAATTTTTCACTTAAATATTTCTGTCAAGAATGTAGTTATTCCTCTTGTTACTCAGTCCAGAAACCTCAGAGCCCAATTGACTTTGCTTGTCTTCTCCCTAACTTCAGTCTCTAAGAATCATCTCCACTTCAGATGCCTTTTTCCAGTCCCTTCATCTACCAGGAACAACTCTGAATCGGTTTCCCCAATTCTTCCTCCACAATATGCCACAGAAACTCTCCTAAAATACAGCTACAAGTGTGTCTTTCTCCTAGTCAAAAATTGCACTGAATTTCCACTGCCCACCACATTAATTATCAATTCCTCTCCCTGGCATTTACTCCTCCAACGCATGGTCCAATGTTCTGTCTCAGCTCCCTTTCTCTCCTACAAAATGCTCCAGAATCCAGCAACCTTAGGATTCTTCCTGTTCGCTAAATGTTCCCAGCACTCTCCTTTTATGCAATTTTTGCTGATTTGTTTGAGCAGTTTAGGACACCTTCTCAGGACCATGATAACCTATAAAAATCATACCCATCCATCATCTTTTCTCAGTACATATCTGATCGCCCTCAAATGGATATAATAGTTTCTTCTTTTAAACCCCTGAGCACTTCATTTGTATCTCCACTTTAGTTCTCTAGCTCTTTATGTGATTCTTAATCCTTTCCTAGAGTCATGAAAAGTGTCTGATTTACTTGAATATACTAAGAAGCACTGCAAACAGTACAGAAAATAAATACAGTAGTCTCCTTCGATCTGTGGGGGATATGTTCCATTAGTCACCAAAGGTATACACTGGATTTCAGGTGCCTATACATGCATATAATAAAGTTTAATGTACAAGTTAGGCCCAGTAAGACATTAACAAAAATGACTATAATAAAATGGAGTAATCATAACAATGCACTGTAGCAAAAGTTACATGAATATGGACTCTTCCATCTCAAAATCTTATTCTACTGTGTTATATTTTTGGACCACTGTTGGCCCTGGGTAACTGAAATTGCAGAAACAAAACTTCAAACAAGCAGGTCCTATCTGCTGAATGAAATATGAGGAAAGATACGAAGGTAGGGTGAATGTGTCATATTCATGGAACAGAGCTCAAGTCTTCATTGAAGTTTTTGCCTCCTGGGGAAGGTTGGAGAATGAGGATGCATGGGCACACTTGGCATGGTTTTTCAAAGGCTACATGTTTGTTAAGAACTTCAACCTCTTCACATGGAAATTTATGTTTCTTTCATGGTCTTTATTACAACTTGCATTTTTAAGTTTGTACCTTTACTTGAATACTGTCTCCCTGTACTGTGTACACACTCATGCAGACTCAATTTTATGTTCAAGAGGGCCTGAACCATGCCTGTCTTGTTTATCTTCCCAAGTATCTGAATGAATGCCTGACACTGGATAGGTAATCAATAATCCATTCTGAATAAATTAATAAAAGTTATGGATCATAATACTTCATAAAAGATTAAATGCAATCATATCTAAAATGACTAACACACTGCTTAAACATAAGCACCAGTAAATATTAGCCCCTTTCCATTTTATGAACTACTCATGAATTAATTCATATGTTTGACATGTGTGTCCAACTCTTCTCTAGCCACTGAAAATAGAACGGTGAATAATAGAGAGAAATCCCTGTCTCACGGAGCTTACATCCTAGTGAAAGGATGAACAACTCTCTTTGGATCATCAGGGAATCTTAAGAATGAAGTCTTTAAGAAAAAGAGGTTATAGCTTGAAGACAGATGAATTGTAGAAGAAGGGAAAAGCTGGAAGAAGAGGAAGCCAATTGCAGCAATTCCAGAATGAGGTATGAAATAAGTTGGATGTGAGTAACAGGTAGTGCTGGGTCTAAGTGATCCAAGGATAAGGAAGTGACAATAATCAAAGTTTCCAATCTTGTTACTTCGCTCTGTGGCCCCAATAGAGAAGCTGGAAGAAGAAGCTGCAAGGTTGGGAGGTTTTAGTGTGTGAAATGAGCCAAATTCAGTTTTGGTTGGGAAGAGGCGGAACAGAATCTGGATGAAAATGTCAAGCTTTTAAATGAAAAGTATGGGTTTAGAGTGCAGGTAAAAATGATGCTTCACTCTTATCTATTATCACTTTTACATCATTTCAATAACATAAAACATGATATTCTGTATATTTGCCAATTTCCTCTAGGAATCTATTCCTTCACAGCAAGATGTTAATTATCCTATCTTTTTTTCTTAGTTGCTGGAACACAGTAGGTACCTAAATGCTATTTATGAATTGAATTGGTTGATAGTAAGCAAAGTTTCATCATCAAGGCAAAGAGAAATAACAAGTACAATTGGAGCCAGAAAGACTTCAGTTCAAATTCACTGCTTACCTGTGCTATTAACTACACAACCACAGGAAAATCAAGTCTATCTTGAAGGATATACTGTGAGTGCATTAAGTTAAATGTATGCACAATGCCCATCATCCAGTAGGCACAAAATTAAAGCATTCATATTATTTATTACCTTTATTGCCATTACTCTTATATTTGCCAGTTTTCAACCTCTCATTTTTCAATATGATTTCTAATACATAAAATTATACATGTATATTTACAGAGTATTATATGATATTTCCACACTCTCATTCAGTCCACCTTCTCATTTCTAAACATTCCATTCAGAAAGACCTACTAGTGATTGTCCTCTTCATGTGGCCTCCTGCTAGCCAGTTTCCAAAGCCTCCAGAGGCCACTAAGCTCCTGTCCACATGGTTGGCTGGTTTGTCAGTTCAAGTCACCCAATTCAACTGACATCACTACAGCTTGCAAATTCCAAAATCACTGTTAGTACTTTAGACATGGTAGTGTTTATACTGGCCTACAGATCATACGACCATGTCCTTATTTATATACAACTTGCATCATGCCGAATCTGAGATAGGTTTCACAGCAATCAGAAAATAAATATGAAAGCCGAGATATCTCTGTTTGTGTACTGTTTACTTCCAAAAGGAAACTAAGCACATAGGTAGCATAGCCAGCAAGATGTGTTTTCACATTTGACAGTGTTCATTTAGACAAATGATTTTCCCCCACTCCCATCACTATTATCCATTGGGTGAAGCACTGAGCTGGGACTATATGTTATTTCTCAGAATGAGCTAAATTATTATCAAAGTCTTATGTATTTTTCATGCATGGCGAAGTGCTTTTGTAGCATTCACTTACCTATAATCTACGGTCTTCCCCAAACTCCAGCAATTTCCAACAGGAAACACACAATGGATACTACACATGTACAAATGTACACACACACACACACACACACACACACACACAGAGACTTTTGTATGTTTTATAGGCATCAAGCAGATCCCACACCCCTAAGATTACAGTATGGCAACAAGCTAGAAAGAAGAGATGCCCCTCAGATGATGAGAAGGGCCGGAACTCATCCTGGGAGAAGTAATTTCCTGAGGAATTTTGTGAGGGTGCTGACAGGGCACACTGCCATGCCACACCAGAACCTTTGCCCTTGCCCTCATTTTCCATAGTGAGTCAGTCAACAAGTGTCCCTTGACAGTGCCACTGTATTGCCCTGGGATCAACATTTCATGCAGGAGGAAGGTCCACCCTCCCTTTCCTCCATGAGGAAATCGCTTTTCTCAACCTAAGGGCTCCAGGCAAACTCACAATGGTGACATTTGCTGAGTAGTGGCTTGAATAAAAGGCTCTCAGTAAGCAAGATGGTAATGTGAAGCAGAGGCTAGCCCCAGGAATGCTCTTTGGGAAGGACCTGAAGCCTCCCCAGTGAATGAGAGAATAAAGAAAGCCACAGCAGGAGAGCTGGGCCCCAAAGGGTCCTGCAGCTCAACCCTGGCAGCACTATTTATCAAGACTAACTGAAACGAGGTAAACAAAATATTGCCTAAAAGAGGTCTGTACAAAGGAAACAAGAATAAATCCTTCCTTTGGCTCTAAACTATTTTTTTTAATGTCAGGTAATCTCCAATATTTTGTGTCTCCCTGCCCCCCTCCCATAAGCATAGGGAAAGACTTCTTTATTTATCACAGAATTATTTTTACAATGGTTTTACAGTAGCCCATAAATCTAAACGCTTAAAAAAAACTGTCATTTTTCAACTACTGCTTAATCACAAGCAAGTCATTACCCCAGTCCTCGGTTCAGATCCCCTGGGGCCAGAGCTGCTAACCACTTAGTCTGGCTTGTTACTAATGTTGAAACAATAACCTTTAAGTTGAATGACATCCCTAGAAAGGTGAAGGCCAAATCCGGACACTCCAATGTCCTGGACCCCAAACTTTTTGCTCCGTGGACACTTTTAACTCTATCACTCCAAGACCAATTGCATGGATTCCTGTGGAAGACAGGACTGCGACATTGCACCAGAATCCTACACTGTACATCGCTGTCCTGAAACTTAACACAAATTTATTTCCTCCAAACATTCCATCCTTTGAGTTATACAACTGATTTTCATTCGAACTCATCAAATTGGGAGTTCTTAAACAATACCTAAGTAATTGTGCAATTGTTCAGATTACACCTTTAATGATTTCCACTAGCAGAAAACCAGTGATCTTTGAATTTGATTTTGAAACTACGGATGCCGTTTCCTCTTTCGCCCAGAACTTGCAGACCCTGCTCAAAGTCGGGTGTGGTTTCATGGCGGGGAGGAGGAAGAGGGAGGGGGGAAAGGCGGGAGACAGACACTGTGAGAGACACTGAGAGATAGAGACAGAGAGACAGAGGAGATCAGAGGGACAGGGGAGGGAATTTTGCATGAAAAGACTCCCGGAGTGCATTTGTGATCTCAAGAGACTCGCGTTTGGTCGCTCTCCAGGTTCTGCAAAAGTTTCTTACTAACGAGAATTCCGCGCACTGGAACAAAGTCAGGTTTGGCGTGTTCTTAAGAACTTAGGGGCGCTCTAGTCTCCCTACAGCTGGACCACACACATCAAAGCGGCGGCCCAGATCTAAGTTGGTGAAACTTAGAACAAACATCGCGCGGGCTCAGGAGAGACTTGAGTCAATCTCGTCTAACGGTTTACTCTGAACCGCTAGGAGCCTTCAATCTCCGTGGTGCAGCAGGGAGCCGTGAGTCACGGCCGGTGACTCAGCGACGTCACCCCCTCCCCTGGGCTTTCCTCGGCAGTAGCCTCGAAGCTCTGGCCTTCTTGAGCTGGCCTTTCAGGTCCCTGAACAGGATTCCCAGGATTCCCCAAGACTAGACAATGAAAAGAAGCACGGGTGGAGTAGTCCCCTTTCGAAGCGGGTGGAGCGAGAAGCTGCGAGGGACTTGAGCTCCGCGTCCTGGGCTGCGTGCGTCTCCACCCCGCACTCCAATCTCCGGTTCTCTTTGTTTCTTTCTCCAGGCCTTCCGATCGGTCTGATCCTTTCCTCCCCCTCTTCCTGCTCCTTTGCCCGCGGGTCTCCACACCCACCCACTCCCATCAGACCGCAGCCCAGCGGCCGCGCCCCTCCTACCAACTCGTCTCCTCCCACGCCCCCTTGGCTGGAAACCTGGGACTCCTTGGGTCCATTTTCCTGTGCTCCGCACACCCGCCACGCCACCCCGCGCTTTTCAGCACCCAGTGGGAGAGCAGAGTCCCGGACACCATCCGGAAAGCCCCTGAGAGTCCCAGGCTAGCCCAAGAAGTAACGGGACTGTGCCCAGAAAAGGGCGGCCGGCCAAGGAAGAAAGCTCCAGGGAGCCCCCGCCCCAACCTTCCGCCCACCCTCCCGGTTTCTCCCCGGGTCCCCATTGGCTGGAGCGCTCCGCGGCTAGGATGGCAGTGGGAGGGGACACTCTTTCCTATCAGGGTTATAAAAACAGCGCCCTTGGCGGTCCGGTCCTCTGCCACTCTTGCTCCAGGTCCCCGTGCTAGAGACGCAGCAGCGTTCCCACCGCCCACACCCACCGCGCTCTCGCTAACCTCTCCTCCCGGAGACAGTCCGCACCTCCGCAGCCTCCCAGATCACCGCTTCCCTCCTTGACCATGTCCTCCAGGTCTGTGTCCTCGTCCTCCTACCGCAGGATGTTCTGTGGCCCAGGCACAGCGAGCCAGCCGAGCTCCAGTCGGAGCTACGTGATCACGTCCACCCACACCTATAGCCTGGGTAGCGTGCTGGGCCCCAGCACCAGCTGAAGTCTCTATGCCTCTTACCCAGGCGGTGCCTATGTCTCGCGCTCCTCGGCTGTGCGCCTTCAGAGCAGCGTGCCCGGGGTGCGGCTGCCACAGGTCTCGGTGGACTTCTCACCGGCCAATGCCATCAACACCGAGTTCAAGAATACCCGCACAAACGAGAAAGTAGAGCTTCAGGAGCTAAAAGACCGCTTCGCCAACTATATAGACAAGGTGCGTTTCCTGGAGCAGCAGAACAAGATCCAGCTGGCCGAGCTCGAACAGCTCAAGGGCCAGGGCAAGTCGCGTCTCAGGGACCTCTATGAGGAGGACCAACTCATCAATGACAAAGCCTGCTTCGAAGTGGAGCGCGACAATCTGGCTGAGTACATCACATGCCTCTGAGAGAAGTAAGACTGCGCTCATGGCACCCCACTGGGGGCACGGGAATGGAGGGAGAGGGGAACAGGACCCCGGCGAGTGGCTGCCACGCCCTTGGGGAAGAGGCCGGGGCTGCAGCTCTCGGGCGCACGTGGGGGAGTGAGGCTGTGGTTGCAGTGGCGCAGCTCCGCCCTGAACCTAGACCTCGCAGTTAGCATTTCCCTTCTCCCCCTACTCATAGCCCAAGAACGCTCTGGTTCTTGTTACAGATTTCTTCAAACTACCACATTATCTGTTGTTGAAGGCCATCTGACAGATGAGAGAGATTTTCCCAAACTTTCAGAAAGTTTCCTGGTTCTCCTGGCGGGTTGCCAGTTGCCAGAAGGAAGGAGAGGGGAGAGGATAGTTCTGAAGGAAGCAAGACAAAGGGATTGAAGAGGCTTTTCAGGGGTAGTGGGAGAGGGGTTTGTCTTGGAAGTTGTTGCAGCGAGCATTTTGTCTCAGCGCGGTACCCCCAGGTTCGGCTAAAACTGTAGAAGGCGGGACTTCTAAAAGCTTTAGTCTCTGGTGAGGGTGGAGATGGCGCAGCAGCTCTTGTCTCAAGGCACTGCGACGTGGTGTTTGGGTGTGGCCGCCCTGCCCCTGGCGGTTTCCCAGTTCCCCTTTGGTTAATGTGCAACTGTTTTAGATTGCAGGAGGAGATGCTTCAGAGAGAGGAAGCGGAGAGCACACTGCAATCTTTCAGACAGGTTTGTAGACTCTCCTCCCACTTGCAGCCACCGGGCCCCACCCAACAAAACCACAGGCAATTCTAAGTTACTTCACTAAAATCTAAAAAGTGCAAAACTTCACTTCTTTATGTAAAGTCTCCTAGTGGTGGAAAGACCAAAGATGGCAACTTTTGTGAACAGAAACCGTTCCTTAGGACATAAAGAAAAGATTTTATCTTTTTGCTTTGTTTCAAGATTTTTATTGGCAAAGAAATATTTTTCCCCTTTCATTTTTGTAACACATTTGCATTCTGGTTCCAAACACATACAGTTTGATTTAGTTTGTGGTTTACTTAAGCTAAGTTGGCTCACTTTTACAAGATCATGACACACACACATAGTTTAAAGCCCTATAGTTTAAAATGTAAAAAGTATTGGAGGATAAGAAACTTAGTTTAACTGGAATTAAGCCAATAAGTTTCTTTTCTTCTTTCCAAGTCCTATTGTGGCATTAAAGTTAGATGGAGGTATCACTATGCACAACTATTTTGTGATATAATAAGGGTGAAAAGAAGCCATCTGTCCCTGTGGCTGAAGGGTATTAATGGTTTCTATGGGCTTCACTATGGAATGTAGATACACACATTTTAGCAAATGTGATGGCTCTGGACAGAAATAATAGGAGTCTTTGTGTTCCCAGAGCAGCTATGCAACAGGCTACATTCTTATTGAATATGTAATGATGCAAGCATAGTTTTAATTGGACACAAGTATTTGCTAACATCCGTTATCTAATATCTGCCCCAGACTGGTAAATTATGTGATGTGTAAAGTTCTTAAAGCTACAGTCACTTCTCACATTTTGAGAAGCCTTTCTTTATTGCGTCCTTATATTCTTTTTATTCTCTCCATTAACAAAAATAAACCCAAGGATGAATAATGGAATTATATGAAAAGCTTTTTATTTTTGCTCCAAAATTAGATGGAGTTAAAATTGGTATCCCAAACCAGGGAGATTCCCAGCATAGTTTTGCTCTTGGGAACACTTAATGGGATTTGCTGCAAAACTCTTTCAGATAAATAGTCTAGGATAATATTTTTAATCTGAAACACATTTGCCAAACCAATTGAAACACAGCTATATGTGGCTTATTTTAGTCCTTGAATATTTATGACCATTGTTCCTATAATATTTTCTGCAGAGTTATGAGTTAATATAAAACAATACAATATGAAAGATTCCCTGTTTTGGGATTTAATAAATGCTTCATTCTCTTCCATGAAATAGAATGTCACTTTGAAGGTCTAAAAAGAGGTTAATAAAGTATCTTTTATGTCTCTTTTAGGGCTTAACAGGAAGCCCAAATGAATTTTTTCTATTCCATTTTTAAACATTTTTCCATGAAGATGATAAGTGTCTCAACATTTTAATACTATAAGGCTATAACCTATAATCCAAATTATTAAATAAACTGTAATCAAAGTTATTACAAGATAAGGGATATTAAACATTCTCTGGAGGGGAAATAAAATCTTATTTGCAAGATCACACATTCTGGTTTGGAATGTAGACTTCATAAATAGTGAAAACAAAGAAGAACAAGATCAGCAAGAAGTCTCTCTGTAGTTTTGTTCTGTGCAAACATTTTGGCCAGTCATTGTGAAACTGGCTAAGTAACTGAATTGACACAGTAACAAGTGAAGAAGATAGACACACCCATATAGGATGAGTCAGGGAAGTTTCAGGAGAAGAATTCACTAGAAAAGACAAAACAAATATAGTTCTTTTTCTTATTTGCCTGGCTGCATCTTTGCCTGTGCATATCCTGAATTGGAGGATTGAATTGCTACTTGATATAAATCTAGTCTTGTAACCTGGATGCCAGAAAATGAAATAGTTGCTCTGGATCCCAAGGATAAATATCAGAACATTTTCACAGAGAGAAAGGGAGAGAGAGAGAAAATGAACTTAGATATATACTTAAACTTTTGAAGCACAAATTTCTGTTTTACATGTACTCATGTTACATGAAATTGTGAAATGAAATTTGCTCACCCCGATCATCATGTTATTCCATGGAATTAAATCGTAAAAACTCTGCAGCATTGATTTTCTAGATTTAAAAAATAATAAAACACTACTGATAAAAATGTAGATTCAAGAATAATTGAGCACTCATTACCATGTTAGTATACATTTATTTATTTTTAGGCTGTCTGTTAGTTCCTTTGAGTACAAACAATTGAGTCCCAGTTCAAATTTATAAATAGGAAAAGAGAACATAGCATAGTATAGCACAAAGTGATTTATAAACTTATTCAAGGGTCATAAAATTTGTCAATGTCTTTTCTATAGTAAAGAGACTAGGTTCATGTGATTAACTTAAAAATGAATAAATGAGATAAACCGTAGAGGTTTGCACCCTCTATATCTTGTCTTTTCTCTCTTCAAAATAGGATGTGGACAATGCATCTCTGGCACGTCTTGACCTTGAATGTAAAGTGGACTCCTTGCAAGAAGAGATCGAGTTTTTGAAGAAACTACATGATGAGGTCAGTGGCATGAATGAGGGGAAAGCTGCTCCCTGTCAACCTGACTGACCTTCTGTCTGTCCTTTCCCTCAGGAAACCCAGGAGCTGCAGGCTCAGATTCAGGAACAGCATGTCCAGATTGATGTGGATGTCTCCAAGCCCGACCTCACGGCTGCCCTGCGTGATGTACGTCAGCAGTATGAGAGTGTGGCGGCCAAGAACCTTCAGCAGGCAGAAGGATGGTACAAGTCCAAGGTATGCAGTGAGTCCGTGTGGTAGAACAAAAGAAAAGCAATTCTGAAAACACTACACATGTCTGTGATTTCTAACTATTTTTTAGCTTGGCTCAAAAGCTGGCTTTAACTTAAATCTTTTGCTACAGCCTCCCCAACATGCACTGTGCCTCTTTTAGAATAGTAGACCCTGTTTTCACTAATCTTTTACAGTACTTCAGAGAAATCCCCAACACCACTATATTTAAATGAGTTCAATAGAATGAATACTGTTTGAAAACTAAAGTCAGCATTCTAATGCTCTTTCTGTAACTTCAAAACATAAACTAGACATAGTTCAGAAAACACTGGGTCAGAATTATGATTTCTTTCCCTAAGAGTGAAAAGACTCGAATGTGGACAATATCAATTTCTGATTTCTTCCCAACAGTTTGCTGACCTCTCTGAGGCTGCTAACCCAAACAATGATGCTCTGTGCCAGGCAAAGCAGGAGTCAAATGAGTACCGGAGACAGGTGTAGTCTCTCACCTGCGAAGTGGATGCCCTTAAAGGAACTGTGAGTATCACCCCATAGTAAAAGGAGGAAATTATGAGCTTGGATACATTTTGTTGACCAAGCTAATAGTGACACCTGAACAAAATTTCAAGTGAAGAAAATTTATATATTTGTCCAAAGAAAATGAGTTCTCCAGATAGACGCACAAAGCACTAGATGGAATTCTTGGAGGTATTAGCTTAATCTGTGGTTGCTTGCAATAAGAGGAACTTGCTGCTCACATTCTCCATCCAAAATTAGAGTGGGCACCCTTTTCCACTAATGGACCATTGTATACCATCTATAATTGGTTCTGGGAATAGCTAGGTGTTTCCAGGAAGTAACATCGGAAGCCCTTCTCACCTCCTGCAGAATGAGTCCCTGGAACGCCAGATGCGTGAAATGGAAGAGAACTTCGCTGTGGAAGCTGCTAACTACCAAGACACTATTGGCCGTCTGCAGGATGAGATTCAGAACATGAAGGAAGAAATGGCTCCTCACCTTCGTGAATACCAAGACCTGCTCAATGTTAAGATGGCTCTTGACATTGAGATTGCCAATTACAGGAAGCTGCTGGAAGGCGAGGAGAGCAGGTAGAGAACACAGACTCTTATGTGTGAATTAGTAGCTGGAGTTCCAAGGCACTCTGCCCCTCTTTTTATCTTTTGAACATTTATTCAAGGTAACTCCTTTCCACTCCTTATAGATGAGGAACTTCAGGTTCAGACAGAGCTAATAATAGCAGAACTGGAATTAGAACCCATAGTTTGTCAAAATCCACACCATTTCCCCTCTGCAATGTCTCTAGCTTATGTCTCTGTGAGAAAATGCTTGAAATAAAAATTTAAATGTACTAATGAGACCAACCACAGTTAAATAGTTATGAGACACATCTCTAATGTGAATTGCAAGAGTAATTTTTATTGGATGAAAATGAGGAGTATATAAATTTATTCCTTGCTATTAGAGGATAACAATTTTACTGTTTTTCCTTTATCTTTTTTATAGGATTTCTCTGCCTCTTCCCAACTTTTCCTCCCTGAACCTGAGGGGTAAGCATTTTATTTCCTTTTTTGAAAACTTTCAACAGGTTATGACCTTGAATAAAAGCTGTACATACTCAGTGCAGCAGTATATTCCCAGCAAGAATAAAAGAAGAAATCCATATCTTATCTGTTTATGGTAAAGCCCTCATTTTTTCTGATACCTGAAAAATGCCAAAATGTCAGAAAACATGAATAATTTTCAAATCCAAGTACTCTCTTGAATGTTACACTTCAAGTTAAATGTAAACTTAATTTTGCTCCTTCCTAATGGAGTACACTGTAACGTTTCATTCATGAGGGCAAGGAGGTATTAGATAACTTGGTTTTCAAACAGATAATATATCGTAGAATTATTTGGGAATAGCACTTTTTTTTCAAACAATTGCAAAATAATCAATTCTATGAGTAAAATGGGTTACATTTTTAAAAAGTTTTATTTTTTGTATTATTTATTTAGAAACTAATCTGGATTCACTCCCTCTGGTTGACAGCCACTCAAAAAGGACACTTCTGATTAAGACGGTTGAAACTAGAGATGGACAGGTTGGTATCTTTAAAATTGAAAAATGGAAAAATAATTAAAACAAACAAAAACAAATTAAAAGAAAATAAATAAAATGGAGTAATTTCAGAAGGGTATCAATCCCCTTTCAAGTCAATAAACCTATATATCAGAAATAGCTAGCTAATTTGAGAAGTTGCCATTTCTTCCTTTCATGCCTGCTACAAGAATAAACTGCTTGTTCCAGCAATACACATGGCCTAGTAATTATTTGGCTCCAGGATGAGATTGTATAGTAATTCTCTTCCTTCATTCCAGAATTAGCAAACTGTTGTGGTACTTAATTTGAAATGGAAGTAAAACTTCCTTAAGTTTCTTCCTATACTACTTCACCAGATTACCTCAATATCAGGATTGTTTTTATCTTGGACATATGGCCCTGTCTTAATGGCTGTTGCCTAAATACTTCTAAACCTCTTCATTTATTATAAGAATGTGCCTACAGATCAATTGGTTTCTTGTTACCGCTCTGTACTAGGAAATACATGGTTGCACTTTAGTGTAATCATGAAATCTTCCCTTATACACAAATTTAAAATGTACTTGCCATTCATTTTAATATGCCTTTATTGCTTTTAAGCTTTGCTACATAGAGTTTTTATGGCATCCTTCAAAAACACAGGTTTTTGAAAAGTTTTCTTTTTGTATGTCATAAATTCCATGGATAGTTACTTTGCCTATAGATGACAGGCATTTTGTACATTCAGTTCCTCTATGCTGCAATTCTTACCATGTAGAATCAGTGCGACCTTCCAAATGGCACAATAAATTATATATGTTTAATAAGATTTTTCTTTGCTGTGATTTATGGGATAATTTAAACTTTTGCATGTAGTATTATATTTGATTTGAGTTTTATTTATTTTTAACAGGTTATCAACGAAATTTCTCAGCATCATGATGACCTTGAATAAAAGCTGTACATACTCAGTGCAGCAGTATATTACCAGCAAGAATAAAAAAAAATCCATATCTTAAAGAAATAGCTTTCAAGTGCCTTTCTGCAGTTTTTCAGGAGCGCAAGATAGATTTGGAATAGGAACGAGCTCTAGATCTTAACAACCGACACTCCTAAAAGATTTAGAAAAAAAGTTTACAGGGCTGGAGATGTGGCTCAGCGGTAGCGCGCTCGCCTGGCATGCGTGCGGCCCGGGTTCGATCCTCAGCACCACATACCAACAAAGATGTTGTGTCCGCCGAGAACTAAAAAAATAAAATAAATATTAAAAATTCTCTCTCTCTCTCTCTCTCTCTCTCTCTCTCTCTCTCTCTCTCTCTCTCTCCTCTCTCACTCTTTAAAAAAAAAAAGAAAAAAAGTTTACAACATAATCTAGTTTACAAAGAAGTCTTGTGCTAGAATACTTTTTTAAAAGTATTTTTGAATACCATTAAAAATGCTTTTTTCCAGCAAGTATCTGAGCAACTTGTTTCTGCTTCAATAAATCTTTAGAAAAACTTTTCTACTGTGTTTTTACTGTATAACATTAGAACAGTTCTCTCTTTGATCCTATTTGTTAATTTGCCACTAAAATAATATTTAGGTATTAAGTTAGTAAATTCTATTTCTTTATGCTCACTTCTTTTCAGTTGTTACTATTATCTTTTAAATTTAGGCTGGCAGTGTTCAGTGGTAAGATACAGGCTCAATCCTGTACACCAAAGAAAAAATTTACAATTAGATACAATATAGATGGCCCGCCACTCAGGATGGTTCAATGAAGAATTTTTTTACTTCCTAATGAACAAAAATCCCTGTGCATTCAGGAGAAATTGTACTTCTGGTCTTTTTCTAGGCTAGTGATATATGGTATAGTACTCTTATATGCAGTGAGCCACAGCTCCCAGTCTACCACACAAAACAAGAGACACTGCACTATACTGTGTTGCTGAGCTTGTTTGTAGGTTAAGTTTATTAAATGCATTTTCAACTTACAATGTTTTCAATTTCTGATGAGATTATTAGAATAATACCCAGGTGTAAGTAGTTGGGAACCTGTGTAAGCAAATGACGTGTGCAAAAATGATAGACCTCTTTATAACATGAGTTCAGCTGGATCCATGTTCATGTGTAATTTCAAGTCCAGAGACTTCATAAAGTTAAAAAATGCAAACTTCTTTTTCTGTATGTGCAGCACAAGATTAGTACAAATTCCACTATGGGATTTGAATCAGTAAGCAATGACCAAAGTTGCAGGAAATGCAACTTCCACTTGCAGGATGTAGAGAAATGGGGCAAGTTCACCAAGTTTCAAGTTATGAAAAGTGGTGTCTTTGGTGTATGCGGTTGTATGAGCATAAATAACATGTAAACTTGTATTTACATCTATAGATTTAAACTTTTAAAATAGAATTCTTCCCTCAGGCCTGCCCTTTCAACCAGCTGATCTGTCATTAAAGTTGGCACCTGCAGAGTTAATAGAATAGATATTTTTAATGACCTTTGTGTTTGGAAAATGGTATCAGACACAAAATGAAAATCCCTGCCTTTTCAACTGGGGAGATGAGATTATTACATGTACATCACATGGCCAGACAGTGCTAACTGTAAGTATAATGAGGTTTTAAAACCTGGAGCAGTAAGAATGAGTAGTATAGTCATAAAAAGCTTCCTATAGAACTGCCATGGGGCAGACCTTAGGAAAGTTCATAGAATTAAGATAAATAGAAGAAGGAAGGTATTGCTCAGAGGCAAGAGAGTTGTTATAATGGTTGACAGTGTGTATTTTGGAGTGAAACTCCTTTGGGTACATTCCTGGACTGCTCTAAACCACCATTTCCTGTATCTTTATTATTATTATCCCCTCTCCTCCAGAAATAATACAGTAGACATATGTTGTAATTTTTTTCTGTGCTTGCTGTATCCCTCTCTGAAGTTGCTGAGGGGAATAGTAATAGTTCACGGGAAGTCTTGCTTATAGGCAGCTATGTTAGCTGTGATTTTTATCATTTTGTGACAACAGGCACAGCAGAAGTAAAGAAATGATTGGCCACTGAAGTGACTCCTAGCTAGGGTGACTTTGAACCCTGACTTGCCTGGAGTAGTCATAGTTCACACCTGTGTGTCAGCACAATTATTAGAACTGCCCCTTTCAGACTCACAAATGTACCAGTTCAGAAAATAGGTTACCCCTGTCATCCTATCCTTAGAATAATCTAGTAAGAAGGCTATTCTGTTCATATTGGGATTTCTTGAGTGTGCTTGACCCCTATTCCAACAACTGCCATGGTATGATCTGCTTCACCGGTGTAAACTAGCAGATATTTAGGCCCTTAACCCATTAAGTCCCAAGTTCTCAATTCTGCAAATATTTTAATGCAGTTGACACAGGTGCATTAAAATAAGTTGGAAGTCATAACCAAGAGCCTATATATATGATTAATTATATAATTAATATAATTATTATATTAATATCATATTTAATAATTAAATTCTCATTTTATATTATATAATTATATATCAGATACTATATGTGAATTTTTATAAGTGTTCTACATCTAAGATAATGGGACAAAATGGATCAAGAAACCTTTTCTATTTGATTTTTAGTTTTGTTCTCAGTCTTTTAGCCATGCTCACCATGTTCCCCCCTCAGCATCCTGACCCTATTTCCTTTCTCACTTTGTTCGGTTTATATGAATGTCATCCCAGGAAGCCTCAGATTCATGTTGGTTTTCTTCACACAAATGACCCTTTAGTATTTAAAAGGAATTAAGAAGTCAGTCACAATTTGTTTTGTTTTGTTTTAAGGGAAGAGAGAATTCATGACAAGGAGTTTGGCCCTTCAAGACTACTGGGGTCTCCATCCTTCAAAATCCCTTATAGCTCTTTCAAAAATCACATCCCAGAAATGGAAAACATGAGCTGGCCTCTCTTATCTGTGACTGTCAGAAATTAGACCTTAATGAAAAGCCTCACAGGAGCCCATGTCATAGGAATTAAAATCTCATTAAGTCTTCTTTTATTTTTGTCTTTAATTATGCTGTTAGCATTTTCCTTATCTTCCACTTTGAAAAACTCATAAAAGAAACCATGTTCTCACCACCTAGGGTGAAGCAGAGATTAGTGCTGGGTTCTTTTATATATAACATTATTCCAAGATTAAACGAGATAACAGAAAAATGTAGAGGGTGGAGAGAAGGAAATTAAGACATAAAGGATACTTCTGTAGAAAGTTACCCAGGGGACTGTTAAATCCAACTCAGTTTTCTCACAACCATGACAAATGGAAGAGACTGCTGGTGTATGAAACAAATGTCTTATTTTAAATAGTAATCTACCTTTCCACAACCAGACTTTTAACAAAGCCACTCAGAAAACAAAATTTCTTTTCTAAGACTATGAGATTAAGGGAGTAAAGAGGAGAGGAAGAAGGGGAGGGACACCAGCTTCTATTACAGCTATGGTCGGAATGCTTGTATTCTCCCAAAATGCATATGGTGGAACCAAAGTCCCAATGGATGGTATTCAGAGGTGGGGCCTTTGAGGTACGAGGTCAAGAGGGCAGAGCTCTCATCAGTGAAATCAGTGCCTTATCAAAGAGGCCTGGCAAAGCTTATCTGGTCCTTCCACTAGCAAGACACGGCATGAAAGCACCATGTATAGACTAGGACTCAGGCCCTCACTAGAGGTGGAATTTGTTGGTGCCATGGTCATAGACTTCGCAGCCTCCTGAATCATAAGAATTTAGGTTTTTGTTATTCCTAATACACCAAATATAGGCATTTTGTTACAGCAGCTCAAACAAACTAAGCCCTCATGGGCTTCTTAAAGGAAGCAAGAAAAGCAAACAGTATGTCCAAGAGAATGCTGTCTCTCCAACCTGCCCGACCTCGACTAAATGAAGGGTCTGAATTGTTCTGCTCATGCTTCCATAACAAAATAGAGCACATAGGGTGGTTTAAACAACAGGAGTGGAGTTTAGTTTCTTATTTTTCTAGAGATCAGGAAGTCTGAGATCCAGGGGCTTGCAGAGAGATATAGAAAACCTGATAGTCTTTCTTGAAAAAAAAACAAAACAAAAAAAAACAACAACAGATGGTCTAACACTTGAATTCTGCCAAACATTTAATTTGCAAAATTCAAATCATAAACACTTTCAGATCATAAAAATGAGGGAACATCTTCTAATTCATTATATGAAGATAGTTGACTTAGTCATTGGTGATACTACAAGAAAATACCTGAGAATGGATAATTTACCAAGAACATACATTTATTTCTTACTGTTCTTGGAGACTGAGAGTCCAAGATCAAGGATGCAACAGGTTTGGTGTCTGGTGAGGGCCTGGTCTCTGCTTCCAAGGTGCTGCATTTTCATAGCATCCTCTGGAGGAGATGAATGCTGTGTCCTCAAATGATGGAAGGGATAGAAGGGGTGGAAAGGGATGAATTTCTGGCAAGCCCTTTTCATAAGGGCATTTAATCTCTTTCATGAGAATAGAGCTCTCATGACTCAGTCACCTCCTAACAGTCACACCATCCCTCCCAATACTTCATATTTCAACGTGAACTTTGGAAGGGACACAATTCCAAAACTAGACAAAGACACAAAGCTGATAAACACCGGACATCAACTTTATTCATGGAGACAGATACAAATATCCTCAAGACATATCAGCCAACCAAATTGTGTTGACCCAGGTTCTTTGAAAAAACAAAAGTTGGGATCATATGCAGAAGTGATCTATTTAGAAGGATAAATTGGAAGGAACATCAGTAGATAGGCAAGCCTTCAGGCTGTGATGCAGGCCTGACACCAAGAAAGGATACAGGGAAAGAGGGAGCAACTGCAGTAGCCTCAGACTGCAGTGCAGAAAATGTCTCAACCAAGTCAATGAGGGATCCTCAAGTCAGTCTCACATCAGGGGAATCTCAAGGCCCAGAAGGAATGGGTCACTACCATTTTCACCATGTACAGTCCAGAGGAAATGTATCTTGACCCAAATGTTGTAGTAAATCCAGAGAAGCAGCAGGGGGCGCTGTCAGTTAATTATGCCCCCTGAAGCACAGGATGTTACTGATGTATTTTCCTTGCTGCTACACAAAGCTAGCAATATGTTTTTAAAATGTCTGTATGTATTATAAATACATCAAAATCATAGATAAATTTGGCATAGCTCAGAAATGCAACATTTTTAAATATTCAAAGCGATGAACAGAATTTAACATTTTAATAGATTGAAGAGGACCCTATGATCAACTTGATAGATACAGAAAAAAAATCTATAAAATTCAACATCTAGTTAAATATAAAAATGCAAAGACCTTTTTAAACTTGATGACAGGTAACTATAAGAAACCAAGTGTATACACAGAAACAACTGGAACAAAGAAACTTGCTATCTCCACTCCTACTCAATGTTATACTACAGGAAAAAGTAAAGAATTAAAAGACTAGAAAATGAAGAGGGGAGATTAACAGGCCATAAATTGTAAATGACAAGATTGATTATTTCGAAAACTCAAAACTATTTACAGACAAGTTATGTATGAAGAAAAAGCAAAGGGCCAAGAGAAGATGAGACACTCCTTGATAAGACAAGAAGTAGAACATCGAGGTAGGAAAATGTCCTGATACACAGTAGTATCTTGTAGCAAAATATAGTGATGTAGATTGATATAGAGTAGACAGAAAGAGAATTTAATGGAGTATGCCAAAATCAGCACATGCATGAAAATTTTATTTATGATAAGGATTGTTCTAATAAGTATTAAATGAAAAATCATTTTACTTTGGGCTTTTAACAAGGAAATGGCATCATTATATACTAGGTTTTTTCCACTGGCTTTCTGTACTATGGGCCCAATGTTCTCTTTCTGGCCACTTTCATCTTAAACTTGAAGCAAGTGCCTCCTTGGAGAAAAGAAATGATGACTAGGTAGTTTTAATGTCCCTTTCTCACTTTCTAAAGATTATTAAATACACAAATTTTGTATCTAATTGTTCACTATGAATATATATGAGTATATATATATATATATATAGTCTAAATATGAGTATATATATATATATATATATATAGTCTAAAGTTCATTTTAGGAAGCTAGCCTTATGTTTGACAATTTTTAAAGTTTTTCTTTTCTTGTTCATTGACTCTTTAACCTGTGCACAACACAATTCCAATTAAATACAGGTACTATAAGCGGCAGTTATGTCATGGAACACATGCAGAGTTGGGAGTATAGTCAGATAATTGAACATTCTCCCCATCACCTCTAAATAAATTCTCTCTCCCTCCATGATTCATCGATCATAAGTTGGTTTACTATGAGAGAAAAGAAACGGATAGGTTGAAGCTTTCCCCAGGTGGTAGATGAACTGCCTATGAAACAATACAATCTGCTCCAGGCAAATTTCATTTCAAAATGTTTCTCCCTGTGGGATCTGACAGAAGCAGGCAGTTTTTGTTCCAATTGCCAAGAGCATTAGCAAATCATTCTGCCTGTTGTGTGTTGTCACCTATCAAGCCTATGAGTTACTGTTTGAGTATGGTTTTCTTTTTTCTTCTTCAAACCGAGAGAGCAAAGTGGAAGCAGACTATGTCATCCATGCAGTTCCAGTCTGTTCTATTCAAGAATTTGACATGCTCAGGCCTATGTTTGGCTTTCAGAACCACATGCCTCCTCCCCAGCCGTCTTTATGTCCAATAGCCCAGTGCATTTATTTCTAGGTCTTTGACTAGCCAGACATTCTGTTGCTCTCAGCCCTGATATTTCTATATAGTTTCTATATAGTTTCTTTTGGGCTACTTCTCCTTTCATGCCAAGTTTATTCATGTATCCTATCACTGGGACATCTCCCCAACCATCTCCACCATCTTTTAAGATCATTTGTGAATGTGGCAGCAATGGTTGGCAGCAACCATTTCTAAATTTTCAACTTAGACCCACAAATTGAGCCAACCTATCTGTAAACCAAGCTCAAGTTATTTCTCCTTCAGTTGGTTGGCACCTCTGCCCAGATGACCACAGATGTGAACTGGGGAGGGAGACTTATGTGTGGAATATGTTGCTCCCATAGCCCAAAAGGATCTAGCCAGTGGTGTGCTGTTCTCTGAAGAAAAGAAACGAAGCTACAGCATTCTTTTTCACTCTAGAGAGAATATTCAGGTATACCCCTGACTACTGAGTCTCTAATACTTTATTGAAGGGGCAGGTCCCTGACTCTTCCCAGGACCTTTATCTGACCCTCTGGAGCACGTTTGTTACCAGGGGACACTAAACTTCACTTCCGGGTCCTGCTCAATCAGCATAGTGGCATTGATGGAGTGAATCAATGGGATGCTCAGTGGGATGTCTAGATCTCTTTGGATTACATCACAACTGACAATGGAGAGTGAAAAGAAGCTGAATCAAAACTGTAAACTAATGTTTCTGTCTATTTTATGGGAATACAGATTGCTCTGAGACAAATAGAGTAAAATAAAAATACAAATGACATTTTCTAAATTAATGGAGCACATCCTTTACCTGAGGAATTATTAGTCTGCTCTAACAACACTGCCATGTCTGGCACAGCAGCTGAAATTGGGGCTATTACTTGGCTGAATGTGCAGTAATCTCCATTCATGTTGCTGGATCTAGCCAGCTTCTGCAAGGCTCAGAGACTCATGGATTAAATAGATACGATAGAACCCCCCACCCCATCCCCACATTCTTTTGGGTTTTTTAATGATGGCGTTTATTTTTGCTATTTCCCTGGGATGTGATACTGTGATTTATTACCCTGGATGAAGGGTGAAGGGAGAAAGATTCATAGACTTCTGTTTGGTCTTTCCTACTACGGTAACTCTTACCTCATAGGCCAATGTCTGTCTCAATGTGGAGACACCTAAACTTTCAAGTATGTTGCTTCAACAATACACTCAGGGACCAGAAAAAGTACCAGTGGGCCCACTGTGAACTAGACTTTTTCTAGACTGCTTCCTGACCCCTATAATCCTCCAATTTAACACAGAGTTTGGTGCTCCTTTGGATCTCTGATACTATTGTCAGTTGTGACCATGTGTCTGAAAGTCCTCAAAAGGTCTAGGCATGCTCTCATTCCCCAGTGTGCAGTTACTCCAATAAATGGCTGTAGGACCCTGTCCCTTTGAAGGACTTGGGACATATTACAGAAGTTACTATTGCAGCATTTCAGGGTTCTTTCTCTTAAGTTACCCCATATCTCTTTAGTCAATGTATCTAGATCTGAAAGTTGACTTAAGAAAACTGAGCAAGGGATCAAAACTTTTTTACTGGGTGACTGCCACCTGCCTCCGGCTCCTCCATTCTTTCTTTCCTCTGGTTGTTGAAGTTAAGAAGGCCCGTTGTTGATTAATTCTGTATTTTGCCCTGAAAGAAGCCAGGTTCTATGACTCATCTCCACAATGTCCTGAGAGTCAAGCCCCCTAGAAGGCCCTTTCATCCTTGCCAGTCTTTACCGTCATGGTGGCTCCCTGGCATCTGATAGCTAAGGGATGCCACATGGCCTCATGTTCACACTTATAACCAAGCCGAGCTCGGTGTCTGCCTTGCCTACTGTCAGCCTTGGCCTATGGAACTCATCTTACCATCTGCTTTCTCTGACCACTCCTGGTCCCAACTGTGTCTGTTCAGATCTTATAAGAAGTAGAAGCCAAGACAGCATTAGATGGTTAAGATGCTTATTAGATGCAATATTTATGGCAGATAAAAGGGCCTAGGGTGGGGCCCTGGATGTGGCTCAAGTGGTAGCGCGCCTGGCATGCGTGCCCCCTTGGTTCGATCTCAGCACCACATACAAACAAAGATGTTGTTTCCACCAAAAACTAAAAAATAAATATTAAAATTCTCTCTCTCTCTCTCAAAAAAAAAAAAAAAAAAAAAAAAAAAAAAAAAACGGCCTAGGGAAACTATAGCCAGGGAGAGCCTTTAGAACCCAGTGTAAGTTTGCCATCTGTGAAGGGTAGGGGAAGAATGGATTAGAGGCTCTTCTTATAGTGCTTCTCTAAGAAAATCATTGACCAGAACAATGCAGTGTGGGCAGGTGGTTTGAGCTAAATTTGTCCATTAGAGGAATCGTGCCTGAGGTAAATGGTCCTAGGCTAGTAAACCCACCATGATCCATCACTGGTGCAAACAGCCCAGAGGTAACAGTGGTTCTGAGCAGATGCAGAGGGACATACTGAGGTGACAGTCGTTGGCTGTGTTCTACAGTGCCCTCTCTAGAAAGAACATCCACAGTTACCTGTTTGTCACTATAAACAATGATTCTTATTAAAGAAGAATATTTACTTAAATGAAGCATGATCTGTTAATATTCCTCCAATCTGCCATTGAGGGGAAAAATACGACGTTGTCAGATAGGACATTGTTCCTTTTTCATCCTCTCATTTGTCAGACTGTGCTTTCGCTCTGTCTGCATTTGAGAACAGAAATCCTGTGTATCCATTCATCTTCTCAGGGCCTTCTCTAATTATCAAAGGCCTCCTCGCTAAAGCTCTGAAATTATCATTTTCTTTTAATGTCACTTCCTCAAAGTAACTTCCCTTGATCTTTTTCATTTTTTTCCCCCTTTATCTACCTTATTTTTTTCCTAAACACTTTTTTTCCCCTCCAACACATGCTTTACTCTCCATCATTATATACTTACTTGTTTGCTTAATTGATGACTTTCTGGGACCCCTTTTAGAATGGAAGTCACATGAGCTCAGGAGCCTTTTTGTCTGTTCATTGGTGTATCTTCACATTCATCAAATACTGCCTGGTATACAGTATGTACATTATAGATGACGGCTGAATAAATCAATCAAATCTAGGAAGGCCAACTTCCCTCTACATGTCTAAAACCAGCCCTTGGGGTGGGAAATGTGGAGAGAGAGAAAAGATGTTTTCCCAGTTATACGATGGATACCTCACAGTCATCCTATAAATCAAGCATTAAAATCCCCATTTTACCACCACTACCACCAAAACAAAACAAAACAAAACAAAAAAACCAAAACCCTATTTTACAACTGAGAAAGCTGAGGTTGATAAAAGTTAAGGAATATTGAAAAGGTGGCCCAGCTAGTAAATTGTGAAGCTGTAAATCCAGTTCCAAAATATGTGCTCTCAACCAATATAAAATACTAAACTAAACTAAAAAAAAAAAAACTAGCTTATAAATACATTAGGTTCTCAGAAACACTAAAACTACTAAATTTTCAAACTTCTTGAACATAATGACTCTTAGCATCAATCTACAAAATTACCAAATTATATATATATATAAAGCACTTTTGAATTTTCCAACCCAAAACCAATTGCATCCTCTTTTTGCAAAGTGAAGTAAAACTGTTTGCTAATCAAGCCTCCACAAGGTTTAAATGTTCCACATAGAATATTAGAAATCGAGAGAACCATTAAGTCATTACCTAGTGCCAAATTGAGTGCTACAGTGTATTTTTCTGGTATTTTAACCTGTCTAGCATCTAATGATTCAGAAAGTGTTTCTATTATTTAATCCCTCTCAGGATTTTTTTTCCCTCACTAGAAGCTACTAATAACCTCCCTTGTCAGGAAAGCAAGTTTCTTCAGATTCCTGTAAGTAAGTCTCTTCAAATACCTGTCAAATGATTTCATGTGGTTAATCTAAAGCAAAGTTTCTTTTTTTTTTTTTCAAGGAGCAGAATCATTCTGGAAAGAATACAAGAAGGCACTCAGCTGGGAAGAGTTTAATTATTATTAGCACATCCAGTGCTAGCAGGAGTGTGTCAAAGCCACAAATCAAACACCAGCATCTAAAATCAAATGCATTCCAACTTAAATTCTAGTCTTCAGTTAACCTGATTGCTTATTCAATTTTCTTATTTATTTAATGAAGCTCTGAAACAGGGCCCAGAAAATAGTTGCATACAAAATATTATTTGAAAAATAAATAAAGCCTTGGTAGAAAGTTACAATCATATTTAGCTACCTCTGATGTTCCTCAAAGCATGTTGTTTTTCCTGCTGATTGCTGACCTTCTCTTTTCAAAGGATAATTCTTGTGGCTTGGCATTTAGCATGGTAGGATTGTTAAATCACTGCAAGGTGGGGTCTATCTGATTTATCAGCCAGGGGTCCTGACAAAAGCTGGCTTTATTGTTCTCACATATCTTTTTTTCAACATCTGCACAGAAATATATTCATAAGAGAAAATCATCTTTTCAATAATGAAAATGTGATAATCTCTAGTTCCATCCATCTTCCTGCAAATGACATGATATGATTTTGTTCTTCTTTATGACTGAATAATACTCCATTGTGTATGTATACCACACTTGCTTTATCCATTCCTCCATTGACAGACACTGAGGCTGATTCCATAATTTAACCAATGTTAATTGTGTCTAAATAAACATGGGTAAACATTTATTGCTATAATGTGCTGATTTTAATTCACATACTGAGGAGCAGTACAGCTGAATCACATAGTAGTTCCTGAGGACCCTCCAAACTAATTTCCATAGCAGCTATACTAATGTACCTTCCAACCAACAGTGTAAAGAGTTCCTCAGAAAGACATATATTGTATTTTCTTTCATACGTAGAATATGGGGGGGGGAACAACATGACAACATGAAAGTAGAAGGGAGACTATTAGAGAAGAAAAAGTGGGTGGAAGAAGAAGAATGAGGGAGGGTGGATATGATCAAAGCATGTTATACGAATGAATGAATATGCCACGGTGAAATCCATTATTTTGTGTAATGAATAAGTATTAATAAAAAAAGTGAGTGTGGGGGTGGGGAGAAAGAGGAGGGAGAGGAAAAAAAAGAAGAGAAAAAAAACTGCTTTGGGGGCTGGGGATATAACTCAGTGATAGAGCACATGCTTTACCATACACAGGTTTGGGTTCTATCTCCATCCCACCTCCAAAAAAAAAAAAAATTGCTTTGGGAGGTCACTAACACCTTTGAAGCTATTCACCTGGGAAGATTGTTTCAACTAAGAGAGAATGTAGAAGAAAGCCCAGGCCACTTCCTCTTCAGACCCAAGAGCTCTTGTGATGAAGATGGGTAGGAAAAAAAACGGAAACTGCTGTGGTGTCCAAAGAAACACCGCCATCTACTGGTGGGTCCAGAAGTCACAGGGCTTTTCCAAAGGCCATATTTAGCTTCAGGGAATTGGAAGGATTAAAACCCAATGGATATTCATCAGTGTTCCTAAAAACCTAATCTAAGTAAAATAATAATAATAATTGTGATTAGTACACAATAATATTATTATTAATAATCATAATATTATTAATATACTTTATTATATTAATATAATATGATTGATATAATGAGTTAATATTATACTATTAATGATTATATATTTTAATAATAATCACAATTATGATTATTTATATAACCTTTAAGACTATCTACTGACTTCTGCATTATTTATTACAGTCCTTTAATTCACTAGGTAGATGGAAGATTATTGATTAAATCCTGTACCTGAATTGTATAGTCAGAGAAGTTCAGTCCAGGAAAGAGTGAAATGAGCAAAATTCTGTTCTTTTTATAACCTCAGAACACACTGGCTTAGTCATATTTTTGCCGCTGTGACCAAAATACCTGAAAAGAATAATTTTAGAGGAGGATAAGTTTATTTGGGGCCCACGGCTTTAGAGGTCTCAGGCCACAGGTGGCCAACTCCATTGCTCTGAATCCAAGGTGAGGCAAGACATCATGGTTGGAAGGTGTGGCAGAAGAAAGCAGCTGACAACATGGCACCAGGAAGCAGAGAGAGACTTCTTTCACCAAGGACAAATATGTACTCGACAGGCACATCCCAAATAACCCACCTACTTCAGTCATACCCTACATGCCCTAGTTACCCCCCAATTAATCCGTACCAGAGGATTAATGCACTGATTAGGTTAAATCTCTCATAACCCAATAATTTCACCTCTAAACCTTCTTATATTGTCTCATGCACGAGTTTTGGGGGACACCTCATATCTAAACCATAACACATACCTTGTCAAAACAATACTTCAAAAATCAGTAAGAACATTGGGAAATTATACAGCTTCGTCAGAAGATGGACCTGTGTCCAAATTCAGGAACCTCCATTTATTGGCTTTGTCATTACAACACTACTTAATCTCTCTGAGGCTCAGTCCTCTCAACTGAAAACGAGGATTAAAGATAGTTATCCTGACCGACTCTAGCAATAAGAAGACACAATTAACATGAAATGCTTGTTCACACTGAATACTCAGTAATGGGGTTATTACGTTTAATGAGTAGAAATATTCTGGGACCATTTGCTTCTTGCCTAACCCAACTGGGATTTGTAGAGTGCTTGTTCAACTTTAATTTGCACTCGGATCACCAGGGAATCTTGTTACAGTTACCTTCCCTCACCCTTTCCTCCCCTCTCCCTGATCTCCTTCTGTTTCCTCAATAGTGTACCTGTTACATCTTTTTTTTCTTTTTCTTTCCTAGATTCTACAGATGAGGAAAAACATATGATTCTTATCTTTTTGAGTTTGGCTTATTTTGTTTAATCTGATCTCCAGTGAGGGATTTTTTTTAATGAGGTTAAATGTAAAAGCAGGTGGGAAGTAGGTTTCCTACTTGATATGTCTTTTGTGTCTTGGGATATCTGAAGGTAACTAACTTAGGAATCTAACAACAACAACAAAAAAAAAAACTATTAGAAATTGGAAGACAATAAATCTATAAAAAAGATGGATATAGCAAATTAAATGAAAAAAAGAGAGAGAATACACTTGTTAAGGCTCTCATAATAAGCAACATAATATTCTGAAAATAAACAGATTATAGTCAATTTGATTATTTTAGTACTGGTCTTAGCTTTATATTATAGTACAAAATAGCTCCAACTTTAAAATATTTAGCAAATTCTCTTTGGTAATTATTATTTGTTGTGGTTGTTAAAATCATAACAATGAAAGTCAATCACTTAACCTTCTTGAGTATATGGAGCCTTAAAATGCTTATTAACTAAATTATTTTGGGAATTTGATGGTGTCGATTTCTTCCTTTTTTAGTAGTTAGGACAATTGAAACTAAGCACCTAACTAGATCTTTGCCTTTACTTTTCTTTCAGTTGTTTTCAGTGGCCATATGCAACCTACCACAAAACTTTTTATGTTTATCCAGTGATTTTATTTACATCCTACTTTATAATTTGTGCTCACAAATATTCTAATATTACACAATTATAGCTATTGTTTTTGACATATTTCTAGGTCTTCATATTCCACATACAACTTAATATTTTTTTATGGCTAGTTAGGTAGCATTAATTAGTCAATTTATATCAGGTATTTGAAATTTTGTTTCGATTTTTAAGACGTGTCATAATTTTTTATCTCCAGATATTTAAGATTATACAAGTATAAGTTATAAGAATAGTAAAATTTTATCTCTAAATCACCCTAAACACATATATTCTTTCAAATATTAAACTTTCTAATAATTTTTCCTTATTAACTTAAATTGATATTTATTTAAACAAAATTAGAATTTTCACAAATGCAAGAATACTTAAAAAGATTAACCATATAAAACAATTGAAGTTGTCTGTGAATTGAAATAAACTAAGTTCTCTTCCTAACAACAGGAGCCAGGATAACATATCAAAAACAATTCTGTAAATGCAGCATGAAAAAAAGATACATGTTCACTTTTTCTACCAGGATCCAGGAAAAATATTTATAGCAATCCAATTAAATAGCATAAAAATAATGTATTTCTCAATAATCATCATTATTATTATCATTACTCTGGACATTAGTATTATTACTATTAACATAATCATTTGTTTTTCAGTCATTCTTTGTGTTGGTCATGAGTTAGTTTAGTTGTTATCTTCCTTTGCCAATATTCTGGCAAAACAAGTATTACATGTCCCCTATCAAGATGGAAGATAGTAGCCCAGCATGGTGGTGCACACCTATAATCCAGAGGCTCTGGAGGCTGAGGAAAGAGGATTGCAAGTTCAAAGCTAGCCTCTGCAAAAGCAAGGCACTTAGCAACTCAGTGAGACCCTGTCTCTAAATAAAAATACAAAATAGGGCTGGGATGTGGCTCAGTAGTTGAGTGTACCTGAGTTCAATCCCCAGTAATCCCCACAAAATGTAAGTTAGTACCGATTTATGGCCAAAATAGAAGTACAGTTGACAGTTTTGGGAAAATTGAGAAATTTTAGAAGAATATACTTTTAAAAAGCATGATATAAAAACAGAAAGAAACTAATCACTCTCTGATATAAATGTGTTTCTTTATGGAAAATGCTCTTAATATTCATTAATGCATCATTAGATCAGAATATACATATTACATGTCTATATTATTTCTGGATTGATAATATCTTAAGAAAAATACAATTGAACATGTGATTTTATATTAAAAACATATAATTATAACATAAAGTTTAGCTTCAGAATAAATATACCAATGAACATTGCTGTTCTAACTAAATTGAACCATGACAATAGAAAAGTGAACAAGTAGACCCTCAATCTCTATGAACTTCACACAAATTAGGAGCCCCTGTTAAAGGAGAAACTTATTGTACCTATTATTTAATGTGCAGTTTGCAGAATCTAGAGTGAAATAACATAGTCTACACTTCTATTCAAATTACTTTGGCCAGTGACATTCTCAAAGAAGATCACAATAACTGAATGATAATAACAACAATAATTTCCTGGGTATACTGCTACAAGGGCTTTTCCTGTCTCCAGCTAATAAATCTTCCAAATGCACAAGAAAGAGGTTGGGAAGGAATGGACATTTGTTAATGGTGAGGAAAAGAAAATGCTATTTTAATCAATAGGATATGATGGAACACTTTGTTCCAAAAACAGTACAAAGGGAGCCTGAGTAGCAATGTTCAAACTAACATCATCATAGAAGAGGTGCTTTTATTATTTAATAAATATCCGCATTTTGAGATGAATGGCTTGTGGGTACAGTACATTGAGAAAAAGTGCCATAATTATGGAAAAGTCATTTGGCTAAAAGTTAAGTGATTACTGATTAATGAACTAAATTAAATAAGCTTAAAACATTAATTAAAGGTAAATGTTTAATGGTTTTAAAGATTAAGCAAATGAGTACTATATGCTAATGCAAAGGTAAACAAAAGCAAAATAATTCTACTTAGATGTGACTATAAAATATTAATAGAAGGCATACAAATTAGGTCATAGAAATGTTATAATGTTTTAATGGCAACATCAATATCTTAAGAACCACATACTAATGAAAGAAAAATCTGGAATTGAGACATGCTTTATGTTTAAACAAAAATATGTTTTACTTCCCAAATATATACATATATTCAAGGAAAAGACTTAGATGTACATATATATGTGTGTATATATATATATATATATATATATATATATATCTGTATATATATGTGTGTGTATGTATATCTGTATATATATATGTGTGCGTGTATGTATATTTGGCATATATTTTACTTGTTGGAAAAATAAATAAATGCATCGTTCAAAAATAATTTTTGAGAAATTATACAGTTTCATTTGCAATTTATTTGTAATAAAAAAATAAATTAGCAAATTACCATATAATTTTGAGTTTGTTTGGTTTTTTTGTTGTTGCTATTATTTCTTGCTGTAACACATTCTGAAAATAAAATATCTAAATTAAATCTTACACTGGCTATCATCTGGGATAACCTGGGTTAAAAAGTTAAATTTTCTTAAATCTTACAAATAAATAATCTCAGAAGGATGCTCAAAATATTCATATACAGATCATAAAATGAATCTTAGAAAACTCATATTCCCCTGGAAAATAGTTATCAAGTTCTAAGGTAATTCATCCTTTTATTTACTTATGTATCAGAAAAAAAATCCAACATTTTTTAAAAAGTCAAACTATACCCTCCCCGCAAAAAAAAAAAACAAAAAAAAAAAAACAAAAAAAAAACTATACCAGGTGTTTTTTTTTTCTTTAATCCCACAAATCACAAACAAAACAATGACAATGTTCAAAGTGTAAACTTACCATACAATTTGGAATCAGGGTCTGTCTGAAATAAATACAAATAATCTATGGCCAAAATTATCAAAAATGTATGTGTTATCTTCTTTCTATGTTGTCCTGGCATGAATTTATGTTTACTTAAACATAATGAATGTAGTTCCTTGAATGAAATTTAGAGTTTTGGCAATTGAATCTAATATTTTTAGATGAAGTTTTAAAGAACTGTATGCTAATAAAATCAATTCCAACAAAAATTTTAGCTAGGAGAACTGTGAGTTAGTGTTTTCATTAATGATTTAGAAAATTACAAAGCTGCTGCTTCACTAATGGAGCAGAGCTCTCAATTTGGCTCAACTAAGCAACCACTGACAAATGCCTGGGAGGCCTCTCTGGTACGTGATCTTGCAGGATCAGCAGGAATAGTTACAAGGACAGTGTTGTTCTTTTTTACAAAATGTAAATTGCTGATACTTTTGACTTTTAAGTTAAAGTAATCAGAGTTAAATACATGTCAATATGGAGATGAAATCCTTAACATGGTGTTAGATCACATTAGTGGACTTGCAAAATTCAGATTTTTAGCTCTTCTTATTTACTTTCAGATGTACAAAGTTAAACCTCAAGTAGAGAAATTCTGTAGGTTTCCAGAGATGACTACATTAAAATATCTATAATATTTATAATAAAGAAATGCCACCACATTATTTCTTTGTCTTTTCTTTTCTGTTAATATTGACACAGTACCTCTTTGTATATACAAGACTACTTGTCAACATTATATTCCAATAAATTACATAATAATAACTAATGATGCTTTCATGATTATGTCATAATTTATAATTTTTAAAGTATTTTCAGATTCAGCCCCAACATTTGAAAACCATTCTCATCTTTGTACAAAGAAACCTAAGAAAACTACCTGAGATTTATCTCAGCAATAAGTAGGGAACTTCTCACCTCCCATCCCCTCTACCCCTCTTCTTTTACCTAAGAAAACCAACTAAACAATCACCTAAAAAACAAATAAATGCCATAATATATAATGCACTAGGCTTCAGTAAACTCAATAGGGACCTCTATGGTTAGCAAATGAAGCAATAGAGGGAAAATAAATTAATTAATAAATGAAACATCCATGGCTGCAATAAAATATCACCTTGGAAGCAACATCCCTATATTGGTTCATCATACCCACATCTTACTCGCATAGTAAGATTGTTGTTATGTTCGATAAGTTGTAGTTAAAATCATGAAATACCACATACCACATTTTACAGATTGTATAAATGCTCTTATTGTTTCTTCATCCTTTTCACAAATATTTATCAGCTACTTACTATATGCTAATTAGAAATAAGTTCATTATTATTATCTCAGATATTTTTTTAAAAACTGCAGGGCCTCATTTGAAAAAAGCAATATAGATTTCAGAAGTAACTATAGTTTCTCTAGTGAATAACGTGTATAGAAATCTGCTACGGTCTTGGGGTATGCAAATATATTTGAGATGCATCAGAGAGTACATATGAAAAAAATACTACTCATTATGTTATTTAAATAACGTGAAATATCATACCAAATGTTAAAAAAATAACTTCTGGGAAAAAAAAGCAAAAGGGTGCACTAGTATTTGAAGTATGGTAATAATAATTTTTACTATAATTAGTTGTTTCTGAGTCTTATTTCACTCTTTATTTTAATTATCTATCCATTGTGTTAAGAACCCCTATAGGTGTTAAACTATATAAGGTACATATATTGTGGTGTGAGGTGTTATTGGAAAATATTAGCATTCGGTGAATAATGCCATCAATTTTCTGTTTTGAAATATTAAAGTACCATTTCAGATTTCTTGCAATGGATAGTGTGTTTAAAGTAACAGTAGTTTTTCAATGTAGAAATTACTAAGAAAAAATTAGGTGTTCTCAAAAAGTCTGTAACAACCATATTTGATGAACTTTGTGTCATAATGTATAAGAAAAGTTGCTTCACTACCCCAAACCAGACATCACTGGAATAACCTTGTGTAGTATCAGCACATACAACTTTAGATGACGACTTTTGCTTCTTTTCTACTTTTACTTCCCACCTACAACATGGCTTATTTTTTATAAGCAAATTTCTATGCTTGTTCAACCTCTCACACATCTCAGAATTCACTAGGAGGGATCCCTGACAATATAGAAACAGACATATCTGAGATAGTGTATAGATTAATATATGAAGAAGTTCAAGAAAATATTGATTTGGCCATGAGATGGTGTGGTAACTATATAGAAAGCTAAAACTTTAAATTGATAGAAAAATAATACTCCTGAGAATTACCATAATTCATGTAGTCTTGGAAGCAGATATTTTAAGTAGGAAGCTCTTGAGACTGATGTCCACTGCATCTTTTATAGGAATATTTGCTCTGGTTTTGAAGGCCACCAGATTTTAGCCAGTAAACTTTTGGCTTGATATAGCATAATCAGAAAGCCCAGCATTCTCTTTTTATACCTAGGCATTGTTTACTAAACATTCATTGAGTTTTTGCACAGACTTTTCCCTTATTTTAATATCCATAGTCTTGTCACATTCAAATTCATTTATTCTTCAAAAAGTAATTTAATTAAATTTCCTATTGTCTTTAAAATAAAATATCAACATAAAATAATTTCTATACTCTAAAGCATTTTATTGTAGTATCTAGAATCTTTATAACTACAAAGTAATGACATTCTATGTCTCATTTTTTCCATTGTCTCTCTCATATTACTTTCATTATGATTTGAGTATGTCCCCCAAATGCTCATGTGTTTGGAACTTAGTTTCAAAGGGAGAGAGTTGGGAAATAGTGGAATGTTTAAGAAATGAGATCTACTAAATTGTGGCTAGATCATTTGGGAAAGATGTTCTTGGAGAGGGTTAATGTAACTTTCATAGGGCAAAACATAGTTCTTATTAAAGCCGGTTGTTACAAAAGAGCAAGTCTTTTTTCTGAATTTCTCTGACTTCCTGTCTTATTATGTTCTCTCTACCTCTCAAATGAGCCCTCACCATAATGCCACCTCATGTGTAATGCAGGTGAAGGAACTGTCACAGGAGCTGAGAAGATTCTAGTACAGTGCACGTAAATCTTCAGAACTATGTACTCACAAAATATTTTTATGTATTTATAAGTTGTAGATGAACACAATATCTTTATTTTATTTATTTATTCATTTTTATGTGGTGCTGAGAATTGAACCCAGCTTCTTGCATGTGACAGGTGAGCACACTACCACTGAGCCACAACTGCAGCCTCTCAAAAAATATTTTTATGCATTTATATCTCTTTTTATACATTGGCCTGTTTCTGGTATTTTTCTATAACATTATAAATTAGACTAAAACAACCTCTGTGTCTTATTTCTAAAGAAGAGAGTTGAGACTTTGCAATGTTTTATCAAAAAATTCTGTAAAAGCTTTAGAATAAGAACTGTTATGCATTCACTGAGTGACCTTTAGTGAGTGATTAAACATCTTTGAGTCTAAGGCATCTTACTATGAGAGTGAATAGAACATCTAAGATTACATTTTTAAAAGCTCTGGTATAGTTTAGATGGTAATGGCTTAGCATTTCTGATTCTTATTTGTTTTTATATTTCAAAGGAGATATCTTGTATTTCTTGTAATCCTCATGGTGCTTAGGTTAATGTATTGCCATTTACTTTGGGACTCAAATATGTGGAATTTATTTTGTTTAGTAAAGCAAAAGCAAGAGTGGTTCCTTAGAATATAGCAAAGACTCTATGAGAATGTTTTTATTTTTAATGGGAAGAATTGTCTCATTGCTAATGATTATAGAGGGAATTTACATCTTGATAACACCCATTAATCAGAAATGGTCTGAATTGTCTACATCAAAACCATTAGAAAACCATGAATAAAGAGGCAGATTTAAAAAATAGGTTTTTCTAGTACCATTTTGAGACTTCTATTAGAGTAAATATTATAGAATTTCTTTACCAGTGAAAGGACTCAAACACGTAGCTGAATTTTAAGCCTCCTGTACTCACACAAGCCACCATCAATCATAATTCCATTGTAGGAAGAGAAATGTAGATCTTCACAGGCAGAAAAATCAAATACAAAAAGTGCAATTTGCCTTATGCAAAAAAAGACCTCATTATTTATGTCATACTTCTTTTAGCTCCCATGTTCCAGATCTTTGAGCTGAAGATATTCAAAAAGAAGAAAGTGGATTTGTTTTATGCTAGATGGGTTAAGAACTGATATAATTAGAATGTAGAGTAAACATATTTTGATTTGGGGTTCAGATGTTTCAAGTATGATGGCTTTCCCAGGAAAGCAATGCAGGAGATTTTGTCCTCCACTTCACCCAAATTGTATGGAAATATTATTATTTGTTCAAATTAAAAGTGGAAGCCACAGGCAATCTACAGCAGGTATTGAAATGTCATGATGAGACATCAAACTGCATTTGTTTTTCTCATGTTTCTATATATTGATTGCTGTGGAATTTGAATATTTGAAATATAAAAACTATATTTAAAAGTAAACATTAACATTCTTTTTTATTTTAAGGTAATTTTAAGGCTCATAGCCTAAGGTCATAATACACAGTATAATTACCTCATATTTTTCTAATGTAATCCCAAGACAAAGGAGTTGGGATATATTTTTCATGAAAAAAAATCATTTTTACTAAGTAAAATTATGGTGTTCCATGTATCATACTTTTCTATGTACTATATGTTTGGCCTTAAAATTAATAGAAGTGAATTCTTGATGGGACTGCCAAGTTTTATATTATCTTGTCCTGGTGAACATTGTGGCAGAATATATGGAGCATGAAACAGAATTTCTGAAATTGTGTATTTTTTGGCTGCAAACTGTTGAAAGGTACATCATTGTTATTCATGAAAAAGAGTGACTAAAAACAGCAATGTTCTTTAAGCATACATACATGAACAAATTCTTTGTTAAGCAAAAATGCCCTGTGCAGCCAGGGATGGCTGAAATACATTATACTTAGACTCTGGTAATCTTAGTTCTTTTTTTTAAAACTCTAAATAGCAAATTTTTCTAGCTAAATAAATCTCTCTCTATTTCTTTTCTTGCTTTTAAAACCAGAGGAGCAATACTTCTCTTTTTTAACACTCTGGATTATTTCCCAATTTGACTGCAATAAAATATGCAGAAAACTTTTGGAAAATATTACAAAGCATACAAATGGAAGTGAATAATCTTTTCTTATTTTGTGACACTTTTTTCTTTCAAATGCTGTTGTAGCTCAAAGTGGGCAACTTATCTTTCGTCAATTACCTTTAACTGATTATATGTCCATTTTTCCCCTAGTATTTGAAAACCACACTTCATCCACTACCTCTTACTTCAGTCTTTACAATTTTTCATTTCTATATTATTGTGCACCCAAAAAAAATAAAGCTCTTATCTCCTGTAAGAGCTACCTTTAAGTTTGTGAAAATTTAGTCTATTAAAATCACTAGAAAATGTTAAAATGTTAAAAAGTAAAAATTTTAACATTTATAAATCAAGATATGAAAATCTGGGGCTTATTTTCCTATATCTATATCCTTCTTATATATCTTAATTTCACCATAAATACAAACAGAAAAAAAATAAAGATCTGACTTATGCAAATTGTATTTCACATTAAGTTTGATTAAAATGTGTAAAAGTATTAATAGATGCTAGAATATTATTCACTCAACAGTATGTTTTACTGTTACATAGAACATTTAGTCAAGTGGAACACTATGATGTCTGTCATTTAACAACAGGATGCAATACATGAGGGTTAACATATAAACAAATATTCAGTTATAAAGACATATTGCATACATAAGGTAAATATAGGAAAAAAATGCACTGTAAACCTGGCATGATGGTCCATGCTTGTAATCCAAGCAAATTGGGAAGCTGAGAAATTTCAGAAGTTTAAGTTCAGTCTCAGCTTCTTAGTGTGGTTTCAAGCAACTTAGCAAGACAGTCTCAAAACTTGAAAAAGTGGAGAGTGGGCTTAGGAATATGGTTCAGTGTATAAAAAATACCTAAACTTAAACTGAAATACAAAAAAAAATTAAAGTTTAAAATATTACACTTCAATGTTAAACATCAAAAATAGATTTCATATAATTCTTTTCTCAGTATTCAAAATGAAAATAGTATTTTTTGATTTAGAAAAACAATGATATTCTTTGAAAGATGCAGTTTCTTCACTATGCATGTATGATATTTATGACTGATATTTCTACAAAATAACTTTATAATGCTTAATAAATTTAAGCAAATGTTAAAGACAACTACTTGTTTTCTAAAGTTAAATGAGTTCTGTATTTTACTGATCCTTATATACATCAAGTGTAATATATAGATAATAACTTTACTATAATCTTACATTTATTATAAATGTTTCATTGTTATATAAGGCATACATTTTGGACAAAATCTGTTCAATGTTCACTACTAGTATGAGTTTTCAGATGTTCAATGAATTTAAAATTTAAATACATTTTGGAAATATTATTTAACTTTTTAGAGTTTCTGGGCACAATGAATTCTCCAAAAATAAGCAGTGTTTAAGAAACATGTAGCTAATTTTTTTTCCATTTGTATTTTCTCTAACCAGTATGTATCCACAGGTGCTGAGTATTGGTGAATAAATTTTAGAGGCATTGTCACATTGTCAATTTTCACATTTCAAAATTTTCTCTACACTATGGTTATTGTGGTGAGGATTAAATGTTGTCCCTTTCTTAGAGTAATCGTACAATGGTCCCATCTGTAGAGCTTCTCTACAGTGTGTTTTCTCTGATGTCTAGTAATATATGATATATAATTTAAAATGTTTCTACTATCGGCACATTTAGATGTCTTTTGTCCAGAATAAGTAGCCTAGTGGTGAAAAGAATTGATTTCTTATTAAAAGCTTTGCTGCATTATTAGAATTCGTAGGGGTTCTTTTCTGTATGAATTCAGGTGTTAATAAGGTTTAGTCTTTCTTTTTTTAATGTTTATTTTTTAGTTATAGTTGGACACAATACCTTTATTTCACTTATTTATTTTTATGTGGTGCTGAGAATCGAACCCAGAATTTCATACATGTGGGGATAGCACTCTACCACTGAACCACAACCCCAGCCCCAAGGTTTAGTCTTTCTTTAAAAGTATTATCACTTTATTCACATTTCACATTCACCAGGATGTCTTGTGCTGTGGTGAGTAAAGTTTTATTTTTTATTAAAAGCTTTTCCACATTATTCACATTTGTAGGGCTTTTACCCAGTGTGTGTTCTGTTGTGGTGAATAAGGCCTCTTTTATTGCTAAAAGCTTTGCCACATTCCTTATATTTGTAATGCTTCTCTCCAGTGTAAATGCCCCTGTGGCAAATAAGATGAAATATTTGAGTAAAAACTTTGTCACACACTTTGCGTTTGTGAGGCTTCTCTCCACTGTGTGTTCTGTTGTGGCAAATAAGGTATTATTTTGACTGAAGGAGTTGCCACATTCTTTATATTTGTAAGGCTTCTCTCTAGTGTGAGTTCCTCTGTGGCAAATAAAGCCTGTTTTTTGAGTAAAAGCTTTGCCACATTCGTTACATTTGTAGGGCTTCTCTCCAGTGAGTTCTGCTGTGGTGAATAAGGTCTATTTTTTGACCAAAAGCTTTGCCACATTTTTTACATTTGTAGGGCTTCTCTCCAGTGTGAGTTCTTCTGTAGCTAATAAGGCTTGATTTTTCACCAAAAGCTTTGTCACATTCTTTACATTTGTAGGGCTTCTCTCCAGTGTGTGTTCTGCTGTGACAAAAAAAGATGTGATTTGTGACCAAAAACTTTGCCACATTCTGTACATTTGTAGGGAGTCTCTCCAGTGTGAGTTCTCCTGTGGCAAATAAGGTCTGATTTTCGACCAAAAGCTTTGCCACAATCTTTGCATGTGTAGGACTTCTCTCCAGTGTGTGTTCCGCTGTGGCAAATGAGATGTGATTTTTGACCAAAAGCTTTGCCACATTATGTACGTTTGTAGGGCTTCTCTCCAGTGTGAGTTCTTCTGTGGCAAATAAGGTATGATTTTTCACCAAAAGCTTTGCCACATTCTGTACATTTGTAGGGCTTCTCTCCAGTGTGAGTTCCGCTGTGGCGAATAAGGTCTGATTTTTGACCAAAAGCTTTGGCACATTCTTTACATTTGTAGGGCTTCTCTCCAGTGTGAGTTCTTCTGTGGCAAATAAGGTATGATTTTCGACCAAAGGCTTTGCCACAAACTTTAGATTTGTAGGGTTTCTCTCCAGTGTGAGTTCTGTTGTGGCGAATAAGGTCTGATTTTTGACCAAAAGCTTTGGCACATTCTTTACATTTGTAGGGCTTCTCTCCAGTGTGAGTTTTTCTGTGGCGAATAAGGTTTGATTTTTCACCAAAAGCTTTGTCACATTCTTTACATTTGTAGGGCTTTTCTCCAGTGTGTGTTCTGCTGTGGCAAATAAGACGTGATTTGTGACCAAAAGCTTTGCCACATTCTGTACATTTGTAGGGCTTCTCTCCAGTGTGAGTTCCGCTGTGGCAAATAAGGTTTGATTTTCGACCAAAAGCTTTGCCACAATTTTTGCATGTGTAGGGCTTCTCTCCAGTGTGAGTTCTGTTGTGGCGAATGAGGCCTGATTTTTGACCAAAAGCTTTGGCACATTCTTTACATTTGTAGGGCTTCTCTCCAGTGTGAGTTCTACTGTGGTAAATAAGGTTTGATTTTTGACAAAAAGCTTTGCCACAATCTTTACATTTGTAGGGCTTCTCTCCAGTGTGAGTTCTGCTGTGGCGAATAAGGCTTGATTTGTCACCAAAAGCTTTGCCACAATCTTTGCATGTGTAAGGCTTCTCTCCAGTGTGAGTTCTGTTGTGGTGAATAAGGCTTGATTTGTCACCAAAAGCTTTGCTACATGCTGTACATTTGTAGGGCTTCTCTTCAGTGTGAGTTCTGCTGTGGCAAATAAGATGTGATTTTCGACCAAAAGCTTTGCCACATTCTGTACATTTGTAGGGCTTCTCTCCTGTGTGAGTTCTGTTGTGCCAAATAAGATGTGATTTTTTACAAAAAGCTTTGCCACATTCTGTACATTTGTAGGGCTTCTCTCCAGTGTGAGTTCTGCTGTGGTAAATAAGGTCTGATTTTTGACCAAAAGCTTTGCCACAATCTTTGCATGTGTAAGGCTTCTCTCCAGTGTGAGTTCTGTTGTGGCGAATAAGGCTTGATTTTTCACCAAAAGCTTTGCCACATTCTGTACATTTGTAGGGCTTCTCTCCAGTGTGAGTTCCGCTGTGGCAAATAAGATGTGATTTTCGACCAAAAGCTTTGCCACAATTTTTGCATGTGTAGGGCTTCTCTCCAGTGTGAGTTCTGTTGTGGCGAATAAGGTCTGATTTTTGACCAAAAGCTTTGGCACATTCTTTACATTTGTAGGGCTTCTCTCCAGTGTGAGTTCTACTGTGGTAAATAAGGTTTGATTTTTGACAAAAAGCTTTGCCACAATCTTTACATTTGTAGGGCTTCTCTCCAGTGTGAATTCTTCTGTGGCGAATAAAGCTTGATTTGTCACCAAAAGCTTTGCCACAATCTTTGCATGTGTAAGGCTTCTCCCCAGTGTGAGTTCTGTTGTGGTGAATAAGGCTTGATTTGTCATCAAAAGCTTTGCTACATGCTGTACATTTGTAGGGCTTCTCTTCAGTGTGAGTTCTGCTGTGGCAAATAAGATGTGATTTTCGACCAAAAGCTTTGCCACATTCTGTACATTTGTAGGGCTTCTCTCCTGTGTGAGTTCTGTTGTGCCAAATAAGACGTGATTTTTGACAAAAAGCTTTGCCACATTCTGTACATTTGTAGGGCTTCTCTCCAGTGTGAGTTCTGCTGTGGTAAATAAGGTCTGATTTTTGACCAAAAGCTTTGCCACAATCTTTGCATGTGTAAGGCTTCTCTCCAGTGTGAGTTCTGTTGTGGCGAATAAGGCTTGATTTTTCACCAAAAGCTTTGCCACATTCTTTACATTTGCAGGGCTTCTCTCCAGTGTGTGTTCTGCTGTGGCAAATAAGATGTGATTTGTGACCAAAAGCTTTGCCACATTCTGTACATTTGTAGGGCTTCTCTCCAGTATAACTACTCTGGTGGTGAACAATGCCTGATTTTGTATATGATTTCTTGTGTTCACTCTCACTTATAGTTTTCCATATTTTCTTTTGTGTTAAATAATTAAGATCACAACTTTTATATTTTGAAATTATCACTTCATGAAATCTATTTTTTAGGCCCTTTTCTGGTGAATATTCTTGGGTATGATTAAGAGTCATGACTGAAAAAAACAATAATTAAAAAAAATACCTATTAGACTGGGATAAATATATTTTTAATACATAACATGAAATTAAGGTAAAATAAGTACATCAGGAGTGTAGCAGATTAGTAAATCCAAAGTCACCATAAATCCAAAAAAATATTAGTTCAATAAAAATGTACAGAAAAAATTACCTTGAGAATATTATCCAAATTTTTGTAGAGACCACAGTATCCAAGAGGAGAACATCATTAAGAAGAGTAATATAATTAAGTGTAGAAAAGTATCATTAATAGCCTTTGTCCTTCAAAAGATAGTAGTGTGTATTTGGGAAATATCTACCATCTATCTTCACTGTCAGTAGAATAAGAGAAATGTAAAACATATACAAACATTTCTGTTTTTTTTAAAGAGTGTCCAAAATATGGTTTTTGTCTTCCATGACATTGAAACATGAAAATATCTAGCAGATTTTGAATGATAATACCATAAATATTCAACAAGGAAAAGAGACAATGGACTGTTAAAAAGAAATATGAACAAAAAATTTACTAAGAAATATACACATATATATCTATAAAATTTTTCATAAAAACATTTTAAAAGACTATAAAATTCTTGTATAGATTATGGCCATAATATTTGGATGAACTCAACACATGACAATCAAGTATAATAAATTGATTTTTATATTATTACATTTGTGTGATATGAGAATTTCCTTTATTGACAAATACAACTTTGTTTATTTATAAATATATCATGGTACTTTATACTATATATACAAGGTAAAATGACTAAATAGAATGAATTAAGAAAATTATTATTTCATTTAAATTATCAATTTTTTCTTACAAGGTATTGTATTCCTTCTACTAGTATTTATGAAGAACATAATACACTCACTATGTGGTAAAATAAAACTCTGACCCTATTATGCTCAATAAAATAAAATATATTTTATATATCAACCCTATAGTATCAACCCTACATAAAACACAGTACCTGCTGAGCAAAATTTTGCTCACTAAATTTCTGACTTCCACATTTTGAATCAAAAGCTCCTACAACTTAATATCTGCCTGCCGCCTTTCACTTAATTCAAAGTTCTGCATATATTTCTTATAACACTTTAAGAGACAAAATATTATATAACTAAATAATAATAGTATATAGGTACATATTTTTAAACATTTGACATTGATGGGCACACAAATTGAGTCTCTAGCTTTAATACTGAGAAAAATATTGGCACTAAACACAAAAGCCGAGGTATCTCTTCAATTTTCTGATTTAATTGTTCATGGATACATATTTAGTACTGGCAATTCTGGATCTTTAGGTCATCCAACTTTTAATGTTTCATGTGTAATGCTTGAGATTACCCCAAAAATTCTATATCACAGAATACAACACAAGTCTTTCTTAAATTGTTTGAGCCATGCTGTTTCTAAATTTCTGTGACTTCTCTCAAACATAAAGTACTTTCACATGGCCTCCCAATTAGCAAATATTACAAGGATGCAGCACTGTTCTTGCCTATTTCTTTTTATTTAAAATTTTTTACTTTTTTTCCCGAAAATGGACTATATAATCTACTGATGGCTCCTTTATTGAACAAATAAAAAATAGTACAGCAAATATAAACAAAGAGAAACATGGACTAAATCCAAGTGACAAAAAAGAAAAATAAAACATGAAGAATTTAACATTAGGATACTGACAGTTATGAATTACTCAAAGAACACTAAATAACTATTTAAAAAATGTTTAGAGAGTGAAATTGAAAAATATTAACATCAATGAGCACAATGTTTATGTGAACAATTCTTTAAGAAAAACTGAGAGGGGTATTTCTAGTGTGCAAATTTGAAATTTTACAAATATGGAAGAGGCTTATCAACCAGTACCAAGTTTAAGACAAGCAACTTGTAAAATACTGTAAAAATTAAAAATTTATATGATATATAAAGGGAAGTGGGAAATACACACACACACACACACACACACACACACAGTGTGTTTTGTGTAGGGTTGATATTATAGGCAAAGTCTCTCTCTCTCTCTCTCTCTCTCTCTCTCTCTCTCTCTCTCTCTCTCTCTCTTCATGTATATATGTATATGAAGTGTGAAAAGCATGCCACAATAAAAAAAGATCCAGAAATTAAATCACTAATTAAAAGAAAAAAAAATTAAAAATGTAAAAAAATTATAAAGTAGAAGTATAATGATTTATTCACTTCAAAATATTTATGATTACTAGTGCATTATTGCAAAACACAAAACAAAAGAAAAAAATTTACTAACAGAATTGAATCTAAAAAAAATGTCAAGTCAGTTCCAGCAGACAGCATGGAAAGAAACCAAGCATGATCTACTCCTAGAGGCCCTATTTGATTAAAGATGGATAATGCTCCTGCCTTTACATTTTATCATTTTGCACAATTTTTAATCAATGAGATATAGTATTAAATCATGAAATTTCTCATAATTCTTTTGGACAAGCTTTTGTTGAGTGAGCAAATTGTATCCTAATACTTGCCTTTTAATACAGAAACATACAAAGATCTACCCTCTCTTATATCAGTATGCATTGAATATTGTTTTATTTACAGTTAAGGTGCTCAATATACAACATAAAGTTAATACTCAAAATTGGTCATCTGCATTGAATAGAAATTTTATTCTCAAACCGACATTACCAATAAAATTATGTAATATATGAGGTTCCACCTGACCAGCATGACAAGACCCTTTGCCTTTGATCATGTGGGGAAAAGCATAGACTGCTACACTTATGCCAACATGTCTTGTTTAGACTCTAGCTGCATGCTTGAAAAATAGCAGTTATAAATGTTCATCAGGGACTTTACATGCTGATTTCTAAGTTTCATTTAACCCTGGAAGATAAGAGTTCATCCAAACAAGAAAATAATTATTCTCCTCAAAAGAAGAGAAACAATAAAAGAGGACCCCAAGATACTTGAATTTTGGTTACTTGGGGAGATAAAAACCATTAACAGCCTCAGCTCAACAGGTGTTGGATAAAATGGGGTTAGAATATAATCTAGATAACTGTGTTACTGCTTTGATTGCTAAACTCACACAAAAACTCTGTAAATGCTTTGGTCTTAATAACAATTTTGCTCTGTTTTTGTACACCACCTCTGGGAAATTCAGTACTGTCAGATCCTGGACTTCTAGAACCCATTACGATATGTTGACTCACTTGCATAAAATTGTGATATACCTGCAAAAATATCTCATGATATTCAGTGTTGTCTTAGCAGAATGTGTCCTTACCATCCACATAGTATTTAATAGGTCACCATCCTGTGCAATTTATTCATAAAAGATCTATTCCTTTTGATAAAACCTCTGATCATTCAGTGAAGCTTCTCTCTAAGGCAGAATTTAAGGCTTTGACATTCTCCTTGGTGGGTTTACCTGGACTAGCGCTACCAGCTTATAAAACTACAATGAAACTCACCTATGCTATCATAAACAGTACTAATCATGCCTCCATGGATGTAAATATGCTTAATGAAGAACAAAAACAACATTGTCAAGCTATACTTGACAATCATGCTGAAATTCATTGTCTGTTATTTTTACATCATAAAGTATATCAGAAGTTTAATACCATGTGTTTCTTCAATGTAAGTTATAATAGTAATTTTATTTCAAAAGACATAAATTACCTCAAAGATATCATTAATAAAGTTCAACAAGATGATGGATTTTGGAATTGTTGGATTGGTAAACTTCATGTTTACTCAATTTTATCTGGGTGAAAAATATTCATAGGTGGATGTTTACTGATGTTGGAAATTGCTCTTGTCTATGCCTGCCTATTTTTTGCCCCCACCAGCATTAAGGAGATAAGTAATATTATTTATTCAAAAGACCTTAAAAAAAGAGGGGAGGTAGTAGGTATTCTGGCCTTGGAATAGACAGGAAAGTTTGGGGGTGATTGTAACTGGCACCCTGAGTCCCACAATTGTAATGCCCAGCAGTTTCTCCCTGAAGCTATTAAGACAACTCTACAGGTGTACTATCTAGTTTCTGTGGTAATTTCATTAGGGAGAAGGGGCTCTATATTTGTATTAACTGTACCTAATCTTGGTTAGCTAGCACTTGGGGTTAAAGAAACACTAGGTTAGAATGTAGTCATGGTATCAGAAGCTATGTAATTTCGGGGTATTATATGTGCAGCTGTTAAGAGGGGTGGCCAGTTTTTTTTTCTTTTTTCCTTTTCACTGTGTGTATGTCTCTCTCTTCTGTTTGCTTTTTAAAAGGTTTTCTCACAAGAAGATTTGAAACAGATCATGCTGGCCCTAACAACAAAAGGTAAATTTTGATGGTTAATCTGAATAAACTGGGACATCTCTAAAGAAGAAAACAGAGAACAACAATAGATTTGAAAATTTGATAAATATAGGACAGTACGTGTTAAATGATTGCAATCAAAATAAATGAACCTAAGCTTCTGAAATTTTTTTCTGCTTGATAACTACTATTTCAACATTTTTCAGTTTGGTTTTCTCCTTGACATTTGAATGAGTCAACTGTGTCCCCGGCTATGTGTAGTCTACATAAGTTTATATCACTAAATTATACTAGGTACTACTTATCTAAAGTGAAAAATGTATAACACACAAAGAAAGAGTCAGGTTAAAGAGAAAAATTATATATATATAGAGAGAGAGAGAGAGAGAGAAATATCTGTACTAAAAATGCCCTTTTTCTTTGAAACACAAATCTGAAACTCATTTTTATAGAAGATAATCTGCAACAGAAGTAAATTAAATAATAATTAGTAATTAATAATTTAAAAGGGAAATGAAACTTACCCAGGAAGGCAAAGTTTCTATAGTTCTCTAGCATCACATCTCTATATAAATTTTTCTGAGCAGGCTGAAGGCATTCCCACTCCTCTTCAGTAAAATCAATGGCTATATCCATAAATGTTAACATTTCCTAAAATAAGAATATGTAAATAAATAACACATTGAATACAGGAATATTTGCACAGTGTGTAATGTAATTACAGTTGAAATTAGAGTTAGTAGACTATCATGTAGGTAGTGTTTTGGAACACAATAATACTATTATCTACTTCTGCATAAAAAGTGAATTAGGTTCAAAAAATATAAATACTCCACATTTATGAAACACAATATAAAACTCAGGCATTATCACAAAAATATATATTTTGTAATTTTTTATATCTTGATCTAAATTATACATATTTTTCAGATGAGAAAATAATGGTAATTAAGAAAGGTAATCCTCAAATTTTAATTGTACAACCACTAATCAGAGATTTACTAATGTGTAGGATCTTATTTGATATTTCTCTGATAGAGCTGGCTATTCAGAATGTGTAGTGAGATCTCTAGTATTTCTAATATAAATGGTATAAAAGAAATTTTGAAATGTAACAAGGTAGACAGACCACTTAATGGAAATATTTAATAGTTTATTTAATTTCAAACATTTTATGGTTTTTAGGTATGTTATTAATATATATATACAAACTTTGACCGATGTTTATATTGTATGATATTTATAATAGAATATACTTATAGCTCTTGAAACAAATATAACTTTTTAAAAATTTTATTGGTTCTTTCTAGTTCTACCTGACAGTAAAATTGATTTTTATGGTATTATGCAAGCATGGGATATATCTTATCCTAATAAAAATCCTGTTCTTGTTGGTGGCTACAATGGTAGGATTCACTTACAGATATATATCTTTTATATTTCTATCCTTGTCCTATTTATTTATTTATTTATTTATTGTTTACCATTGTACAATCTACTGATCTTCTTTTCTTACCCTTCCCCACTTTATGAGCTTTAGATTTCACATATCAGCAATAACTTTCAACTTTTGGTTTTAAAGAAATGGTTTGTTTTACTTAGCATAATATCTCCAGATTCATCCATTTTCTGGCAAATGTTATAAAGTCATTCTTCTTTATGGCCGATTCATAGTTTATTGTGTACATAAGCACAGTTTTTTTTTTTTTTTTATCCTGTCATCATTGAATGGACCCATTCATCATTGCATGGTTGGGTTTATAGCTTAGCTATTGTGAATTGTGCTGCTATAAACATTAATGTGGCTGTGTCAATGTAGTATGCTGATTTTATGTCCTCTGGGCATATACAGTGCAGTCAAAAAATTGCATAAAATTGTGGTTCCATTTCTTTAACAATATCCATACAGATTATTATGTTTCACTTAGACCTCCATACAGCTGTAAAAATTGGAATTCATCTATACCTAAGGTGAAAATAAAACATACAAAAAAAGTAGTAAGCCATAAAATGTCTAGAACTTATTATCAAATCATCCATCCCAATAAAAAGTATAATTAAAAAACTAAAAGTAAAGAAATCTCAAGCAAAAGAGCAAAATTAGAAGCTATTAAAGATAAACATAACACAGAGTTACCAGTATCAATGTTGGTGCTTTTAAAAAGCAAATGAGCCCGGTCTAGTGATGGACAAGTGTAGTTCCAGTGACTGAGGAGGATAAGAAATAAGGATCAGATTCCAACATGGCGGCGGGAGCGGAGAGATCAAGTCTCTGACCTCTTCAGCTGTGCAGGCATAGGGAGTCGTAAACAGCCTAAATCTGTTTGCTCAGGATCACTAGGCAATGCTGAGCTGACGTGGATCTGGGGCGATCAATCTGGACCTCTCAGAACACACACTGAGCCCAGATCGGCTGAATTCAAGCTCCCGTTCGCCTGTTTCCCGCAGACAAACAGCTGTGACTCAGCACTAATCCATCCAGCTGAAACAACTGGTCAGCCCTTCTGATCCTATGGAGGTAAATGCCAACCGAGCCTTCATTGGTAGTGGCCACAGGTTTGAAACGGGGCTTGGGAGAGACAGTAAGGACCCACCCGTTGCATTGGTCACCCGGCAAAGGGAAACGAACTGTCGCCATTTGCAAGAGATACCACCATGGCAGAGAACTGACGTCATCAGACTGCGGCAGAGGAGATAACTTCATTGAAACCTGCGGCTACAGGTGTGTAATCCACTAGCCTTCCCTCTCAACACATCGGGGAAACCTTAAGGGCCCCTCCCACCTCTCCCGTGAGCGCGGTAGCCAGACTGAGGGAATTAGAGGTGGCATGGGACCTGCGGCACACCAGCTCCCGGGGGCGTGGCTACTGGAGGGGCAGTAAAATTCGCTGAGGATTCTCAGCCCCAAGCTCTACAAACTTAGGGTCTGAGGGAATGGCAAACTGGAAGAGTGTGCCCAGTCATTCATGACAACAGGGCTCCCGGGAGCAGCAGACCTGGCGGGTACCCAGTATTGTGGTGAGCGGCACCCGTGAGAGGGGCCTGGCTAGAGGAAAAGTGGGGAAGTGACTAAACACAAGAGGAGGCCCTAGGCACTCAGGATTGGAGACTCGCTCAGTCTAGGAGGAGAAGCTGCTGCACAGTGATTGGTTCCCACGTATTGATAGGAGAAACTTGGCCTGGTGGGCACAGCACCACCTACTGGAAGAGAAGTTAATCAAACTCTAAGACTGCATTTATTAGTTTTTTTTCTCTTTTTTTTGATTTTGATTTGAGTTTTTCTTTCATTTTCATTTTTCTTGTTTTTTAAATTTTTTTTACAATTTTTTTTAAAAAAATTTTCCTCCAATTTTAATTTTAATTTTTTTTCTTATTTTTTTATAATTTTTTTTCTTTTTTTTTATTTCCTATTTTTTTCTTCTTTTGTCTTTTCATTTCTTTTCAATTATCTTATCCCCCCTTCCTTGAATTCTACCTGCTTACTCTCATTCTCTTTAGTGACTTCTTCCCTTCCCTTCTAATACCTTTCCTCCCAAGCATCAAATAAATTTATAGGAGTAAACAGTAACTCAGCAGTCAAACAGAACAAGAAGTAACATGAGCAGCTTCAAAAAGCAAGGAAGAAAAGGAGTACAAACAATGCAGGACAGCCTAAATATTCAGGAGGACCTAGAGTCATCGGAAAAATGGTCATATAAAGAACTCAAGGAACACCTTAGACACATGGAATGGAACCTTAAAGAGGATACGAGACAGCAAATTCAAGCAGCGAAAGAACACATTGAGAATGAATTACATAAACAGATAAAAGAAGAAGTTAAGCATCTTTATCAGGAGATAGAGATTATAAAAAATAATCAAACAATAATTCTAGAAATGAAGGAAACGATAAACCAAATTAAAAACTCAATTGAGAGTATCACTAACAGAGTGGAGCAAGTAGAAGCCAGAACGTCAGATAATGAAGACAAAATATATCATCTTGAAAAGAGTCTAGCCAACTCAAAAAGGCTGGTAAAAAATCACGAGAAAAACATCCAAGATATATGGGATAATATAAAAAAAAACAAATTTACAAGTCATTGGGATAGAAGAAGGTACAGAGATTCAAACCAAGGGAATGAGTAAGTGCTGAATGAAATAATTACAGAAAACGTTCCAGAAATAAAAAAGGAAACAGATATACAAATTGAAGATGCATACAGGACACCGAACACACAGAATCACAGTAGAGCAACGACAAGACACATTGTTATGAAGGTATCCAATATACAGAACAAGAGAAAATATTAAAAGCTACAAGAGAAAGGAGACAGATTACATTCAGGAGTAAACCAATAAGGTTAACAACGGATTTTTCATCACAGACACTGAAAGCAAGAAGGTCATGGAACAATGTATTTCAAACACTGAAAGACAATGGATGCCAACCAAGAATTCTGTATCCAGCAAAATTAAGCTTCAGGTATGACAATGAAATAAAAATCTTTCATGATAAACAAAAGTTAAAAGAATTTGCAGCCAGAAAACCAGCATTGCACAGCATTTTGAGCAAAACACTACACGAGGAAGAAATGAAAAACAATAACCAAAACCATCAGAGGGAAGAGCCTCGGTAAAGACAGAGGGTGAGGGGAAAGATAATCATGGAGAAACAAACTAAATTTTTTAAAAAAAGGATAAATAATCAAACATGGATGGAAGTACAAACCATATATCAATAGTAACTCTGAATGTTAATGGCTTAAACTCTCCAATAAAGCGACATAGGCTGGTATCATGGATTAAAAAAACAAATCCAACAATATGCTGCCTCCAGGAGACACATCTGATTGGAAAATACATACACAGGCTGAAGGTGAAAGGATGGGAAAAAATGTACCATGCACACGGTCCTCGTAATCAAGCAAGGGTGGCCATCCTCATATCGAATAAAATTGACTTCAAGACTAAGTTAATCAAAAGGGATAAAGAAGGACACTATATACTGTTAAAAGGAACCATTCACCAACAAGACATAACAATTATCAATATTCATGCACCAAATAATGATGCTGCAACATTCACAAAACAAATTTTCCTCAAGTTCAGGAATCAAATAGACCACAACACAATAATTATGGGTGACTTCAACACACCTCTCTCACCATTGGACAGATCCTCCAAGCAAAAGTTGAATAAAGAAACTATAGAACTCAATACAACAATCAATAACCTAGACTTAACTGACATATATAGAATATATCAACCATCATCAAATAGATATACTTTTTTCTCAGCAGCACATGGATCCTTCTCAAAAATAGACCATATATTATGCCATAGGCAACCCTCAGTAAATATAAAGGGGTGGAGATAATACCATGCATTTTATCTGATCATAATGGAATGAAACTGGAAATCAATGATAAAAGAAGGAAGGAAAAATCCTACATCACATGGAAAATGAACAATATGTTACTGAATGATCAATGGGTTACAGAAGACATAAAGGAGGAAATCAAAAAATTCTTAGAGATAAATGAAAACACAGACACAACATATCGGAATCTATGGGACACAATGAAAGCAGTTTTAAGAGGAAAATTCATCGCCTGGTGGTCATTCGTCAAAAAAAGAAAAAACCAACAAATAAATGACCTCACACTTCATCTCAAAGCCCTAGAAAAGGAAGAGCAAAACAACAGCAAATGTAGCAGAAGGCAAGAAATAATTAAAATCAGAGCGGAAATCAATGAAATTGAAACAAAAGAAGCTATTGAAAAAATTAACAAAACTAAAAGTTGGTTCTTTGAAAAAATAAATAAGATCGACAGACCTTTAGCCATGCTAACGAAGAGAAGAAGAGAGAGAACTCAAATTACTAACATACGGGATGAAAAAGGCAATATCACAACAGATGCTACAGAAATACAGAAGACAATTAGAAATTATTTTGAAAACCTATATTCCAATAAAATAGAAGATAGTGAAGACATCGATAAATTTCTTAAGTCATGATTTGCCCAGACTGAGTCAGGAGGATACACACAATTTGAACAGACCAATATCAATGGATGAAATTGAAGAAGCCATCAAAAGACTACCAACCAAGAAAAGCCCAGGACCGGATGGGTATACAGCGGAGTTTTACAAAAGCTTTAAAGAGGAATTAATACCAATACTTTTCAAGTTATTTCAGGAAATAGAAAAAGAGAGAGCTCTTCCAAATTCATTCTATGAGGCCAACATCACCGTGATTCCGAAACCAGACAAAGATACCTCAAAGAAAGAAAACTACAGACCAATATCTCTAATGAACCTAGATGTAAATATCCTCAATAAAATTCTGGCAAATCGAATACAAAAACACATCAAAAAAATTGTGCACCATGATCAACTAGGATTCATCCCTGGGATGCAAGAATGGTTCAATATACGTAAATCAATAAATGTTATTCACCACATCAATAGACTTAAAGATAAGAACCATATGATTATCTCGATGGACGCAGAGAAAGCATTCCACAAAGTACAGCATCCCTTTATGTTCAAAACATTAGAAAAACTAGGGATAACAGGAACTTACCTTGACATTGTAAAAGCAATCTATGCTAAGCCTCAGGCTAGCATCATTCTGAATGGACAAAAGTTAAAGGCATTCCCTCTAAAATCTGGAACAAGACAGGGATGCCCTCTATCACCACTTCTATTCAATATAGTTCTTGAAACACTGGCCAGTGCAATTAGACAGATGAAATAAATTAAAGGCATAAAAATAGGAAAAGAAGAACTTAAATTATCACTATTCGCAGATCACATGATTCTATACCTAGAAGACCCAAAATGGTCTACAAAGAAACTACTAGAACTAATAAATGAATTCAGCAAAGTGGCAGGATATAAAATCAACACACATAAATCAAAGGCTCCGATCTACATATTGTGGGGTCGGGCTCCAAATTCCTTAATAGGACACCCATAACACAAGAGTTAATAACAAGTATCAACAAATGGGACTTACTTAAACTAAAAAGTTTTTTCTCAGCAAGAGAAATATTAAGAGAGGTAAATAGGGAGCCTACATCATGGGAACAAATTTTTACTCCTCACACTTCAGATAGAGCCCTAATATCCAGAGTATACAAAGAACTCAAAAAATTAGACAATAAGATAACAAATAACCCAATCAACAAATGGGCCAAGGATCTGAACAGACACTTCTCAGAGGAGGGTCATGCAATCAATCAACAAGTACATGAAAAAATGCTCACCATCTCTAGCAGTCAGAGAAATGCAAATCAAAACCACCCTAAGATACCATCTCACTCCAGTAAGATTGGCAGCCACTATGAAGTCAAACAACAACAAGTGCTGGCGAGGATGTGGAGAAAAGAGTACTCTTGTACATTGCTGGTGGGACTGCAAATTGGTGCGGCCAATTTGGAAAGCAGTTTGGAGATTCCTGGGAAAGCTGGGAATGGAACCACCATTTGACCCTGCTATTGCCCTTCTCGGACTATTCCCTGAAGACCTTAAAAGAGCATGCTACAGGGATACTGCCACATGGATGTTCATAGCAGCAGAATTCACAATAGCTAGACTGTGGAACCAACCCAGATGCCCTTCAATAGATGAATGGATAAAAAAAAAATGTGGCATCTACACACAATGGAGTACTATGCAGCAATAAAAAATGATAAAATCATAGAATTTGCAGGGAAATGGATGGCACTAGAGCAGATTATGCTTAGTGAAGCGAGTCAATCCCTAAAAAACAAATACCAAATGTCTTCTTTGATATAATGAGAGCAACTATGAACAGAGCAGGGAGGAAGAGCAGGAAGAAAAGATTAACATTAAACAGAGACATGAGATGGGAGGGAAAGGGAGAGAAAAGGGAAATTGCATGGAATTGAAGGGAGACCCTCATTGCTATACAAAATTACATATAAGAGGTTGTGAGGGGAATGGGAAAATTAACAAGGAGAGAAATGAATTACAGTAGATGGGGTAGAGAGAGAAGATGGGAGGGTAGGGGAGGGGGGGTAGTAGGGGATAGGAAAGGTAGCAGAATACAACAATTACTAATTGGGCATTATGTAAAATGGTGGATGTGTAACCGAAGTGATTCTGCAATCTGCATTTGTGGTAGTATTGGGAGTTCATAACCCACTTCAATCTAATGTATGAAATATGATATGTCATGAGCTTTGTAATGTTGTGAACAATCAATAAAAAAAGAAAAAAAAAGAAATGAGGATCATAAATTCTAAGACAATATTATATATAATATTGTCTTATATATATTGTATTGAGCAACTTAGTGAGGAACTTAGCAACTCAGCAATATTCTGTCTCTAAATAAAATATTTAAGAAAAGACTGAGGATGTGGCTTTATTGTTAAGCACCCCTGGGTTCAATCTTCAGTACAAATTTTTAAAAAAGCAGATACAATTAAAAAACCACTAGCAAATTTGAAAATTCAATAAGTAAAAATTGTATCAATTATACAGTATATAATGGCAAATATAGGCATATATAATGATTTCTCACTTTATGGAAATACACTCTGGAAAATTTATCCTAAGAATCCTTTGCAATTTTCCAATTCTCTGAGTGCAATGATGGAATCTAGATGGTATAGACTAGTACATGGCTAAGATATTTGCTAGATCCATGGTTGTACATAAAGTCTACTGCTGACCAAAATACCATGATGCCACACGATTGATGTTATGAAGTAAAATGAATCAGGGTAAACTCATAATAAAATAAATGGTGAAACTACAGAAAACACCAACAACAAAACCCTTAAAACCTGCTAGGATATTGGGGAAAGAGTGTGATAATAAAATGCTATTTTATCCCTTCACTCATAAAACATAACAACATATTTTGACACATTAAATGCTGAATATGTTATTAATAAGTAATACTGAAATATATAAGAAAGTACAAAGCTCAAAAGTTTACATACAAAAGATAGGGATCATATGGTGGTGCACAACTGAAATATATACTATTCTCGAGTCTAAGGCATGAAGTTCAAAATATAAGGCCAACTGAAGAAATTGATCAAACCCCATCTGGAAATTAAATTTAAAACACAGCTGAGAATATTCTCAGCATTAAGACACTTTGGTTGAATCCCTAAATCAAAAAAGAAAAAAAAAAGTGTTTTTTTTGTTTTCAGAATTACACAATATAATAGACTTAAACTTATGCATTACAAAATATCAATACAAAAAAATCTATTCATCAAATGATTACATTAAAAGCTGCAAAACTGACAAGGTAAAAATACCCTAATTTCCTCACATATAATCAAACACTTATAAGAAGAAGAAATACAACAAAATGCAAAAGAAAAACAAAAAATTCTTGAAGAGTCACTTTAAAAAAGATTAATCTAAGTGTTCAATAATCATGAAAATTCAAAATCTTTAGAAATTAGGTAACACTAAATAAAATAACATCATATAGATGAATTAAATAGTATTGATGAATATGTGGAATAAATGCAATAAAATTTTGAAATAAAAATTTAAGCTTTTATTATCCATTTGTAGAAACTGTTTTGTAATCATAGGTGTATGATACACCCACACAGGAAACAGAGACTAAAATTACAGCAACTGTACATGAGAATACAGCCACATTCTTCCAGAGTTGAAACCAAGGGGTATGGCTAGAGAGGAAGAAATAATTATTAAATTTTGTAAAATGTAAATTCTAGGAGCTAAAATTTTTGTTGATGTATTATATCCAGTTTGACAAATACTATAAAATATCATGTATGTTTTATGCTGATGTCACATGAATGTTGCATTTCATATGCATGTATGTTTACAAAAGGAATATGAAGTATTTAAGAAAATAAAAATACAAAAAAGAACATAAAATACTCAAATATTCAACATATTTACAAAGGATAAAACTATTATGAAAATGATCACTTTTCCCAAGGTACCCTTTAATAATAACTGGTCATAATTTTACCATTCTTTACGTTTTGTTAAAGAAGGAATCAAAGCAAAAACTTCTAAAATTTTACTGGAAAGATGAATGTATATAAAATTAGACAAGGACTCTCTCATATATGAGAGCAAATGTACTAGTGATCATTACCTGACACTAATGCATGTTATAATATTACAACAGTGTAGTAATTTTAAGATAAAGAAATCACAATACAGAAAACTACATAGGGCAGTTCATATGTATGCAAATATCTTTTTTATTGTTAATTATTATAAGTATATAAATCAAAACATATCAATAAAATATTTAATGTGAATGAATGCTACAATCCAACCTCAAGATAGATGTTAGAAAATAAGGCATAGATTACAAAAGTGACTTGTGTGCACAGAATGTGTGTGACACTGGAATTATACACAAGCATCCACCAAAGAGCAGATATAAAGAGAGATAATTTTTAAAAATGAAATAAAAATAAATAAAAGCAGAATGTAAGCCTTCCTCCATTTATGGATACACCAAATAAATATATACTCCTGTTTTGAGTCCTTCTAAAACTGTAAAGGAATTAGAGGCACACATTTGGAAAACTGAAATAAAAAATATTGAACAAGAGATTAGTAGTATGCACTGGAAGATTTTTCTGATTTGAGCAATATGCAAAATTACTGGAACAAAATGCCCAAATCCAGTGTTAATATAAATAAAGGAAGATTGATTTGGGTTTGAAATATATTATTTAACTCTAAATTGCCTGTAGTTTAAATGTTAATTTATCTGTACACACAGAGGAAGGAATAAGGTATACATGAGTATTTACTCGGGGGAGGGGGAATAAGTGGTTTTCTGTGGCCATGCAAGATCTATGGGGTTTACTCCATTAGACCAGAGTGGAAGAGGTGTTAAATCTTAAGGTAACCCCTTAATCCCTTAGAGGGATTTGCCAACATTCTCTAAAAACGCAAATAGCTGTTGCTGACAGTTCAAATTTTATCTAGACAGTACCAAAAAATTAACAGGGAATACAGACCACCACTGAAAGCCAAAGTGGCACTTTAGCACTTGCTGAGTTCTCTAACCCAGCTCATTTTACTAATAACACCAGACTTAACCAATTCTTTCTGTAAGTAATCTGTCCTGATATTAACTTTTTCCATTCAATGGACTAACCAAAACCTCAAAGCATTGAAAGCACTGGTAACTGTGCAGGTGCAAATCTCCCTAGATCAAAAAAGAGTGTTTTCACATTGGTGTGCAAACATTGTAATGGGTTAAACTCTCGAATATTAGTGAAGAAAGATGGTTACAATCAGAGATCCCTCTTTATTTCTGAAACAGGTGCACATCATTTTTTTTTCCAGTGAACATAAAGCACCCTGGAATCTAAAAAGCTTGCATCAGAATTTTAGTGCACCATACAACTATAAGATCTTCTGCATGAGCACAGCTGTTAGAATGGCTACTCTCAAAAAGTGGAATAGTAAGTAGTACTCCAATTATATGAATATGAAAGAAAGAAACACTGTGATAGACTATAAAATTACTGAAGACATTTTAAAAAATGGAAGTTGAGAGTTTCTCTCAGTTATTTCTTTGAGAAACTAAGCTGTCTACATTTATACTGCTCTTGAACAATAAAAGCCACAAGTACTGGTCTGGACTTATGAGAGGCATTAGATGTGCCAGCTGTGGAATCCTCATATTACATAGTTCTGAAATACAGTTCCAGGAAAATACCAGAGTAGGGAATGAGAATGCTCTCATATACATTCCACAAAAGGAAATCTGAGCATCAAGACACTCTGAGAGGTTGTCTGCCTTTGGAGACACAAAGGAAGTATAGAAACACATGATTTTTCCAAGATCAAGTGATTCTTCTTTACTTTTCAATCATGTAAAAATGCTCATAAACAACAACAACAAAAAATTTTGCTTTTGATTTTTTTCTATGGTAATGGGGATGTGAAACAGCAGCATGTTAATTCTGGGCTACATACCCAGCCATGTTTTAAAATTTTGAGACAGGTTTTTCTAATTGTCTAATTAGTCCACCTAAGTTCCTGATGTTTACTTTGAAATTGCAATCTTACTGACTTAGCCACTTGAGTCTCTGGAATTAATATGCATATACCATTGCACTCAGAGAGAAAAAAAATGCTTTAAAGTCTCATCCAGTTTTTGGTATAACAATTTAAAATACCATGCTCATTTGAAATATAATATGGGTAAAGTAACTGGTAATAATGCAAAAATGTAACTGATAATATTGGGAAAGGGGGAATTTGTCATTGAACAGGAAGCTAAAATTTTATATATAAATACAGCTCACAATACTGGGGCATAAATTTAAAATGACACTCAGCAACTGTTTGAAGATAAAAAAAATTAAAAAGTACCAGGTATGTAGCTAAGTGGTACAGTACCTCTGGCTCAATCCACAATACCACAATCTCCAAAACGAAGGAGAATAAATTCAGGAGGAAAGAAAAACTGATATACCTATAGTGTATCTCACCCAACTCCTGGAGACAAAAATACATGGAGTTGTGATTGGGATGATCTCCTCACTCCAGAGTCCACAACACAATCTGAGAAGATTCAGTAATATTGCCAAAAATGTTCTCACATAGAATTTAAAGTAAGGGCTGAAGATATTCTATAGGATACTATAGGACTTCCAGTGTCTACTGTTACTATATGGTCCAGTTGACTGGCCAGTGGAAATTCATGGCTGACCTTTCTCAGCAGAAGACACAGGACTGCAGAAACCGAAGATTACACCAGGGATTCTAGCCAACCATTGCCAGTTCTCACCATAGTCAGTGCAGCCAGTTTCAACCAGACTCACCATCCAGTCTCGGGATTTCATTGCACACTCATCATTTACTGTATTTTTAGGAACCACGTGTCCTCTCTATAAATCACAAATTGCCTATACAGGAGAAAAAATCAGGTTCACTGAACATAAGTGAGGAAGCCTAGAAATGGATACCCAATCTGGCAGACTTTACACCAGATGGTCAAAACTTGCTTCTCTTTACTGAATATGTGTAGATTGGACAATGCTTATATAAGGGGTCCTGATTAGACACAACTTATTTCTTCATATGCTCAATCTGAGCCCAGTGAGTTTTTTGAGAGTCAGCAGATAACCTCAAATCCAGAAATAAATGATGTCACAATTGTAGGGTCTTGCCTGTACATTTATTTATTTATTTATTTTTCATTTGAGGCTCTGGGAATTGAAATCCAGATCCTCAGGATGCAGCAAATTTAAGGCAAGGTATCCTTGGAGAAGTAAAATCCAGCCAACCCAGAAAAGTATTTGCATGTCATCACATTGATACCCAGTAGGATGACTACTATGGAAAAATACCATGGCACAATGTTGGCAAAGATATGGAGAAATGGAAACTTCAAACATTGCTGATGGGAATATAAAATGGTTGAGTCACCTTATAAAACAGTCTGGCAGAGTTACTTATGGCCCATAAATTTCAATCCTAAGTATCTACCCAAAATGGATAAACAAACTGCAGTATATCTATATAACAGAACACTATTTAGCAATAAAAGGAATGAAGTTGTGATATGTGCTACCTCAAAAACAGGCTAAAAAACCAGAAATAATGGGGCTGGGGATGTGGCTCAAGTGGTAGCGCGCTTGCTTGGCATGCGTGCGTCCCGGGTTCGAGCCTCAGCACCACATACATACAAAGATGTTGTGACCGCCAAATACTAAAAAATAAATATTAAAATTCTCTCTCTCTCTCTCTCTCTCTCTCTCTCTCTCTCTCTCTCTCTCTCACACACACACACACACACACACACACACACACACTCTCTCTCTTGAAAAAAAAAACACAAAAGGCCATGTATCTATATAACAGAACACTATGTAGCAATAAAAGGAATGAAGTTCTGATATGTGCTACCTCAAAAACAGGCTAAAAAACAGATACAAAGGGCCATATATTGAATGATTACATTTATATATCATGTCCAGAACAAGTAAATCCACAAATAGAGAAAGAAGATTCATGCCTACATGGAGCAAGAGTGAGTGGAGACTGACTGCTAAAGGGCATGGGTCTTTTTTGGTTATGACAAATGTGTTTTCAGTATTAGATAGAAGGATAGGCACACCACTGTGTGAATATACTAAAACTCAGTGAATTGTACTTTTAAGGAGTGACCTTGATGGTAATGTGAATTATATATCAATTAAGGTGTTATTTTTTTAAATGGCTGCCCAAATCATATACTAACACCTCTGCACAAGGGTCTGGTTGATTCACTCTGCCTGTGACAGAATCAGCTGTCAGAAAAACACACAATCTGCTCAAATGAGAAAATAATCTAAGATCCTATCAATGAATCCCTATTTCAACCAACCATAAAACCAGATCCAAAGTAGAAAGAGCAAAGAACAAAAGAGTATGCAATTCAACAATTAGCTGGAAGGTTACAGGATGAAACTAACCAAAGACTCTCTACCCAAATCTCCAATCAAATGATCACTTACTCTGCCAGTCTAAATTAAAATTTATGCCTAATATAGAAAGACACTGTTTCAAATACAGAAAATCCAACCTATTTAATATGTAATAAAGTCTTTTTTGGGGGGGGGTAGTTGTAGATGGACATAATTGGTTTATTTATTTATTTATTTATTTATTGTGGTGCTGATGATCAAACCCAGTGCTTCACACATGTCAGGCAGGTGCTCTACACTGAGCCATAATCCCAGCTCTGTAATAAAGTCTTAATATCTATTTAAATGTAGTATAAAAATTTTAACAAATGCAGCTAACAGGAGAAGTAAAAAAAAGGCATCATTTTTATTACAATTTCTGCTTAATCCCTCACTTTACAGGAATATTTTTAGTAGCTTTTAGGGCACAAAATTAAAGAAATTAACTCATCAGTAAAATGAAAGGCACTGTATAAACAAATTCCTGTACTTCCACAGAAAATATTCAAAAACCTAAAACTTCAATATTTTAGAAAACAAATAAGATTACATCATTAGCCACAATAAGATACCAGAAGGAAAAGTCTAGGGAAATCTCATTAATTTGGCCAAATAATGAAGACTCAGTAATTTCAAGTCTGCCTTGAATTAATTTAAGACTATGTATTAAGAAATAATTGCTAGGTGCTGAGGTTGTGGCTCAGCAGTAAAGTGCTTGCATGGCACATCAGGGAACTGGGTTCAATCCTCAGCACCACATATAAATCAATAAAATAAAGGTATTGTATCCAACTACAACAAAAAAAACAAATAGTAAAAAAAGAAACAATTGCTAGGAAAATAAAGTGCAAATAAAACTTGCTAGAGGACTATTTAATTGCTTTTAAAAGTTTCACATGCAAATGACTGCTGCAAAAATAATAATTAAAACAAGTTACATGTATTCTTTAGAATCCTGTATTCTAATAGAAATAAAGTATATAAAATTGAGACTAAAATACTGCTTAAATCTATTAAATCATTAATTGTTCCATCTCTCTGTTTACTTTGGCTGTGAAAAACTGGTTTAGGAGTCAGAAAAGCTTCACAGGCAAGCCTCAGACAAAAACTTATTATTCATTCTACTCAAAATCTGGCAATCTAATTTTCTGCTTTTATTTAAAAAAATGTGAACCATACAATTATATTTACTTTATTTTGGGGGGCATTTACTTTATCATTATTTTCAAAGAACCTATTATGAAAAATATTGCCATGTCTATACTGAGAAATATAAACAGATCTTAAACAAGATCAAGCAGCATACTTAGTTTAAATACTTACTCTGCCCATTAAAAAAAAAGAATTAAAATACAGGACTTATGTTATTCTAAAAACTAAATAGAATGTAGTCCCCATCAAAATTTGAAATAAAGTACCATCAAATGTTATGGCAGCAAGTGCCATACAGTTATGCACATCTAAATTTAAGAGAAACCATGTTAGTCTTCTCTAAATTAAAATGTATACTATTCTCTTTTGCATCTTGAACTTAATAATGACAATATACATCAACCATTGGGAGGTTGAGGCTGAGGCAGGAGAATCTTACATTCAAGGCCAGTCTTAGGAACTTAGTGAGGCCCTAAGCAACTTAGCAAAATCCTGACTAAAATTAAAAAAAAATAAATAAACAAAAGGGCTGGGGATGTGTTTCAGTGGTAAAGTGCCCCTAGATTCAATCTCCAGTACCAAAAAATTAAACAAAGAAGTAAATAATGATTTGGGTGTCTGTGGATGCCTACCAGGTATGTAGGTATTCAGTGCTTAATGAAAACTGGTGAATAAATCATCAGTTGGACCATATTGTCCCAGCCTTGGGTTATTCAGTAAACAATGTTAATTGAAGTGAAAAGAAAAGCACTCTCAGGAAAGGCAATCTAGATGTACTTTATATATAGAAGACAGTTCAAAGAATAAACAGTAGGTCAATGATAAAGTTGTGAATCTGCTTCATGTGAGGCCATCTTTATATGTAACTCTTATTTGATTGAAATAAAATCTAAAGCAAACATAAAATTAAAAATTATATTTACATCAGGAAGTGATAAAATCTTTGGAAAGAAGAGATACACATAGTTTTACACATGATCGCACAATCATATACTTTACATAACTCATAAACAGTATAACTATATTATTACCCAATTATGGAAATAATATTCTGTATGCTATTCAGCCATTGGTATCCATGTGTGAAAATTGTTAAGAAATTTATTTTGAAAGTTACTTTAGGCTTTCCTTGAGGTGAATAAAACAAAAAAGTACTGCTCTTTGCAGAAGAAAATATTCTGTATTCAAAACAATTATAGCTGGTTGATCAAGTTTTCAAATATTGCTTATAATATTTGCTTTTTAGGTTTTTTCATGGTGGACACAATCTTTTAATTTTATTTTTATGTGGTGCTGAGGATTGAACCCAGTGCCTCATACAGTCCAGGCTAGTGTACTACCACTTGAGCCACATCCCCAATCCTCAAGTTTTCAAATATTAACAATGAGTTAAAATCAAGGCAAAAGACCTAAAAAATACTCAATATATTTAAATGTTTTCATCACATTAAATGCCTAAGAATATCTGACATGTAAGAATCACTAGGATGTTCTTAAGGAAGAGAATTCTTTATGTTAATAAGAATGTTGAATGAAAGAAATCTTTGAATAACACAAGGTTTCCTTAATAGTTTACAGTGGAATACACCTATAATCCCAGAAAATCAGGAGACTGAGGCAGGAGGATCACAAGTTAAAGGATAGCCTCAGCAACTTAGTGAGGCCCTGTCTCAAAATAAAAAAATAAAATAAAATAAAATAAAATGTGCTGGGGATCTAATTTACTAGTGAAGTACCCCTGGGTTTGATCCCCAGTACCAATAAAAAAACATGTTATCTGAAAAATGTACTTTTTTTCCCTATTGGATTAGCAAAGATTTAAAAAATTAACAAAACTTGGTGTGAGCAAGGGTTTTGAAAATAGGATTCTCATGGACATTGAGGAGGATAGTTTTTACACATAACAGCTTAGCTGTATTAATCAATATTTAAAATGTATATAATATTTGACCTGACAGTTATACCTAAAGAAGACAAGTGAATAAAAGAAGTAACAATCTAAATGGTTAAGAAAGGAGTAGCTAGATAAAGTATGATGCCTCTAAATAATAGAAAACTAGGCAGGCAGGGCTGGGTTTTAGTTCAGTGGTAGAGCACTTGCCTGGCATGTGTGAAGAACAGGGTTTGATTCTCAACACTGCATATATAAATATCTATTGACAACTAAGGAAAAGAATTAAAAAAACAAAACTAGGCAGCCAGTAAAATGATCACCCATGATTATGCACATCAAGTTCAACTCACAAATATATATATATATATATATATATATATATATATATATATATATATATATAAAACACAGTAAAAATGACCACATAGCTTCACATAGAGAGAGAGACTGCTGTGTATTTAAAGTCTTATATATACTCTCATATCCATCAATAAGTTTCTAAAAGTGAGTTAATGCTGGCCATTTCTTTGTGCAGGAGTTGAGGGCTTACTTTTGCCATTATGTTGTTTTATATAGGTAAATTTTTTTCTAATTATTATAATAAAATATTACAACAAACTTTTAAGAGAAAGAAGTGCTTCTATATCACCAAAATTACTTCAAATCTTTTCATCTTCCTATTTAAGAGGAAAGAATTCATTGAATATTGCAAGTAAATGTAATACAGGATCTCCTTCTCAGAACCACACTTTAAAATGAAAATATAATAGAAATTAAAATATTAGAGTCAAAGAGATAGGGAAAGACAAACATCATTATTCAAACAGCCAACATTATTGGCATCCACCGTACCATCCAGAGGTTCTATGAACTCAAACACTCCTAAAACAATATCCCTTTTACACATTAAGGAAGCAGACTAAAATAATAATAATAATATTTTTTTAAATGTAAAATTATAAAACACTTACCAGAGTAAATTATTTTCTTGTCTTACATTCTTTTATAATACCTTTATTAAGAACTTGAAAAACAAAAAGTTTGAAGAAGTTAAATAGATTTTAAATGTATACATTTAATCTGATGTTTATTTCCTTTAGATTTCTGTTTTTCTGGAACTAGACAAAACAGTTTAAAAGTACTCATGGGAAAATAAGCAAGCAAGAATTCCCAGGAATATGAAAAGCAACAAGGGGAAACTAGTTTTAAAAGATATTAAAACTTTTATAAAACCAATAATGTGATACTGGTATATGAAGAAAAAGACTAATAGAATACAAACCCCAGAGACATCCCAGTACATCCAAAAGTTAACAATATCATAAGGGATTCAAAGAAGGTATCTAAAATCAACAGGTGAAAATAACAGGCGCACAGAAAAAGATAAAGTTGAACCTATGCATCATTCTGAACACCAGAATAAATCCTAACTTGAAAATTTAAATGTAAAAGTGATACCATAGGGCAAATTCTAAAAATCTTGGAGGCCTTTCAGTGACGTAAACTTCAGATACCTTGGCTGGGGCTATAGCTCAGTTATAGAGTGATTGCCTAGCACTTGTGAGGCATTGGGTTTGACCCTCAGCACCACATGGAAATAAAGAACGATTTTTTAAAAAATCAAGATACCATAATGATTAATATAAACTGTAATATTTAAAGAAAAAATGTAAGACTTTTGAATATCAAAATATGTGAAGGTAAATAAAAATAAGTGAAAATCTGGGGAAAACTATAATTGATATCACACAGGGCTAATCTCTCCAATTTACAAATTTCTAGAAATTGATAATGGGAAAAAAAAAAACAACCCAAAACAAAAATGTGAAAAAAACCCATTAACAGAGAGTTAACAAGAAAAAAAAATACAATTAGTTTTTGAGCATAATATGCTCAGCCTTAATAATAATAATAACAATCCACATTAAACTACTCTATATTGATAATTCTCATCTATCAAACTGTTAACAAATTCAAGGGTTGTACACAGTACATTGGAAAGGCCCTAGAAAAATAGGAACTCTCTCATACACTGAAATATGTCCTCTTGTATCTGTGGTATTCAGACTGGATTCAACAATCATAGGTGAAAATATTTTTTTTAAATTGTCATACTAGGGCTGGGGATGTGGCTCAAGCGGTAGCGCGCTTGCCTGGCATGCGTGCAGCCCAGGTTTGATCCTCAGCACCACATACCAACAAAGATGTTGTGTCCGCCAACTAAAAAATAAATATTAAAAATTCTCTCTCTCTCTCCTCTCTCACTCTCTCTTAAAAAAATAATAAATTGTCATACTAAACACATACCAACTATTTTGTTGTCACTAGTCCCTAAACAATACAGTGTAATGACTATTTACATGGCATTTATATTGTATTACATCTTGTAAGCAATCTAAAGTATGTGGAGAAAGTGCATAGGTTATGTGCAAATATTATGCTTTTTATATAAGAGCCTTAAGCATCCTTGTATTTCAGTATCCACAAAGGGGTCTTCAAACCAATCCTCCATAGATAATGAGGAGCAACTGTACTTGTGGGAGTTTAAAATGGTGCAACTCCTAAGAAAGGAAGCATTTAACTAAATTATAAATGCACTGTTTTTTTTTTTTAAAAAGTGTTTTTTATAAACAAATATTATATTATTTCTAAATAAATACTAATAGGAAAAAATCTCAAGAGCATATAAAGAAAAAGCCATAGGATAGAATTACTTACATAGTATACTACATTTTATATAAAAAGAATAGAGTACACTGGCATTTCTCCTACTATAAAATGAAACAATTGACATCTATGGGAAATAAATTAAAGGTGGTTATCTAAGAAAGAGGGGTGAATGGGGGGGGCAAAAGCAGTTGGAAATCACATTTTCTCAAGCATGTCTGTGTCATTTTAACTTTTGAATAATAAGAACATGTTATCTACATTAAAAGAATTTTTAAACATTAAAAAGAATACTTACAGAGAGAAGAGAAAGAGAGACCCGTAGATAAGACTTAAAACTAAGGTTTAAAGAGATTTTTTGCTCTGAAATTAGATGCTGAAAAGCAATCTTGGTGTGGTCATTGCAAAAAAAAAATGCTTTTTTCCTCTTCAATCAAGTTAAAGAATATGATAATCTGTTTTTAAAAAGCTATTTGAATGAGTAAGAAATTTGGAAAGGGGAGAAAAATGTACAATGAGGACACTCAAGTATAATGGTTCTTCAAGTATGGCCCCTGTACCAGCAGCATCAGCATCATTTGATAACTTGTTAAAATTAAAATTCTCAGGCTCCCTCCCAGACTACTGAACCGGAAACTTTGTACTAGTCCAGCAATCCTGGTAATACCCTCAAGTCTGAGAGTCACATATCTTTTCTGGTTCTTCCCACACGTTCATGTTCACCATCAGTCTGCATTTCAAACAAGCTCCAGGACGTAGGACCACACTTGGATAAGCAAAGCTGAAGTCCTCCTGGGGGAAAAAGGTATGTAACCTTCATATGGTTGAGTTTCCCATGAAACCTGTACTCAGTATCAGATGGAAAAAGTCCTTATACAGGCTTCCTAGCCAAGATATATCATAGAGCTAGTTTCCTACATAAACTGTGTACACAGAGAATAAATGTTTTCAAATACATTCTTATAAAAACAATAACAACTATGAATCATTGAAATTCAACTTAAGGATGTCTCACTTGAAAAAAATTTATAAGTGGACCTACAAACTTTCAGAAATAGGGCAAAGAAACAAAAATAATCAATATTTCATAAATTCTGCCTGTGTTGTCTGAACAACTTAACCTCAAATGCATTAACTGCCCACCATGTGCTTTCATGGAAAAGCACCAAGAAGTTTGTTTCCCTCAAACTCTTTTCAAAAAACAAATTGTCCTCATGTTAATGAACACTGATCTTCCATTTGTTTTACACAAAGAGAAAGATCTGTATAGGAATCTTCTGAATAAAAAATTCTAGTTTAGCAGAGTGCAGCGCACACGCTCAGAAGGCCAGCAGCTTTGGAGCAGCGGTGCCGCAGCAGCGGCGGGATTCGGATCGAGCTGGAACCCTCCCTGAGCCCCAGAGCTGCCCTGGACTCCCACCCCGGCTCCCCTATGGCACTCGTCCATCTGTCCCGAGCCCTGCCGCCCAGCCCCAGGACCAGTAACCTGAGCACCCCCCACCTTCTACTTCCAGGCACCGCCTGCCACCAACCCGCTGGCCACCATGTGGGTGGAGCTGGAGGAGGCCCTGCCACTCCTGGGCGCCGAGGGGGCCATGGGAGGGGGGTGGCCATGCGTGGGGGACAGAGACAAGTGTAAGAGCAGCTGCAAGAAGAACCAGCTGGGCAAGTACAGCCAGCTGGTGGTGGAGATGTCAGCAGGCTGGGCGAGCAGCGGCTTGTCGCTGGCAGCCATCTATGCAGAGGCCAGGAAGGTGGTGGGGGTTCCACCAGCAGAATAGCTGCACCTACCTCAAGTACTTGGTGAACGCTGGTGCAGAATGACTTGCTACTGTAGGTCAAGGGCACAGGCGCCATGGGCTCCTTCAAGCTCCATTGCCAAAAGCTGGCAGCCAGCTAAAGGTGCACCCCTTTTCCGCGCCTGCTCTGCACAAACCCAAGAAGCCAGCAGCATGGCGCCACGCAAACCCCTGACCCACCAAGGGTGCCGCAGCCAACAAGCATGCACCTCCCGAAGGCTGCTGCCACCAAGGACAAGGTCAGCAACAGCAGCAGCACCAAGGCCAAGAAGGCAAGGGCGGGGAGCAAGAAGTTGAAGAAGGCAGCCAATTCCAGTGTCCCCAAGGTGCCCAAGGGCTGCAAGTGAGCACCCCGCTCCCACAGGGGACAATGTGGAGGGGGACCATCCCCCTGGGCCACGACTTTACCTCTCCTCCCCCACACACCTTTCTGGCCTCCCCTCCCCCATGCGCTGCAGGGAGATTTTTGAAACAGCCCAGGTGAGCCCTGATTGGCTCTGGCCCTTAGCAATGGCTGTAACCTTGGTTACCGCCCCACCCATGAGCCAATGGGCAGGACCCTGGTTGGCCAGCTGGCCTTAGCTGCCAGGCCTCTCCACCTCCCTCTCGCTACCTCTGGGCTCCCAACAATTGCTCAGGGTGCAGGGCAGCACAGCGCTCCTCTCTCCCCCAAGCAATAAAACATTGTTGACTTTTGCAAAAAAAAAAAAAAAAAGAATTCTAGTTTAAACAGAAAGATTTAGAAGTGGAACGTGGTGGCACATGCCTGTAATATCAGCAGCTCTGGAGGCTGAGACAAGAGTCTCTCAAATTCAAAGCTAGCCTCAGGGATGGTGAGGCACTAAGCAACTCAGTGAGACTCTGTCTCTAAATAAAATATAAAATAGGGCTGGGGATGTGGCTCTGTGGCTGAGTGCCCCTGATTTCAATCCCTGGTACTCACCCCCCTCCAAACAAAAAAAGGATATAGAAATCTGTAACTTCTTTTTGCAAGTCACCTTTGAATAGTTTTTGGTGGTAAAATTAACCAATGTGCTGACATTTTTATATATTTCCTATTTCATTGTCTCTGAGATGCCATCACCTTTAAGGCACTTAGAACATTCTTATTCTATGTACAACTCAGAAGAAAAATTGCCAGGTAGTTACAAAATGCCAATTTTAAGATTCCATCCATCTCAGATGTGCAACTTGAAAATCAAAGAAATGCCTTAATTATAAACCACAGAATTGTATCGTAAATTATTGGGTTTTTTTTCCAATTAATTCTTATGTCTCTCAAATGTAAAACTTCATAAAGGCATGGATGTTTTTGTCCATTTGACATTTCCTCCATGCTTAGAAACTGAAACATTTACGATATCTTTGTAACTTGTTATTTATTTAGTTTACTTAGGAATATGTGAATATGAAAAAAAGTAATGATTTTTAACAATATTTTTAACAGTACTGACCTCTTTTACTCTGGGACATTTTTTTTTAAAGAGAGAGTGAGAGAGGAGAGAGGAGAGAGAGAGAGAGAGAGAGAGAGAGAGAGAGAGAGAGAGAGAGAATTTTTAATATTTATTTTTTAGTTCTCGGTGGACACAACATCTTTGTTGGCATGTGGTGCTGAGGATCGAACCCGGGCCGCACGCATGCCAGGCGAGCACGCTACCGCTTGAGCCACATCCCCAGCCCCTCTGGGACATTTTTCTTGCTCAAACTTTTTAAAAAAGTAATTATTTTCAATTTGGCTGACTTCTCAGTTCAACGAGATTCAATACATCTCTACACAATTGAAAATATATTCTCTTCCGAGAAGTCTTTACTTACATGTTTGTTTCCACAGCACCTTTCAATAGTAATAAGCAACAAACACCTTACAAGAGTTTTAAAAAGTCAAAGTAAACATCCTTTTTAAAGTTAAACAAGTTGAAGAAATTTTTGTTACATTGAAGCTATCTTGAGCTAAATGCTATTTTAATTTTTCTCTATCATAACTAGCAGTGTTTCAAATGAAAAGATAATTTGTAATGAGTCATACCATGAGGTCCGGTTTATGTACATCTATCTACATTGTCCAAATTTGCTAATATGAACACCAGTAAGTAGAAAGGGTTATTTTAAAAGTGATTACAGCTGGGCATGGTGCTGTTTGCTTGTTAATCCCAACAATTTGGGAGGCTGAAGCAGGAGGAACCCAAGTTTGAGACTGTTAAAGAAGTGGAGTACTGTTAAAGAAGGGGAGAAAGGGCTGGAACTCAGTGGTAGAGTGCCTCTGGGCTCAACCCCTAGTAAGTAACCCACCCCCCCAAAAATGATGACATGAATGTATATTCTACTCAACTCAGAACTGCTATCATACACACTGCTGTCACTTCCCAATTCTCTTCTCACATCAAACTGCTAAAATGATATTAGTGTTTAGATGTCAACATTTATAATGTGAATTATCATTAAACACAGACAAACACAACCTTGCCTTCCAAGATTCTAGAATAATTGACAAAGGTGTCACTAACCAAGATCATGGCCTTTTTTATATATCAGACACATCAGAAAAAATAATTTTCCCAGAAAGAAGTTGTTTGTCATCCCTTTCTTATTAAAATAAAGTAGATAATGGATATGTTCTTAATAGTATTCTCAAAGAGGCAGAACAGTCCTTAAGAAAAATTTTTAGTTATCAAAGATATTGAGGGACACCAATTTAGTGTTTGGGGGCCAGGATCTAGGCTTCACACAATGCTTGGGTGGGATGGATCTGTATCATCAAGATTCATCCTGGTCACAAGAATTTTGATCTTAAAATGGTTTAATCAAGCCCACTTTAAATGACCATTACTTTAAGACACAATATTTAAAATATTTTATAGGAAACTCCACCCCTTGCCTCTAATTATGTAAGACAAAGTAGTAAGGGGTGCTTCAGGAGAATAAGGAAACTTTCTGAAAATTAATGCTAATTTTTTCACACAACACATTAACTCAACTTAAATTTAAAATTATAGTGAGTATACATAGACTATATGCTAACAGTATGAGATGGCACATAAATCTCACCCCAATGAATCTAAAAATTTCAATCTTGTTAATATTATACTTGTTATTGTAAGGGTCCGGCGGAATGTCGGAGAAAGAGACCACACAAGAGACTGGCTCCATGCAATTGGCAAAGGGGATTTATTGGGGATCCATTCCAGCGCGCTGGGGCTCTGTGCTCACTCAAGAAGGGAGAGCAGCCCAGAGCCCAGAGCAGAGGTCAAGCAGAGCTTAAGTACACTTTCTGGAGAGGGCGGTGGGCTTTGCATACATCGGAACAAATCATCAGGAGGCCCGGGAAAATTGAACAACAACTCTGAGACAAGATTAGCACATTCATTGGCGGGAACAGTTCGGGCAGGGGTGATTGGTCATTCCTAAGAGGAGTACACATTCAAACTGATTGGTTCGGGCCCTGTGACAAACTGCACAGGGCCCTAGGCTAAATGGCCAGTAGGGTGTTGTCTTAACTATCTCAGGAATTTCAAGTTCTGGGTGTAGTAGAGGAACTTTGCGATGCCCAGGTCTTTTACATTTTAATTTTGCAGTTTAGAATCAGCTTAGAAATTTTACCCTTACATTATTATTGACAACTGAAGGAATCCATGGAAGGGTCATAGTACAACCTGTGGGTAGACTGAGGCAGCCTGTAAATGACCTTGGCATGTCATCCCTAGTTCAATCTAGCTTCTCCTTTTTATTAGTTTAAATAAGGTTGTCCCAACACTAAGTGTCCCAACACTAGTTTCCATCTTCATCTCCCTCTTGGATTTTCTTGTTTGAACTAGATACTAGTACTTTTTCTTTTTTTCTTTCTTTAACCAACTCAAGCTTCTTCACTAGCAGCAGGTGCAAGCACTCGAACACATGCTGTCTTTCCCCACAGCTGAAATTTCTGGTTATAAGTAAGATTTCAATGCATGTCATATATTGTCCTCCCTTTATTTCTCTTCTGCATGTAAGTGAAAGTATCACACCCCTTTCACTTATGTGTGTAAGCAGGTTCTGTTGGGTACAAACCTCACTGCTCAGTAGCAAAGTGGGCTTGATAATTCAATACCAAGGAGAGGAGCCTTGGTTCTGTGGTTGACAACCAACTGTTCCAGACTGGAATCCCATGCTTCAAGGGTAATCTAATGTTCCTTTGCCTGAGGCAAGGTTTGAGCTCCATTATTTCACTTTCCTTGGGCGAGTGACCCCACCCCTAGAGTACAAAGTTCACACTAAGCCCACCTCTGCTCTCTCACACAGAGCCAAATGATAGTATAGGGGTGGAAGTGAAAGGAAAGTGACCACAACACTCTGAGTGACCAAGAGATCTTTATTGCAGCAGTGCAAAAGAGGAGGAGAGAGAAAGAGAGAGAGAAGAAAGAGAGAGCAAGGGAGAGTGAAGCAAGAGATTGAGACAGAGAGAACAAGAGATGGGGGCCCTGGCAGGAGGGAATTTTTAAAGCCAAATTCTAATGGGGTCTCTGGTCTGCAAGCTGCCTTGTTGGCGGACAATGATTGGATTACACAGTAGTTGCTAAGGGTATTCTCTTCTGCCTTCAGGCAGATGGGGCAGGGGTCAGATGTGGGTTTCTGAAGCACCAGATGGGTGGGGGTCGAGTGTTCAGACTTGATGTAAACAGGTGATAAAGGACCAGACAGGGGGGTTGAGTGCAAGTGTTATCCTGCAGCTAACATCCCTTCAGCCTGCCCTACAGACAACTTGGTTCAGCCTGTCCTGAACCTAACATTCCTCCCATTTGTTTTTCTAAGTGACATGGGGGAAATCATAAAATCCTCTGGCTACATCCTGATTAATGGTGGGCAGCATGGGACCTAGGAGGGAAAGTGGAGGAATGTTCAGGGACAGGTCTGGTAACACCAGACTGCCAGAAATAACACCCAGTGGCTATAAACAGTTATTTTGGCAGGGGTAAAGTCCATAAAATTTCCTTGAAACCACAAGTCATCGATGGCATCATATCAGTCCTGGGCAGAGGAGATCCTTGGTATATGCCATTGGTCCTGTCATAGGGACTCTAGGAAGTATCAGAGGTAGCTTGGTTGAATCCAGTAATGGTAAGGGTGACAGGCCAATTTCAGCCAGTGGAAGGGCAATCGACCTATAAACTGAGAGTGGGTGGTGTAATCCTGATGCCATGTCACTTGGATGTTAAAGCACCATCTGTGGTTGGGATAGAAACTTGAAAGAAGTTTAATGATTAGTAAAAGAAGAACAGGATTGGTGAGAAATTTTGACTTTGGTGAGCATGGTGGAAGTCCAGGACTGGATATTTTGAACAGGTGCCTTTTTCAGGTGGGAGACACGGTACCAGGGAGAATTTCTAAAAGCTTGGTCACCATTGGGGTAGTAAGTATGACTGTATGGGGTCCCATCCAGCGGGTTGCAACGACTGAGAATGCAGTTCCTGAAGTAAGACTGAGTCACTCAGTTGAAGAGGGTCCAATTTAGTTTGTGGTTGTGCTGGGATTGAGGCAATGAATGTTGCAGGAAGACACTGGTCTGCTTATTTCCTGAGAAGTGGGGGCTGGACCTTTGTCTGACTGGGTGGAGGTGGGAAGTCTGAACCTGGGAATGGTCTGCTTGATGAGGATGGAGGTGATGGTGTCAGCAGTTTCCATGGATGGAGGGAAATCTTCTATTCAATCTGAAAAAGTATCAACCAAAATAAGTAGATAGTGAAGCTTTTTGTGCCTAGGCATGTGAATGAAGTTGATCTGCCAGTCTTCATCTGGCTGGTGGCTCCTGATCTGATGTGTGGGGAGTTTAGGTTTGATGCTTCATGGTGGGGATGCAGTAGAGCAGACAGACCAAGCAGAGTGGACCTGCCAGAGAGCAGATCTCATTTCTAGGAAGTGAAAGAGAGGTTGTAAAATCTAGAAAAGAGGTTATGAAGGGTGTTAGGTGGGGGCTGAGTCTCTGAAGATAGTGTTATGCTCGAATTTGGGACCCCCAAAATACCACCAGGGACCCAAGATGGATGTAAGCAGCAAAGAGGCCTTTATTACGAGCTAGCTCAGTCCTCCGTGTGCACATACATCAACTGGTGACACTGAGAGGCCCCAAGCCCAGGGTTTGCAGCAGTTTTATACATTCTTTGATGAAGGCAGGGACCCCCACATACATCATAGCATCTCTTAGCAAATCATCAGATACCACAGAAAAATCAAATAACAACTCTAAAACATGATTAGCACATTCACTGGTGGGAACAAGTTGGGTAAAAGTGATTGGTTACAAATATTCATTTGAACTGATTGGTTTAAGCCAGGAGGGGTTTTCATGCTGAATTACATGGTTTCCCAACATGTAAATACTGGGAGGGTCATATAGCATCCCAGATATAACCATGTCTCATGCTGATTGGTGGTTGCTATGGGGTTACTATGGGTCTCCACCTAGCCTGACTGAGTCAGGGACACCTGGCGCAGCAGATCTCTCCTGTCATTTGTAGATAAACCACTTAGCAGGGTGGGAATGTTCCTAGGAGTGCTCTGTGGGTCTTTCCAAAGACAAATGTCATGTCCCTTTCTTGGACAGGCTTTGCTCTGAGGTAGAGGCTGGTTTTTCACTAGAAGAGTTGGTCATGAGTTGTAGGTCTCTGTCTTGGAAATCAGGGGCTGGTAGTCTTAAAGAAGTAGTTGATTGAATGGCTGGTTGGTGAATTTGTGTATCTGATCTTGCAGGAACTTCTGTAGGCAATTTAACATACGGAGTTCTATTAGGAGAAACATAAAGAGGACTAATAGGGGTCCTGTGAGGGGCAGGAGCCAAGGCTACATTTGATTGAATATTCGCCCTGGAGCCTGTTGGCCTAGTTGCTGTCTCCTCTTTTCTAGCTGTTCCTGTCCTTCATTACTCCCAGGAATGACTGTGTTTTAGATTAACTCTTTTTGGTATGTGTTTAAGATCAAGCTGGTCAAAATTGTCTTTGTTTCTATCATTAAGAGTCAGCTGAGTTCCCATAGGGGTCACTCGTGGGAGAACTTGAAAGCAGTTTCTTAGTTCTGCTAGTACTATCTGCAGTATTATGGGTCCAGGTCTTGCTTGACCATGTGGCTTTCCTTGGAAGCATCAGGGACATCTCCTGTCTCAAATAACCCTCTTATTCACAGCAAGTTTACTGATAGGCTTGTCATTCTCCAGTGGTCTCATTAATCTCCCTGATCAGGAGGTTATGTGGCCCAGAGTTGCAAAGCTCTTTAGAGAAGTTCCCTGTTCCCTAGATTCAGACTGACTCAGAGGGCAAGAGTCAAATATTGGTTTTCTTGGCCATTTTAATTTAACTTTCAGTCTTGATCTTAAAGATCCAGCAAAGTCAGTTTCACCTTAAATTAAGAGTACTGGCTTTTAGCTGAAGTCAGGGCTACTTTGGAGTCATTCTGATATTTAGTAAGATGGTAGGCAGAACCTTATATCAGGGAAGGCAAGGCTCTTTATAAATCTTAGGTAAAGTGTTCTAGTATTGAAATTGATCTTTGTTTCTTAAATATCATTTTATAAAGTTTACATATATTATTGGTTGATGTTACATGAATAATAGCTAACAAAATATGATGTTACATTTAAATTCTACCCAGTGTATAGGACTTCATATTTATCTTATTGATAACAGGTCCAGTTATAGAAAATTAAATGATATAAATAAATCTCCTATATGTTATTCTTATAAGTCTAAAATTACCATGCAACTTTAGTTTGGAGAACACCAGCTTGATATAATGTTTGGTTTTTGTTGTTGTTGTTGTTGTTTGAGGTTCTATCTTAAAGACTTACATACCTGGAAAACATGAACACATTTAATATACAAAAAAGAGTAATACTACCACAATTACTATTGATGGTTTTATATTAATAAAGTTAACTCTTAAAGAAATAACATACTACAATATTGCAAAATACCAGTTGTTGTTTAACCACAGTTGTATAATGCTTAATTCCTTCAAGATTACTTGCTCAAAAAACTTACATATATAATCAAATTACACAGACCTTCTTTATCACTTACTGAATCCTATATAGCCAACATAAACATACCTTCTTTATCACTTGCTTACACCCTCTTATTTACTTAATCACATACACTCTCTTATCCCAAAACACATCTTCCTTCTATTAAATCCATACTTAGAACCTTCTAATTTTTCTTTCACATCTGTTAACTCCTTCTTTATTCACACTTTAAAACAATCCTTGTAAATTTCTGAACTTAGGCAAATTATTCTATTTTAATAAGTGATATTTTGTTATTTGAAGTACACAATTAATCCCATCTGTTTACCATTTCATGAAAACATAAACAATGTTTAAGTGTATAGAAGTATACTGTTGTAATGATGGACAAGGCAAGGCACCTAAGATAGCACTGAAGATGGGGAAACAGTTTTATTTGGTTGCAGCCAGATTCAGAGGGCACCTAACAGGAACACTTTTCAGGAATTGGACAAAGGCATGGAAAAAGCCTGTCTCAAGGAACACACACACCCTGCTGCATCCAATTTCAGAGCAAGTCCCAGACACACCATCAGCAGCCACACCAGGACCTGAGGGAACTAGCTGTGAGCACCCCTGGGAGAAGGACCACAGGCCAGGAAGGGTGAGGCCTGCATGGGTATTGGAAGCTCATCCCACCACATCCCAGCAGTGTGACTTCGGGCAGGCCGCTGCACCTCTCTGTTCAGCCTGAGCATGAAAATGCACAAGTTACTTGCCTGGTACACAGCATAGTGGTGTTGCCATGGCCAGCATTGCCAACCTCGCCACCCTGGGAAACTGAAGCAGGCCCCAGGTCACACCCGAGTGTGAGGACTGACTGGCCCATGGCACCTGGCGCCTCACCCTGTGCCGGGTCTCCAAATGGAAGGGGCTGGGCAGCACTGCTGCAGCCTCGGGGCATGTTGGGCTGCCTCTGAAGATGCGGGCCACCCACCTGACCCACTCCCTTTGCAGCCTTGGTCTCTGCCACTCTCAACCTCCTTAGCCCCCACTGGACACCGCTGCCACCTGCCACTCACCTATGGGCCCACCACCGCCAGTACTCTCGAGACTTCTAACTCCTCTCTGCACTCGCCCGCCCTCACCCCAGGGACAGAAGACTGACCTGGGTCACCAAGCCGGAGCCCGAGCCCGGGGTCAGAACTAGCCATTATCAGGACCTTTTATCCATATCCCCTTCCTGGAAACCTCTCCACCAACCCCCTTGACCTGGAAGGATTAAAACCCAGGTGCTGTCATACTTTAGTTTGGGGCCCCAGAAAGACCCCCAGAGACCCAGATCAATGTGAGCAGCAAAGAGGTGTTTATTGCAAGCTAGCTCGGTCCTTCATGCACAGCAACTGGGGGTGCTGAGAGGTCCCAACCCAGGGCCTGCAGAAGTTTATACACTGTTTGGGAAAGACAGGCACCCCACATCCATCACAGCATCTCTTAGCAAATCAACACACACCACAGAAAATCCAACAACAACTCTAAAACACGATTAGTGAATTAAGTGGCAGGAGAGAATAGGGAAAGGATTCTTGGTTAGTTCAAGGGGTTGATGCAATTAAAAGTGATTGATTTAAACCATGAGGGTGTGGCAAGGAGGGGCACGTGCCCAGCATCAGGGCCTCTAGTTTAGATATTGGCCAACACACCTAGGTGGGAGCATCTGGAATTTCAGATATTTCAATATCTTGGCCTATCTTCAGTGATCACCATCTGTGGCTTTTTTAGAACTGTTTCCACAGAGCTTTTTTGTGGTATTTTTCCTGACTTTGGGACTATAGTAGGTCAAAGGTTAAGTTTCAGAGCAAAATGAGGTCACAAGTAGAATGAGGTTGCTTAGGTTTTTCAGTGGATCTGCAAGTTAATACAAATCTGGAAATCTGTATGAAGATTAAAAAAATAGAAATGAATACTGGGCATATTCTGTGCCTGAGGGCTTAGGAGAACCTAGTTTTGAGCCCTGCTCTCTCCTTCACTGTTTATTCAGGATCACTTTACAAAAGCACTCTTTCTTGAGGCTGTGACTCTCTTCATCTTAACACAGTGACCCCAGGTGATTTCTGTGAAACCCTGGCAGAAAAAAAGCAGAAATGCTAAGGGAATGTCCTGAGACTGAGGGGAAGGGGCTCAAGTGCATTCCATTAATTGTATTCCTTGATGATTTGATGGTTCTTTTTTTCTTTGTTTTTTTTTTTCAGGGTTAAATTATAGAAAAAAATACTGAAAATTGAAAATCAAATGTGTTCATGAAGCCAGAATTAGACAGGCAGTCAGTACAGATAGATCAATTTTGAGTGATACCAACCATTTTGAGACTGTCCTGAAGGGAAGAATTTTAACTCTCTCATTGTGCTTCTTTGACCCTTTTCAAGAACCTCACACCTCCACCTGTAACCTAATCTGTCCCAATAATTGCCCCTCTTTACAGGAAGCTTTAAGGTGGTTCATTTGTCTTTGGCTGTCTGCACTGCCCTTCCCCCTTCAGCTCACCTGTGTTCCATCTTTTGGCCACCCCACCAAGAATTTCTTGGCCTAGTTCTGGGCCTAGTCAGGGATTCAGGAAGGAGAAAAATAATAAAAAAAGTTAGGAGAACAAAGGAAGCCTAGAACACAAGAAAAGACAGACATCCTCACTTCTTCGGACACCAGTGTTATCATTGTTTACCAGTGACGAGTCCTTGCTTCTCCAATTTTGAAGTATAACACCAGAGAAGCATGAAGAGGCAAGGTCAGAGTGGAAAGTAGAAGTTTATTAAAAGACAGCAGAAACGACTTCTCCCGGAGGAAGAAGGGACCCAAGAGATGGTATCCATCGAAGGGAGATGTCTTCCTCTTTTTATAGCTAAGTTTTTTTTTTAGCTTTTCTGCATTTATGTCAGTGTTCCTGTCCTTTGTTCTGTTATCTTTCAGTGATGGAATGTAGGTGGGAAGGCCTGAAGAGTGGGGCACACGTGGGCCAAAGGTAGCCTTATGAATCCAGCAAGAAGAGCTGACCAGATTCCCTCTAAGAGTGGAGGAATGTAAGAAAAATGTTCTCAAATCTTTTGAGAATTAACTTCTGAACTATTTAACCAAACGGCTTATCCTGTCCTTGTAAAAGGTGTATCCAGCAAAAAAATGAGAAAATTGGGATGCTAATCTTTTAAATTACATCAGGAGGGGGCTTGTTTCTGCTTCAGAGCACAGAGGGCTCTGTCTAGAAATCACATCACCATCAGCACACTCAAGGACAGAATTGAGTGCTTTCTTCTGACTGGGAGTTCAGGAATTCACAGAGATAGATAGATGATATATAGATATACAGATATATAAATATAGATAGATAATATGTGTATATATATATATATGTAGAGAGAGAGAGAGAGAGAGAGATAGGTAGGTAGATAGGTAGATAGATAGATATATAGAGAGATTGATATATAAATATAGATATAGATGATATAGATATAGATATAGATATAGATATAGATAAGCAAGAGGTATTTTAAAATAGAGTGCATGCATTGCAGGCTGTCTGATCTGAGCCAGGGCTATAGCAAGGATGATTACGGAAGAAGAAATGGTTTGTGTTGTTGGGGTGCAGCGGAGCGTCGGAGGGAGAGACCACACAAGATACTCACTTCATGCAATCGCAGGGGGGAAATTTATTGGGGATCCGTTCCAGCGAGCTGGGACTCTGTGCCCACTCAAGAAGGGAGTGCACCTCAGAGCCCCGAGCAGAGGTTAAAGGAGAGCTTAAGTACACTTTTTGGGGAGGATGGGAGAATTTGCATACATCAGAACAAATCATCATGAGGCGCGGGAAAATTGAACAACAACTTTGAGACGTGATTGGCACATTCATTGGCGGGAACAGGTCGGGCAGGGGTGATTGGTCATTCCTAAGCAGGGTACACATTCAAACTGATTGGTTCGGGCCCTGTGACAAACTGCACAGGGCCCTAGGCTAAATGGCTAGTAGGGTGTTGTCTTAACTATCTCAGGAATCTTGGTGTAACAGAGGAACTCAATAATACCTAATCTTTTACATTTTAATTCAAGCCTTCCAGCTTAGAAACTTTACCCTTTCATTCCCCACTCCTTTTTCTGACTACTTTTAATCTTAAAATTAATGAATCATAATTGTTGGGGAGTCTCATTTTTTATCTCTGTCAGTGGAGCATATTGCCTTCTGATTATCACGAGTTGTCCTGTGTCTCCTGGAATCATTTTTAGCATGGCCTCCGTTTTAGATTTCACTCGGTATTAGACCCCAATTTATCTAACTATACTGACTACCTAACTTTAAATCTGGCTTCATTCCCCCCTCTAATTTGGGAACTCCTTACTGCTGTGAGAAAGGGGGACGAAGAGGATCTCTCTGGCTTCTTCAGGCTGAAAAGGGACGGTGTGGGGCAAGCAGTTTGGAGTCCCCCTTAAAAATATCGGGTCTATCAAGTGGTCCATGCTAAAAGTCCAATTGAGAAGTAATAGGCTGGAGGGCCATTCGAGTGATAGGTGGTCTATAAGAGAAACAAGAATTCATTAGTACTGGAACCAGATTGATGCAGCAAAAAATGCCACAGCACAGAAATATGCCAATGAGTATAATGGCCAAGACAAAGATTAACAATGTTTTTCACCAGGAAATACCAAGAACCAGGAGCTAAAATACTGTCTCCATGACGAAGTCACTGAGGACATGGCTTCTATCTGAGCATGTAAATCTTTAAGGATATTTGTCACATTGTCAGAAATGTCAGGGATGTCAACACAACAACTAACATTTAGGGTTACAGATGTCTTTTCCCTTAAGATATAGTCTAATAATTTAATGCCATCTGATCCTGCAAAATCCTTTTACTAGTATGACCTCTGTGTCTAATAGAGAAATCTTTAATTCTGCTACTCAGGGGTGGATAACCATACTAGCAAACATCAAGCCTACCTGTGTTGGTTAGAAATAAAGGCCTTAGACTAAAACTACTCTAACAGTCCCTTTGACAGTTATCAGGCATTTCTGTCTAAGAATCTCTTTTGTAGCCTCCAGTCTACTTATTTATGGAAGTTACATTTAACTATTATTATCATTTAAGATGTCCAGGAACAGCTGTGCTTTGGCTTTGACTGTCTTTGCTAAGTGTTTAAGATGAAGCAAGTCAAACTGACTTCTGTTTCTACCTATTAACAGTCAGCTGAGTCTCCTGGGAGTCCTCAGGAACTTCACAGCAGCTTCTCAGTTCTGCTAGTGCCATTTGCGCTGGGATGGGTCCAGGTCTTGCTTGACCTTACGGCTTCCCTCAGAAGCATCAGGGATGTCTCCCTTCTCTGATGACCCTCCTCTTTACAGCAAATGCACTGATTGGCCTTCTGCTCTCCACTGGTCTCATTAATCTCCCTGCTTGGGAAGTTATGTGGCCTAGAGTTGCAGAGCCCTTTGAAAAAGTTCCCTATTCCCTGATTCAGACTGACTCAGGGCAAGAGCCAAATTTTTAATTTTAAAACTTAAACTTAAACATCTAGCAAATAAGTCAACAGCCGTATATTAAGGGTGCTGATCTTTAATGTCTATCTCTCTATCCTGTAGGTGATAACTCCTTATCTTAAGTTAACCCAGATTGTGAGTTCTTAAAGCAGTATCTCCTTAAAACATTAACAGGCAATCCTTAGACCATCTAAAAGCAAACTACAAAACAAAACTAACTAGGATAAAAACATTTAGTTTATGTAATAGCTACCTTGAATTCTGGCAGAGTTATACATTATAATCCCCTGTTTGAGGTCCTGGCAATCATGACAAAAGCAAACTTTTGGACACAACCTTAAATGCACTGGAATCATAATTATTGAGTGGTCTCATTTTCCATTTCTGCCAGTGAAGCGTACTGATGCCTGATAACTATGAGTTTCACCTGTCCAATCTGAGCCTGGAGGAAAGAAACTATACGGTTAAGTACACAGGGTCCCACAGTTAATATTAGCATAAGGATGATCAAGGGTCCAGCTAGGGCTGATAGAAGGGTAGTTAACCAGGGGGACTGGGTGAACCAAGACTCAAACCACCCTTGTTGAGATTCCCTTTCTCTCTGGCGCTCTTCAAGGCGTTTTCTTAGTTTACTCACGGATTCTTTTACAACTCCAGTGTGGTCAGCGAAAAAACAACATTCTTCTTTCAGTGCAACACAGAGGCCCCCCTCCCTCATGAAGAGGAGGTCTAATCCCCGCTTGTTTTGTAAAGCAACTTCAGAGAGAGAGGTTAAGGATTCCCGCAAAGTTGTGATGGAGGTCTCTAATGCCTTCAAGTCTTGATCTATTGCTGTTTCTAATTGGGCCATTTGTTGTGACCCCGGATCATAGCAGCTGCTCCCGTACCTACTCCTGCAGCAGCCCCTATCCCCAATAGTATGGCTAGAGTGAGGGACACTGGTTCCCGGCGGAAACGGGTTATTTGTCCCCCTACTAAACCTTCAAATGATTCTGCATCATGAAAAAACACCCTAGGGAGTATTTGTACCATTACACAATAGTTTGCAGAGCTGTCAAACACATGAACTGAAATGCAAGGAGTTAATCCTGAGTCACACACCCACCATGTTCCTTTCTCAGGGACTAGAAAGCCCTGCGTGACATTGATTTCTCCTATCTGGGTGCATATGTGTTGTTTACTTTTGGGTGGGGACCCCAGATATAAACCTGCCCCGGTTACTTCTGGAAGAGTTAACTTTGGATTTTTGCCCCAACTACAGGTGGAACTCTGCGTCTTCACGGCATAAGTCCCATTAACTGCTATCCCTTCATAATAAGGGGGCGTGGCAGAGAGGCATAGCCAGCAGGATTGGGTGAGGTCTGGCTGTGTGGAGTTCAGTACCGCGAAGGTTCCTCTAATTAATTCTCAGGGGGAGGAGTCAGCTATACTCCCGACTGGGGAAGTAGGCAAATATGAAAACTGGGGGGAGTGGGGTAGTAGAGGGGTTCTGGTAGTTCCAAGCAAAGGGGGTTTGGGATGCTTAATTCCTGGCTTGGGGGGATTGGGCCCTATTGCTGTGGGATTTTCTTCCTGCTGAAGTCGGATGGTGAACCAGAGACCAAAGTCATAAGTGGGGCCATAAACATAGAATCACATTCCCCAGGTATTTCCCATAAGCCATGTCGTCCTGAGGTAGCCCCTTGCTTTGGAGGTGAAAATTATATTGAGGGGGTTACATAGACTATTTTTTCCACAGCGAGTGTTTGACACTTGGCTAGTTAAACAGTTCCTAGGGTGTATCCAGGTGTTATTTCGCCCTACCTGAATCATGCTGTCTGGGGAGTTTGGTTTCCACCATGCAGCTCCCGTTTGTTCACAACCCCAAGATTTGCAATAGAAGTCATCGGGCCCTCCACAGGTACAGGCCTGCTTGCGGCTTCGGAAATCAGCAGGGCACACATAATAATCAAGACTGGCTAGTCTACACCTATGATGAGGGCGATGACATCCATAATACATATGGTGTGGGGGATGTTGCCCTGGTTTGGGGTTGAACGGGATCTGTGTGGGGTCCTCTATGTCAGGGAGGTCCCAGTTAGAGAGGCCTATGGCCAGTTGACAAATGTCCGTATGGAGAGATGGCCACCAAGTCCATAAAGGAGCTATATGTGAAATAGACCACACCACTTGTCCAGTGGGATTTATAATTTGCCAATGTTGTCAAACAGGTTGATGGGGATTAGGGCTGCAGATAGTCAGAGGAAGAATCCATAGCCCTACCCACACGATGGACACGCACTTTATAAGGATTACCAGTCTGCTCCAGTTTCCAGCTGGAGTCTGGACAGGGGGCAGGCTTGAGATGGGAGGCATGGATCCAGGGAGCAATTCCATCTACTTTCACTGCTGTAGGTGTTATAAGCAGCACCTGGTATGGTCCTTTCCAGCGGGGTTCCAAGGATGACACCTGATGTCGTCTCACGTAGACGAAGTCTCCCACTTGATATTGGTGTGGGGTTCCCTTTTCTCCGGGCTGATAAACAGTGGCCAACTGTTTCCACAGGTATCGCTGGGTGTGTTCAAGGGCTTTAAGTCTGTTAAGCAAGGGGGTGTAAAAGAAATTGTTAAGTCTCAGGGTTGGGGTCAGATCCCTGATTGGAGGAGGGGCACCTCCTGGGGTATGAATGTGTCCAGCCCACTGAGCTGTGCCTTCAGATATGAGCAATTGTTTCTGTTTCATCTGTATCTCCCAACTTGGAAGAAAGGCTCTGTGTTCAAGAGTCTCTACTGCACGTTGGAGGGAGTTGGAGCCACAGAGCAGGGGTCATGATGTGTCAGTGCAGGTGGCTTCTCCCTGGGGCAGGAGGAATCGATTTGGCCTGAGTTTTGAAGTGGATGCAACTTCTTAGGCATAATTCTCAGGCCTTTTCTCCTGGCCACCCCGTACACACACTGACTGTAGCTGTGAGAGATGTGAATCGCAGGTGCACATGGGCAAGGGCTGAGAATGCAGCCCCGCCCTGCTTCCCAGGCCCCTCTATAAGATGCAAGAAGGGTCCAGAGGCTGGCTGCCTCCCTTCCTCTTCCCCTCTGCTTCCTCTTTTCAACTTCTCTTCATGGTAAGTAGATTAGTTACAAATCTCTCTGATTTTCTTTTTTTTTTTTGGGGGGGGGGTGGTTACTGAGAATTGAATCCAGAGGTGACTAAACCCTTAAACACATCCCAGCATTTTTAAGTTTTTTTTTTTGCTTGTTTTTGTTTTTTAATTTTGAGACAGGGTCTCACTAAGTTGCTCAAGCCCTTGCCAAATTACTGAGGCTGGCTTAATAATTGTGATCCTCCAACCTCAGCCTCATGAGTCTCCGTCCTTACTCTTTTTCATAAAGAGGGGTAAGAAATTAATTTGTGGATTTCTTTCTTTTTTATATCTTCACTATCAAGGTCCCTCTGTCTTTATACC